>NC_140053.1:911283-2111283 GCF_963513975.1 Fringilla coelebs
TTTTCCCAGGAAATTTAGGTTAAAAAATTGTGATTTTTGGGATGTTGTTTTGCCTCTTTTTGGAGTTGTTTTCACCTTTTTTTTTGTCCCCTCTTACCTCTCCTGATCCTTATTTTATTAATTTTATTTTTGGGCCACAAATCGTTTTATTTCCACTGTGAAAAAAAAAATAAAAGAGCAAAAACAGAGAAAAAAAATTAAAAAAAATAATTCCAAGTGTTTGTGTGGATTTTTGGGATCGGGGAGGGGGAAAAAAGGGGAAAAATGAGGAATTAGGGGGAGAAAAAATAAAGGGGAAATTTGAAATGGAAAGGGAAAAAATGGAGGGAAAAAAGGAAAATAAATGGGAAAATTAAAGGGGAAAATGAGGGGGAAATTAAGAGGGGAAAAGAGAAGGGAAATAGGGGAGGTAATAAATAAATAAATAAATAATAAATAAATAAAATAATAAAT
This sequence comes from Fringilla coelebs, assembly GCF_963513975.1. NCBI lineage: Eukaryota > Metazoa > Chordata > Aves > Passeriformes > Fringillidae > Fringilla > Fringilla coelebs. The sequence goes on from NC_140053.1 coordinate 911,737, forward strand.
AAAAAAGGGGAAAATTGGGGAATAGAGGGAGAAATGGAGGGAAAAACTCTGAAAAATGGGAAATAAAAGGGGGAAAAATAAGGGGGAAGCAGGAAGAAAAGGAGGACGAAAAGGAAAAGAAATAATAGAGGAGGAAAAGGAATAAAAATGGAGAGAGGAGGAAAAATGAATGGGGGAAAGTTAAAGGAGAAAAAAATTAAATAAATGGAGGGAAATGGAGAGGGGGGAAAGGAAATAAAGGAAAATAAAAGGGAAATGAGAGGGGAAAGGAGAAATAAAAGGGGAATAGAGGGAAAAACGACATGAATGAGTGGAAAATAAATCAAGTGGGAAATAAAACAAAACAGAGAAAATAAGAGCGAGAAATAAAGGCAGAAATGAGCAAAAAAAATCCAAAAACGAGTTAAAAAATGAAGAAATAAAGGCGGAAATCGGAGCGGCGGCGCTCGGCAGGGTGGGAGGGCGGCGGGGCCGGGATTCCGGGGGGGTTTGAGGGCCGGGAATGTTCTGGAATTCCCGGAATTCCCGGAATTCCCGGGATTCCCGAGCGCAGCGAGCCCGGGACTATTTGGCGCGGGCGGAGGGATAGGGAGGGCGCGCGGCGCCTCCCGGTACACCCAGCGGTCCCATGGTGTAATGGTTAGCACTCTGGACTTTGAATCCAGCGATCCGAGTTCAAATCTCGGTGGGACCTCGCGTTTCTTTTTGCCTCCCGCCGCCGCCGCGGGGGCGAGGAGGGGGGAGGAGAGGAGAGGAGAGGAGGAGGGGGGGAGGTGGCGGGGGTCGCACCGGGGCCGCACCGGGGCTGCACCGGGGCCCGCCGCGCTCCGTTTTGTGCGGGGGAGCCCGCGCTGCACGGCGCAGGCGCGGGAGAAAGGCGGCCGATGGAGGCCGGAGGGCGCTCTCCGTGTTCCACAGCTGATTGGCTGAGCAGGACGTCACTCTGGTAATGCCGTATTTCTATTGGCTGGCTCCGCGCTTCGCCCCGCCTTCTACCGGCGAGGCACGGAGCCCTCCGGGGAGAATCGCCATCTCCGTTTTCCATCGCTGATTGGCTGTCCGGGCTGTCACTCTCACAAGTTCTTAATTTTACTGGCTGACAGCGCTCTTTGCACCGCCTCCTTCTTCCGCAATCCGTATCTCCCGAGGGGGTTTCATGCTCTCCGTTCCCCTATCGCTGATTAGCTACACCTGCTGTCACTCCCACAACATCGCGTTTCTATTGGTTGCCACCTTCCTTTGTCCCGCCTCCCACTTCAGCAATCCCCCGGGAGCGCGTTCGCGCCCTCCGTTCTCCACCTCTGATTGGCTGAACGGATGTCACTCTGCCAATCCCGCGCTGCTATTGGCTGGGAGCGCCCTTTGGCCCGCCTCCCCCTCAGCCGCCCGGCGCCCTCATGGCGGAGGGTCGGAGCCCTCACGACGCTGCCCGGCCTTTGCCGCCCTGCCCTGAGGCGCTGTGGGGCCGGCATTGTCCCGAATCCCCTCCGAGGCGGCTTAGCCGGCTCTGACGCACGTTCCCAGCCCTTTAACATCGATTAACGGGTCAATCCCCTCCGGCCGCGGCCCGGTTATTGCCCCGGATTAGGGGCAGCTCAGGCCTCAGAGGAGCCGATCGTCTCAAGACTATTTTTATTTTTTTTTTTTCCTTAAATAGCCTGAAATTGTCTTGGAGCTGTGGCCCGGAGAAGAAGCAGCGCCTTTGGGTGAGCCCTAAATTAATTATGGAGCATCTCACATTCAGCTCCATCACCCCCCCAAAAAAACCCCCACCAACCAACTCCATCAAAAAATAGGATTTCACCCAAAAAAAACCCCAAAAAAACCCAGCAGAACAATCAAAAACTCTGCCAAAAACCAGGATTCAGCCCCACTGTGCACCCGTGTTTTAAAGGCAAAAAAAAAAAAAGAAATAAAAATATTGGAGCATTAAAGGAATAATGTGAGTCACGAGCTGGATATTGGGACTGGGAGGTCTGCAGAAATTAAAATAAAAAATAAAATAAAATAAAATAAAATAAAATAAAATAAAATAAAATAAAAATCCACTTTAGAGCAAAAATAAAGCAGATAAATTCCAATTTTTTGAGAGTATTTCCTGCAAGAAACAGAGGCCATGGTGGTGCTGGCGGGTTTATTGAGCATCTGAGAGAAAGAACAAAACCACCTCGATTTTGGGCTGCTTTGGGGTTTTTAGGGCTGGTTTGGGGTTTTTTGGGCTGGTTTGGGATTTTTGGGGGTTTTTTGGGGTGTTTTGGGACCAGGGAGTGCAGGGAGGGGGCTCTGGCTGCAGAGGGGACTCCCTGCTTGAAGAAAATTCACTTTTTTTTGTCTTTTCCTCCTGTTTTTAGGGTGACTTTGCCCCGTGGTGAGGCTGAGCTGGGATCCAGGGGCAGGGAAATGCTCCAGGTGGGATCCTGAGGGATTTTATTGGGATCCAGGGGCAGGAAAAGCACTCCAGGTGGGATCCAGGTGGGATCCAGGGGCAGGAAAATGCTCCAGGTGAGATCCAGAGGAATTTCCTTGGGATCCAGGGGCAGGGAAATTGCTCCAGGTGGGATCCAGGGGCAGGAAAATCACTCTGGGTGGGATCCAGAGTCATTTCCTGGGATCCAGGGGCAGGAAAATCGCTCCAGGTGAGATCCAGGTGAGATCCAGGGGCAGGAAAATCCCTCCAGGTGAGATCCAGGGGGATTTCCTGGGATCCAGGGGCAGGAAAATCGCTCCAGGTGGGATCCAGAGGAATTTCCTGGGATTTAACCGGGCTGGGAGGAGGGGAGGAGTGGCAGAGGGCTGGGGACAGCGCCCCGAGGGCTCCGAAATTCAAATTGTTGGGCTCGATGCCATCGGGGCCGTTCTGGGAGAGTTTCCTTCCCCTGAGGTTAAACAGGGAGAAAGAAACCCCGGGATGGGTTCTTAAAAAAGCAAAACGGCTCCAAACAGCAAAGCTACCCCGCTGAATTCGGGAGCTGGCTGTGCCTCGGGGTTTTCCTGTCGAGATTTACCCCAAAAACCCCAAAAAGGAGCAGCAGGAGTGCCCGGCGTGTTTGGGGATGGCTCCACGCTGATTTTCCAGTCAAGATTTACCCCAAAAACCCCTAAAAGGAGCAGCAGGGCGCTCTGGGGATGGCTCCACGCTGATTTTCCTGTCGAGATTTACCCCAAAAAGCAGCAGCAGGGCGCTCTCTGTGCTCCACGCTGATTTTCCAGGGGTTTTCCTGCCAAGATTTACCCCAAAATCCCCAAAAAGCAGCAGCAGGAGAACCCAGCGTGCTCGGGAGCAGCTCCACGCCGATTTTCCTATCACGATTTACCCCAAAAACCCCAAAAAGGAGCAGCAGGAGAACCCAGCGTGCTCGGGGATGGCTCCACGCTGATTTTCCTGCCAAGATTTACCCCAAAAACCCCAAAAAGCAGCAGCAGGGCGCTCTGTGTGCTCCACGCTGATTTTCCTGTCGAGATTTACCCCAAAAAGCAGCAGCAGGGCGCTCTCTGTGCTTGGGGCCGGCTCCACGCGGATTTTCCTGCCAATATTAACCCCCAAAACCCCAAAAAGCAGCAGCAGGGCGCTCTCTGTGCTCCACGCCGATTTTCCAGGGGTTTTCCTGCCAAGATTTACCCCAAAATCCCCAAAACGCAGCAGCAGGGCGCTCTCTGTGCTCCACGCCGATTTTCCAGGGGTTTTCCAGAGGGGAATCGGGACCTGGGGGAGCTCCCGGCGGCCTCTCCCTCCTCTCCCTCCTCTCCCTCCTCTCCCTCCTCTCCCTCCTCTCCATCCCATTCCCGGCCGCAATCCCCGGGAAGGAGCTCCGGGGTTTGGGATAAAGGACAGCGCCGGGCTCGGTGTTCCCCCCACCCCTCAGGCTGCTGAAAATGCAGAAGTTTTGCTGCTTTTTCCGTTTTTTGCTCGTGGGAAACCAAATCTGCGGCGGCGGCGGGGCTGGGAATTTTGGGTTGGTTTGTTTTTTCCTTATTCCGTGCTTTTTTTCCTTCTTTTTCTCCCTTTTGGGAGCGGGAGCTGCGGCGGGGCTGGGAATTTCGGGTTCTTGGTTTTTTATTTTCTTTTTCCGTGCCATTTATTCCTTCATTTTCTCCCTTTTGGGTGCGCTGGGGTCGGTCCTGGATGAGGGAGGAGCGGGAGCTACAGCGGGGCTGGGAATTTCGGGTTCTTGTGGGTTTTTTTCTTTTTCCGTGCCTTTTATTCCTTCATTTTCTCCCTTTTGGGTGCGCTGGGGTCGGTCCTGGATGAGGGAGGAGCGGGAGCTACAGCGGGGCTGGGAATTTCGGGTTCTTGTGGGTTTTTTTCTTTTTCCGTGCCTTTTATTCCTTCATTTTCTCCCTTTTGGGTGCGCTGGGGTCGGTCCTGGCTGAGTCAGCCCGGAGGGGATGCGGGAGCTGCGGCGGGGCGGGGAATTCCGGGTTGTTTGGGTTTTTTTCCTTATTCCGTGCCTTTTTTTCCTTCTTTTTCTCCCTTTTGGGTGCGCTGGGGGTCGCTCCTGGATGAGGAGGAGCGGGAGCTGCGGCGGGCCTGGGAATTTTGTTTTATTTATTTTTTTTTCCTTTTTCCGTGCCTTTTTCCTTCTTTCTCTCCCTTTTGGGTGCGCTGGGGGTGGGTCCCGGATGAGGGGGATGCGGCGGGCCTGGGAATTTTGTTTTATTTATTTTTTTTCTTTTTCCGTGCCTTTTTCCTCCTCCTTTCTCTCCGTTTTGGGTGCGCTGGGGTCGGTCCTGGATGGGTCAGCCCGGAGGGGATGCGGGAGCTGCGGCGGGACTGGGAATTTCGGGTTCTTGTGGGTTTTTTTTCTTTTTCCGTGCTTTTTTCCCTCCTTTCTCTCCGTTTTGGGTGCGCTGGGGGTGGGTCCCGGATGAGGGGGATGCGGGAGCTGCAGCGGGGCTGGGAATTTTGGGGTTTTTTTGGTTTTTTTTCTTTTTCCGTGCCTTTTTTCCCTCCTTCCTCTCCGTTTTGGGTGCGCTGGGGGTGGGTCCTGGATGAGGGGGATGAGGGGGGATGCGGGGGCTGCGGCGGAGCTGGAATTTTAGGTTTATTTTTTTTTTCCTTTTCCGTGCCTTTTATTCCTTCATTTTCTCCCTTTTGGGTGCGCTGGGGGTGGGTCCCGGATGGGGGGATGCGGCGGGGCTGGGAATTTTGTTTAATTTATTTTTTTTTCCTTTTTCCGTGCCATTTTTTCCTTCTTTCTCTCCCCTTGGGGTGCGCTGGGGTCGGTCCCGGATGAGGGGGGAGCGGGAGCTGCGGCGGGGCTGGGAATTTTAGTTTTTTGGGTTTTTTTCCTTTTTCCGCGGCTTTTTTTCCTCCTTCCTCTCCCTTTTGGGTGCGCTGGGGGTGGGTCCTGGATGAGGGGGATGAGGGGGGATGCGGGGGCTGCGGCGGAGCTGGAATTTTAGGTTTATTTTTTTTTTCCTTTTCCGTGCCTTTTATTCCTTCATTTTCTCCCTTTTGGGTGCGCTGGGGGTGGGTCCCGGATGGGGGATGCGGGAGCTGCAGCGGGGCTGGGAATTTTGGGGTTTTTTTGGTTTTTTTTTCCTTTTCCGTGCCTTTTTTTCCTAATTTCTCTCCGTTTTGGGTGCGCTGGGGGTGGGTCCCGGATGAGGGGGATGCGGGGGGATGCGGGGGCTGCGGCGGAGCTGGAATTTTAGGTTTATTTTTTTTTTCCTTTTTCCGTGCCTTTTATTCCTTCATTTTCTCCCTTTTGGGTGCGCTGGGGGTGGGTCCCGGATGGGGGATGCGGGAGCTGCAGCGGGGCTGGGAATTTTGGGGTTTTTTTGGTTTTTTTTTCCTTTTCCGTGCCTTTTTTCCCTCCTTTCTCTCCGTTTTGGGTGCGCTGGGGGTGGGTCCCGGATGAGGGGGATGCGGGGGCTGCGGGGGCTGCGGCGGGGCGGGGGTCAGCTGACGGTGCAGCCCCCCTTCTCCTTGAAGGGGTTCTTGTCCTCGGGCACGCCCTTGAGCAGCGGGTCCTCGGCCGCCATCGACTCGATGTAATCCTTGATCTCCTTGCCCGTCTTGGAGACCTGCCCGGGCCAGAGCGTGGTGGGGAGGGGATCCACGGCGGGGGGATCCACAACGGGGGGATCCACAATGGGGATCCAACCCTGGGGATCCACAACGGGGGGATCCGCACCGGGGATCCACAATGGGGATCCAATCCTGGGGATCCAGCCCTGGGGATCCAACCCTGGGGATCCGCGATGGGGGGATCTGCCCCAGGGGGATCTGTGATGGGGGGATCCAGCCCTGGGGATCTGCACCCAGTGGATCCAACCCCAGGGATCCACACCGGGGATCCAACCCTGGGATCTGCCCCAGGGGGATGCACCTGGGATCTGCCCCAAGGGGATGCACACCAGGGGATCTGCACCCGGGATCTGCACCGGGGCCAGCCCAGGGCTGGGGCGGGGGAGTGGGACAGCATGGGCCTGGGATGGGGCACCCCCAAACTGTCCCAAATAACCCCTGGGACATCCCTGAACCACCCCTGGGGCAACCTAAAACCACCCCTGGGGTGTGCCAGAGCCACCGCTGGGGCACCCCAAATAACCCCTGGGGTGTGCCAGAGCCACCCCTGGGGCACCCCAAATAACCCCTGGGGCACCCCAAAACCACCCCTGGGGTGTCCCAGAGCATTCCAAGGCACCCCTGAGGCATCCCAACAACCAGAGCACCCCAAGCCATCCCTGGGGCACCCCAAATAATCCCTGGGCCACCCCAAAACCACCCCTGGGGCACCCCAAAACCACCCCTGGGGCGCCCCAAAACCATCTCTGGGGCATCCTAAAGCCACCCATGGGGTGTCCCAGAGCACCCCAGAGCTTTGGGGGCAGTGTGGCTGTTTTAGGGGCAGTGTGGGTGTTTTAGGGGCAGTGTGGCTGTTTTAGGGGCAGTGTGGGTATTTTAGGGGCAGTGTGGGTGCTTTGGGGGCAGTGTGGCTGTTTTAGGGGCAGTGTGGGTGCATTGGGGGCAGTTTTAGGGGCAGTGTGGCTGTTTTGGGGGCAGTGTGGCTGTTTTTGGGGCAGTGTGGCTGTTTTAGGGGCAGTGTGAGTGCTTTAGGGGCAGTGTGGCTGTTTTGGGGGCAGTGTGGGTTCTTTAGGTGCAGTGTGGCCGTTTTAGGGGCAGTGTGGCTGTTTTGGGGGCAGTGTGGGTTCTTTAGGTGCAGTGTGGCCGTTTTAGGTGCAGTGTGGGTTCTTTAGGTGCAGTGTGGCCGTTTTAGGGGCAGTGTGGCTGTTTTAGGGGCAGTGTGGCTGTTTTAGGGGCAGTGTGGCTGTTTTGGGGGCAGTGTGGCCGTTTTAGGTGCAGTGTGGCTGTTTTAGGGGCAGTGTGGCCGTTTTAGGGGCAGTGTGGCTGTTTTAGGGGCAGTGTGGCTGTTTTGGGGGCAGTGTGGGTTCTTTAGGGGCAGTGTGGCTGTTTTAGGTGCAGTGTGGCCGTTTTAGGGGCAGTGTGGCTGTTTTAGGGGCAGTGTGGGTGCATTGGGGGCAGTTTTAGGGGCAGTGTGGCTGTTTTAGGGGCAGTGTGGCCGTTTTAGGGGCAGTGTGGCCGTTTTAGGGGCAGTGTGGGTTCTTTAGGAGCAGTGTGGCTGTTTTAGGGGCAGTGTGGCTGTTTTAGGGGCAGTTTGGCCGTTTTTGGGGCAGTGTGGGTGGATTTCAGACCCCGGGGTCCCTCCCCAGCCCCCTCAGGTCCCTGCCCTGCCCTGCTCTCACCATCTGCCTCTCGTTCTTCACCTCCTTCTTCAGCTGGTCCAGCTCCATCTTGAGCAGCTCCTTCTCGGTCATGTCCTGAGCCATGGCGCCCTGGAGCCGAGGGACAGCGGCCGCTTGGGATTGCTGCTGGGTGCCACCGGGATTGTCACCTCTGGGGACGCCCTCCCAAAGGGTGCCACCGGGATTGTCACCTCTGGGGACGCCCTCCCAAAGGGTGCCACCGGGATTGTCACCTCTGGGGACGCCCTCCCAAAGGGTGCCACCGGGATTGTCACCTCTGGGGACGCCCTCCCAAAGGGTGCCACCGGGATTGTCACCTCTGGGGACGCCCTCCCAAAGGGTGCCACCGGGATTGTCACCCTCTGGGGACGCCCTCCCAGAGGGTGCCACCGGGATTGTCACCTCTGGGGACGCCCTCCCAAAGGGTGCCACCGGGATTGTCACCTCTGGGGACGCCCTCCCAAAGGGTGCCACCGGGATTGTCACCCTCTGGGGACGCCCTCCCAGAGGGTGCCACCGGGGTTGTCACCCCCTGGGGACGCCCTCCCAGAGGGTGTCACCGGGATTGTCACCTCTGGGGACGCCCTCCCAAAGGGTGTCACCGGGATTGTCACCCTCTGGGGACGCCCTCCCAAAGGGTGTCACCGGGGTTGTCACCCTCTGGGGACACCCTCCCAAAGGGTGCCACCGGGATTGTCACCCTCTGGGGACGCCCTCCCAAAGGGTGCCATCGGGATTGTCACCCTCTGGGGACGCCCTCCCAAAGGGTGCCACCGGGATTGTCACCCCTGGGGACGCCCTCCCAGCTCCCTGGGGAATTAAACACGTCCCAGCTCCGTCATTGCCCCCCCTGAACGATTTTTGGCATTGTGGAGGTTGGGGAAATCTGAGTCTTTTCCCCCAAAAACCCCGTGTGGCACACGTGTCCCTGTGCCTGCACATCCCTGGGGACACCGCCAGCCCCGGGAGCCACCAAACCTGGGGGGAAGGGACTGCTGCTCCCCAAACGGCCCTGGGCGAGCAGAGGGACTCACCTGGGGGGACTCACCTGGGGGGGACTCACCTGGGGGGAAGGGACTGCTGCTCCCCAAACGGCCCTGGGGGAGCAGAGGGACTCACCTGGGGCCGGGACTCACCTGGGGGGATTCACCTGGGGCCGGGACTCACCTGGGGCTGGGACTCACCTGGGGGGAAGCAATTCCTGCTCCCCAAACAGCCTTGGAGGAGCAAAGGGACTCACCTGGGGCCGGGACTCACCCGGGGGGAAGCGATTGGCCCTGGGGGAGCAGAGGGACTCACCTGGGGGGACTCACCTGGGGCCGGGACTCACCTGGAGGAAGCAATTCCTGCTCCCCAAACGGCCCCGGGGGAGCAGAGGGACTCACCTTGGGGGGGGAGGATCAGAGGGACTCACCTGTGGGGACTCACCGGGGGTCGCCCCTGTGCGCTGGGGTCGCTCAGAGCCCCATGGAGGGAGCGGAGCGGAGCGGGGGCTGCCCCCGGAGCGGCGGGAGCGGAGCGGCGGGAGCGGAGCGGAGCGGAGGGACTCACCTGGGGGGACTCACCGGGGGCCGGGGGCCGCCCCTGTTCTTTGGGGTCGCTCAGAACCCCATGGAGGGGAGCAGAGGGACTCACCTGGGGGCGGAGGAGCAGAGGGACTCACCTGGGGGGAGTCACCGGGGGCCGCCCCTGTGCTCTGGGGTCGCTCAGAGCCGCATGGAGGGGACCGGAGGGAGCGGAGGGAGCGGCGGGACCGGCGGGAGCGGCGGGAGCGGAGGAACTCACCTGGGGGGACTCACCGGGGGTCGCCCCTGTTCTTTGGGGTCGCTCAGAGCCCCATGGAGGGGACCGGAGGGAGCGGAGGGACCGGAGGGAGCGGAGCGGACGGAGCGGAGGGACCGGCGGGAGCGGAGCGGGGGCTGCCCCGGCGCGGCGGGACCGGCGGGAGCGGCGGGAGCGGAGGAACTCACCTGGGGGGACTCACCGGGGGTCGCCCCTGTTCTTTGGGGTCGCTCAGAGCCCCATGGAGGGGAGCGGCGGGACCGGAGGGAGCGGCGGGACCGGAGGGAGCGGAGGGAGCGGCGGGACCGGAGGGAGCGGCGGGACCGGAGGGACCGGAGGGAGGCTGCCCCCGGCGCGGCGGGCGGCAGATGTCGTGGCTGCTAAGCCGATAATGGGCTGAGCGGCCTGAGCCGGTCAGGTGTCGGGATTAGCCCCAAAGCCCGGCCTAATCGGGCCGGGGCGGGGCGGGGCACCGGGGCTGGCGGGGGGACAGCCGGGACAGCCGGGGAGACCCCAGACCCTGCCCGCGGCGTGTCCGGAGCCTGGCGGAGCGGCGGGAGTGACCGCGGGAGTGACCGCGGGAGTGACCAATGAGAGTGACCAATGAGAGTGACCCTTGGGAGTGACCTCTGGGAGTGACCCCCGGGAGTGACCGCAGGAGTGACCGCGGGAGTGACCACTGAGAGTGACCAATGAGAGTGACCCTTGGGAGTGACCCTGGGAGTGACCCCCGGGAGTGACCAATGAGAGTGACCCTGGGAGTGACCTTGGGAGTGACCCTGGGAGTGACCAATGAGAGTGACCCTTGGGAGTGACCCTGGGAGTGACCGCGAGAGTGACCTCTGGGAGTGACCGTGGGAGTGACCCTGGGAGTGACCAATGAGAGTGACCCTTGGGAGTGACCCTTGGGAGTGACCGCGGGAGTGACCCTGGGAGTGACCAATGAGAGTGACCGCGGGAGTGACCCCTGGGAGTGACCCTGGGAGTGACCGCGGGAGTGACCCCTGGGAGTGACCCCTGGGAGTGACCGTGGGAGTGACCCTTGGGAGTGACCCCTGGGAGTGACCATGGAAGTGACCATGAGAGTGACCACTGGGAGTGACCACTGAGAGTGACCCTGGGAGTGACCTTGGGAGTGACCATGGGAGTGACCGCTGGGAGTGACCAATGAGAGTGACCAATGAGAGTGACCACTGGGAGTGACCACTGAGAGTGACCCCTGGGAGTGACCTTGGGAGTGACCGCTGGGAGTGACCCCTGGGAGTGACCCTGGGTTGATCCCAGCACTGACCCCTGGGCTGACCCCGGTACTGACCCCAGGGCTGACCCCTGGGAGTGACCCTGGGTTGATCCCAGCACTGACCCCCTCACTGACCCCTGGGCTGACCCCGGGAATGACCCCTGGGGGTCCCGGAGGTTCCCCCCAGGTCCGGTCGGTGCCGCTCCGTGCCAGTGTCGGTGTCGGTGCCGTGCCATGCCGTGCCGGTGCCGTGCCGTGCCGCTCCGTGCCGTGCCGTGCCGTACCGGTGCCGTGCCGTGCCCTGCCGGTGCCGTGCCGTGCCGTGCCGTGCCGAGCCGAGCCGTGCCCTGCCGTGCCGTGCCGTGCCGAGCCGTGCCGTGCCGAGCGGGAGCGGAGGAAATCCATCATTTCCCTGGGGCCGGGCTCAGGAAGGGCCCGGCCCGGGGCTGGGGACGGAGCCCGGAGGCCGCGGGGAAGCCCCGGCGGGGGAGGAGGAGCGGAGGAGCGGCCGCCGGGGCTTTCCGAGCCCCGGGAAGGGGGAATTTCCTGCGGGGATGTGAAACGGGCCTGGCCGGGCACCTCGGGGGTCACCGGGGGCCGAGAACATTCCAGCACTCCCCTCCCGTGCCCTTACCGGGCGGGCCAGGCGCGCAGCCCAGGGCACCGGGAGCTCCGCGGGGTCCCGGGCGTGCCCAGCCCCGGGACGGCGGCGGCGGCTCGGGGGTGCTGGGCACAGGTGGCACAGGTGGGGACAGGGCGGTTTTGGGGTCAGGGTGATTCTGGGGTCGGGATCCTTTTAGGGTCGGGGTCTTCTTAGGGATCAGGATCCTTTTGGGGTTGAGATCCTTTTGGGGTCGGGATCCTTCTGGGGTTGGGATCCTTTAGGGGTCGGGATCTTCTTAGGGATCAGGATCCTTTTGGGGTTGAGATCCTTTTGGAGTCGGGATCCTTTAGGGATCAGGATCCTTTAGGGTCGGGATCCTTTAAGGGTCCAGATCCTTCTGGGGTCGAGATCCTTTTGGGGTCGGGATCCTTTAGGGGTCAGGATCCTTTAGGGGTCCAGATCCTTCTGGGGTCGGGACCCTTTAAGGGTCCAGATCTTTCTGGGGTCGAGATCCTTTTGGGGTCGGGATCCTTCTGGGATCAGGATCCTTCTGGGGCCGGGATCCTTTAGGGGTCAGGATCCTTTAGGGTCAGGATCTTCTAGGGGTCGGGATCCTTCTGGGGTCAGGATCCTTTAGGGGTCGGGATCCTTTAGGGGTCAGGATCCTTTAGGGGTCAGGATCCTTTAGGGGCCGGGATACTTCTGGGGTTGGGATTCTTTAGGGGCCGGGATCCTTCTGGGGTTGGGATCCTTTAAGGGTCAGGGTTCTTTAGGGGTCCAGATCCTTTAGGGGTCCAGATCCTTTAGGGGTTGGGATCCTTCTGGGTTTGGGATCCTTTAGGCGTCGGGATCCTTTAGGGGTCGGGATCCTTTAGGGGTCAGGATCCTTTAAGGGTCCAGATCCTTTAGGGGTCGAGATCCTTTAGGGGCCGGGATCCTTCTGGGGTCAGGATCCCTCTGGGCTCACTCCCCGACCCGCAGCCCCGCTTCCCCGTGCCTCACATCCTTCCCCGCTGCCGTCCCCGCCAGCCCGGGGCTGTCCCCGCGGCCGGGGCCCGGTGCCTTCCTCCCGGTGTGCCAGCCCCCCGCTCGTCCCGGGCAGGGCGGGCTGTCCCCTCGGGGACACGGGGACACCGCGGCGCCCTCGGGCCCTGCGTCAGCACCGGCAGCGCCTTCAAAAGGCGCAGCGGGGAGGAAGTGGGACCGGGGCGGGCGCGATGTCGGAGCTGGAGCGGCTGCGGCTCGGCGACATCCCCGCGGGCCGGCAGCGGCTGCGGGAGCAGCACGGCAACCTGCTGCGGGTGGCCGACTACTGCCACAGCAACTACCTGCAGGTCAGGGCCGGGCCGAGCCGGGCCGAGCCGAGCCGGGCCGGGCCGGGCCGGGGGCGATGCTGGAGCCGCCCCCCGGGAGCCCGAGCATCCCCACGGCTCCCGGGGCGCCCGTCCCAGCCGCCCTCCGCTGGGTTTTCCGCGGGTCGTGGCTTCTCCCCGGCTCGCCAGCAGCTCCCGCGGGGGTCTGGGGGGCACGGGGGGGTCTCCAGGGGGTTGGGGTCGCTGGAGAAGCGCGGGGAGGGGGTTGGGGCCAGGTGCGTGTCGCAGGGGGTGGGAGGGGACACCGGGCAGGGCCTGCGTGCACAGGGCGAGCGTGAAGCTCTGCTGGGGCATCCCTCGTCCTCATCCTCATCTCTTCCTCCTCCTCCTCCCTGCCTGGCCCTCCGAGATGGAGCCAGCCGGGAAATGCCCACCCTGCCCCTCCCTGCCGGGCAGGGGTCTCCGTGTGCCCACCCGGGGCTCCGAAGGGCCCGGAGGCAGCGGGGCAGAACCGAAGGGAAATGAGCTGAGCTGTTCCGGGAGCTGAGCCCGCTGCCACCCCGGCTGTCACACACGTGGCCCCTCCGGCTGTCCCCAGGGCCGGCCGGAGCCCTCCGGGACGTCATTCCCGGCAGGAATCCCGGGGAATCCCGGGATCCCCCCCGCCCGCCGGCGCCGGAGCCGGGGGAAGTCTGAGGCATTTGGAAAGCAGAAGGAAACACGGGCGGGCTCTGTCCCACGGCCCGCTCTGTCCCCTGCAGGCCGGCGACAAGAGGAAGGCGCTGGAGGAGACGATGGCTCTGAGCACGCAGTCCCTGGCCAGTGTCACCTACCAGGTCAGCAGCCTGGCCGGCGCCTTCCTGCGCCTGCTGGACCTGCAGGCGGCCCAGCTGCGCCAGCTGGAGGCCGATGTCACCTGCGTGGCACAGGTGGGACACGGGGGACCTGGGGGTGGAGACCCCCCCCGTGCGCTGGGAACGCGGAGCCAGCCCGGGCCGGGCAGGAATTGGCCTCGGGGGTGCTTCCCTGTCACCTCTGCCAGTCCCAAAGTGTCCCCAAATCTGCGAGGGGGAGCTCAGAGTGTTGGCCTGGCTGCCACACTGTCCCCAAGGTGGAGGCTGGCCTTGTCCTCCCGGGGCTTGGGGACACTGCTGCAGGGTCCTGTGGGCACCCCAAACCTGGGGACACTGCTGCAGAGTCCTGTGGAGCTTGGGGACACTGCTGCAGGGTCCCGTGGCCACCCCGAGCTTGGGGACACTGCTGCAGGGTCCAGTGGCCACCCCAAACTTGGGGACACTGCTGCAGGGTCCAGTGGCCACCCCAAACTTGGGGACAGGGCTGTGGGACAGCTCGGTGACACCGGGGCTGTCAGGATGCCCCGGGCAGGGACACAGGGCGGGCAGGGAGGGACACAGGGCTGGCAGGGAGGGACACGGGGCTGGCAGGGAGGGACACAGGGCTGGCAGGGAGGGACACAGGGCTGGCAGGGACACAGGGCTGGCTGGACGGTGTCACCTGGGGGCTGAGCCGGCTGTCCCCAGGGTGTGGCTCTGGGGACAGCGCTGTCCCCCCGGCAGCGCGTGGCCATCCACAAGGAGAAGGTGTCGCGCCGCGCCATCGGCGCCCTGACCGTCCCCAAGCGCTGCCCGAGCTCCCCGAGGGTCGCGGCCCCCCCGGAGCCCCCCGGGCTGGAGCCCTACCACAGGAGACCCCTCAACTTCGGGGCGCTGGACGGCGTCGGCCACGGCATCAAGGTGGGTCCCGGGGGGCTCGGGGGCGTTCCCCGGTGTCCCCAATGTCCCCGATGTCCCCGGTGTCCCCTGAGGGGCGCACGGGTGGCTCAGACCCCTCCTGCGTGGAGAGGGGGGGGTCTGGCTGTGCCCACTCAGCCTTGGGGCACCCCACGGAGCCTTTCCCGGGTCTGAAAACCCCACAGGAGGATTTGGGGATCCTCAGAGCCCCACGGAGCCTTTCCTGGTTCCAGAAAACCCCACAAATGGGTTTAGGGATCCTCAGAGCCCCGTGGAGCCTTTCCTGGCTCTGGAAAACCCCACAAAAGGATTTTGGGATCCTCAGAACCCCGTGGAGCCTTTCCCGGGTCTGGAAAACCCCACAAAAGGGTTTGGGGATCCTCTGACCCCCGTGGAGCCTTTCCTGGTTCCAGAAAACCCCACAAAAGGATTTGGGGAGCCTCAGAGCCCCGTGGAGCCTTTCCCGGGTCTAGAAAACCCCACAGGAGGGGTTTGGGATCCTCAGAGCCCCACAGAGCCTTTCCTGGTTCCAGAAAACCCCACAGGAGGGGTTTGGGATCCTCAGAGCCCCGTGAAGCCTTTCCCGGCTCTGAAAGGTGCCCCCACAAAAGGGTTTTGGGATCCTCAGAGCCCCAGAGATCCTCCCCTACCTCAGAAATCCCCCACGGGAGGGTTCAGAGGCCCCCCAGCCCCACAGATCCTCCCCCACTCCAGAAACCCCCACGGGAGGGTTCAGAGGCCTCTGAGCCCCACGGATCCTCCCCCAGTGCAGAATTTCCCCACGGGAGGGTTCAGAGGCCCCCCAGCCCCACGGATCCTCCCCCAGTGCAGAAATCCCCCACGGGAGGGTTCAGAGCCCTCCCAGCCCCACGGATCCTGCCCCACTCCGGAAACCCCCGCGGGAGGGTTCAGAATTTCCCCACGGGGGGGTTCAGAGGCCCCCCAGCCCCACGGATCCTGCCCCAGTGCAGAAACCCCCACGGGAGGGTTCAGAGGCCTCTGAGCCCCACAGATCCTGCCCCACTCCGGAAACCCCCACGGGAGGGTTCAGAGGCCCCCCCAGCCCCACGGATCCTCCCCCACTGCAGAAACCCCCACGGGAGGGTTCAGAGGCCCCCCAGCCCCACGGATCCTGCCCCACACCGGAAACCCCCGCGGGAGGGCTCGGGGGAGGCGGCCGCGGTTCCCACGGCGCCGCCGCCTCGGGGCCGCCCCCGCAGCCCCGGCGCCTTCCGCTGGCTGCCCGAGCCGGGGCCGCTTCCCCCGGGGCAGGGACGGCGCCCAGCGCGTCCGTGTGTCCCCGTGTCCGTGTGTCCCCGCAGGACACCAGCACGCAGCTGTCCCGCACCGGCACCCTGGCTCGGAAAGGCACCAAGGGCTCCTCGGCGCAGGCTGCGGGAACGCTGGGGTGAGGCTGCCCTGTGTGCCCCGAAGGGGAGGCACGGGGTGTGGGGTCTGTTGGGGCCCCATCCCATCCCATCCCATCCCATCCCATCCCATCCCATCCCATCCCATCCCATCCCATGGATCCCATTGATCCCATCCCATCCCATTGATCCCATTGATCTTACGCTGGGGTGAGGCTGGACCTGTGTGCCCCGAAGGGGAGGCACGGGGTGTGGGATCTGTCATCTCTGCCCAGTGATCCTATTGATCCTATTGATCCCAAACCATCCCATTGATCCCATTGATCTTACGCTGGGGTGAGGCTGCCCTGTGTGCCCCGAAGGGGAGGCACGGGGTGTGGGGTCTGTCATCCCTGCCCAGTGATCCTATTGATCCCAAACCATCCCATCCCATTGATCCCATTGATCCCATTGATCCCAAACCATCCCTTCCCATTGATCCCATTGATCCCAAACCATCCCATCCCATTGATCCCATTGATCCCATTGATCCCAAACCATCCCTTCCCATTGATCCCATTGATCCCAAACCATCCCATTCCATTGATCCATTGATCCCATTGATCCCATTGATCCCATTGATCCCATTGATCCCATTGATCCCAAACCATCCCATCCCATTGATCCTATTGATCCCAAACCATCCCATCCCTTCCTATTGATCCATTGATCCCAAACCATCCCTGCCCATTGATCCCATTGATCTTACGCTGGGGTGAGGCTGCCCTGCGTGCCCCGAGCGGGGCGGCACGGGGTGTGGGGTCTGTCATCCCTGCCCAGTGATCCCATTGATCCCAAACCATCCCTGCCCATTGATCCTATTGATCCCATTGATCCCAAACCATCCCATCCCATTGATCCTATTGATCCCATTGATCCTAAACCATCCCATTCCATTGATCCCATCCCATTGATCCCATTGATCCCAACCCATCCCATTGATCCCATTGATCTTACGCTGGGGTGAGGCTGCCCTGTGTGCCCCGAGCAGGGCGGCACGGGGTGTGGGATCTGTCGGGGCCCCATCCCATCCCATCCCATGGATCCCATTGATCCCATCCCATCCCATTGATCCCATCCCAGCACATTGATCCCATGGATCACATCCCATTGATCCCATCCCAACCCATCCCTTCCCATTGATTCCGTTGATCCCAACCCATCCCATCCCGGCACATGGATCCCATGGATCACATCCCATTGATCCCAACCCATCCCATTGATCCCATTGATCCCAACCCATCCCATTGATCCCATCCCATTGATCCCAACCCATCCCATCCTGGCACATTGATCCCATTGATCCCATCCCACTGATCCCAAACCATCCCATCCCGGCACATTGATCCCATGGATCCCATCCCATCCCAACCCATTGATCCCATCCCATCCCATTGATCTCATCCCATTGATCCAAACCCGACCCATCCCGGCACATTGATCCCATTGATCCCATCCCATTGATCCCATCCCATCCAATTGATCCCATCCCATTGATCCCAACCCGTCCCATCCCAGCACATTGATCCCATAGATCACATCCCATTGATCCCATCCCATCCTGTTCCATGCCATTGATCCCATCCCATTGATTCTATCCCATCCCATCCCATCCCATCCCATCCCATCCCATCCCATCCCATCCCATCCCATCCCATCCCATCCCATTCCATCCCATCCCATCCCATCCCATTGATCCCATCCCATCCCATCCCATCCCATCCCATCCCATCCCATCCCATTGATCCCATCCCATCCCGTCCCGTCCCGTCCCATCCCATCCCATCCCATCCCATCCCATCCATCCCATCCCATGGATCCCATCCCATCCCATTGATCCCAACCCATCCCATCCCGCCCCATCCTGTCCCACTCCATTGATCCCCTCCCATGGATCCCATGGATCCCCTGATCCCACCATCCCATGTATCCCACGGATCCCCTGATCCCCCTGATCCCACTGATCCCCCGATCCCGCCGCTCCCCTCCCACGGATCCCCTGATCCCCCCGATCCCATGGATCCGCTGATCCCCCAATCCCACTGATCCCCCAATCCCACCGCTCCCCTTCCATGGATCCCCTGATCCCCCGATCCCACTGATCCCCCGATCCTGCCGCTCCGGCCTCGCAGGAGGAGCGGCCGCGTCCCGGAGCCGGTGCAGCCGCCCGTGGTTCCCGCGGGGACCCTCCCGAGGGACCCCCGCAGCCCCTCCCCGAGGGACCCCAGGTAAAAACCGGGATTGGGGGGAAAACCGGGATTGGGGGAAAAATGGGATTGGGGGAAAAAACGGGATTGGGGGAAAAACTGGGATTGGGGGGGAAAATGGGATTGGGGGGAAAAACTGGGATTGGGGGGAAAATGGGATTGGGGGGAAAAACCGGGATTGGGGGGAAAAATGGGATTGGGGGAAAACCGGGATTGGGGGGAAAACGGGATTGGGGAGAAACCGGGATTGGGGGGAAACCGGGATTGGGGGGGAAAAGGGAATTGGGGGAAAAAAGGGAATTGGGGAGAAAAACCGGGATTGGGGGGAAAAACCGGGATTGGGGGGAAAAATGGGATTGAGGAGAAAAAACGGGATTGGGGGGACAAACCGGGATTGGGGGAAAAACGGGATTGGGGGAAAAAAATGAGATTGGAGGGAAAAACCGGGATTGGGGGGAAAAACGGGATTGGGGGAAAAACCGGGATTGGGGGAAAAAAGGGATTGGGGGAAAAAAGGGATTGGGGGAAAAATGATGGGAAATGATGGGAAATGATGGGAAATGATGGGAATGATGGAAATGATGGGAATGATGGGAATGGTGGGAGTGGTGGGAATGATGGAAATGATGGGAAATGGGACACGGGGACGCCACCCTGACACTGCTGCTCCTCCCCCCAGCTCCAGCGGGACCCCAGCGGCTCCTGGGGACGGAATTCCTGCCCCTCCCCCACCGCCAGGGCCACCCCCGCTGGCACCGTCCCCTCCGGGGCCACCCCCACCTGCCACTGCCATCCCGCCGCCGCCACCCCTCCCTGGGGACCTGCCAGGGCCACCACCCCTCCCTGGGGACCTGCCAGGGCCACCACCCCTCCCTGGGGACCTGCCAGGGCCACCTCCCCTCCCTGGGGACCTGCTGCCACCTCCCCTTGGGGACCTGCTGCCACCTCCCCTCCCTGGGGACCTGCCAGGGCCACCTCCCCTCCCTGGGGACCTGCTGCCACCTCCCCCTGGGGACCTGCCACCACCCCCTGGGGACCTGCTGCCACCTCCCCCTGGGGACCTGCCACCACCCCCTGGGGACCTGCTGCCACCACCCCCTGGGGACCTGCTGCCACCACCGGAGCTCCCACCCCCAGGTGAGTGCTCAGGGCTCCGGGGGGGTGACGGGGGCACGGGGGACAGCGTGTGACCTGTCCCCATCCCTTCTGGGGTGGGTGAGCTCCTCCATCCATCCCTCCATCCATCCATCCATCCATCCATCCATCCATCCATCCATCCATCCATCCATCCATCCATCATCCATCCATCCATCCATCATCCATCCATCATCCATCCATCCATCCATCCATCATCCATCCATCATCCATCCATCCATCCATCCATCCATCCATCCATCATCCATCCATCCATCCATCATCCATCCATCCATCATCCATCCATCCATCCATCCATCATCCATCCATCCATCCATCCATCCATCATCCATCCATCCATCCATCCATCATCCATCCATCATCCATCCATCCATCCATCCATCCATCATCCATCATCCATCCATCCATCCATCCATCCATCCATCCATCCATCCATCATCCATCCATCCATCCATCCATCATCCATCCATCATCCATCCATCCATCATCCATCCATCCATCCATCCATCATCCATCCATCCATCCATCCATCATCCATCCATCATCCATCCATCCATCCATCCATCCATCATCCATCCATCCATCCATCCATCCATCCATCCATCCATCCATCCATCATCCATCCATCCATCATCCATCCATCCATCCATCCATCCATCATCCATCCATCATCCATCCATCATCCATCCATCATCCATCCATCCATCCATCCATCCATCATCCATCCATCATCCATCCATCCATCCATCCATCATCCATCCATCCATCCATCCCTCCATCCATCCATCCATCCATCATCCATCCATCATCCATCCATCATCCATCCATCATCCATCCATCCATCCATCCATCCATCATCCATCCATCATCCATCCATCCATCCATCCATCATCCATCCATCATCCATCCATCCATCATCCATCCATCCATCCATCCATCATCCATCCATCATCCATCCATCCATCATCCATCCATCCATCCATCCATCCATCCATCCATCCATCCATCATCCATCCATCATCCATCCATCCATCCATCCATCCATCCATCCATCATCCATCCATCCATCCCTCCATCCATCCCTCCATCCATCCCTCCCTCCCTCGCTCTTTTGGGGTTCTTGCAGCCCCCCAGGATCTCCAGCTGCCGCCGCCCCCCCCTGACTTTGGGGACCCGGCCCTGCCCCCACCACCAGCGGCTGAGGAGCCCCCGTGGGCCCCGGGGAGCCGCCTCTAGGGAGGTACCGGGGGTCCCCAATCCCTGTGGGGGGTACAGGGGGTCCCCAATCCCTGTGGGGGGTACAGGGGGTCCCAAACCCCCCTGGAGGGGGGCACAGGGGGTCCCAAACCCCTCTAGGCAGGTACCGGGGGTCCCCAATCCCTGTGGGGGGGTACCGGGGGTCCCCAATCCCTGTGGGGGGTACAGGGGGTCCCAAACCCCTGTGGGGGGGTACAGGGGGTCCCAAAGCCCTCTAGGGGGGGTACAGGGGGTCCCAAAGCCCTCTAGGGGGGGTACAGGGGGTCCCAAAGCCCTGTGGGGAGGTAAAGAGGGTCCCAAATCCCCCTCTAGGGGGGTACCGGGGGTCCCAAACCCCTGTGGGGAGGTACAGGGGGTCCCAAACCCCCCCTGGAGAGAGGCCCCATGTCCCTGTCCCTGTCCCCAGAGGTGGCCCCGCTCCCCGACCCGCGGCAGGAGGACACCGAGGACACCGAGCTGGGAACGCGGCAGGGCAGGAGCTGATCCTGGGGGGCAGCCCTGGATCCCTGATCTGGATCCCTGATCTGCATCCCACCTCTGGATCCCTGATCTGGATCCCTGATCTGCATCCCAGCCCTGGATTCCTGCCCTGGATCCCTGATCTGGATCCCATCTCTGCATCCCAACCCGGGATCCCTGATCTGCATCCCTGCCCTGGATCCCTGATCTGCATCCCTGCCCTGGATCCCATCCCTGGATCCAATCTCTGGATCCCAGCTCTGGATCCCAGCTCTGGATCCCTGATCTGGATCCCAGCCCTGGATCCCAGCCCTGGATCCCAGCCCGGGATCCCAGCCCAGAACTGGACCTTGGGCATGGAGCAGAGCCCGCAGTCCCTGTGGGCTCCAGGGATGCTCCAGCCCCAAAACCCGTCCCCAGAGGGTCCCCTGCCCATCCCCGTCCCCTGCCCGTCCCCTGCCCCACCCGGCTGCTCCAGCCCCAAAACCCCTGCCCAGAGTGTCCCCAGAGTGTCCCCAGAGTGTCCCCTGCCCATCCCCTGCCCCGCCCGGCTGCTCCAGCCCCAAAACCCCTGCCCAGAGTGTCCCCAGAGTGTCCCCAGAGTGTCCCCAGAGTCTCCCCTGCCCATCCCCGTCCCCTGCCCGTCCCCTGCCCCACCCGGCTGCTCCAGCCCCAAAACCTCTCCCCAGTGTCCCCAGAGTGTCCCCTGCCCATCCCCTGCCCCACCCGGCTGCTCCAGCCCCAAAACCTCTCTCCAGTGTCCCCGGAGTGTCCCCAGAGTGTCCCCTGCCTGTCCCCTGCCCGTTCCCTGCCCGTTCCCTGCCCCATCCCCAAACTCCCGGGCCCGAGGAGCCGGAGCAGGACCCGGGGCTGGAGCCGGACCCGGGGCCGGAGCCCCCTCGGGCGCCCCTCGGAGCTGCCCCCCAGCCAGGCTCTGCCCCGCCCCCGCGTCTGTCTGTCTGTCCGCAGTACAGAGCTCTGTCCGTCTGGCTTTGTGTCTTTAATTCCATGGCTTTGAGTTCCGCACAGTCCGAGGGAGGAGGGGGCGCGGAGGAGGAGCCGCTCGGGGCCGCTTTGGTTCTTTCCTGCTGGGTTGGGGGTCCCGAGGGTTTGGGGGAGCCCTCGGGGGCCGGTAAGGCTGCGGATAAACCCGGGATAAACCCGGGATAAATCCAGGGGGAGCCAACCCCGGAGAGCCGCGGCTGCTGGGGGCGCCCCTGCAGAGTGCAATTAGAAGGGGTCATTAATTAATTAATTAATACTGCGGTGGGGAGGGGGGGTTGGCCTCTGGGGACAGTGTCCCCCGGGGGGATTGTGGCACCTGGCAGGGTCAGGGTCAGGGGGAATTGACCCTCCCTGGATCCGGGAAGGGCTCGGGGCAGGGAGGGGACGCGGGGACACCGCGGGGACACCGCGGGGACACCGCGGGGACACCGGGAGAGGAGCGGGGCTGGGAGAGGCTCGGCCTGGCCCGGTTCTCACGGGGCTGGAGAGGCTCTGCCCCTTCCCAAAGCTCTCCCGGGGCTCCCGGTTCGGTTTGTCCCGGGGATGAACCCCCAGGGACGGCAAACCCCAGAGCAAGGCTCGGGGTGCGGTGTGGGAGCAGGGATTCCCCAGCCGGAATTCCCAGTGGGATCAGGAGCAAGAATGGAGCCCATCGAGCAGGGATTCCCCAGCCGGAATTCCCAGCTGGAATTCCCAGCGGGATCAGGAGCCCAGCGAGCAGGGATTTTCCAGCCAGAATTCCCAGCCAGAATTCCCAGCGGGATCAGGAGCAAGGAAGGAGCCCAGCGAGCAGGGATTTCCCAGCTGGAATTCCCAGTGGGATCAGGAGCCCAGCGAGCAGGGATTTTCCAGCCGGAATTCCCAGCGGGATCAGGAGCCCATCGAGCAGGGATTTTCCAGCCGGAATTCCCAGCGGGATCAGGAGCCCAGCGAGCAGGGATTCCCCAGCCAGAATTCCCAGCGGGATCAGGAGCAAGAATGGAGCCCAGCGAGCAGGGATTTTCCAGCGGGAATTCCCAGCGGGATCAGGAGCCCAGCGAGCGGGGATTCCCCAGCCGGAATTCCCAGCGGGATCAGGAGCCCAGCGAGCAGGGATTCCCCAGCCGGAATTCCCAGCAGGATCAGGAGCCCAGCGAGCAGGGATTCCCCAGCCAGAATTCCCAGCCAGAATTCCCAGTGGGATCAGGAGCCCAGCGAGCAGGGATTTCCCAGCCGGAATTCCCAGTGGGATCAGGAGCCCAGCGAGCAGGGATTTTCCAGCCGGAATTCCCAGCGGGATCAGGAGCCCAGCGAGCAGGGATTTTCCAGCCGGAATTCCCAGCGGGATCAGGAGCAAGAATGGAGCCCAGCGAGCGGGGATTCCTCAGCTGGAATTCCCAGCGGGATCAGGAGCCCATCGAGCAGGGATTCCTCAGCTGGAATTCCCAGTGGGATCAGGAGCCCAGCGAGCAGGGATTTTCCAGCCGGAATTCCCAGTGGGATCAGGAGCCCAGCGAGCAGGGATTTCCCAGCTGGAATTCCCAGCAGGATCAGGAGCCCAGCGAGCAGGGATTCCCCAGCCAGAATTCCCAGCCAGAATTCCCAGTGGGATCAGGAGCCCAGCGAGAGCAGGGATTCCCCAGCCGGAATTCCCAGTGGGATCAGGAGCCCAGCGAGCAGGGATTTTCCAGCCGGAATTCCCAGCAGGATCAGGAGCCCATCGAGCAGGGATTCCCCAGCCGGAATTCCCAGCGGGATCAGGAGCCCAGCGAGCAGGGATTTTCCAGCCGGAATTCCCAGCGGGATCAGGAGCCCAGCGAGCAGAGATTTCCCAGCCGGAATTCCCAGCGGGATCAGGAGCAAGGAAGGAGCCCAGCGAGCAGGGATTCCCCAGCCGGAATTCCCAGCGGGATCAGGAGCCCAGCGAGCGGGGATTCCTCAGCTGGAATTCCCAGCGGGATCCGGAGCCCAGGGCCAGGCAGGAGCAAGGGCGCGCCCGGCCCGGGGGAGCGCGCTGCTGGATTTTTAGGAATTCTCATTCGAGGTCAGAAGGGAAAGGAAGCAAAACTCCACCAAAAATCCCCGTCAGGTGGGCGAAGGGCGCGGGGACCGGCTGTGGGGCTGCACAAAGCGCTTCACCGGCCGGGAACGGAGCCGGGAAGGGCCGAGGAACGCCCGGGGAGCGGCAGCGGGGCCGAGCCCGGCGCCGCCGCCTCCCTCAGCACTTTTTGCGCAGCAGCTCCTGCAGGTACCGCGCCACCTCCACCGCCGACTCCCAGGGCACCACGGCGGCCTGGAACGCGCCGGGCTGCTTCTCCTGGCTCTCCTGGATCAACCTGTGCATGGGGTAACCCTTCCTGGGGAACGCCACGTCCGCCGCCCTCAGAGTCCCGGCGGGGCAGAAATCGTTGGCTCCGTCCCCCACGTACAGAACGCGCTGGAACTCCACGTCCTGCCGCGCCCGCTCCGCCAGGTACTCGGCCAGGATCTTCCTCTTGCACATGTTGGGGGGACACCGCAGGCACTTGTGGCTGTGGTAGGGCCCCAAGGTGAGCACCCCGCGCCGGTCGAAGCTGGCGGGGTTGCTGAAAACCTTACGGAAGAGCGAGCGGGCTCCGGCGGCGCGGAGCTTGGCCTCGATGCCGAAGGTGTTGGCGTCCGAGATGAGCACCAGCTCGAAGAGCTCCCGGTGCTTGGAGAGCAGCTGGAAGAGCTCGGCCATGCCCGGGGAGAGCGGGATGTTCTCGTAGGCGGCGCGCAGCTCGGCGGGGCGCACGCCCTGCTCGCCCAGGAAGGCCAGAGCCCGCCGCATGTGCTCGTTGTAGCCGCCGGTGGCGCCGGGGCCGCGGCGCAGCGGCTCCGGTAAGGGGCGGCCCCGCAGCACCGAGTCGTCGCTGTTCTCGTCCACGATGGTCTCGTCGAAGTCGAAGACCAGCAGGAAGCGGGGGGGAGGAGGGGGGGATGTGGTCGTGCCCTGTGGGGGATGGACGGACGGACGGACGGAGAGACAGCGGGGTTATTGGGGTGTGGGAGGGACGGACAGACAGACAGCGGGGTTATTGGGGTGTGGGAGGAACAGACAGACAGCGGGGTCATTGGGGTGTGGGAGGGACAGACAGAGCCCAGTGTCTATGGGTGTGGGATGGACAGACAGACAGCGGGGTCACTGGGGTGTGGGAGGGACAGACAGACAGACAGCGGTGTCTATGGGGTGTGGGATGGACAGACAGACCCCACTGTCATTGGGGTGTGGGGCGGACGGACAGACAGACAGTGGGGTCATTGGGGTGTGGGATGGACAGACAGACCCTACTGTCATTGGGGTATGGGACGGACAGACAGACAGCAGGGTCATTGGGTGTGGGAGGGACAGACAGACCCCAGTATCTATGGGTGTGAGATGGACAGACAGACACCAGTGTCATTGGGGTGTGAGATGGACAAACAGACACTGGTGTCATTGGGGTGTGGGACAGACAGACCCCGGTGTCCTTGGGGTGTGGGACAGACAGACAGACCCCGCTGCTTTTGGGGCCGTTCCCCGTCCCTGCCCCGCTGGCACCGCCGGCCCCAGCCCGGGCCCGCCTGAGCCGAGGCCGAGGAGCGCAGCCGGGCCGGGAGGGGTTAACCCGTGCCGGGTAATCCGGGCCGGGAGGGGTTAACCCGTGCCGGGTAATCCGGGCCGGAAGGGGTTAACCCGTGCCGGGTAATCCGGGCCGGGAGGGGTTAACCCGTGCCCGGTAATCCGGGCCGGAAGGGGTTAACCCGTGCCCGGTAATCCGGGCCGGGAGGGGTTAACCCGTGCCCGGTAATCCGGGCCGAGGTCACCGCGCCGGGAGGGGGCGGCGCCCGCGGGATCCGGGAATTTCCGGCGCTGGGAAAAGCTCCGGGATCAGCGAGGGCGGCTCTGACCGGGACACCGGGGCTGGGACAGGGGGACAGCTGGGACAGGGGGACAGCCGGGACAGGGGGGGACAGCTGGGCTGGGACAGGGGGGACACCGGGGCTGGGACAGGGGGGGACAGCTGGGACAGGGGGGGACAGCCCAGCCTGGTCCTCCCGTGCCACCTCTGGGACAGGGGGGACAGCTGGGACAGGGGGGGACAGTTCAGCCTGGTCTGTGCCACCTCTGGGACAGGGGTGACAGCTGGGACAGAGGGACAGCTGGAACAGGAGGTGACAGCCCAGCCCTGGTCCTTCTGTGCCACCTCTGGGGCAGGGGTGACAGCTGGGACATGGGACAGGGAGGGACAGCTGGGACAGGGGGTGACAGCCCAGCCTGGTCCTCCCGTGCCACCTCTGGGACAGGGGGGACAGCTGGGACGGGGGGGGACAGCCAAGGCTGATCTGTGCCACCTCTGGGACAGAGGGACAGCTGGGACAGGGGGTGACAGCTCAGCCTGGTCCTCCTGTGCCACCTCTGGGGCAGGGGTGACAGCTGGGACATGGGACAGGGGGGACACCTAGGACAGGGGGGGACAGTTCAGCCTGGTCTGTGCCACTTCGGGGCCAGGGGGTGACAACTGGGACAGGAGGTGACAACCAAGGCTGATCTGTGCCACCTCTGGGACAGCGGGGGACAGCTGGGACATGGGACAGGGGGGACAGCTGGGACAGGGGTGACAGCCCAGCCTGGTCCTCCTGTGCCACCTCTGGGACAGGGGGGGACACCTGGGACAGGGGGGACAGCTGGGACAGGGGGTCACAGCCCAGCCTGGTCCTCCTGTGCCATCTTGGGGACAGGGGTGACAGCCCGGGGGGCTCAGGTGGGATTTTGGGGACGAGTTCCTCCCCAGAGGGGGGCCCTGGTGGCTCCCCACCATGTCCCCATTCCCGAGGCCCCAGCGACGCCCCGGGTGGGATTTTGGGGATTTTTGGGGTGTCCTGCAGGGCTGGGCCCTCCTGGGGGATCCCTCCCAGCTCAGGGAACCCCAAATCTGCCCGGCCTGGCACCCCCACCCCGCTCCCCTCAGCCCTTCCCGGCTGCTCCAGGGTGGAATTCCGGAATTCTGGAATTCCGAAATTCCGGAATTCGGGGACCGGGGGTCCGGGGAGGTGACAGAGGTGACAGAGGTGGCACTGACCTTAAACAGGCAGGGCAGCCCCACGCCCTGGCAGCACCTCCTCATGCTGGCAGCATCCCGGGCCGAGCGCTGCGGGGCACAGAAAAGAGGGAATTCCGTCAATCCCGGGGAATTCCCGAGGAATTCCCGAGTTCGGGAATCTCCGTTCCAGGCCGGGGGAGCTGGAGGGGAGCAGAGCCCGTTTAAATCCGCCGATCCCTCCCGATTCCCCCCACCGTGAGGACAGCGAGGGAATGGGGCAGAAAAAATAAAAAACGGGAAGAGCAAAACAGCAAAAAAATACCAAAAAACAAAAAAAATAAAGCCCCGGGAATAGCAAAAAAAATTGGGATCAGCAAAAAAAACCCCGGGAGCAGCGGCTCCCGATTTTCTTGCGGGGTGATTCCTTCGGGTGGAATTCTCCGAGCGGAATTCTGCCGACCCCTGGTGGTCCCCGGCCGGGGGAAACCTCCCCAGAATGGCTCAGCCGGAGGGAAATTGGGAATTCCCGGTGGGAATCGGAGCCGGGCGCGGCCAGCCGGGCCGGGAGGATGCCGGGGATTTGTCCCCCGCGGCAGGAAGGTGATTTGGGGGGGATCGCGCTGGATCCGAGCCCGGCTCGCGGCTATTTTGGGCACAAACACGATCCGTGACTCGGCTGGAATAAAAACCCTGCGGCACCTGGCGCGGGGAAACGGAGCCTGGGGTGGAAATTGTGGAAAAATGGAAAAATCCCTTTTTTTTGTTTGTTTTTTGTGAGGCCTGGAAACACACTCTGGGTGTTTATTTGCTAAAAAAAGCCACCAGAACTCGAGGGTTTATTTACAGACAGAATCTGGAGCCAAACGACGCCACAGCCAGGCTGGGAGCGGCTTCCAAAGGGGGAGAGACGGAAAAAAATATAAAAAAAATGGGATTAAACAGGAAAGAGGAACTGGAATTTTGGTCGCTGCTTGGTCACTGCCAGCAGTGAGGAAATAATTTGGGATGAAGCCTCAGGGAGAGGCTGTGGTGCTGGGAGAGGCAGGGAAAGAGCCCTGGGGACACTGGGGACACTGGGGACACTGGGGACACCGGGGTGGGACAGCAGAGGGGGTGAAACTGCCCCAAAAAACTCCTCGGGTTGGGGTTTGTGGGGTGGGAAAAGTTCCAGGGGCAGAACTTGGGGTTTTGGGGCAGGCCAGGTCAGACAGAGCCCCTGGGGCACCCAAAACGGCCGCAAAAACGGCCCCAAAACCGGCCCTAAACCCGCCCCCAAACCGGCCCTAAACCTGTCCCAAAACTGGCCCCAAACCTGTCCTAAATCAGGCCCCAAACCTGTCCTAAATCAGGCCCTAAACCTGTCCCAAAACCAGCCCCAAACCTGTCCTAAATCAGGCCCTTAACTCGCCCCAAAACCGGCCCCAAACCTGTCCCAAAACCCGCCCCAAACCTGTCCTAAATCAGGCCCTTAACTCGCCCCAAAACCAGCCCCAAACCTGTCCTAAATCCGGCCCTAAACCTGTCCCAAAAGCAGCCCCAAACCTGCCCCAAAACCAGCCCCAAACCTGTCCCAAAACCAGCCCCAAACCTGTCCTAAATCAGGCCCTAAACCTGCCCCAAAAGCAGCCCCAAACCTGCCCCAAAACCGTGATGAATCCCATCAAAACAGGCCCCAGAGTGGAGCCAGCGTTTTTTGGGGATTGAGTTCCAGGTGGGAATTTCGGGATTGAAATCCTCTGAGGGCATCCCAAAAAAAAAAAAAAACCCCAAATCCTGGGGATACGGGAAAGGAAACGCCACCCCAATAAAGCAGAGCTCAGCCGCAATTCCCGGCTCCTCCCTGATCCCACGGGAGGGGAAAAAACAATTTGGGAATTCTGCCAAAAACAATTTGGGAATTCTGCCGGACCTGAAGGAAGGCAGGGACACACCCGGGAGGGGCTGGGGGCAGCGGGAGGGGAAATCCCAGCGGGAGCGGATCCCGAATTTCGGTGCGGGAGGGGAAATCCCGGCGGGACCGGGTCCCGAATTTTGGTGCGGGAGGGGAAATCCCGGCGGGAGCAGATCCCAGATTTTGGTGCGGGATGGGAAATCCGGACGGGAGGGGATCCCGAATTTTGGTGCGGGAGGGGAAATCCCGGCGGGAGCGGATCCCGAATTTCGGTGCGGGATGGGAAATCCCGGCGGGAGCGGATCCCGAATTTTGGTGCGGGATGGGGCAGCGGGAAGGGAAATCCCGGCAGGAGCGGATCCCGAATTTTGGTGCGGGAAGGGAAATCCCGACGGGAGCGGATCCCGAATTTTGGTGCGGGATGGGAAATCCCGGCGGGAGCGGATCCTGGATTTTGGTGCGGGATGGGGCAGCGGGAAGGGAAATCCCGACGGGAGGGGATCCCAAATTTTGGTGCGGGAGGGGAAATCCCGGCAGGAGCGGATCCCGAATTTTGGTGCGGGAAGGGGAAATCCTGACAGGAGCGGATCCCGAATTTTGGTGCAGGAAGGGAAATCCCGGCGGGAGCGGATCCCAAATTTTGGTGCGGGAAGGGAAATCCTGACAGGAGCGGATCCCGAATTTTGGTGCGGGATGGGAAATCCCGGCGGGACCTGATCCCGAATTTCGGTGCGGGATGGGGCAGCGGGAGGGGAAATCCCGACGGGAGCCGATCCCAGATTTTGGTGGGGGATGGGAAATCATGACAGGAGCGGATCCCGAATTTTGGTACGGGATGGGGCAGCGGGAAGGGAAATCCCGGCAGGAGCGGATCCCGAATTTTGGTGCGGGGTGGGAAATCCCGACGGGAGCGGATCCCGGATTTCGGTGCGGGTTTGGGCTCCCTCGGGACGCAAAGCAGCCGCGTTTTCCCCAAAAAAGCGCAGCCGGGGGGACGGGAAATAAACGGGGCAATGGCGCAGGGATAAAGGGATTTTAACCCCCCGAGTTTGGGCGGAGGGTGGGAAAGCGCCGGGGAAATGCCGGGAATGGTTTCCCGGCGCGGTTCGCGCCCCGCGTTTCGGGGTTTCGGGGATCCCTGTCCCCAGAGCCGAGGGAGGAACGGCCGGAGCCGCCCGCGCCCTCTCGGTCCCCGCGGGTTCCCCGAAATCGCCCCGGTACCGGAGAGGAGCGGCCGCGGGGAGCCGGGAAGTGCCGGGACACCGGGAGCATTCCCGGGGCGGCGGCGATTCTGCCCCCGGCGCTCTCTGACCGTGCCCGGTCCGGAGGTTTTGAACCCCAAAGCCGATTTTGGTGCGGGGAATATTCGGGTTTTTAACGATCTCAAACCCAACTTCTGCCCTGGAGCGAATTCCAGCTCCGGGACAGAATTCCCGGGAAACCGAGCGGGGGGAGAACCGGGACCGGGACACGATCCCGCCGCGGCTGGAATGAAACCCGGCTCCCGAAAGAGGAGAAAATGCGGGAATTAACGGGAATCCCCGGTAAGGAGCGCTCGGAGCGGGTCCCGCCGGCCCCGGGGTCCCCCCGAGTTCCCGGGCACGGGCGGAGCGTTCCAGGTCACCTCGGGTGACGGGGCTGCTCCGGCTTTTCCCGGTGTTTGTTTTTCCTGCCGGGAATCCGCGGCGTTACCGCAGCCCCGGTTCGGCCCCGGAACGCGGCGGTTCGGGGGATCCAGTCCCGGATCCCGTCTCTCGCCCGGTGCCACCGGGCCGGCAACGGCTGCGGCTCCGGTACCGGCACAGCCCCTCCCCGAGCTCCGCGGCTCCTTCCGGTACCGGCGGGGCTGAATCGCGGCCGCTCCGTGCCCGGGTAGCACCTCCCGGTACCGGCAGCAGCCGCAGCGGTACCGGCAGAGTCCAACCGGGTAGGGACCGCCCCGGTACCGCCACCATCTGCCCCAGTCCCGGCAGGGTCCAACCGAATCAGGACCCCCCTGTACCGGCAGGAGCCGCCCCGGTACCGGCAGGGTCCAACCCTATCGGCACCCCCCGGTACCGGCACCATCCGCTCGGCTCCCGGCAGGATCCCCCCGGGTGGAGACCCCCGGTACCGGCACCATCCGATCCTGGCAGGGTCCAGCCGGGGGGAAACCAACCGGTACCGGCAGGAGCAGCCGTTGCGGATCCGGCATCTCCCGGTACCGCCGCGGTGCCGCCTCTCGCCACCTTACCGGGTCGGAACCTGCCGGGAGCGCCCGGCCCGCCCCGGTGCCGGAGTGTGCGGGGGCGGCGCGGGGGCAGCCCGGGCTCGGGGCCGCTCCGGGGCCGGTTCGGGGCCGTTCCGGGGCCGTTCCGGGGCCGGTACCGCCGCCGGCGCTGCCGCGAGCGCGGCCCCTTTAAAGCGACACGGCCGGGGCCGCGCGGAGCCGCCGCAGTGCGCTGACGTCATCGCCAACGCAGCCAATGGCCGCGCAGCTTCCCCGCCGCGGAGGGGCGTGGCCAGCCCAGGCCGCGCCCCTTTTCCGAGGGGCGGGGGGAGCGCCCCGCGCGGGTCCCGCCGCCCCCGCCCCGCTGCCAAAAGTTGCCAAATCGGGAAAAACCAACAAAACCCCGGGTCCCCCCCCCGGTAACCGCCCCGGGGTTGTGTAACGAAGCCGTTCGGCGGGGGGGGTTCTGTCCCCGGAGCCAAGAGCGGCGCCGAAGCTCCGAGTGAGAAAAACGCCCGAATTGTCCCCAAAATAGCGGCGGGGACGGGCGGGGGGGATCCGGCGGCCGCGCTCCGTGCCCGGCCCGGCCCCGCCGCGGCGGGCGCGGTCACCGAGCTAATTCTGGGAGCCGGGACGGGCGATTGCAGGGTGGCGGTGCCAGGGCAGCCCCGCCCGGGCCCCGCCGCTATCGCGGGGGCCGCAGGAGCCGCCGAGATAAAAATACCGGGGCAGCGCCCTCGGGGCACCGGGGACGGCCAAACCCCGGCCGAGCTCGGGGCTTTTTTTTGGTGGTTTTTAATTAAAAGCGGCCAGGAATGGAAAGGCGCGGCCGGGATTCCAAAGGTCGGGAAGAGCCGCGGGGGTCGCGCCCCCCGGGCGGTGCCACGTTGTCCCCGAGCCCCCAAAATTGGGGATTTTTGCTCCTTTTGGTGAAATTCTGCCGCAGAGCGGAGCTCGGAGCGCTCCTGGGACCCCCGGGTGGAGGTGGCGACCCTGCCCCGCCGGGGGAATCCCGGCAGGCAGCGATTCCAGGGAATTCCTGGAGGGAATTCTTGTAGGGAATTCTTGCAGGGAATTCCTGTAGGGAATTCTTGTAGGGAATTCTTGTAGGGAATTCTTGCAGGGAATTCCTGCAGGGAATTCTTGTCTCCCCTCCTCAGCCTGGGGCTCTCCGGTTCTCCCCGGACATTTCCGAGCCCTGGAGCCGCTCGGAGCGGGAGAATCCAAAGGGGGAATTCCCCGCGGGCTCCTGCCGCTTCCCACCGGGATCCAGCGGGGCAAAGACCATCCCGGGATCACCCCGGATCCGTCCCGGACCATCCCGGGATCACCCCGGATCCGACCCGGACCATCCCGGGATCACCCAGGACCCCTCCCAGGCTCATCCCGGGCTCATCCCGGACCTGTCCCGGGTTCGTCCCGGACCCGTCCCGGGCTCATCCCGGACCCATCCCGGGTTCGTCCCGGACCATCCCATCCCGGGGGTTTGGCACGGGCGCTCCCGGTGATTTTCCACTGCGGAGAGCTCCGGGGAGCAGCCGAGGACAGAGCCCGGGGCGGGCGCTCCCGGCAGCTCCGGGGCGGCCCCGGGAGCCGTTCCCAGCCCCGGGAATGCCACGGGAGCCTTTCCCAGCCCCGGGAATGCCACGGGAGCCTTTCCCAGCCCCGGGAATGCCACGGGAGCCTTTCCCAGCCCCGGGAATGCCACGGGAGCCTTTCCCAGCCCCGGGAATGCCACGGGAGCCTTTCCCAGCCCCGGGAATGCCACGGGAGCCTTTCCCAGCCCCGGGAATGCCACGGGAGCCTTTCCCAGCCCCGGGAATGCCACCGGAGCCTTTCCCAGCCCCGGGAATGCCACCGGAGCCTTTCCCAGCCCCGGGAATGCCACGGGAGCCTTTCCCAGGGCCGGGAATGCCACCGGAGCCTTTCCCAGCCCCGGAACAGCCCCGGGAGCCGTTCCCAGCCCCGGGAATGCCACGGGAGCCTTTCCCAGCCCCGGGAGCCTTTCCCAGCCCCGGGAATGCCACGGGAGCCTTTCCCAGCCCCGGGAATGCCACGGGAGCTTTTCCCAGCCCCGGGAATGCCACCGGAGCCCACGGGAGCCTTTCCCAGCCCCGGGAATGCCACGGGAGCCTCTCCCAGCCCCGGGAGCCTTTCCCAGCCCCGGGAATGTCACGGGAGCCGTTCCCAGCCCCGGGAGCCTTTCCCAGCCCCGGGAATG
Source organism: Fringilla coelebs (assembly GCF_963513975.1). NCBI lineage: Eukaryota > Metazoa > Chordata > Aves > Passeriformes > Fringillidae > Fringilla > Fringilla coelebs. The sequence continues at coordinate 944,971 of NC_140053.1, forward strand.
CCACGGGAGCCGTTCCCAGCCCCGGGAATGCCACCGGAGCCGTTCCCAGCCCCGGGAATGCCACGGGAGCCGTTCCCAGCCCCGGGAATGCCACGGGAGCCTTTCCCAGCCCCGGGAATGCCACGGGAGCCGTTCCCAGCCCCGGGAATGCCACGGGAGCCGTTCCCAGCCCCGGGAGAGCCCCGGGAGCCTTTCACAGCCCCGGGAATGTCACGGGAGCCTTTCCCAGCCCCGGGAGAGCCCCGGGAGCCGTTCCCAGCCCCGGGAATGCCACGGGAGCATTTTCCAGCTCCGGATTCCCGCAGGGGCCGGTCCAGCCCCGCCGGCTCCAGCTCTGTCCTGGATTTTTGGATTGCGGCAGCTCCGTCGCCCTCTCCTGGCTCCGTCTCCCAAAAATGCGGCTCGGGTTAAATCCCAACCCTCGGGTCAAATCCCAAAACCTCGGGTTAAATCCCAAACCTCGGGTTAAATCCCAAACCCTCGGGTTAAATCCCAAAACCTCGGGGCAAATCCCAAACCTCGGGTTAAATCCCAAACCTCGGGTTAAATCCCGAAATCTCGGGTTAAATCCCAAAACCTCGGGACAAATCCCAACCCTCGGGAAGGAATTCCCGGGAAAAGGGGGCGCCGACCCCGGGTTCCACCAAAGAATAAAATGGGGAAAAGCAGCGAAATAAAATGGGGGAAATAAAGGAAAATAAAAGGGGGCAATAAAGCAAAATAAAGTGGGGGAATAGAGCGAAATAAAATGGGGGAAATAAAGGAAAATAAAAGGGGGCAATAAGGCGAAATAAAGTGGGGAAATAGAGCGAAATAAAATGGGGGAAATAAAGGAAAATAAAAGGGGGGTATAAGGCAAAGTAAAGTGGGGAAATAAAGGGAAATAAAATAGGGGAAAAGCAAAATAAAAGGGGGAAATAAAAGGAAATAAAGTGGGGAATAAAGGGAAATAAAATGGGGGGAAAGCAAAATAAAAGGGGGCAATAGGGCAAAATAAAATGGGGAAATAAAGGGAAATAAAATGGGGGAAAAGCTAAATAAAAGGGGGAAATAAGGCAAAGTGAAGTGGGGAAATAAAGGGAAATAAAATAGGGGAAAAGCAAAATAAAAGGGGGAAATAAAGCAAAATAAAATGGGGAAATAGAACAAAAAATAGGGGGAAAAAAGTAAAATAAAAGGGGGCAATAAGGCAAAGTAAAGTGGGGAAATAAAGGGAAATAAAATAGGGGAAAAGCAAAATAAAATGGGGCAATAGGGCAAAATAAAATGGGGAAATAAAGGGAAATAAAATAGGGGAAAAGCGAAATAAAAGGGGGAAATAAGGCAAAATAAATTGGGGAAAAGCAGCGAAATAAAAAGGGGGAAATAAAGGAAAATACAAGGGGGCAATAAGGCAAAGTAAAGTGGGGAAATAAAGGGAAATAAAATGGGGGAATAGCAAAATAAAAGGGGGAAATAAGGTACAGTGAAGTGGGGAAATAGAGCAAATAGGGGGAAAAAAGCAAAATAAAAGGGGGAAATAAGGCAAAATAAAATGGGGAAAAGCAGCGAAATAAAATGGGGGAAATAAAGGGAAATAAAATGGGGGAAAAAGCAAAATAAAAGGGGGCAATAAGGCAAAATAAAATGGGGGAATAAAGGGAAATAAAATGAGGGAAAAAAGTAAAATAAAAAGGGGCAATAAGGCAAAGTGAAGTGGGGAAATAAAGGGAAATAAAATAGGGGAAAAGCAAAATAAAAGGGGGCAATAAGGCAAAGTGAAGTGGGGGAATAAAGGGAAATAAAATAAGGGAAAAGCAAAATAAAATGGGGGGAAAGCAGGAAAATAAAATAGGAAAAGAAAGGAAAATGAGATGGGAAAATAAAGCAGGAGTGACGGGTGCAGGAAGGAGGGAACAGCCAAAAAACCCCTGGGAGTTTCCCCATCCCTGTGGAATTCTGTGCCTGCAGCAAAAATGGAAATTGAAGGATTAAAAACCCACAACAAATGCCAGCCTGGAATTCCCTGCCTTTAAACCAAATTTCCCCATTTTTTGGGGTTTTTTTTGTTATTTTTCTTTTTCTTTTTCCTTTGGAAAGGATCCCGCCCTCCCAGCACCTCACATCACGGCCAGACCGGGAAGAGGGGTTGGAATTTTTAATCTTCTTCCACAGAAAGGAAGTTCATAAATTCTCAGAATGATCCGATACAGAGCGGAGCTGAAGAGCAGGAAAAAAAAAATAAAATAAAAATAAAATAAAACCAAAAAACCCCATCCCAGATTCTGGAATTCTTGGAAGAACAGCCTGGAAATGCTGGAGGATTTATGGAGGAGGAGAAAAAGCTGGAATACAAATTTTTGATGGCTCATTTTGGGGTTTTTCAGCATTGAAAAATTGGATTATTTTGGATTATCCCGAAATTGTGGCACCACTGGAGGATGCAGAGAATTCCAGGGGATTGTTGGGAATTCAGGATTGGAATTCTTTCCTGCCAAAGGGGGGGATTAAAAATCCAGGAGGAATCTAAAAATGGCATTTTTTTCATCAGGAGGAGCTTCCAGCTCAGCCAAAACTGAAGAGTTTGGGCCCAAAATGGCCCCAAAGTTTCCAAAGTTATGGAAAACCAAACTCTGGGATTAGGAAAAGGCTGGAAAAACATCCAGGGAGGAGCAAATTCCTGACCCAGCTTCGTCCTGGGGGAGAATTCCTGGCTGAAAATGAATCCCAAAAACCACAATCCTGTGGGAAAAGCGGCACAAAGAGGAGGAATTCCCAAAATTCCCAGGAATTCCCAGGAATTCGGGATTTGCTCTGGCAGGGGGAGCAAATTCCCGGATCCAGGGGGGGGAAATTCCAACCTGAGGGGTCCCAGCTCCTCACCCTGGTCCTGGATTTGCCCAAAATTCCCGACTCTGACCCCAAAACCCATCCTGGAGTCCTGGGATGGAGCTGATGAGGAAAATCCGGAGCCAAAATATCCCAAAAAAAACCAGGCAGGAGCGCCCAGGAATTCCAGGAATTCTCTGTCCCTGATCTTCCCCTTGGAATTTCGGAATTCCCTGATCCCACTGCATTCCCCTCTCAGGAATTCCAGGAATTCCAGAATTCCCTGATCCCACTGCATTCCCATCTCCAGGAATTCCAGAATTCCCTGATCCCACTGCATTCCCTGCTCAGGAATTCCTGGAATTCCCTGATCCCACTGCATTCCCCTCTCTCAGGAATTCCAGAATTCCCTGATCCCACTGCATTTCCCTCTCAGAATTCCAGGAATTCCAGAATTCCCTGATCCCACTCCATTCCCCTCTCTCAGAATTCCAGAATTCCCTGATCCCACTGCATTCATAACCCCAAAAAAAACCCTAAAAATTAAATTACATCCAGAAATTCCCACTGGGATTTTTTTTGGGGTGACTTTTCCAGAATCCTCTGGGGTTTTTTTTTTGGGTTTTTTGGGTTTTTTTTTCTCCTCTCTTCTCCGAAGCACCTTGGAGTTGTGGGGTCGGGGAATTTGGGAAAAAAGCATCTTTGAGGAATCACATTGGGGCTGATTATAAAAATTTCTCTATTGTACAACAGAGGTGCAGCTACACTGAAAAAATTACACCGTTTATGGAAATACAATTATTATTATCATCATCATCATCATCATTAATTTTTTTTTTCCTTTTTGGCTTTTTTTTTGTTGTTGCTTTAAAAACAGACTCTACTAAATAAGATCTATACAAAAAACCTCTAAAATAATTTCTGTAGTAAAATAAAGAAGTGTGTTAGGAGAGCTACACAAAAACAACTGGAGGGTTTTGTTTTGTTTTGTTTTGTTGTTTTTTTTATCTTTTTTTATGATTTTTTTTTTTTTGCTTTTCTGGGTGAACGCTCCGAGCTCGGGGTGCTGAAAGGAATCATGACGTACACAGTGCTCATTAATGCTCTGTATTAATTAATTAATTAATCAATTAATTAACTCACAGCCTTTCCCATTAGTACAAAGAGCCCGGCTCGCCTCCTCTTTGAGGAAGGGCCGGGCTATAAAAGCCAAGCAAACCTCGTCAGCTGATATGAAATTAGAAAATCCCCCCAGGCTCGGCAGCCGGGGCGTAGAAAAGTCACAGATTTGGGGAAAAAAACCACAAATTTGGGGGGGTTTCAGTCCTGGGGGGTCCTCGAGAGGGGACCCGGGGAGGGGGGGGGGAGGGGCAGAGCTCGGCACGGGAGCAGGGCGGGGTGGGGGGAGGGGAGATCCCAGAGATCCCAGAGCCAGGGTGGATCCCAGAGATCCCAGAGCCAGGGTGGATCCCAGAGAGCCAGGGTGGATCCCAGAGCTGGAACCCAGATCCCAGAGCCAGGGTGGATCCCAGAGAGCCAGGGTGGATCCCAGAGCCAGGGTGGATCCCAGAGATCCCGGGTGGATCCCAGAGCTGGAACCCAGATCCCAGAGCCAGGGTGGATCCCAGAGATCCCAGAGCTGGAACCCAGAGAGCCAGGGTGGATCCCAGAGATCCCAGGGTGGATCCCAGAGCCAGGGTGGATCCCAGAGATCCCGGGTGGATCCAGAGATCCCAGAGCCAGGATGGATCCCAGAGATCCCAGAGCCAGGGTGGATCCCAGAGATTCCAGAGCCAGGATGGATCCCACAGCTGGAACCCAGATCCCAGAGCCAGGGTGGATCCCAGAGCCAGGGTGGATCCCAGAGATCCCAGACCCAGACTGGATCCCAAAGCTGCATCCTGGATCCCAAACCCAAATCCCAAGCGTGGTGTTGGGGTGGCAGGAGGGCAGATCCCAGATCCCATCCCAGATCCCATCCCGGATCCCATCCCAGATCCCATCCCGGATCCCATCCCAGATCCCATCCCAGATCCCATCCCGGATCCCATCCCGGATCCCATCCCGGATCCCATCCCAGATCCCATCCCGGATCCCATCCCAGATCCCATCCCAGATCCCATCCCAGATCCCATCCCGGATCCCATCCCGGATCCCATCCCAGATCCCATCCCAGATCCCAGCCCAGATCCCATCCCGGATCCCAGATCCCAGATCCCATCCCAGACCCCAGCCCATGTCCAGCTGCCCATGGTGGTTCTGGGGCTCGATCCCGTCCCAGATCCCAAACCCCGACCCCCAGCAGGAAGTGGAGCAGCAGGAGAGCGGATCCCAGATCCCAACCCTGGGTCCCAGATCCCAAACCCCAACCCTGGATCCCAGATCCCAACCCTGGGTCCCAGATCCCAACCCTGGATCCCAGCCGGTGGCGGTGTGGCTGTGCCCCAGGGAGCCCTTGCTGTGCCTCAGGGTCTCGATGCCATCCCGGATCCCAAACCCGGAGCCCAGAGGGGATCCCAGATCCCGATCCCAGCGTGGCTGTCCCGGGCTGGCCTTGCCCAGGTGCTGCAGGAAGCCGTGCCCGGGGCCCTGGCAGCCCAACCCCATCCCAGATCCCATCCCAGATCCCATCCTGGATCCCACACGTGGTTGCCACACCTAGATCCCACACCTGGATCCCACACCTGGATCCCAGCTCCCACACCTGGGTCCCAGACCTGGATCCCAGACCTGGATCCCAGCTCCCACACCTGGATCCCAGCTCCCACACCTGGATCCCAGCTCCCACACCTGGATCCCAGCTCCCACACCTGGATGCCAGCGTGGCCGTGCCGGGCTGCCCTCGCCCTGGCACTGCAGGAAGCCGTGCTCACAGCAGCTCAATCCCATCCCAGCTCCCACACCTGGATCCCACACCTCGGTCCCAGCTCCCACACCTGGATCCCAGACCTGGATTCCCGCTCCCACACCTGGATCCCACACCTGGATCCCACACCTGGATCCCCGCTCCCACACCTGGATCCCCGCTCCCACACCTGGATCCCCGCTCCCACACCTGGATCCCAGCTCCCACACCTGGATGCCAGCGTGGCCGTGCCGGGCTGCCCTGCAAGAAGCCGCGCTCACAGCAGCTCCACCCCACCCCATCTCCCACCCCGGCTCCCACCCCGGCTCCCAGCTCCCAAACCTGGACGCCAGGTGCCAGGTGCCAGCCGGTGTCAGTGCGGCTGCGCCGGGCTGCCCTTCTCCAGGTGCCGCAGGAAGCCGTGCTCACAGCAGCTCCACCCCACCCCATCTCCCACCCCGGCCCCTCCCCGGCTCCCAGCTCCCAAACCTGGACGCCAGGTGCCAGGTGCCAGCCGGTGTCAGTGCGGCTGCGCCGGGCTGCCCTTCTCCAGGTGCCGCAGGAAGCCGTGCTCACAGCAGCTCAATCCCATCCCAGCTCCCACACCTGGATCCCAGCTCCCACACCTGGATGCCACACCTGGATCCCTGCTCCCACACCTGGGTCCCAGCGCGGCCGTGCCGGGCTGCCCTTGCCCCGGTGCCGCAGGAAGCCGCGCTCACAGCAGCTCCACCCCACCCAGGCTCCCACACCTGGGTCTCAGTCCTGGATCCAACACCTGGATCCCAGCTCCCACACCTGGATCCCAGCTCCCACACCTGGATCCCAGCTCCCACACCTGGATCCCACACCTGGGTCCCAGCTCCCACACCTGGGTCCCAGCGCGGCCGTGCCGGGCTGCCCTCGCCCCGGTGCCGCAGGAAGCCGTTCCCCTGCCGTGCTCACAGCAGCTCCACCCCACCCCATCTCCCACACCTGGATCTCAGCTCCCACACCTGGATCTCAGCTCCCACACCTGGATCCCACACCTGGATCCCACACCTGGGTCCCAGCGCGGCCATGCCGGGCTGCCCTCACCCCAGTGCCGCAGGAAGCTGTGCCCACAGCAGCTCCACCCCACCCCAGCCCCCTCCCCAGCTCCCAGCTCCCAAACCTGGACGCCAGGTGCCAGGTGCCAGCCGGTGTCAGTGCGGCTGCGCCGGGCTGCCCTTCTCCAGGTGCCGCAGGAAGCCGTGCTCACAGCAGCTCAATCCCATCCCAGCTCCCACACCTGGATCCGAGACCTGGATTCTACACCTGGATCCCAGCTCCCACACCTGGATCCCACACCTGGGTCCCAGCTCCCACACCTGGGTCCCACACCTGGATCCCAGCTCCCACACGTGGGTCCCAGCGCAGCCGTGCCGGGCTGCCCTCACCCCGGTGCCGCAGGAAGCCGTGCTCACAGCAGCTCAATCCCATCCCAGCTCCCACACCTGGGTCCCACACCTGGATCCCAGCTCCCACACGTGGGTCCCAGCGCAGCCGTGCCGGGCTGCCCTCACCCCGGTGCCGCAGGAAGCCGTGCTCACAGCAGCTCAATCCCATCCCAGCTCCCACACCTGGGTCCCACACCTGGATCTCACACCTGGATCCCAGCTCCCACACCTGGATCCCAGCTCTCACACCTGGATCCCAGCTCCCACACCTGGATCCCAGCACTCACACCTGGATCCCAGCTCCCACACCTGGATCCCAACGCGGCCGTGCCGGGCTGCCCTGCAGGAAGCCGCGCTCACAGCAGCTCCACCCCACCCCATCTCCCACCCCAGCTCCCTCCCCAGCTCCCAGCTCCCAAACCTGGACGCCAGGTGCCAGGTGCCAGCCGGTGTCAGTGCGGCTGCGCCGGGCTGCCCTTCTCCAGGTGCCGCAGGAAGCCGTCTGCGCCGTGCCCGTGGCCGTGCCCGCGGTGGTTCAGCGGCTCGCTCTTGAAGAGGGCGGGGGGCGGCGGCAGGTGCGGCACGGGGGGCACGGGCAGGTGCTGCGGGTGGTGCCCGTGGGGGTGGTGCCCGTGGGGCGGCAGGGCCAGGGCGCCGTAGGGGTGCGGGACGGGGCGCGGCGGCGGCGGCGGCGGCGGCGGCGGGGCCGGGCCCAGCCCCAGCGCGGCGGCGGCGGCGGCGGCCGGAGGGGCCGGGCAGGGCGCGGGCAGCAGCGCGGCGGGGCCGGTGGCGGGGCCGGTGGCGGGGCCGGTGGCGGGGCTGGTGACGCGGAAACATTTCTCCTTGTGCGCCTTGAGCATGTTGGAGAAGCGGAAGCGCTGGCCGCAGACGTCGCACGGGTACGGCTTCTCGCCCGTGTGCGTGCGCCGGTGCCGCTTCATGTTGGGCCGGCTGGTGAAGCTCTTGCCGCAGATCTCGCAGATGAAGGGCTTCTCTCCTGCCGGGCACGCACGGAGATGGGGGTCAGAGATGATGGGGACCCCCCTGAGACATGGGGAACCCCTGGGAAAATCACCTGAGCCGTGGAGAACCCCTGAGACATGGGGAACCCCTGGGAAAATCACCTGAGACATGGGGAACCACCTGGGAAAATCACCTGAGACATGGGGAACCCCTGAGCCATGGAGAATCCCCTGGGAAAATCACCTGAGCCATGGAGAACCACCTGGGAAAATCACCTGAGACATGGGAGAACCCCTGAGACATGGGGAACCCCTGGGAAAATCACCTGAGCCGTGGAGAACCACCTGGGAAAATCACCTGAGCCATGGGGAACCACCTAGGAAAATCACCTGAGCCATGGAGAACCCCTGAGCCATGGAGAACCCCTGAGCCATGGAGAACTCCCTGGGAAAATCACCTGAGCCATGGAGAACCCCTGAGATATGGAGAACCCCTGGGAAAATCACCTGAGCCATGGAGAACCACCTGGGAAAATCACCTGAGACATGGGGAACCCCTGGGAAAATCACCTGAGCCATGGAGAACCACCTGGGAAAATCACCTGAGCCATGGAGAACCCCTGAGCTATGGAGAACCCCTGGGAAAATCACCTGAGCCATGGAGAACCCCTGAGACATGGAGAACCCCTGGGAAAATCACCTGAGCCATGGGGAATCCCCTGGGAAAATCACCTGAGCCATGGGAGAACCCCTGAGACATGGAGAACCCCCTGAGCCATGGAGAACTCCTGAGCCATGGAAAACTCTCTGGGAAAATCACCTGAGCCATGGAGAACCCCCGAACCATGGAGAACCCCCTGGGAAAATCACCTGAGCCATGGAGAACCCCTGAGACATGGAGAACCACCTGGGAAAATCACCTGAGCCCGAAGAGAACCCCTGAGACATGGAGAACCCCTGGGAAAATCACCTGAGCCATGGAGAACCCCCTGGGAAAATCACCTGAGCCATGGAGAACCTCTGAGACATGGAAAACCCCTGGGAAAATCACCTGAGCCATGGGGAACCACCTGGGAAAATCACCTGAGCCATGGAGAACCCCTGAGACATGGAGAACCCCTGGGAAAATCACCTGAGCCCTGGGAAACACCACTGCCTTAAGGGATCAACAAGGGTTTAGGAAGTCCTGGCTCAGTCTGGGTTTGGGGTCTAAAAGGCTCTGAAATCCTGCTCAGTTTGGGTTTGGGGCCAAAAGGCTCTGAAATCCTGCTCAGTTTGGGTCAAAAGGCTCTGAAATCCTGATCAGTTTGGGTCAAAAGGCTCTGAAATCCTGCTCAGTTTGGGTTTGGGGCCAAAAGGCTCTGAAATCCTGCTCAGTTTGGGTCAAAAGGCTCTGAAATCCTGATCAGTTTGGGTCAAAAGGCTCTGAAATCCTGCTCAGTTTGGGTTTGGGGTCAAAAGGCTCTGAAATCCTGCTCAGTTTGGGTTTGGGGCCAAAAGTCTCTGAAATCCTGCTCAGTTTGGGTCAAAAGGCTCTGAAATCCTGCTCAGTCTGGGTTTGGGGTCTAAAAGGCTCTGAAATCCTGATCAGTTTGGGTCAAAAGGCTCTGAAATCCTGCTCAGTTTGGGTTTGGGGCCAAAAGGCTCTGAAATCGTTCTCAGTTTGGGTTTGGGGTCAAAAGGCTCTGAAATCCTGCTCAATTTGGGTCAAAAGGCTCTGAAATCCTGCTCAGTTTGGGGTGAAAAGGCCCTAAAATCCTGGCTCCCCTCAGGATTTGGGGCCAAAAGGCTCTGAAATCGTTCTCAGTTTGGGTTTGGGGCCAAAAGGCTCTGAAATTCTGCTCAGTTTGGGTCAAAAGGCTCTGAAATCCTGCTCAGTTTGGGTCTAAAGCTAAAAGGCTCTGAAATCCTGCTCAGTTTGGGTCAAAAGGCTCTGAAATCCTGGTTCTGTTTAGGTTTGGGGTTGAAAAGGCTCTGAAATCCTGCTCAGTTTGGGTTTGGGGTCAAAAGGCTCTGAAATTCTGCTCAGTTTTGGTTTAAAAGGCTCTGAAATCCCAGCTCTCCTCAGGATTTGGGGCCAAAAGGTTCTGAAATTCTGCTCAATTTGGGTCAAAAAGGCTCTGAAATCTTGTTCAGTTTGGGTCAAAAAGGCTCTGAAATTCTGCTCAGTTTGGTCTAAAAGGCTCTGAAACCGTTCTCAGTTTGGGTTTGGGGTCAAAAGGCTCTGAAATTCTGCTCAGTTTTGGTTTAAAAGGCTCTGAAATCCCAGCTCTCCTCAGGATTTGGGGCCAAAAGGTTCTGAAATTCTGCTCAATTTGGGTCAAAAAGGCTCTGAAATGCTGTTCAGTTTGGGTCAAAAAGGCTCTGAAATTCTGCTCAGTTTGGTCTAAAAGGCTCTGAAATTGTTCTCAGTTTGGGTTTGGGGTCAAAAGGCTCTGAAATTCTGCTCAGTTTGGGTATAAGAGGCTCTGAAATCCTGCTCAGTTTGGGTATAAAAGGCTCTGAAATCCTGTTCAGTTTGGGTCAAAAAGCTCTGAAATCCTGCTCAGTTTGGGTTTGGAGCCAAAAGGCTCCGGCCAGGGGCTCCTCCAGCCCCAAACACCCAGCCAACAATTCCCATTCCCCCCAGGGAACCCATCCAGCCACACCAGCAAGGAAAGGGACCCGAGGCAGGGAAGGAAAAGCCCTCCCAGCCTCTCTCCCAGCAGGAGAACACCCCAAATCCCGAGGGAATGCCCGGGAATGCCCTCACCAGTGTGGGTTTTCATGTGCTCATCGAAGTACTGCTTCATGTTGAAGTCCTTGCCGCACCACTGGCACATGAACTGCTTGTGCCCGATGTGGATGCTCATGTGGGAGCGCAGCTGGTACTTGTACTGGAACCTCTCGTCGCAGTTCTGGGGGAAAAAACGGGAATTTCGGGGGTTTGGGAAGCTGGGAATGAGACCTGGAGGGGATGGGAGGGAGATGGGGCTGGGCAGGAAGAGGAAGAAGGGATGGAAATGGTTTGTGGAGGGTTGGAATGAGGGTTTGGAAGGGCTGGAATTGGGTGGGGAAAGATGGAATTGGGAGGGGAAAGATGGAATTGGGAGAGGAAAGATGGAATTGGGAGGGGAAAGGTGGAATTGGGAGGGAAAACTGGAATTGGGAGGGGAAACTGGAATTGGGAGTGAAACTGGAATTGGGAGGGGAAAGGTGGAATTGAGTGGGGAAAGGTGGAATTGTGAGGGGAAACTGGAATTGTGAGGGGAAAGGTGGAATTGGGAAGGGAAAGATGGAATTGGGAAGGGAAAGGTGGAATTGAGAGGGAAAAGCTGGAATTGGGAGGGGAAAGATGGAATTGTAAGGGGAAAGGTGAAATTGGGAGGGAAAAGATGGAACTGGGAGGGAAAAGATGGAATTGGGAGGGGAAAGATGGAATTGGGAGAGGAAAGATGGAATTGTGAGGGGAAAGGTGGAATTGAGAGGGAAAAGCTGGAATTGGGAGGGGAAAGGTGGAATTGGGAGGGGAAAGGTGGAATTGGGAAGGGAAAGGTGGAATTGTGAGGGAAAAGCTGGAATTGGGAGGGGAAAGCTGGAATTGGGAAGGGAAAGGTGGAATTGGGAGGGGAAAGGTGGAATTGAGAGGGGAAAGCTGGAATTGGGAGGGGAAACTGGAATTGGGAGGGGAAAGCTGGAATTGGGAGGGGAAAGGTGGAATTGTGAGGGGAAAGCTGGAATTGGGAGGGGAAAGGTGGAATTGGGAGGGGAAACTGGGATTGGGAAGGAAAAACTGGAATTGTGAGGGGAAAAGCTGGAATTAGGAGGGGAAAGATGGAATTGTAAGAGGAAAGCTGGAATTGAGAGAGGAAAGGTGGAATTGGGAGGGAAACTGGAATTGGGAGGGGAAAGATGGAATTGAGTGGGAGAAGCTGGAATTGGGAAGGGAAAGATGGAATTGGGAGGGGAAAGATGGAATTGGGAGGGGAAAGGTGGAATTGTGAGGGGACACTGGAATTGAGAGGGAAAAGCTGGAATTAACTGGGGAAAGCTGGAATTGACTGGGGAAAGCTGGAATTGGGAGGGGAAAGATGGAATTGGGAGGGGAAAGATGGAATTGTGAGGGGAAAGCTGGAATTGAGTGGGGAAAGCTGGAATTGGGAGGGAAATGCCTGGCAGGGATGGGGTTTTTCCAGGAAAAAAGGGTTTCTGTGGGTTTCTCTCCACTAGAGGACTCTGCCCCCTCCAAACCAGCTCCCCATGGATTTAACCCCCTCGGTCCCTCCAGAGACCCCTGAGGAGGGACCTGTGCCGGGATCACCCCTGGGTGATTCCAATCCCCAAACTCTGATGGAGCCGCCCCTGGTTCCCACCCCCATTCCCATTCCCAGGGGCATTCCCACCCCATCCAGGGCCATTCCCACTTCCCAAGAGCATTCCCATAGATTTACCCCATGGATTTACCCCATTTAACCCCCTCAATCCCTCCAGAGACCCCCGAGGAGGGACCTGTGCCGGGATCACCCCTGGGTGATTCCAATCCCCAAACCCTGATGGAGCCGCCCTTAATTCCCATCCCCATTCCCATTCCCGGGAACATTCCCATGGATTTATTCCATGGATTTACCCCATGGATTTAACCCCCTCAATCCCTCCAGAGACCCCTGAGGAGGGACCTGTGCCGGGATCACCCCTGGGTGATTCCAATCCCCAAACTCTGATGGAGCCGCCCTTAATTCCCATCCCCATTCCCATTCCCAGGAACATTCCCATGGATTTATTCCATGGATTTATCCCATGGATTTAACCCCCCTCAATCCCTCCAGAGACCCCCGAGGTGGGACCTGTGCTGGGATCACCCCTGGGCGATTCCAATCCCCAAACCCTGATAGAGCCGCCCCTGGTTCCCATTCCCATTCCCATTCCCGGGAGCATTCCCACCCCATCCAGGGCCATTCCCGCCCTATCCAGGGCCATTCCCACTTCCCATGGATTTACCCCATGGATTTAACCCCTCAATCTCCCTCCAGAGACCCCTGAGGTGGGACCTGTGCCGGGATCACCCCTGGGCGATTCCAATCCCCAAACTCTGATGGAGCCGCCCTTAATTCCCATTCCCATTCCCATTCCCAGGAACATTCCCATGGATTTATTCCATGGATTTACCCCATGGATTTAACCCCCTCAATCCCTCCAGAGACCCCTGAGGAGGGACCTGTGCTGGGATCACCCCAGGGTGATTCCAATCCCCAAACTCTGATGGAGCCGCCCTTAATTCCCGTTCCCAATCCCATTCCCGTTCCCGTTCCCACTCCCGTTCCCGTTCCCGTGGTTTTCCCCCGGGATCCCTGCTCACCCACCTCGCAGCGGAAGGGCTTTTCCCCCGAGTGCTGCAGCGAGTGCACCTTGAGGGACATGCTGCGCTTGAAGGACTTGCCGCAGGTCTCGCAGGTGAAGGGCATGTCCTTGGTGTGGGCTGCGGCACAGACAGGGGGGTCACACACCCAGGGAAACCGGGGCTGGGAGGAACATTCCAGAGAATTCCAGAGAATTCCAGGAGTCCCAGAGAATCCCAGGCAGGGCTGCGGCTCATTTGAATTCCCCCGATAATTTCGATTCCCCCGATAATTTCAATTTCCCCAGAATATTTTAATTTCCTTGAATGTTTCAATTCCCCCAATCATTTCAATCCCCCCAATTTCAATTCCCCTGATAATTTCAATTTCCCCAATCATTTCAATCCCCCCAATAATTTCACTCCCTCAATAATTTCAATTCCCCCAATCATTTTAATTCTGCTAATTTCAATCCCCCGCTAATTTCAATTCCCCGATCATTTCACTCCCCCTGATAATTCCAATTCCCCAGTAATTTCAATCCCCCCAATAATTTCAATTCCCCTGATAATAACTTCAATTTCCCCAGAATATTTTAATTTCCCTGAATGTGTCAATTTCCCCAATAATTTCAATTTTCCTGAATATTTTAATTTCCCTGAATGTGTCAATTTCCCCAATAATTTTAATTCCGATAATTTCCATCCCCCGATAATTTCAATTTCCCCGATAATTTCAATTCCCCCAATCATTTCAATTCCCCCGAGCATTTCACTCCCCCCAATAATTTCAATTTCCCCAATAATTTCAATTTCCCCAATCATTTTAATTCCAATAATTTCAATCCCCCAATAATTTCAATTTCCCCAATAATTTCAATTCCCCCAATAATTTCAATTCCCCAATAATTTCAATCCCCCGATAATTTCAATCCCCCAATAATTTCAATTTCCCTGAATATTTTAATTTCCCTGAATGTTTCAATTTCCCCAATAATTTCAATTTCCCTGAATATTTTAATTTCCCTGAATGTGTCAATTTCCCCAATAATTTCAATCCCGATAATTCCAATCCCCCAATCATTTTAACCCCGATAATTTCCATTCCCCTGATAATTTAAATTTCCCTGATAATTTCAATCCTCCCGATAATTTCAATCCTCCCGATAATTTCAATCCCCCCGATAATTTCAATCCCCCGATAATTTCAATCCTCCCGATAATTTCAATCCTCCCGATAATTTCCATTCCCCCAATAATTTCAATCCCCCCAATAATTTCCATTTCCCCAATCATTTCACTCCCCCGATAATCTCATTCCCCCGATAATTTCAATCCCCCCAATAATTTCAATTTCCCCAATAATTTTAATTCCGATAATTTCAATCCCCTGCGAATTTCAATCCCCCGATCATTTCACTCCCCCCAATAATTTCAATTTCCCTGAATATTTTAATTTCCCTGAATGTTTCAATTTCCCCAATAATTTCAATTTCCCTGAATATTTTAATTTCCCTGAATGTGTCAATTTCCCCAATAATTTCAATCCCGATAATTCCAATCCCCCAATCATTTTAATTCCGATAATTTCTATTCCCCCGATAATTTAAATTTCCCATATAATTTCAATTCCCCCAATAATTTTAATCCCGATAATTTCAATTCCCCCGATAATTTCAATCCCGATATTTTCAATCCCCCGATAATTTTAATCCCCTGCTAATTTCAATCCCCCGATAATTTCAATTTCCCCGATAATTTCAACTCCCCCGATAATTTTAATTTCCCTGATAATTTCAATTGCCCTAATAATTCCAATTCCCCCGATAATTTCAATCCCAATAATTTCAATTCCCCCGATCATTTCAATCCCCCGATAATTTCAATTCCCCCGATCATTTCACTCCCCCTGATAATTTCAATCCCCCCGATAATTTAAATTTTCCTGATAATTTCAATCCCCCATAATTTCAATTCCCCCGATCATTTCACTCCCCCTGATAATTTCAATCCCCCCGATAATTTAAATTTTCCTGATAATTTCAATCCCCCATAATTTCAATTCCCCCAATCATTTCACTCCCCCTCATAATTTCAATCCCCCCGATAATTTAAATTCCCCCGATAATTTCAATCCCCCGATAATTTCAATTCCCCCGATCATTTCACTCCCCCTGATAATTTCAATCCCCCCGATAATTTAAATTTCCCTATAATTTCAATCCCCCATAATTTCAATTCCCCCGATCATTTCACTCCCCCTGATAATTTCCATCCCCCCAATAATTTAAATTTCCCTGATAATTTCAATCCCAATAATTTCAATTCCCCCGATCATTTCACTCCCCCTGATAATTTCAATCCCCCTGATAATTTAAATTTCCCTGATAATTTCAATCCCGATAATTTCAATTCCCCCGATAATTTCAATTCCTCCGATAATTTCAATTTCCCCAATCATTTTAATTCTGATAATTTCAATTCCCTGATAATTTCAATTTCCCCAATCATTTTAATTCTGATAATTTCAATTCCCTGATAATTTCAATTTCCCCAATCATTTTAATTCTGATAATTTCACTGCCCCTGATAATTTCAATCCCCCTGATAATTTAAATTCCCCCGATAATTTCAATCCCCCGATAATTTCAATTCCCCCGATCATTTCACTCCCCCTGATAATTTCAATCCCCCGATAATTCCAATTCCCCCGATCATTTCAATCCCCCATAATTTCAATTCCCCCGATCATTTCACTCCCCCTCATAATTTCAATCCCCCCGATAATTTAAATTTCCCTGATAATTTCAATCCCCCTGCTAATTTCAATTCCCCCGATCATTTCACTCCCCCTGATAATTTCAATCCCCCCGATAATTTCAATTCCCCAATAATTTCAATCCCGATAATTTCAACTCCCCCGATCATTTCACTCCCCCGATAATTTCAATCCCCCCAATAATTTAAATTTCCCTGATAATTTCAATCCTGATAATTTCAATTCCCCCGATAATTTCAATTCCTCCGATAATTTCAATTTCCCCAATCATTTTAATTCTGATAATTTCAATTCCCTGATAATTTCAATTTCCCCAATCATTTTAATTCTGATAATTTCACTGCCCCTGATAATTTCAATCCCCCTGGTAATTTAAATTTCCCTGATAATTTCAATCCCGATAATTTCAATTCCCCCGATCATTTCACTCCCCCTGATAATTTCAATCCCCCCAATAATTCCAATTCCCCCGATAATTTCAATCCCGATAATTTCCATTCCCCCGATCATTTCACTCCCCCTGATAATCTCAATCCCCCCAATAATTTAAATTTCCCTATAATTTCAATCCCCCTGCTAATTTCAATCCCCCGATCATTTCAATCCCCCATAATTTCAATTCCCCCGATCATTTCACTCCCCCTGCTAATTTCAATCCCCCCAATAATTTAAATTTCCCTATAATTTCAATCCCCCCGCCAATCCCCGTTCCCAGCCACTCACCAACCATGTGTTTGCGCACGTGGGCCATGGTGTAGAATTTCTTCTCGCAGATCTCGCAGGAGAATTTCTTCTCGGCGTAGCCGTGCACGATCTTGATGTGCTCGTGCAGGGACCAGAGCTTCTTGAAGGATTTGTTGCAGGACACGCACTGGGGGGACACAGAGGGAGCCGCGTCAGGGGGGGACAGGTTTGGGGAAAAAAAGAACAGAAATGGTGAAAAAGGTGCATGAGGGTTTTGGGGTTATGCTGAGGGGAGTGGAAAATGGGGATTTTGGGGTTTATAGCTGAGGGGAGGCAGTGAAAATGTGAATTTTGGGATTTACAGCTGATAGGAGGCAGTGAAAATGTGAATTTTGGGATTTATACCTGAGGGGAATGGAGGCAGTGAGGATGTGGATTTTGGGGTTACACTGAGGGAAATGGAGGCAATGAAAATGTGGATTTTGGGATTTATACCTGAGGGGAGACAGTGAAAATGTGAATTTTGGGATTTATACCTGAGAGGAGGCAGTGAAAATGTGAATTTTGGGATTACACTGAGAGGAATGGAAAATGTGGATTTTGTGATTTACAGCTGAGGGGAGGCAGTGAAAATGTGAATTTTGGGGTTATAGCTGAGGGGAGTGGAAAATGTGGATTTTGGGATTTATACCTGAGGGGAGGCAGTGAAAATGAGAATTTTGGGATTACACTGAGGGGAGGCAGTGAAAATGTCAATTTTGGGATTTATACCTGAGAGAAGGCAGTGAAAATGTCAATTTTGGGGTTACAGTGAGGGGAATGGAGGCAATGAAAATGAATTTTGGGATTTATACCTGAGGGGAATGGAGGCAGTGAAAATGTGAATTTTGGGATTTATACCTGAGGGGAGACAGTGAGGATGTGAATTTTGGGATTTATACCTGACGGGAGGCAGTGAAAATGTGAATTTTGGGATTTATACCTGAGAGGAGGCAGTGAAAATGTGAATTTTGGGGTTACACTGAGGGGAATGGAGGCAGTGAGGATGTGGATTTTGGGATTGCTCTGAGCGGAGGCAGTGAAAATGTGAATTTTGGGATTTACAGCTGAGAAGAATGGAGGCAGTGAGGATGTGGATTTTGGGATTTACACTGAGGGGAATGAAAAATGTGAATTTTGGGATTTACAGCTGAGGGGAGGCAGTAAAAATGTAAATTTTGGGATTGCTCCGAGGGGAATGGAGGCAGTAAAAATGTAAATTTTGGGATTGCTCCGAGGGGAATGGAGGCAGTGCTGGTGTTCTGGTGCCTCCTGATCCCAAATTCCAGCAGCAGGGGAGGGGCACAGGGAGAGCTCCACAGGCCCTGGGGCTGCTGGGCTGGGAGAGTCCAGCTCTGGAGAGGGAAAAATCCAAACCCTGGAGGGGGAAAAATCCAAACCCTGGAGGGGGAAAAATCCAAACCCTGGAGGGGGAAAATCCCAACCCTGGAGGGAGGAAATCCAAACCCTGGAGGGGGAAAATCCAAACCCTGGAGGGAGGAAATCCAAACCCTGGAGGGGGAAAATCCAAACCCTTTCAGTGAGAAGGATCCAAACCCTTGGAGAGGGAAGGATCCAAACCCTTGGAGAGGGAATATTCAAACCCTTGGAATGGAAAAATCCAAACCCTTGGAGAGGGAATATTCAAACCCTTGGAGAGGGAAGAATCCAAACTCTTGGATTGGGAAAATCCAAACCCATGGAGGGAGAAAATCCAAACCCCTGAAGAGGGAAGGATCCAAACCCTTGGAATGGAAAAATCCAAACCCTTGGACTGGGAAAATCCAAACATTTTCAGCGAGAAGGATCCAAACCCTTGGAGTAGGAAGAATCCAGGCCCTTGGAATGGGAAGAATCCAAACTCTTGGAGGGCAAAGAATCCAAACCCTTGGAGTGGAAAAATCCAAACCCTTGGAGTGGAAAAATCCAAACCCTTGGAGAGGGAAGATCCAAACCCGTGGTGGAGAAAAAAAAAAATCCAAACCCTTGGAGCAGAAAGAATCCAAAATGTGGAGAGGGAAGAATCCAAACCCTTGGAGCAGAAAGAATCCAAAATGTGGAGAGGGAAGAATCCAAACCCTTGGAGCAGAAAGAATCCAAAATGTGGAGAGGGAAGAATCCAAACCCTTGGAGCAGAAAGAATCCAAAATGTGGAGAGGGAAGGATCCAAACCCTTGGTGAGACAAGAATCCAAACCCTTGGAGTGGGAAAATCCAAACTCCTGGAGAGGGAAGAGCCCAACAGAGCTGGAGGAGGCTGACACCACCAAATTCCCAAAGCCCCATCCAGCCCTTCCTGCCCCCCAATCCAGGTGTGGCCGCTCCAGGCTCTCCCATCCCGCTGGAAACTCCGGGATCGGCTCCTCCTGCTGCTCCTCTTTGTTCATCCGAGGTCCAAAGCGGCACTGGAGGCTGAGAATTCCTTCCCAAAATTCCTGTGGGATGTCCAGGCAAGCAGCTCCCCCAGGATTTCAGGCAGCTCTTCCTTTTCCCAGCAGCTCTTCCCAAAAAACTTCAGTAAAAATTCCAGTGTGGAAATTCCAGCTTGAGGAAAACGAATCATCTTCGTCTTGGAGTTCATCTTCCCCAACACTGTGCCTGGTCCTGGGGTTTTTGGGGGTTTTTTGGGATTTTTTGGGATCTCTCCACTTCCCAGCCCATCAATTCCCACCCTTTCCCCATCAGTCAGAAGGGCTGGGCGCTGATTAACGAACAGATTAATTAGCTGTGCTGGTTGGGATCTCTGCAGGGCTGGGAATTCTCACCTGGAATTCTGCAGGCACAGAGGGGCAAGCTCTGCCCCCCCCCCCCCCGGGGGGGAAAAAAATTCCTGGAGAGCAAAGAAATTCCACAAATCCCCAAATCCTTGGATTTACAGAGAAAGGGGACAGAATTCAGGATTTAAACACCAACAGTGAGAGGGAGGAAGCACACAGAGCTCAGGAAATCCCCTGAAGGTGCTGACTGTGATGGGTGAAAAAGCAGAAATTACCTGGAAAAAACAGATTTATTCCATCCCCAGGAGGAAAAGCTGGGAGGAGCCAGCCTTGATTTTTCATTTCAGTCCGATATTTAACCAATTTTATTCCAGGACAAAGCTCCCCCTCGACACTTTGGACCCTGAACTGAGGGGAATTTTAATTTTCCCTCAATCCTGTTGGTAATTGGAATAAAAACACATCCCAAAGGCAGGACAGAACAAGAATTGCTGGATTTGTTCTTGGATATTAAAGACCTGAAGGTGACTCTCAGTGCTGCTGGCACTGGGAAGTTTCTGGACCAGATTCCTCTGGATTTAAATCAAAATTTCTACAATTTCTCCTTTTCTTATCACGCAGGTGTAGATGGATATAGGATATTTCACCATTTTATGTGTTTAAAATATTCAGGGATTCCTGCTTAGATTTTAATTCCTGCTTAAATCTTATGCTGTGAATGAACCCCCTGCTTGCTGGGGGCATCTCTTAAATTCCCATTTAAATCCTCCCTGCTGCACTGAACTCTTAAAATATTTCTTTCAAAAGCTGCAAAAATTAAATTTAGATTAATAAATCCTTCCTTGAGCTGAAACTTAAGGGAAAAAAAAAAAAAACAAACCAGCCAAGGGTTACAGAGCTGGGAAAAGAGAAATTGCAATAAATATTCCACGTCTCCCACGCAGTGGGAGCTGAGGATCAACCCAGTTCAGCACTGAAAACAAACAAACAATGAAAAATGTTCAATAAAAAACCCTCCTTGCCCTACAAATTCCAACTGCCCCAAAAATCCAACGGGAGCAGCTGCTGCTGCTGCCAGGATTCCAGGAGGAGGTGGGTGAAAATAAGGCCAAAAAAGCAGATTTGGGGTGCCAGAGGGAGCAGAAACTCCGGAGCTCTTCCCACAGCTCCCAGCAGAGCTGCTCCTCCCGTTGTGGGGGAAATCAGAGCTGCTGGGGAGGAACAAAAAATGAGATTTTTGTGTCTTCAGGGAGATCTGCCGGGGTTTCCTGGCGGGAAGGGGCAGGCTCAGGGTGCAGGGGCTGAATTCCAACCCTTCAGGGGTTTAAACCCCGTTTTAAGCCCAGCTCAGAGCCTGACTGCACTGCTGCCTCGGGGATCTGGCAGATCTCCCATTGCAGGGAATTCCTGGAATGCTGTTTCCCCTGGAAATCTCACCTGGTTTCCCAGGCTGTGGGAACTGCATTTCAGGACATGGAAACCCCTGGAATTCTAAACTCAGCGAGAGCAGGAGGAGGAGGAGGATTTACCACAGAACTTCAGATTTTTGGGACCATTGACTCCAGAGAAGGATTTACCACAGAACTTCAGATTTTTGGGACCATTGACTCCAGAGGAGGAGGATTTACCACAGAACTTCAGATTTTTGGGACCATTGACTCCAGAGGAGGAGGATTTACCACAGAACTTCGGATTTTTGGGACCATTGACTCCAGATTCTGACCCTGCTAAAGGAGCTTTGTGTTCCCAACTCAAGTTTTACTCCTGGAGTAACTGCTCAGAGCAGCTGAGCACGCTTTCCCTGCCATCCCCTCCTTTTGGGAAACCCCAAAACGTGGGATAAGGCAGAGCCCGGGCCCGGCTCAGCACCTGGGGCCGCGCAAAAAGAGATTTTTTTTTATTTTTTCCCCCTCTGAAGCGTCCACCAGCCGGATCCAGGGCACGCCAGGAGGTGTGGGGACCTGGCCAGCAGGCGAGCAGACCTACCTGGATGTTTTTTTCACAGTCAGTTTGCTGGTGGAGGGACAGCTCACTCTCTAGCACAAATTTCTTCCCACATTTGTCGCAGATCTGCATCCGCCTGTGGGTGACGTTCATGTGCTTCTCCAGGTACCAGCGTGTGTTAAACACCCTGGGGCACTTCTCACAGGTCAGAGTCTCCTTCTCCTCGCACTTGGATTTCTGCACAGGCGCCTTGGGCTCCTTTGCAGCTTTCTTCTTACGCTTGGGGGGCTCCGCGCTCTTCCTGCGCCCGCGCGCGGCTCGGGGCGCCGGGGAGGCGGCGGCGGCCGCGGCCGAGGCGGCTCTCCTGCTTCTCCTCTGGCCAACACTAACCTTCTCCACTCTTTTCTCCTTTTTCTTCTGCCTCTCATTCTCCTCATAATCATTACTGTCTTCCGTGGCCTCTTCCCCACTGTCACCCTCCTCCTCTTCCTCACTGCTGCTCTTAAGGACAGCAGTCTCTTTGGACTGGGAGGGGACACCCTTCTCCCCTTTGGACACATTTAAGGTTTGGTTGTTAAGGTTTACCTCCACTATAATCTGCTCCCTTTTGTAAGTCACTTCATCTTCCTCCTCTTCCTCCTCCTCAGAGTCGTCAGAGTTTTCCCTGTCTTCTTTCACAGCCCGGACCTCTCCTACCGCTCTGCTCTCCCTGAAAAACGGCTGCTCCTCCCTCTCGTGGAGGTGGCCCTTGCTCACTTTGCTGTCCACCAGCACCGAGAAGGGGCTCCCTGACTCCCTCTTGTACACCTTGGTGGACAGGTCCAGCTCCTGGCCGGGGTAGAAGGCGGGCGGCCCCTCCTGCGCCATGCCGGCCCCGGGGGGCTCCCCCTTGGCTGCGTGGCTCATCTGGGGGGGCTCATGGGGCGCCCTCCGTCCCGGGGGGGCTGCTCCGGCCCGGCGCCTCTTCCATCGGAGCCCGGCGGGGGCGGGGGGTCCTGGGCGGGCTGCGGCGGGGGTCGGGATCACGGCAGGGGCAGGGCGGGGAGGGATCTTCGGCAGCAAGCGGAGCCCTCGAGCATTTTATCTGCGGGAGACAGCGGGAGGGAGAGCGGCGTCAGTCGGTGGGGAAGGACCGGGAGACAGCGGGAGGGAGAGCGGCGTCAGTCGGTGGGGAAGGACCGGGAGACAGCGGGAGGGAGAGCGGCGTCAGTCGGTGGGGATTGACCGCGGGGACGGGGATGGGAACGGGGATGGGGACGGGGATGGGGACGGGGATGGGGACGGGGACAGCCCGTCCAGGGGGAGCTGAGGGTGGGGCAGGGAGGGACAGACAGCAGGGACCAGGAGAAATCCCGGCAGAGACTGCCGGGGAATGGAAATCCAGCAAGGGATACTCCCCATCAACCGTTCCTCCTGGTTTTTGGGGGCACTGACAGCCCCAAAAAGAGCAGAGAGCAGGAGAATTCCCAGCAGAGATTCCCAGGGAATGGAAATCCAGCAAGGAATACTCCCCATCAACCATTCCTCCTGGATTTTTGGGGGCACTGACAGCCCCACAAACAGACTAGCAGCAGAGTCCCCGGGAATGGAAATCCAGCAAGGGATACTCCCCATCAACCGTTCCTCCTGGATTTTTGGGGGCACTGACAGCCCCAAAACCAGCAGGGACCAGGAGAATTCCTGGCAGAGATTCCCAGGGAATGGAAATCCAGCAAGGAATACTCCCCATCAACCATTCCTCCTGGATTTTTGGGAGCACTGACAGCCCCAAAACCAGCAGGGACCAGGAGAATTCCCAGCAGCAGAGACTCCCGGGGAATGGAAATCCAGGCAGGGGATGCTCTCCACCCACCAGAGATAACCACAACCATTCCTCCTGGATTTTTGGGGGCACTGACAGCCCCACAAACAGCAGGGACCAGGAGAATTCCCAGCAGCAGAGACTCCCAGGGAATGGAAATCCAGCAAGGGAGACTCCCCATCAACCATTCCTCCTGGATTTTTGGGGGCACTGACAGCCCCACAAACAGACTGGCAGCAGATTCCCAGGGAATGGAAATCCAGCAAGGGATACTCTCCATCAACCATTCCTCCTGGATTTTTGGGGGCACTGACAGCCCCACAAACACCAGGGACCAGGAGAATTCCCAGCAGCAGAGACTCCCAGGGAATGGAAATCCAGGCAAGGGATGCTCTCCACCCACCAGACCTGTTTCTCCCAGGTTTCTGGGAGCACTGATGGCCCCAAACTCTGCTCTGCCCCCACAAACCCACCCCAAAACACCCCGGAGCTCTCCCCCAGCCCATCCTCACCCACTCCAGAGCCACATTCCAACCACGGAGGAATTCCTCCACTGAGGAATTTCAGTGGAGCACTAAACCACCTCGGAGATGCTGGATTTTGAAGGATTTGAGGAATTCTCCCTTTGTCTCTCCCTCCCTTCCCCCAGCTCCTTAATCCCCACGGCACAATCTCAGTTTGCCCATCCACATTTTCCCAAGCTGGAATTTGCCCTGCCACTTCCTCCTGCAGGAAGCGCCACGTGGTCCCTCATGGACACAAAGCAATCAACCCCTCACATTTCCCTTTTTTTTTAACTTTTTTCAGCATTTTTTTAGCTTTTTTTAGCTTTTTTAAGCTTTTTTTTAGCTTTTTTTTAGCTTTTTTAAGCTTTTTTTTTAGCTTTTTTTAAGCTTTTTAAGCTTTTTTTTTAAGCTTTTTTCCCCCCACCGGGACAATTCCAATTTGGCAGCTCGGCATGGCAATTCCTGATGGGCTGATCCCACCAGGAATTCTTAAAATTCCTTAATTTTAATTCCTTAAAATTAAAAAAGGCAGGAGATGAAGCAACCAGCGCCTGAATAAGTAATATTAATTATTAATAACAATAAAGAGAATCTTTGGGAAGTGCCACACTGTGGAAGGAAAGGGAAAAAAAAAAATAAACAGTTTGATGATCAACTTCATTAAAACACTCCAGCCCTTCCCAAATTCTTCCAAATTAATTTTCTGGAGGTGCCTGGCAGCACCAGAGCCCATTCCCACTGCTCCATCCTCAAACCCCACCTTCCCAGCCCCACAGAAAACCCTGGAAAGGGGCTGTTAATGCTGGATTTTGGGCACAACTCACATTCAGAGGGAAAAAAAATTATAAAACCTGTTGGTTTTATAATTTTTCCAGCTGGAATTCCCAATGCTACACCAGGAAGCCGTGGGAAGGATGAATCCCAGTTTAGTTTTCCCTTCCAGTGGGATGGATTATTCAGGATTATTCAGGAAATTCCCAGTTCCGTGTAGAAAATGCCTGATTATTTCCTCATCATATTATTTCCTCATCATATTATTTCCTCATCATATTTAGCATCTCTAAGAAGCTGCAGAAGGAAATCAGGAATTCCACTGCAGAGCCAAGAAAAGTAAATTTTACCAAACGGCAAAAAAAAATTCCTGCCAATATTTCACCTCCGCTCCCCAAAGGGATCTTGTGTGTAAAAAAAAAAAAAAAATAAAACACCTTTTTATCAAGAGGAATCACCTCAAATCAAGGCCACGGTGGGGTTTATTCTGAATTATCAAAGCTGTTTGCTCTGAAAACCACTTCACTCTGCAGCATCAGAGGCTTTGAACCTCTCACTGCCACCCTCCAGGGACCCACAACTTTCAAAACCATTATTTAAATAAAAAGCAAAGCCCTCCTTGGCCATTTAACACAAACAGCAGCTCTGAAACGCTGCCCTAAAAACGCTCTTAAAACACATTTCCTTCCCTCACTTTTAAATTTCTAATCCCGAAGCAGCGTTTGGGTGGTTTTAATCCCAAAACACCCGAGCGTGTTTTATTTTTTTTTGTTGTTTTAAAGGTGAATTTAATTTTGTCGAGGCGGATTTTTTCCGCAGAACAAATTCCAGTCACGCTGCCAAAGAAATGCAGGCAGTGATTAAGATGTAAAAAGGAAACAAGAAGTTTCAAAGCGATTTTTGATGCTTATCAAGCCCCAAACCTGGGGAATATCTGCAGCAATCAAAGGTTTGCAAAGACTCCGACATGAAAAGCTCGAACTCTGAAGAGAAAAAAGCACAATTTGCAGACAAAAGAGTGGGTGGAGGAAGCTGGTGAGTGTGTGGGAGCAACTTCACACCGAGCTTCTGAAGAAAAACCGCATTTTTTGGTGTTACCGGTGCTAAAAATAGAGAGAACTGGGCTCGGCCCGGGAGGCCTCAGCCGGGCCTGGGCTCGGGGGAGCAGGGCCGGGCCGGAGGAGAAAGAGAGGAAAAACTGAGGGAAAAGTGGAGAAAAACCGGGAAAAAACAGGATTGCAGGAGAAGGTGAGGATGTGAGGGAAGCAGGATTTGAGGGGAAATGAGGGTGTGAGGAAAAACTGAGGAAAAACCGAGGGGGTGAGGGAAAAACGAGGGAAACTGACTGAGGGTGTGAGGGGAAAACTGAGGGAAAAGTGAGGGAAAAGTGGAGAAAAACCGGGAAAAAACAGATTTTCAGGAGAAGGTGAGGATGTGAGGGAAGCAGGATTTGAGGGAAAATGAGGGTGTGAGGAAAAACTGAGGAAAAACTGAAGAAAAACTGAGGAAAAATTGGGGGTGTGAGGGGAAAACGGGAGACTGAGGGTGTGAGGGAAAACTGAGGAAAAACTGAGGGAAAAGTGGAGAAAAACCGGGAAAAAACAGGATTGCAGGAGAAGGTGAGGATGTGAGGGAAGCAGGATTTGGGGGGAAGTGAGGGTGTGAGGAAAAACTGAGGAAAAATTGAGGAAAACCTGAGGAAAAACCGAGGGGGTGAGGGAAAAACAGGGGAGACTGAGGGTGTGAGGGGGAAATTGAGGGAAAACTGAGGGAAAAGTGGAGAAAAACCGGGAAAAAACAGGATTGCAGGAGAAGGTGAGGATGTGAGAGAAGCAGGACTTGAGGGGAAATGAGGGTGTGAGGAAAAACTGAGGAAAAACCGAGGAAAAACTGAGGAAAAATTGGGGGTGTGAGGGGAAAACGGGAGACTGAGGGTGTGAGGGGAAAACTGAGGGAAAAGTGGAAAAAAAGTGAGGAAAAACAGGATTTCAAGAGAAGGTGAGGATGTGAGGGAAGCAAGATTTGAGGGAAAGTGAGGGTATGAGGAAAAACTGAGGAAAAATTGAGGAAAAACCGAGGAAAATCTGAGGGGGTGAGGGAAAAACTGGAGGGAAACTGATTGAGGGTGTGAGGGGAAAATTGAGAGAAAAGTGGGGAAAAACAGGGAAAAAACAGAATTTCAGGAGAAGGTGAGGATGTGAGGAAAGCAGGATTTGAGGGAAAATTGGGGGTGTGAGGGAAAAACTGAGAAAAAATTGAGGGTGTGAGGGAAAACTGAGGAAAAAGTGGGGAAAACCCGGGAAAAAACAGAATTTCAGGAGAAGGTGAGGATGTGAGGGAAGTAAGATTTGAGGGAAAATGAGGGTGTGAGGAAAAACTGAGGAAAAATTGAGGGTGTAAGGGAAAAACTGAGGAAAATTTGAGGGTGTGAGGGGAAAAACTGAGGAAAAATTGAGGGTGTGAGGGGAAAATTGAGGAAAAACTGAGGGTGTGAGGGAAAATTGAAGGAAAAACTGAGGGTGTGAGGGAAAATTGAAGGAAAAACTGAGGGTGTGAGGGAAAATTGAAGGAAAAACTGACTGAAGATATGAGGAAAATTCAAGATTTCAGGAAAAGCTGAGGCTGTGAAGATGTTTTCCCACTGAAATGCCCGGGAGATGTGAATTTTGGAGAATGAACCAGCAGGGAATAACCAGGAAAAACACAAAGTAAGGGCTAAAATGACATTTTTGGGGAGTTCTGTGCAGGAATTGGCCTCGATCCCTGAGGGTGCCTTTATCAGGATATTCCATGATTCCATAAACAGGTGAATAAATGTGCAATATTGCAATAAAAAAGCCTCAATAAACCCTCCCAGTTGTAAGCACAGGTGCCTGCAACATTCCCAAACACATTTGAAGGGAATTATTTCAATTATTTCTCTCAGCTCTCAATCCTTTTCTTTCTTGTGCATCCGGGCTGCTTTAGGTGCAAAAAAAACCCCAAAAAAACCCCAAAAAAACCCTAAAAATGTGTTTTTAAGTGGGGAATTTTATCTCCCAGAGCCTCACTCCATTCCCAGCACTTTTGCATTTCCATGGGAAGTGCTGGAGCTGCCTGAGCCCATGGAAATGCAAAATAAATGCAAAATAAATGTAAAATAAATGTAAAATAAAGCGATGAGTGCTGCTAACGACCCCATTCCCAGAAACCCTCCAGGCCCAGATTCCCTGGGACAGCTTTTCCTTCAATTCCAGAGAGCCCAGAGGGGATAAATCCTGTGAATTCTGCAATTCCAGGGTTTTTTCCAGCTTTTTTTAATTGAGAATTCCTAAAATAACCAAGGGTAGGTGCAGGGACACAGATAAATCCTGTGAATTCTGCAATTCCAGGGTTTTTTCCAACTTTTTTCTTCTTGAGAACTCCTAAAATAACAAAGTATTATTTTAACCCTTGGAGAGCCAGGGCAGGGACACAAAACCCTGGGAGGAGGGGACAAATCCTGTGAATTCTGCAATTCCAGGGGTTTTTCCAGCTTTTTTTCCTTGAGAATTCCTAAAATAACCAAGGGTAGGTGCAGGGACACAGATAAATCCTGTGAATTCTGCAATTCCAGGGTTTTTTTCCAACTTTTTTCTTCTTGAGAACTCCTAAAATAACCAAGTATTATTTTAACCCTTAGAGAGCCAGGGCAGGGACACAAAAACCCTGGGAAGAGGGGATAAATCCTGTGAATTCTGCAATTCCAGGGGTTTTTTCAGCTTTTTTTAATTGAGAATTCCTAAAATAACCAAGGGAAGGTGCAGGGATAAAAAACCCTGGGAAGAGGGAAAAAATCCTGTGAATTCTGCAATTCCAGGGGCTTTTCCAGCTTTTTTTTTCTGGAGAATTCCTAAAATAACCAAGGGTAGGTGCAGGGACACAGATAAATCCTGTGAATTCTGCAATTCCAGGGGTTTTTCCAACTATTTTTTTCTTGAGAACTCCTAAAATAACAAAGTATTATTTTAACCCTTGGAGAGCCAGGGCAGGGACACAAAACCCTGGGAGGAGGGGATAAATCCTGTGAATTCTGCAATTCCAGGGGTTTTTCCAGCTTTTTTTAATTGAGAATTCCTAAAATAACCAAGGGTAGGTGCAGGGACACAGATAAATCCTGTGAATTCTGCAATTCCAAGGGTTTTTTTCCAGCTTTTTTTCCTTGAGAATTCCCAAAACAACCAAGGGAAGGTGCAGGAGAGGCTGGGCAGGGATAGAACAGCCTGGAGAGGGAATAAATCCTGCAAATCCTGGAATTCCCACAGCTCCCACCTCACCCTGCTGCTTTTTGGCCATTCCCGGATATTTTCCAAGCATTATCTCCAGGAAAAATCCCTTCCAGAAGTTTCCATTTGGGAATTCAGCATTAAAACCCTTCGGATTTTGCAATAAACAAGGGGGGTTTTTATTGGAGTTTGAGATCTAAAGGCCACAAACTCAACCTAAGGAGGAAAAAACAAAAAATTCTTAAAATAATTTTGAGTTCTTTACCCTCAAATCACAACTCCAGACCCTTCCCACCACCTGAAACACCTGAAAATTGAAAAAGCTGCGGCTGAAATAGGAAATTCCAGGTATTCCAATTT
The DNA here is from genome assembly GCF_963513975.1 of Fringilla coelebs. Lineage (NCBI taxonomy): Eukaryota > Metazoa > Chordata > Aves > Passeriformes > Fringillidae > Fringilla > Fringilla coelebs. The sequence continues at coordinate 974,162 of NC_140053.1, forward strand.
ATTCCTGCATCTTTTAATGCAAAAAAATAAGATTAAAAACACCCCCAGATGGTTCCCTGGTTCACATTTCCAATTTATCATTTTTTTTATCGTGATTTGATCATTTTTAGACCAAAAAAAATTTGTAAAATTGTCCAAATTCCTTTTTTCCTTTAAAACCTCTTATTTTCACCCCTCTCTGCTGATGTATCTTGAAGAAAACTAAAGCTGGGCTAAGATTTTATTCAGATTTTATTTCAATTATGGCACCCCGAGGTCCAGGGACGGTGGGAGCCCCAAAAAGGAAATGTGCCATCAAGATCTTTTGCCCAAAATTAGCATTTTTCACCCCAAAGAGGCCCCGGGGGTGTCTCTGTGTCCTTGGATATGCAGAGGTGTAAATGAAGTGTGAATATCCTGCCCCAAAGCCGCCTTGGAATTCCTACCTGGATATTTCCCTGCCAGGAAAAATCCCATTTCCAGAGGGGGAAAATCCCATATCCAGGGGGAAAAAAAAATCTCATTTCCAGGGGGACAAAATCCCATTTTTAGGGGAAAAAAATCCTATTTCCAGAGGGGGAAAATCCCATTTCCAGGGGGAAATAATACTATTTCCAGGGGACAAAATCCCATTTTTAGGGGAAAAAATTCCTATTTCCAGAGGGGGAAAATCCCATATTCAGGGGGAAAAAAATCTTATTTCCAGAAGAGAAAATCCCATTTCCAGGGGGAAAAAAATCCTATTTCCAGAAGGGAAAAATCCCATTTCCAGGGGAAAAAAAAAAATCCCATTTCCAGGGGGACAAAATCCCATTTTTAGGGGAAAAAAATCCTAATTCCAGAGGGGAAAAAATCCTATTTCCAGAGGAGAAAAATCCCATATCCAGGGGGGAAAAAATTCTATTTCCAGAGGGGGAAAATTCCATTTCCAGGGGGGAAAAAATCCTATTTCCAGAGGGGAAAATCTCATATCCAGGGGGGAAAAAAATCCTGTTTCCAGAGGGGATAAATCCCATATGCAGGGGGGAAAAAAATCCTATTTCCAGAGGGGAAAAAATCCCCTTTCCAGGGGGAAATAATCCTATTTCCAGAGGGGGAAAATCTCATATCCAGGGGGGAAAAAAATCCTATTTCCAGAGGGGATAAATCCCATTTCCAGGGGGAAATAATCCTATTTCCAGAGGCGGAAAATCCCATATCCAGAGGGAAAAAAATCCTATTTCCAGAGGGGGAAAATCCCACATCCAAAGGGAAAAAAATCCTATTTCCAGAGGGGAAAAATCCCATATCCAGGGGGAAAAAAAATCTTATTTCCAGAGGAGGAAAATTCCATATCCAGGGGGGGAAAAAATCCTATTTCCAGAGGGGGAAAATCCCATTTCCAGAGGGAAAAAAATCCTATTTCCAGAGGGGATAAATCCCATATCCAGGGGGAAATAATCCTATTTCCAGAGGCGGAAAATCCCATACCCAGGGGGAAAAAAAATCCTATTTCCAGAGGGGATAAATCCCATACCCAGGGGGAAAAAAATCCTATTTCCAGAGGGGGAAAATCCTATTTCCAGGGGGGAAAAATCCTATTTCCAGAAGGGGAAAATCCCATATTCAGGGGGAAAAAAATCTCATTTCCAGAAGGGGAAAATCCCATACCCAGGGGGAAAAATCCTATTTCCAGGGAGGGAAAAATCCCATTTCCAGGGGGAAATAATCCTATTTCCAGGGGGGAAAAAATCCTATTTCCAGAGGGGAAAATCTCATATCCAGGGGGGAAAAAAATCCTGTTTCCAGAGGGGATAAATCCCATATGCAGGGGGAAAAAAATCCTATTTCCAGAGGGGGAAAATCCCATTTCCAGAGGGAAAAAAATCCTATTTCCAGAGGGGAAGAATCCCATATCCAGGGGGAAAAAAATCCTATTTCCAGAGGGGATAAATCCCATATGCAGGGGGAAAAAAATCCTATTTCCAGAGGGGGAAAATCCCATTTCCAGAGGGAAAAAAATCCTATTTCCAGAGGGGGAAAATCCCATTTCCAGGGGGGAAAAAATTCTATTTCCAGAGGGGGAAAATCCTATTTCCAGAGGGAAAAAAATCCTATTTCCAGAGGGGAAAAAATCCCCTTTCCAGGGGGAAATAATCCTATTTCCAGAGGGGGAAAATCTCATATCCAGGGGGGAAAAAAATCCTGTTTCCAGAGGGGATAAATCCCATTTCCAGGGGGGAAAAAATCCTATTTCCAGAGGGGATAAATCCCATATTCAGGGGGAAAAAAATCTTATTTCCAGAAGGGGAAAATCCCATACCCAGGGGGAAATAATCCTATTTCCAGAGGGGGAAAATCCCATTTCTAGGGGGACCCATCCTATTTCTGGGGGGAAATCCATTTCTAGAAGGGAAAAAATCCATTTCCAGGGAGTAAAAAATCTCATTTCCAGGTGGGAAAAAAAATCCCATTTCTAGGGGGACAAATCCTATTTCCAGGGAGGAAAAAAAATCTCATTTCCAGGGGGACAAATCCTATTTCCAGGGGGGAAAAAATCCATTTTCAGGAGGGAAAAATCCATTTCCAGGGAGTAAAAAAAATCTCATATCCAGGGAGGAAAAAATCCCATTTCCAGGGGGACAAATCCCATTTCCAGGGGGTAAAAAAATCTCATTTCCAAAGAGAGGAGGCCCAGCAGAAGGTGCTGGAAAAGCTGCTGGGAACTGCTGGGAGAAATCCCAGTGTGAAACCTCCCGAGGGAAGGGCAGGAGCTGGAGCTGCTGCTGGCACCTGCCAGGGTTTCACTCCAAGTTTTTATTTATTTAATTTAATTTATTTATTTATTTATTTATTTATTTTCCTCCAGGGGAGGAGCAGCCTGCAAAAATCCCAGATCCAAAATCAGCTGGGAAAAAAAAACCCGACAGGAATTTGGGGATTGGGCAGGGGAAATTGGGTTTTTTTGGGATTTCACTCCCTAGTTTTTATTTATTTAATTTATTTTATTTATTTATTTTCCTCCAGGGGAGGAGCAGCCCACAAAAATCCCAGATCCAAAACCAGCTGGAAAAAAAACCGACAGGAATTTGGGAATTGGGCAGCGGAAATTGGGGGGTTTTGGGGGTTTCACTCCCTGGTTTTTATTTTATTTTTTATTTATTTATTTATTTATTTTCCTCCAGGGAAGGAGCAGCCCACAAAAATCCCAGATCCAAAAACAGCTGGAATAAAAAAAAAGTCAGGAATTTGGGGATTGGGCAGGGGAAATTGGGGTTTTTTTGGGGTTTCACTCCCTGGTTTTTATTTATTTTATTTAATTTATTTATTTATTTATTTTCCTCCAGGGGAGGAGCAGCCCACAAAAATCCCAGATCCAAAACCAGCTGGGGAAAAAAAAAACACCAGGAATTTGGGGATTGGGCAGGGGAAATTGGGGTTTTTGGGGGTTTCACTCCAAGTTTTTATTTATTTAATTTATTTTATTTATTTATTTTCCTCCAGGGGAGGAGCAGCCTGCAAAAATCCCAGGTCTGGAAAAAAAAACCCGGCAGGAATTTGGGGATTGGGCTGGGGAAATTGGGGTTTTTTGGGGTTTCACTCTCTGGTATTTATTTTATTTTATTTTATTTTATTTTATTTTATTTTATTTATTTTCCTCCAGGAATTTGGGAATTGGGCAGGGGAAATTGGGGTTTTTTGGGGAAGTTTTGCCCTGCTGATTGGAAGAAATTGAGGAATTCTGCCCCCAAAACCTGGAAAAACTCCCTGAAAAGGCACAAACTGGGATGGAACCTGCCTGGTTTCTATGGGGGTGTGTTTAAAAAAATCAAATTTTGATTAAAAGGACTTCAAAGCCCTGACAGATCCCCCCAAAACCCCTCGGGCTCCAGAGATTCCTTAAATTCTGCTCCAATCCAGGAAAGGATTTGAAGGGAATGATGCACTGGGATCCAGCGAAGAAGGGGTTAAAAAATCCACATTTTTGGTGGAAAACGCTGGAAAAATTCAGCCACCTTCCCCCCAGGACAGAGCAGGGAGATCTCACCTGGATCTGCTTTAATATTTAAAGGGTGAAACTTTGTGAGAATAAAACGAACTCTGCAGAAAAATTCACTTTTTTCCCCTCATTATTGTGGGGGAAACCTCCAAACACTCACTCAATAAAATCCTGAAAGGACAAACAGCAGAGATTCAGCAAAATGTAAATGAATGCTGGTTTGAAAAGTAAAATTATCTTTAAAATTGATTTTTTTGAAGGCCTGGAGCAGAGCAGGGTGAGAGGCTGTGCTGGAGGAACTGAACCAGAAAAAAATGAAATATTGCATTTTATATGTCATATATTATATAGAATATATGAGAAATAATATATTATATAATGTATGAGACAGAATATATATCTGTATTAAATTATAGATGAATATACAATATGTAACATATAAAATATTGTATATAATACCATATATTGTATATATTATTCAATGTTTTACTATCATAATTATTCACAGAATATCAGAGAAATCTCCCTCTCCTCAGCTGCCTCCTTTCAATTCTGTCTCTTTTTTTATGGAACCAGGAAGAAATTTAATTTTATTTTTCTGGCCAGGCCCCTGAGAGCTGCAGAGAAGAAATAGGTCAGCGAGGAGAGAGGAGTTTTGTAAGCACCTGAAATCCACCTGTGCCACCCCAGGTGTGCTCTGGGCACGTCCCTGCTCCTCCTGTTTACTCCAAAAATCCATTTCACCCCTCGGGGAACCCTTCCCAAGCTGCTCCCACAGGGAATCTCCTGCTCTGAGCCCAAAAAAAAGACTTTGGATAGATAAAATTTCACTTTTTGAGCCCAAAAAGAGACTTTGGATAGAAAAAATTTCACTTTTTCAGGTGAAGCTGCAGCTTTTGGGGTAAAATCCCCAAATTTTGTGATTGTGGCAGAGAGGAGGAAAGCACAGCACCCCAATATTTTCTATTTTTGGATGGTTTACCCCAATTTCCTCCCTTCTCACAGCAAGATTTCCTCTGAAATCATCAGTTAAAGGCTCCCTATGGCATTGTTGGATAATAAATTCAATTAAACCCTTCAAAACTCACAATCATCCCCGCTGCCAAAGCCTCTTCTGATCACATCAATATTCCAGAGGTGTTTTAACAAATAACCCCAAATCCCCACAATCTCAGGCATCTCTGAGCTTCCCCCCCAACAGAAAATCAAATTATAAAATTCCAAACCAGCCCTCAACCCCCCCGGCAGCCCAGGAAACACAACTGGAAAAACCAAAAATCCTCCACGAATTTGCACTTTTCTGGAAAAGCTCTCTGGAAAAGCTCTCGGAACTGCTTGTTCCCAGATTTTGGGGTCGCATCCCTGCAGGAGATGGGGTGAAAAACCACAAAAGCGGCAGAGAAATTCACCTGGCGCACAGGTAGGGAGGTGGAGGGGTAAAACCAAGGTGAGAACGCCCAAACCGAGGTAAATTATCAGATCTGATAAACACGAGGGGAATTATCAGATATCAGAGACACAAAGCGCTTTGAAAATCACGCTTGGCAACCCCACAGCCCTTTCAAAACCACCTAAAAAAATCAAATTTTTCGCACAGATCGGGCGGCGAGGGAGAGAAACACAACACAACTTCCAGCTGGGAAGAGCCCAGGTGCTTCCCAAAGCTCATCTCCATCCCCGGGAGGATAAAATCTCCCGTTCCTCACATCCCCGCGGCACCTCCGGGGCTTCTCCGTCCGTCCCGTGCCCCGAACTCCCCGCGATTCCCCGGTGGTGATGGAATTCCGGCCAGCCCCGGGAGCCGCCGCTCGGCTCTGCCCCGCACCGCGGCACCCAAACTTGCGCTCAAAAATAAAAAATCACGCCCAAAATCCCAACCCCGGGGCAGGGGGAAACACCTGAAGGGAAAGGCTGAGAGGGAGAGAAACCCCCGGAGGCACAGCCGGGGCACCGGGGCACCGGGCAGCGCTGCCGGGCGGCCCCGCGGTGACACCGGCCGGGACAGGGCAGGGGTCCCGCCGGAACGCTGCCTTCCCTCGGCTCCGCTGCCGCGGGATCCCCCCTTCCCTCCTTCCCCCGGCAGGTGACACGGCCCCGCGCCCACCGGAGGGGACACAGAGCCCCCGGGACCCCCGGGCGGAGCCCCCCGAGCGGCGGCAGGTCCCCGCACCCCGGGCAGAGCCTCCGACCCCGGGGGAACCCCCCCGATCCCGGGCAGAGCCCCCAGCCCCAGGGGAACCCCCCGACCCCGGGCAGAGCCCCCCGGCCCCATCGCTGCCCGGGGCTCCCCCGGTGCCCCCGCTCCGCTGCGGGCCGGCGGGCGCCCGTGCCCCGCTCCCCCCGCCGCCCACCGCCGGGCCGGGCCTAGCTCCGCTCGGCTGCGCCGCCAGGCCCGGGGGGAAGGAAGGGGGAAGGGGCTCGGCGGCCGCGCGGGCGGCCCCGCACTCACCCAGGCCGGTGCCCTCGGGGCCGCCCCCGCCGCCGTCCATGCCGGGCGGCGCGGGGAGGGGGGCGCGGGCGGGCGCGGCGGCGGAGGGCGGAGGGCAGGGCAGCCGGGGCCCTCCCTCCCTGCCTGCCTTCCCTCCGGCCCCTCCGCTCGGCCCCCGCGCTCCAGTGGCCGCCGCCGCCGCCGCTGCCTCGGCCCGGGGCCGGCGCTCAGGCCCAGGCGCTGCCGCCGCGGGCGGGAGGGCGGTCGCGGCTCCCGCTGCCCCTCGGCCGCCGCCGCCGCCGCTGCAGCGCTACGTGGCCGCCGCCGCAGCCGCCGCCGGTCCTCGCGGGGGCGCGCGCGCGCGGGGTTCGGGGCGGGTGGCGGGGGGGGGGAATGGCGGGGGCGCGCCCCGCGCCCGGGCCGGTGCGCGGCGGGAGCGCGCGCGGGTGGCGCGGGGGGGGAGGGGAAGGCGGTAGGCGCGGGAGCGCGCGCGGGCCGCGGTTGAAGGCCCGGGAAGGTTGGGGGGGGGGGGATGGGGGGTTAGTGAGTGTGCAAGTGCGCGTGTGCGGGAGCGCGCGCGCGCGCGCGGAGGCGGGGAGGGAACGGACCGTGATGGGGGGGATAGGAGGGGGGGAAAACAGCCCGCACCGTAGGCCGAGGGCAGCGGGGACGGCAGGTACGCGCACGGGGATGACGGCGGGCCGGGGGGGTGACACACAGAGCGAGAGGGAGGGGAGCGCGGGAGCGCGCACGGGTAGAACGGGGGCACCCGCGGGGCGCGCGCCGACCGCGGGCGGGGAGCGGGGGGAAGGCGGCGCTGTGCGCATGCGCCGGCGGGGCCGTTCCCGCCGCCCGCCCCTTTCCCGCCGCTGTCTTCACCTGAGGCGGCGGCGGCGCGCGGGGCGCAGGTGAGGCGGGGGGTGCGCATGCGCGGGGAGAGGCAGCGGGCTCGTCACCCCGCGCCGGTAATTAGCCGCCATGCCCTAATTAGTGCGGTGCGGTGATTGCGCGGGGTGAAGCTGTGGTGTGAGGGGGTTGGTGGAGCAAGGGGCGCCCCGGCTCCCCCTCAGCCCGCGGGTAATTAGCGAGCCCGCCCCAATTAGCGCGCCGGGGTGAGGCGGGCAGGCTGTGGCCGAGCTCTCACGGAGCTCCGGGGCCCTCAGGGCTGTCGGGGATGGCTCCTGCCCTCGGAGCTGCCCCTCGGGCCCAGGTGAGGCTCTGAGGCCCCTCAGCGAGGCCCAGGTGTGGCCCTGAGCTCCCTCAGTGAGGCCCAGGTGAGGCCCTGAGCCCCCTCAGCAAGGCCCAGGTGTGGCCCCTCAGCCCCTCAGCGAGGCCCAGGTGAGGCCCTGAGCCCCCTCAGTGAGCCCCAGGTGTGGCCCTGAGCCCCAGGTGAGGCCCTGAGCCCCCTCAGCGAGGCCCAGGTGTGGCCCTGAGCCCCTCAGTGAGCCCCAGGTATGGCCCTGAGCCTCCTCAGCGAGGCCCAGGTGAGGCCGTGAGCCCCAGGTGTGGCCCTGAGGCCCAGGTGAGGCCCTGAGCCCCTCAGCGAGGCCCAGGTGAGGCCCTGAGCCCCAAGTCAGCCCCTCAGTGAGGCCCTGAGCCCCTCAGTGAGCCCCAGGTATGGCCCTGAGCCTCCTCAGCGAGGCCCAGGTGAGGCCGTGAGCCCCAGGTGTGGCCCTGAGGCCCAGGTGAGGCCCTGAGCCCCTCAGCGAGGCCCAGGTGAGGCCCTGAGCCCCCTCAGCGAGGCCCTGAGTCCCCTCAGCGAGGCCCAGGTGAGGCCCTGAGCCCCAGGTGAGGCCCTGAGCCCCCTCAGCGAGGCCCAGGTGAGGCCCTGAGCCCCAAGTCAGCCCCTCAGTGAGGCCCTGAGCCCCCTCAGTGAGCCCCAGGTGTGGCCCTGAGCCCCTCAGTGAGCCCCAGGTATGGCCCCAAACCCCCTCAGTGAGCCCCAGGTGTGGCCCTGAGCCCCCTCCAGGTGCCACCTGCCCCGGGGAGCTGCCGAGCCGGGCGCACGGCCCCAAAGCCGCAGCTGGGGCTGCGTGGGAGGGCAGAGCGCCGCTGCGGTCGGGGTTTGGCAGCCGTGCAGGAATCGGTGAGAGCCGAGAGGGGAAGGGGAAAGGCACCCAGGGCCTCTCCTGAACCCTGCAGTCCACCCTCTCCACCTGGGGTTTGTTTAAATTTGACGTTCTGCCAAAAAATCTCGGCTGCTCTCCCTCCCCCCGAGTGACAAATGCCAAATTCCAGAGGGTTTGGTGTCCGGGCTGTTGTTTGTCTCTGCCCAGGTGAGATGGGCTCACCTCTCGGGCTCCAAAAGACGAGGCTGGACTCTCAGGTTCGGTCTTCAAGGTTGTTTGTTGTTTCTTATCTACAAAAATTTTCTTTCTGCCCAGCCAGGCAGCCAAAGGCACTCTGCCTGCCCACAGGGCAATCACATCTTTTTATAACAAAGTCTATATAAACTATATTTATCTTTCGTCTCCAATACTTATAATTTTTATTACTAAGTGTACTTTTACTATAAACTTATCAAAAATACCTATGTCACACAGAAAATGGAAGACAAGAAGAAGGAGGCAGGCCCCAACTCCCTCCATCTTGTTTTTCCAACCTCCCTGTACCAAAATCTTAAAAACTGTGCTTTAACCTATAAATGTTCTATTTCTATATCTTTTACACACTAGTGATTCTTATATCCCCACACACAGGTGGGACATCTCTTGTAGGGTCAAATTTGAGCCACCAGGTACTTTTGGCAACATCCCAAGGCTCCCGAGCTCAGCTCCGAAGGAAAATCAGGGGAGGGTGTTGGGAGAGGTGCTGGAATTCCCTGTCTTGGAGAGGGAAGGAAGAAGAATTTTGGGATTTTTTTGTGAGGATGTGCTGGAATTCCCTGCCTTGGAGAGGAAAGGAAGAAGAATTTTGGGGATTTTTTGTTCCTTGGGACAGGTGCTGCTGGGTGAGGATGTGCTGGAATTCCCTGCCTTGGAGAGGGAAAGAAGAATAATTTTGGGGATTTTTTGCTCCTTGGGACTGGGTGAGGATGTGCTGGAATTCCCTGCCTCAGAGAGGGAAGGAAGAAGAATTTTGGGGTTTTTTGTTCCTTGGGACTGGGTGAGGATGTGCTGGAATTCCCTGCCTTGGAGAGGGAAGGAAGAAGAATTTTGGGGTTTTTTTGTTCCTTTTGTTCCTTGGGACTGGGTGAGGATGTGCTGGAATTCCCTGCCTCAGAGAGGGAAAGAAGAAGAATTTTGGGGATTTTTTGTTCCTTGGGACTGGGTGAGGATGTGCTGGAATTCCCTGCCTTGGAGAGGGAAGGAAGAAGAATTTGGGATTTTTTTGTTCCTTGGGACTGGGTGAGGATGGGCTGGAATTCCCTGCCTTGGAGAGAGAAGGAAGAAGAATTTTGGGATTTTTTTGTTCCTTGGGACTGGGTGAGGATGTGCTGGAATTCCCTGACTCAGAGAGAGAAGGAAGAAGAATTTTGAGGATTTTTTGTTCCTTGTGCTGCTGGGTGAGGATGTGCTGGAATTCCCTGCCTTGGAGAGGGAAGGAAGAAGAATTTTGGGATTTTTTTGTGAGGATGTGCTGGAATTCCCTGCCTTGGAGAGAGAAGGAAGAAAAATTTTGGGGTTTTTTTGTTCCTTGGGACTGGGTGAGGATGTGCTGGAATTCCCTGCCTTGGAGAGAGAGGGAAGGAAGAAGAATTTTGGGATTTTTTTGTTCCTTGGGACTGGGTGAGGATGGGCTGGAATTCCCTGTCTTGGAGAGGGAAGGAAGAAGAATTTTGGGGATTTTTTGTTCTTTGGGACTGGGTGAGGATGTGCTGGAATTCCCTGCCTTGGAGAGGGAAGGAAGAAGAATTTTGGGGATTTTTTGTTCCTTGGGACTGGGTGAGGATGGGCTGGAATTCCCTGCCTTGGAGAGGAAAGGAAGAAGAATTTTGGGGATTTTTTGTTCCTTGGGACTGGGTGAGGATGGGCTGGAATTCCCTGCCTCAGAGAGAGAAGGAAGAAGAATTTTGGGGATTTTTTGTTCCTTGGGACTGGGTGAGGATGTGCTGGAATCCCTGCCTCAGAGAGGGAAGAAAGAAGAATTTTGGGGATTTTTTGTTCCTTGGGAGGTGAATGCACGAGAAGCAGCAGAGCCCCTTTTCCAAATGTGGGACAGCAAAGGAGCACAGAGTGGGAGCAGAGCCATCAGCCACTTCCACAGGTGAAGGTGACACAAATCTTCATTTCCTCCCTCCTGTGCCAGGTGAAGGTGACACAAATCTTCATTTCCTCCCTCCTGTACCAGGTGAAGGTGACACAAATCTTCATTTCCTCCCCAGCCCCTGCAGCCCCTCAGCTGTGGGTGGCGTTGGCCTCCCCTACAAAGCAGATTTTGTTTTGTCTGAGCAGCTTAGGGCTGAAAAAAGTTCAGCCAAAGTGGGAGAACGTTCTGGGCCGAGGGCTGCAGACGCAGCAGAACGTGCTGTCCCCACCTGCAGGGCTGCCAGAGGCCTGGGCTTGCTGAGGAAGCAGATTTGGGGGGTTGTGGGGTGCAGGGAGCTCTGCAGGGCTGTGGGGAGGGGGATCAGAGGGGAACAGAGCCCCTCAGTTGGGAGGAACAGATCCCCTCAGTTGGGAGGAACAGAGCCCCTCAGTTGGGAGGAACAGATCTCACTCATGTGAGGGGCATGGATCTCAGAAATGAACAGATCTCCTCACTCAGAAATGAACAGATCTCACCCAGAAATGCACAGATCTCACCCAGAAATGCACAGATCTCACCCAGAAATGAACAGATCTCACTCAGCAATGAACAGATCTCACCCAGGAATGAACAGATCTCACCCAGAAATGCACAGATCTCCTCACTCAGCAATGCACAGATCTCACTCAGAAATGCACAGATCTCACCCAGAAATGCACAGATCTCACCCAGAAATGCACAGATCTCACCCAGAAATGCACAGATCTCACCCAGAAATGCACAGATCTCACTCAGAAATGAACAGATTTCACTCAGGGGCACGGATCTCACCCAGAAATGAACAGATCTCACCCAGAAATGCACAGATCTCACCCAGAAATGAACAGATCTCGCTCAGAAATGCAGAGATTTCACTCAGGAATGAACAGATCTCACTCAGGAATGCACAGATCTCACCCAGAAATGAACAGATCTCACTCAGAAATGAACAGATCTCACCCAGAAATGCACAGATCTCACTCAGAAATGCACAGATCTCACTCAGAAATGAACAGATCTCACCCAGAAATGCACAGATCTCACTCAGAAATGAACAGATCTCACCCAGAAATGAACAGATCTCACCCAGAAATGAACAGATCTCACTCAGAAATGCACAGATCTCACCCAGGAATGAACAGATCTCACTCAGAAATGAACAGATCTCACCCAGAAATGCACAGATCTCACTCAGAAATGCACAGATCTCACTCAGAAATGAACAGATCTCACCCAGAAATGCACAGATCTCACTCAGAAATGAACAGATCTCACCCAGAAATGAACAGATCTCACCCAGAAATGAACAGATCTCACTCAGAAATGCACAGATCTCACCCAGAAATGCACAGATCTCACTCAGAAATGAACAGATTTCACTCAGGGGCACGGATCTCACCCAGAAATGAACAGATCTCACTCAGGGATGCACAGATCTCAGAAATGCACAGATCTCACCCAGAAATGAACAGATCTCACTCAGGGATGCACAGATCTCACCCAGAAATGCACAGATCTCGCCCAGAAATGCACAGATCTCACCCAGAAATGCACAGATCTCACCCAGAAATGCACAGATCTCCCTCAGAAATGAACAGATCTCACTCAGAAATGCACAGATCTCACCCAGAAATGAACAGATCTCACCCAGAAATGCACAGATCTCAGAAATGCACAGATCTCACCCAGAAATGCACAGATCTCACTCAGCAATGCACAGATCTCACCCAGAAATGAACAGATCTCACCCAGAAATGAACAGATCTCACCCAGAAATGAACAGATCTCACCCAGAAATGCACAGATCTCACTCAGAAATGAACAGATCTCACTCAGAAATGAACAGATCTCACCCAGAAATGCACAGATCTCACTCAGAAATGAACAGATCTCACCCAGAAATGAACAGATCTCACTCAGAAATGCACAGATCTCACCCAGAAATGCACAGATCTCACTCAGAAATGAACAGATCTCACCCAGAAATGAACAGATCTCACTCAGGAATGAACAGGTCTCACTCAGAAATGCACAGATCTCACCCAGAAATGAACAGATCTCACCCAGAAATGCACAGATCTCACTCAGAAATGAACAGATCTCACCCAGAAATGAACAGATCTCACTCAGAAATGCACAGATCTCACCCAGAAATGCACAGATCTCACTCAGAAATGAACAGATCTCCCTCAGGGCTCCTCATCCCTCTTCCTGACAGGAGGATCCTTGGGAAACCTCCTGGAGCAGCTCTGGATTTGCCTCATCCCTGTTCCTGACAGGATCTTTGGGAAACCTCCTGGAGCAGCCCTGGATTTGCCTCATCCCTGTTCCTGACAGGAGGATCCTTGGGAAACCTCCTGGAGCAGTTCTGGGCTCCTCATCCCTGTTCCTGACAGGAGGATCCTTGAGAAACCTGGAGCAGCTCTGGATTTGTCTCATCCCTGTTCCTGACAGGAGGATCCTTGGGAAAACTCCCTGAGCAGCTCTGGATTTGTCTCAGGATCCTTGGGAAACCTCCTGGGGCAGCCCTGGATTTGCCTCATCCCTGTTCCTGACAGGAGGATCCTTGGGAAACCTGAACCAGGCAGGACCTGACACCTTTGGGACAATTCCTCCTTCCCCAAAAGAGCAGAGCCCTCGGAGCTGCTCCAGGATCCTGGAAAGGGAAACTGAGGCACAGACAGTGCTGGCAGCTCCAGGTTTATCCTCCAGACCTGCTCAGGATGCCCTGGAGCAGCGGGAGAGGAAGCAGAAGGGGAACAAAGGGATTTTCCTGCTGGCTTCTGCCACAGGAAGCCCTGGGAGCCACCACAGCAGAGGAAATTCCTGTTCCCTTTCCCGGTGTAAAAGCACAATTAAAGATTTTTAATTAATTGCCTCCAGGCAGCAGAGCTCACACCCAGCAGCATCTCCTGGTGCTGGGCTTGTTCCTTCTCATGACTGCACCACCAGAGCCCCTGCACAAAAATCACCAAAAAATTAAATTCCCCTTTGGCTGGCCTTGGCTCTCTGCTTCGTTTTGCCTTTTCAAGTCAAGATTCCTCCCAAGGGAAGTTCTGAAGTCCGTGCTGGAGCAATCATTAAATGGAAATGTCACCACAGAGGTGCTGGAACTTTCTGTCCCTGTGGAAAGGGACACCAATTCCATGGCATTCCTGCTCTTTTCCATCATTCCTGCTCTGATTCCAGCTGGATCCAGGGCAGGAATGATCCCGGGTTTGGCCCTGCCCCAGGGCAGGAATGATCCCGGGTTTGGGCCCTGCCCCACCTGGGGAATGATTCCAGCCTGCCCCAGGGCAGGAATTATCCTGGGTTTGGCCCTGCCCCACCTGGGGGATGATTCCAGACTGTTCCAGGCCAGGATTTATCCCGGGTTTGGCCCTGCCCCACCTGGGGGATGATTCCAGCTGGATCCAGGGCAGGAATTATCCTGGGTTTGGCCCTGCCCCAGGGCAGGAATGATCCCGGGTTTGGCCCTGCCCCAGGGCAGGAATGATCCCGGGTTTGGCCCTGCCCCACCTGGGGGATGATTCCAGGTGGATCCCGGGTTTGGCCCTGCCCCACCTGGGGATGATTCCAGCTGGATCCAGGACAGGATTTATCCCGGGTTTGGCCCTGGGGGATGATTCCAGGCTGTTCCAGGACAGGATTTATCCCGGGTTTGGCCCTGCCCCAGGACAGGATTTGTCCCGGGTTTGGCCCTGCCCCACCTGGTGTCCCCAGCAGGGCCAGGTGCCCGTTCCGGTGCCCAGCAGATCCCGGCTGCCCCGAGGCTGCCCCAGGTGCTCTCACCTGGTGACAGGAATCCAGGCAGACTCACATCCCCGGCTCTGGAGGGCTCAGGATCTTTGCCAGGACTTTTCCCAGCCGAGCCCAACCCTCACTCCTGAGACAGCAGCACAAAAAAAGCGAGGACCCAGGGTGCCAGCCTGGGGACTGTGACATTTATTGAGGCTGGGTACACAATGTCCCCTCCCTGGAAGAGGAGCAGGGGTGGCACAGAGGATTTCTGCCCCTGGAGCAGAGGGGCTGGCACAGGACAGGGACAGGAGCCTCGGGGCAGGACAGGGACAGGAACAGGGGCAGGACAGGGACAGGCACAGGAGCCACGGGGCAGGACAGGGACAGGAGCCACGGGGCAGGACAGGGACAGGAGCCCACGGGGCAGGACAGGCACAGGGACAGGGGCAGGACAGGGACAGGGGCAGGACAGGGACAGGAGCCATGGGGCAGGACAGGGACAGGCACAGGAGCCTCGGGGCAGGACAGGGACAGGAGCCACGGGGCAGGACAGGGACAGCTCAGGGGGAAGGAGAGGAGAGGCCCAGCCCCAGGAGGGCTTCCTGCACAGAGCCAGAGGAATCTCTGCTCCTGTCACCCCCACTGAGCCCCTGCCGAGCTGAGGTGTCCCCAGGCTCTCAGTGCCACCTGAGGGCCCTGCCCTGAGGTGTCCCCAGGCTCCCAGTGCCACCTGAAGGCCCTGCCCTGAGGTGTCCCCAGGCTCCCAGTGCCACCTGAGGGCCCTGAGGTGTCCCCAGGCTCTCAGTGCCACCTGAGGGCCCTGCCCTGAGGTGTCCCCAGGCTCCCAGTGCCCTGCCCTGAGGTGTCCCCAGGCTCTCAGTGCCACCTGAGGGCCCTGAGGTGTCCCCAGGCTCTCAGGTGACACCTGAGGGCAGCTCTGAGCCCTGATGGATGCAGTGCCCGTGGCCAGGGACTCACCTGGGCTCCATCCCAGGAAAACTCTGCTCCTGCTGCTCCAACTGCCCACAGAGGGACAATTCCCAAACCTCACTTCCTGAATTCCCAAACCTCACTTCCTGAATTCCCAAATCTCACTTTCTGAATTCCCAAATCTCACTTTCTGAATTCCCAAATCTCTCTTCCTGAACTCCCAAATCTCACTTCCTGAATTTCCAAATCTCTTTCTGAATTCCCAAATCTCTCTCTGAATTCCCAAACCTCACTTTCTGAATTCCCAAATCTCACTTTCTGAATTCCCAAATCTCACTTTCTGAATTCCCAAATCTCACTTCCTGAATTCTCAAACCTCACTGTCTGAATTCCCAAATCTCACTGTCTGAATTCCCAAATCTCGCTTTCTGAATTCCCAAATCTCACTTTCTGAATTTCCAAATCTCTCTGAATTTCCAAATCTCTCTGAATTTCCAAATCTCGCTTTCTGAAATCCCAAATCTCACTTCCTGAATTCCCAAATCTCTTTCTGAATTCCCAAATCTCACTTCCTGAATTCCCAAATCTCACTGTCTGAATTCCCAAATCTCGCTTCCTGAATTCCCAAACCTCACTTCCCGAATTCCCAAATCTCACTGTCTGAATTCCCAAATCTCACTTCCTGAATTCCCAGATCTTGCTTCCTGAATTCCCAGATCTTACTTTCTGAATTCCCAAATCTCGCTTTCTGAATTCCCAAATTTCACTTTCTGAATTCCCAGATTTCACTTCCTGAATTTCCAAATCTCACTTTCTGAATTCCCAAACCTCACTTCCCGAATTCCCAAACCTCACTTTCCAAATTCCCAAATTCTCCTCACCTCCCAGATCCAGACTCACTCAAGGCAGCACAGGGGAGGAACCGCAGGCCCGGCTGTCGCGAGCGTTCACTTTTATTTGATTTTCCACCAAACCAACCCCTCCAATTCCCAAATCTCCCTTTCCTCCGCGAGGAAATCGCAATGATTCTTTCTCCCCCTGGTTATTTCGGTGTTTGCCCCGGGCTGGGTGGGGCAGGGGCTCACTGGGGCAGCTGCAGCAGCACGGACTGGCCCGAGGGCAGGTAGGTAATGTTGCGCGAGCGCGAGAGCTGGTAGGCGATGTCCTCGGCCGCCTCCAGCTTGCGCAGCTCGATCAGCCCGTCCCCCGCCGTGGCCAGCGAGTTGGCAATCAGCTCTGCGGCCTTGGAGTCGCCCTCTGCGGAGATCACAGCCGCCTTCTTCTGCTGCTCGGCCTGCGGGGAGAGCGGGGACGCGGGGATGGACGGACGGACGGACGGACGGACGGAGCTGCGCCGCCCCGCCGGGCTTCCCCCGGCCAGGGCGGGAAAAGGGTTTTGGTTACAGTGGGATAAAGAACAACCAAAAGGAAAAAAAGGCAATTCCAAGCTGAATTTTGGTGATTTTCGGGCTGTTTGTCCCACCCAGGGATCCCCCTTTTGTTTGGCAGGTCCCAAACCCAGAAATCTGAGCTGGCACAAGAGATGAAGAGCCCACTGTGCTGTTGGAGATGATGCAGAGATCACAGAATCACAGAATTTCTAGGTTGGAAGGGACCTTTAAGATCATCAAGTCCAACCCATGTTCTAACAGTTCAGCTAGGTCATGGCACTAAGATGATGCAGGGAGAGCAGGGACACGGGGATGGACGGACGGACGGACGGAGCTGCGCCGCCCCGCCGGGCTTCCCCCGGTCAGGGCGGTAAAAGGGTTTTGGTGTAGGGTGGTGCTCTTTAACCACGGTGGGATAAAGAATGACCAAAAGGAAAAAAAGGCAATTCCAAGCTGAATTTTGGTGATTTTCGGGCTGTTTGCCCCACCCAGGGATCCCCCTTTTGTTTGGCAGGTCCCAAACCCAGAAATCTGAGCTGGCACAAGAGATGAAGAGCCCACTGTGCTGCTGGAGATGATGCAGAGATCACAGAATCACAGAATTTCTAGGTTGGAAGGGACCTTTAAGATCATTGAGTCCAACCCATGTTCTAACAGTTCAGCTAGGTCATGGCACTAAGATGATGCAGGGAGAGCAGGGACACGGGGATGGACGGACGGACGGACAAACGGAGCTGCGCCGCCCCGCCGGGCTTCCCCTGGCCAGGGCGGTGAAAGGGTTTTGGTGTAGGGCCGTGCTCTTTAAACACGGTGGGATAAAGAATGACCAAAAGGAAAAAAAGGCAATTCCAAGCTGAATTTTGGTGATTTTCAGGCTGTTTGTCCCACCCAGGGATCCCCCTTTTGTTTGGCAGGTCCCAAACCCAGAAATCTGAGCTGGCACAAGAGATGAAGAGCCCACTGTGCTGCTGGAGATGATGCAGAGATCACAGAATCACAGAATTTCTAGGTTGGAAGGGACCTTTAAGATCATCGAGTCCAACCCATGTTCTAACAGTTCAGCTAGGTCATGGCACTAAGATGATGCAGGGAGAGCAGGGACACGGGGATGGACGGACGGACGGACGGAGCCGCGCCGCCCCGCCGGGCTTCCCCCGGCCAGGGCGGTAAAAGGGTTTTGGTGTAGGGTGGTGCTCTTTAAACACGGTGGGATAAAGAACAACCAAAAGGAAAAAAGGCAATTCCAAGCTGAATTTTGGTGATTTTCGGGCTGTTTGTCCCACCCAGGGATCCCCCTTTTGTTTGGCAGCTCCCAAAGCCAGAGGTCTGCGGTCAGCTGAAATCTGAGCTGGCACAAGAGATGAAGAGCCCACTGTGCTGCTGGAGATGATGCAGAGATCACAGAATCACAGAATTTCTAGGTTGGAAGGGACCTTTAAGATCATCAAGTCCAACCCATGTTCTAACAGTTCAACTAGGTCATGGCACTAAGATGATGCAGAGTGGATCCAAGCAGGGATGAGCCAGGAGGAAACCTGGGATGAGCCAGGAGGGAAACCTGGGATGAGCCGGGAGGGAAACCTGGGATGAGCCAGGAGGGAAACCTGGGATGAGGCAGGAGGGAAACCTGGGATGAGCCGGGAGCAAACCTGGGATGAGGCAGGAGGGAAACCTGGGATGAGCCGGGAGGGAAACCTGGGATGAGCCGGGAGGGAAACCTGGGATGAGCCAGGAGGGAAACCTGGGATGAGGCAGGAGGGAAACCTGGGATGGGCCAGGAGGGAAACCTGGGATGAGCCAGGAGGAAACCTGGGATGAGGCAGGAGGGAAACCTGGGATGAGGCAGGAGGGAACCTGGGATGAGCCAGGAGGGAAACCTGGGCTGAGCCGGGAGCAAACCTGGGATGAGCCGGGAGGGAAACCTGGGATGAGCCAGGAGGGAAACCTGGGATGAGGCAGGAGGGAAACCTGGGATGAGGCAGGAGGGAAACCTGGGATGAGGCAGGAGGGAAACCTGGGATGAGGCAGGAGGGAAACCTGGGATGAGCCGGGAGCAAACCTGGGATGAGGCAGGAGGGAAACCTGGGATGGGCCAGGAGGGAAACCTGGGATGAGCCAGGAGGGAAACCTGGGATGAGCCAGGAGGGAAACCTGGGATGGGCCAGGAGGGAAACTGGGATGAGCCAGGAGGGAAACTAGGATGAACCAGGAGCGAACCTGGGATGAGGCAGGAGGGAAACCTGGGATGAGGCAGGAGGGAAACCTGGGATGGGCCAGGAGGGAAACCTGGAATGAGCCGGGAGGGAACCTGGGATGAGCCGGGAGGGAACCTGGGATGAGCCGGGAGGGAACCTGGGATGAGCCAGAGGGAAACTAGGATGAGCTAGGAGGGAAACCTGGGATGAGCCAGGAGGGAAACCTGGGATGAGCCAGGAGGGAAACTGGGATGAGCCGGGAGGGAAACCTGGGATAAGGCAGGAGGGAAACCTGGGATGAGGGAAACCTGGGATGAGCCAGGAGGGAAAGCTGGGATGAACCGGGAGGGAAACCTGGGATGAGCCAGGAGGGAAACCTGGGATGAGCCAGGAGGGAAACCTGGGATGAGCCAGGAGGGAAACCTGGGATGAGCCAGGAGGGAAACTGGGATGGGCCAGGAGGAAACCTGGGATGAGCCGGGAGCAAACCTGGGATGACCCAAGAGGGAAACCTGGGATGAACCAGGAGGGAAACCTGGGATGAGCCAGGAGGGAAACCTGGGATGGGCCAGGAGGGAAACTGGGATGAGCCAGGAGGGAACAGCGAGCATGGCTGGAGGAGCATTCCCAGCTGGGTTTGTGTTGGATATTGGGGAAAAAAACCATTTCTGCTCAGCACTCCAGGCAGGCTGGCAGAGGATATTCAAGGAAGAACCCCCGGAGAGGGAGGGGACAGCAGAGGGGACGCCCTGAAGGAGCAGGCACCTTCTCCACGATGAACCTGGCCCGCTCCGCCTCCTGCTGCGCCACCTGCTTCATCTCCACCGCCTCCGTGAACTCCTTGCCGAAGGTCAGGTGGGTCTGGGGGCACAAAGCAAACCGGGTCACAGCAGGGACAGCTGCCAGCAGCTCTGCTGCCACAGTGACACCGGGATGGGGACAGAAACTGGGAGCCCTGAAAGAAATCCCACACCCGACCCCCGGGGACAGCTCCAGAAACAAAGTGTCCCAATTCCCCTTTGGGAGAAACAAAGTCACCTTCTGCAGAGGTGTCCTGCGGGCCCGTGCTCCCAGCAGGATCAATTTTATCTCTGCAGGGAGCTGGGAGGGCAGAGCTCCCTCCTGGGATAGCTCAGCAGAGGAACCAGCGGGAATTTCCTGCTGTCCCAGTGGGAATTTTCCCCCCTGGTGCTGTGGAGCTGCTCCCAATCCCCAAGCACCTGCAGCCCAACCCACCCCCCTCAGCAGCTCCTGTGGGGCTGCAAAATCCCTGCACGGGGAGGGCTGAGGCCACCCAGGGCCACCAAGGGCTGCCCAAGGTCACGGGGACAACAGCAGAGCTGTGACCATGATGTCCCTCCAGACACAGCCACGCGTGTCCAAGGGTCCAGCCCGCCAGGCTCTGGCCACCCAGGGATCCCCCCTGTCCTGTCCTGTCCCCACCCTCTGACCACCCAGGGATCCCCCCCTGTCCTGTCCCCACACTGTGGTCACCCAGGGCTCCCCCTGTCCTGTCCCCACACTGTGGTCACCCAGGGCTCCCCCTGTCCTGTCCCCACGCTGTGGCCACCCAGGGCTCCTGTCCTGTCCCACACTCTGGTCACCCAGGGCTCCTGTCCTGTCCTGTCCTGTCCCCACACTGTGGCCACCCAGGGATCCCCCCCTGTCCTGTCCCCACCCTGTGGTCACCCAGGGCTCCCCCCTGTCCTGTCCCCACGCTCTGGTCACCCAGGGATCTTGTCCTGTCCCCACACTGTGGCCACCCAGGGCTCCCCCCTGTCCTGTCCCCAAACTGTGGCCACCCAGGGCTCCTGTCCTGTCCCCAGGCTCTGGTCACCCAGGCTCCCCCCTGTCCTGTCCCCACACTGTGGCCACCCAGGGCTCCCTGCTGTCCTGTCCCACACTCTGGTCACCCAGGGCTCCCCCCTGTCCTGTCCCACGCTGTGGTCACCCAGGGCTCCTGTCCTGTCCCACACTCTGGTCACCCAGGGCTCCCCCCTGTCCTGTCCCCACACTGTGGCCACCCAGGGATCCCCCCCTGTCCTGTCCCCACACTCTGGTCACCCAGGGATCCTGTCCTGTCCTGTCCCCACACTCTGGTCACCCAGGGATCCCCCCTGTCCTGTCCCACACTCTGGTCACCCAGGGCTCCTGTCCTGTCCCACGCTGTGGCCACCCAGGACTCCCCCCTGTCCTGTCCCCATGCTGTGGTCACCCAGGGCTCCTGTCCTGTCCCACACTGTGGTCACCCAGGGATCCTGTCCTGTCCCCACACTCTGGTCACCCAGGGATCCTGTCCTGTCCCCACACTGTGGTCACCCAGGGCTCCCCCCTGTCCTGTCCCACACTCTGGTCACCCAGGGATCCTGTCCTGTCCTCACACTGTGGTCACCCAGGGCCACCCAGGGCTCACCAGGGACACGTCGTCCAGGATGAGGCCGAAGGTGGCCGCGCGCTCGGTCAGGTCCTCGCTGACCTGCCGGGACACCAGCTCCCGCTGCGTGATCAGCTCGCCGGCGTCAAAGCGGGCCTGGAACGGGAGGGAAAGGCATGGAACGGGTGGGAACCGCATGGAACGGGGTGGGACGGGAACGGGATGGGAACGGCACGGAACGGGATGGAACGGGAATGGGATGGAATGTGGTGGGAATGGGGTGGAACGGGATGGAACGGGAACGGGATGGAACGGGAACGGGATGGAACGGGGTGGAACAGCACAGAATGGGGTGGGGACAGGGATGGGGACGGGGATGGGGACGGGACGGGAACGGGACGGGGACGGGACGGGGACGGGACGGGGACGGGGTGGACACTGCTGTGAATGGGATGGAACAGGGTGAAATAGGATGGACACCACTGAGAATGGGATGGAACAGGATGGAGACTGCTGGGAACAGCTGGAACAGGATGGACACTGCTGGGAACAGGATGGACACCTCTGGAAATGGGATGGAACAGGATGGAAACCGCTGGGAACGGGATGAAACAGGATGGAAACTGCTGGGAACAGGATGGAACGGAATGGACACTGCTGGGAACGGGATGGAACAGGATGGACACCTCTGGAAATGGGATGGACACCGCTGGGAGCGGGTAGTGACCAGACACAGCCCCCAGCAAGGACAGCAGCAGGAATTTCCCCATGGAAAGGCCTCCCAGGGAGGTCTGGCATCCCCACCCCTGGAATGTCCACGGCCAGGCCGGATGGGGCTCGGAGCCCATGGCAGGGCAGGAGCTGGAGGAGCCCCCAGGTGCCTCCCCACCCAATCCCAGGGCAGGGCCCCTTCCCCACCCCCTCCAGGAGGGCGCAGCAGCCGGGGCGCGCTCACCACCACGGACTTGAGGATCTCGGTGGTGATGGAGGGCAGCACGCGCTCGTCGTAGTCCTCGCCGATGCTGGTGAAGATGCGCGGCAGCTGCGCCGTCACGGGCCGGAACAGGATCCGCAGGGTGATGTTGACGTTCTGCAGGTCTGCAGGGGAGCAGCACCGCCCTCAGGGCTGCTGCACCACTGGGGATGCAGCCCAGCAAAATCCCCACCAAACACGGGCTGGGTTTGCTGCCCTGCCCCACCCCTGCGCTGCTGCAGGGGGAGAATCGCAGCCCCAGCCGTGGCACCTGCCCCAGGTGAGCTCCAGAGGGAGAATCCCAGCCCTACCCGTGTCACCTGCCCCAGGTGAGCTCCAGAGGTCCCTCCCAACCCCACCCGTGTCACCTGCCCCAGGTGAGCTCCAGAGGAACCAACCCCACCCATGTCACCTGCCCCAGGTGAGCTCCAGAGGGAGAATCCCAGCCCCACCCGTGTCACCTGCCCCAGGTGAGCTCCAGAGGTCCCTCCCAGCCCCACCTGTGTCACCTGCCCCAGGTGAGCTCCAGAGGTCCCTCCCAGCCCCAGCTGCTCAGGACTCAGTGATTCACCACAGTCACAGGATGGTTGAGCAGGAGTACCTCCAGAGCCCCTTCCAGCCCCAAATATTTCCCCAAAGAGTTCCTCAAGCTGTCCTTTATTAAAGAGCCCAAGCCCCTCCTGACTCCTCCAGAGGGACTCTGCAGGCAGGGTCACCTGCAGCAGGTGACACACCTGGGGCTCCCTCTCTGTGCCCACACAGGGACCCTCCAGGCCACTCCTGCTCACCTGTCCCACAGCTCGGCCACCCTTACCCCACACCCAGGTGCGCTTTGCTCCATGTCTGATCCCTGCTCCACAGCCTGGCCTTCAGGACCCCAACTGCAGGTGCAGAAGGATAAAACCCCCACCCCTGGAGCCCCCAGACCCACCTTTGCTGCCGGTGATGACGGGGACGTTGCGGGGCCGTGAGCGGCAGTCGAAGATGATGGGTTTCTGCACCCAGGGGATCAGGAAATGGGTGCCCTCGCCCACCACCACGTCCTGCACGCCTCGGAAACGGTCGAAGATCACAGCCCTGTGCCCTGCGTCCACTGCGGGGGGAAAACAACTTGGAGACTTAATTAACGGCACGGCTTAATTAACGGCA
Organism: Fringilla coelebs; assembly: GCF_963513975.1. Taxonomy (NCBI): domain Eukaryota; kingdom Metazoa; phylum Chordata; class Aves; order Passeriformes; family Fringillidae; genus Fringilla; species Fringilla coelebs. The sequence continues at coordinate 997,528 of NC_140053.1, forward strand.
CGGCTTAATTAACGGCATGGCTTGGAGCTGCGGGTGGAGCTGCGGGGGTGGAGCTGCGGGTGGAGCTGAAGGTGTGGAGCTGCGGGGGTGGAGCTGCAGGTGGAGCTGCGGGGGTGGAGCTGCGGGCGGAGCTGCGGGCGGAGCTGCGGGCGGAGCTGCGGGCAGAGCTGCGGGTGTGGAGCTGCGGGCAGAGCTGCGGGTGTGGAGCTGCGGGCGGAGCTGCGGGTGTGGAGCTGCGGGTGTGGAGCTGCGGGTGTGGAGCTGCGGGTGGAGCTGCGGGTGGAGCTGCAGGGGGAGCTGCAGGGGGAGCTGCAGGTGTGGAGCTGCGGGTGGAGCTGCGGGGGTGGAGCTGCGGGTGGAGCTGCGGGCGTGGAGCTGCGGGCGTGGAGCTGCGGGTGGAGCTGCGGGCGTGGAGCTGCGGGTGGAGCTGCGGGTGTGGAGCTGCGGGGGCGGAGCTGCGGGGGCGGAGCTGCGGGTGGAGCTGCGGGGGTGGAGCTGCGGGGGCGGAGCTGCGGGGGCGGAGCTGCGGGTGGAGCTGCGGGCGGAGCTGCGGGGGTGGAGCTGCGGGCGGAGCTCCGGGTGTGGAGCTGCGGGTGTGGAGCTCCGGGTGGAGCTGCGGGGGTGGAGCCGCGAGGGTGGAGCCGCAGGTGGAGCTGCGGAGGTGGAGCTGCAGCTGGAGCTGCAGGCGGAGCTGCAGGGCACCCCGGTCTGCTCCTGGGAGGAAGGAGCTGACAGTGCTCGTGGCACTGCAGTCTATCTCCTCAGGGTTTGGACAGACAGACAGACAGACAGATCAGGGCGCCCAGCCCCCCACTCACCGTTGTAAAGAGCCGAGTTGACGACGCCCCCCGCCACGGCCAAGCCCAGGCCGAGCTTCCCGATGCTCTCGAACACCTTGGCGGCCATCTCAGCGCTGCAGGCCCCGCTGCAGAGCCCTCCTGCAAACCCCCAGACTCACTGGGGGGGGCTGAGACCCCCACCCAGAGCCCTCCTGCAAACCCCAGAGCCCCCAGACTCACTGGGGGCTGAGACCCCTGCCCAGAGCCCTCCTGCAAACCCCCAGACTCACTGGGGGCTGAGACCCCCGCCCAGAGCCCTCCTGCAAACCCCAGAGCCCCAAACCTCGCTGGGGGGCAGTGACCCCTGCCCAGAGCCCCCAGACTCACTGGGGGCTGAGACCCCTGCCCAGAGCCCCAAACCTAACCCTAACCCTTCTGCCCCACAAACACCTCGGCCCCGGGGGTCTCCTCGGCCCCGGGGGTCTCGCTCCCGTGACCCTCCCCAGGCTCGGACCCTGCGGCCCCGCAGCACCCGGGCACCCTCCAGGGCTCCCACCCCGCTCTCCCGTGCCCCCACACCCCCCAGATCTCCCCCACACCCCCAGAACTCCCCCACACCCCCCAGATCTCCCCACACCCCCAGATCTCCCCCACACCCCCAGAACTCCCCCACACCCCCCAGATCTCCCCACACCCCCAGATCTCCCCCACACCCCGGCCCCACGCCCCGGGCCTCCCCGGGCCTCCCCGCTCCCTGCTAGGCCGCTCGCCCCCAGCACGGCCACCCCAGCGGCCAAGGCCTCGCTGTGCCCACGCTGCCCGCCCGCCTCATGCCGCGGCTCGGTTCAGCTCGGCCCGGTTGCCCCGGTTGCCCCGGTTGGGTTCCCCGGACCCACCGCCGCCCCCCCGCCCGCCGCTCCCGCCGCGCCGCTGACCTCCACATGAATCCGCGGCCGCCCCCCGCCGCAGCGCGCCTGCGCGCCGCGCCAAGACGCGCGCTCCTCATTGGCCCGCGCCGCCCGGGGCTCTCTGGGATATGTAGTTCGCAGCTGCCGTGCCCGCTGCCGGCCCGCCTATAGATCCCGGTGTACCCCGCGGCGGCCCGGCGGCTGAGCAAGGCCGCGCGCTATTGGTTGGAGAGGCGCGCTGCGCGCAAGGGCTCTTGGGAGATGTAGTTCTGGCGGGGGAAGGCACGTGGAGGGGACAAGGGACACGCGGGGGACACGGGGACACGCGGGGGACACGGGCAGCATTCTGGGGACAGCACTGCCCGCTCCCGGAATGCCAGAATGGGCTGAGCCCCCTGAAGGTCACACAGTCCGACCCCCGACCAGGCAGCGCCACCCGGAGCAGGTGACACGGGTGGGGGTGGCGTGTCCAGAGGGACACCTCAGACCCCTCCTGGTCACCTGTCCCGGCCACCCTCCACGGACAGCTCTCCCTCCTGCCGAGGCGGGACTCGTGGTTGATTTCTGGCCGTGTCTCCTCGTCCTGGCGCTGCTGAGCAGGGTCTGACACCTCCGGGAGGTGTTTCCATGAATTCCTGGGATCCCTTTTCCAAAATGAGAGATTTCCATGGATATCTGAGATATTCCATGCATCAGTGGGATCCCTTTCCCAAAAAAAAGAGATTTCCATGGATATCTGAGCTATTTCCCTGCATCAATGGGATCCCTTTCCCAAAATGAGAGATTTCCGTGGATATCTGAGCTATTCCCATGAATCAATGGGATCCCTTTCCCCAAATGAGAGATTTCCATGGATATCTGAGCTATTCCCATTAATCAATGGGATCCCTTTCCCAAAAAGAGAGATTTCCGTGGATATCTGAGATATTCCCATGCATCAATGGGATCCCTTTTCCAAAATGAGAGATTTCCATGGATATCTGAGCTATTTCCCTGCATCAATGGGATCCCTTTCCCAAAATGAGAGATTTCCGTGGATATCTGAGCTATTCCCATGAATCAATGGGATCCCTTTCCCAAAAAGAGAGATTTCCATGGATAAACAGAAATTTCCATGGATATCTGAGCTATTCCCACACATCAATGGGATCCCTTTCCCAAAATGAGAGATTTCCATGGATAAACAGAGATTTCCATGGATATCTGAGCCATTCCCACACATCAGTGGGAATCTCTGCAGTGTCATATTTCCATGGATATCCGAGTTATTTCCATGGATATTTGAGGTCATTCCCACGCACCGACGGGATCCCCTCTCCAGCGACAGCTTCCCATGGATAATTCAGATATTTCCATAGAAATGTGGGATATCTCCACTCTCATCCTCCCCTCCTCCAGCCTCACCAGCCCCAGCTCCCTCCCTCTCCTCCGCCGAGTTGTTCCAGACCCCAAATAAATCATTTTTCTGCCCTTTCCCGTAGCTCCTGGTCCTTCCTGAGCCGGGATTTGGTGGCATTCCCGGCCGTGTCCCCTCCTGTCCCCGGAGCCGCTAGAGGGAAGCAGCGCTCTCCCGTCGGCTCCGGGAATCCCGAAAAACGGGGGGAAAAAGGGAAAAAAAAAAAAACCCACCCCGGCCCCGCGGCGGGTGCCGCTGCCGGGTGACCCCTTAGGATGATCCAACAGGGAAAATCCCATTAAATCTGGGATTTATGGATCGGGATTTGCGCCCGCTGAGCTCTGCTCCTCGCTCGTGCGAGGGTCGTGCTGCCCGTTCCCGTTCCCGTTCCCGTTCCCGTTCCCGTTCCCAATCCCGTTCCTGTTCCCAATCCCATTCCCGTTCCCGTGTGGGGTGAGCTCTCCCCGTTCCCGTTCCCCATTCCCATTCCCATCCCCATCCCCATCCCCATCCCCATTCCCCATTCCCATTCCCATTCCCATTCCCATCCCCATCCCCATCCCCATTCCCCATTCCCATTCCCATTCCCATTCCCATTTCCATTCCCATCCCCATTCCCATCCCCATTCCCATCCCCATTCCCATCCCCATTCCCATTCCCATCCCCATCCCCATTCCCATCCCCATCCCCATCCCCATTCCCAATCCCATCCCCATTCCCATTCCCGTTCCCATCCCCATCCCCATCCCCATTCCCAATCCCATTCCCATTCCCATCCCCATCCCCATCCCCATTCCCCATTCCCATTCCCATTCCTAATCCCATCCCCATTCCCATTCCCATCCCCATTCCCATTCCCATTCCCATTCCCCATTCCCCATTCCCATTCCCATCCCCATTCCCAAAATTGAGCTGGGAGCCCTTTTTTTGGGGGTGGCTGTGGGATTGCACCCCAAACCAGCCCTGGAACCCCGTTATTGGGGGATGGCGGCAGAACCACCCCCCAAAATTGGGTTGGGACCCCGTTATTGGGGGATGGCTGTGGGATTGCACCCCCGAATTGGGCTGGGACCCCGTTATTGGGGGATGGCGGCAGAACTGCACCCCAAATCAGTTATGGAACCCCGTTATTGGGGGATGGCGGCAGAACCGCACCCCAAAATTGGGCTGGGACCCCGTTATTGGGGGATGGCTGTGGGATTGCACCCCCGAATTGGGCTGGGACCCCGTTATTGGGGGATGGCGGCAGAACTGCACCCCAAATCAGTTCTGGAACCCCGTTATTGGGGGATGGCGGCAGAACCGCACCCCAAACCAGTGCTGGGACCCCGTTATTGGGGGATGGCAGCAGAACCGCACCCCAAAATTGGGCTGGGACCCCATTATTGGGGGATGGCTGTGGGATTGCACCCCAAAATTGGGCTGGGACCCCATTATTGGGGGATGGCGGCAGAACCGCGCCCCAAAATTGGGCTGGGACCCCGTTATTGGGGGATGGCGGCAGAACCGCACCCCAAAATTGGGCTGGGACCCCGTTATTGGGGGATATCAGCAGAACCGCACCCCAGAATTGGGCTGGGACCCCATTATTGGGGGATGGCGGCAGAACCGCGCCCCAAAATTGGGCTGGGACCCCGTTATTGGGGGATGGCGGCAGAACCGCACCCCAAAATTGGGCTGGGACCCCGTTATTGGGGGATATCAGCAGAACCGCACCCCAGAATTGGGCTGGGACCCCGTTATTGGGGGACGGCGGCAGAACTGCACCCCAAAATGGGGCTGGGACCCCTTTATTGGGGGATGGCTGTGGGATTGCACCCCAAAATTGGGCTGGGACCCCGTTATTGGGGGATGCCGGCAGAACCGCGCCCCAAACCAGTTCTGGAACCCCGTTATTGGGGGATGGCGGCAGAACCGCACCCCAAATCAGTTCTGGAACCCCATTATTGGGGGATGGCTGTGGGATTGAACCCCAAAATTGGGCTGAGACCCCGTTATTGGGGGACGGCGGCAGAACCGCACCCCAAACCAGTTCTGGAACCCCGTTATTGGGGGATGGCGGCAGAACCGCGCCCCAAACCGGCTCTGGGCCCCTCGCCGAGCCCCCCCTCGCCGCGCTCCCGTTTTGGGGGGACGTTTCCTGCGGGCAGCGCGGGCGGCTCAAGAAGGGCTCATTGTCCCCCCGGGCTGCGAACAAAGCGCCTCCTCTTCTCCTCGCCCCGCTCCCGAAACTCCGCGGCACCGACGCGCCGGGCCCCGGGGCCGGGGGGATTCCGGGGGGATTCCGGGGGGTGGCGGGGCTGGGGGCTTTTCCACCCCAAATCCGCTGTGGGGCTGGCGCTGATCCCACTCCCACCCACCCCGTCCTTCGGGGGTTCCGGACCTTCCCGGGGGTCCCAGCCCTGCCCTTTTTGGGGGTCCCAGCCCTTTTTGGGGGTCCCAGCCCTGCCCGGGGGTGCCAGCCCAGACCTTTCCAGGAGTCCCAGCCCAGCCCTGCCCGGGGGTCCCGGCCCAGCCCGGGGGTCCCGGCCCTGCCCAGGGGTCCCAGCCCTTTTTGGGGGTCCCAGCCCTGCCCGGGGGTCCCAGCCCTGCCCGGGGGTCCCAGCCCAGCCCTTTCAGAGGGTCCCAGACCTTCCTGGGGGTCCCAGCCCAGCCCATTCTGGGGGTCCCAGCCCTGCCCGGGGGTCCCAGCCCAGCCCTTTTTGGGGGTCCCAGCCCTTCCCGTGGGTTCCAGCCCAGTCCTTTCCGAGGGTCCCAGCCCTTCCCGGGGGTCTCAGCCCAGCCCAGCCCAACCCAGCCCGGTCCCAGCCCAGCCTGGGGGGTCCCAGCCCTGCCCGGGGGTCCCAGCCCTGCCCGGGGGTCCCAGCCCTGCCCTTTTTGGGGGTCCCGGCCCTGCCCGGAGGTCCCAGACCTTTCCAGGGGTCCCAGCCCAGCCCTTCCCGGGGGTCCCAGCCCTTCCCGGGGGTCCCAGCCCTGCCCTTTTTGGGGGTCCCAGCCCTTCCCGAGGGTCCCAGCCCTTCCCGGGGGTCCCAGCCCTGCCCTCCCCGGGGGTCCCAGCCCTGCCCGGGGGTCTCAGCCCAGCCCCGCACCCGGCACAAACCCGAATTATGCTCAATAAGCGTTTAAATTCAATTAGCGAAACTGCATTAAAGCCCTGCGAGGACGCGGCTCGGAGTGGAAACGGCCTTAATGTGATTTCGGCCGAGTTCCCTGCCGCGATTTGCAAGTCAGAGAAATCGAATTAGGGCTGTTTGCATTCTGAACTCTGTCCGCACGGCCCCGCAGCGCAGCTTAATTAATCTGCTTTAAAACCCTGCCTGCCTTCCGCCCAGACAGCCCCACCCGCCTCGCCCCGGGGGCAAAGCCAAAAATCCCCCCCGGGAGCCACCGGGGCAGCCCCGGTTTGGGGACGGCAGATCGCGGGGGGTTCGGGGAGCGGCGGGATTGTCGCCGGTGCCACCAGGGAGTGACCCCGAGCCGGGGCTGAGCCCCCCGAGCCGGGCTGGGAGCCGCGGGGGGAACGGGAGCGTCCCGTGCTGCCAGCCCGGGGTCCCCGCCGCTCCCCGGGGTCCCCGCCGCTCCCCGGGGTCCCCGCCGCTCCCCGGGGCTCCTCGCTTCTCCCCGGTGGTTACCGGCCCTTAACCGGATTCCCTCCGCCGGCTGGAAGCGGCCGCGTTATCCGGGAAGGCTCCGGGAGCTGGGAATTGTCAGCTCCGAGGAAATCGGGGCCGGCCCAGGGAAAAGCGCAGCACCCCCAAACCGCGCATCCCCCCCAAACCCCTCCGGTCCCCACCTTTCCCCGTCCTCCTCTTCCTCGGGGAATCGGCGGAGCGAAGGGCTCCGGGCACCGACAGGCGATCCCGGCGGGTTGGGGACATTCCCGGAGCGCGGGGACGCAGCGGGAGGCGCCGGTGCCACCCTGGCGGCGGCCGCTGTCCCCGCGCAGGTAAAGCGCCGCAATTAAAAGGGCGTTAATGACTTAATGAATCCTCAACCTCTGACCCTGCCCGGGCTCCGGGATTGCGCAGATTTTCATTTCCTTCCGAACTGGGCTCGGGTTTAATGTCCTGGAGGGGGGACAGGGGACACCCGGTGAGGAGCGGGGACTCCCAAAATGCCTCAAAATCCTCCCAAATCTACCAAATCCCTCCATTCCTTCTCGCTCCGGGACAAATCTTACCCTCCCCGGATGAATCCTGCCTTTCCCAGATAAATCCTGTCCTACCCGGGATAAATATTGCCTGCTCCAGGACAAACCCTGCCCTACACGGGATAAATCCTGCCCTCCCCGGGACAGATCCTGCCCTCCCCGGGATAAATTCTGCCCTCCCCGGGACAAATCCTGCTCTCCCCGGGACAGACCCTGCCGTCCCCAGGATAAGTCCTGCCCTACCCGGGATAAATCCTGCCCTACCCGGGATAAGTCCTGCCCTACACGGGATAAATCCTGCCCTACCCGGGATAAATCCTGCTCTCCCCGGGACAGATCCTGCCCTTCCCGGGACAAACCCTGCCCTCCCGGGATAAATCCTGCTCTCCCTGGGACAGATCCTGCCCTTCCGGGATAAATCCTGCCCTACCCGGGACAGATCCTGCTCTCCCCGGGATAAACCCTGCCCTACCCGGGACAGATCCTGCCCTTCCCAGGACAAACCCTGCCCTCTCCGGGATAAATCCTGCCCTTCCCGGGATAAATCCTGCCCTCCCTGGGACAGATCCTGCCCTCCCGGAACAGATCATGCCCTTCCCGGGACAAACCCTGCCCTACCCGGGATAAATCCTGCCCTTCCCGGGATAAATCCTGCCCTCCCTGGGACAGATCCTGCCCTCCCGGAACAGATCATGCCCTTCCCGGGACAAACCCTGCCCTACCCGGGATAAATCCTGCCCTTCCCGGGATAAATCCTGCCCTCCCTGGGACAGATCCTGCCCTCCCGGAACAGATCATGCCCTTCCCGGGACAAACCCTGCCCTACCCGGGATAAACCATGCCCTTCCCGGGACAGATCCTGCCCTCCCTGGGACAGATCCTGCCATCCCGGGATAAATCCTGCTCTCCCTGGGACAGATCCTGCCCTCCCCGGGACAAACCCTGCCCTCCCCGGGATAAATCCTGCCCTTCCCGGGATAAATCCTGCCCTACCCGGGATAAATCCTGCCCTCCCCGGGACAGATCCTGCCCTCCCCGGGATAAATCCTGCTCTCCCCGGGATAAATCCTGCCCTTCTGGGATAAATCCTGCCCTCCCAGGGACAGATCCTGCCCGCTCCAGGACAAACCCTGCCCTACCCGGGATAAATGCTGCCCTCTCCGGGACAGATCCTGCCCTCCCCGGGATAAACCCTGCCCTTCCCGGGATAAATCCTGCCCGCTCCAGGACAAACTCTGCTCTCCCCGGGACAGATCCTGCCCTTCCCGGGATAAATCCTGCCCTTCCCGGGATAAATCCTGCCCTTCCCGGGATAAATCCTGCCCGCTCCAGGACAAACCCTGCCCTCCCCGGGACAAACCCTGCCCTCCCCGGGATAAATCCTGTCCTTCCCGGGACAAACCCTGTCCTCCCCGGGCCAGCCCCTGCCCCCCGGCCGCATCCCCCCCGCCGCCGGACAAAGGCCCTTCAGTGCGGCCTCCCCAGCTGCCGGTGGGGCCGGAGCCGCTTCCGCCGCCGCGGGGGCTCCGAGGGCCCCGGTGCCGCCGGTGCCGGCCGGGCCGAGCGTCCCGGTGCGGCCGTTTCCAGGGATACCGCCCGGGGGTCAGCGAGGGCTCTGGGATGTTCCAGCGCTCCTTAATTGCTCATTTATTCCGCGCAATTAGTCCCAGGTGCCGCTCCGCGCCCCGGGGACCCCGGCGGGTCCCTCCCGGTCCCGTTCCAGGCTCGGGATCGATCGGGGCCTGGCGAGGGGCGGGTCCGGAGCCACGGGCGGGCGGGACAGCCCCGGGACCTGTCCGTGTGTCTGTCCGTGTGTCTGTCCGTGTGTCTGTCCGTGTCCGTGTCCCGGTTCTGGGCCGTGTTCATTCCCGGGATGGGATGGGATGGGATGGGATGGATGGGATGGGATGGGATGGGATGGGATGGGATGGGATGGGATGGGATGGGATGGGATGGGATGGGATGGGATGGGATGGGATGGGATGGGATGGATGGGATGGGATGGGATGGGATGGGATCAGTGGGATGGGATGGGATGGGATGGGATGGGATGGGATGGGATGGGATGGGATGGGATCAGCGGGATGGGATGGGATGGGATCAGTGGGATGGGATGGATGGGATCAGTGGGATGGGATCAGTGGGGCAGGGGACACTGTGGCCCCCCCAGGATTTGCAGCCCTTTGGGGCCCAGGATCCATCCCGGAATCCCGCAGGAATCCCGGGAAACGCCTCCCCGCCGCTTTCCTGTGTCTGGCAGGGGCAGCAGCGGCCGCCGGGGGGAACAATCCGGCGCTTTGTGGAGCCGGAGCCGGCCCGGGGTCAGGGAGCCCCCGGTGCCTCGGGCACAGCCCCGGGGGGACGGCGGGGACGGCGCGGGGCCCTCGGCCGGGAAGGAGGGCAGCGGTGGGCAGGGGGAGACTGGGGGGGCACGGATATCGGGGGTCACGGATATCGGGGGGGGTCACAATTATCGGGGTCACAGATATCGGGGGGGGGGTCACAGATATCGGGGGGTCACAGATATCGGGGGGAGGTCACAGATATCGGGGGGGTCACAGATATCGGGGGGTGACAGATATCGGGGGGAGGTCACAGATATCGGGGGGTCACAGATATCGGGGGGTCACAGATATCGGGGGTCACAGATAGGGAGGGGGTCACAGATATCGGGGGGTTACAGACACTGGGGGGGTCACAGATATCGGGGGGGGTCACAGATATCGGGGGTCACTCCTGGGGGGCTCCCCCCCAGCGCAGCCTCTGCCTTCTGGCCCACAGGGGGGGGGTTGGGTGGCCCACGGGTGGGGGGTTGGGTGACTCACGGTGGGGGTTGGGTGGCCCGTGGGGGGGGGTTGGGTGACCCACGGGGGGGGGTTGGGTGACCCACGGGGGGGGTTGGGTGTCCCACGGGGGGGGTTGGGTGGCCCGGGGGGGGGGTTGGGTGGCCCGTGGGGGGGTTGGGTGACCCACAGGGGGGTTGGGTGGCCCACGGGGGGGTTGGGTGTCCCACGGGGGGGGTTGGGTGGCCCGTGGGGGGGTTGGGTGGCCCGTGGGGGGTTTGGGTGACCCACGGGGGGGTTGGGTGGCCCACGGGGGGGTTGGGTGTCCCACGGGGGGGGTTGGGTGGCCCGTGGGGGGGTTGGGTGGCCCACGGTGGGGGTTGGGTGGCCCGCGCAGGGGTTGGGTGGCCCGGGGGGGGTTGGGTGACCCGGGGGGGGGTTGGGTGGCCCGTGGGGGTGTTGGGTGGCCCGGGGGGGCTTTGCCAGCCCCAGCCCTGTCTGAGCCCCCCCATCGTTTCCATTTCTCGGCTGCCGCGGCTGCCAGGCCGGGCCCTTTCCGTGCCAAATGCGGCCGCAGCGCTCCCCAGGCGTCACTTCCCGCATGGCTCCGTCCCAGCCTTCCCATTCCCCGGCACCGAGAGGCTCCCGGCTGGGACCGCTCCGCCGCCTCCCCCGATTCCGGGGCGCGTTAATTGATCCCCCAAATTCCCCGCTGACTCCCATTAGGGCGGGCTGGCGGGTGCTGGGGAAGGGGAGGGAGGGATCCGGCCGCGCTCGGAGAATCGAGGGGGGAAAAGGTGAAAGAGGGCAGGAAAGGGTCCCCCCGGGGCAAAGTTTGTGTCACCCAAAAGCTGCGGGAAAACCCTCGAGGGGACCGACCCCCGCACCTGAATTGTCCCTGGGGAAAAGCAGCACCTGACACTTTTTTTTTTGGGTTGATTTTTGGAAGGAGCTCCGAGCATTCCCAGCCCTTGGAGAGGCTCCCGACGCGGGTTTTGCCCCCGAGGCAAAAATCCTTTTTGAGCCCTGGGAAATCCTGGCTCGGGGATGTGGCGGAGCCCTGGGGCGGGGATGGAGCCGCCGCCGCCGCCGCTGCACCGGGAATTGTCCCCGGCAGACCCCGGTCCCTCCCCGCTGCCTGGAAGGAGCCCGGAGCAGCGGGCTTGATAGTGACGATCGATAAACGATTGATAAACGATTGATAAAATCAGCTCCGGCTCCAGCCCAGGGCAGACTCAGCGCACAGAACATCCCCAGGGTGGGTGACCGCCCCAAATCCGGGCTGATCTCCCTGGACGAGCCCATTCAGCTCCTTCCCGGCCCCCTCCCCGCATCCCCGGCAGCTGAGGGGGATCCAAACCCCCGGATCACCCCCGGATGCCCCGGGAGCTCGGCACGGATTGCAGCCCCGGCTGCTGAGGGGGATCCAAACCCCCGGATCACCCCCGGATCCCCCGGGAGCTCGGCACGGATTGCAGCCCCGGCAGCTGAGGGGGATCCAAACCCCCGGATCACCCCCGGATCCCCCGGGAGCTCGGCACGGATTGCAGCCCCGGCTGCTGAGGGGGATCCAAACCCCCCGGATCACCCCCGGATGCCCCGGGAGCTCGGCACGGATTGCAGCCCCGGCTGCTGAGGGGGATCCAAACCCCCGGAGCACCCCCGGATCCCCCGGGAGCTCGGCACGGATTGCAGCCCCGGCTGCTGGAACCGGGGAAATTCCAGCCCAGGTTTCCAGGAAGGCTCCGCGTTTCTCCCGAGCGGGGATGAATGAGCAAGGAGGGTGAATGAGGCTGGAGAAGGAGCACGCTCCGATCTGGGTCAGCCGGCCAGGGCAGGGCTGGCCCGGCCCGGAGCATCCCCGGCCCCGGGAGGGCGAGGCGCGGTCCCGGCGCGGCTGCGGAGCGGGTTGCAGATGGGCAGGGAAGGGAGACAGGCAGCGCTGCCGCTCGGGGCCATAAATTACCCTCCAGGTTTCCTAATGGGACCCTGATTTATCTCCTGCCTCTGTCTGGACTAATTGAGTTCATTCCGCTCGGTGATTCATGCCGTGGAAATGGGTTCCAGGGAAAATGGGAGCTCAAGAGGCTTCAGCGAATCCCCGGCGCTGGCGGCCTGGGAGCCGTAAAGCTTTCAGGAGCGGCGGATCCGCCCGGGCAGCACCCCCGGCCCATCCGTCACTGCCAGCGCCCGGCTCGGCTTTCACCGGGGCTGCCGCGTCCGGCACGGCCCCGCCCGGGGGCGAAACCGGGGCGGGAGCGACCCCCGGACCCCCCTGGGCTGGGGGAGAAACCGGGGCAGGAGCGACCCCCGGACCCCTCCTGGGCTGGGGGAGAAACCGGGGCAGGAGCGACCCCCGGATCCCCCTGGGCTGGGGGAGAAACCGGGGCGGGAGCGACCCCCGGACCCCCCTGGGCTGGGGGAGCCTGGGGGTCGCAGCCCCCAGAGGGACCCCGGGGCTGGACCGGAATATCCCGGGGTGGGGAGGGAAAATCCCGGGAAAGAACGCGGGGAAATGGGGATGGGTGGAGGGAGGGATGGAGGGATGGATGGATGGATGAGGGATGGATGGGGATGGATGGATGGATGGATGGATGGATGGATGGATGGATGATAGATGGATGGATGGATGGATGATGGATGGATGGATGGACGGACAGATGGATGGATGGAGGGATGGATGGATGGACGGATGGATGGATGGATGGATGATGGATGGATGGATGGATGGATGGATGGATGGATGGATGGATGGATGGATGGACGGATGGATGGATGAATGGAGGGATGGATGGACAGATGGATGGACAGATGGATGAATGGAGGTATGGATGGATGGGACAGCAGTCCATGGGACCGGGACAGGACCCCATGGGGCTGACAGACAGTTCTGTGACACTGACAGACAATTCCATGGGGCTGGCAGAGCCCCCCAGCGCAGCACGGGACTCTCCAGCCCCCCAAACCTCAGTGCCCACCTTGGGGGCTGCCGGGGATCCGTCTCCCCGTCCATCCAGCGCTGGGATCCCTCTCCAAACCCCCCAGGAGCCTCTCCCCGCCCCGGGCCCTCCTCTCGGCGCTTTCCCCGTCGCTGTCACGTCCTGGCCCTCATTAAATCCCTCCTTCAAACCAGGATAAAATTGCTTTTACCCAATTTCCTCCGGGCTGTTTGCTGGCTCCGAGAATTCCAGCGGGGCCGCGCCAGCGCTGCCCGTCCCAATCCGATTATCCCGCCCCGATCGATCCCCGGCTCTGACCTTTGCCGAGCTCTCACCTCCCTCCCCGAGCGCCCAAAGCCGCCCCCGCCCGCGGCTCCTCCCGGCACCGATCCCCACCGAAGCTGCCCCGTCCCGCTGGGAAGGCGTTAATTAAAATAAAACCAATCGCGGGGTAATTGAGGGGGTGGAAGGGGGGAGGGGGTGGGAGCTGCGGGGTCCCTCCGGGTGTGCGGGGACACCGGGGCCGGCTCCGGGCCCGCTCCCGGCTCCGCTCCCGGCTCCGCTCCCGCAGATGCCCGCGGCTCATTTGCATAAGCAATGAAGGCAGCAATTAACTTCCCTCATCACCTCGGGCGGGCTGGGGACAGAGCTGCCTCCTCCTGCTGGGAAGAGGCTCTGGAGAGGCGAAATTCCCACCCGGAGGCGAAATTCCCACCCGGAGGTGAAATTCCCACCCGGAGGTGAAATTCCCACCCGGAGGTGAAATTCCCAGCCCCACTTGCACAGGGGAAACTGAGGCACGGCCGGGCGGGCAGCTGGAATTGCCGGCACAGCCACGGAGAACATCCCGGCCTGGAGAGGGCTGGGAGAAGCCCAAAAATCCACTGGATCCACTCTGGGCTGCAGAGTGGGGTTAGAAGGTTGGGTTAGGGTGGGAATATTCAATCATTTTCTATTTTATTTCTATTTATTTCTATTTATTTCTATTTATTTCTATTCTATTCTATTTCTATTCTATTTCTATTCTATTCTATTTCTATTCTATTCTATTCTATTCTATTCTATTCTATTCTATTCTATTCTATTTCTTTCTATTCTATTCTATTCTATTTCTCTATTCTATTCTATTCTATTTCTCTATTCTATTCTATTCTATTCTATTTCTCTATTCTATTCTATTCTATTCTATTCTATTCTATTCTATTCTATTCTATTCTATTCTATTCATCTCTATTTTATTCTATTCATCTCTATTCTATTCATCTCTATTTTATTCTATTTATCTCTATTCTATTCTATTCTATTCTATTCTATTCTATTCTATTCTATTCTATTCTACTCATCTTTGTTCTATTTACCTCTATTTTATTTCTAATTAATTTCTATTTTATTTCTAATTTCCCCCCCCATTTGATTTCTATTTCATCTCTATTTCCTTTCTATTCCATCCTACTCATCCCCCTTCCATTCCTCCTTTATCTCTCGCTCTCCTCCAGCCCAGCGCCGAGTCAATTAAAACAAATCCCCACCCCCAAACGAGAAACAAACGCAGCGAAAAGCGCAGCCCTGAGCCAAGGAAAATAAAAAATCTCCTCTCGGCCGGCTCATCCGCACCGACACTCGTTTCCTCGGGGCACTGGAATTCCCGATCCAGCCCCGGGATCAATCGGATCCCTGAGGAGGAGCCGGCCCCGCCCGGGGGGACCGATCAATCATCGATAACGATCGATAACGATCGATAACGCCGCCGGGCGTGGCCCCGTCCTCCATCCCCGCCCGTCGCCCATTCCCGGGGTGTTCTCCCGGGATTGTTGGAGCCGCGCGGGGTTTGTTTGTCCCAGCCCGGCTCGGCTCCTCCAGGCCGGCCTTATAAGGGCCCGAGGATCCGTGCCGGATCCCCCGTGCCGCCGGCAGGGTGATGGATGGAAAAACGGAGGGGAGGGAAAAGGGGAAGGGGGAGCGGCCGGAGCGGGGCAGGGAGGGAGGAATTGCGGGCCGGGACGCCGGGGAGAGGGAGGCGAGGCCGAGGGGCACCCCCCGAGGGGATGGGGTCGGGTCTGGGGGGTTTGGGGAGCCCCGGGGCCTTTGGGGTGCTCGGAGCCTTGGGGGCACATCCTGGCCCCAGCGGGGGCGAGGGGGTCCCCAGGGGGGACAATCCTGTGTCCCCTGTGTCCCCTGGGTCCCCATGGCCCCTGAGTCCCCTGTGTCCCCTGAGTCCCCTGAGCCCCCCAAGTCCCCCAAGTCCCCCCGTGTCCCCCATGGTCCCTGTATCCCCAAGCCCTGCAGTCCATCCCAAAGGGAATTCACCTCCTCTGCTCCACCCACACAGACACTGCCCCATCCCTGTGGGAACAACTGGGCCCCATTTCCATGGGATAACTGACCCCATCCCTGTGGGAATCACAGCCCCATTTCCATGGGAATAACTGACCCCATCCCTGTGGGAGCAACTGGGCCCCATTTCCATGGGATAACTGACCCTGTTCCTATGGGAGCAACTGGGCCCCATTTCCATGGGATAACTGACCCTGTTCCTATGGGAGTCACAGCCCCATTTCCATGGGATAACTAATCCCATCCCTGTGGGAATCACAGCCCCATTTCCATGGGATAACTGACCCTGTTCCTATGGGAATCACAGCCCCATTTCCATGGAATAACTGATCCCATCCCTGTAGGAATCACAGCCCCATTTCCATGGGATAACTGACCCTGTTCCTATAGGAACAACTGGGCCCCATTTCCATGGGATAACTGACCCCATCCCTGTGGGAATCACAGCCCCATTTCCATGGGATAACTGATCCCATCCCTATGGGAATCACAGCCCCATTTCCATGGGATAACTGATCCCATCCCTGCAGGAATCACAGCCCCATTTCCATGGGATAACTGATCCCATCTCTGCAGGAATCACAGCCCCATTTCCATGGGATAACTGACCCTGTTCCTATGGGAACAACTGGGCCCCATTTCCATGGGATAACTGACCCTGTTCCTATAGGAATCACAGCCCCATTTCCATGGGATAACTGACCCTGTTCCTATAGGAACAACTGGGCCCCATTTCCATGGGATAACTGATCCCATCCCTGCAGGAATCACGGCCCCATCCCAACGGGAAAATCTCCCCTGGGAGCTGATTTTCCAGAGCACTCCCCACTTTCCCCAGGCTGCATCCAGGGCAGGGCAGGGATGGGATGGGATGGGATGGGATGGGATGGGATGGGATGGGATCAGTGGGATGGGATGGGATGGGATGGGATGGGATGGGATGGGATGGGATGGGATCAGTGGGATGGGATGGGATGGGATCAGTGGGATGGGATGGATGGGATCAATGGGATGGGATGGGATCAGTGGGATGAGCACGGCTGGATTCAAGGAGAGGTGGGAGGCTCCCGGCTGCCCAAACCCAGGGAAGGATTTTTTTTACCCCGAACGCAAAACGGCTCCGAGAGCTCCCGGGGCTGCTCCCGGTGCTCCTGAGGGCTCCACCTGGAGCCGCAATTCCAGGGCTGGGAGCGCCGGGAGCCCGGAGCAGCCCGGCTGGGCGGGACGGGCTCTTCCAGGGCTGGGGGATTCCCGGGATGGTTCCCAGACCGGCACCGGGACACGGGGGTGGCGGGGACGGGGCTCGGGGACGGCGGGTCACGGGCTCGGTGTACCCAGCACGGGGGGAGGAGGAGGAGGAGGAGGAGGAGGAGGAGGAGGAGGAGGAGGAGGAGGAGGAGGAGGAGGAGGAGGAGGAGGAGGAGGAGGAGGGGGAGGAGGGATTTATCCGAGGGCCGGAGGAAAACATCTGGATTTGCCACTTGCTGCGGTAAATTAATTGTGGGATCCCGCGGCTGCTCCCCCGCTGTGCCAGCCCTGCCTCCCGTCTGCTCCCGGCAGCGTCCCCAGGGATGGTCCCCATTGTCCCCTGCAGCCGGGGCAAGTCCTGTCACCCCCTCCCCGTCCTGCTGGGGCTGCGGTGTCATCGGGGATCCCATAAAAAAAAACCTTAAAACGCTGGGATTATGGCTGGCATCCCAACGAAACCATGGGTGGGCATCCCAACCAAACCCTGGGTGGGCACCCCAATCCTGGGTGGGCATCCCAAACAAACCCTGGGTGGGCACCCCAGCCCCGGGTGGGCACCCCAGCCCCGGGTGGGCGCCCCAGCCCCCGGGCAGCTCCCGGCCCGTTCCCACCTGGCCCCAGCGTGGCGTTTTTGGCTGTGAACTCTCCTCCATGTGGCTCGCAGATGTTCCGCCCGTGACGGAGGAGAACAAACGGCAGCTTTGGCTCGGCTTTCATCCCACGGAGGAGCTGCGAGAGAGGGAATTCCGTCAAGCCCTTCCCGGGCCGAGCCGGGCGGGAGCAGCCGGCCCCGAGCACCTCGGGGTCTGCCTCGGCTTCTCCAGAGGAAATCCAGCCGGGCGGCGCTTCCCGCGGGATTTTGGGGCTGCAGGGGTGGGAACTGCTGGATTTTGGGAGCCCCAGAAGCACCTGCAGAGCTTTCCAGGAAGGAAACACCTGGAGCTGGACGCGCACCAGGCCAAATCCGCTGCGCCGCGGCCGCAGGAGCCGCCCCGGGGGCAGTGACAGCGACTCGGGGCCGCTCCCAGTGGCACCAGTGACCCCAGTGGCACCAGTGACCCCACGGCATTGCTGGATGACCCCGCGGAGCCGGGCCGGGGGTGACACAGCGCTGCGGGATCGGGGAGGGCCCGAGGAGGACAAAGGAGGGTGGCACGCAGGGACCGTGCGGGGAGCACGGGACGCCCGGATGGGATTTCTTTGCTGTGGAGGGCAGAAATACAAAGATTTAATTCAGCCCCCGCCGCCTGCCCCCCTCTGGGGGCCTCTCGGTGTCACCCGCGGAGCTGGGGCAAGCCCGGGGTGTCCCCAGCGTGGCGAGGTTGTCCCTTGTCCCTTGTCTCTTTTCCCCTGCGGCCGGAGCAGGTCCGGTCACCCCATCCCGCCCCACGGGGCCGCGGTGGCATCGGCGACCCCACCCCGCTGGGGACACGGCGGGGACGGGGACGGAAGGACAGGGACAGACAGACGGACGGACGAGGAGAGGAGGGGACGCAGAGGGGGCAGAAGGACGGACAGACAGCGCGGGAGGGAAAGCGATGGATGGGCTGAAGAGCTCGGGGCGAGCGCACCCCAAAAGCGCTCCGGGGGCCGGGGGTGCCCGGGGGGGCCCGGGGGGGGCCCGGGGGGCTCGGGGGGGCTCGGGCTTTGTGTGGCGGCGGCGGAGGGTGCGGGCTCGGCCGCTCCGTGATGCTCCGGGGGCGGGGAGGAGGAGGAGGAGGAGGAGGAGGAGGGGGAGGGACTTGCAGCCCTTTTCTGGCCGCCGCCGCGGCGGAGAGCGGCAGAGCGAGGGCAGCCCGGCCGCGCTCCGGCTCCCGGGGGTGTCACCGGCCCCGCTGCCCCCCGCCATGGCCGGGCTCCTGCCGCTGCTGCTGCTCCTGCTGCCGGCGGTGAGTGCGGGGAGCAGCGCCCGGGGCAGCCCCCGAGCCCCGGCGGGGAGGGGATGCAGCGTCCCGGGGGCACCGGGAGCGGCCCCGGAGGCACCGGGGGATGGAGAGTGCCCGAGGCACCGGGCGGGGGCGGGATGGAGGGGCCCGGAGGATTCGCACGGGGGTGTTCGGAGGGTCGCGGGGGCTCCGGGATGGGAGCCCCGCGGGTGAGGGGCAGGGGACAGCGCAGGCGGGAGCGGGGTCCCCGCCGTGCGGGGCTGGAGGGTCCCGGGGGCACCGGAGAGCCCCGGGCGGGGCGGGCAGAGCTCTGTGGGGTGCGGAGAGAGGGGGCGTGCGGAGCTGGGTGGGGATGGGGGTCCGGCAGCCCCTCCGGTGCCGCTGCCCCGAGCGCTGCCGCTGCAAAGGGTGACGGAGCCCCAGCCCGAGGGGAGCGGGGGCAGAACCCCCCCGGTGCCTTCATCACCTGCCCCCCGCGCATCCCCCAAACCTCTGCCAGACTTTCCCGGCTCCGAACTGCCCCAGAGCTGAGGCTGAGACCCTTTTCCCCCGGGCAGAGCCCTCGCCCTGTGCCGCAGACAAAAAACTTCAGGGCAGGGCCCGGGGGGGCCAGCAGAGAGGGGAGTGCCCGGAGTGGGGCCGGGGTGTCCAGACCCACAGCTGGGACAGGAACGGGGCTTTTTTGGGGGCAGGATTTGCCGGGGGTCCCAGGGGGGCCGTCAGGCAGCCGGACACCCCTCGGGCAGGATATTGAAGGCAGAGTTCAGCGGCTCCGGGCAGGGGCTGAGGAGCGGAGCGGGGCTGGCACCGCCGTGCCGGGGGGGTCCTTCCCCCTCACCCCCACGGGATCGGGGGGTCCAAACTCCCCCGGGACCGCTGGGGGGTCAGGAGAGTCCGGAGCTGTCCCAGCCGGATGGATCCCAACCATCCCCCCTTCCCCCGGGCGTCGCCCTCTCGCCCCCCCCCGCCTGCTGCAGATGTCCCCAAATCGCCGCTGCCCTGCCCCGGGGTCACCTCGGGGGCTGCGTCTGCCCTCCGGAACTGCACCTGCGGGGCTGGGAGCGTCCCGGGGGGACAACGGGGACCCCGGCTGTGCCCACACAGCTGTGCCCGCATCCCAGGACCCCCCGCACCCCGAGACCCCCCGAAACCGCCGGGATCCCCGCGCCCGCCGCTCGGTACCTCCCAGGGCCGGCCGGAGCCGCGGCGCTCGGACGTGGCTCCCCGAGCTGCCCAAACTTCGGGAGCCGCTGGGAGCCGGGATTTGGCCTCTCCCAGGCGCGGTGCTCGGCCAAGAGAGGCAGAGCGCGCCCGTCAGGCTCGGATCTCGCCGCCGGGCTCGGATCTCGCAGCCGGGCTCGTCTCCAGCTGGAGCATCCCCGCCTTGCCAGGGCTCCGAAATCCCGCTCGGAGCGGCTCCGTCCTCACCCAGCAGCGCCTGCCCGGCCTCCAACCCCCCCGAGCCGGCTCCTAAAGCAATTTCGAGCTTCCAGAGGTGTCGCCTGCGCCCTCCCGGCCGGGCCAGCTGTCAGGGTGCTTTATGGCGTTAATTCCGCGGCTTTGTCACCGGCACCGCGCTAATAACGCGCGCATTTCCGCGGCCTAACGCGGACCAGGTGCCCCTTCCCCGGCTCGGGGGGGCTCGGAGCCCCCAGCCCCGAAGGGAAACCCCCGGAGCGAGGGGGCCCGCGGCACCTGGAGCGGGGAATCGCCTTTTCCGCGGCGAGCGGGGACCGTGGGCGGGGGAGGCGGCGGGGAGGGGACAGGTGGCCCGGGAGCGGAGCCGGGTGGCCCGGCCAGGCCCGGCCCACGCGGGCTGCTCGCAGCTGTGGGGAGCTGGAAGGTCAGGGTGGGGAGAGGGTTTGGGGTACGGGGAGATCTGGGATGGCAGGAAGGTCTGGGATCATGGGAAGCTTTGGGATATGGGGAGATCTGGGATCAGGGGAAGCTTTGGGATCAGGGGAGATCTGGGATCAGGGGAGATCTGGGATCAGGGGAAGATTGGGATCAGGGGAGATCTGGGATCAGGGGAAGCTCTGGGATCAGGGGAAGCTCTGGGATCAGGGGAAGATCTGGGATCACGGGAAGATTGGGATCAGGGGAAGATTGGGATCAGGGGAAGATTGGTATCAGGGGAGATCTGGGATCAGGGAAAGCTTTGGGATCAGGGAAAGCTTTGGGATCAGGGAAAGCTCTGGGATCAGGGAAAGCTCTGGGATCAGGGGAAGCTCTGGGATCAGGGGAGATCTGGGATCACAGGAAACTCTGGGATCAGGGGAAACTCTGGGATCAGGGGAAGATCTGGGATCAGGGGAAGCTCTGGGATCAGGGGAAGCTCTGGGGTCATGGGATGCTCTGGGAACCGGGGAAGCTTTGGGATCAGGGAAGCTCTGGGATCAGGGGAAGATCTGGGATCAGGGAAAGCTCTGGGATCCCAGGAAGCTCTGGGATCACGGGAAGATCTGGGATTACGGGATGTTCTGGGATCAGGGGAGATCTGGGATCAGGGGAAGCTCTGGGATCAGGGGAGATCTGGGATCATGGGAAGTTCTGGGATCAGATCATGGGAAGCTCCAGGATCATGGGAAGCTCTGGGATCAGGGAAAGCTCTGGGATCTCTGGGATCTCTGGAATCTCTGGAAGCTCTGGGATCGTGGGATGCTCTGGGTGCCCCGTGGCCAGCCCGGTCACTGCCAGCCCCATTCCCGGCTGCTGGAAGCGCATCCCAGGGAAGGGTGAGCTGCCAAACCCTGCCCCAGTGGGATGGGCTGTGCCCAGCTTGGCTCCAAAACCCCAAATGTGCCCCCCACGGGTGGGCACCACCTCACCCCAAACCCCTTCCCAGGGGACATTCGGGGTGCTGGGGGCGTTCACGATATTCCAAACCCTCCTGGAGAGGGAAAAGGGCTTGGAAAAAGGGCCTGGGAAAAGGGATTGGGAAAAAGATCTGGAAAAAAGGGTCTGGAAAAAGGATCTGGGAAAAGGGATTGGGGAAAGGATCTGGGAAAAGGGATTGGGGAAAGGATCTGGGAAAAGGGATTGGGAAAAGGATCTGGGAAAAGGGATTGGGAAAAGGTCTGGAAAAAGGGTCTGGGAAAATGGTCTGGAAAAAGGATCTGGGAAAAGGGATTGGGGAAAGGATCTGGGAAAAGGGATTGGGAAAAGGATCTGGGAAAATAGTCTGGGGAAAGGGTTTGGAAAAAGGGCCTGGGAAAAGGGATTGGGAAAAGGATTGGGAAAAAGATCTGGGAAAATGGTTTGGGAAAAGGGCTTGGGAAAAGGGTCTGGGAAAAGGATCTGGGAAAATGATCTGGGAAAAAGGGTTTGGGAAAGGATCTGGGAAAAAGGGTTTGGGAAAAATAACTGGAAAAAAGGTCTGGGAAAAGGGTTTGAGAAAAGGATCTGGGAGGAAAAGGGCCTGGGAAAAGGATCTGGAAAAAAGGTCTGAAAAAATGTTCTGGAAAAGGGTCTGGAAAAAGGGCCTGGGAAAAGGGTCTGGAAAAAGGTTCTGGAGAAAGGGTCTGGAAGAAGGGGCTGCCAGGGCGGGCTGGCGGAGCCGCGGCGGGGAGGGGGAGCGGCCGCCTCGCAGCGCGGGGTAATTGGAGCACTTTGTCATTCAGCTGCCTGGAATTGGCGCTCCATTGTCTCGGCCCCGCCGGATGCGGCGTGCGGAGCTCCGAGCGCCGCACCGAGCGCGGGGACGCGGCCAAGGCGCTGACGAGGCCGCCAGATGCTCCCCCGAGCCTCTCCCCCCCTTCCCCTTCCCCAAAATCAGCCGTGGGTGGGTGGCGGAGGGAGGGAGCGGCGCGGGGATGCGAGCGGAGGAGGGCTGGCAGGGCTGGGAGCGGCGGGACAGCGCTCCTGCACCCCGGGCTCCGGCCGGGAGGGGTTTTGGGGGGCAGCTCGGCCCTCCCCGGGCTGCAGAGGGGTGGCTTGATGAATTCAGGTGGCTTTCAGGCGTGGTGACGGGTTGTAGCAGCAGGGACACCCGGTGTCACCAGACGGGGAGGTCACCAAAGCTCCTGCCGCTCCCTCAGCTCCCCATTTCTGGTGTCCAGGGGGGTTTGGGGGGGCAGAGGTGCCCCCCAGGCTCTCCAGACCCTCCATCCAGCCGGGAATTCCTCCTCTCCTCTCAGCCGGGAAGGGCTGAGCCCCCCGAGGGTGGCACAGCGCCCTTAGGGGAGGTGGCTGAGGGAGGGACAAGGACAAACAGAGGCCACATCACCCCAAACCACCCTGGGGTTCGGCGAGCTCCCTCCAGACACAGCGCCTTTCCCAAGGAGTGAATTTTGCCTGGAAAAGCGCTTTTCCCCCCAAATCATCCCCAGGGCAGGCCCTTCCGGAGCTGTCACATCCCCGGGGGGGGTGACAGGAGTGACAGGGGTGACAGGAGTGACCTCCCGGCTCTGCTCTCCCGCCAGGGCCCCGGGGCTGGCGCCTCCAAGGACGATTGTGCCTCCAGGCTGTTCACGGCCGGCGGGGAGTGCTGCCGGCTCTGCAACGTGGGCGAGGGCGTGGTGCAGCCCTGCGGGGTCAACCAGACGGTCTGCGAGCCCTGCCTGGACAGTGAGTACCCCCAGGGCCCCCCAAACCCCCCCTCGTGTCCCCCCCTGGAAGGGTCACAGCGTTCCCAGGAGGGGCTCGGGGTGGATCATGGGGAAAGGATGGGTTAAATTGGGGGATGGGTTAAATTGGGGGATTCTTCACCCAAAATGGGAGTTTGGGGTGTGGGGAAGGGCAGAGCCCCACAGTGGGGTCTGGGCAGGGCTCTCAGGCACGGGGAGGGGGGGGGGTTGGGATGGTCCCAGGCACAGGTTTGGGATGGTCCCGGGCTCAGGGAGGGTTTGGGATGTGCTCAGGGGAGTTTTTGGGATGTGCTCAGGGGGGGTTTGGGATGTGCTCAGGGGGGTTTGGGATGGTCCCAAGGCTCAGGTTTGGGACGGTGCAGTGCTCAGGGGGGGTTTGGGATGGTCCCAGGCTCAGGATTGGGATGGACTCAGGCTCAGGTTTGGGATGGTCCCAGGCTCAGGGAGGGTTTGGGATGGTCCCAGGCTCAGGTTTGGGATGTGCTCAGGGGGGTTTGGGATGATGCCAGGCACAGGTCTGGGATGGTGATGTGGTTTTGGGGGGTTTGGGATGGTGCCTTGCTCGGGGGGGCTTTGGGATGTGCTCAGGGGGGGTTTGGGATGTGCTCAGGAGGGTTTGGGATGATCCCAGACATAGCTTTGGGATGGTGCCTTGCTCAGGGGGGATTTGGGATGTGCTCAGTGGGGTTGGGATGTGCTATGGGGGGTTTGGGATGGTGCCTTGCTCGGGGGGGGTTTGGGATGTTCTCAGGGGGGTTTGGGATGTGCTCAGGGGGGTTTGGGATGTGCTCAGGGGGGTTTGGGGCGGGGAGGGAGCAGACAGGAGGCAGAGGAGGCTGGAGGAGCCAAGCATGGACAGAGCAGAGCCAGGGCAGGGCTAAAAATACCTGAGCGTCCTGAGAAATCGATGGACAGCCCTGCCTGCCCGTGCCCGGCCGGGAAACGGGGCCGGATCCCTCCTGGCCGAGGGGATGGATCCCAGGGAGGGATGGATCCCAGTGAGGGATGGATCCCAGTGGGGATGGATCCCAGTGGGGATGGATCCCAGTCAGTGATAGATCCCAGTGAGGGATGGATCCCAGTGAGGATGGATCCCAGGGAGGGATGGATCCCATTGGGTATGGATCCCATTGGGGAATGGATCCCAGTGAGGGATGGATCCTAGTAAGGGATGGATCCCAGATCCCAGAGAGGGATGGATCCCAGTCAGGGATGGATCCCAGTGGGGGATGGATCCCAGAGAGGGATGGATCCCAGTCAGGGATGGATCCCAGTGGGGGATGGATCCCAGTGAGGGATGGATCCCAGTGAGGGATGGATCCCAGAGGGGGATGGATCCCAGAGAGGGATGGATCCCAGTGGGGATGGATCCCAGAGAGGGATGGATCCCAGTGGGGATGGATCCCAGAGAGGGATGGATCCCAGTGGGGATGGATCCCAGAGAGGGATGGATCCCAGTCGGGGATGGATCCTAGGGAGGATGGATCCCAGTGAGGGATGGATCCCAGTGGGAATGGATCCCAGTCAGGGATGGATCCCAGAGAGGGATGGATCCCAGTGAGGGATGGATCCCAGTGAGGGATGGATCCCAGTCAGGGATGGATCCCAGTGGGGATGGATCCCAGTGGAGATGGATCCCAGTGAGGGATGGATCCCAGAGAGGGATGGATCCCAGTCAGGGATGGATCCCAGTGGGGGATGGATGGATCCCAGAGAGGGATGGATCCCAGTGGGGATGGATCCCAGTGAGGGATGGATCCCAGTGGAGAATGGATCCCAGTGGGGATGGATCCCAGTATGGGAAAAGTTCCTCCCCACCCTCAGCTCTTCCCTGAGAGGGATTTTGGGGCGTCAAGGGAAGGAAAACTGCAAACCCTGCATCTGTCCTTTGCTGGGATGGGGAGAGGACCCCTATGGCCCTGAACCCCCTGGACCCCCCCGGATCCCCCCGGATCCTGCTGCCACAGGCCGGGCAGGTGGAGGCAGCCCCGCTCCTGGCACAGCCTCCCGACTGCACCCCAGGAATGTGGGCACGGCCGAGGGTCCCCACCTGCCCCCGGGGCTGCCTCCTCCGAGCACTCCCTTGGACGCGTTCCCGACCCGCGGGGGGAACGTTCCGGAAAAAACCCGCTGCAACCGAAGCCCAGCCCCTGCCAAAGCCCGGGGGGCTGCCAGAAACCACCCCAAAAGGGAGGGTTCGCTCTAATTCCCCCTTTTTCCCCCATCTCAGCCCCCCCAGGGCTGCCTGATGATTTATTTATCCTCCGGGGGAGGGAGGGCTGGGGGCGAGGGCCCCGTTTGGAGCTGGGCTGTAATTGCTCAGCTCAGATCCCTTCGGCTGCCACTGCAAATGTGCCCACTCAGCCGAAAGCCTTTCCTGGCCACTTCCCCGCTCTAATGGCGCCCATCAATAATTCAGGATAATGCGAGGCATGAGCCCAGGTTAATGGGAGCCGCGTGTGCCGCCCCGGGGCTGCTCCGGCGCTGCTCGGGCACGGGGCAGGGCTGGCAGCGGCGGGGACGGCGGGGCCCGGGGAGCCGCGGCTGCCCCGTCCCCCGGAGTGGCCGAGGATGGACTCGGGAGCAGCCTGGGGTAGCGGGAGGGGTCCCTGTCCAGGAGCTGGGTGGGGTTTGGATTTGGGTCTCCTGTCCCAAATCATTCCCGGATTTTGTGACTCTGCGTCCTCTGCAGGTCCAGGGAAAGCCAGGACACACAGGCACGGGGTGAGGGAAGGTGTTGGGGATGGGAAAAATCCGAGGCTGGGATGGAACCTCCATCCCTCCCCCGCGGTGCTTCATCCCCCGCTGGATCAGCACGAAATTCCCGTCCTTGGTCTCCCCGGGGAAGACGCTGGGAGCCCGAACCCATTCCCAGCACCATCCCTGGGGCTGACCAGGGGTCGCAGGGATCGCAGCCGCGCTCCCCGGCCCCTTCTCCATCCCTGGGGCTGGAATTTCCCCGGGATGGGGCGGGAGCTGCGGTGGGATCGCCGGGAGCGGCCGGCGCGGGGGCAGCAGCGGCAGCTGCGCCCTCCAGGACGGGCTCCGCTGCCTCTTCCGCGGCTAAAAATATCCCCGAACTCCTCCGGGAGCGGGCACGGCGGGGCCGGGGATTGATTTCCCCCGCAGCGCGTCCTGCGGGGTGAAACCGGAGCGCAGGAGGAGCCGCGGGGTCAGGCAGAGTCAGCGCTTCAGCGCTGTCACCGCCACCGCGCCCGCAGCGGGGACGCGCGGGGCCCCGGGGACACCGGCAGGATGTGGGGGGGATGTGAGGGGCGGGGATGGCCCGGGGGACCGGCGGGAGGTCAGAAAGGGGAATAAAATCGGGAATTAGCGCGGGGACGGGAGCGGAGAGCGCTGGGATGGGCACTTGGGCAGCGCAGCCGGCTGGGCCCTCGGGGAGATGGGAATTGGGGAGGGAATGGGATGAGGAGGTGGGAATGGGATGAGGAGGTGGGAATGGGATGAGGTGGGAATGGGATGAGGAGGCAGGAATGGGATGAGAAGGGAATGGGATGAGGAGGAAGGAATGGGATGAGGAGGTGGGAATGGGATGAGGAGGGAATGGGATGAGGAGGCAGGAATGGGATGAGGAGGAGGGAATGGGATGAGGAGATGGGAATGGGATGAGGAGGAGGGAATGGGATGAGGAGGAGGGAATGGGATGAGGAGGCGGGAATGGTGCAAGTGTCAATGGGAAGCTGAGCCTGGAAGGATGCTCCAAACTGGGAATTGAGGTGGGAATGGGGATGAGGAGGTGGGAATGGGGATGAGGAGGTGTGAATGGGATGAGGAGGTGGGAATGGGGTGATGAGGCGGGAATGGGGAAGATGTTACTGGGAAGATGAGCCTGGAAGGAAACTTGGAACTGCAGAGGAATGGGATGAGGAGGCGTGAATGGGATGAGGAGGAGGGAATGGGATGAGGAGGTGTGAATGGGATGAGGAGGTGGGAATGGGGAAGGTGTTACTGGGAAGCTGAGCCTGGCACTATGCTCCAAACTGGGAATTGCTGGAGAATGGGGGAAGTGTGAATGGGATGATGAGGCGGGAATGGGGAGGATGTTACTGGGAAGATGAGCCAAACTGGGAAGCTCCAAACTGGGAATTGCTGGAGAATGGGGAAGCTGTCAGTGGGAAGGGGAACCCGGAGTGTGCTGGAGCTGGGAATCTGGGAATTGTGGTTAGAATGGTGCAGGTGTTAATGCAAAGCTGAGCCTGGAAGGATGCTCCAAACTGGGAACTGCAGAGGAATGGGATGAGGAGGCGTGAATGGGATGAGGAGGCGTGAATGGGATGAGGAGGCGTGAATGGGACGAGGAGGCGTGAATGGGATGAGGAGGGGGGAATGGGATGAGGAGGCGGGAATGGGATGAGGAGGCGGGAATGGAGAAGGTGTTACTGGGAAGATGAGCCTGGAATGATGCTCGAAACTGGAAATTGCAGATGAATGGGATGAGGAGGTGGGAATGGGATGAGGAGGCGGGAATGGGGAGGATGTTACTGGAAAGTTGAGCCTGGAAGGATGCTCAGAACTGGGAACTGCAGAGGAATGGGATGAGGAGGCGTGAATGGGATGAGAAGGTGGGAATGGGATGAGGAGGAGGGAATGGGATGAGGAGGCGGGAATGTGATGAGGAGGCGTGAATGGGATGAGGAGGTGGGAATGGGATGAGGAGGTGGGAATGGGGAAGGTGTTACTGGGAAGCTGAGCCTGGCACGATGCTCCAAACTGGGAATTGCTGGAGAATGGGGAAGGTTCGAATGGGCTGACGAGCCTGAGAGATGTGGAGCTGGGAATTCCTGCGGGAATGCTGGAGGCATTGACGGGAAGCAGAGCCGCAGAGGCGCGACCCCCAGAGCGCAATGAAGCCGGGCTTCGCTCCCACCCCTCTCCCTCCATCAGGCGTCACCTTCTCGGACACGGCCAGCGCCACGGAGCCGTGCAAGCCGTGCACGCAGTGCGAGGGGCTGCAGAGCATGTCGGCGCCCTGCGTGGAGACCGACGACGCCGTCTGCCGCTGCGCCTACGGCTACTTCCAGGACGAGAGCAGCGGCGGCTGCCGCGAGTGCCGCGTCTGCCAGGTGGGCTTCGGCCTCATGTTCCCCTGCAAGGACTCGCAGGACACCGTGTGCGAGGAGTGCCCCGAGGGCACCTTCTCCAGCGAGGCCAACTTCGTGGATCCCTGCCTGCCCTGCACCACCTGCGAGGAGAACGAGGTGCTGGTGCGGGAGTGCACGGCCACGGCGGACGCGGAGTGCCGGGGTAAGAGGGGTCGCTGTGTCATTGTCACGGCTCTGGGGTAAGAGGTGACACTGTCACGGCTCTGGGGTAAGAGGAGTCGCTGTGTCATTGTCACAGCTCTGGGGTAAGAGGGGTCACTGTGTCATTGTCACGGCTCTGGGGTAAGAGGAGTCGCTGTGACACTGTCACGGCTCTGGGGTAAGAGGGGTCACTGTGACACTGTCACGGCTCTGGGGTAGGAGGGGTCGCTGTGTCATTGTCATGGCTCTGGGGTAAGAGGGGTCATTGTGTCATTGTCATGGCTCTGGGGTAAGAGGAGTCGCTGTGTCATTGTCACGGCTCTGGGGTAAGAGGGGTCATTGTGTCATTGTCACGGCTCTGGGGTAAGAGGGGTCACTGTGACACTGTCACGGCTCTGGGGTAAGAGGGGGTCATTGTGTCATTGTCACGGCTCTGGGGTAAGAGGGGTCATTGTGTCATTGTCACGGCTCTGGGGTAAGAGGGGTCACTGTGACACTGTCACGGCTCTGGGGTAAGAGGGGGTCATTGTGTCATTGTCACGGCTCTGGGGTAAGAGGGGTCATTGTGTCATTGTCATGGCTCTGGGGTAAGAGGAGTCGCTGTGTCATTGTCACGGCTCTGGGGTAAGAGGGGTCATTGTGTCATTGTCATGGCTCTGGGGTAAGAGGGGTCACTGTGTCACTGTCACGGCTCTGGGGTAAGAGGAGTCGCTGTGTCACTGTCACGGCTCTGGGGTAAGAGGAGTCGCTGTGACACTGTCGTGGCTCTGGGGTAAGAGGGGTCACTGTGACACTGTCACGGCTCTGGGGTAAGAGGGGTCGCTGTGACACTGTCACAGCTGTGCTGCCACCGCAGGGGCGTTCCCGGTGTGTGCCCGGTGTGTGTCACTGTCGTGGCTGTACTGCCACCTCAGGGTCGTTCCCGTTCCCGGTGTGTGTCATTGTCACGTTCCCAGTGTGTGCCCGGTGTGTGTCACTGTCACGGCTGTGCTGCCACCGCAGGGATGTCCCCGGTGTGTGTCACTGTCGCGGCTGTACTGCCACCGCAGGGTCATTCTCGTTCCCGGTGTGTGTCACTGTCACAGCTGTGCTGCCACCGCAGGGACATCCCCGGTGTGTGCCATTGTCACGTTCCCGGTGTGTGTCATTGTCACGGCTGTGCTGCCACCACAGAGATGTCCCTGGTGTGTGTCACTGTCACGGCTGTGTTGCCACCACAGGGACGTTCCCGGTGTGTGCCCGGTGTGTGTCGTCACGTTCCCGGTGTGTGCCCGGTGTGTGTCGTTGTCACGTTCCCGGTGTTGCCACCGCAGGGACATTCCCGGTGTGTGTCACTGTCACAGCTGTGCTGCCACCACAGGGTTGTTCCCGGTGTGTGCCGTTGTCGCGGCTCTGAGGCCACCGCAGGGTTGTCCCCGGTGTGTGTCACTGTCACGTTCCTGGTG
The DNA here is from genome assembly GCF_963513975.1 of Fringilla coelebs. Taxonomy (NCBI): domain Eukaryota; kingdom Metazoa; phylum Chordata; class Aves; order Passeriformes; family Fringillidae; genus Fringilla; species Fringilla coelebs. The sequence continues at coordinate 1,027,247 of NC_140053.1, forward strand.
TGTGCCCGGTGTGTGCCCAGTGTGTGTCACTGTCACGGCTGCTCCAGAGGGGCTGATCCCACCAGGGCTGCTCCCACCAGGGCTGCTCCCACCAGGGCTGCTCCAGCCAGGGCTGTCCCCACCAGGGCTGCTCCCACCAGAGGGGCTGATCCAGAGGGGGCTGATCCCACCAGGGCTGATCCCACCAGGGCTGCTCCAGCCAGGGCTGCTCCCACCAGGGCTGTCCCCACCAGGGCTGCTCCCCCCGGGGCTCCTGGCAGCCCAGCAGCGTTTCCAGGCGGCAGTGGCGCCGCTCCCTGCCCCGAGCGCGGCGGGAGAAAAGCGCTTTGTCCCGGCCGCCGCCGGGCCGGGCGGCTCCGCCAAGGGGTCGAGTAAATGGAGCCACAAGTCAAGGACACAGGGCTGGCTTTGTCCCTGGCGGGCCCTGGAGCGGCTCCCAAAGGGCAGCGGGGGCCGGGACACGGCAGGGCAGGAAAAGACAGGGACAGGGACATGGCAGGGCAGGATGGGACAGGGACAGGGACACGGCAGGGTGGCACTGGGACACGGCAGGGCAGGATGGGACAGGGACACGGAGGGCAGGATGGGACAGGGACATGTCAGGATGGCACTGGGACACGGCAGGGGGTGACAGGGGGGTGACAGGGGGGTGGCAGGACGAGGTCCCAGCTCTGGCCGGGTTCCTGGCTCAGCCTCGCTCCAGGATGGGCTGGGGGAGGTAACCCGGCCCTGGCAGCGGGCAAAGGCCTGGAGAGGGAATTGGGATAGGATGGGATGGGATGGGATGGGATGGGATGGGATGGATGGGATGGATGGGATGGGATGGGATGGGATGGATGGGATGGGATCAGTGGGATGGGATGGGATGGGATGGGATGGGATGGGATGGATGGGATGGATGGGATGGGATGGGATGGGATGGGATGGGATGGGATGGGATGGGATGGGATGGGATGGGATGGGTGGGATGGGATCAGTGGGATGGGATGGGATCAGTGGGATGGGATGGGCTGGGATGGGATCAGTGGGATGGGATGGGATGGGCTGGCATGGGATGGGATGGGATGGATGGGATGGGATGGGATGGGATGGGATGGGATGGGGTGGATGGGATGGGGTGGGATGGGATGGGATGGGATCAGTGGGATGGGATGGGATGGGATGGGATGGGATGGGATGGGATGGGATGGGATGGGATGGGATGGGATGGGATGGATGGGATCAGTGGGATGGGATGGGCTGGGATGGGATGGGGTGGATGGGATGGATGTGGCACCCAGGTGTTGCGTTTCCCTGGGCAAGCCCAGACGGCTCCGCCACTCCTGGGACACGCCCGGGCGTGGCAGGATCCATCGGGGTCACTCCCGGCCGGAGCCGCGGGGGCCGGGAAAGGGGCAGAGCCGGGGCCTGGCGCGGCGGGAGCGGCTCCGAGCGGGGCGAGGGGCACCTGGGCTGTGTCACCCGGGCCGTGTCACCCCTCCTGGGTGGGTTTGGGGTGGAGGGGTGGCCTTTGGGGGCGCTTCCCTGGATTTGGGGTCGGCCGTGGGGCTGTGCCCCGAGGGGGCTGTGCTGGGACAGCGGTGACACCGCCACAGCCACCCCCGGGGCAGGGGACAGCTGTGGCCTGTCCTGACCCCGATGTCCCATCCCCTCCCCCTGGCAGGGCTCCACCCTCGCTGGACCACGCAGGCCCCGTCCCTGGGGGGCTCCGAGAGCCCCGAGGTGGCCACCAGGGAGCCGCTGAGCACCGAGGTGGCGGCCAGCACGGCGGGGGACACGGCCACCACCGTCATGGGCAGCTCGCAGCCCGTGGTGACCCACGGCGGCAGTGACAACCTCATCCCCGTCTACTGCTCCATCCTGGCCGCCGTGGTGGTGGGGCTGGTGGCCTACATCGCCTTCAAGAGGTACCGGGATGGGACAGGGACAGGGACAGGGATTTGGGGACAGGGATGGGACAGGGACGGGGACAGGGACAGGGACAGGGATGGGATAGGGATGGGACAGGGATGGGACAGGGACAGGGACAGGGACAGGGATAGGGATGGGGACAGGGATGGGACAGGGACAGGGACAGGGATGGGACAGGGATGGGATAGGGACAGGGATGGGATAGGGATTTGGGGAGGGGGGAACAGTGGGACCCCCACTCTGGATGTGCCACAGCCACAGGGGACCAGGACGGGCGGATTTCCAAAATTGGGTGAGGGGCGAGGAGGGAGGTGGCAGCAGGGTGGGGGACCCACTGCACCCCTGTCCTTGTCCCTGTCCCATCCCTGTCCCCCTTGTTCCTGTCCCTGTCCCCTGTCCCTGTCCCTGTCTCTGTGGTGTCCCTGTCCCCATCCTTGTCCCTGTCCCTGTCCCATCCTTGTCCCATCCCTGTCCCTGTCCCCGTCCCTGTCCCATCCCTGTCCCTGTCCCTGTCCCTGTCCCTGTCCCTGTCCCTGTCCCTGTCCCCATCCCTGTCCCTGTCCCCGTCCCTGTCCCCATCCCTGTCCCATCCCTGTCCCATCACTGTCCCCGTCCCTGTCCCTGTCCCCGTCCCCATCCCCATTCCAATTTCCATTCCCGTTCCCGTTCCCTGTCCCATCCCTGTCCCATCCCTGTCCCATCCCTGTCCCTGTCCCCATCCCTGTCCCTGTCCCATCCCTGTCCCTGTCCCATCCCCGTCCCCGTCCCCATCCCTGTCCCATCCCTGTCCCTGTCCCCATCCCTGTCCCCATCCCTGTCCCTGTCCCCGTCCCTGTCCCCATCCCTGTCCCATCCCTGTCCCTCTCCCTGTCCCCGTCCCCATCCCTGTCCCTGTCCCATCCCCGTCCCCATCCCCATCCCCATCCCTGTCCCTGTCCCTGTCCCTGTCCCCGTCCCTGCAGTGGTTCCAGGGCAGAAACCCGAGTCTGGGACAAGCCCCAGGGGAGGTGCCAGCCCGTGCCATCCCGGGGATGTCCCCTGGCTGTCCCCGCAGGTGGAACAGCTGCAAGCAGAACAAGCAGGGCGCCAACAACCGCCCGGTGAACCAGACGCCGTCGCCCGAGGGGGAGAAGCTGCACAGCGACAGCGGCATCTCCGTGGACAGCCAGAGCCTGCACGAGCAGCAGCCCCCCGGGCCGGGCACCCAGGGGCCAGGTGGGACCCCCGGGGCGGGCAGGGGCACCCAGCGTGGGCAGGGGGCACCCAGGGGCCAGGTGGGACCCCCGGGGTGGGCAGGGGCACCCAGGGGTGAGGTGGGACTTTCTGGGGTGGGCAAGGGGGACCCTCTCGGGTGGGCAGGGGGCACCCAGGGTGGGCAGGGGGGACCCCCTGGGGTGGGCAGGGGGCACCCAGGGGCCAGGTGGGACCCTCTGGGGTGGGCAGGGACAATCTGGGATGGGCATGGATATGCCAGGGATGGGTGGGGACAATCTGGGATGGGCAGGGACACCCTGGGATGGACAGGGAGGATGGACAGGGACAATCTGGGATGGGCAGGGACACCCTGGGATGGGCAGGGACACCCTGGGATGGACAGGGAGGATGGACAGGGACACTCAGGGATGGGCAGGGACACCCAGGGATGGGCAGGGACGATAGACAGGGACAACCAGGGAAGGGCAGGGACACCCGGGGAAGGGCAGGGACAATCTGGGGAAAGGCAGGGACACCCTGGGATGGACAGGGACGCCCCGGGAAGGACAGGGACACCCAGGGAAGGGAAGGGCAGGGAGGATGGGCAGGGACATTCAGGGAAGGGCCGGGACAATCTAGGGAAGGGCAGGGACACCTAAGGATGGACAGGGACACCCGGGGAAGGACAGGGACACCCGGGAAGGGCCGGGCAGACACGCACACCCCCGGGGCACCGTCCCATCCCTCTCCCCGCTCTCTCCCCGCAGCCCCCAAGGCCGAGGGCAGCCCGTACTCGGCGCTGCCGGCCAGCAAGCAGGAGGAGGTGGAGAAGCTGCTGGGCAGCTCGGCCGAGGAGACGTGGCGGCGGCTGGCGGGGGAGCTGGGCTACAAGGAGGAGCTGATCGAGTCCTTCACGCGGGAGGAGGCGCCGGCGCGGGCGCTGCTGGCGCACTGGGCCGGCCGCGAGTCGGCCACGCTGGACGCGCTGCTGGCCGCCCTGCGCCGCCTGCAGCGCGGCGACATCGCCGACAGCCTGGCCAGCCAGTCCACCGCCACCTCCCCCGTCTGAGGGGCGGCCCCCGGGGACGCTGTCCCCGCCCGGTTCCCCCCGGGGGATGCGGCGGGGTCGGTCCCCGTTGCGGTACCGGGCCCTTGGTGGTGTCGCCATCCCGCCACCGCCCCCGAATCCCGGCTGCGGGATGGATGGACAGATGGACAGATGGACACGGGGGAGACCGCCGTGCTCTCAGCCCTCTCCTCTCCTTTCCTCTCCTCTCCTTCCAGCCGCGTCTCCCCGGGGCTCCTCTTCCTCCAAACGCCCCCAAATCCGGCGGTTTTCCCCCCAAACCTGGAGGGCGGGGCTGGGGCGCCCTGGAGACCCCGCCCCAGAGTTTGGGGGCTCGGGGGGGCTGGGGGAGGGGATCCTGCTCCCCACACTGTGAAATTTGTGGGGCGGCCTCCCCACAGCTCCGCGGGGATTCGGGGGGCGCGGCCGCCACCGCCCCGGACACTGAGGAGCAGATTTTGGGGTGCCAACACCCCCCCGTGGGGGCCGCAGGGGACACCGAGGGGACACCGAGGGGACACTGAAGGTGGAAAGCGCTGACCAAGTGCCTGCCCCCGCGGGGACACCCCCAGGGCTCCACTCCGCCCTCCCGCCCTGTCCCCGCTGTCCCCGAGCTGCCGGGACCGGGCCAGGCCACCCCTGCCACCCTCGCACTGTCCCCGCTGTCCCCACCCTGCTGAAAGGGCTCCTGCTGTGCCAGCACTGTGAAGGGTGACACCGGGAATGTCCCCGGGGTGACACCGGGAATGTCCCCGTGGGTCCCTCTGTCCCCGGGGTGACACCAGGAATGTCCCCGCGGGTCCTTCTGTCCCCAGGGTGACACCGGGAATGTCCCCGCGGGTCCCTCTGCCCCCGGGGGTGACACCGGGAATGTCCCCGCGGGTCCCTCCGCCCCCAGGGTGACACCGGGAATGTCCCCGCGGGTCCCTCTGCCCTCAGGGTGACACCCGGAATGTCCCCGCGGGTCCCTCTGCCCCCGGGGTGACACCGGGAATGTCCCCGGGGTGACACCAGGATTGTCCCCGCGGGTCCCTCTGCCCCCGGGGTGACACCGGGAATGTCCCCGGGGTGACACCAGGATTGTCCCCGCGGGTCCCTCTGCCCCCGGGGTGACACCGGGAATGTCCCCGGGGTGACACCGGCACATCCCGGGGAGGTGACATCGCTCAAAGGGCATTTTGGGGTGAGCTGCCACCGGCCTGGGGATGTCCCCTGAGCTGCCACCAAGCTCCGGGCCATGTCCCCAAGGCCAGGTGTGGCCGCTGCCCCCGGGCCAGGTGTGGCCGCTCCCTCCCCTCCGGATTCATCCCAAAATTCCTCCCCGAAGGCAGAACCAGGATTTGAGATCTGTAAATAGGAATTCGGTGTTTGTCCCAGTGTGACCCCCCTGGGGACAGCCCTGTCCCCTCCCCGCCTCCCCCTTCCCTCCCACCTCGTTTCTGGCCCTAAAGGCCCCGTGGGGAGGCAGAGGAACCCCAAAATCCCCCAAAACCACCCCAAAAACCCCACGGCAGGGCTCGGAGCCTCCCAGGGGCTGGAGCTGTGTCCGTGGGATTCCAGATCCCCCAGAATGTTCTGGAAGTTTCCCTCCCTGCCGTGCTCTGGGTGATGGAGAACTCAGGCTGGGATTTGGGGGATTCCTGCCGGGATCCCTTGGGAAGAGCCACCTCTGGCTGGTAAGGCTGGAAAATCCCAAATCCGAGCCCCAAATTCCTCTGAATTGCCCAAATCCAGGGAAATTTGCCCCAAATTTCCAACCCCGCTCACGGTGGGCTGGGAACTCCCAGCTCCTGCCAGAGCGAGGCACAGGGGGGTGGGTTTGGGGTGGGTTTGGGACGAATTTGGGGTGGATTTGGGATGAATTTTGGATGGATTTGGGATGGATTTGGGGGATGAATTTGGGATGGATTTGAGATGAATTTTGGATCAATTTTAGATGAATTTGGGATCAGTTTGGGATGGATTTGGGATGGATTTGGGATGGATTTGGGATGGATTTGGGGTGGATTTGGGGTGGATTTGGGGGATGGATTTGGGGGATGGATTTGGGATGGATTTGGGGGATGAATTTTGGATGGATTTGAGACGAATTTTGGATCAATTTGGGATGGATTTGGGGTGGATTTGGGGCATGGATTTGGGATGGATTTCGGCTGAACTTGGGATGGATTTGGGGGATGAATTTGGGATGGATTTCAGATGGATTTGGGATGAATTTGGGGGGTGGATTTGGGGGATGGATTTGGGATGGATTTGAGATTAATTTTGGATCAATTTTAGATGGATTTGGGGGATGGATTTGAGATGAATTTTGGATCCATTTTAGATGGATTTGGGGGATGGATTTGGGATGAATTTTGGATGGATTTGGGATGGATTTGGGGGATGAATTTGGGATGAATTGCAGATGAATTTGGGATGGATTTGAGATAAATTCTGGATCAATTTTAGATGGATTTGGGATGGATTTGGGGTGGATTTGGGGGATGAATTTGGGATGGATTTGGGATGAATTCTGGATCAATTTTAGATGGATTTGGGATGAATTCTGGATCAATTTTAGATGGATTTGGGGTGGATTTGGGATGAATTCCATCACTGGGCACCTTCAGGTATTTCCCACCCTTCTGGGTGCTTTGGAAAGCGACTCCAGGACAAACTGAGGGTGCCTGGAACGAGGTGCCCAAACCCAAACTGAATTTCCTGGAAGAGCCAGCCGGGAATTCTGTTCCTCAGGACATCCTCACCCTCAGGTTTTCACCATCACAGGAAGGCATTTCAGCACCCCCAGCCCCAAAAATCCGATTTTCAGGGCCGGGGGAACCGGGGACAAACTCAACATCCAAAGAGGAGCCAGGGGCTGCCTCAAACCCCTCCTGGCTGCGGGGAAAAAATGAAATAAAATTCAAAAAAAACCCCAAAAAACCTTCTAAAACCCCAAAGCCAGGAGGGAAACCCAAGCCAAAGCCAGAGCTCGTTTCGTGTTGTACCAAGCCCGTGTGTTGCTCCACTCCCCACTCTGTAATTCCAGGGCCGATTTTGTAGGATATAGAAGGATTTGGGGGGGTCTGGGGGGGTCTGGGGGCAGCATGAGCCGGGGGGGATGCACGGGGGAGGCCCAGGGGGGTGGAATTTGTCCGTGTGTATCCTTGGGATGCCAATAAAGAGCATCGTTGTCGTCGTCCCGCTCGCTTCTTCCCGCTCTCTTTCCCTCAAAAAAATCGAAACCAAACTGGGAATTCGGGATGAGGAAAATCCCTCGATGGGGTTTTCACCCTTTCCCATTTTCCATTCTGATCCCAAATCCTTGAATTCCCAGAGCAGGAAGCGAGGTGGGCTTCGTGTGTGGGATCAGGGACAGCAGCCAGATTTATGGGGAGAGAGGGAAAAAGAAAAAAAAAGGAAAATTAGGAATAAATGTGGAAAGGGGCCTGATGTTCTCAGGGGCTGGGGGAAATCCCTGGAAAAGCTCCTTCCCCTTTTTTATGGGACTCTGGGGAGGGCCAGAGCTGCTTAATCCCACATCTGCTGCCAGGGGGGAACAGGGCCAGACCCCCGCTGGATCCGCCGGGAAAAATCCCAAACTCCTCCCCAGCCCCAGGCCCTGGGAAAACGGTGCAAGGGCTGGGAAAAAAACGGGGAAAAATTCCAAATTCAACGCGGCAGAGGCGATTTTCACTCGGCCTCCCGCGGGGAGCCGGGAGCTGCCCTTGGAGCAGGGGAGGGGAAAAAGGGGAGGGAAAAAGGGGAGGGAAAAGTGGGGAGGGAAAAGGGGGGAGGGAAAAGTGGGGAGGGAAAAGATGAGAGGGAAAAGCGGGGAGGGAAAAGTGGGGAGGGAAAAGCGGGGAGGGAAAAGAGAGGGAAATGTGGGAAGGGAAATCTGGGAAGGGAAAAGGCGGGAGGGGAAAGTGGGGAGGGAAAAGAGGAGAGGGAAAAGCGGGAAGAGAAAAGCGAGAAAGGAAAAGAGGGAAGGGAAATCTGGGAAGGGAAAAGCGGGGAGGGAAAAGGGGGGAGGGAAAAGCGGGGAGGGAAATCTGGGAAGGGAAATCTGGGAAGGGAAAGCGGGAAGGGAAAAACGGGAAGGCAAAAGCGGGGAGGGAAGAGCGGGAAGGAAAATCTGGGAAGGGAAAAGCGGGGAGGGAAAAGAGGGGAGGGAAATCTGGGAAGGGAAAAGTGGGAAGGGAAATTAAGGGGAGGGAAATCTGGGAAGAGAAAAGCGGGGAGGGAAAAGTGAGAAAGGAAAAGAGGGAAGGGAAATCTGGGAATGGAAAAGAGGAGAGGGAAAAGTGGGAAGGGAAAAACGGGAAGGGAAAAGCGGGAAGGGAAAAGCGGGAAGGGAAAAGAGGGAAGGGAAAAGCGGGAAGAGAAAAGTGAGAAAGGAAAAGAGGGAAGGGAAATCTGGGAAGGGAAAAGAGGAGAGGGAAAAGTGGGGAGGGAAAAACGGGAAGAGAAAAGCGGGAAGGGAAAAGTGGGAAGGGAAATCTGGGATGGGAAAAGTGGGGAGGGAAATCTGGGAAGGGAAAAGTGGGGAGGGAAAAGTGGGGAGGGAAAAGAGGGAAGGGAAAAGAGAGGGAAATCTGGGAAGGGAAATCTGGGAAGGGAAATCTGGGAAGGGAAAAGAGGAGAGGGAAAAGCGGGAAGGGAAAAGTGGGAAGGGAAAAACGGGAAGGGAAATCTGGGAAGGGAAAGGGGGAAGGGAAAAGTGGGGAGGGAAAAGCGGGAAGGGAAAAGCAGGGAGGGAAATCTGGGAAGGGAAATCTGGGAAGGGAAAAGAGGAAGGGAAATCTGGAAAGGGAAAAGCGGGGAGGGAAATCTGGGAAGGGAAAGTTGGGCTTCCCAGGATCAGCGGCTCCCGGTCCGGCCATCCCAAATCTCCCCGGAATTCCCCCTGGAGCTGCCCCCAACCCCCCCCTGTTTCCCCGCACTTTCTCCCGGTTCCCATCCCGGGTTTTTGGGGGGTTTGGAGCCGTTCCCGATCCCAGCGGGGTCCCGGGGCGGGATCGGCCCCCCCGGTGCCCCCGGGCTCAATCTGCCTCCCAGATGGAGCCGCATTCCCGGTAATGGGAAGCAGTCGGAGCGAAGGGCGCTGCTCCATCCCCCGGGACCCTCCGGAGCCCCGGATTTTCCAAAATATCCCGCGGGAAGCTCAGCCCGGGCACGCGGGACCCCCTTTGACCTTCCAGGACCCTCGGGAGAGCCGGGAAGGCCCCGCCTGGAAGGGATTTAATTCCAATTTCCTGCTCCGGGATCGCGGTTGAGCCTTTAATCCCGCCCGGCGCGGGGGTCGCGACCCCGGCACCGCCTCCCGCTCCCATTTCCCGATCCCGGCCCCTTCCCAGTCCGGACTGGGAGCGACTGGGCCGGGCCGGGGTCCTGCGGGTCCCCTGGGGGAGGGGGCCCTGCCCCAGCCCAGCGGGGATCCCCCCGGGATGGGGGAAACACAAGGAGCCCCAACCCCCACCCCCAGCTGGGGGGGCACGGAGGGATTTGGGATCCTGAGGGGTTTGGGATCTGGAGGGGTTTGGGATACAGAGGGATTTGGGATCCGGAGGGATTTGGGGTCCTGAGGGGTTTGGGATTGGGAGGGGTTTGGGATCCTGAGGGATTTGGGATCTGGAGGGATTTGGGATCTGGAGGGATTTGGGATCCTCAGGGATTTGGGATCTGGAAGGGTTTGGGATCCTGAGGGATTTGGGATCCGCAGGGATTTGGGATCTGGAAGGGTTTGGGATCCTGAGGGATTTGGGATCTGGAAAGATCTGGGATCCAGAGGGATTTGGGATCCTGAGGGATTTGGGATCTGTAGGGATTTGGGATCTGTAGGGATTTGGGATCAGGAGGGATTTGGGATCAGGAGGGATTTGGGATCCAGAGGGATTTGGGATCCAGAGGGATTTGGGATCAGGAGGGATTTGGGATCCAGAGGGATTTGGGATCTGGAAGGGTTTGGGATCCTGAGGGATTTGGGATCCAGAGGGATTTGGGATCCTGAGGTATTCGGGATCCGCAGGGATTTGGGATCCAGAGGGATTTGGGATCTGGAGGGATTCGGGATCCAGAGGGATTTGGGATCCAGAGGAATTCGGGATCCTGAGGGATTCGGGATCCAGAGGGGTTTGGGATCCTGGGGGATTTGGGATCCTGAGGGATTCGGGATCCGCAGGGATTTGGGATCCAGAGGGATTTGGGATCTGGAAGGATTTGGGATCCTGAGGGATTTGGGATCCAGAGGGATTTGGGATCTGGAAGGATTTGTTCCCCAAGCCCCCTTTGGGGTGTGAGGGGTGAAACTCCAGGGAATTCCTTTGGAATGTTCCCCCAGGGTTCCCAAACCCCAATCCCGGTTCAGGAACCCCCGGGAATTCCGGGGCCGGGAGATCCGGGTGGGATCCTCGGGGTGGGGACGGACCCAGAGCTCCCAGAACCTTCTGGAAAAGGAGAATTTTCCCAAGAAAAATTCCCTGCTCCAGCTCCCCCCACGCTTCCCACGCTCCGTGAGAGCCGAGGAAATTCCAGCTGCACCTGGCAGGGAGGGAGGGAGGGATGTGGGAATTTGGGGAGGATGTGGGAATTTGGGGAGGATGTGGGAATTTGGGAAGGATGTGGGAATTTGGGAAGGATGTGGGAATTTGGGAGGAATGTTGGAATTCTGAGAGGGATGTGGGAATTTGGGGGGGATGGGGGAATTCCAGGGGGATGTGGGAATTCGGGAGGATGTGGGAATTCAGGGGGATGTGGGAATTTGGGGGGATGTGGGAATTTGGGGGGATGTGGGAATTCTGAGAGGGATGTGGGAATTTGGGGGGGATGTGGGAATTCAGGAGGATGTGGGAATTCAGGGGGATGTGGGAATTTGGGGGGATGTGGGAATTTGGGGGGGATGTGGGAATTCAGGAGGATGTGGGAATTCAGGGGGATGTGGGAATTTGGGGAGGATGTGGGAATTCAGGAGGATGTGGGAATTCAGGGGGATGTGGGAATTTGGGGGGATGTGGGAATTTGGGGGGATGTGGGAATTCTGAGAGGGATGTGGGAATTTGGGGGGATGTGGGAAGTTGGGGGGATGTGGGAATTTGGTGGGGATGTGGGAATTCTGAGGGGGATGTGGGAATTTGGGGAGGATGTGGGAATTTGGGGGGGATGTGGGAATGTGGGGGGAATGTGGGAATTTGGGGGGGATGTGGGAATTCCAGGGGGATGTGGGAATTCCAGGGGGATGTGGGAATTTGGGAGGATGTAGGAATTGCAGGGAGGATGTGGGAATTTGGGGGGATGTGGGAATTCTGAGGGGGATGGGGGAATTGCAGGGGGATGTGGGAATTTGGGGGGGATGTGGGAATTCGGGGGGATGTGGGAATTTGGGGGGATGTGGGAATTTGGGAGGATGTGGGAATTCTGAAAGGGATGTGGGAATTCTGGGGGAATATGGGAATTTGGGGGGAATGTGGGAATTTGGGATGATGTGAGAATTTGGTGGGGATGTGGGAATTCTGAGAGGGATGTGGGAATTTGGGGGGATGTGGGAATTTGGGGGGATGTGGGAATTTGGTGGGGATGTGGGAATTCTGGGGGGATGTGGGAATTTGGGATGATGTGAGAATTTGGGGGGATGTGGGAATTCTGGGGGGATGTGGGAATTTGGGAGGAATGTTGGAATTCCAGGGGGATGTGGGAATTTGGGGGGATGTGGGAATTCAGGGGGATGTGGGAATTTGGGGGGATGTGGGAAGTTGGGGGGATGTGGGAATTTGGTGGGGATGTGGGAATTCGGGGAGGATGTGGGAATTTGGAAGGAATGTTGGAATTCTGAGAGGGATGTGGGAATTTGGGATGATGTGAGAATTTGGTGGGGATGTGGGAATTTGGGATGATTTGAGAATTTGGTGGGAATGTGGGAATTCTTGGGGAATGTGGGAATTCCGATGGGGATGCAGGGCCAGGACTGGGATCCGCTCTCCTTCGGGAAGGGGCCTGACCCCCCCAATTCCCTGGAATGGGATCCCTGGAGTGGATCAGCCCATGGAAAGTGAGACCCTGGCTGGATCCGTGTGGGAATCGGGGCTCAGGACGGGATTTTGTGGGAATTCCCAGGCTGGAAGGAGCTGGGATGTCTCCCCCTGGATTTGTGCCGGAAGGAAGGAAAAATCCCGCAGCTTTTCGGCCGGAAAAATAAATTTCCCAGCTGAGGCAGAGGGAAAAGCTGCGGGGTTTTAGCGCTCCATAAATCCCGCCCGGCCCGGGATCATCCCGGGAAATCATCACCTCCTCCCGGACAAAGCCCAGCCCGGCTCCGGGAGAAACCTTATCCCGATTTCCCTGCCCGGGGGAGGTTTTGGGGGAATATTCCCAGAATCGGAGTTGGCGGCAGCTGACGTTTCCCAGCTTTCTGTCAGCTGCGGGGGCTCCTCGCATTCCCGGCGGGAGGAAGAGACAAAGGAATTCCGGCTCCCTGGAAGCGGGGCTGAAATGGAAACGCGGCATCCTGCCCGCCGGGAAAATCCGGGAGAGGGGAAAGGCGGGAGCGGAGCAGCTCCGGGCTCGGATCCCGGTTTTTGGGAGAGGAGAGGGAAAACTGGGAAGGGAATCGGGGCTGGGAGCGGGGATCCCGCGGGATCCTCGTGGTTCGGGGGGCTCCCCTTCCCCCCGAGGGAGGGAATTCGGGAATTCGGGAATTCTCCCTTTCCGGAGCCTGTCCCAGCTTCGCCCGAGGGAGGGAATTCGGGAATTTGGGAATTCAGGAATTCGGGAATTCAGGAATTCGGGAATTCGGGAATTCAGGAATTCGGGAATTCGGGAATTCTCCTTCTCCGGAGCCCGTTCCAGCTTCCCCTGAGGGAGGGAATTTGGGAATTCGGGAATTCGGGAATTCGGGAATTCTCCCTTTGGCGCTCCCGGGGGCGATAATTGGCTCAGGATTGATTGGAGCCGTTTCCCGGCAGAGCCTGCGGGATAAATCCTCCGGGATCCTCCGGGATCGATGGATGCCCGGGAATTCTGCCGGGAATTCTGCCGCCCTCAGCAGGACCCGCCCCTCATTAATCCCAAATTCCCGCTAATTAACCCTGCCCGACTTTCCGGGCCTGGATCCCGGGAGTTCACCGGGATGAATCCCGGATGTGGGGCGGGGGTGGGATTTGGGGAAGGTTCCAGAAGCTCTGCTCCGTCCATCTGTCCTTCCCTGCCGCGGGTATCGCCTTCCCCGCCGGCAGAGCGCCCGGCCCGGGGGCGGCCGCGGGATGGACGGGAAAGGAGGAGGAGGAGGAGGAGGAGGAGGAGGAGGGGGAGGAGGAGGAGGAGGAGGAGGAGGAGGAGGAGGGGGAGGGGCAGGTCCCTGTGCCAGGACACGGCGATCCCAGCTGGGACTGGGAGCTGGGAAAGCGCTCGGCCCCATCCCAGTTCATCCCAGTTCACCCCAGTTCATCCCAGTTTATCCCATCTCACCCCAGCTCCATCCCAGCCCCATCCCAGTTCATTCCAGTTTATCCCAGCCCCATCCCAGCTCATCCCAGTTCATCCCAGTTCATCCCAGCTCATCCCAGTTCATCCCAGTTTATCCCAGCCCCATCCCAGTTCATCCCAGCTCATCCCAGCCCCATCCCAGTTCATCCCAGTTCATCCCAGTTCATCCCAGCTCCATCCCAGCTCATCCCAGTACATCCCAGTTCATCCCAGCTCATCCCAGTTCATCCCAGCCCCATCCCAGTTCATCCCAGCTCACCCCAGCTCATCCCAGTTCATCCCAGTTCATCCCAGTTTATTCCAGCCCCATCCCAGCCCCATCCCAGCTCATCCCAGTTCATCCCAGCCCCATCCCAGTTCATCCCAGTTCATCCCAGGGATGAGGCCCCTCAGCCCCGCTGGAGAGGCCCTGGCAGTGCCCAGATCCAGCAAAACCCCGGGGGAATCCCACAACAAATCCCATTCCCACTGAGAATCCCCAGTGAATCCCAATAAAAATCCCATTCCCACTGAGACATCCCAAAAATGTCCAAAACCATCTCAGAACACCCCAAAAACATCCCAGAACCTCCAAATAAAGTCTCAAAATGTCCCAAAAACGTCCGAAAAACATCCCAGAACATCCCAAAAACATCCTTAAACATCCCAAAAACATCCTAAGACATCCAAAGACACCCCAAAAACATCCCAAAAACCATCCCAAAACCATCCCAAAAATATCCTTAAACATCCCAAAACATCCCAGAACATCCCAAAACCATCCCAGAACACCCCAAAACCATCCCAGAACCATCCCAGAACATCCCAAAACCATCCCTAAACCATCCCAAAACCATCCCAAATATATCCTTAAACATCCCAAAACATCCCAAAACATCCCAAAACATCCCAAAACACCCCAAAACCATCCCAAAACCATCCCAAAACATCCCAAAACATCCCAGAACATCCCAAAACCATCCCAGAACATCCCAAAACCATCCCAAAACATCCCAAAAATATCCTTAAACATCCCAAAACATCCCAAAACCATCCCAGAACATCCCAAAACCATCCCAGAACCATCCCAAAACCATCCCAAAGCATCCCAAAAATATCCTTAAACATCCCAGAACATCCCAAAAACTTCCTAAGGCATCCCAAAACTATCCCAAAGCATCCCAAAAATATCCTTAAACACCCCAAAAACATCCCAGAACACCCCAAAACCACCCCAAACCATCCCAGCCCAGAGCCAGGCCAGGCCAGACCACCCAAAATTCATCCCGGCCTTAATTAACGCGGCGTTAATTGCTCAGCCAGGCTGGGCCGGGTGGCTCGAGGCTCCCGCGGGATTTTCCCGTTTGTTTTTGTTTTTGTGGGATTTTTCCGCTGCCCTGACCCCGCAGATTCCAGCCCCGAGCCGGGCCGGGGAGGGCTGGGGATCCTAAAAATATCCCTGATTATTCCTGGATGATTCCCGGCCCCATTCCCAGCCCCGGGGTTGTTTTTCCTTCCCAATCCCAAAATCCCGGGTCCTGCCCCCGTCTGCTCCCGGGTCCGGAGGGGTTGGGAGGGGCTGCGGGAATTCCAAGTCTTGGCCCTGGGGACCCAAATCCCAAATTCCTCCTGGAACCCCAAATCCCCCCTGGAACCCCAAATTTCCCCTGGAGGGACCCAAATCCTTTCTGGAAGGACCCAAATCCTCCTTGGAGGGACCCCAAATTCCTCCTGGAAGAACCCAAATCCCCCCTGGAATCCCAAATCCCCCTTGGAGGGACCCAAATCCTCCTGGAGGGACCCCAAATCCCCCCTGGAACCCCAAATCCTCCCTGGAAGAACACAAATCCTCCCTGGAACCCCAAATCCTCCCTGGAAGGACCCAAACCCCCCCTGGAAGGACCCAAATCCTTTCTGGAACCCCAAATCCCCCTGGAGGGACCCAAATTCCTCCTGGAAGGACCCAAATCCTTTCTGGAACCCCAAATCCCCCTGGAGGGACCCAAATTCCTCCTGGAAGGACCCAAATCCTTTCTGGAACCCCAAATCCCCCTTGGAGGGTCCCAAACCCCCCCTGGAGGGACCCAAATCCTCCCTGGAGGGTCCCCAATCCCCCCTGGAGCCCCTTCCCATGGCCAGAGCTGGCCGGATCCAGCTGGGAATGTCTGGGATGAACCCTGGGACCCCCCTGGCAGAGCCAAGGCGCCCATCCAGCCCCACCTGGGGACACCTGGGGACACCTGGGGACACCTGGGGACACTTCTGGGGGCCTGTGGTGGCCGCCATCCCGAGCCAGGAGGGGATCCCGGCCCGCAGCTGCCGCTGGTGGAAACACCGGGAATTCCTTGGTGAGAATTTTGGGAATTCATTGGGGAAACATCGGGAATTGGCTGGGGGGAAAATCAGGAATTGGCTGGGGGAAAAATCAGGAATTGGCTGGGGGAAACATCGGGAATTCCTTGGTGAGAACGTTGGGAATTCACTGGGGAAACATCGGGAATTCCTGGGGGAAAATCAGGAATTGGCTGGTGGAAACATCGGGAATTGGCTGTAGAAAACATTGGGAATTCACTGGTAAAAACGTTGGGAATTCACTGGCAAAACATCAGGAATTCTCTGGTGGAAACATCGGGAATTCATTGGTGGAAACATCGGGAATTCCTTGGTCAGAATGTTGGGAATTGTCTGGGGGAAACATCGGGAATGAAAATCAGGAACTGGCTGGTGGAAACATCGGGAATTGGCTGGTGGAAAAATCAGGAATTGGTTGGTGGAAACATCGGGAATTGCTGGAGGAAACATCGGGAATTCACTGGCAAAAACATCGGGAATTGGCTGGGGGGAAAATCAGGAATTGGCTGGAGGAAACGTCGGGAATTGGCTGGCAAAAACATCGGGAATTCACTGGTAAAACATCAGGAATTCACTGGCAAAAACGTCGGGAATTCACGGGTAAAACATCAGGAATTCCCTGGTGGGAACATCGGGAGCCGGCTCAGCCTCCCGCCTCCCGGGAAGGACGAAGATAAACCCGCGATTGTGGGGACAGCGCCCTGAGTCACATCCCGACCCTGAAAGGTCCCTTTGTCCCCACCCCGGCCCCGGCGCCGGGCGGCCGAGCCTCGGGAATGCCGAGAGCCCTGGGAAGGAGCCCTGGAGCGGCCGGGGGGGCTCGGGAGCCGCTCCCGTGGCACCAGAACCGCGCCGGTCCCCCGGGCTTTGGGGTCCCCGCGGAGATTTTGGGGTGCCCGCGCAGATTTTGGGGTTCCATCCCCCCCCGTTGCCACGCTGGATTTGGGATCCCATCCCTCCAAAGGAACCTGCCCCCGTCCCAACCGCAGCCTGGGATGCAGCCAAGCCGTTCTGGGATGGATTCCTGCGGATATTCCCACTTGCCCGGGGAGGTCTGGGATGTTTTTCCCTCCAGCCGGCTCTGGCATCAGCTGGGCCCGGCTCGGGTTTCACCCTCCGCGCGTTTCCAGCTCCGGAGCCGCCGTTCCCAGCGCGGGGAGCTCGGCCTGAGCGGGATCCCGGGAAATCAGAGCCGGGATCACCGGGAGAGGGGCGGGAAGGGCCCCGGTGGCTCCGGAAAACGGGGAGAGGAGAGGCTGGAAAAGGGAATTTGGGGACCTCGGGACGGAGGGAAAGAGAGGAGGGACGAGAGAGGGGGTGGGAGGAGGATCCCTGCTGCGACCGGGGAGAAATCCAGGGAAAATCCCACTGGGATGGCCGCAAATCCTGGGAATTCCAGGGCTCCTGGCTCCCGGCCCGTTCCCAGCCCGCAAATCCCGGGATTTGGGGCTGGGCTGTGCCGGCGGCTGCGAGCAGCTGGGGCTGGAGCCCGGGAATGGGGAAAGTCCCGCTGGAATTGGGAAATTCCTGCTGGAATTGGGGAGATTCTCACTGGAATTGGGAGATTCTCACTGGAATTGGGGAGATTCCTGCTGGAATTGGGAGATTCTCGCTGGAATTGGGGAGATTCTCACTGGAATTGGGAGATTCCTGCTGGAATTGGGAGATTCCCGCTGGAATTGGGAGATTTCTGGTGGAATTGGGGAGATTCCTGCTGGAATTGGGAGATTCTTGCTGGAATTGGGGAGATTCCTGCTGGAATTGGGGAGATTCCCGATGGAATTGAGAAATTCCTGCTGGAATTGGGGAGATTCTCACTGGAATTGGGAGATTCCTGCTGGAATCGGGGAGATTCCCGCTGGAATTGGGAGATTCCTGCTGGAATTGGGAGATTCCTGCTGGAATTGGGAGAGTCTCACTGGAATTGGGAGATTCCTGCTGGAATTGGGAGATTCTCACTGGAATTGGGGAGATTCCCATTGGAATTGGGAGATTCTCACTGGAATTGGGAGATTCCTGCTGGAATTGGGGAGATTCCCACTGGAATTGGGAGATTCCTGCTGGAATTGGGAGATTCCTGCTGGAATTGGGGAGATTCTCACTGGAATTGGGGAGATTCCTGCTGGAAATTAGAAATTCCTGCTGGAATTGGGAGATTCCCGCTGGAATTTGGCTCCAGTGGCACCGATTCCCTCAGCCCCACCCCCCCTGAGAGTGGGAAAATGAGGAAAACTTCCCAAAATCCATAAAACCCACAGGGCAGGATGGACTTTTCCAGAGCGGTCAGCCTGGAAAATCTCGGCCTCTGCCGTGTCCCACCCCGGGATTAATTGGATTAATTACCCGGGTTAATCACGGCTGAGTCAGCTCTGGAACGCTGATCCCGATTTTTACCTGGAAAAACCATCCCTGGCTTCATCCCAGCACAACTTGGGGGGAGGAAGCTCCATTTTCCAGCCAGGAAAATTCCATTTTTCCCACGGAATTTGGGCTTTTCCCTGCCCTTCTGGGGGCTCCTGGCAGCCCCCGCTGTCCCCCCCAGACGGTCCCCGATATTTTGATGTTTTTCCCCAAGAAAATTCCCCAAGATTTTTCCCTGAATTCCCAGCTCAGGGAGCTGCCAGGCCTCGGACAGATGTTTTCCATAAATAACCAAACAAGGAGTGCACGGGAAGAGGGAAAGCAAATCCAATTAGGCTGGAGAAATTCTCTGGAAAAGGGCTGTGCTTTAATCAGCTCCGTATCAAAATAACAGATTTGAGCCCCAATTCTGCCTTTTTTTCCAGACAAAGCCTGGCTGGGAGAGCGTCCCCATCCCTCTCTCCTTAAATCTCAGTTCAGTCTCCTCATCCTGACCCTTTAGAAAAAAAAAAACAGGAACATCTGAGCCAAAAAAAATTAAAAATGCAGGGAAAAAAAAGGGGGTTGCAGACAGAAGGGAGAAAGCTCCAGAGTTGGCTCGATTTTCTCAGATAAAAATTGATTTTTCTCCTGCTGCTGGCTGGGATTTTGGCTCGGGATCGGGATCCCCTGGGACTGGGATTCGCAGTGTGGGTTTCACTCAAATGGGCAATTTGTTCCTTTAATTGGTTAAAACCTCAAAAGCCACAACAAGAGCGGCTGGGGGAGCCACAGGAGCCGATCCTGCCTTTTATTTCCCTTCCTTTTATCTTCCCTCCTTCCTTCCTTCCTTCCTTCCTTCCTTCCTTCCTTCCTTCCTTCCTTCCTTCCTTCCTTCCTTCCTTCCTTCCTTCCTTCCTTCCTTCCTTCCTTCCTTCCTTCCTTCCTTCCTTCCTTCCTTCCTTCCTTCCTTCCTTCCTTCCTTCCTTCCTTCCTTCCTTCCTTCCTTCCTTCCTTCCTTCCTTCCTTCCTTCCTTCCTTCCTTCCTTCCTTCCTTCCTTCCTTCCTTCCTTCCTTCCTTCCTTCCTTCCTTCCTTCCTTCCTTCCTTCCTTCCTTCCTTCCTTCCTTCCTTCCTTCCTTCCTTCCTTCCTTCCTTCCTTCCTTCCTTCCTTCCTTCCTTCCTTTCCTTCCTTTCCTTCCTTTCCTTCCTTTCCTTCCTTTCCTTCCTTTCCTTCCTTTCCTTCCTTTCCTTCCTTTCCTTCCTTTCCTTCCTTTCCTTCCTTTCCTTCCTTTCCTTCCTTTCCTTCCTTTCCTTCCTTTCCTTCCTTTCCTTCCTTTCCTTCCTTTCCTTCCTTTCCTTCCTTTCCTTCCTTTCCTTCCTTTCCTTCCTTTCCTTCCTTTCCTTCCTTTCCTTCCTTTCCTTCCTTTCCTTCCTTTCCTTCCTTTCCTTCCTTTCCTTCCTTTCCTTCCTTTCCTTCCTTTCCTTCCTTTCCTTCCTTTCCTTCCTTTCCTTCCTTTCCTTCCTTTCCTTCCTTTCCTTCCTTTCCTTCCTTTCCTTCCTTTCCTTCCTTTCCTTCCCTCTTTTCCCTCCCTATCCCGGGATAATCCGGGATTCAGCCCCATCATTATCCCGCTCACGCCTTTCCCAGCTCGGATCCATCTGCGCCGCTCCCGGGGGAGTCTGAGCCCGTCCGTGCCAGCCCGGGGCCAACTCCGCCTCCCGCTCCGCCGGGATTCCCGGGAATGCGCCCGGGATGAGTCCCCCGAGGGGCTGAGCTGGCTCACCCAGACCTCCCCTGCCCCCAGGAATATTCCCAAACCTCCCCTGCCCTCAGGATTTTCCCCAAACTCCCCTGCCCCCAGGAAATTCCCAAACCTCCCCTGCCCCCAGGAATTTCCCCAAACCTCCCCTGCCCCCGGGAATTTCCCGTTCCCGGCCGGTTCTGTCTCTCCCACCTCCTCCCATCCCCGGTTCTGTAACGCCTCGTGTGGAAAACTCTTCCCAGAAGCAGAGCCGGGAACGGGGAGCGGTTTTGGGGCTCTCCTGAGCCTCTCCCGGCCCCGTTCCCCTCCTGGCCCGGTTCTCATCCCGCGGATCCCCGGCAGGGCTGAGCCCCCCCGGTGCCCCCGGTCCCGGCCGCTCTTCCCAGCGCCCGGTCCCGCTAGAGGGCAACAGAAAACCGGGAAAGAAGCGCCGGGAAAGGGCCTGGCAGCACCACCTCGGCTCGGCTTCCACCTCAGCGCCACCAAAAACCCCTCAGGCGCTCCTGGATCCCGGGAATTTACCGGCCCTGGGTGCCCGGGAGGGTTTCTGGAAGGATCCGTCACTTTTTTTTGCTCCCGTTGGCGCAGGAGCCGGGATCTCCTCTGGGGTTGAGGAGGAGTCTGAGAATGGCAGGATCGGAAAGGTTGGGAAAGGCTCCGAGGCCATCAAATCCCACCTTTCCCTGAGGAATCCATTCCCGCTGAGGTGCCACATCCCCCTGTCCTCCCGTGTCCCCGAGTGCCACCGCGCCAGGGAAGCTGCTCAGGGAATAAAACCCGATCCAGCTCCCAGGAAATTCCTGCCCAAGGTCGGATTTCCAGCAGGATTCGGCTTTCCAAGAATTCCAGGGCGCTGCAGGAGCCCAGCCTCGCTCCCCTTCCCAAAAATCCGCGATGGAGGCAGGCGGGGCTCCGGCAGCGATCCTGCACCGCACCGGGAGCGTTCCCGGGAATTCGCTGCATTTTTGCTTCCCAAAGCAGCTCAGGGAAAGGGGGGATGAGGGAGGGATGTGGAGAGGAGCGCAAAGGGATGTAAAGAAAAGGGATTTTCTCCTCAGAGCGGGAGAATCCCGGGTTTGATCCCAGTGCTGCCCATGGGAAGTTAATTCCCGGTATTCCAACTTCTCCTGAGAGGTGGGAGAAGGAGAACTGCTGCCCTCCACGGGCTAAAAGCCATCTCAGATCCCAAACCAGCGGCCTCTGGCTCCTTTCTCAGGGATCCCTGGCATTCCTTGATGGATGAGCTGGAACCGAGGTGACCAAAGGTTTTTGCTTTTCCCTGGAGGGGGAGGATGGGACCGATCCCAGAGGGCGATGCCGGCGACAAGGACAGAGCCGGGGACCCCCGCGGGTCCCCCCATCCCAGTCCGCTCCGGTTCTCCCAGTCCTGCCCCTCCCGAGGGAGCCGCGGGGACTTTGCCAGAGCCCGCTGAGCTCCCCAGGGGCCCCCCCATCCCCCGGGGACCCCCTCGGGGGGCTCTGCTGGGCCGCGGGCACTAAAGGGTTACTCCGGAGGTGCCGCTCGGCCCCGGCACCTGGCGGGGGAGGCGGGAGCGGAGCCGGAGCGGGGCTGGAGCGAGCAGGGATGGAGCGAGCCGGGGATGGAGCGGAGTTTCCCTGAGACTCGGGCGAGCGGCGGGCGGGGGAGCGGAGGGGCGGCCGAGGGGGCCGGGAGGCGGCGGGGCGGGCAGGGGGACAGGGGAGGGGACAGCGAAGGGGACACGGGGACAGCAGCGGCCGCAGGTGAAGCCGCCGCGCCTCGCCCGGAGCGGCCCCGCGGGGCGGGAGCTGCCGGGGCCACCATGGGCCGGGGGGGGCCGTAGGGAGCCGCTCCGCAGGGGGACCCCCCCTTCCCCTCGCTGACGCTGGAGGAGAAGGGAGGGAAAGACGGAAAAAGGAGGAAAATCCCAGCGAAACCCTCCCCAAAGCGGAGCCGCGGAGAAGGCGGCGGCGCCGGCTGGAAAATGCATCTTCCTCGGAGCTGCGTCCTCCTCCTCCTCCAGGGCAGCATCGCGCTGCTGGTGAGCGCCGGGAGGGCAGAGCAGGGGGGGCCGGGGGCTGCGGGCACCGGGGGTCGCGCAGCCACGGGGATGGGGCGTGCGGGGAACCGGCGGCGATCCCCAACGCCGTGCCCGCATCCCCGCCCGCCCCCGGGAAAATAAACGCGTCCCAAAACTTCTGTTATTTGGCCGCGGGGAGCGGGCAGGGCTGCCGAGGAGAAGGCTCCGGATCACCCCAGAAATCCGCACCCCCCAGCCCGGGGAGGGCTGGGGCAGAGCCGAGGCCGGGCCGGCTCCGGGATCCGCTTCCCGCTGCCTCCTCGGCCAGCCCAGTCCCGGGCACCCCGGGGCTTTTCGGGGTCCCCCAGCCGCGGGCGATGCGGCTGCAGCCCCCCCGGGTGCCCCCAGCCCCCCCGGGCGCCCCCAGCCCTCCCCTGGATGTGGCGGTTTGGGGGATCCGGGAGCGGAGCGGGCGGAGGAGCCCGGGGCAGCTCCCCGGGTGACACCTGCGCTCTGCTGTCCCCTGTCCTGCGCCGTCCCCCTGCCGCGGGTGTCCCCAGGCCCTGGCGGGGTTGGAGGGGGGGCAGGAGTGGGGTGAGGGCACAGGGGGTGCCGGAGCTGCGCCCTGAGCCGGCAGAGAGCGAACCCCGACTCCTCGCACCCATTCCCGGAGCAGCCGGGAGGGAGGAGAGCGGGAGGTGCCGCTGCCGGAGGGGAAACAGAACAGAATAAAGGGGAAATCGGGGCAGGGAGGCTGGGGAAGGGGCTGGGGAAGGGGCTGGGAGGGGTGGGTGACACTGGGGAAGGGGCTGGGAGGGGTGGGGAGCCCTGGGGAAGGGGCTGGCAGGGGTGGGTGACACTGGGGAAGGGGCTGGGAGGGGAGGGTGACACTGGGGAAGGGGCTGGCAGGGCTCGGTGACACTGGGGAAGGGGCTGGCAGGGCTCGGTGACACTGGGGAAGGGGCTGGCAGGGCTCGGTGACACTGGGGAAGGGGCTGTGAGGGCTCGGTGACCCTGAGGAAGGGGCTGGCAGGGCTCGGTGACACTGGGGAAGGGGCTGGCAGGGCTCGGTGACCCTGAGGAAGGGGCTGTAATGGCTCGGTGACACTGGGGAAGAGGCTGGGAGGGGTGGGTGACACTGGGGAAGGGGCTGGGAGGGGTGGGTGACACTGGGGAAGGGGCTGGCAGGGCTCGGTGACTCTGGGGAAGGGGCTGGCAGGGGTGGGTGACACTGGGTTAGGGGCTGGCAGGGCTCGGTGACTCTGGGGAAGGGGCTGGGAGGGCTCGGTGACCCTGAGGAAGGGGCTGGGAGGGGTGGGTGACCATGGGGAAGGGGCTGGCAGGGCTCGGTGACAGTGGGGAAGGGGCTGGAAGGTGTGGGGAGCCCTGGGGAAGGGGCTGGCAGGGCTCGGTGACATTGGGGAAGAGGCTGGCAGGGCTCGGTGACATTGGGGAAGAGGCTGGCAGGGCTCGGTGACACTGGGTTAGGGGCTGGCCGGGCTCGGTGACCATGGGGAAGGGGCTGGGAGGGGTGGGTGACCCTGAGGAAGGGGCTGGCCGGGCTTGGTGACTCTGGGGAAGGGGCTGGCAGGGCTCAGTGACACTGGGGAAGGGGCTGGCAGGGCTCGGTGACCCTGAGGAAGGGGCTGGCAGGGCTCGGTGCCACCCCCAGCCCGCAGCTCTCCCATCCCCGTGTCCAGGTGTTCTGTGCTCCAGAGGAACCCGCGAAAGGAGCGGATCCAGGCGAGCCCCGAGCCCGCGGGAGAGCCCCGAAGCTGCGAGAGCTGCTCTCCCCAAAGCCCCTCCCGAGCCTGAACCCGGCCCCGCCGCAGAACCGGAGCCTGCCGGGGCCGGGCCGCGCCTCCCGGGAGCTCGGGGGAGCCCCGGAGAACCGGGCCGGGCCGGAGCTCGGCCCGCGGGCGCAGCGGGAGCCGCGGCCGGCCCCGGGCAGGCTGCAGAAGCTTTTCGGCTGGGGAGACTTTTACTCCAACATCAAGACGGTGAAGCTGAACCTGCTGATCACGGGCAAGGTGGTGGATCACGGCAACGGCAGCGTCAACGTCTTCTTCCAGCACAACTCCACCGGCCACGGCAACATCTCCGTGAGCCTCGTGCCTCCCACCAAGGCCGTGGAGTTCGACCTGGAGCAGCAAATCTTCATCGAGGCCAAGGAGTCCAAGGTGTTCAACTGCCGAGTGGAGTCGGAGCAGGTGGCCCGGGCCAGGAAAACCTCGCTGTGCACCTTCGACCCGGCCAAGACGTGCTCGCAGGAGCACACGCAGAGCCGCGCCGCCTGGCTGTGCTCGCAGCCCTTCCGGGCCGTGTGCGTGTACATCACCTTCTACAGCAGCGACTACCGCCTGGTGCAGAAGGTGTGTCCCGACTACAACAAGCACAGCCGCCGGCCCTACTTCCCCTCGGGATGAGCCCCGCGGCCGGCGGCGATTCCCGGGATTCCCGGGATTCCCGGGCTGCCGTTCCCGGCGCGGCGATTCCTGGGCTTGGATTGCGGGACTGCGATTCCAGGACAGCGATTCCCGAGGTCTCGGGGTGGGGGGGAGGGATGGGGGTGCTCCCTGGAAGCAGCAGGTGTGGAAAGAAGAGGAGAATTTCCCGTTTTTCCCGGTGGAGCGAGGGCTGGATTTGGGATGTGGGAACAGGACAGAGCCTCGAGTTCCTCAGTGCAATAATGGCTCGGCCTGGATTGGGGTTCGGATTTCCAGGTAAAGAGGGCTCCGGATGAAGGGTCACAACCCCTGGAGGCCGGGAAGAGCTCGGGAAAGGGGGGAAAAGCCGCCTGATGGTGCCACTGTCCCCGGGCACCCCCCGGCTCCCCAAGATGTGGGCTCTGCAGGAGCTGGGGGGGAGTTCTCCCATCCCGAAGGCTCCCGGGATGGGCAGGGGGGCTCTCCCCACGCCAGGCCGGTGCCGCGGGGGGCTCGGGGGCTCAGAGCTGCATTCCCGGGCAGAGCAATCCCGGCGGAGCGGGTCCGGTGTGCGGGCACAGCGAGGGATCCCCGCGGCTCCCGATTCACGCCCTGCTTCCCTTCCATCCCCCGATCCCTGCCCCGATCCCCGCCCCGATCCCCGCCCCGATCCCTGCCCGGATCCCTGCCCGGATCCCTGCCCAGATCCCTGCCCCGATCCCTGCCCCGATCCCCGCCCGGATCCCTGCCCCGATCCCTGCCCCGATCCCTGCCCCGATCCCTGCCCCGATCCCTGCCCGGATCCCTGCCCCGATCCCTGCCCCGATCCCTGCCCGGATCCCTGCCCCGATCCCTGCCCCGATCCCTGCCCCGATCCCTGCCCGGATCCCCGCCCCGATCCCCGCCCCGCTCCCTGCCCCGATCCCTGCCGCGATCCCTGCTCCGCTCCCTGCCCCGATCCCTGCCCGGATCCCTGCCCGGATCCCTGCCCCGATCCCTGCCCGGATCCCTGCCCCGATCCCTGCCCCGATCCCTGCTCCAATCCCCGCCCCGATCCCCGCCCCGATCCCTGCCCCGATCCCTGCCCCGATCCCTGCCCGGATCCCTGCCCTGCTCCCTGCCCCGATCCCTGCCCGGATTCCAGCCCCGATCCCTGCCCCGCTCCCTGCCCGGATCCCTGCCCCGCTCCCTGCCCGGATCCCTGCCCCGATCCCTGCCCTGATCCCTGCCCCGGTCCCGGCTCCCGGCGCCGCCGTTCCCGGGCAGACGGGCAGGAGCGGGAGCTCAAGGCCGGGATTTCATTCCCCGGGAAGGAACGGGAACTCCCCCGCGCCGCCCCGGGGAGGGAATAAAGAGCTCATGGTGGCACCGAGGCAGGGCCGGAGTTTTTTGTGGAAGCGTCGGCAGGAGAGGGAAAACAAACGTGTGGGGTTGGGAATGATGGCCCCGATCCAGGCCCGAGTCCAGCTCCTTCCCGGGAATGGGCTGCCAGACTCTCTTTACGTGAGAATTCCCAATTTCCTCCCCTTCCCCAGGAATCCAAACCTCAGGCTCCCATTTTTGTGGTATTCCCAATTTCCTCCCCTTCCCCAGACATCCGAATCTCAGTCTCTCACCTATTTGGGCATTCCCAGCTCCCAGGTGTTCCCAATCTTCTCACCTTCCCAGGCATCCGAATTTCAGGCTCCTATTTTTGGGGCATTCCCAACCTCCTCCCCTTCTCAGACATCCAAACTTCCGTCTCCCACTTCCACTGGCACATTCCCTCCTCCAGAAAAGACCAAAAAAAGCCACTTCCCTTCCCTTTACCCTCTAAATTCCCTGAATCCAGAGCACCAGGCCAACCCCAAAAATTCCTTCCCACCCTCACAGGACAGGTCCTGCCCCCGGAGCGGGGTTTGTACTTCCCAAAATTGATTTATTCCCAAAATAAATCCCTTCTCCAGAGCTCTGGAAGGGCTTTGCTGGCTGCTGGCAGAGTTTCAGGATGAGCTCTCACATCCAGCCAGGAGCTGCTCCCCAAAACCCACTCCAGAATCCACGAGGAGACTTTTCCTCACAGAGCCCCAAAAGTTGGGAAAAGCTCCGGGAAATTTCGCCTTTCCAGGAAATAACGGGAGCGAGGTTTGGATTGAGGAGGGGAAATGTGGGGAATTAAAAGCATTCCCGAAGGACTCGCGTTTGTGGGAGGAAGGAGACGCGAAAATCGTTAAGTTCTCATTGAGGCGACATCAAAAAACAAACCGAAACTAAAAAAAAAAAAGAAAAAATAAAATCCCGGCACAAAAGTTGGAGAAATCTGGAGGAATCGCGGAGAATCGCGGCCGGGAGCAGCCCCGGGAGCGGGCGGGAGCGGGAGGAGGCTCCAAGGATGCGCGGCTGCCGGAGGGATGCGGAGCCGCGGTTTCTAAGGAGACCAGGACGGGCCATTATTCCAGCCTGGAGAGGAGAATTCCTGCTCCAGGAGCCGCGGGGAGCCGGGGAGGAGCCGCAGGAAAAATCCCCGCATCCCAAAGCCACTCCCGGGACCCAGCATTCCTGGAATTCCCGGTGCTGGGGGCTGGTGCTGCCTTTGATCCAGGAGTTATCCCGGTTTTCCCCTGCCCCACAAACATTCCCGGTTTTCCAGCAGGTTCTGGGATTGTTTTCCTTCCCAGGACACCGGGAAGGAGCTGCCCCCACCAACCTCTCCCCATCCATGGATTGTCCTGTGTCATGGGGGAGGGAAAACCTTGGGAATCCCATCCCAAAACCTCTCCCGGCATCCAGGGGTGGATTTTAGGGAGGGGAGGATCCACAGGGCCGCATTCCCAAAAGATTGGGATGCAATCCCAAAGGAAGAGGCTGGATGGCTCCAGCACCAGCCTGGCTCCTGCCAGGTTTTCCATGGATTTTCCAGCTCCAGGAGCTCCTGCCGAGGGCTGCAGGAGGTGCCTGAATCCCCTGGGATGGGGGAGCAGTTCCTGGAAATGCTGGAACCCAGCACATCCACGGGCAGGAGAAGCAGCGGGATCACGGGAGAGGAAGTTTGGGAGGATGGAAAACAGAGCTGAGACCTGGAATAGAACAAGAGGGAAAGGACAGGAATGGAAAACTCATCCAGCCCCAGCCCAAATCCCTCCAGACTCCAAGGGCTCAGCAGGGAATTCCCAGCTCAGATCCCAGCCCTGCCGGCAGTGGAAACGCTGTCAATAATTCAGGATGGGCTCCGGAGCTGCGGGAACGGCTCAGAAAGGGTGGGAGGGATGGAGGGATGGATGGATGGATGGATGGATGGATGGATGGATGGATGGATGGATGGATGGATGGATGGGGATGGATGGATGGATGATGGATGGATGGATGGATGGATGGATGGATGGATGGATGGATGGATGGATGGATGGATGGATGGGGATGGATGGATGGATGGATGGATGGATGGATGGATGGATGGATGGATGGGGATGGATGGATGGATGATGGATGGATGGATGGATGGATGGATGGATGGATGGATGGATGGATGGATGGATGGAGCAGCCCCCACCCCATCTCAGGGGGGCTCCCGGGTTTGGGAGCTGCTGCTCCCACATTCCATGGAGTTGTGCTGGCTGTGGAAACCCAGGAATGCCTCGGAGGATAAAGCAGGGAGGAGGGAGGGCTCCCACATTCCCAGGCTTTTCCAGCGTCTCTTACCCCCACTTCCATCCAGGGGGATTTCCCACAGGAGAGAAGATCCCACTGCTGTGGGAGAACAGCCCAAAGGGGGAGGGAATCCCGAGCTCCGGGCACGGGGGCTCTGGAATGTCCTGTCCTGTTCAGGAAAACACAATTCCAACGGTGAATCCAGGGAGGAGACGGCGCTGAAGGAGATTCCTGATGGATTCTGTGCAGGGAATGATGGATAAACGAGGGGTGGGGCAGTGCTGGAGCACCCCGGGGTCCTGCTGTGCCTGTGGAGCACTTGGGGATCACCTTTGGAATTGCAGCCTGGTTTTAACTCTGCTCCCTCTCCTCACCACAGGATCTGACACATCCCCCTGAATGCCAAAATCCAGCCTGGAATATTCCCATTCCTGTTCCCATTCCCATTCCCATTCCCATTCCATCCCCATCCCCATCCCCATTCCCATTTTACTCCCATTCCCATTCCCATTTTATTCCCATTCCATTCCCATCCCCATTCCCATTTTATTCTCATTCTCATTCCCATTCCCATTTTATTCCCATTCCCATTCCATTCTCTTTCCCATTCCCGTTTTATTCCTATTCCCATTCCTATTCTCATTCCCATTTTACTCCCATTCCCATTTTATTCCCATTCCCATTCCCATTTTATTCCCATTCCCATTTTATTCCCATTCCCCATTCCCATTCCCATTCCCATTTCCATTTTATTCCCATTCCCATTTCCATTCCCATTTCATTCCCATTCCTTTCCCATTCCCATTTTATTCCCATTCCCATTCCCATTTTACTCCCATTCCCATTCCCATTTTATTCCCATTCCCATTTTACTCCCATACCCATTTTATTCCTGTTCCCATTCCCATTCCCATTTTAGTCCTATTCCCATTTTACTCCCATCCCCATTCCCATTCCCATTCCACTCCCATTCCCATTCCCATTCCCATCCCCATCCCCATTTCCATTCCCACTCCCATTCCCATTCCCATTCCCATTTTACTCCCATTCCCATTTTATTCCCATTCCCATTCCCATCTCCAGTTGTTTTCCCCAGGAGGAACCAGAGCCATTCCTGGATTTTCCCTCACCCCAGCACTGCTCCCCCGCTGGATTTTCCCAGATTTTGGGACGCTCCAGCACTTTCCACAGACAGGGATTTGCTCCTCCCAGCCCTGGGTCACAGCAAACCTTGGGATCTTTAATTAACGCCCTCCTTGGCTCGCCGGGCTCAGCCAGATGGAGCTTAATTTAATTAGGAGATTTTAATTACCCACAATAGCAGGATTTCCAAACCACGGGCAGGAGCGAGAGGTTTTGGGATCAGCCCCAATCCCCCCCCCTGGAGCTGCCCATGGGATGCAGGGAATGTTGGGCACTGCTTTCCCAGAAAAAATGCCTGGGTTTGATCAACATTCCAAGGAATTCTGGCCACATTCCCAAAAAAAAATCCATTGGGAAAATCCATCCATGCCCAAACCCCTCAGCAGGGGGAAGGGCCGAGCCTGAGGGAGCCCCGGGGCAGCATCCAGGGGGTTTTGGGTTTCAGGGATCAGAATTTGCCAAGGAATGCAGGCAAAAATTCCAGAGGGATGGCCAGGACCTCATCCCTGCTCCCAGGGCTGGGGCTGCCCCAGTTCTCCCAGTTTGGCCAGTTGATTCCCACACCAGCTGCATGAAATCCATGAAATCCATGAAATCCATGAAATCCATGAAATCCTTGCCTTTCCTGCTGTTCCTGGGGGAATCAGGGATCCAGGGAGCTGCTGCTGGGAGCAAGAGGATAATCATAAATAATTTACAGAAAAATAATAAAACCAATAAAATAAAATTAATAATGATGATGATGATGATGATGATAATAATTCCAAGAGGAGCCCTCGGTGCCATCCTCTCCTTGCCAGGATCCCTCCTCATTCCACGCCACAATTCCCCTCTTCTCCCCAGCCCTCCCTCAATTAACACAGCTCCTCCAGGGATTTGAATAATTCAGTGCCCGGGATGGAATTCGAGGGAAGGAGCAGCAAAAATCCCAATTCCACTTGAACCAAAACCGGGCTGGATTTCCCTGCCCACGCTTTGCCCAGGAAACTTCAAAAAGCCGAATCCTACGGAGCTGCTCCTGCTTTATTTATCCAGTTTATTTTCCAAAAGCCTCCCAGGCCATTTATTTCCCCAATTATTTCATGTGCTGCTCTTTTATTTTTTCCCTGTTTTTTTCCCCCCAGTTTTTTTTTCTTGCCTCACTCAGGGAAGTCTCTCCCCCTTTTTGTGCATTCACTGCACCCCCAGCTTTAAATTAAATTAAATTAAAATTTATATTTATATTTCAATTAAATTGAAATCAAACACACCCAAGAATCTGGGATTGCCAAATTTCCTGCAGCCTGAGCCTGGAATTGCAGCCAAGGAGCAAAGTGGGCAGCAGGTCAGGAAAGAACAACTAAACCCAAACCAAACCCTCTCTAATTAAATGTCTTCATATTAAATTTACTCCAAAAAAAGTCCTTGGGAACAAGGGGGGGATTTGGGACACCAGGATGGAGATGAAGGAAAATGGAGGGAGAATTTCAGAGAATAAACCCCAGGAAGTGGAGAAAGCTGCAAAAATGGGAGTCTAAAAAAAATGAAATGAAACCAAAATTTGCTGCATTCCCTTTCCTGGGAGAGCAGAAAACACCTGGAACAGCCAGGGACAAACGGGGACAAATCCAGGGACAAATCCAGGGACAAATCCAGGGACAGGGAAAAGTGTCCAGGTTTGGATGCTCCAAGGAGCTGGAGCTGGGAGCAGGGACAGGGCAGGGATCCAGGGATCCATTCCAGGGATTCAGGGATCCAGGGATTCATTCCAGGGATTCAGGGATCCAGGGATCCATTCCAGGGATGCTGGGAGCTGTTCCTGGGGGGATTCAGGGATCCAGGGATTCATTCATGAGGGATTCAGGGATCCCTGGAGCTGTTCCTGGGGGATTCAGGTTCCAGGGATCCATTCCAGGGATCCTGGGAGCTGTTCCTGGGGAATTCATGGATTCGGGGATCCATTCCAGGGATCCTTGGAGCTGTTCCTGGGGAATTCATGGATCCAGGGATCCATTCCAGGAATCCCTGGAGCTGTTCCTGAGGAATTCAGGGATCCAGGGATCCATTCCTGGGGGATTCAGGGATCCCTGGAGCTGTTCCTGGGGGATTCAGGTTCCAGGGATCCATCCCAGGGATCCCTGGAGCTGTTCCTGGGGGATTCGGGGATCCCTGGAGCTGTTCCCGGGGGATTCAGGGATCCAGGGATCCATTCCTGGGGGATTCAGGGATCCAGGGATCCCTGGAGCCGCTCCAGGGGAGAGCAGGAAGAAGGAGGCGCATCAAAGATGGCCCAGGGGGATGAGAGGTCCCTGTCTGATCCCTGAGCAAAGGGAAGAGCAGGAATTCAAAGCTGGAATTCAGAGCTGGAATTCAAAGCAGCAGCACGAGGTCCAGGCTCAGCGTGGCTCCTCTGGAAAGGGATTGTTAAATATTCCCTGTGCCTGTGGAATTCCCAGCTCTGGAAAGGGATTGTTAAATATTCCCTGTACCATTCCCAGCCCTGGAAAGCTGATTGTTAAATATTCCCTTTGCCTGTGCAATTCCCAGCCCTGGAAAGGGATTGTTAAACATTCCCTGTGCCTGTGGAATTCCCAGCTCTGGAAAGGGATTGTTAAATATTCCCTGTGCCTGTGGAATTCCCAGCTCTGGAAAGGGATTGTTAAATATTCCCTGTGCCTGTGGAATATCCAGCCCTGGAAAGGGATTGTTAAACATTCCCTGTACCATTCCCAGCCCTGGAAAGCTGATTGATAAATATTTCCTGTGCCTGTGCAATTCCCAGCTCTGGAAAGGGATTGTTAAATATTCCCTGTGCCTGTGGAATTCCCAGCCCTGGGAAGGTGATTGCTAAATATTCCCTGTGCCATTCCCAGCCCTGGGAAGGGATTGTTAAATATTCCCTGTGCCTGTGGAATTCCCAGCCCTGGGAAGGGATTGTTAAACATTCCCTGTGCCTGTGGAATTCCCAGCTTTGGAAAGGGATTGTTAAATATTCCCTGAAGCCCCTGGGGGTGGGAAAAGGAGGGAGAGGAACTCTCCTTCCTCCAGGGATGGAAAATCCGGGACAGGGGATCCCTGATCCATTCCCTGGGATCCATCCCCCTCTGGAACTGCTCCCACTCCCTTCCCAGGGGATTTGGGGCTCATCCCAACATTCCTGGCTGCTGTCCCTGTCCCATCAGGATTGTCCTGCTCTCCCTCCTCACCTCCCGACAGGTGCAGGTGAAGGGAAGGACCCAGGGCTGGAATCCTGCAGGAATCATTAAAAACTCTGGAATTTTGGCCTCACCTGCAAGGAGAAACAACAGATTTATATTGAAATTCCCCCCAAAAAAACCTCCCCTGAATTCCAGGAACCTCAGGGCACCAGGAGGACACGGCAGAGCGAGGAGAACCCGAGGAGGTTCTTAAAACCGGAACAAAATTAAAAAACAACAACGTAAAGAAAAAACCAGAGATAACCACAGGGTACAAAATAGGAATTATTTATATTTTCCAAAAGAAAAAACAAAAAGAGTTCCCAGCTATTGAAACATCTCTGCTGTAAGAAGTGACTAAATAGAAAGGGACAGGGCTGGCCCCAGACAGCCAGACCAGGTACAAACAGTGTAAGAATCACGGAGCAACTCAGGGACGTGGCACGCAGCCGTCAGCAAGAGTGAAATTCATCCTGGGGGGGGTTTGGGGTTTGTTTTTTTTTTCTTTCGTTAAAAAAAGAGGGAGGAAAGGGGAAATAAAGCAGGGGGGAAATGGCCAGAGCATTTCCCACAATGTTTAAAACAGAAACCGTCGGTGCTGCTCTCGGCTCGAGGGGTCTGCAGTCCTCTCCTCCCAGCACGGCCTTCACCGCCCCTCGCGCTCCGAGCTGACATTTCATAGAAAAAGGGGGTTTTGAACCATTTTTGTTTGTTTTTTTTTTCTGTTTGCAGTGGACACACAAGTGCTAAAACAGCAAATTCATCTCCTGGCCGAGGGCAGCGGGGCACACGCACGTCCAGCTCAGCTCGGCCGCCAGGACTTTGGGGAACGTTTGCCATAAATCCTCCTGGAGGTTTCCTCCCCAAAACCTCGGTGGAAACTTCTGCCTTCAACTCTCCCAAGCGAGCAGAGTCCTCTGCCCCAGGCATCCCACACACACAGAGCCCCGGGCCGGGGGAACAGCCGGATCCTGGAGGGCCTCAGGCGGGTGCAAGGGAACACACAGACACAGGGAATCGCAGGAACAGCCCCAGAGCCCACCCTCCCCCCTTTTCCCAAAGTTTCTCGGTGCTGTTGGACAAAGTCTGGATGTCACACGGAGCAGCCTCTTCCCCCCAACAACAGAGTCCAAGCTCCGCGGGCCTCGCCGGCTCCCCGGTGCTCAAGGGCTGGGCAGCAGCGGCAGCAGCAGCTGGGGCCGCTTCCAGGAAAGCTCGGGATGAGGGTCGGCAGCTTTAGGATTGCTTCAGCCGCTTGCGGGGCGGGCCCAGGAACGGGCACTGCGCCGAGGCCAGCGAGCGATAGGCCTCGGCCACCAGGTGGGGGTGGGACACCACCATGGACTTCCAGCCCGACGTCTCCATCACGTCCGAGGCGTGGCTGCAACACAGAGGGGGCGGCTGAGGCACGGGGGGCGCTGGGGAAACTGGGAATGGGGGCTGGGGAAACTGGGAATGGGGGCTGGGTAACTGGGAATGGGGGCTGGGGTAACTGGGAATGGGGGCTGGGGTAACTGGGAATGGGGGATGGGTTACTGGGAATGGGGGCTGGACTGGGAATGGGGACTGGACCGGGAATGGGGACTGGGGTAACTGGGAATGGGGACTGGGTAACTGGGAATGGGGATTGGGGAAACTGGGAATGGGGATTGGACCGGGAATGGGGACCGGGGTAACTGGGAATGGGGATTGGACCGGGAATGGGGACTGGGGTAACTGGGAATGGGGACTGGGAATGGGGACTGGGAAAAAACTGGGAATGGGGATTGGACGGGGAATGGGGACTGGGGTAACTGGGAATGGGGGCGGGGTAACTGGGAATGGGGACTGGGAATGGGGACTGGGGTAACTGGGAACGGGGACAAGGAATTGGGACTGGGGTAACTGGGAATGGGGGCCGGGGTAACTGGGAATGGGGGCTGGGGAAACTGGGAATGGGGGCTGGGGAAACTGGGAATGGGGGCTGGGAGCTAACTGGGAATGGGGACTGGGAGCTAACTGGGAATGGGGACTGGGAGCTAACTGGGAATGGGGACTGGGGTAACTGGGGTGAGGGACTGGAGTAACCAGGAATGGGGACTGGGATAATTGGGAGCAAACTGGGATCAGGGACTGGGATAACCAGTGTGAGGGACTGGGATACCAGGAAGCAGATCAGGATCAGAGACTGGGATAACAGGGAGCAAACTGGGATTAGGGACCAGGATAATGAGGAACAAACTGGAATTAGGGACCAGGATAATGGGGAACAAACTGGGATTAGGGACCAGGGTAATGGGGAACAAACTGGGATTAGGGACCAGGGTAATGGGGAACAAACTGGGATTAGGGACCAGGGTAACGGGGAACAAACTGGGCTTAGGGACCAGGATAACAGAGAACAAACTGGGATTAGGGACCAGGATAACGGGCTCAGCCCTCCAGGTTCTTCCCAGGGCCCTGAGGAACTTGGGGGTTTCTTCCTCCTGGGCTCTCCCAGGTGTCTGAGGGGTTTGGCCCCATTTCAGGCTCAGGGCTCAGGAGGAAAAGCTGCAGCAGATTCCAGGTGGGATGGCAGAACACAGAGCTCATCCCAAGGCCAGCTCTGGGCACAGGAATGGTTTAAATCGATATAAAAAGCCCTGGAAGAAGTGCACCGAGTGACAGAAATGTTCCATTTATTAAAGCTTGGCAGGGATTTTCCATCTGCTGCTGGATTGAGAGCTGGAATCAATCCCTCAGCATCAAATCATGGAATGCTTTGGGCTGGAAGGACCTTAAAGCTCATCCAGCTCCATGGGCAGGGATGATGGCTCCTGCTATCCCAGGCTGCTCCCAGCCAGGACAATTCCAGGACCAGAACTCCCTGATCCTGCCCTGCCTGCACACCCCAGGAAGCTCCAGAGCAGCTTCTGGGCTGTTCCCACTCTGGACAACCCCAGGGGACAAGGCTGGCCTGGGTTTGGGGCAATTCCACCAGTGGAATGTGGATAAACCACGGATGACAGGGAGGGAGCTCAAAAATGAGAGAGCAGAACCTTCCCTGCACGGGCCAGGGCAGGAGAGAGAACCCTGCTGCTCCCAGGGGACAGCAAAAACAAATCCTGGAATCCTGGGGGTGGGAGGGAGCCCAGCTTG
Organism: Fringilla coelebs; assembly: GCF_963513975.1. Taxonomy (NCBI): domain Eukaryota; kingdom Metazoa; phylum Chordata; class Aves; order Passeriformes; family Fringillidae; genus Fringilla; species Fringilla coelebs. The sequence goes on from NC_140053.1 coordinate 1,062,802, forward strand.
GTTTGTTTGGGGTGAGCAGTGAGAGTGAGAGAGGGAAGGGAAAAGGGAAGGGGGAAAGGGGAAAGGGAAGGGGGAAAGGGAAGGGGAAAAGGGGAAAGGGAAGGGGGAAAGGGAAGGGGGAAAAGGGAAGGGGGAAAAGGGAAGGGGGAAAAGGGAAGGGGGAAAAGGGAAGGGGGAAAAGGGAAGGGGGAAAAGGGAAGGGGGAAAAGGGAAGGGGGAAAAGGGAAGGGGGAAAGGGAAGGGGGAAAAGGGAAGGGGGAAAAGGGAAGGGGGAAAAGGGAAGGGGGAAAGGGGAAAGGGAAGGGGGAAAGGGAAGGGGAAAAGGGGAAAGGGAAGGGGGAAAGGGAAGGGGGAAAAGGGAAGGGGGAAAAGGGAAGGGGGAAAAGGGAAGGGGGAAAAGGGAAGGGGGAAAAGGGAAGGGGGAAAAGGGAAGGGGGAAAAGGGAAGGGGGAAAAGGGAAGGGGGAAAAGGGAAGGGGGAAAAGGGAAGGGGGAAAAGGGAAGGGAGAAAAGGGAAGGGGGAAAAGGGAAGGGGGAAAAGGGAAGGGGGAAAAGGGAAGGGGGAAAAGGGAAGGGGGAAAAGGGAAGGGGGAAAAGGGAAGGGGGAAAAGGGAAGGGGGAAAAGGGAAGGGGGAAAAGGGAAGGGGGAAAAGGGAAGGGGGAAAAGGGAAGGGGGAAAAGGGAAGGGGGAAAAGGGAAGGGGGAAAAGGGAAGGGGGAAAAGGGAAGGGGGAAAAGGGAAGGGGGAAAAGGGAAGGGGGAAAAGGGAAGGGGGAAAAGGGAAGGGGGAAAAGGGAAGGGGGAAAAGGGAGGAGGAAAAGGGAAGGGGGAAAAGGGAAGGGGGAAAAGGGAAGGGGGAAAAGGGAAGGGGGAAAAGGGAAGGGGGAAAAGGGAAGGGGGAAAAGGGAAGGGGGAAAAGGGAAGGGGGAAAAGGGAAGGGGGAAAAGGGAAGGGGGAAAAGGGAAGGGGGAAAAGGGAAGGGGGAAAAGGGAAGGGGGAAAAGGGAAGGGGGAAAAGGGAGGAGGAAAAGGGAAGGGGGAAAAGGGAAGGGGGAAAAGGGAAGGGGGAAAAGGGAAGGGGGAAAAGGGAAGGGGGAAAAGGGAAGGGGGAAAAGGGAAGGGGAAAGGGGAAAAGGGGAGGGTTTGTCCATCCTGGAGCAATTACTCACTAATTAATGAAGTCCACGGCCTGGGTTTTGAGCTGGTCTGCGCTGTGCAGGTCAGCCAGGATCAGGATCTCAGCCGCGTTCTCCACGGACAGGTTACTGCAGAGAGCATCCTCACACATCACCTTCAGCCTCTCCAGGGCATACTGGGACAAAACCACGGAATTACACCCAAAATCACACCCAGGCACTGCCCAGGGACCCTCACACACCTCCTCCAGCCTCTCCAGGGCATACTGGGACAAAAACCATGGAATTACACCCAAAATCACACCCAGGCACTGCCCAGGGACCCTCACACACCTCCTTCAGCCTCTCCAGGGCATACTGGGACAAAAACCATGGAATTACACCCAAAATCACACCCAGGTACTGGTAGAGACCCTCACACACCTCCTTCAGCCTCTCCAGGGCAAATCCATGGAATTACACCCAAAATTCCACTCAGGTACTGCCCAAAGACCCTCACACACCTCCTTCAGCCTCTCCAGGGCAAATCCATGGAATTCCACCCAAAATTCCACTCAGGTACTGCCCAGGGACCCTCACACACCCCCATCAGCCTCTCCAGGGACAAAACCACAGAATTACACCCAAAATCACACTCAGGTACTGCCCAGGGACCCTCACATACCCCCATCAGCCTCTCCAGGGCAAACCCATGGAATTACAGCAGGGAACACCTCGGGGGTGGGAACCCTCAAGCTGTGCTCCTCCTTTTCAGGTTTGTACCCTGGAATGTTCTGTGCCCTGAGCTGGGATCCATTTGTGGGATCTTTGCCATGGGATCAGCTCCATCACTATAAATTGATTTATTGATGAATTGGTTTTAGGTTCTGACTGAGATTTCCCCCCGTCAAGATTGGATTTAAATGCAGAATTCCAGCTCATGAGCCCCATTTTCCCTGAAGCCTGGCTGATAACAGAGGCAGAGCACTCGGAGTTTTCTCTGGCAAATTGAGAGGGCAAATCAAATTTCTTTGCTAATCTGTCTCAATAAATAAAGCAGTTTATGGGGCCAGCCATGAGTTTGGATAATTGCCTGTCAGAGCCTCGAAATGTAACAAATAAAGCTGGGCACTCTCCTGCTGCAGATGGAACATTCTCCTCCATGTATCCACTTTTTAGTTTCATTTTTGCTACAAATAACTCATTTTTAATTACATTGTTGGCCCCCAGTGGCCACTGTGGGCTCTCAGCAGCAACATTTCCCCTTCCTCCTTTTTTAATTCCACCTCAACTCCCCCCAGCCTCCTGCACTGCCAGCTCCTGGAGTTGAATTTTGGTTGGTTTTGGGCTAATTACAGCTTTTTCCTAAGAGACAGCAGAGCTCTGAGGGAGCTGCTTCAGTCCCCGGGGTAAATATTGGATGCTTTATGTGTTTTCATGGAGGAGTTTTTTATTCCTGCTTTTAAGGCACACAACGAGCTGGAAAGGGAAAGCAAAGCTGTGTTAAAAGGCAGCAAAGTCAGAATTAAAGCTCTCCCTGCCCTAAGTGCTGCTCCTCCAGTCAATACCTTGGAATAAATGTGGGGATGGTTGTGTGGAATCTCCTGGCTCTGATTCCCACCTCAATCCCAGCTGGAATGGATGGAGCCCAGGGACACTGAGGGGCACAAAGCACCCCCAGCCCAGGAGAATCCCAGGATTTCAGGAGCAGGGGAGAACCCCAGGATTCCAGGAACAGGAAAAATCCCAGGATTCCAGAAGCAGGGGAGAACCCCAGGATTTCAGCAGGGAAGAACCCCAGGATTCCAGGAGCAGGAAAAATCCCAGCATTTCAGGATCAGGGGAGAACCCCAGGATTCCAGGAACTGGGGAGAACCCCAGGATTCCAGGAGCAGGGGAGAACCCCAGGATTCCAGGAGCAGGAGAGAACCCCAGGATTCCAGGAACAGGAAAAATCCCAGGATTCCAGGAACAGGGGAGAACCCCAGGATTCCATGAGCAGGGGAGAACCCCAGGATTCCAGGAGCAGGGGAGAACCCCAGGATTCCAGGAGCAGGGGAGAACCCCAGAATTCCAGGAACAGAAAAAATCCCAGGATTCCATGAGCAGGGGAGAATCTCAGGATTCCAGGAGCAGGAAAAATCCCAGGATTTCAGGAGCAGAGGAGAGCCCCAGGATTCCAGGAGCAGGGGAGAACCCCAGAATTCCAGGAACAGAAAAAATCCCAGGATTCCATGAGCAGGGGAGAATCTCAGGATTCCAGGAACAGGAAAAATCCCAGGATTTCAGGAGCAGGGGAGAATCTCAGGATTCAGGCTCCAGATTGGATCATTCCCTAGCACTGAGCCACTTCTAATGGGAAAAAAAGAAGAAAAAGGGAATAATTTGGGTTGTAAATGATGGGTTTCAGGGGTTAACAGAGCTCTCACTCCCATCTCTGGGGCTGCAAAGGGGAGGGGAAGAGCCCCAGGGAATTCCAGCAGCTCCCAGGAGCAGCAGGGACTGGCACTGCAGCAGGAAAACCAACACTATTTCCCACTCCTGGATTTCCAGAGCCTCAGGGCTGACAGGAGGCAGGGCAGGAGGAGAACTGTTTGTCCAGACTCAGCACTGCTCCGGGGATTTGGGAATAACCACATGGAAAAACATCCCTGGGTCTGCTCTGTAATTGTCTCCTCAGCCCAGCTCGGATCATGCTGAACAGGCTCTTCTGGGACCTCCAAAAATCCTTAAAAATGAGCAGTAGAGCAAAAATTCCTGATGGCTTAATGGGAAGATCTGCAGCAGAGTCCTCTGGAAGCTTCAAAAATGCTTAAAAATGGGCAGTGGAGACAGAAATCCTGATGGATCTGTGCAGCTCCAGGTGTGTTCTCTGTCAATCTGCTGGTCCAGCTGTGTTTCCAGGTTTCCCTGGAAGCCTCAATCCCAAGGAACCTGCTCATCCCAAGGCTCTGGGAGCACTGTGGACAGGAAATCCCACGGCATTCCAGCTCCCCAGCTCCCACCGATCCCCAGTTTACCTTGTCAGCAGCTGCCAGCAGATCATCAGCCATCTTGTCCAGGTTTGGGGCCTTCCCAGTGTAAATGAAACACATCATTTCCTTAAAAACCTCGGGCTCCACGTCGTTGATCTCAACCCGGTTCTGCAAAGGGGAAAAAGGAGAAAAGGAGGGGTCTGCCATGGGATCCAGGGCTGCTCATGCCCCAAAACCCTTCAGTGCCAGAGAGAAATGGGTTACAAGGAGTTGAATTTGAGAAAGAAAGGGAAAAGGAGTGGGGAAAAGGAGTGGGGAAAAGGAGTGGGGAAAAAGGAGTGGGGAAAAAGGAGTGGGGAAAAAGGAGTGGGGAAAAAGGAGTGGGGAAAAAGGAGTGGGGAAAAAGGAGTGGGGAAAAAGGAGTGGGGAAAAAAGGAGTGGGGAAAAAAGGAGGGGGGAAAAAGGAGGGGGGAAAAAGGAGGGGGGAAAAAGGAGGGGGGAAAAAGGAGGGGGGAAAAAGGAGTGGGGAAAAAAGGAGGGGGGAAAAAGGAGGGGGGAAAAAGGAGGGGGGAAAAAGGAGGGGGGAAAAAGGAGGGGGGGAAAAGGAGGGGGGAAAAGGAGGGGGGAAAGAAAATATGTGGATGGAGCAAGAACAATTCCAAGCTGTATCCCACAGTCTCCACTTCTCCTTCCCAAGGGAACACAGCTGATCCCGGATCCCTCCAAATCCTGCTCCCTTCAGGGGCAGAGGTGTCCCTGTGTGAGAGGAGCAGCTGCAGGTGCCAGAGGGGGATCCAGCAGGGATCACCTGAGCAGGACCTTTCCCTGGCTCTCACCTTTTTGCTCTCCTCCATCTCGTGCTCGAACATGGCGCTGAACACCGGGGAGCGCGCTGTGGGGGGAACAGAACCTGCTGGGAATGCTGCATCCCCTGGGAAGGGCTGGCTGCTGCTCCAGCACCTCCCATCAGGGATGGCATTCCCAGAGCACTTGTGCCTGCTCCTGGATGCCTGGAAGGGGCCCAGGCCAGGCTGGATGGGGCTGGGAGCACTCTGGGATTGTGGAAGGTGTCCCTGGCATGGATGAGCTCTGAGCTCTCTTCATCCCCCCCATTCCCTCCATCCCAAACCATTCCTTCCATTGCCTCCATCCCAAACCATTGTCTCCATCCCAAACCATTGTCTCCATCCCAAACCATTCCCCCACACCCCCAATCCCTCCATCCTAAACCTCCCATTCCCCCCCATTCCCTCCATCCCAAACCATTCCCTCCATCCCAAACCATTCCCTCACATTTTCTCCATCCCAAACCATTCCCCCCATCCCAAACCACTCCCCCCATTCCCTCCATCCCAAACCATTCCCCCCATTCCCTCCATCCCAAACCTTTCCCTCCCACCCCAAACCACTCCCCCCATTCCCTCCATCCCAAACCATTCCCCCCATTCCCTTCATCCCAAACCATTCCCTCCATCCCAAACCATTCCCTGACATTCCCTCCATCCCAAACCATTCCCTGACATTCCCTCCATCCCAAACCATTCCCTCACATTTTCTCCATCCCAAACCACTCCCCCCACCCCCTCCATCCCAAACCATTCCCTCCCACCCCAAACCACTCCCCCCAATCCCAAACCACTCCTCCCACTCCTCCCCATCCCAAACCACTCCCTCCATCCCAAACCTTTCCCTCCCACCCCGAACCCCTCCCCTCACTCCCTCCATCCCAAACCATTCCCTTACATTCCCTCCCACCCCGAACCCCTCCCCTCACTGCCCCCATCCCGAACCCCTCCCCTCACTCCCTCCACCCCGAACCCCTCCCCTCACCCCTCCCCGCAGTCCCGGGGCTCCCCCCGGGCAGTCCCACCTGCCAGGATGGCTTTGTGGCCCTTGAACTCCTGGCCGGCCACGCAGAGGCAGCAGTCGGTGAAGCGCGAGTTCTCCCAGAGCCCGCCCAGCTCGTCGGCCAGGCGGCACTCGGGCACCTTCACCATGTTCATGGTGTTCTGGCCCGAGATGTTCACCGAGTCCTGCACCACGCTCACCTGGGGACGGGGACACTCTCACTGCCCTGCCCTGCTCCAGGGCACAGCCACAGCCCTGCCTCCAGGCACCAAGGGGTTAAAAACTCCCCGCTCCTAAAGGATCCTCTGCAGAGATCCCTGCACCAGGGTGTCCATCCCAAACCCCAAACCCCAAACCCCAAAAGCAGATTTTCCTCCCAGTCCCACACTGACAGCACACCCATGCAATCCACGAGGAGGTTTCTGAAGGAAGTGGAACCGGATTTTTGCTCTTTCCTGATTTTTTCCACACACCACACCTGACCCAGTTTCTCCTTCCATCCTCGTGAAACCTCCCCAATCAATAATGCAACAGCCACCACTCCAGGGGAGATGAGGGACACACAGAGCTCCCAGAGCCCAGCACGGACCCCACAGGGCAGGGCCTGACCCCTCAGTGCCCTCCTGCTTCTCCTTCCAGGAGAGCTGAATATTCCACAGCTCAATTAAACCCCCCTCCAGACCGAGTTTAACAAATCCCAGGTTATGTCAGACAGTGAGGGAGATGTGGAGGAGGCAATTCCCAACCCCTGCTCCGAGCTGAGGGATCTCCAGGAGGGCCCCACTGGGAGCCTGTGCAGCACCAACCCCGTGGTTAAACCCAGGTAAATCACAGCTGCAGCAGAGGCCAATTAGCAAAGCTCTGATTAATTGTGCCCTGCTGCAATCCAGAGTGATGGAGGGGAGGCAGAGGTGAAGCCATTCCCTGGATTTGCTGTCCAGCCCAAGGTAAATTCCAGTTCTGTTCAGGACCAGTGGCCAAGGGAGAGCAAGGACAGCCAGGGAAGCTGGAAGTGAAGGAAAAAGGAAAGGGGAAAGGAAAGGGGAAAGGAAAGGGGAAAGGAAAGGAAAAGGAAAGGAAAAGGAAAGGGGAAAGGAAAGGAAAAAGGAAAGGAAAAGGAGGGAAAAGGAGAGGAAAAAGGAAAGGAAAAAGGAAAAAGGAAAAGGAAAAGGAAAAGGAAAAGGAAAAGGAAAAGGAAAAGGAAAAGGAAAAGGAAAAGGAAAAGGAAAAGGAAAAGGAAAAGGAAGGGAAAATAAAGGAAAAAGGACAGGAAAAGGGAAAGGAAAAAGGGAAAAGGAAAGGGAAAAGGAAAGTAAAAAGGAGAGGAAAAAGGAAAAGGATCCCAGCCTTGGATGCCCATCTAGGTAAGGATTTGTTTCTGCCATGCCAGACTCTCCTTTCTCCTCCCATTTTGAGCTCAAGGAAGGGCTCCCTCCATCCCTAGGAATTTCTGCTGCTGATCAAACATCCTCGAGATGTTTGTTCATTTAAACATGTGCATGATTATGATGGCCAAAACCTGAAAAAAAAAAACCACCCCAAAAACAACCCAAAACCCTCCCAAAAATCCCAGCTGTCAAAGGACTTTGAAGCCCTTCTTTTATTCCTGAAAAGAAAACACAGCAAAAGAAAAGACTCCCAGGAAAAAAGTGCAGGAGATGCAAGGAGAGAACAACTTGTTCTGCTCTCTTCTGGCAAAAAAAAAACAGCTCCAGGAGGGGGTTTGCAGTTAAAAAGACAATGGGAGAGAGGCAGAAGAAGCTCTGAAGACACTAAATTAGAGTTTCTATTTGCTCATTAAGGTTTTTCAACTTAAATCTCTGGGTTTGGAAATAACTGGCTGCCTCTTCGCCTGGAATAGCACAAGTGAAATAATAACCATGTTGTAGAAAAACACAAACACAATGACCAGAAAATGGTGATTACTGCAAAATCTCCTTTTCTCACATTTTTCTCTTTGCTGTCTGTGCAGACACATTGAAGGAAATAAAGAGAAGCTCTCTTTTATTGAGCAGGGCAGTTCCCAGTGCAGATCCAGGTTGTGATTATCCCAAGCAAGCCCCAAATCAAGGAGCACAAACAGAGGGATGGGAACACCAAAGCACCAGGAAATGATCATCAAACCTGCCCAATTCCCACCATCATTCCAGCCAAAAGGCAGAAGGATGAACCAGGAGGGGAAAAAGGCACAGCCAGAGCAGAGAATGCCAGGGACAGAGCAGGCAGCAGTGATCCTGAGCCGTGAGAGGGGGTGAGGGAAGGGCCAGCCCTGCCTGGGCTGGGGAGCTGTGTGGGGCTGGAGCAGGGCTGGGGGAGCTGTGTAGGGCTGGAGCAGGGCTGGGGGAGCTGTGTGGGGCTGGAGCAGGGCTGGGGGAGCTGTGTGGGGCTGGAGCAGGGCTGGGGGAGCTGTGTGGGGCTGGAGCAGGGCTGGGGAACTCTGTGGGGCTGGAGCAGGGCTGGGGAGCTCTGTGGGGCTGGGGGAGCTGTGTGGGGCTGGAGCAGGGCTGGGGGAGCTGTGTGGGGCTGGAGCAGGGCTGGGGGAGCTCTGTGGGGCTGGAGCAGGGCTGGGGGAGCTCTGTGGGGCTGGAGCAGGGCTGGGGGAGCTGTGTGGGGCTGGGGGAGCTGTGTGGGGCTGGGGGAGCTGTGTGGGGCTGGAGCAGGGCTGGGAGAGCTGTGTGGGGCTGGAGCAGGGCTGGGAGAGCTGTGTGGGGCTGGAGCAGGGCTGGGAGAGCTGTGTGGGGCTGGCCCTGCCTGCACTGGGGAGCTGTGTGGGGCTGGAGCAGGGCTGGGAGAGCTCTGTTGGGCTGGGGGAGCTGTGTGGGGCTGGCCCTGCCTGCACTGGGGAGCTGTGTGGGGCTGGAGCAGGGCTGGGGAGCTGTGTGGGGCTGGGGGAGCTGTGTGGGGCTGGTCCTGAGCTGGGAAGCTGTGTGGGGCTGGCCCTGCCTGCACTGGGGAGCCATGTGGGGCTGGCCCTGGACTGGGGGAGCTGTGTGGGGCTGGAGCAGGGCTGGGGGAGCTGTGTGGGGCTGGAGCAGGGCTGGGGAGCCATGTGGGGCTGGCCCTGCCTGCACTGGGAAGCTGTGTGAGGCTGGCCCTGGGCTGGGGGAGCTCTGTGGGGCTGGAGCAGAGCTTGGGAGCTCTGTGGGGCTGGCCCTGCCTGCACTGGGGTGCTGTGTGGGGCTGGAGCAGAACTCAGGAACTCTGTGGGGCTGGAGCAGAGGTCAGGAGCTGTGTGGGGCTGGAGCAGGGCTCACCTCACAGAACAGGGTCAGTTTGTCATCTGGCAGGAGCCCGTTGGCCTCATCCAGCAGGAAATCTCTCCTGATGAACTTCTTGAAGCCCCAGTCCTTGCCTTGCACGAAGCGATAGGCGCGCTGGCTCTCTGCGGATAGGCCTGGCTTAACCCGGGCCGGGGGCACAGCAAAGCCCAAACCCCGGCCCAGCTCATCCCAGGGGGGGCTTCACCCACCCCAGGGGGTTTCCCTCCCTCAGAGGGGTCTCACTCACCCATGGCCTTGGTCTCCTCTCCCTTGGCATTGAGGATGGAGAACTTGAACTTGGCCCTGACCTCGCTCTTGGGGCAGCTCACCAGCAGCAGGTACAGGGACAGGTAATCCTTGCTCTCCTCGTCCAGGCCCTTGGGGTTCACACGTAAACACCTGGAAAAGGAGGATTGGGAATGTCAGCAGGTCAGGGATGCCTCCAAAGGAAGGGCTCTGTGGGATTTTCACATTTGCACAGCAAACAGGAGCTGATAACAAGGCCTGAGCCCCAGGGGAGCACGGGGGCTGAAAGGAGCAGAGCTGGGGTACAGCTGCACCCCCACGCTGAGAAAAACACCCAGGAATTATGGACAGCCCACCAAATCCCCAGGGAAAAGAGCAGGGAGAAGGGCTGGAATCCCACTGGATACCAATCCTCACAGAAGGAAAGTGAAATAAATAAAATGGAGGCAATGGGCTCGAGGAAGGGAAACAAATACAGAGAAATGGTTGATAAAATGCCACAGGAGGCAACTGCAAGGAACAAGGGATTTCTGGAAGGCTGGTGGTTCTTCAACAAAAAAAATACCAGGGTTAAAAGGAAAAACTCCTCCTGTGTGAAGAAAAGGCAGGAAGAGGCTCCTCCATGACCTGAAACATGACACAGAATCCACCAAGAACAAAAAGCAAACAGATAATGAACAGCTCCCACACACAGGGACCAAATCCACAGATCCAGATGTTCCAGGGAGGGCTGAGAGCAGAGGGGACAAAGGTGACAGGAACAAAGGCAGGCCAAGGAAAGCACAGCTCTGCCACCCAAAGGAGGGAACTCACACTGTATCCCATGGATACAATTCATCCAGGGGCTGCTTTCCCACCAGTGGCACTGAAAAGGGAAATTCTGAACCACTCAGCAGCAGATAAAACCAGGAATCAGAGCCCATGGATGCAGCAGGACACGGCTCAGAGCAGACACAGGCTCTGAGCAAAGTCCACTCTGAGTTACTGGAAATGATTGAGGCCTCAGGGAAGATAAGGAAGGTTTAGAGGAAAGGGAAAGGCTCCAAACGAGGTCACCCTGAAGAGGCAGAAGCAATGAGAGGACATTGGCACTTGCCTCATCCCTGCATCCTCCATGGCCACAAAAAGCTGCCACTCACAGAAAGGGATTTCACAGCAGGAAAAATTCACTTTGGAACCCCATGGAGTATGAGGGGCTGGAACTGGGAGGGTGGAATGGGCTGTGCACCCTCACAGCCTCACCTGGGCTCCTCACAGAAATCTGTTTTGAGGGTAAATATTGGTTTGTGTGCAAACACTGCTGAGGCATTGGGGCTTTCATGCTCAGGATAATGATGTTTCCATGGATTCCCTGTCCCAGCCCCAAAGCCCAGCCCAAACCCCTCTCCCTGGGCCTCACCACTTGAGTTTGTCGTTGGCTCCAGAGGAAAAGGTCGAGCTCTTGATGACCTCCCCCATCTCCTCCCGGCAGAAGCTGAAGTTGTTGATGGTCCACATGTAGGAGAACTTCACCACCTTGATCTGGATGGAGAGAACAGGAGCTTTGCCTCAGCCCTGCCCATCCCACAGGGACAAAGTGCAGCCCCCCAGCTCTGGGTGGGGGACCTGGAATTCTGGGAATGGCTCCAGGGGCTCCTGCAGGGCCTGGGCAGCACTGGCTGTTCCTGTGTGACAACTGCAGTGTGGGGCTGGTGGAACTGCTGTGGAACTGCTGTGGAACTGCTGTGATTGCTCAGTGTGGAACTGCAGTGTGCAACTGCTGTGTGTAAGCAGTGTGTGACTGCAGCATGTGATTGACGACTGCAACTTCAGTGTGTAACTCCCCCATGTAAATGCCCTGTGTGTAACTGCAGTATGTGATAGCTGAGTGTAACCCTGTGTGTAAATGCTCAGTGTGTAACTCCCTGTGTGTAACACCCTGTGTGTAACTGCAGTGTGTGATAGCTGAGTGTAACTCCCCCATGTAAATGCCCTGGGTGTAACTGCAGTGTGTAACTCCCTGTGTGTAATCCCTGTGTGTACCTGCACACCCAGCAGGCCCCACAACCCCCCAAAGCCCAGGACACCTGACCTGTGTGTAACTGCAGTGTGTAAATGCCCTGTGTGTAATCCCTGTTGTACCTGCACACCCAGCAGCCCCACAGCCCAGGAATGCAGCCCAGGACAGCTGACCTGTGTGTAACTGCAGTGTGTAAATGCCCTGTGTGTAATCCCTGTGTGTAATCCCTGTTGTACCTGCACACCCAGCAGCCCCACAGCCCCAGGACAGCTGACCTGTGTGTACCTGCAGTGTGTAAATGCCCTGTGTGTAACTGCAGTGTGTAACTCCCTGTGTGTAATCCCTGTGTGTACCTGCAGTGTGTAACTCCCTGTGTGTAATCCCTGTTGTACCTGCACACCCAGCAGCCCCACAGCCCCAGGACAGCTGACCTGTGTGTAGCACCAGCTCTCGGCCACGGGCCCGCTGGACATCTCTGCCGGAGGGGGGGGACTCGGCACCCTGGACATCGCCAGCTTGGAATCGGGCAGGGCACAGGCACGGGAAACGGAGCTCAGCTGCACCTGGGGGAGACAGGAACCACAGGAATCAGCGTGGAAACGGGGCTGAACTTCACCTGGGGGATAAAAGGAATCACAGAAATCAGCAACCAGCATGGAAACGGGGCTGAACTTCACCTGGGGGGAGACAGGAACCACAGGAATCAGCCACCAGCATGGAAACGGGGCTGAACTTCACCTGGGGGGAGAGAGGAATGACCAAAACCAGAAACCAGCATGGCAATGGGGCTGAACTTCACCTGGGGGGGAAAAGGAATCACAGAAATCAGAAACCAGCATGGGAACAGGGCTGAACTTCATCTGGGGGGGGGGAAAGGAACCCTAGAAATCAGCAACCAGCATGGCAGTGGGGCTGAACTTCACCTGGCAGGGAGAGAGGAATGATCAAAACCAACAACCAGCATGGGAATGGGGCTGAACTTCACCTGGGAGGGGAAAGGAACCACAGAAATCAGCCACCAGCATGGCAGTGGGGCTGAACTTCACCTGGGGGGGGAAAGGAACCATAGAAATCGGCAACCAGCATGGGAATGGGGGCTCAGCTGCATCTGGGGGGCACAGAGAGACAGAAACCATCAGAACTGAGGACTAATCAAACCAATCCCAGGGGTTCAATCTCCCCAGACACAAATTTCTCTCTCCTCTCTGAACACCATCAAAATGTGACATGACACTGGAAGGTTCCATTGAAACATTTCCAGCAAACACAAAGCACCCCAAAGGCCAGCCTGGAGCCCAGGATGCAGGGATTTGGCAGAGGGAAGAGCCTGGCTGAGCCTTCTGCTCACAGCTTTGTGTCCTGCAGCACCTCACACACAACGGGGTCACAGATTCCTCCAGCAGGAGCAGCAGCCAGGGAAGGCAGGCAGGGTTTTTGGGATTGGCCACCTGTCTGCACGCTGAGCTACAAGATGGTCAGGGATGGAAAGGCTTCAGCAGGAGGAAATGCAGGCAATGAATAAATAAACCATGAGAGCAGGCCATGAAACTGGACTTTGTTGTTAAAATTGCAGTAAATTTCAGTGATTTCGTTTGTAATTAACACCTTTTTACTCGTTGCTATGCAAGGTATTCTGATCTCTGAATATGCAACAGAAGAGTTAAAAGGATGGATTAAAAGGAGACATAAAACCAACTTAAAATAACTTTGGAATCCCCTGAAACAGCGATTCCATGGCCCCTCCACACATCTCTGGCCAGAAATTGGGAGTGAAACCTCCAGCCACAACCAGCTCCTGGTCTGCTCCCTGACAGGGAATTCTCCATTAGCTGGGTTTGCCTGCTCAGGACACTTCAGATGTCACCAGGTGTCACCTCCCCAGCGGCGCTGGCACCTCTGCACTGGAGCTGGGTGGAGAAGCACGGCAGGCACAGAGGTTTGAGGGAAATATTTGGGAAATAATTCAGATATCACGGCTCAGGAGAGGCAGGGACGCACGTCAGGCACAGACAGAAATATCAAAACACAGGAAATAAAACAGAAAATATTATTTTATGGCCCCCCTGTGTACAGTGAGAGTCTGCTACTCCTTGGCTATAAATAACAAACTCCTGGCTCGGGACAGAGTTAAAATCACAGCTCAGAGCAGAGCGATTCTCACCCCACTCCCAAGCACTTCCAGATGGAGACATTCGATCCGAGGGCAGAGCCAGAGCACCTGGGGAAGCACAGGAAATGTCCCCTTGTCACCCTGTCCTGCCAAAACCCCCTCTGGGCTCCACAGATCAGCTCTGCCTTCAGCAGGGAAATCCCTGAGACCTCACCTGCCACAGGTGGGCACAGAAACCCAGCAAACAATCCTGGAACAGATTCCACAATCACCAGACTTTTGTCCCAAAAATCGGTCATTTTCTGGCTTTCAGGATAAACCAATTCCCAGGAATTTCCACTTCCAGCCAGGTTTATCCACGGAAAGGGAACTCAGGGGAGGCTGGGAAGGAAGGAGATTTTTAATTGAGGGGTTCAAAAGCTGAGTGGCTGCTCCTGGAGCCAGCAAAGCATCAAAGAGTGCCTGGGAACAGCACAGGGAGAGGGAGCAGGACGGGATCATGGAGGAGAAAAATAAGGGATGAGGCAGGAAAAGCTCCTTTACTCCCTGCACCCTTCAAAGCCTCGGGAAGGACAGCAGAAGGTTGGCTTTGGAATGGGAAAAAGGGGAAAAGGGCAGGGAGTGGAAGGGCAGACTCTGCTGGCCCTGCTGGGACACAGGGGGCTGTCCCCTCTGAAATCCTGGGCAGGGGTTTCACCTGGTGAAAAGCCTCTGCATGACACAACCCAAAATGTCCCTGAATGCCATCAAATTCAATGTTTATACCCTGAGCACTCCAGAGGATTTTCACCAATGTTACTGACCTTACAAGACCCCAAATATTTAAAATTAGCCCATTTTCAGATTAACCTCTGGACTTCTGCTGTGCTTAATTCTGTCCCAGGTGTGCACAAGGCCACTCTGCTGCTGGAAAATGATTTCTGTTATCACCAGTTGGATCAATTTTCAAAGCCCCAGCATTACTGTGTTTAATTCACAGCCTGAGTGCGACCAGACCCAGCCTGAAATGCACAACTTAAACCTTGTGCTTGTGCCTAAAGCCCAAATCCCAAACCAGAACTTCCCAGGAGGATCTGTAACACAGGTTGACAAAAGCTGAACCGAGGTCTTCATATGAAAATTTCATCCCTATTTTCTCTAAATTCAGCAGATCCTCCCGGGTTCTGCTGCATCCATGGCCAAACCAGCACCTTCCAGATGGGAATGTTTAATCCCTGCCATGATCCTGACTTTGTGAACTCCACAGATGCCTAAAAATAAACTTTATAAACTCCACAGATGTCTAAAATTCCCTGGAGCAGTGAGGCCAGCGACACCTCGGATCACAGCAGTGCAAGCCCTGCCTGCAGCCAGAGGACACCCAGGAATTCCCCAGGATTCCCAGGCACTGACCACACTTGGTGCTTTGGTGCCTTTCCAGTCCTAAAAATGTGGAGGGAAAACCCCAAAACAACACCAGCCCCCCCCAGTTCCAGCTCATCCCTGCTCCGTGCTCTCCTCCTCCTCCTCAGCCGTGCACAGCAGCACGGAGACTTCCAGAACTTCTCGTGGAACAGCACAAAACCCACAGGGATCACCCACAGCTCCTGGCTCTGCACAGGACATCCCAAAATCCCATCCCAGGGCAGCCTTGGGAATGTGTCCATTCCCTGGGGAGCTGTTCCAGTGCCCCAACACCCTCTGGAGGAAGAGCTTTTCCTTGAAATCCACCCTAAATCCCTTCAAATCCACACCAAATCCCTCCTGACACAGCTCTTGGGTCCTGTCCCTGCTCACCAGAGAGAAGAGCTCAACACTCAATTACCACTCAACTCCTTCCTCCCACAGCAAGCACTGAAGGGACATTTAAAAACACAAAAACAACAACAACAAAACAATCCAGTCTATTTCCAGATCAGCCTCCGAACACCAGCAGCTTCCTCGGGGTTACAAACACCTCACCCCACGGCAGCTTCCTGCCCCGTCAGGTGTTTCTGGACCTGGCCACACATTTCCATTCCAGAGCTCCCAACTCCAAGCACAGACTCCCAGCAGCAGCTCCTGGACTGAGAATGAAGGAGCAGCTCTCTCACTGGGAGGGTTCTGGCCGTGCCCCTTTGTTTATTTTGGGCTTTCTCCATTTCCCGACAGGTTTCTGCCGGGAGCAGCAAACCCCAGCAGAGCGAGGCTGAGGAACCAGAGGGATCTTACATAACCCTCCAGCCGTGCAAGCAGAGCCGGCTGGGGAGAAGGGATCCCACAGAATTCCCTGGAATTCCCAGCAGAGCTCCCCCGGGTTCCCAGGTGGGCAGGGAAGTGCTGGGATGGCGCTGGTGCCCACAAAGATCCCACTGGGAGCACGCTCAGCCTGCAGTCCCTGCCCAGGAGAGGCTCAGGGCACTCCCAGATTAACCCCAGTGCAAACTGGGCCAGGAGCTGCTCAGGTAACTGGTTTAACGTTGAGCAGGGACATGGGCAGCACCCGAGCCTCCTCCACAGGAAACCAGAGTAATGATGGCACGAGAAATTATGGGGTTTTTAAGCACTTCAGTGTGGGCTGGGCCAGCAGCGATGCCCTCGCTTTAACCCCCTTCTATGACCTGTGTTTGTGCCCAAATCCCCAGGATTTTGGGGAGAAAAGGGGTAGTTTTATAACAGGAGCTCCACTCCAGTGAATCAGGCTGTCAAATGTGACAGCAGTTTCCATTTGATGGGCTCAGTTCTGTGCCACTGTCCCCTGCTGATGGAGGGACAGGATGACAGCCTCCGGGCATTCTGCTGCTGGGCTGTCCCGAGCTCAATCCCACCCATAGCAAAGTAACAAAAAGGGGAAAAAAAACCCAACCCACCCAATCTGTTTTTACTTCAGGTTGCAACAAAACAAGGGAGAAAATGACACCAAGTGGTTGTGGGCAGCTGGCTGGAAAATGTCACAGAAAGAGAAATCAGGTGGATGTTTTACTGAAATAACTCAGGGTTTAGAGTTCTGTTTTATAAAGCATAAATAAGTGTCATTCTTCAAACTCTCACAGGGCTTCACAACAAGCCACCACTTAGAACTCCAAAGGCGAAGTGGAAAAAAGAGGAAATGAGGGAAAAGTGTTTTTTTTCCTTATGTCAGGACGATGCTGTAGAACCACAACACAAACACATTCAGCCATGCTGAGTTAGAGAGAGCTGACAGCAGATCTCACCACACCTGAGATCTTCCTGCCCCTCTAAGAACTCCTGTCAGACCCAGACAATGCCATCTCCCACTCCAGGCGCTCTGTTTTCCCTTCGGAACACCAGGAATGCGGACGATGCTCGGCAGCAGCAGCGGCAGCGCTCCAGGATGGCCCCAGCTCCACGGGAAAGGGAATTATTTCCCTTTCCACACTGCAGGATGATGCACCATTTCCTCCAAACAGCACCACAGGCCCGACACTCGCCTGGGGAGCAGAGCCGCGATCCCGGCTGGCATCCTCAGCCAGCCCAGCTCGGCTCCTGCCTCGGGAATGGGCTCACACCGTGGCCAGGCCACAACCTGTCACCCCTGAGCGCCCGATGCTGCCGCTCCTCATCGCCGCGCTCCCACTCCGGCCCGCTTCGCTGTTTCCCACTCGTGCTCCCTCAGCCGGCTCCAGGCACCCCACAGCCCCTGTCCTCCAGCCTGGCGATCTCCAGGAATCGCCGTTCCAGCTTTTTCCCCAACTTTTCCCCGCCGCCCCCCCGCCCCCCCCCGTCCCTCAGGCCCTGCGCTCCCCCCCCCCCCCCTCCCCTCACAACTCCTTCCCCTCCGCTCTCACCTCGCGGCCCGAGGAGCGGCCCCGCCGGCGGTGCGGCGCTGCTGGGAGGCCGGAGGGAGGCGGGGAGCGGTGCCCGGGCAGGTGCGGTGTGTGGGGACGGCCCCGGACCCCGCAGCCCCCTCAGGAGACCACCAGCAGCTAGGGATCACTATTTGGCAGCATGTCCTCCCGGGCCGGTCTCCGCCGAGCGCGACCCGGGGATCACTATTGCGCAGGTGCCCGCAGCAGCTCAGCGCGCATGCGCGCGGTGCCGGGGCGGTGGGAGGGGGGGGCCGGGATATGGCGCTGCCCAGCGCTCCCCTCACGGCCGCGCACGCGCACTGCGGGACTGACGCCGCCGGCCACGCCCACCGCCTTTTATAGCCGTGCGCCCGTCGCGCGAGACCTCTCCCCCCGCCGCGAGCACGCGCGGCCGCGCCGGCTCCTGCGCATGCGCCATGCCTCAGACCCGTCTTTGTGGCCGGCCCCGTCCCTCCGGCGCCTTCGCACTCAGATCGCTCTGTGGCAGGCGTGCCCCGGCGGCCCTGCCCCTCCGCTCTCCGCTGATGATTGCTCGGAGGGCAGCGCCGCTCAGCGTGCGCCCCGTGCCTCGCTGGCCCCGCTGTTCCCGTTCGGCACCGGCTGCTGCTGTCGCAGTGCCGTTCCACCGCGGGGTGGGCGCGGGCGGCGCACTCGCTGCCCACATGTCCGCCACGCATGGCCCTCGCAGGCGGCACCGCCTTTCCCCCGTCCCTGGGGAGGTTTCAGGGCGTGCCATTGCCCTTTTCCTCACGGCTCCATGAGGGGACACCTGCCCGAGGGAATGGCTGGAACCATCTCCCCTCACGGCTCCATGAGGGACACCTGGCTGAGGAAATGGCGGGAGCCATCTCTCCTTCCCTCATGGCTCCATGAGGGGACACCTACCTGAGGGAATGGCGGGAGCCATCTCTCCTTCCCTCACGGCTCCATGAGGGGACACCTGCCTGAGGGAATGGCGGGAGCTATCTTTCCTTCCCTCATGGTTCCATGAGGGACACCTGCCTGAGGGAATGGCGGGAGGCATCTCCCCTCACGGCTCCATAGGGACACCTACCTGAGGGAATGGCGGGAGCCATCTTTCCTTCCCTCGTGACTCCATGAGGGGAGACCTGCCCGAGAGAATAGCAGGAACCATCTTCCCTCATGGTTCCATGAGGGGACACCTGCCTGAGGGAAAGGCAGGAACCATCTTTCCTTCCCTCACGGCTCCATGAGGGGACACCTGCCTGAGGGAATGGCGGGAACCATCTCCCCTCATGGTTCCATGAGAGGACACCTGCCCCAGAGAATAGTAGGAATCATCTCTCCTTCCCTCACGGCTCCATGAGGGGACACCTGCCTGAGGGATTGGCGGGAGCCATCTCATGGCTCCATGAGGGGACACCTGCCTGAGGGAATTGCAGGAACCATCTCCCCTCACAGCTCTATGAGGAGACATCTGCCTGAGGGAATGGCGGGAGCCATCTTTCCTTCCCTCACGGCTCCATGAGGGGACACCTGCCTGAGGAATGGCCGACACTGTTTCCCCTCACAACTCTGTGAGGAAGTGTTACCAAAATCCTCCAAAAACATCGTGAAAAATAAGACTCCACCCGTTTTTCAGTGTTATCGAGTCCGACCTTGCTTTCTCCTTGGCCCAGGCTCCTGTGTGGCTGACAAAGTTGCTCCACACCCACGCTGATACAAAACTGTAAAACTTATTTATACATTTTAAGCAAAGGAAGCAATTAACTCCTCGGTATGGCTCTTCTCTGCTACTTTGTAGTGGCTTGTAACCAGTGAAGCAAAGATGTCATTGTTACCAGTTCTTAATTACCTGAAGGTTTGTAGAGAAGTTTATCCAGAGCAGCCTTCCCCTCCTCACTTCCAGCCTCAGGGCGAATTAATTCCACTGCACACAAAGCACCCCAAGAACTGAAACACCCAGGTTCCACAGCACAGCCACGCTTATTGAAATGGGAAATGCAAAATATTTTTGTCTTCTCTCTCCTTCTCCCAGGTGAGAAATGCTGCTCTGGGCCAGGGGCTGGCTCCTGGATTATTGGGAATATTCCCCACAGTGTCCCAGGTTTTCCTGGCCAGCGAATCCTCCTCTGAGCAATCCTCGGATCCTGCTGCATTCCTTGGTGTCCCCAAGTGCTGCCCGTGGTGACAGAGCAGCAGGTGATGCTGTGCTGATGAAGGAACGGCTCTGTGAGGTGCGGGGCTGGTGTTTGCATTCCCGTGCTGGCCGCAGGCTTCTCCTGGAAACCGCCTTTCATCCCTCTTCCATTCCCGTTTTATATTCCCACCTAAGCTGCGGATTTTTAGCGATGTGTTTCTCCTCTCGGAGCTGAAGTAGCAGAGGAAATTACAGCACCAGTTTTACAGACAACAAAGAGATTCCCCCCCCCCCCCCTCCCCGGCAGCCTCTCTGCAAGCAGAACAAACAGAAATTCTCCTTTAATCCAGCACTGGCCAAGTGTCACTCTGCAGTGGGGAATTCAAGTTCCTTCTCAGGTTCTCCTGATCAAAATTCTCCCGTTCCCAGGAAGTGAAAAATTAAATTGGGCACCTGTGGAAACGGAGGCGGAATTTCACCTCTCCTCCCTTTGCTGAAGTTATTTAGGCTCAGCTCTGTCCCCCTTGGTGGCTGGGAGAAGGGAATTGTTGTCACTTCTTCACGCCTGGGACACGATTCTGTGATAAATAAACAATTCCAGGCGCTTGAACCTTGAATATTGGGATGGGGATTTTGGTGTGTGTTGTGTGAGAGCTCTGAATTCCCGGCTCTGGGGACAATTCCCGCCTGGATGGCAATAGGCAGGTGGCATTTCCCTGTGACAAGGGACAGCAAACGCTGCAGTACCCCCAGGTCTGGAGGTGTCACCCTCTCACTTTGATTTCCACGGGAAGCTGATTAAACCGACGGCTCTGACAGGAGCTGTGTGCAAGAATTTTAACTAGCTGCTGCTTTTTAATATTCACTTCCTCTTCGGGTTTAATTATTTTGTTCCTGCGTTTTCCCTTTCAATTTACGAAAACTCCAGAAATGTAATTAGGGAGAGGCTGAGCTGCAGAGAGCTGCCAGTGATGAAACGGAGCAGCCCAGCCTCCAGCGCGGGCTGCAGGACAGGATTCCAATCATTATCCCCTTATCCAGGAAGGATCTGCGGCACGGCGGGATCAGAGCTATTGAAAATGCAGCACTAATTAAACTCCCCTATCAGGAGGGGATGAAAACGCAGTTATTTCATTATTTCCTGCATTTGCCAGCTCCGTTACGAACCCAAACAAACCCGGCTGCAAACAAAGCCCAGCTCAATCACGGGGGAGACTTAATGAGGCTTTAATTTGTGCAGCGCTCACGGAGCCGGTGCGAGGTGCTGCTCCTCTCTGCCCGTGCCAGGGGCACCTGTGGAGCCCATTTCCCATCTGGAGAGCACCGGGAACGCTGTGCCGCAGATTGCCACGGAGCCTCGGCCGGCTCTGGGGACACGCTTGCTTTGTGTGCGGTTTAAATCGTTAAACAGCGTGGACAGCGCAGGCTGCCGTGGTTTCCTTGTGAAATGGTCATTTTTCGGTCGCAGCCAATTAAGGATCCGTTCTCTCCCGCTGGTGCCGGGGTGTTTCCATCCCTCGCAGATCTCCTGCTCCCCCCGGCCCCTCTGGAGGTTTCTCCTGTCACAGCAGCCCCGGCTCTGTCACCTCAGCGTGCCCCAGGGGATGCACGGGGGCTGGGGACAGGCAGAGCTGCTGGATCTTGCAATCCCTGAACCGTGGAGGGCTGGGCATCCTCCCGGGAAGGGGAATGGAGAGCCTGGGTTTTTGGATTTTTAAAAAATTTGTATTTGCTGCAGCTCTTCTCCTCCGGGTGGGATTCACAGTGGAACAGCAAAACGTGAGCAGGAGGCTGAGCCCAGCGGTGCCAGCTTCTCTTCCCTGTGAATCCACGGGGCAGGAGGGGAAGGGAAATATCCCCACCTTCAACAGCTCCTGGGGTGGAGAGAGGCTAAGCAGTTATTTTTGTGTGTAAATAAAATATCGGTATCTCTTACAGAAATACATCAAATATTGATGGTTTTTATGTATGCATAGAAAAGAGCGGGGGAATTGGCTCCTTGCAGGTTCGAGGCAGGAATCCAGAGGGCTGCAGGATTCTCCTTCAGGTGGATTTTCCTTCCCTGGGAGGGCTGGGATGGAATTCCCAGAGCAGCTGTGGCTGCCCCTGGATCCCTGGGAGTGTCCCAGCCAGGCTGGACATTGGGACAGTGGGAGGTGGCCCTGGATGGAGCTGGATGAGCTTTGGGGTCCTTCCAACCCAAACCCGCTCTGGAATTCCGTGATGGAGGCACACAGATGCCAAACCATGACAGTCCAGCGCAGCCCTAAATTCAGTGCAAACCCACAGGGATCACTCCCATGAGGGAATTCCTGCTGCTCTGCAGGGACAGCTCCCTCTCCAACCATTCCCAGCTCCCTGCTCTGAACATTTCCCACCCAGATTTCCTTTCCAAACACCGCCAGAAACCCTGCCTCAGTCCTCGCTGCTATGATTAAAAGCCACTTTTGTTTGGGAGAAAACAAACACCGCTTAAAACAAACCCTGCCCTGGAGGTTTCAATCGCAGGGAATCTGCTGGGTTGCTATTTTTACCTGGATTGGAGAGGCATCAAAGCTGATTTTGGAGGAGAGGAGGAACTCAGCCCTTAAACTGACAACGGTGAGCGAGCATCTCCCCCAGCCCTGAGCGGGCTTTGGTGCTCGTTAGCAGCGGCTCCTGATGAGGCTGCTCTTGTTTTCCAGGCTGCTTTTGATCCCACACTCATTAAAACCTGGTCCTGCTGTGGAATTGTTTCCCCCTGCCCACACCTCGGCACCTGCAGGGAGGGGGGACCCTGAGCGTTGTCCCCAAGGTCCCCCAAATTCATCCCGAGGCAGATTTCCCCACCCACAGGAGCTCATCCTCGGGGAGCACAGCCGCCAGCCCAGCTCCCTCCCAGCCCAAACCATTCCAGGATTTTCCACAAAACAAATTAACAAACTAGGGGTTTATTACCTTGGAATATTCAGGGTTTGGGATATTTGGAGCAGAGTTTTCTCTGCTGGCCAGGGAGAGGCCTCTGCTCCTGCCCCAGGGCTGCCTCCAGGTCCCTCCTGGGGGCTCCAAACTGGGAGTTCATGAAGGGAAAATCCCAATATTTGACTCGATGTGGGGACAATTAAACCAAACCTGCAGGGAAGCAAATCATCATTAAATCATCAAATCATTCACCAGCCTGAAAACCTTTCCTTGCTGTCCCCAAACCATCCTCGAGGTATTTCAAAGGAGCACCCAGATCCCAAGGGAATAGCAACAATTCCTTATCCACCTTTACTCTCCCACGACCAGAAAATCATCACTTACAGGATTACCTCCATCCCTACAAAATACCCAAAATTTCAATCCCCTCTCCAAACATTTGGGTTTTTTTTCCTGAGCCATCTGCTACTGGAGCTGCTGGAGCTGCAGGAGGAGCAGCAGGGATGAAAGGAGAAGGGAGCAGAGCTGCCAAACTCCCCCTGCGGGAGCCGGGCTCAGCTCCTCCATCCCACCTCCCCTCCCGGCCCGGTTCCGATCCCCCAGCCGGGACAGAGCTTCCCGGGAGAATTCCAGCGGGGATGGAGGAGCAGGGCAGGATTTCACCTCCCAGCCCGGCCCCAGGGGGCTCTGCTGGTGGCCGGGAAGGATTCAACACAATGAAAATGGGGTGAAACACTGGAGAAAAGCTGGATTCGCAGCTGGGTTTGGCTCCAGCAGCGCGGCTCGAGCAGGGGTGGCACAGGAGCCGCTTTCTGCCGAGGTTTTTGTTGGGTTTCTCCCGGTGTTGGTTGGGAATGGTTAAAGCAGAGTTCCCCCTGCCGGTAACTGAGGCCGGAGTGGCTGGAATTGGGATCCGAAGCCAACAAAAGCCGGGAGGGAGGAAAACTGGGATCGGTTCAGAGCTGCTAGGCTCGGCCCGAGCCCTCTGCACCCCCCGAGGCACCCAACAAATTCCCCTCCCGCCCGGGCCCAGCCCGTGGGGGAGCAACCCCTGGAATTCCCTGTGGGAATGTCCTGCCCAGCCAGGCCAGCCCCAGAACATTCCAGAGCCTCAGCCCTGCCCCAGAATTCCCACTGGGAAAGGGCTCCTGATCCCAAAGCTGCACAGGCAGAGCGAGCTCCCAGGGCTGAAAAACGCCCAAAATCTTTTATTTACCTGGATTTGCATCCCATGAGCGGGAGCAGGTCTGGTCCAAGCTGGCACTGAGCCGGGGCAGGTGAAGCCCAGAGAGCTGTGGAGATCCTGAGCGCTGGAATTTGTCCCTTGGGCACATTAACACTGGGAATCACGGAATGGTTGGGGCTGGAAGGGACCTTAAATCCCCTCCAGTCCCACCCTGGGACAGCTCCCAGGATCCCAGGGCTGGATGGGGCTCCCTCAGTCACTTCCTGCCAGGAATAAACCCCACAGGCCTTGGCAGCAGGAATTAAAACCCCTTTTGCCCTTCCCTGGATGCTCTTTGTGCATCTCTGCCCTTCCCTGGGAACAGGAGGAGCTTCCAGATGTTTCTCCCCAGTCCAAGCCCTGCCTTGGGATGGGAAAAAGGAGCAGAGCCCAAAACCCATGGAACAGAACCGTCCCTCTCCCAAAGTGCCTTGGAGAAGAAAAAGCAGCAGAGGATGGAAATTCCTTGAATCCCACCCCGTTCCTTTGGGATTTATTCCCTGCTGGATCCAGGCAGGAACATCCCAAAGGCTCCTCAGGAGGGGTCAGCAGCCCCAGAGAGCTGCTCTGGGAATTCCTGCTGGGGCATCCCAGGGGATGGGAGAGGAGCTGCCCCAAATCCGGGGAATTCTCATTTCCTGAGGCATTCAGGATTTCCCTGCTGACACATCCCAGAAGGAGAAAATCCAAGGGGCTGCTCTGACCCTCTGGGAAACCCCACAACAGGAAGGGGGTGCCTCCAAAAAGGCTTTAATCCCAAGATCACCCCAAAGGACCGGGATCATTCCTCTCCCTCCCTGGAGAGCAGAGCTGGATCCCCCCCAAATCACCAAAATTTCCAAAAAAAGTCCTGGAGAAGTGGCCATTGTCTGTTTTTCTTTAATAAAGATAGGAAGGATTTGTGTTTTCCTGTTAAGGCAAGGATCTGCTGCTGCTGCTCGGCTCAGGGGGCAGCTCTGATTACACAAAAAAAAAGCAAAATTACACCTCAAACTAAAGGATTACATTTTAGAGACCATTTAGAATTAAAAAACCAAACCAAACTCAACCCAAAAATAAATTCCACACGGCTTCCTTCTGATTCCCCATCCTGAGTCCAGTTCCACACCAGATTCTGAGGTACAAGACAATAAATTAAAAGTTCATTCCAACTGCGGGATTGCCCGATCGACCTCAATGCGACGTCTTCTTCACCCCCTTCCCGAATTTGGCATCGAGCCCAAGGCCTGGCAGGAGACAAAACACCAGGTTTGAGTTCTTCCAACCCACAGGGAGGTGGGAATTTTGGGAAAAATCAGCTGAATA
Source organism: Fringilla coelebs (assembly GCF_963513975.1). Lineage (NCBI taxonomy): Eukaryota > Metazoa > Chordata > Aves > Passeriformes > Fringillidae > Fringilla > Fringilla coelebs. Next base: position 1,087,672 of record NC_140053.1, read on the forward strand.
TCCCCAAATTTACTCATGGAATGAGCTGCGGGGAAGGGACCGAATTGATCTGCCGGTCCCACCCTCCCTGCAGAGGCTGCCATGGGTTTGAGGAGCCCCCAGGGCAGGGATTGCCCCCAGACTCACCCAGGAACACCAGGACGGTGCCCACCCACTGCATGGGGGTGATGGGGTTGGCAAAGAGCACCACGGAGGCCAGGATGGTGAAGAACTTGCGGGTGGTGGTGATGATGGAGCAGGTCAGGGGCCCGAAGTACACCACGGTCATGAAGATGAAACTCTGCCCCGCCAGAAGAGAGCCCCTGTCACTGGCACTGCCAGGACAGGCAGCCAGGGGGAAATTCCAAAGGATCTCCCTTCAAATCCTGGCTGTTCCGGGGTTGAGGCAGGTTTATGGCATCCTAGAATGAGCTGGAAGGGCCTTGGAGCTCATCCAGGGACACCTTCCAATATCCCAGGGTGCTCCAGCCTGGCCTGGGATGGGGCAGCCACAGCTTCCCTGGGAGTTCCATCCCAGCCCCTCCCAGGGAAGCAAACCCCCCCAAAATCCCATCCCTGAGCCCTGACCTGGCCCAGGGCGCTGGTGAGGCCGAAGAGGAGGATGTTGGAGATGATGCTGGGATAACGCTCCGTGAAACTCAGGAACTCCCAGAGCTCCCCCGTGAACAGGATCCCTGGAAAACAGCCAGGAGGAACAGCCTGGATGGGGATCCCCACCCTCAGAACCCCCACACCAGGCAGTGAACCCCACAAACTCCAGCAGGAAACACCAGCAGCAGAAGCAATCGCCCTCCTGGTTAATTAGTGAAAGAAGATCATTAACTGGGGTCAAATTCCAGCAGAACAGTCCCCAGAATTTAATCAGGAGTGCTAATCAGGAATGGTTTGAGCTGGGAGGGACCTTAAAGCTGCTCCAGCTCCCAGCCCTCCTGGGCTCCAGCCTGTGCTCCCAGCTGGAGCAGGAGCTGCTCTGGGAGCTGCAGGAGAGCCCAGGGAGGGGCAGGGCTGGGCCACGAGCAGAAAACTCCAAAAAACCCCAACAAAACCAAGTTCCAGAGGGCTCCAGGCCAGGGCAGGGCCCGGACCCAGCCCTGGCTCCTCACCTGCCCCCAGGAACAGCGTGGACCAGAGGTTGACATTGAGCATCATGTGGTTGGAGCCTGTCTGGTAGTGAGCCCTCATGTGGTCCTGGGATACGCCTGTGAGCCCATCCAGGGTCAGCGACAGCAGCTGGGCACCCACAGACAGACAGACAGACAAGGGACACACAGACAGGGGGACACTGTCAGGCCCAGGGAAAACGGCAATTCCCCCTTTCACTGCAGTTACCAACAGGGATTGTCAGCGGGGCTGGAGGGGTGCAGGAGGCTCCTCTCAGCACACCTGGCCTGCTGCAGCACCAAGGCACACCTGGGACCTTGGGGTTATCCCAGGTGGGGGTAAATCCCACCTGGGAGCCTGGGGTTTATCCCAGGTGGGGGTAAATCCCACCTGGGAGCCTGGGGTTTATCCCAGGTAAATACCACCTGGGACCTTGGGGTTATCCCAGAGTAAATCCCACCTGGGAGCCTGGGGTTTATCCCAGGTGAGGGTAAATCCCACCTGGGAGCCTGGGGTTTATCCCAGGTTAATCCCACCTGGGACCTTGGGGTTATCCTGGGGTAAATCCCACCTGACAGCCCGGGGTTTATCCTGGGGTAAATCCCACCTGGGACCCCAGGTTTATCCCAGGTATAAACCTCCCCTGAAACCCTGGAATTGATCCCAGGTGAGGGGTAAATCCCACCTGGGAGCCCAGGGTGTATCCCAGGTGAGGGCAAATCCCACTTGAGGGTTTATCCCAGGTGTAAATCCCCCCTGAAACCCTGGATTTTTTTTCCCAGGGGCAAATCCCACTTAAAACCCTGGAATTTATCCCAGGTGAGGGGTAAATCCCACCTGAGTCCCAGGATTTTTTCCAGAGGTAAATCCCCTGGGGCTCCTCCCAGGTGCCACCCCCGAGGGGTCCCTGCACTCACCAGGAGCAGCTCCCCGTAGCCAAAGATGTGCTCGGTGTCCCCTGTCCCTTTTTTGGGCTTGTAGAGGAACAGGGCCACCCCGGCCACGATGAGCAGCACGCACAGGTACTTGGCTGGGGGGTACCTCTTCCGCAGCAGGGTCACCCCCAGCAGCATCACTGGCAAAAGAGGGGTCAGAAACTGCCCTAAAACCACTCACAATAATTAAACCCCTAAAAAATCACCCCCAGGAGCGTCACTGGCAAAAGAGAGGTCAGAAACTGCCTCTAAAGCCACCCAAAAGAATTAAACCCCTAAAAAATCACCCCCAGCAGCGTCACTGGCAAAAGAGAGGTCAGAAAGTGCCTCTAAAGCCACCCACAGGAATTAAAAACCCCACAAAGTCACCCCCAGCAGCACCACTGGCAAAAGAGAGGTCAGAAACTGCCTCTAAAACAACTCACAATAATTAAACTCCTAAAAAATCACCCCCAGGAACATCACCGGCAAAAGAGAGGTCAGAAACTGCCCCTAAAACCACCCAAAGGAATGAAACCCTTAAAAAATCACCCCCAGCAGCATCACTGGGAAAAGAGACATCAAAAACTGCCCCTAAATCCACCCAAAGGAATTAAAACGCCCACAAAATCACCCCCAGCAGCATCACTGGCAAAAGAGAGGTCAGAAACTGCCCCTAAAACCACCCAAAGGAATGAAACCCTTAAAAAATCACCCCCGGGAGCATCAGGACATTAAAAACTGCCCTAAATCAACTCACAGGAATTAAACCCCTAAAAGATCACCCAGAGCAGCATCACTGGGAAAAGAGAGGTCAGAAACTGCCCCTAAATCCACCCAAAGGAATTAAACCCCTAAAAAATCACCCCCAGCAGCATCACTGGCAAAAGAGAGGTCAGAAACTGCCCCTAAATTAACCCACAGAAATTAAAACCTTAAAAAGTCACCCCAGAAGCATCACTGGCAAAAGAGACATCAAAAACTGCCCCTAAATCCACCCACAGGAATTAGAACCCTCACAAAGTCACCCCCAGCAGCATCACTGGGAAAAGAGAGGTCAGAAACTGCCCCTAAAACCACTCGCAATAATTAAACTCCTAAAAAGTCACCCCCAGGAGCATCACTGGGAAAAAGGACATCCAAAACTGCCCCAAAATCCTCTCAGAGGAATTAAACCCCCACAAAGTCATTCCCAAATCACGGCTGGGGAGACAGAATGTCCCAAACCAGCTGATCCCAAACCCCTCCCAGGATGCCCCAGAAATCCCAAACCCCCCAAAATTCTTTACCTGGGATGGGTTTGCAGGACTTGCCCAGGACCTGGGAAGGGAAGAGGGGCATTAACGATCCACACCCCAAAGTGAGACCCCAAAGTGAGACCCCCAAAAGTGAGACCCCCAAACAGCCCCAGGGCAGCTGAGGCTCAGCAGGGACAGCTCAGAGGGAGTGACCCCAGCCCCCTGCCAGGTGACACTGCCACCATTTCTGGAGAGTTCTGTCCCTTCTCAGAGCCCTCCCTGCACCCCCCAGCAGGGACAGGGACACAAAAGTGACACCAGGAAAATGGCGGGGTCAGGGTCACGGCCAGGGGCGGGGTCACAGCCAGGGTCCCCGTACCTGGGTGGGGTAGCTGTGTCCCCCTGTCTGTCTGTCCCTCTGTCCCCGTACCTGGGTGGGGTAGCTGTGTCCCCATGTCTGTCCCCATGTCCTGTATCTGGGTGGGGTAGCTGTGTCCCCCTGTCTGTCCCCGCGTACCCCTGTCTGTCCCTCTGTCCCCGTACCTGGGTGTAGTAGCTGTGTCCCCATGTCTGTCCCCGTACCTGGGTGGGGTGGCTGTGTCCCCCTGTCTGTCTGTCCCCCTGTCCCTCTGTCTGTCCCGTACCTGGGTGGGGTAGCTGTGTCCCCATGTCTGTCCCCACGTCCCCCTGTCTGTCCTGTACCTGGGTGGGGTGGCTGTGTGCCCATGTCTGTCCCCGTGTCCCCCTGTCTGTCTGTCCCCCTGTCTGTCCCGTACCTGGGTGGGGTAGATGTGTCCCCCTGTCTGTCTGTCCCCCTGTCTGTCCCCGTACCTGGGTGGGGTAGCTGTGTCCCCCTGTCTGTCCCCCTGTCCGTCTGTCCCCCTGTCTGTCCCGTACCTGGGTGGGGTAGCTGTGTCCCCCTGTCTGTCCCCCTGTCCGTCTGTCCCCCTGTCTGTCTGTCCCGTACCTGGGTGGGGTAGCTGTGTCCCCCTGTCTGTCCCCCTGTCCGTCTGTCCCCCTGTCTGTCCCGTACCTGGGTGGGGTAGCTGTGTCCCCCTGTCTGTCCCCCTGTCTGTCCCGTACCTGGGTGGGGTAGCTGTGTCCCCCTGTCTGTCCCCCTGTCTGTCCCGTACCTGGGTGGGGTAGCTGTGTCCCCCTGTCTGTCTGTCCCCCTGTCTGTCCCGTACCTGGGTGGGGTAGCTGTGTCCCCCTGTCTGTCCGTCTGTCCCCCTGTCTGTCCCGTACCTGGGTGGGGTAGCTGACGAACTGCAGCGCGGAGTTGCTGGACACCATGGCGCCCAGGTAGGACAGCGAGCAGGCCCCGTACAGCCAGCCCCGCGTGCGGTCCGGCCGTGCCGCGTCCACGAAATGGATCACTGCGGGGACAGGGACGGGGACAGGGACGGGGACGGCTCAGGAGCGGCCCCGGCCCCGCCACAACCGGCCCGGTGCTCCCGGGGGAGCCGCACTTACGGAGCTTGGCGAAGGCGGCGTTGATCACGCACTGGATGAACACCAGGGTCAGCGCGTACTTGAACTTCTCCTGCTTCGCGCCCTCCCCGTAGCGGCCTCGGGTGCTGCGGGACGGACAGCGGGACACCGGTGACACCGGGACACAGCGGGACAGGCGCCGGTGACACCGGGGAGAGAACCCACGGCACGGGAAGGAGCGGCGCGCCCCGGCTGCCCGGCTCTGCCCCGGTCCCTCCTCCCAACCCCGGGTGTCTCCCTGGCCCCGCGCCCCTCGCCGGTGTCCCCGTCCCGTGTCCGCCCGGCCCCGTTACTCCGCAGCCCCTCCCGCCCCGTGTCCCGCTCCCGCGGCTCACATGCTCTCCTGCAGGATGCCGTAGTAGAAGTAGCAGGCGAACACGCCGAGGAAGCAGACGGGCAGGCGGAGGCGCTCGGGCAGCCCCGCGGCCGCGCTCGCTCCCATGGTGGCGGCGGGGCCGCTCAGCGCGGGCGGCACCTCCAGCGCCACATCCCGCGGCGCCCCGGGCGGCCTCATCGGCCCCGCCGCGCCCGCCCCGCCCCGCGCCGCCCCGCGCGCTGCCGGACCCGCCGCGGGGGGAAAGGCGGGCCAGGAGCGCTGGGGACAGCGCGGAGCCGGGCGGGGGCTGCACACCGGGATCTCCGAACCCTCTCCGGGACTGCGCCCGCCGCGGTTCGGCCGCGATGGGACCGACGGTGTGAGGGGTGGCGCAGGCAGTACCACGGACACCCCAGGCTTTGGGGCCTTCGCAATGTACGGCGCGCGCAGGCGCGCCACCCGATGTGGAGCGCAGCGATTGGCTGAGCTGAGGGGGCGGGGTACAGGGACGGGCTCTGATTGGTGATCTTGGGAAGAGGTTCCGCCTACTCTGTGCGACACCGAGCGGGGCCTTCTGGGGTCCTTCCGCCGGCCCGGGCCCGGTTCGAACCCGGCGGGGCGGAGGTACCGGGTCCCGGCCGGGATCGGTTCCGCCCTTCGCCAAGGCCCCGTTCACTCGCTCCCGCTGCTCCAAGCCGCGTCTCTGGGAGGTTCCCGGGCACGGCGGGGCCGGGGAGCAGCGAGGCAGGAAAGCACTTTGGCCGGGGAGGGACGAACCCCCGCCATGGCACTTTGTCCTTCACAGTTCCTCTCATCCTTTCGGGAATTCCGACACGATTCACAATCCCCGGGCCACACATCCCACCGCCAGGGCACCGCTTCCCGCAGGCTGCACGGAGGAGCTGCCGGTGCCGCAATTCTCGAGGCTTCTTCACACCGCGAGGGAGCTCTGGAAGCTCCCTCGCCTCGCCTCAGCTCTGCCCTGCCCGCACTCAACACGGCGGCCCCGGGAACGCGCGCCCCGCCGGCCTCGTGCCCTTAGCAAAGATGGCGGCCGCCACAGCCGTCCCCGTCCGGCACCCACTGCCCCAATCAAAGATGGCGGCGCGCGGCTTCAGTGTCGGCGGCGCCTGCCCGGCTCCAAGATGGCGCGCGGTCACGTGACGGGGGGTGTGGGCCGCGTCCCGGCGGAAGCGTGAGGGACCGAGCAGGGACCAGCGGCTGGCGGGAGCGGGGCTGGCGCCGCAGGAGCAGACGTGCCGCAGGGCGGGGGACACGGCTGTCACCACGGAGTCCGCCAGTAGCAACACCGCGGCGGCCACCGCCGCTTCGCGGGCCGCGGGAGCCGGGGACCAGGCAACCTCGCTGCCCCCGCCCAGGATGCAGCGCAGGAAGGTGAGCACGGCCGGGAAACGGGGGAGGCGGCCGGCGGGGAGACCGGCGGGCTCGGGCCGCTGCTTTCTACCCTTCCCCAGCCCCTCCGCTCCCTCTCCCGGCTCCAAAACTGGGGGAAAAATAGCGGCCTTGAGCCCCCAGCGCCCGCCTCCCGCGCTCGCTGATTGGCTACAGCGCTAGCAGGCCGCGCGCTGATTGGCCGCGGTGCTTGTCACTCGTCACCCCCAACGGCTACCGTTTCCCCTCCCCCGCGCCGGTAGCGGGGCCCGCCCCTTGCCGTTTCCGATTGGACACGCGCTCGGAGAGCTGGCGGCCTATTGGACGGGTCTCCATGCCGGGCTGGCCGCTGATTGGCTATCGCCGCTGTCCATCCCCGCCCCCAACGGTCACCTCCCCGCGCGAGCCTTGTTTCTCCCTTCCCCCACCGCGCCGCGGCCCCCCCGCGGTTGGCGTTGCCGTGGGAGCAAGCCTCGCGCTGATTGGCTGCCGCTCGCTGTCAATCCCGCTCGGTGCGGCCCGCCTTTTTGCCCCTCGAGCTGCCATTGGTAGGCCTCCCTTTCGGCCCCGCCCACGCGCGCTGTGATTGGCTGCGGCCCGCGCGGCTCCGCTGGGTGCAAAACAAAGCGGCGCGGGGGCCGCGCTCCCGCCACCGGCGCGAGGCGCCCCCCCCCGCCTTCCCCTCATGGCGGCCGCGCCCCCTCCCGGTCCCCTCACGGCCGCCGCCATCGCCGCCCCCTCACGGCCCTGCCCGCGCCGGGCTCCCGCAGCCGCCCCCCAGCACCGGCCGCCACCTCCGGTGTCATCGTTCAACCTCGCCTGGAAATTAGGCACAAGCCGGGAATGGGGAGGTGGGGGGGTGGGGGAACGAAATTAAAGGTTTTAGGTTGGAGTATGATCGGTTTAGTAATGAGAAATGATGTAAAATGCTGTAATAGTGTTAAATAAAGGTGATAACAGAAAGGGAAAGGAGAAAGAATTGCAATTGCTGGCCGATGCCAGACCGCCTTTCGACATCCAGGTTGCTGCCCCTGTTTTGGGATAATTCTGATAATTCCTGCGGTTCATATCCTGGGATATAAACACCCGGTGCTGGGAATGTCCCTTTGGCCCTCAGGGATCACCTGTCCCGGATTGATTTGGAAACTCCTCCCTGGCAGAGCAGGAGACACAAAAAGAAAGGGAAAAAACAGAATCCCTGACTTGGCATAAACCACGCAGGTCACCCTCGCAGCTGGGAGGACGGGGAGAATGTGAAATGCCCCCTCCATGTTTGTGGTTTTTAGCAGTAGAGGTAGGGTTTTTGAGCGCGGTGCGTGCCGTTGCAGAGGAACGCGGGCAGCAGCTCGGACGGGACGGAGGACTCGGATTTCTCCACGGACCCCGAGCACACGGACAGCTCCGAGAGCGACGGCACCTCCCGGCGATCGGCCCGCGTCACCCGCTCCTCGGCGCGCCTCAGCCAGAGCTCACAGGGTACAGAGGGCTCCTCTGAAAACGGGGAAAGGCTCCTCATTAAACTGGGGAAAGGCTTCTCCTTAAACCGGGGAAAGGCTCAGCCAGAGCTCACAGGGTACGGAGGGCTCCTCTGAAAACGGGGAAAGGCTCCTCAATAAACTGGGGAAAAGCTCCTCTGAAACCGGGGAAAGGCTCAGCCAGAGCTCACAGGGTAGGCAGGGCACCTCTGAAACTGGGGAAAGGCTCCTCCTTAAACCGGGGAAAGGCTCCTTATTAAACTGGGGAAAAGCTTCTCCTTAAACCGGGGAAAGGCTCAGCCAGAGCTCACAGGGTACGGAGGGCTCCTCCTTAAACTGGGGAAAGGCTCCTCCTTAAACTGGGGAAAAGCTTCTCCTTAAACCGGGGAAAGGCTCCTCATTAAACTGGGGAAAAGCTCCTCTGAAACCGGGGAAAGGCTCAGCCAGAGCTCCTAGGGTACGGAGGGCTCCTCTGAAACTGGGGAAAGGCTCCTCATTAAACTGGGGAAAGGCTCCCCCTTAAACCAGGGAAAGGCTCAGCCAGAGCTCCCAGGGTAGGGAAAGGCTCCCCCTTAAACTGGGGAAAGGCTCAGCCAGAGCTCACAGGGTACAGAGGGCATCTCCTTAAACTGAGGAAAAGCTCTTCTTTAAACTGGGGAAAGGCTCAGCCAGAGCTCACAGGGTAGGGAAAGGCTCCCCCTTAAACTGGGGAAAGGCTCAGCCAGAGCTCCCAGGGTACAGAGGGCTTCTCCTTAAACTGAGGAAAAGCTCTTCTTTAAACTGGGGAAAAGCTCCTCTGAAACTGGGGAAAGGCTCTTCTTTAAACCAGGGAAAGGCTCCTCCTTAAGCCGGGAAAAGGCTTTTCTTTAAACAAGGGCAAGGCTCCTGTCAAACCAGGGAAAGCCTTTCCTTAAACCAGGGAGAGGCTCCTCCTGAGACTCCTCAAACCGGGGCAAGACTCTTCCTTAAACTGGGGAGAGGCTTCTCCTTAAACCAGGGAAAAGCTCCTCCTTAAACCAGGGGAAGGCTCTTCCAGCCCCACGCACAGAGTCCCAGGTGGCAATCCCGAGGGTTATGGGTTCTTATCTAAACTGAGGGATCTCTGCTTCTCCAAATTAGCTGGGCGCTAATTACGGCTTAATTAAGTTGTTAAACCTGGAGAAAGCTGGTGGCGCTCCAGATCATGGGCAGGACAGATTGACCATGGTGACACGGGCAGGACAGAGTGACCATGGTGACACGGGCAGGACAGAGTGACGGAGTGTTGGTCAGCGCGGGGCAGGGGGCACCTGTGGGTGCCACAGTGGGACTGTGGTGTGGCTGTGGTGTCCCCATGGTGTCACTGTGGTGTCCCTGTGGGTGCTGTGGTGTGACTGTGGTGTCTCTGTGGTGTGATTGTGGCGTTCCTATGGTGTCCCCACGGTGTGACTGCGATGTCCTCGTGGTGTCCCCGCAGTGTGACTGTGGTGTCCCCGCAGTGTCCCCATGGTGTCTCCGTGGTGTGACTGTGGTGTCCCCATGGTTCCTGTGGTGTCCTCATGGTGTGACCACGGTGTCCTCGTGGTGTCCCCATGGTTCCTGTGGTGTCCCCGCAGTGTCCCCATGGTGTGACTGTGGTGTCCCCAGGGTTCCTGTGGTATCTCTGTGGTTCTTGTGGTGTCCCCACGGTGTGTCCCTGGTGTCCCTGCGGTGTCCCCATGGTGTGACTCTGGTGTCCTCATGGTGTGTCCCCACGGTGTGTCCCCAGTGTCCCCATGGCGTCCCCATGGTGTGACTCTGGTGTCCCCACGGTGTGTCCCCGTGGTGTCCCTGTGATGTGTCCCCGGTGTCCCCCATGGTGTGATTGTGGTGTCCCCGCGGTGTCCCTGCAGTGTGTCCCCGCGGTGTCCCTGCGGTGTGTCCCCATGGTGTCCCCGCGGTGTCCCCATGGTGTCCCCGCGGTGTCCCCATGGTGTCCCCACGGTGTCCCCGGTGTCCCCGCGGTGTCCCCGTGTGTAACCGTGTGTCCCCCGGGAGCAGACTCCAGCCCGGTGCGGAACCCGCCGCCGTTCGGGCCGGACGAGCCGGTGTACTCCACGCGGAGGGTGACGCGCAGCCAGCAGCAGCCGGCCCCTGTCACCCCCAAGAAGTACCCGCTGCGCCAGACCCGCTCCTCCGGCTCCGAGACCGAGCAGGCCGTGGACTTCTCGGACAGAGGTACCGCAGGGGCAGGGAATGCTGCAGTGGGGCCCAGAGGGGCAGGGAACGCTGCACTGGGGCCCAGAGGGGCAGGGAACGCTGCAGTGGGGCCCAGAGGGGCAGGGAACGCTGCACTGGCACCCATAGGGGCAGGGAACGCTGCATTGGTGCCTACAGGGGCAGGGAATGCTGCAGTGGGGCCCAGAGGGGCAGGGAATGCTGCACTGGCGCCCACAGGGGCAGGGAATGCTGCAGTGGGGCCCAGAGGGGCAGGGAATGCTGCACTGGCGCCCACAGGGGCAGGGAACGCTGCAGTGGGGCCCAGAGGGGCAGGGAACGCTGCACTGGTGCCCAGAGGGGCAGGGAACGCTGCACTGGGGCCCAGAGGGGCAGGGAACGCTGCACTGGCACCCATAGGGGCAGGGAACGCTGCATTGGTGCCTACAGGGGCAGGGAATGCTGCAGTGGTGCTCACAGGGGAGGGGACGCTGCACCGGTGCCCACAGGGGCAGGGAACGCTGCACTGGCACCCATAGGGGCAGGGAACGCTGCACTGGCACCCACAGGGGCAGGGAACGCTGCACTGGCGCCCACAGGGGCAGGGAATGCTGCACCAGTGCCCACAGGGGCAGGGAATGCCACTGCCAGGGTGGGAGAGGCCCTGTGCAGCCCCTGGGGTGTTTCTGGGGGCGTTTTTGGGGGCGTTTTTGGGGGCTCTCCCCTCATCCCCTGTCCTCCTGCCCAGACACCAAGAACGCCGCCGACCACGACGAGTCCCCTCCCCGCACGCCCACGGGCAACGCGCCCTCCTCGGAGTCCGACATCGACATCTCGAGCCCCAACGTGTCCCACGACGAGAGCCTGGCCAAGGACATGTCCATGAAGGACTCGGGCAGCGACCTCTCGCACCGGCCCAAGCGCCGCCGCTTCCACGAGAGCTACAACTTCAACATGAAGTGTCCCACTCCCGGCTGCAACTCCCTGGGTACGGCCCTGGCCTCGGGGCTGCTGCTGCGGGTGTGGGAATCCCGAGAACGGGAATTTGCAGGGAGCTGGGGGCAGGAATGCCAAGGAGGGAGTGTGGAGATGGGGTGTGGAGCATGAATACAGGGGTGTTATTCTTGGAAGGGGAATGGCAGCCTGTTTTCTGTTTTGGGGGGTGTGAGGTGAGGAGCCAGAGGGGAGGGTGAGCGCACAGGTGTGGGAGGAAGCGTCCCAGGTTTGTGGGCAGGGAATTGGTTTTTTGGCAGAAACAGGATTTCAGTGCCAAACTGTTGCACTCCCATCCCTGGCTGCTTTGGCTTAGTGTGAGAAAGGTTTCCCTTCCTTTTTAAACCAGGAAGTTTCCTCCTCTTATCCCCCTGTCAGTGATCCTGTGGGGGATCTGCCCATGTGGGGACGCTTCCTCCACCTCTTTGGGACCATTTCTCACAGGTTTTGTTGTTTATCTGACCCTTTGCAGGACACCTGACCGGGAAGCACGAGCGCCACTTCTCCATCTCGGGGTGCCCTCTCTACCACAACCTCTCAGCAGATGAGTGCAAGGTAAACTTGAACGGTTCTGCCTTCTGCTTTCTCCTCCTTGGGGATTTTTAGGGCAAAATGCTGAGCCTTGTGATGTGTGAGCAGTAAAGAGTTCACACCTGTGTGCTGCTGTGCTTGGCTGTGAGGCAGCAGCGTTTGTGTGTCACACCTGGAGGGGCAGGGGGTGACAGGAGGTGGCTGCAGCCCTGACAGGTGAATTTTGGCTTCCAGGTGCGAGCACAGAGCCGGGACAAACAGATTGAGGAGCGGATGTTGGCCCACAGGCAGGATGACAACAACAGGCACGCCACCAGGCACCAGGTGAGGGGCACAGCCTCAGCTCCCAGCTCCCAGCATGGGGCTTGGGGCCTGGGCTCCCTTCCCCACATCCTGAGCCTGCCCAGCTGCCATTCCAGAGGAGGAATTCCCTGGATCCCCTCAGTGAGCAGAGCTGTGTTCTGGGGATGATCCTTTCCCTGAGTTTGGATTCCTGTGGGGTCAGGAATGGCTCAGTCCTGCTGTGAGGAATTCCTGCTGCAGAGCTGTAAACTGCAATTTCCCTCTGAGTAACCAGCAGAGAGCCAAACCAGGGGAATGACATTTCCCAGTCCCTGACTCAGCTGGGAGCTGTTCCCCAGCACGGAGCATTCCGTGGGGAGCTCACCCTGTCCTGTGGTGGGAAGGAAAATTTCCTGCTCTGCATTCCTGTGCTGCAGCTGCAGTGCCCTGTGATTAGCAGAGGGTCTGGTTCACACCTCATGGAATGGCAGCCAGCATGGAATTCTTTGGGGTGGGCAGGGAAAGGGGGAGGTTTGGAGGGGCTGGAGCCTCTCAAGGCCCCACCTGGGGTTTCTTTCAGGCCCCCACGGAGAGGCAGCTGCGGTACAAGGAGAAGGTGGCTGAGCTCAGGAAGAAGAGGAACTCTGGGCTCAGCAAGGAGCAGAAGGAGAAATACATGGTAAAAGCAGGAATTCCATCCTTTCATTCCCTCCTGGGATGGAGTTTGGCTCTCCCAGTCATCCTGCAGCATTCCCAGCTAGAAAAGCTGCAGGATCCAGCTGCAGCTGTGCTGTGGTTTTCCAGGAGCACAGGCAGACCTATGGCAACACCAGGGAGCCTCTCCTGGAGAACCTGACCAGCGAGTACGACCTGGAGCTGTTCCGCAGGGCCCAGGCCCGCGCCTCCGAGGACCTGGTGAGACCCTGCCCCAGCACAGCCCCAGGGCTCTGGGACCTGGTGAGACCCTGCCCTGGGCACGGCCCTGGGGGCTCTGGGACCTGGTGAGACCCTGCCCCAGCACAGCCCCAGGGCTCTGTGAGACCTGGTGAGACCCTGCCCTGGGCACGGCCCTGGGGGCTCTGGGACCTGGTGAGACCCTGCCCCAAGCATGGCTCTGTGGGGCCTGGTGAGACCCTGCCCCAGGCACAGCCCCAGGGCTCTGTGGGGCCTGGTGAGACCCTGCCCCAGCACAGCCCTGGGGGCTCTGGGACCTGGTGAGACCCTGCCCCAGGCACGGCCCCAGGGCTCTGTGGCACCTGGCAGGCAGCATGGGGGAGTGCCAGCTGTCCCCAGGGAGTGCTGGAGCTGAGCTCTGTGCTCAGGAATGTGTGGTGGCATTCCAGGGGTGCTCCCAGGGGACAGTGGCAGCTTCAGCGTCCCTGCTCAGGGCTGATGACAGCAAAAGCCACCTCAGCCTTAGCCTGTGACTGAGTTCATGGGCTGGTGTTGCTGAAGCTCCTGAGGAGCCTCCCAAAGCCACATCCCATTCCAGAGAGGGATCAAAGGATCCTTTGATGCTTTCCTGGGACGGTTGGGGCACCTGGGGCAGAGCCCTGGGCTGTGTCACGGAGCCACAGAAGGGACTGGGCTGGAAATCCCTCTGAGATCATCCAGTGCCACCCATGACCTGACACCACCTTGTCACCAAGTGCCACTCCAGGATTTCTAAGCACCTCTAGGGATGGTGACACTTCCCTGGGCAGCCCCTTCCAATTCTCAATCCCTCTTCTGGGGAGAAATTCCTCCTCGTGTGCAGCCTGGCACAGCTGGGAGCCGTGTCCTCCTGTCCTGTTGTTCCCTGGGAGCAGAGCCTGGCTGTGCCCTCCTGTTGGGGTTATGGACAGCCAGGAGCATCCCCTGATCCTTTTCTCCAGGATAAACACCCCCAGCTCCCTCAGCTGCTCCTCACAGCCCTCCAGCCCTGTCCCAGTAGGAATTCAATAAAAAACGAATTCAAAAAACCTAAAACAGATTTCCTCCAGGAAAACAAATCCCAATTCCCCTCCTGCTGCTTGGACTTGACTTTTTGGCTAACCCTGCTTTCCCCCTGGGGCAGGAGAAGCTGAGGCTGCAGGGGCAGATCACCGAGGGCAGCAACATGATCAAGACCATCGCGTTCGGGCGCTACGAGCTGGACACGTGGTACCACTCGCCCTACCCCGAGGAGTACGCGCGCCTCGGGCGCCTCTACATGTGCGAGTTCTGCCTCAAGTACATGAAGAGCCAGACCATCCTGCGCAGGCACATGGTGAGGGCTGGGGCTCAGACCTGCTGGGAGGGCTGCTGTGGGGTCAGGGAATGGCTCAGTCCTGCTGGGGAGGCTGCTGTGGGGTCAGGGAATGGCTCTGACCTGCTGGGAGTGCTGGTCTGGGACCAGGGAATGGCTCAGACCTGCTGGGGATGCTGGTCTGGGGTCAGGGATGGTTCAGTCCTGCTGGGAATGCTGGTCTGGGACCAGGGAATGGCTCAGACCTGCTGGGGATGCTGGTCTGGGGTCAGGGAATGGCTCAGTCCTGCTGGGAATGGTGCTGTGGGGTCAGGGAATGGCTCAGACATGCTGGTGGGATGAGGGAATGGCTCAGACCTGCTGGGGATGCTGGTCTGGGGTCAGGGAGGGCTCAGACCTGCTGGTAGGACCAGGGAATGGCTCAGTCCTGCTGGGAATGCTGGTCTGGGACTAGGGAGTGGCTCAGACCTACTGGGGAGGCTGCTGTAGGAGCAGGGAGGGCTCAGTCCTGCTGGGAATGCTGGTGTAGGACCAGGGAATGGCTCAGACCTGCTGGCAGTGCTGCTGTGGGGTCAGGGGGTCTCAGTCCCACTGGCAGTGCTGCTGTGGGGTCAGGGGGGCTCAGTCCCTCTGGCAATGCTGCTGTGGGGTCAGGGGGTCTCAGTCCCTCTGGCAGTGCTGCTGTGGGGTCAGGGGGGTCTCAGTCCCTCTGGCAGTGCTGCTGTGGGGTCGGGGAATGGCCCAGCCAGGCTCAGCCCGTGCACACAGCAGTGTCTGACACCAGGCTGGCGTGGCTGGATTGCAGTGGCAGGCCAGGCTGCAGTTCCCTGCCACCCTGCAGCAGTTCCCTGCCACCCTGCAGCAGCTGCTGTCCCCAGGCCAGCAGTGACAGCCCCGTTCTGTCCCTGTCCCAGGCCAAGTGTGTCTGGAAGCACCCGCCGGGGGACGAGATCTACCGCAAGGGCTCCATCTCTGTCTTCGAGGTGGATGGCAAGAAGAACAAGGTGAGTGTCACCAGGGTGGCCCTGCAGGCAGCCAGGGTGGCCCTGCAGGCAGCCAGGGTGGCCCTGCTCGCAGCCAGGGTGGCCCTGCTCGCAGCCAGGGTGGCCCTGCTCACAGCCAGGGTGGCCCTGCTGGCCCTCCAGGCAGCCAGGGTGGCCCTGCTCGCAGCCAGGGTGGCCCTGCTCGCAGCCAGGGTGGCCCTGCTCACAGCCAGGGTGGCCCTGCTGGCCCTGCTCACAGCCAGGGTGGCCCTGCTCACAGTCAGGGTGGCCCTGCTGGTCCCTGCTCGCAGCCAGGGTGGCCCTGCTCACAGCCAGGGTGGCCCTGCTGGCCCTGCTCACAGAGGGGCTGCTGCAGTCTGGCCCTTTCTGCAGGAGTTTTGCTGCTCCCCTGGTGCTCCAGCAGCTCCCTCTGAGTCTCACCCAGCAGAGGTGAGGGGCAGGATCCCTTTCCATCACCACTGGAATTGTTTCCTGGCCCAGCTGCTCTGTTTCCCCTCTGTTTCTCAGATGATTCTGAGGGTTTTTGGGTTTTTTTGTCCTTTCCCAGGTGGTTTTGCCCACATTTGGGGTACCCCACTGGAATAAACACCTGCATCTCTTTTTTGTGCCCAGATCTACTGTCAGAACCTGTGTCTGCTGGCAAAGCTTTTCCTGGACCACAAAACCCTTTACTATGATGTGGAACCCTTCCTCTTCTACGTCATGACAGAGGCTGACAACACTGGCTGCCACCTGATCGGGTATTTCTCCAAGGTCAGTGGCAAACATCCATCCCCCACCTGGCTAAAATGGGATTTAGGGCCCCCTCACCAGCACTGAATCCCTTTTGCTCTCAGGATTTGCTGCTTTTGGGAGCAGCTGAAAGTCCAAGGCTGAGCTGCAGGGGTGGTTGTGTTTGCTGAGGGATTGCAGGTTGGAGCTGGGCTGCTCCATCTTTTCTCATTCCCAGCAAAAACCAAGCCAGCTCCAAGGAGCTGCAGTTACCAGGAAGCAGAGTGGTGTCTTCATTGGGGAGAGAGAAACTGGGAAGGAATATGGAGAAAAATGCATGAAAATAAATATTAATCACCATGATTTCTTTTTAAATAAAACACCTAAAGGAATAAAAATTCTGAGCTCTGCCCCTCCTGTCTGCTCTTGTTTCCAGGAGAAGAATTCCTTCCTCAACTACAACGTGTCCTGCATCCTGACCATGCCCCAGTACATGAGACAAGGCTATGGCAAAATGCTCATTGACTTCAGTGAGTCTGGGGGCAAATCCTGGGGGAAAAATTCCTCCAGCTCCACCTGGAGCAGCTTCCCTCCTGGCTCGTTTCTGAGTCATTTAAATGTGGTTATTTTTATATTTTTTAGGTTATTTGCTGTCCAAAGTAGAGGAGAAAGTTGGCTCCCCTGAGCGTCCCCTGTCCGACCTGGGCCTGATCAGCTACAGGAGCTACTGGAAGGAAGTTCTGCTGCGCTACCTGCACAACTTCCAGGGCAAGGAGATCTCCATCAAAGGTCAGGAGGGGGTTTGGGAGCCCCCCTGTGCCTCTCAGGCCTGCCTCACCCACCCCAGTCTTTGTGGAATTCCTGGGCTCTGGAATCCCTCCTTCCCAGCCCTGCCACCAGCAGTTTTAAAAGGATGAACTGATGAAAATATGACCATTTTCCAAAGATTCAGCAAAAAGCTTCATCCTGCTGCGTGCCAGAATGTTTATTTTAACCAAAAAATGGCTCCAGCAGCCAATATTGAGAATATTTGGCCTTTTTTTAATGGCATTTCTCTGCTGGGGGGAATGTGGAGTTTCCTGGGGATGTGAGGTACCCTGGAAAAGCAGGAGGGGATTTGTTACACACCCCAAACCCCTGCAGTCCTGGCTCAGCCCCACATTCCTGAGGGGATGACCCAGAGCTGGTGCTGGCCAGGGCTCTGGGGCTGTCTCAGAGGCTCTGGTGGGCTCTGCCTGCAGAGATCAGCCAGGAGACGGCCGTGAACCCCGTGGACATCGTCAGCACCCTGCAGGCCCTGCAGATGCTCAAGTATTGGAAGGGCAAACACCTGGTCCTCAAGAGACAGGTGAGCCTGGGCCTTGCTGGGCACCTCCTGCACCTCCTCCCTTCCTGCTGCACTCAGGGCTCCCTCCTTTTCCTTTTGGGAATCAGGGCTTCCTCCCTTCCTGCTGCACTCAGGGCTCCCTCCTTTTCCTGCTGCACTCAGGGCTTCCTCCTTTTCCTGCTGCACTTGGGGCTCCCTCCTTTTCCTTTTGGGAATCAGGGCTCCCTCCTTTTCCTGCTGCACTCAGGGCTCCCTCCTTTCCTTGTGCACTCAGGGCTCCCTCCTTTTCCTGCTGCAGTCAGGGCTCCCTCCTTTTCCTTTTGCTTTTCCTTTTGCTTTTCCTTTTCCTTTTCCTTTCTTCAGTCAGGGCTTCCTTGGGTTCTCCTGTTCCTTGATGCAATCAGGGTTTCCTTGGATTCTCCATGCTCCTTTTCCTTTTTGGAACCAGGGCTTCCTTGGGTTCTCCTTTTCCTTTTCCTTGCTGCAATCAGGGTTTCCATGGGTTCTGCTTTTCCTTGCTTCAGTCAGGGCTTCCTTGGGTTCTCCTTTTCCTTTTTGGAATCAGGGCTTCCTTGGATTCTCCATTGCTCCTTTTCCTTTTCGGAACCAGGACTTCCCTGGGTTCTCCTTTTCCTTGCTGCAATCAGGGTTTCCATGGGTTCTCCTCCTTTTCCTTGCTGCAATCAGGGTTTCCATGGGTTCTCCTTCTCCTTCTCCTTGCTGCAATCAGGGCTTCCTTGGGTTCTCCTTCTCCTTTTCCTTGCTGCAATCAGGGCTTCCCTGGGTTCTCCTTTTCCTTGCTGCAATCAGGGCTTCACTGGGTTCTCGTTCTCCTTTTCCTTGCTGCAGTCAGGGCTTCCTTTGAGGCATTCCTGCCTGAGCCCCCTCCCCTCTGGGCTGCTTCCCCAGGGCTGACCCCACCAGCCCCACCCCTCACCTGCCTCCCCCTCTGTCCCCAGGACCTGATCGACGAGTGGATCACCAAGGAGGCCAAGAGGTCCAACAGCAACAAGACCATGGACCCCAGCTGCCTCAAGTGGACCCCTCCCAAGGGCACCTAAGGTCCCCAGCGGCGTCCCCAGCAGAGGAGCAGCGTGCTGCCGTGGTGGGTGGCTCCGCAGTGTCCCCAGGGCGGGTCACCCGGGCCGGCCTGGCCCGGCCCCGTGTCCCCACAGTTCTGAGGAACTCGCGCGTTTCGGCCTCAGTGAGGCCGCCGGGACTGGAAGTGTCTGGGAGCCCCAGGAAGCTGAGGAGCTCTGACTGCTGGGCCTGTCCCTGTCCCTGCTGTCCTGCTCTGTCCCTCTGTCCCTCCTGCAGCTTCCCTGGGGGCTCTTGGACAGTGCTGGAAATGCTTCTCTGGGGCAGCCCCGTGCCGGCTGCTCCCGTCCCATTCCGTGTCTGGAATTGCTTTGGTGGGATCATCGCCCCTCTGCCGGCAGTTTTCCCCAGGATCCAGCAGATCTTGGCTTAGTTCCTGTTGTACAGCCAGAATTGCACCTGAGGGAGTCACTGGGTGTTCCTGTCACCCCCTCCTGCAGCCACCACAGCCCTGCTGCAAGCACCCCTGGAGTAGAATTCCCCTTTTTTTCCTGTGTGTATCTCGTGGAATTGCTGAGTTCCTGTACATAAACCACCTGCTGAGTGTATCCCCCTGGAGATGTTCTTCCCAGAGCAGCCTTCCTGGAATTGCAGGTCCCTTCCTATTGGAGATTTTTATTTTTTCCCCCTCCAGGCTGAAGGAATCCAAACTTTGGCCTTTTCCAAAGAGCCACAGGAACTCCCAGCACCAATTCCAGGAGCTGTTGGGCTGCTGTGCTCCAGGCAGGGATGGATTCCCTGGCAGAGCAAAAAAAAAAAAAAGCAAAAAAAAAAAAAAGCTTTGATTCCTCCCTCCCATCAGCAGAAATATCCCAGAATAACCACTGTCCTTGTGCCACCCATCCCTGTGTGGCTCCAGTGTCACTGACAGAGGGGACAGCCCTGGGAAGGGGCTGAATTCAGTGAGCCCAGGGCTGAATTCAGTGATCTCTGCTGATTTCAGTGATGCCAGTGGTGATTTCAGTGATTCCAGGGCTGATTTCAGTGATTCCAGTGCTGGATTCCCTGGTTCCAGTGGTGATTTCAGTGATCTCAGTAGTGATTTTAGTGATCTCTGCTGATTTCAGTGATCCCAGTGCTGGATTCCCTGGTTCCAGGGCTGAATTCAATGATCTCTGCTGGTTTCAGTGATCCCAGGGCTGATTTCAGTGATTCCAGTGCTGGTTTCATTGATCCCAGTCATGGATTCTCTGATTCCAGGGCTGATTTCAGTGATCTCTGCTTTTTTCAGTGATCCCAGTGCTGGTTTCAGTGATCTCAGTGGTGATTTTTGTGATCTCTGCTGATTTCAGTGATCTCAGTGCTGGATTCCCTGATCCCAGGGCTGATTTCTGTGATCTCAGTGGTGATTTTAAAGATCTCTGCTGATTTCAGTGATCCCAGTGCTGGATTCCCTGGTCCCAGTGCTGATTTCCTCCATCCCAGTGCTGATTTCAGTGATCCTAGTGCTGGATTCCCTGGTCCCAGTGCTGATTTCCTCCATCCCAGTGCTGATTTCAGTGATCCCAGTGCTGGATTCCCTGATCTCAGGGCTGATTTCAGTGATCCCTGTGCTGATTTCCTCCACCCCAGTGCTGATTCCCTCCATCCCAGTGATTCCTCACAGCACAGGGTGTGAAATGAAGCACTCCTGGCAAGGTGGGAGCCATTCCCATTAACCACTGCCCCATCCCGACTGGAAAAGCTCCTTCCTGTCCCCCTCCTGTCCCCCTCCTGTCCCCCTCCTGTCCCCCTCCTGTCCCCCCCTGTCCCCTCCTGGCTCTCTGCCTTCCCCTGCACCCCCAGAGCACTGCCAGCCCCTCGGTGCTCGCCGTGGGCATTACTGACCCCTCTGTCCCCCTCCCCAGCTCAGATTGTCCCCAGGAATGTCCCAGGAGGGGAGGGGGAGGCTGCTGCTCCCACCCCTGCTGGGCTCTGCTGCTCCTGTACCCCCTCCTCAATAAAAGCATGTTCCTGCTCCAGCCGTGCCTTCTGCTTTTCCCCTGGGCCTGGGGAGTTTGGGATCGGGACTGGAGCAGCCTCAGCGCTGGGGCTTTCCCAAATATCCTGCTCTGGACAGTGCTTTAAGCCTTTTCCAGGAAGAAATTTTCCCTGATACCCACCCTAAACCTCTCCTGGCACAACCTGGGGCTGTTCTTAGGACCAGAGGAGTTTTCCCCACATGGAGTTTTCCCCTTTTCCATGAAGGAATTTTTGCAGAGATCCATCCAAACCAGAGTTTTCCCCACATGGAGTTTTCCCTTTTCCATGAAGGAATTTTCCCTGTACCCACCCTAAACCTCCTCTGCACAACCTGGGGCTGCTCTTGGGACCAGAGGAGTTCTCCCCACATGGAGTTTCCCCTTTTCCATTAAGGAATTTTTGCAGAGATCCATCCTAAACTTCCTCTGGCAGCTGAGGCTCTTCTTGGGACCAGAAGAATTTTCCCCACATGGAGTTTTCCCCTTTTCCATGAAGGAATTTTCCCTGATGACCACCCTAAACCTCCTCTGGCACAACCTGGGGCTGTTCTTGGGACCAGAAGAGTTTTCCCCACATGGAGTTTTCCCTTTTCCCTGAAGGAATTTTCCCTGATGTCCACCCTAAACCTCCTCTGGCACAACCTGGGGCTGTTCTTGGGACCAGAGGAGTTTTCCCCTCACTGAAGCTGCTGAAGGAAATTTCCCCGAGATCTCCCCGAATTTCCAGGAGCTGCTCTGTGATTCCTGATCTTTCTCCCACTGGAATTCCTGCTGGCTCCTCCTTTTTGCTGGGGGGGTTTGGGGCAGGATGTGGTGGGGAGCAGGGGCTGATGTTCCCAAAATTCCCAAAAGGAACCGGGGGAAGCAGAGGAAGAAACGGGAGCTAAATCCATGCAGTGACTTCAGCCCTTCCTATTGTCACCCTCCATCAATCCCTGTGCCCCAGGCCACCCCCCTGCTGTCCCAAACCCACGGAAAGAGCTGGAACAGCCTCTCCTGGCCAGGGAAGAGCAGCTCTATTCCTGGGATCATCCCCTGTCATTATCTCAGCCTTTCCTGCCCTCCCCAGCCCGGCCCACGCGGCCCCGAAACCACCCGAGGTGCAGGAGCAAAACGGGAGCCAGGAGAGGGAAAAGCAAACATCCCCAGGAAACCGCCGATCCCAAAGGCTCCTGTGGCTTTCCTGCAGGAGAGCTCAGCCCCCAGAGCAGCCAGGCAGGGCTGGCACCTCCCTGCAGAGCCCAGGGAGCCGGAACGTTCTCGAATCCGGGGCTGCTGTGGGGTCACGGCTCGTGGAAGGGTTTGGGATGGAGGGATCCTGAATCCATCCCCACCCCTGGGCAGGGCAGCTTCCAACATCCCCAGCTGCCCCAAGCCCCGTCCTTGGACACTTCCAGGGGTGGAGCACCCACATTTTCCTCTGGAAAACTCATTCCAGCCCCAGTTCTCCCAGTCTGGGTGCATCCTTTCCTGAGCTGGGAGCAGGAGGCTTCTCCCGGCTCTGGAGGCGGCTGGGAAGGAGCTGGATCCCAGCGAAATTTGGGATTTGGGGCAATCCCAGCGAGTTCCTGGTGAGCCAGACTGCCCGGGAAGTGTCAGTGAGGGAAAACCTTCCCGAGGTTTTGCAGCAGGGCTGGGATGCCGGGAAGGGCAGCAGAGGGTGCTGCTTCCCCGGGCAAAGGCAGGAAGGAAACTCCCGGGAGCTCGGGGCGGCTTTTGCTGGAATTTATCCCGGATTTCTGGGCAAAAAGAGAGGGAAAATGGGGCCGTGGGAAGGGCACGGGGAGAGGGACAATTCCTGAGCTGTGCTGGGGTGTTTGAGCCATTCCCAGCTCTGCAGGGATCATCAGGAATCGGGGAATCCCAGCCTGGATTGGGCTGGAAGGAGCACAAAGCCCCTCCAGAGCCCCCTCCCCTGCCCTGGGTGTCCCATGGGCTGTGTCCTCCCCTTCCCGAGGGAGCCCCGAGCCTCCCGCCCTGCTCCCGCTCCTGCTGCCACCGGGACAGGGAATTCCTGAGGGAATTCCTGAGGGAATTAATTCCTCCTCAGGCCCCCGAGCCTGTGGGATGGGGATGGAGTGGGTCACACCCCATGGCTGCGGTTTGTCCCAACTCAGGGACTCCTTCCCCTCTTTTTGTGTCTCCTGCTCGGCCATCGAGGAGATTCCCAAAGGGACCAGGACAGGAGATCCCAAGTGGGATCCCCAAATCCCTCCGAGGTTCTGGGATCACCGGGAAAGGTTTCTCTGCTCGGAGCCCTGGCAGAGCAGGGCCTGGCCGGGATTCTCCAGGGTAGCTCGGCTGCAGATCCGGCTGGATCAGCGAGTTCAGGTGATTCACCGGGAACGGCTGCGGCTGTGAGTCAGCGGAGAGAGGGAGGGAGGGATCCAGGGAGGGATGGAAACAAGGGAGGGATGGATGGAAACCATGGAGGGATGATGGATGGATGGACGGATGGACGGATGGATGGATGGATGGATGGAAACCATGGACGGATGGACGGATGGACGGATGGATGGAAACCATGGATGGATGATGAATGGATGATGGATGGATGGACGGATGGATGGATGGATGGATGATGGATGGATGGAATCCATGGATGGATGGATGGATGGATGATGGAAGGATGGATGGATGGAGGGATGGATGATGGATGATGGATGGATGGTGGATGGATGGAATCCATGGATGGATGGAGGGATGGATGGATGGATGGATGGATGGATGGATGGATGGATGGATGATGGAAGGACGGATGGATGGATGGAGGGATGGATGATGGATGGATGGATGGACAGATGGATGGATGATGGATGGATGGATGGATGATGGATGGATGGATCCTCATCCATGGATCCATGGATGGACGGATGGATCCTCATCCCAAACTGATAATGGGAATCACTGCTGTGCCTCCTGGCCTCCATCCTAGTGGGAGAAGAAAGGAACAGGAATTTGCAGGAAAAGGGGCTCAGGATCAGATTTTTCCACCCAAAAAGCACATCCCAGGCCAGGGCCAGGATATCCCAGACCAGGCCAGAACTCCCCACGCCAGGCCAGGACACCCCAGGCCAGGCCAGAGGTGTTTGGCTGCCCAGGGCTCTCGCAGGGCTCTCTCCTTTTCCTGACACCCCCAGGAATTCCCCGCAGCCTCTCCAGGGATCCTGGGGCTCAGGGCACGGCGGATCTTTCCTGAAATGTTCCAGCCTGCCCGTTCCCGAGGAGCAGAGCTGGAGTTGCCTCTGCCCGGCCGGGCTCCAGCCCCGTCCCTCTGTAATTACCGGATATTTTTGGTTCCCTTCCTCTCCCTGTTCCGGGCCCGCAGCCCCCGCAGGATGAGCGGGGAAGGTGCCGCGCTGGGGAAGCAGCAAATCCCGGCAAATTCCAAAGGGCCGGGAGGAGCAGGAGCTGCTGGGCAGGGCTGGCAGCGAGCCCCGGGCCGGCCCCACCGCCGCCATCCCAGTGCTCCCAGTGCTCCCAGTGCGGGAGGGATGGGGGAGCTGGGCTGGGCCAGACCGGGAAAACCGGGGGGGTTTGGGGAGCAGGGGGTGCTGTGCACCTCCTTCTGTCCCTCTGGGGGAAAATTCCCAGCTGGTTTCCCCAAAAAAATGGATTTGATGCTGGAGGTGCTGCCATTGGGATTTCTCCTGGGTTAGAGCTGCTCTTTCCTGAAATCCCATTTTCAAGCCCCTTTTAATTTTATTTCTGTATTCGCCAAATTGAAGTTTTTCCACCGGGCAAAATTTGGGATTTGTTGCCACCTGCAAAGGGGAGCTGCCTTGGGGACCACAGCCATTCCCTCGGGAGCAGGTTTGGAACCTTGGAGCCGGGGCTGGAAAAGCAGCACGGACTCTCCTGGCTCGGGAATGTGGAGCTGCCTCTGCATTCCTGACGGGAATGCCGGGGCTGAGCCGGCCCTGCAGTCCCAGGCTGGATCCAGAGAGCCCTGGGAGCCGCCCTGGAGCAGCCCCGAGCTGGGCTGACCCCATCCCATCCCATCCCACTGATCCCATCCCATCCCATCCCACTGATCCCATCCCATCCCACTGATCCCATCCCATCCCATCCCATCCCATCCCATCCCATCCCTGCCCTGGATGCAGCCTGGGGAAAGTGGGGAGTGCTCTGGAAAATCGGCTCCCAGGGGAGATTTTCCCATTGGGATGGGGCTGTGATTCCTGCAGGAATGGGGTCAGTTATCCCATGGAAATGGGGCTGTGATTCCTGCAGGGATGGGATCAGTTATCCCATGGAAATGGGGCTGTGACTCCCATAGGAACAGGGTCAGTTATCCCATGGAAATGGGGCTGTGATTCCCATAGGAACAGGGTCAGTTATCCCATGGAAATGGGGCTGTGATTCCTGCAGGGATGGGATCAGTTATCCCATGGAAATGGGGCTGTGATTCCTGCAGGGATGGGGTGAGTTATCCCATGGAAATGGGGCTGTGACTCCCATAGGAACAGGGTCAGTTATCCCATGGAAATGGGGCTGTGATTCCCACAGGGATGGGGTCAGTTATCCCATGGAAATGGGGCTGTGATTCCCACAGGGATGGGATCAGTTATCCCACAGAAATGGGGCTGTGATTCCCACAGGGATGGGATCAGTTATCCCATGGAAATGGGGCTGTGATTCCTGCAGGGATGGGATCAGTTATCCCATGGAAATGGGGCCCAGTTGTTCCTATAGGAACAGGGTCAGTTATCCCATGGAAATGGGGCCCAGTTGTTCCTATAGGAACAGGGTCAGTTATCCCATCCCATCCCATCCCATCCCATCCCATCCCATCCCATCACATCCCACCCCAATCCCATCCCATCCCGGGAGCTCCGGAGCCGCCTCTGGAGCAGAATTCCCGGCACAGCTGCTCCCAGTTACAGCCCTGGCACATGAAAGGAGCTCGGCTTTAAATTTAGCCGGGCAGGAAAAAGGAAAAGCCTTTCATCCTCCTGCTGCTCGTCCCGGCTCCAAACCCATCCCGGGAGCCCCCGGGAACCGCAATTCCCGCTGGGATGGGGCTGGGCACGGACACAGGGACACAGGGACACAGGGACACGGGGACACAGGGACAGGGTTTTGTTTCACTTCGGGGGCTCAGGCAGCCCCAATTCCCCGGGTTTTCACCCCAACCGCACCCCATTCCCCCTGGGAAGGCTCATCCGGCTCCTCTCCCGGCCGCGCAGAGCTCCTGGCCGGGAGCTCCTGGCTGCGAGCGCCTTTTCCTCCCGCCAGGGGGAATTGGGGTGGATTCGCTCCAGGTTTGTCTTGGCTGCCGAGGGACTTGGCCCCCGCTCCTGCTGCTCGGCCCCGCGGCCAGCGGGATGCGCTGGAGCATCCCCATCCCCGCTTTTCCAAGGAATCCCAGCCCGGGGCTGTCGGAACGGCCGCGGGTGCGTGTCCCAGTTCCTTCCAGCGTGTCCCAGTTCCTCCCGGCGTGTCCCAGTTCCTCCCAGCGTGTCCCAGTTCCTCCAGGGGAGCCGCAGGCCCGTCCCAGCACGGAGCTGCCCCGGGAGCAGCGGGGATTTCCAGGCTCCAGGCACCAGAAGCGTGAATTCCATCTCCCACGGCTGATTCCAGAGGTTCCCTCTCCTGGGAAACCGCTGGGATGGGCTCTGTGTGTGCTGGAGCAAAACCAGTTTGGGACTGGGACCAGTCTGGGATCAAACCGTTTCCTTCGTGCTCTTTCCAAGAACTAATTTTATTTTTCCAGTGGATCTGGAACAGGGAATGTTGAGGTTTGGATTGTTTGGGTTTGTTTTTTGGTGTTTGGTTTTTTTTTCCCCTTTCCCTGTGTCTGGATGCGTTCCCAGCCAAACACCGAAAATGAAATTTTCCTTCTTTTTCCCAGTGAGAAAATTCCTTCTTTTCTGGGAAGGGGTGCCGGGGTCGGGGTGGAACTGCCCCGATCCCCGATTTGGGAGGGGCAGCCGCGGCCGGGGAATGCAGAGCCCGGAGCGAAGGCTCAGGGAAGGGCTGGGACCACTGCAGGGAACCTGCCCCGGTGGCTGCAGCGCGTTTTCCTTCCCCTCAGCTCGGGGTTGGATTCCAAACGCTCGGGGCGGCGGGGAAAGGGAAGGGAGGAATTCCCGGCTGGAGGAAATGGGAGATGCTCAGGTCGGATTAACTCTCAATGGATCCGCGGCTGGATCCGGCTTGGCGGGAGGGGACCGGGAGCCCGCCGGGACCGGGAGCCCGCAGGGAGCGGAGCCCGCAGGGACCGGGAGCCAGAAGGAACCGGGAGCCCGCCGGGACCGGAGCCAGAAGGGACCGGAGCCCGCCGGGACCGGGAGCCCGCAGGGACCGGGAGCCAGAAGGGATCGGAGCCCGCAGGGAGCGGAGCCCGCTGGGACCGGGAGCTAGAAGGGACCGGGAGCCCGCAGGGACCGGAGCCAGAAGGGACCGGGAGCCCGCAGGGAGCGGAGCCCGCTGGGACCGGAGCCCGCCGGGACCGGAGCCAGAAGGGACCGGGAGCCCGCCGGGAGCGGAGCCCGCAGGGAGCGGAGCCCGCAGGGAGTGGAGCCCGCGGGGACCGGGAGCCCGCAGGGAGCGGAGCCCGCGGGGACCGGGAGCCCGCAGGGACCGGGAGCCCGCGGGGACCGGGAGCCCGCAGGGACCGGGAGCCCGCCGGGAGCGGAGCCCCCAGGGACCGGAGCCCCCAGGGACCGGAGCCCGCGGGCCCGGGGCGCGGCGCGGAGCCGCCCCGGTGTTTGTTTGGATCCCGCGGTTCCCCAGCGGTGCCCGCAGGTCTGCGGGAGCAGCCGCGGGAGGAGCCTCGCCCCGGGCCCGGGATGGTGGGAATGGAGCTGGGAGCGGCGCTGGGGTCGCTGCCGCCCCCTTGGAGCTCTGCAGGAGCGTCCCAAAACCCCGGTTTAACCCCGGTTTAACCCCGGTTTAACCGGGGCCTGGTCAGGAGCGGGGCACGCTCTGGACTTTCCCAAGAGTTGCGAAATCCCCCGGGGAAGGTCGGAGGAGCGGGAATGGCTCCGGCACCGGGCACGAGTCAGGCCGTGCCAAGTGGGACTCGGTGACCCCAAATCCCGGGATTTGGGGCGGGGGGGGAGGAGCAGCGGCACCCCCTGCCCCTCGGGGGGGGGGTCGGGGGCTCGGCCACCCACGGTGTGAGCGGCGTCACGCAGGATCCCGCGGCAGGATTCCAAGGAATCCGGGGCTGGCTCCGCTCCCCGGGCCCGTTCCCGCCTGCAGGTAGGAGCAGGCTCGGCGGAGCGGGGCTTGGAACGAGCCCAGGGCCCCTCCGCGCTCCCCAAACCCGGCTCGGTTCATCCCCTCCGGCCCGGGAAGTTCGGGGAAGCCGCAGCTCAGCCCCCCGAGGGCTCGGAGGTGGAATCTCCGCCTCGTCAGATGCAAAATCGGGAATTTTGTGGAAATCTGAGCCGAGGAATGAGAGCGGGATGCTGCAAAGGGAGGGATGATCGCAGAGGAACCCGGATGGGCCCCGGGATGCGGGAACTGAGCGGGAAAAGCAGAAAACACAAACAACAAAGCACAAAAGGGTGAATGGGTTTGCCCAGGGCGGTGCAGGAAGCTCGGGGCGGGGGGAGCCAGGAAATCCCACCCAGCCCAGCCCATCCCAGCTGATCCCATCCCAGTTTATCCCAGCTTATCCCAGCCCCATCCCAGTCCCATCCCAGCCCCATCCCAGCCATCCCATCCCATCCCATCCCATCCCATCCCATCCCATCCCATCTCATCCCATCTCATCCGATCCCACTGATCCCATCCCAGTCCCATCCCAGTCCCATCCCAGTGCTCCAGCTGCTCCCGGCCTCCCTGTTCAGGGAGCAGCCCCGCGGGCACAGCCCTGACCCGGCTTTGCCCCTTTTGGCCCGGGAACGCCCCTGTGAGGAGGCTCCAGCCCGGAGCCGTCCCTGGCTCCCCGCGAGGCTCCCGGGAGCCGAATTCCCTCTCCGGGCCGGACCGGGGCCGATCCCAGCCCGTTCCCAGGCCACGGCCGCGCTCTTTCCCAGCCCTCCTGGCCGCCCTTCAAAGCCGGGCGGTGCAGAAACATCTCCAGGCTCATTCCCATTCCCTTCTCCCAGCCGGGCCGGGCTCCTGGAGCCTTCCCTGCCCGAGAGGAGCCCGGCACCGGCTCCTTGTGGGATCTGCCCCCGTGCCAGGCTCCGGCTCCGCTTTCATCCCGCCTCTCCTCGCCTTTGATTCCCGGCGCTGGAAGGAGGCTGGAGCAGGGAATTGTCAGCTCGGGCCCCTCCCGCCGGCTCCGTGCGGTGCAGACGGAGCGGGAGATCAAAGCCCGGCGCCTTTTTTTAGCTGGAATGCGGCGGGCCGGGAGCTGCGGCCAATTCCAGCGGCGGTTCCTCTCCCGTAACTCGATCCCACATCCCTGGAGGCGTCCCCGGCCCTGACAGGTGACACTGGAGCCGCTCCGGGCACGCCGCTCCTCGGGAACAAGTCTGACTTTGCAGAGCTTTTCCGGCAGCGTTTGGAGGCTGCGGTCGGGATGGGATGAGCTCGGCTTGGAAAGGACTCACCTGGATGGGATTAACCCTTTCCGGAGCTCCGGGATTCCTCCCTGCTGCAGCTCCGAGGGACGCGCGGCCTCTCTGTGGGATTTGGGAGCAGCTTTTGTGTCTTTTCCTCGCCCAATTCGCACCGTCCCGACCTCCCTGTTCTCCACGCTCCTCAGGTGGCACCATCGGGAGGAAGCTCCAGCCGGGATTTCCCTCCCTGGAAGCAGGAAAATCGCTCCAGCCTTCCCCGCAGCAGCAGGAGGCTCCAGGAATCAGCTCTTGGAAAAGTTCCTGACCCAGTTTGACCTCGGGGAGGGGGCGATAAATCCCAATAAATCCCGATAAATCTTGATAAATCCCACTGGGCTGGCAGGAGTGCCCGGGACACACCCGGGATCCTCTCTGGAATCACATCCAGGCTCGGGGGGTTTTCCCAGCCCCGGCACCAGGGGATCCTCTGGGGAACGAGGATGGGATTCCCCAAACCCCGGAGCAGCTTCTGTGTCTCCAGGAAAGCTCCAATCGGGGCTCTGCTCCCGGGGATTCCATGGATTGGCTGAGGAGGGAACAGCCGGGAATTCTCTGCCCTGGAGCAGGGGCAGGGGGGCAGTCCTGGACTTTGGGATGCTCGGGGCGTTTTTCTTGGATTGCTGGGGTCAGATCTGGGCTCAGGGATTCTGGGAAGTTCCCCCTCCTTCCCTGTTCGGGAAGAAATGGCTCCAGTGGGATCATCCCAGAGTTTCCCCCAGGACAGGAGCCCCGGGCACACCCCAAGCCCACGAAACCACGGGGTGGCT
This sequence comes from Fringilla coelebs, assembly GCF_963513975.1. Lineage (NCBI taxonomy): Eukaryota > Metazoa > Chordata > Aves > Passeriformes > Fringillidae > Fringilla > Fringilla coelebs. The sequence goes on from NC_140053.1 coordinate 1,117,197, forward strand.
GTGCTGGAATCAGGGAATGAGCCTGGAATGGGAGCAGATCCCAAGGAAACCGCGGGGCTGCTCCAGCCCCGCACGGCAGAGGGGAAACTGAGGCTCGGGGCAGCATTCCAGAGCCAGGGAACGCTCCCAGGGACTCTTTTCCCTGCGGGGGCTGGGCTGGAGCCGGGTTCAAAGGGCTCCACAAACAAAGGAGGGCTTTGAACTCCTCCTCATCCCGGGGAGGGCAGGAAAACCTCCCCAGCCGTAGCCCCCAGCCAGGGAATATCCTGGGATCCCGTTTGATGGGGCCTGGGGAGCAGGAACTCGGGATGAGGTTTGGAGAGGATCCTTTCCTTCCCAGGGGGGCTGAGGGGCAGGACAGGGATTAATCCCGACTGCTCCAAAGCCGGGCCTGGATCCTGGATCCCGCCCCATCCCCCGCGCTCCTCCTCACCCTCCGGAGCTTCCCTGGGATTTCTCCGTGGGATGCACGGCAAGGCCAGGCCAGGACAGGGAAAAATGGGGAATTTTGGGAGCTGTGGTGCCCGGGATTGGGAAGGAGAGGACGGAGCCCACCAGGAATTCCAGCCCTGGCATCCCCAGGGGCAGCCCAAAAGTGCCACCAGGGGTGAGGTGACAGCCAGGGACAGCCCAGGTGGCAGCGGCAGGGTCGGGAAATGCTGTCCCGAGGTTCATTCCCTGCTTTTCCCAGCCAGGGAAGGAGGTTTGAGGGGAGCAGAGCCCGGCCCAGCTCAGGGACGTTTTCCACCATCCCGCGGTGCCACTCCCCGAGCCAGGAGTGCCAGGGCTTGGAGGGAGATCCCTGGGGAAGAGGCGCTCCCAGACTCCGGGATGAGATGAGATAAGGGCTCGGGGATGAGATAAGGGCTCCGGGAGGTGCCGGCGCAGTCTGGAGCGGTGTTTTCCTTCCTCCATAGGTGGCCTGGCTGGCAGCTCCGCGGTGCCTGAGCAAACAATTCCAAGGGGAGAGGAGCCGGGGCCAATTCCCTGCCGGCTGCGGGTTGAACCCTCATTAACAGGCGGCGCTAATTGCGCTCCCTGCACGGGCCGGGCCGAGGCGGAGCTGGCAGGAAAAGCTGCGGGCTCGGATCCCTGCGCCGATGCGGATCCCGATAAGGAGGTGATTTATCCCCCCGCGCTTCCTTCCTCGTGGGCACGGACGCGGCCCGGAGGAGGCCTCGGCTTCCCGGGCCGCTCCCGGGTGAGCTCATCCCGGCACCGGCAGCACCGGGAGCTGCGCGGGTGATCCCGGCGGGACCCGGGCGGGGCTCGGGGTCCGATCCGCGCTGGGATCCCGGGATTGTGGGGCCGGAGCCTCGGGAATGAGGATCCAGGGAGCTCATGGAAAAATCCCTCTGGAATATGAGCGGGCTCTGGATTTGCTGCCCGGACAAAGGGGAATCTGGGAATCCAGGATTCTGGGAGTATGGGAATATGGGAACCTGGGAATCCAGGATTCTGGGAACCTGGGAACCTGGGAATCCAGGATTATGGGAATATGGGAATATGGGAACCTGGGAATCCAGGATTCTGGGAATCCAGGAATCTGGGAATCCAGGAATCTGGGAACCTGGGAATCTGGGAGTCTGGGAATCCAGGATTCTGGGAATATGGGAACCTGGGAATATGGGAACCCTGGAATCTGGGAACTCTGGCATCTGGGATTCTGGGAACCTGGGAACCTGGGAACCTGGGAATCCTAGAATCTGGGAGTCCAGGAATCTGGGAATCCTGGAATCCTGCCGTTCCCTGTCTCTTCCCACGCCTTGGGGCTGGGACAGAGGAGCTCCCAGAGCTCAGCTCAGGGCCAGGAGGTCATGGCAGGTTCAGCTCTTGGGGAATTCAGCTCCAGGCAGCACCACTGGGAAAACCTCCTGTGACCTTCCCGGGGTCCCTCTGGGCCGGGGATGCCGGGAATAAAATAAAATAAAAAAAAAATTATTCTCCTGTGCAGGGAATAAAACCATTCCCTGTGTGGGGAATGCTCCCGAATCCCTGAGACTGTGCCAGCCCTGCTGGCCGGGAGCGGAGGTGACACTCGGGAGCGGAGGTGACACTCGGGAGCCGAGGTGACAGCCCAGGCGGGTCCCCCCTGCTCCCTCCCCTCTTTCCCAAGCCCGCCCGGGCAGCCCCGACCTGTTCTTCCGAACTCCCAGCCCACAGCTCCGGGACTGAGGAGCGCCTGGCCCGCGGCATTCCCACCTCGGCGGGCACCTCTGGAATGCGGCGGCTCCGGAACGCCCCGGGCTGGGCCGGGAATCCCAGGAGCTGCAGCTCGGAGCCCCATTCCAGGCACGGGGCTGCCGGGATGTTCCCGGGATCGGGGCCCGGCCCCGGTGCTGAGCGGAGTTATCCCTGTAGATGGCATCCCAGGATCTCCGCTGGGATGCTCCCGGATCCCTGTCCCGCCACCGCCGGGGTCCGGCTGATCCCGACACTCCGAGGGTCCCTGGAATCCTGGATCCCGGCCGGGATCCACCCCGGGCTGGGTCCCAGGCCCTGGGAGGTTCCCGGTGGGATCGGCCGGGGGGTTTAAATCCCTTCCCCGGCAGGGTTTGAGTCCCTGGGACATCGGGGAAGTTGATCCCGCTCCCTTGGAAAGGGGGGAGTGAAACCACATGAAAGGCGTTGGGTGGGAATTCTCCCCGCTGTGATGTGGCCGCGTTTGATTCCCCCGGGAATGCTGAACTGCACGGAATTAAACCCAAATCCACGGAATTAAACCCAATTCCACGGAATTAAACCCAATTCCACGGAATTAAACCCAAATCCATGTAATTAAACCCAATTCCACGGAATTAAACACAATTCCATGGAATTAAACCCAAATCCACAGAATTAAACCCGATTCCAGGCCTGGGTGTGAATGGGGAGCGGGATGGAGCTCCAAACTCACATTTTAATTAATCTCTTAATTAATCTGAGGGGATTTTCCACACTGGCTCTGGGTGGATCGGCCTGGCAGGGAGAGAAACTGCTGGGACAGGGGTGGGATCTGGGGGATCTTCAGGATCTGGGGGATCTGAGAGATCTGGGGGGCCGATGGGATCTGGGGGATCAGTGTCAGCTGAGGGATCAGGGGGATCCTGCGGGATCAGTGGGATCTGGGGGATCAATGGGATCTGGGGAATCTGTGGGATCTGCAGGATCTGCGGGGTCTGTGGGATCTGGGAAATCTGTGGGATCACATTCCCTGTCCCAGGGCCAGGCTCTGTGATGGGACAGGGACAGGGCTGGGGATTTGGAGGGTCTGGATCAGCCCCAGGGGCGGCTCTGCCCATCTCTGATGGGACAGGGACAGAGCTGGGGGATTTGGAGGGTCTGGATCAGCCCCAGGAGCGGCTCTGCCCGGCTCTGTGATGGGACAGGGACAGAGCTGAGGGGTTTGGAGGGTCTGGATCAGCCCCAGGAGCGGCTCTGCCCGCCGGAGCCCTGGGCTGGCTCTGGGGAAGCAAACCCCAAAGCCCTGGAGCGTCTCCAGGCCGTGGCGCTGGGGTTTGGATCTCCCCCAGGATATTTCGGGCAGCGCCGCCCTCTGCTCCCGGCGTGGGCAGCGGAGCCGCCGGCAGCGCCTCTCGGGAGCCTCCGCGCCCCTCCCGGAGGCTTTTTTTAACTCTTTGTCCCTAAATCCAGCGGGTTCAGCCCACTGCGGGGCCTCTGGATGCGGCTGAGCCCGGCTCGAGGCTCGGCCACCACGTGTCCCCTGCGCCACATCCCGGCGGGTGGCACTGCCGGGCTCGCGGTAAACAGCGAACGGAGCGTGCTGTCCCGGGATTGCGACACTGCGGGGACAAAATGCAGGGCAGGGACGGGGACAGGGACAGGGACAGGGATGGGATGGGACAGGGACCGGGATGGGGACAGGGATGGGAATGGGACAGGCACAAGGACAGGGACAGGGATTGGGACAGGGGCAGGGGCAGGGACAGGGGACAGGGACCAGGATGGGGACAGGGACAGGGATGGGGACAGGGACAGGAACAGGGATGGGGACAGGGACAGGGACAGGGACAGGGACAGGGACAGGGACAGGGACAGGGATAGGGAGAGGGGACGGGGACAGGGGACAGGGACAGGGCTGGGACAGGGACAGGGGACGGGGACAGGGACGGGGACAGGGACAGGGACAGGGACAGGGACAGGGACAGGGCTGGGACAGGGACAGGGGACGGGGACAGGGACAGGGACAGGGACAGGGATGGGACGGGGACAGGGACAGGGATGGGACAGGGACAGGGATGGGGACAGGGACAGGGACAGGGACAAGGCTGGGACCAGAACAGGGACAGGGACAGGGACAGGGATGGGACAGGCCACAAATGCTCCGGATCCAGCCCTGCCCCAGCTCCCTCGGGCACTACTGGGCTCCCATCTCCAGAGGGAAGATAAGGCCTGGATGGCCATTAGAGGAATTAATTAAGAGATGTTTGATTAATGTCTGATTAGTGCTGCGGGGTTACACAGCCCCAGACACACCACGGGGATTCCTCACATCCCGGAGCGCCTCAGCACCGGAGATGGATCCCGCCAGGATTTGTGATCTGGGATTTTCCCAGAGCTGATCTGGATTTGTTCTGGATTTGTTCTGGATTCCCCCCAAATTTGGTCCAGATTTGATCTGGATGTGATCTGAATTTTTCTGGATTAGTTCCAGATCTGATCTGGATTTTTAAAATTTGCCCTGGATTTGTTCTGGGTTTGTTCTGGGTTTGCCCTGGGTTTGTTCTGGGTGAATTTGTTCTGGATCTGTTCTGGGTTTGTTCTGGATTTACCCTGGGTTTGTTCTGGATCTGTTCTGAAAATATTCTGGGTTTGTTCTGGATTTGCCCTGGATTTGTTCTAGGTTTGCTCTGGGTTTGTTCTTGGTTTGTTCTGGGTTTGCCCTGGGTTTGTTCTGGGTTTACCCTGGATTTTTTCTGGGTTTGTTCTTGATTTGTTCTGGGTTTGTTCTGAATTTGTTCTGGGTTTGTTCTGGTTTTGCCCTGGATTTTTTCCGGATTTGTTCTGGGTTTGTTCTTGATTTGTTCTGGGTTTGTTCTGGTTTTACCCTGGATTTTTTCCGGCTTTGTTCTGTGTTTGTTCTGCGTTTCCCTGCAGGGAGCTCTGGGCAGACCCCGCTCCTCTGGGCATTCTCCACATCCCAAAAGTTCCCATCCCGTGTCCAAACCTCCCGGGGAGCTCCCCTGACCCATCCCGGTGTTCCCGCTCCCCCCTGCTCCCCTCCCCTTCCCCCCAGCGCTGTTTCCCACAAAACCTCCCCATTTTCTGTATTCATCCACTGCCTCAACCCCTCCATCCCCTCCGCCGCTCCCGGAGCTCTCCCTCCGCCTCCCCGCATGACAAAACCCTCCCAGACAGGAAATCTTCCTTAATCTCTCCCAAACCCCAAACCCTGCCGGCAACGCCAGATCAGCTTTAATGACAATAATTGAACAACGCTCAGCCGCACTTGCGTTTTCTCAGCCCTCTCAGACACGGGCTAATTAATGAATTAATTGCAAATTTACCCGCGGGGCGTTGAGAGGATGCCCCAGCTGAGAGGGAAAAGGCGCTGGAAGCAGAGCAGGGGTTGCGGAGGATCTCCGTAAATCGCGGCGGCTCCCAGGACATTCCCGACCTTTGGGGAATCCAAACCGGATCCGGTTGGAGCTCCCGGGATCAGCGGGGCTGGGCGGGACCTGATCCCAGCCCCGCCACCCCCGGGGCAGCCGCCCCGAGCCCAGGGTGATTATTATTATTCGTTAATTATTTGTTATTTATTGTTTGCGCCGCTCCCGCTGCCCTGAGTCCCGCGGGTGTCCCGGGAGAATTCCCGAGCCCGCGGGAGGGCGGCGGCAGCCCCGGGACGTGGCAGCAGCTCCGGGCTCCGCTCCAGCTCCCGCCGGCACCGCCCGCGGCTCCCGGGGAGTTTGGTGACCCCATCAAAGGCCACCAGCGCTGTCCCTGTCCCTGTCCCTGTCCCTGCCCGGCCACCCTGGAGCTCGCCAGGCTGAGCCGTGGATTTTGGGAACACAGAGCCGGGAGAGCTGGAATTCCCAGCGGGGTGAGGAGCTCGGGAAAGGTGCAGGGAGAGGGGAAGCGGCTGTGCCAGAGTTGGGGGGGCTTCGGGAGCTGCCCTGGCACGGGTGGGATTGCCAGAGCTGGGAGAGAGAGCCATCCATCCATCCATCCATCCATCCATCCATCCATCCATCCATCCGTCCATCCCTCATCCATCATCCATCCCTCATCCATCATCCATCCATCCATCCCTCCCTCATCCATCATCCATCCATCCATCCATCCATCCATCCATCCATCCATCCATCCAACATCCATCCATCCATCCATCCATCCATCCATCCATCCATCCATTGTCCATCCATCATCCATCTGTCCATCCATCCATCCATCTGTCCATTCATCCATCATCCATCCATCCATCCATCATCCATCCATCCATCTATCCATCCATCCATCCATCCATCCATCCATCCATCCATCCATCATCCATCCATCCCTCATCCATCCATCCCCCATCCATCCATCCATCCATCCATCCATCCATCCATCCATCCATCCATCCATCCATCATCCATCCATCCATCCATCCATCCATCCATCCATCCCTCATCCATCCATCCCCCATCCATCCATCCATCCATCCATCCATCCATCCATCCATCATCCATCCATCCATCCATCCATCCATCCATCCATCCATCCGTCAGTCCATCCATCCATCCATCCATCCATCCATCCATCCATCCATCTCCCATCCATCCATCCATCCATCCATCCATCCATCCATCCATCCATCATCCATCCATCCCTCATCCATCCATCCATCCATCCATCCATCCATCCATCCATCCATCCATCCAGCAGTGGGAACTGCTCCCTTTCCCTGCAGCTTTCCTTTTATTCCCGCCACACCTCCCCGTGAATATTTCCCCTGGAATTTCAATTCTCAGCCCCAGCGTTCCCATTTCCTTCTCCTCGTTAAAACCCCGGGGGACCCACGGGGGAGCCAGAGGCCTCTGAGCCAGGCAGGGTTGGGCAAGCTCCGGAAAAACACGTTCCCAAAGTTCCCAAAGTTCCCGGAGTTCCCAGAGCGGCTCCTCCCTCCCGCCCTGCCCTGGCACCTGCAGCTCCGGCTGCTCCTTGGCAGGCGGGAAAGGTGGGAAAGGGAAAAGGGAAGGGGAAGGGGAAGGGAAAGGGAAATGGGAAAGGGAAAGAGGGAAAGGGAATGGGAAAGGGAAAGGGAAAGGGAAAGGGAAAGGGAAAAGGGAAAGGGAAAGAGGGAAAGGGAATGGGAAGGGGAAATGGGAAAGGGAAAGAGGAAAAGGGAATGGGAAAGGGAAATGGGAAAAGGGAAGGGAAATGGGAAAAGGGAAGGGAAAGGGAAATGACAAAAGGGAAGGGAAAGGGAAATGGGAAAAGGGAAAGGGAACGGGAAAGGGAAAGGGAAAGGGAAAGGGAAAGGGAAATGGGAAATGGGAAAGGTTTTATTGGGATGTGGCCGTGGGCAGCTTGGGGGAACTGCAGGTCCCTGCTGGGGTCACTCCAAGGGGACGTGGGGACAGCCCCACCTGGCTCTGCCCCAAACCCCCTCTGGCTGCCTGGGGATGTTCAAGGCTCCCGAGGGATCCCCGACCCTCTCAGGGCTGGGAGATCCCAGGGGTCCCACACGGGAGGGGCCTGGAGGGAGCGGTGACACCGCCTTGGTGCCACCTCCTCAGTGTCACCTCCTCAGTGTCACCTCCTTGGTGTCACCTCCTCATTGTCACCTCCTCGGTGGCACCTCCTTGATGCCACCGCCTTGGTGCCACTGTCTTGGTTCCATCACCCTGGTGCCACCTCCTCGGTGACACCTCCTTGGTGCCACCTTCCTTGGTGCCACTGTATTGGTGCCACCTCCTTGGTGCCACTGCCTTGGTTCCATCACCTTGGTGCCACCTGTTCGGGGCCACCGCCTTGGTGCCACTGCCTTGGTGACACCTTCCTTGGTGACACCTCCTTGGTGCCACCGATTTGGTGCCACTGCCTTGGCGGCACCGCCTTGATGCCACCACCTTGGTGCCACTGCCTTGGTTCCATCACCTTGATGCCACCTCCTCAGGGCCACCGCCTTGGTGCCACCGCCTTGGTGCCACTGCCTTGGTGCAACCGCCTTGGTGACACCTTCCTTGGTGACACCTCCTTGGTGCCACCTCCTCCGTGCCACCACCTCGGTGCCACCACCTCAGTGCCACCTGCCCATTCCCTGAATCCCCTCCCAGTGGAGCAGAGCCAGTACAGCTGCCAGCCCTTGGCCCCCTCAGGGTGTCCCCTCAGGGTGTCCCCTCTGGGTGTCCCCTCTGGGTGTCCCCTCAGGGTGTCCCCTCTGGGTGTCCCCTCCTGTCCTTGTCTCGTTTTTGGGCCATTTCAATCCCAGAAGAGCCAAAGCCACCAGCAGTGCCCGGCGCTGGCTCCTGCCCCAGAGCGGCATCCGGAACCTTCCATCCCTCAGCAGCCCCTGGGATCCTCTCTGGGGCCAGCAGGGTCAGCCCCAGGTGACACCTGTGTCACATCCTGGAATGGGGACAGCCCTGGGAGCCTTCCTGGGCTCTGAGACAGCCGGGATGAGACATCCCGAGCTCTGCAGAGCTCATGGAAAATCCAGGCCAGCCCGGGGACGGGGCTGGGGCCCAGCCAGAGCTTCTGGAGCCAGGCTCAGACTTTGCCAGCTTTTCCAGGGCTCTGAGGAGGGAGTTTTGTGTCAGCTCCAGACTTCCAGCCTGATTTCCTTGGATTTCTCTGGAGAAGGAATTGCTCAGAGCTCTCCCAGCTCTGGGGGACACGTGGGGACAGTCCCGGAATCCCAGTGGGATCGGCATCCGCTGCTTCCCATGGCCCAGTCCCCATTGCAGTGCCCAGCATGGGACATTTCCCCTTGGAAAAAGGAATCCCAGGAATTTTGGGACGCTCTGAGCAGCCTCCAGGTGTCCCTGAGGATGCTGAGGATTCCAGAGGGGCTGGGGAGCGGGGACTGAGGGAAGTCTGAGTCAGCCCAAGGGCACGAGCGGGGAGGCTTTGCCTGGATCCCGACACGTGAAGCTCCGTCCCCGTGGGACTCAGGCCAGGGCGTTTTCCTGCCCGGATCCACAGCCTGGGCTGAAGGGATCTGCTCTGGTTCACAGCTGGGAGCTCAATTCCATCATCCCCGTGGATCCCTCCCTGCTGGGATATTCCTCCCCTGTGGAAAGGCAAAAGACCTCGATGATCCCTCCCTGGTGCATCCCCAGCTCCCTGACCCGGCCAGAAATTCCCCTTTTTGTGTTTCTCCACGCCAGGGCCCGGCTCCAGGGCTCTCCCGGCTGTTTGTGTCCCGGGGAATGCTCCTCGTGGTGGAGCTGAGGCTCCATCCTGGAAATCTGGGTGGCGGCCGCACTTCCCGGGACGTGCAGGTTCCTGCTGCATCCCGGGAGGGGGCAGGGAGGCAGAATTTACCTGCAGGAACCTCTCAGCCTCTGCCTGGATGGAGGATCCGGCTGGAGCCAAGGATTCTGCAAGCTGGGCAAAGCTCCCGGCCCGGCAAAGCTTCCTTGAAACTCCTGGAGCAGGCGGTGCCTCCCTTGGCTGCCGCCGTGGCCAGAATGTCCGGAGGCTGTTCCAGGGCAGGACTGGAGCCTCCCGTGTTTTCTGATGAAATCCTCCCACCCCAAACCTGCCAAGAAATCAAAGGCATCGCGCCTGTCCCAGGGCTACACACTCAGCACTGCGAGCCCCGCGCCGCCGCCGCTGCCGCTGCGGGATTAAAGGCGGCTCTGCCTTCCCCCGGCCTGGCTCTGCCTGCCCCGGCCCGGTTCTGCCTTCCCCCGGCCCGGTTCTGCCCCTCCTGTCCTGGCTCTGCCTGCCCCGGCCCGGTTCTGCCTCCCCCTGGCCCGGTTCTGCCTCCCCCCAACCCGGTTCTGCCTTCCCCCGGCCCAGTTCTGCCTTCCCCCGGCCCGGTTCTGCCCCTCCTGTCCTGGTTCTGCCCCTCCTGGCCTGGCTCTGCCTCCCCCTGGCCTGGTTCTGCCCTCCCCCAGCCCGGTTCTGCCTCTCCCGGCCCGGTTCTCCCTCCTCCAGCCTGATTCTGTCTGCCCAAGCCTGGTTCTGCTTCCCCCGGCCTGGTTCTGCCTTCCCTGACCCGGTTCTTCCTTGACCCGGTTCTGCCTCTCCTGGCCCGGTTCTTCCTTGGCCCAGTTCTGCCTCTCCTGACCCGGTTCTGCCTCTCCTGGCCCGGTTCTTCCTTGGCCCGGTTCTTCCTTGACCCGGCCCATGAATGTCGGGATTTGAGGCTTTTCAAGGTCCTTTGGTTTCTCTCTGGAAATTTCCGTCATTCCGCGCTCGTGCTCAGGGACGCGCGGGAATTCCTGCCCAGCCCGCGGAATTCCAGCCCCATCCAGCAGGGAGAAGGGGCCTGAGCATTCCAAGGGCATTCCCAGAACATTCCCAGAACATTCCCAGGGCATTCCCAGAGCACTCCCAGGGCATTCCCAGAACATTCCCAGGGCATTCCCAGTCCATCCCCAGACCATTCCCAGTGATTCCCAGTGATTCCCAGTCCATCCCCAGTCCATCCCCAGACCATCCCCAGACCATTCCCAGTGATTCCCAGTGATTCCCAGTGATTCCCAGTCCATCCCCAGTCCATCCCCAGACCATCCCCAGACCATTCCCAGTGATTCCCAGTGATTCCCAGTCCATCCCCAGACCATTCCCAGTGATTCCCAGTCCATTCCCAGTCCATCCCCATACCATTCCCAGTCCATCCCCAGACATTCCCAGACCATTCCCAGTGATTCCCAGTCCATCCCCAGACCATTCCCAGAGCATTCCCGGCGGCAGCGCTCCCATCCCTGTGCCGGAGCAGGTGGAAATCCGGAGCCAAGGGATTGGGGAAGCCCAGGGGAAACACCTGGACGGGGATTTCACCCCTGGGGCTCCTGCGGCATTCCCGGCCGGACATTCCAGGGGCAGCTCCCGGGGAGCTCCTGTCCCTCTGCTGGGACAAATCCCGGGACAAATCCCGGTCCCTTTTGGGGACTTTGGGCTTCCCTGGGAGCCCTTCCTGCCTTTCCCGACTTTCCCGGCTCCCGAGGACTCAGCCGGGCTTTCCTCCCATGCTGGGTTTGCCGATCCCGGGAAAAGTTGGGAAATGTTGGGATCCCTCCCTTGGGATCCACGGGAGGTTTGGGATTCCCCCATTCCCTCGGGATCCGCGTTTGCTGAAGGTCCCAAAATCCCACCCCGAGCTGGGAGGCCTTAAAAGTCATAAATCAACGGGAAAAATTTGGAATTTTGCTCCAAAAATGGCAAAAGTGGCAGCTCTGTGGCCCAGGAGGGTGGCAGCGATTTCCCGCTCCTGTTCCCGGCAGGGCCTCCGACAATTGGGTAATTAACAAAGAAAAAAAAATTAATTAAAGCGAGAAACCAGCCGGGGCCAGGCGGGGGGAGCATCCCAGGAGAGCTGCGCTGGAATTCCGGCTGGAATTCCGGCATCAAAGGCGGCCCCGAAACCTCACCTGGCCGGGGCCGCCCCCTCCGCCCGCCCAGGTGACCCAGGTGACCCAGGTGACCCCCGGCAGTGCCCCGCGACAATCGGGGTGGCAGCGGGGACACCACAAAGGGACCTGCGGGGGCCGGGCTCGGGGGGTTGAGGGGCTGAATTCCCAGGAAATTCCCGGGAAATCCGCGGATTCTCCAGCACGACCCAGGACAAAGAAAACCGAGCCGAGGGGACACCGCGGCCCCGGGGTGGCTTTTGGGGGGCATTTCCCTTTGTCACCCTGGCCTGGGGTGGCTTTTGGGGGCATTTCCCTTTGTCACCCCGGCCCGGGGTGGCTTTTGGGGGGATTTCCCTTTGTCACCCTGGCCCGGGGTGGCTTTTGGGGGCATTTCCCTTTGTCACCCTGGCCCGGGGTGGCTTTTGGGGGCATTTCCCTTTGTCACCCTGGCCCGGGGTGGCTTTTGGGGGGGCATTTCCCTTTGTCACCCCGGCCCGGGGTGGCTTTTGGGGGGGCATTTCCCTTTGTCACCCCGGCCCGGGGTGGCTTTAGGGGGGCATTTCCCTTTGTCACCCGGGCCCGGGGTGGCTTTAGGGGGGCATTTCCCTTTGTCACCCTGGCCCGGGGTGGCTTTTGGGGGGATTTCCCTTTGTCACCCTGGCCCGGGGTGACCCCAGGAGCAGCCCCGCGGTTTGGGGAGGGGTTAGGGCGGGACGATCCGGGACAGCGCCGTCCCCGGTGCCACCCCCCCGTGCCCGGGCGTGCCCGGTGCCCCCGCGGGGCGCTGGCGCTGTCGCAAGGCGGGGACACGTGGCAGGACCGGCTCCGTGGGCCCGCGCTGATGTCACGGGGACACGGCGCTGTCACCTCAGGCCGGGACTCGTCCTGCTGCTGACACAGCCCGGCTGCCAGGAGGGCGGAATTCCCGGGATTCGGGGCCCCGGGAAGCTCAGCGCTGTCCCCGGGTCCCTCCCCTGATCCCTCGCTGTGCAGGAACACAAACTGGAGCAGAATATCCTGACTTTTCCCAACATTTTTCCAGAGAAACTCGGGTTTGTGAAGTGGGAATAAAATTTATCCTCCTCGGGGTGGAATTCTCTGATTTTCCACAATATTTTCCAGAAAAATCTGGGTTTGGAGGTCCTCCAAGCCCAGGATGTGACCAGAGCAGGAAAGGATTTTGTTTTCCCCAATATTTTCCACGGAAATTTGGGTTTGGAGGTCCTCAAAACCTGGGATGTGACCTGAGCTGTGCAGAGCAGGAAAGGATTTGGTTTTCCCCAATATTTTCCAGACAAATCTGGGTTTGAGGGTCCTCAAAACCTGGGAAGTGACTGGACTTGTGAAGAGCAGGAAAGGATTTTGTTTTCCCCAATATTTTCCAGGGAAATCTGGGTTTGGAGGTCCTCAAAACCTGGGATGTGACCAGAGCAGGAGAGGATTTGGTTTTCCTGGGGCGCTGCCGTGACCTGGCACCGTCCTGGAAGGATTTGGGATGTGGGATTAGGATCCCTTGCACGACATTCCAGGCAATTATCTGCCAAAAAACGACGGTGTCAGAAAATTCCAGAAAGAGTTTATTCAACATCAGCACTGGGGAAGGGAGGGAGGGAGGCTGGGATGAGCCCAGGGCCAACACAAACCTGGGAAAGGCTTGGGATTGTCCTGGGGAATTCCTGCTTTTCCCTCTTGGTTCCTGCCCTGATCCCGCTCTTGGTGTCTCAGGGGGGGTTTGGTGACTGCAGCATTGGCTGGAAATTGAGTGTGAATTTAGTGGGAATTTAGTGGGAATTTACAGGGAATTTAGTGGGAATTTATTGAGAATATACAGGGAATTTAGTGTGAATTTAGTGTGAATTTAGTGTGAATTTACAGGGAATTTACAGGGAATTTAGTGTGAATATACGGGGAATTTAGTGGGAATTTACTGGGAATTTAGTTTGAATTTGTGGGAGTTTACAGGGAATTTAGTGGGAATTTATTGAGAATATACAGGGAATTTAGTGGGAATTTACTGAGAATATACAGAAAATTTAGTGGGAATTTACTGGGAATTTATGGAAAATATACAGGGAATTTAGTGTGAATTTACAAGGAATTTAGTGGGAATTTACAGGGAATTTAGTGGGAATTTACTGAGAATATACAGAGAATTTAGTGGGAATTTACAAGGAATTTAGTGGGAATTTAGTGGGAATTTAGTGGGAATTTACAGGGAATTGAGTGTGAATTTAGTGGGAGTTTACAGAGAATTTAGTGGGAATTTACTGAGAATATACAGGGAATTTAGTGTGAATTTACAGGAAATTTAGTGTGAATTTAGTGGTAATCTAGTGTGAATTTACAGGAAATTTAGTGTGACTATACAGGGAATTTAGTGGAAATTTACTGAGAATATACAGGAAATTTAGTGGGAATTTACAGGGAATTTACAGGCAATTTACAGGCAATTTAGTGGGAATTTAGTGGGAATTTAGCGTGAATTTAGTGGGAATTTAGTGGGAATTTAACCAAAGGGTTAAAAACGCCGGATCTGCCCCAAAAGCTGCCGGGAATTGGGAATTCCCAAGGGACAGAGGAGCCCCGGGGCTGGGAGGACAAAGGGCCCCGAATTTGGGTTTAATTCCCGAGGTTTTGTCTCTCCTGGGGGGTCCCAGCGGGGTTTGGTTTCCTCTCCTTGGTGGGAATTTCCCTTTTCCTCCTTCTTCCCCAAAATAAATGTTAATTTTGGGGGTGAGGTGAGAAAGAATTGGGTTTTTTTGGTGCTTTTCTGGGCTCTTCCTCGCACCCAAAATCTCCTGTTACCTGTTCAAAACGACCTTCCTCACCAAAAAAAAAATCAATTTTTTATTTAAAATCCAGAAACAATAGAATTCACCTTTTTTTTAAATTGAAGCCAAATATTTTATTCCTGACAAAACCTCTTTGCCGTTCCCGCTCTCCCATTCCCATGAACGAGAAATCCAAAACAGGAAAAACAAAAAATTCAATTTGACGGATTAAATCTGGGTTTAGTTCGATTAAACCCGGGATTGGGTGGGGTTTAAGCAGAAATTTCATCCCCCACCAAAAAAAAAAAAATTTTTTTTTAAATTTTTCATATTTTTCGGATTTTTCCCCGGAATTTTGGGAGCTCTGAGCATTCCAGGTGTCCTCCCCAGCCGGCCCCGCCGGGCCTGTGCTGCTCCCGCTCTCCACACAGGGTCTCCCTCGCCCTGGACAAGGCAACCTTTAATTAACCCTAATTAAGATCCCATTCCCGGCCCTGCTGCCCCCAGCCCGTTGTGAATTCCCTGAGGAAATTCGGGATTCCATCCGCGTTTTCCTCCTCATGGGAGCGGAGCTGTCAACCAGACCCTGCTCCCTTTTCCCGTGGGATGGGTGGGAATTTCTCCTCCTTCCCAAAATTCCGCCCTGACCTGGCAGCCAGAACCTGGAATGGGAAGGATTTGAAGTGGGAAAAACACCCAGAAACGGGAAAATAACAAAAAAAAAAGAGATATTGCAGGGAGAGTTGGGGATCCCAACCCGAGGATGCTCCTCGGAGCTCTCCCATCCATCCCAGCCTGGAATTTTTCCCTGGAATTATTCCAGACCCCTCTCACTCCTCGCCTGGGATGTCCCAGATGTCCTGGATGCCTTCAGGGGTCCCTCCCCACCCAACCCCCCCCCAGGATTGGATTTTTCTCCCCTGTTTGTTTTTCCTGCTCTCCAGGACAATTCCCTCCAGCCTTGTCCTCGTCCCTCCGGCTGCCCCAGCGGAGCCTTCCCGGGGCTGGGCCTGCCCCTGGATCCAGGAGGAATCTTCTCCTTCCCCTGGATCCAGGAGGAATCTTCTCCATCCCCTGGATCCAGGAGGAATCTTCTCCATCCCCTGGATCCAGGAGGAATCTTCTCCTTCCCCTGGATCCAGGAGGAATCTTCTCCATCCCCTGGCTCCAGGAAGAACCTTTGCCATCCCCTGGGGAGGGTGACCCAGGAGGAACCTTTGGCTCTGGGTGACCCAGGAGGAACCTTTGGCTCTGGGTGACCCAGGAGGAGCCTTTGCCATCCCCTGACCAAGGAGGAGCATTTCCATCCCCTGGGGAAGGTGACCCAGGAGGAGCTTTTGCCATCCCCTGGCTCCAGGTAGCCCAGGAGGAATCTTCTCCTTCCCCCGGCTCCAGGAGGAGCCTTTGCCATCCCCTGGGCCAGGAGGAATCTTTTCCATCCCCTGGCTCCAGGTAGCCCAGGAGGACCCTTTGCCATCCCCTGGGGAGGGTGACCCAGGAGGACCCTTTGCTATCCCCTGACCAAGGAGGAGCTTTTTCCATCCCCTGGCTCCAGGAGGAATCTTTTCCATCCCCTGGGGAAGGTGACCCAGGAGGAATCTTTGCCATCCCCTGGCTCTGGGTGGCCCAGGAGGAGCTTTTGCCATCCCCTGGCCCAAGAGCAGACTTTGCCAGCCCCTGGCTCCAGGAGGAATCTTTTCCATCCCCTGGCTTCAGGAAGAACCTTTGCCTTCCCCTGGCTCTGGGTGGCCCAGGAGGAGCCTTTGCCACCCCCTGTCCCAGGAGGAATCTTTTCCATCCCCTATCCCAGGAGGAATCTTTGCATCCCCTGTCCCAGGAGGAATCTTTTCCATCCCCTATCCCAGGAGGAATCTTTGCATCCCCTGTCCCAGGAGGAATCTTTTCCATCCCCTATCCCAGGAGGAATCTTTGCATCCCCTGTCCCAGGAGGAGCCTTTGCCATCCCTGTCCCAGGAGGAATCTTTGCCATCCCCTGTCCCAGGAGGAGCCTTTGCCATCCCTGTCCCAGGAGGAATCTTTGCCATCCCCTGTCCCAGGAGGAATCTTTTCCATCCCCTATCCCAGGAGGAATCTTTGCATCCCCTGTCCCAGGAGGAATCTTTTCCATCCCCTATCCCAGGAGGAATCTTTGCATCCCCTGTCCCAGGAGGAATCTTTTCCATCCCCTATCCCAGGAGGAATCTTTGCATCCCCTGTCCCAGGAGGAATCTTTGCCATCCCCTGTCCCAGGAGGAATCTTTTCCATCCCCTATCCCAGGAGGAATCTTTGCATCCCCTGTCCCAGGAGGAATCTTTTCCATCCCCTATCCCAGGAGGAATCTTTGCATCCCCTGTCCCAGGAGGAATCTTTTCCATCCCCTATCCCAGGAGGAATCTTTGCATCCCCTGTCCCAGGAGGAGCATTTGCATCCCCTGTCCCAGGAGGAGCCTTTGCCCCACCCTGTCCCAGGAGGAGCCTTTGCCATCCCCTGTCCCAGGAGGAATCTTTGCCATCCCCTGTCCCAGGAGGAATCTTTTCCATCCCCTATCCCAGGAGGAATCTTTGCCATCCCCTGTCCCAGGAGGAATCTTTGCATCCCCTGTCCCAGGAGGAATCTTTTCCATCCCCTATCCCAGGAGGAATCTTTGCCATCCCCTGTCCCAGGAGGAATCTTTTCCATCCCCTATCCCAGGAGGAATCTTTGCATCCCCTGTCCCAGGAGGAACATTTTCCATCCCCTGTCCCAGGAAGAACCTTTGCCATCCCTGTCCCAGGAGGAGCCTTTGCCACCCCCGGGCCTTTTCCCGCCCCTCTGGGCCGGGATCCAGGAGCTGACAGGGACAGAGCCCAGGAAAGCCTCCGGACTGGCGGGGCTGGAGCTGCAGCTCCGCCGTCCCCGCAGCGTCCCCGTGGCTCCCCTGGCGTTCCCACAGCCCTTATCTGCCAGCCCAGAGCGGCTTTTGGGGTTTTTTTGGGGTGGACTTTGAAGGAGGAATCCCGGCCGGGGACTCTGCGGGGTCCAGACGGGCGGCAGCAGCTCCGGGCTGGCTCTGTGGGGACCAGAATTTCAGGAGAGGGGAGCAGGTTTTTCCAGGTGGGACCTGGCACCTCCCAGGCTGTTTTGTGTTTTTCCAGCAGCTCCCTGCGAGCCCAGGGCCCTGGGCCGGGCTGGGGGAGGCTCCCCGTGGTCACAGGGGTGAAACTGGGCTGGAAAATCCCCGGGATGAGCCCCCAGCCCCTCCCCCAGGCAGGGATTTTGGGCGCCGCAGCTGGATTGGGATCCCCGCGCAGGGCGCTGTGATTAACGGCTGATTAATGAGATTAATTTGTAGCTAATTAAGCCAACATTGATTGGATTTGGTCCTTGGGCAGAGGCTCTCCCGGGGCTGCACTCCTGCGGTTTCTGTGGGATGGATCAGGATCTGATCCAGGTTCTGATGCTCCGGAGTCCAACCCCAGGGAGTCTCAAATCCCAAATCCTCTGGGATTCCTTTCCATGAACCCAACGTGATTTCCCAATTTCCCACTCCCCGATCCCCCCACTTCCTCTGCTCCACTCAGAGAGGCCAAATCCCAACCCCTGCCCTCTGCCAGGAGTGGGCAGCAGCAACCTCTGCCTTTTTCCAGGGATTCCCAGGGCCCTTTTCCCAATCCCCGGCTCCCTTTCTCCAGGGAGGAGGAGGAGGAGGAGGAGGAGGAGGAGGAAGGGAGGATGTTGTGGATCCGGCCCCAGGACCTGCTCCCCGCACTCCTCACCCACGCCGGGCCCGGGCCCAGCGGCCTCCCGGTGACTCGGTGCCCAGGAATGCCGCGGATCCATCGGGAATTGCATCAGGAACTCGTCGGGCACGGGAGGGGGCGGCGGTGGCAGGGACACCTGGGCAGGGACACCTGGGCAGGGACACTGGGACAGTGACACCTGGGCAGGGACACCCATGGCAGGGACACCTGGACAGGGACACCTGGGCAGGGACACTGGGACAGTGGCACCTCAGCAGTGACACCCGTGGCAGGGACACCTGGGCAGGGACATCTGGGCAGTGACAATGGTGGCAGTGGCATCTGGGCCATGACACCTTTGCAGTGACACTGTGACAGTGACACCTTGCAGTGACACCTGTGGCAGTGACATCTGGGCAGGGACACCTGGGCAGGGACACTGTGACAGTGGTACCTCGGCAGTGACACCCATGGCAGGGACACCCGTGGCAGTGACATCTAGGCAGGGACAATGGTGGCAGGGCAATGGTGGCAGTGGCATCTGGGCCATGACACCTTTGCAGTGACACCCATGGCAGTGACATCTGGGCAAGGACACCTGGGAAGGGACACTGGGACAGTGACACCTCAGCAGTGACAATGGTGGCAGTGACAATGGTGGCAGTGGCATCTGGGACATGACACCTTTGCAGTGACACTGTGACAGTGCCACCTTGACAGTGACACCCATGGCAGTGACACTGTGACAGTGCCACCTTAGCAGTGACACTCGTGGCAGGGACACTGTGACAATGCCACCCATGGCAGTGACACCTGGGCAGTGGCAATGGTGACAGTGACACTGTGACAGTGCCATCTCGGCAGTGACACCTGGACAGTGGCAATGGTGACAGTGCCACCTTGGCAGTGACACTGTGACAATGTCACTGTGACAGTGCCACCTTGGCAGTGACACCTGGCCCTGTGCAATGTGGCCCTGCTGGGGGACAAGGACGGTCCCACACCCCCCTGGCAGTGGTGGGGGGCGGTTCTGGCAGCCCCCAGAGGGATTTGGGGTTTGGAATTTGGGGGTTGGGATGTGGGATTTGGCATTTGGGATTTTCGATTTGGGATTTGGGATTTAGGATTTGGAATTTGGGGGTTGGGGACTTGGGATTTTTGAGATTTAGGATTTGGGGTTTGGGATCTGGGGTTTGGGATTTGAGATTTTGGGGATTTGGGATCTGGGATCTGGGATTTGGCATTTGGGATCCGCTCCCACTCCTCCCAGCAGGGCTGGGATGAGCCCTGCACGCTCTCCAGGGAGTTTGGGATTTTTCCAGCCTCGCTGAGCTCATCCTCACAGCCCTGGGCTCTCTCGGCCTCGCAGCTCCCGGCTTGTCCCGCTTTTCCTCCAAAAGCTGCTCCTGCTCTGCATCCCAGGCTCTGCCCTGACCCTGATCCCGAGGCAGGGAACATCCCAGGGACGTTTCCCAGCCGGACACGGCGCTTTGTGCTGACCCCAAACACCCCAGCGGCGCCTGGTGACCCCAAACCTCCCCTTCCCCCCTCTCCCGTGGGGCTCAGCCCCTCTGGGGCAGCCAGGAAGGGTTTGGGGGGCTGGGACGGAGCCCTGGGAGCAGGGAGAGACATTCCCTGCTGGAAAAGGCAATTCCCACCCTCATTAAAGCTCCATTCCCACCGAAATCCATGGGTGTCCCATTTCCCCAGCGGGTTTGGGGAGCTCAAACAGAGCCCTGGGAGCAGGGACAGAAATTCCCTGCTGGAATGCAGCAATTCCCATCCTCATTAAAGCTCCATTCCCAGCGAAATCCATGGGTGTCCCATTTCCCCAACGGGTTTGGTGAGCTCGGACAGAGCCCTGGGAGCTTGGGACAGACATTCCCTGCTGGAAAAGGCAATTCCCACCTGCACTAAAGCTGATCAGGAGCCTCCTCCATTCCCACCGAAATCCCTTCTCACCCCCATCCTCATCCTTTGATCCCAGGGATATTCCAGCCCCTTCCCTGCCAGGGCTCCTCCTTCCTCAGGGGGGTTCAAAATCCCCTTTGCGTCCCCAGGGAGATCCCTGGGGGTCAAACTCAGGGAATTCTCCTGGGAAACGCTGATCCTGGGATTTCTGGGTTATCCCAGGGGTTGGAGAAGGCAATTCCTGGAATTCTCAGCGTTCATCCTGCCCTCAGCTGCACAGTTTGTATCCAGGTTGGGGAAAGGGTCCCTCAGGAATTGGCCAAAACCTGTGGAAAACCAGCAGGATGCAGGCGGCTCTGGAGCTGCCCGTGAGAACGTCCCCATGCCAAAAATAAAATAAAAAAATAAAAGAAGGAATGGCTGAGAAGCTGAAAAGAAAATATTTTTCAAACCCATCTGACTTTTGGGAAGAAATCATTCCAGAAATGAAAATTTATGGAACAGAAGGAACCAGCCCTGAGTCTGGGCCAGACTTTGCTGGAATAAATCCAATAAAATCCTGTGCCAGCCCCGGGTCTGCGCTTGGCACGGGACAGGGATTTGCCTTTGCTGTTTATCCAGCTTTGGAGTTTTGGGAAACGCCAACATCTTCTTTTTTTAAATTATTTTTTGGGGGTTGTTGTTGTTGTTTTCTTTCCGAAAGAGTCAGAAATTTCCAAATGCTGAAACTCTTCCCAAAAGGAACCAGCTGGGATTGCTCAACCGCCCGTTCCTGCCCCCGCCCTCCCGATGAGTTACGGAGGGTGTGACATCCCGGGCCGGGTGTGACATCCCGGGAGCGCCGATCCCAGCGGCTCCAGAGCCGCTTCCAGCTCCCCAGGAGGCTCCGGGCCCGGCTCAGCCGGAGCCTGGGCCAGGAACATCCCAATCCCTGCAGGGAGCATCCCATTCCCTGCTCTGGGAACATCCCAATCCCTGCTCCGGGAACATCCCATTCCCTGCTCCTGGAACATCCCAATCCCTGCTCCAGGAGCATCCCAATCCCTGCTCCGGGAACATCCCAATCCCTGCTGGGAGCATCCCAATCCCTGCTCCTGGAATCTGCTCCGGGAGTATCCCATTCCCTGCTCCGGGAACATCCCAATCCCTGCAGGGAGCATCCCATTCCCTGCTGGGAATCTCCTCCTGGAACATCCCATTCCCTGCTCCTGGAACATCCCAATCCCTGCTCTGGGATCATCCCAATCCCTGCTCCAGGAACATCCCAATTTCCTGCTGTGGAAACATCCCATTCCCTGCCGGGAGCATCCCATTCCCTGCTCCTGGAACATCCCATTCCCTGCTCCTGGAACATCCCATTCCCTGCTCCAGGAACATCCCATTCCCTGCAGGGAACATCCCATTCCCTGCTCCGGGAACATCCCATTCCCTGCCTCCAGAGCCGATCCCAGCAAATCCAGCTGCTCCTGAATCCATGGGAATTCATCCATGTGGGATTTATCCCTGCAGGATTTATCCATGTGGGATTCATCCATGTGGGATTTATCCCTGTAGGATTTATCCATGTGGGATTCATCCATGTGGGATTTACCCATGCGGGATTAATTTGTGTGGGATTTATCTATGGAGGGTTTATCCGTATGGGATTCATCCATATGGGATTTATCTATGGAGGGTTTATCCATATGGGATTCATCCATATGGGATTTATCCACACAGGATTTATCCATATGGGGTTTATCCTCATGAAAATTATGCATGTGGGATTTATCCATGCAGGATTTATC
The DNA here is from genome assembly GCF_963513975.1 of Fringilla coelebs. Taxonomy (NCBI): domain Eukaryota; kingdom Metazoa; phylum Chordata; class Aves; order Passeriformes; family Fringillidae; genus Fringilla; species Fringilla coelebs. Next base: position 1,138,897 of record NC_140053.1, read on the forward strand.
CAGGCAGGATTTATCCATGAGGGATTTATCCATGAGGGATTTATCCATGTGGGGTTTGTCAATATGTGATTTATCTATTTGGGATTCATCCATGTGGGATTTGTCCATGCCGGATTTATCCATGTGGGATTTATCCTTATAGGATTTATCCACGTGGGATTTATCCATATGGGACTTATCCATGTGGGATTTATCCCTGCAGGATTTATCCATGTGGGGTTTGTCCATGTGGGATTTATCCTTATGGGATTTATCCATGCAGGATTTATCCATATGGGATTTATCAATGCTGGATTTATCCATGCAGGATTTATCCTTATGGGATTTTTCCACACAGGATTTATCCATATGGGATTTATCCAAGTGGGATTTATCTGTCTGGGATTTATCTATTTGGGGTTTATCCAGGCAGGATTTTTCCACACAGGATTTATCCATATGGGATTTATCCATGTGGGATTTATCCTTATGGGATTTATCCATGTGGGATTTATCCATATGGGATTTATCCACGCAGGATTTTTCCACACAGGATTTATCCATATGGGATTTATCCAAGTGGGATTTATCCACATGGGATTTATCTTTTTGGGGTTTATCCACGCAGGATTTTTCCACCTGGGTTTTCTCCTCGTGGGCCCCATGGAAGGCATCCCCTGTGGAATGAGATCAGCTTTAAAATCCCTTCCCATCCCAGCGATTCCAGGATTTATCCCGGTGCCTCACAAGGGCCGGGAGGGGACAGGGCTGTCCCAGCCTGGGGGGATCCCTGCTCCCAGCTCATTCCCTGGGGATTCTCTCCCAGAGCCCAGGGTGATCATGGAAAATGCAGCAATTAGGGAAGGGCCTGGGGAGGAGGGAAATGGGATGGGGCAGGATGAGCTGTTCCAGACACTGGAGTCGGATTGATTTCACTTTCTTCTCGGGAAAAGTGTCCAGGAGGAGGAGGAGGAGGAGGGCGGCTCTCCCAGGGGAATTGATCCATGGATTAGGACCAATGGAAGCACCTGGAGCATTCCCAGTTCCCAGGGAGGGATAAACACTTGGGGATCCCTAAAACACTTGGGGACCCCTAAAACACTTCCCAGATCCCTAAAACACTTCCCAGATCCCTAAAACACTTGGGGATCCCTAAAACACTTCCCAGATCCCTAAAACACTTCCCAGATCCCTAAAACACTTCCCAGATCCCTAAAACACTTCCCAGATCCCTAAAACACTTGGGGACCCCTAAAACACTTCCCAGATCCCTAAAACACTTCCCAGATCCCTAAAACACTTGGGGATCCCTAAAACACTTGGGAATCCCTAAAACACTTCCCAGATCCATAAAACACTTTCCAGATCCCTAAAACACTTGGGGATCCCTAAAACATTTCCCAGATCCATAAAACACTTTCCAGATCCCTAAAACACTTGGGGATCCCTAAAACACTTCCCAGATCCCTAAAACACTTCCCAGATCCCTAAAACATTTCCCAGATTCATAAAACACTTTCCACATCCATGGAAAGCCACGGAGAGCCCTGGGATCTGGATCCAGCACTGCTGCCTGTCCCTGTTCCCCTGGCTGTGGGACAGCTGGAATTCCTGGGGTTTTTTGGGGCCAGTTTAGGACATTTTTGCGATGGGATCTCTGCAGTGGAAGCGTCCCAGGCCAGGCTGGACAGGCCTTGGAGCAGCCTGGGATGGTGGAATTGTCCCTGCCCGCGGCAGAGCTTTAGGATCCCCTCATCCCGGGCCATCCCTGTTTTCCGGAGCAGAGGGAAGCCCTTCCCCGGTGTTTTGCCCGCCCAGCTCCTCTCCAGCAGAGCCGTGCCGGGCCGTGCCGGGCCAGCCCAGGACACCCCGCAATTAGCGCGGCATCCCGGGGCTGCCAGCCCGGCCGGATCCCTTTGATGCCGCGCGTATCCCGGGAAGCTGCTCCAGTCCCCCGGGACCGGGAAAGGCCCTGCCGGGGCTGCGGGGCCGCTGCGGGCGGCGCAAACAGGAAACCGGGGCCGGAGCCCTGGAGCCGCCCCGCCCTGGCCCGCGGCTCTTGGGCAGAGCCGGAGCCGCCTCTCCCGGAGCTGCTCCCGCTCCCGTGACGCGTTGTTGTTGTGGATGAGGAATTCCAGGAGCGTGGATGTCCCTCGGCCTCGGGGGCGGCGTCACCGCCTGAGGTTTTTGGGGTTAAATCCACGCAGGTGCCGAGCTCGGAGGGCCCGAGGGATTTGGGGGCAGGGTTTGTCCTGCACGGGGCGCCAAAGGATGGGGATGGACTGCGGGGATGGGGGAAGGAGCAGGAATCCCAGACGGTGGGGAGGAACAATCCCAAACCATGGGAAAGGAACAATCCCAAAAAATGGGAGAGGAACAATCCCAAACCATGGGAGAGGAGCAATCCCAAAAAATGGGACAGGAACAATCCCAAAAAATGGGAGAGGAACAATCCCAAATCAGGGGGACAGCAGGAATACCAAACCATGGGAGAGGAACAATCCCAAACCAAGGGAGACGAGTAATCCCAAAAAATGGGACAGGAACAATCCCAAACCAAGGGACAGGAACAATCCCAAACCAAGGGAGAGGAACAATCCCAAACCATGGGACAGGAGCAATCTCAAAAATGGGAGAGGAACAATCCCAAACCAAGGGACAGGAACAATCCTAAACCAAGGGACAGGAACAATCCCAAACCATGGGACAGGAGTAATCCCAAAAAATGGGACAGGAACAATCCCAAACCAAGGGACAGGAGCAATCCCAACCCATGGGACAGGAGCAATCCCAAGCCATGAGAAGAGGAGCAGCAATCCCAAAGGCTGAGTCACCTCGCGGTGCTCCCAGCCCGTAGAGGGAGCTGCTGGAGCTTGGAATCACCGGCCGTGATAAATCAATAAACCCGGCCCTGCTGTTACATAAGAGCGGGATGCTGGAATTCCTGCTTGGAAGGAGCTTTGGGAGCGCTTTGGTCCCTCCCGGTGCCGCGGTTCGGCAGCTCCCGGCGGTGCCGGGCGGGCCGGGGTGACCGGAGGGGGGGACAGGTGACACTCCGTGTCCCCACGGACCATCCCGGGGCTCCCGGCTCTCCCGGCTTCCTCCCGGACCCAGGGATGGATCCCTGAGCAAACCCCAGTCCCTGGGGAGAGGAGAGGAGGGGTCCCGGAGCCCAGCAGGGAGGGAGGAGCGCGCCGGGATCCCCGAGCCCTGCGGGGATCGCTCCGGTCCGGAACTGATCCAGCAGCGCCGGGAGCTCCCCCGCAGATCCCGCGGGGCAGGGAACGGAGAGAGGGAACGGAGAGGGGAATGGAATGAGGGAGGGGATTGGGAGCTCTGGGGTGGCAGCAGCTGAGCCAAAGCAGCCCTGGCTGCCCCCGGGCTCTGCATCCCTCCCCCCAGGAGCAGGGACAAACCCTGGGGATCTCTGCAACTCAAACCCCTTGGGATCCTGCTCCCAAATCCCTGGGGATCCTGCTCCCAGATCCCTGGGGATCCTGCTCCCAAATCCCTGGGGATCCTGCTCCCAAATCCCTTGGGATCTTGCTACAAATCCATGGGGATACTGCTCCCGGATCCATGGGGTCTCTGCAACCCAAATCCCTTGGGATCCTGCTACCAGATCCATGGGGTCTCTGCAACCCAAATCCCTTGGGATCCTGCTCCCAGATCCCTGGGGATCCTGCTCCCAAATCCATGGGGATCCTGCTCCCAAATTCCTTGGGATCCTGCTCCCAGATCCTTTGGGATCCTGCTCCAAAATCCCTGGGGATCCTGCTCACAGATCCCTGGGGATCCTGCTCCCAAATCCATGGGGATCTCTGCAACCCAAATCCCTTGGGATCCTGCTCCCAAATCCCTTGGGATTCTGCTCCCAAACCCCTTGTCATCCTGCTCCCAAATCCCTGGGGATCCTGCTCCCAGATCCATGGGGTCTCTGCAACCCAAATCCCTTGGGATCCTGCTCCCAAACCCCTTGTCATCCTGCTCCCAAATCCCTGGGGATCCTGCTCCCAAATCCATGGGGATCTGCAGCCCAAATTCCTTGGGATCCTGCTCCCAGATCCTTTTGGATCCTGCTCCCAAATCCCTGGGGATCCTGCTCACAGATTCCTGGGGATCCTGCTCCCAAATCCCTTGGGATCCTGCTCCCAAATCCATGGGGATCTCTGCAACCCAAACCCCTTGGGATCCTGCTCCCAGATCCATGGGGATCCTGTTCCCAAACCCATTGGGATCCTGCTCCCAAATCCATGGGGATCTCTGCAACCCAAATCCCTTGGGATTTCTGTCCCCCAATCCCTGGGGATCCCTGTCCCCCAATCCCTGGGGATTCTGTCCCCCAATCCCTTGGGATCCTGCTCCCCAGTCCCTTGGGATCTCTGCCCCCAATCCCTGGGGCCCTCCTCCAGCCCCTCTGCGGTTCCCGGGCCGCCGTCCCAGCCCCACGGGAGCATCCCGCCGTTCCTCTGGAGCGGGCAGAGCTTTGGGGCGGGAAGCTGCGGAAATTTCCAGCGCTCCCATCCCCGCTCCCACCCCGGCTCCCTCCGGCCGGGGCAGCAGCGCTTTTCTCACAGTGCTCGGTGCATTTCCTGCATCCTGCAGGAAAACCGGGAGCGCCTCTGGAGCTCGGGGCTTTGTGGAACCACAGAGGCTCCGGATTGGAGCCGGGCACGGGCTCGAGGTGCTGGAAATTTCCCGAATTTGTACCTCCAGTGGCCCCCTCCCCTGTGTGAAGAGCTGATCCCACCCTCTGGAGAAATCCCGGGGTGCTGCAGGAGCCCCGGGTGGATTTTTCCAGCACAAGCTGAATTTTGTCTGTGTTTTCCCGGGAATTCTCCTGTTGGGACAAACATTTGTAACCAAATTAAACCCAACCGCAGCAAAAGGAGCCAACAGGAAACCCTTCGGCTCCAGCCACCCCAAATCCTCGGAGGATGCGGGGACGGGAGCCTGGGAAAGCAGCCTGGGTCTGGGAAAAGGGACAGCGGGGACTCGCTGCCACCGCGAGGGGCGACCTGAGTCCCTGCAGACTTCCAGCCACATCCCTTCATCCCATCCTGATTTATCCCATCCCGTGGATTCATCCCATCCCATGGATTTATCCCATCTCGTGGATTTATCCCATCCTGATTTATCCCATCCCACAGATTTATCCCATCCCACAGATTTATTCCACCCCACGGATTCATCCCATTCCCCGGATTTAGTTTGGGACACCTGAATTCCTCCCATCCCGTGTCCTTTCCCTCGGCCCCGGCAGTGTCAGGATCTGATCCCCCAAATCCCTGGCGATGGAATCCCGCTGCTCCCTCGGGTCCCCTCTCCGGGAGCCTCTCCCCAGCCCCGGGATGAGCTGAGGGAACGCGGCCCAGCCCACCCAGCCCTGCCTGGAGCACATCCCAAATCCCGGGGGAACTTTCCCGGGACGATCCTTCCCCGTTCCTTTCTTCTCGCCGGCTTTTCCTTTGTCTTTTTTTTTTTTTTCTTTTAAAATTTTTAATTAAACGAAATTAAATTTCTGCAGCATCCCTGGTTTCATTATCCCAGCTCTCCACCGGAGGCATCGCTCGCAGTCCCTCGGGACGAGTTGGACAACGCCGGCAATGCTCAGGTTGAGGCTTTTCCCACTTTTCCTCCCTCCCTTCCCTCTCCGGGCTCTGCTCCGGCCCCAGAGCGGCTCCGGGCTTCCAGCGCTGCCCGAGCCGCACTTCAAAGGCTCCGGGAGCGTCCCCGGCAGCTCCCGGCATTAATCACCCGAGCCGGCTCGGCCCTGTCAGCCCGGGCTGGCCCGGGGGGCTCTCCCGGGTCTGTCCCGGCGCAGGGAATGCGGGGCTGCTCCCCAGGGATGGGACATTTCCAGTTCGGGGGGGTTCGGGTCCCCGGATGCGGCTGGAGGTGACAAACAGGGACAGGGGAAGGTGGGGTTGGATGAGGAGCAGGGCCGGGAGAGCTGGGAATGTTCTCCTGGAGAAAGGAAGGATCCAGGGAGAGCTCAGAGCCCCCGGGAGAGCTGGAGAGGGGCTGGGGATGAGGGATGGAGGGGCAGGACCCAGGGAATGGATTTGGGATGGAGGGACAGACGCAGGGAATGGATTTGGGATGGAGGGACAGGACCCAGGGAATGGATTTGAGATGGAGGGACAGATCCAGGGAATGGATTTGAGATGGAGGGACAGATCCAGGGAATGGATTTGGGATGGAGGGACAGACGCAGGGAATGGATTTAGGATGGAGGGACTGATCCAGGGAATGGATTTGGGATGGAGGGGCAGATCCAGGGAATGGATTTAGGATGGAGGGACAGATCCAGGGAATGGATTTGGGATGGAGGGAAAAGACCCAGGAAATGGATTTGGGATGGAGGGACAGATCCAGGGAATGGATTTAGGATGGAGGGACAGATCCAGGGAATGGATTTAGGATGGAGGGGCAGAACCCAGGGAATGGATTTGGGATGGAGGGACAGATCCAGGGCATGGCTCCCCCTGCCAGAGGGAAGGGGTGGATGGAATATTGGGAGCTGGGAATTGTTCCCTGGGAGGGTGGGGAGGGGCTGGGATGGACATCCCAGAGCAGCTGGGGCTGCCCCTGGACCCTGGGAATGTCCCAGGCCAGGCTGGATGGAGCTGGAGCAGCCTGGGACAGCGGGAGGTGTCCCTGGATGGAGCTGGATGGGATTTCAGGTCCTTCCAACCCAAACCATTCCCGGATTCTCTGGTTCCAGGACTCCTGGCACCCCCAGGCCAGGCCAGCAGAGATCCTGCAGGATTCAGGGAGGATCCTGGCAGGTGAGGCCGTGTGGGCTGGTCCTGATCTCGAGCCGATTTCCAGCTCCAGATTCCAATCTCCTGCACTTCCTCTCTCCCTGCGGGAGATAAAGATCCTGGGCAGGCAGGGCAGAGCTCCGGGAATTGCATCCGCTCCCACAGCCCGGCCCGGGGAGGGGAGCGGGGCCGCTCCTGGGGTGGGAGGGGACGGGGAAGGGGCCGGCGCCGCCTTCCTGTGGGTGTTTTCCTGGGAGAAACCGGGATGGGGCCGGCACCTGCCGGAGCAGGTGACTCGGGTGTGAGGAATGCGGGCCCGGGATGTGGGCTGGGAGCGGGCAGGAGGTGCAGGGGAGCTGGGAAAGCTCCAAAAGGAGACGGGAAGGGTCAGTCCGGGAACACCTGGAAGTGGGCTCTGGAGCTGCCAATGGTTCAACAGGAGGAGCAAAAATTAATTTGGAGAGGCTTTGGGGTGGTGGGAATTCAGAAAAGGAAGTGGGAAAAGGATGAAGGGGTCAGGCACGGGGGAAATCCTCACGGCTGGCTGGGATGGCAGCACAGAGGAGGAAGGGCCGGGCAGGAGCTGTTCCTAAAATCCCCAAACCACTTCCTTCGGGGTCAGGGACTGCAGGAATCCCAGGCCAGCCTGGAATGGTTCCCCTCCTCCCCGTGGTGATGCTGGGGTTGCTCTCCTGGAGGGGGCAGGGCTCCCTGTCTGTCTGTCCAGGATGGAACCTGGCTGATGGCAAAGCACAATTCCCTCTGGGACTGGGAAAAACCCCAGGGCCGAGCAGATCCGGCAGGAATTGGTGTTGGGATGGTCCCAGTCCTGCGGGGCAGCGAGGGCACAGCGAGGGCCCTTCCCTGCAGAGACAAAGCAGCCGTGTGCTGGGACGGGGGCAGGGATGGGGACAGGGACAGGGACAGGGATGGGACAGGGACGGGGACAGGGATGGGACAGGGACAGGGACAGGGACAGGGATGGGACAGGGACGGGGACAGGGATGGGACAGGGACAGGGACAGGGACAGGGATGGGACAGGGACGGGGACAGGGATGGGGACAGGGATGGGAACAGGGATGGGGACAGGGCAGGGACAGGGACGGGGACAGGGACAGGGACAGGGACAGGGACAGGGACAGGGACAGGGACAGGGACAGGGATGGGACAGGGACAGGGATGGGGACAGGGACAGGGACAGGGACAGGGACAGGGACAGGGATGGGACAGGGACAGGGACAGGGACAGGGACAGGGACAGGGACGGGGACAGGGACAGGGATGGGGACAGGGATGGGACAGGGACAGGGGACAGGGAACAGGGACAGGGATGGGACAGGGACAGGGACAGGGACAGGGATGGGGACAGGGACAGGGACAGGGACAGGGACAGGGACAGGGACAGGGACAGGGATGGGGATGGGGACAGGGATGGGAACAGGGATGGGGACAGGGACAAAGACAGGGATGGGGACAGGCACAGGGACAGGGATGGGACAGGGACAGGGACAGGGATGGGGACAGAGATGGGACAGGGACAGGGATGGGGACAGGGACAGGGACAGGGATGGGGGCAGGGACAGGGATGGGGCTGGCAGGGATGACCCCACTCCTCCCACAGCGTGTTTGGAGCGGGAATTTTCCTTTTGGGGCATCAGGCAAGGCCTGGTTTGGTTTGGGAGGGATGGGATGGGATGGGATGGGATGGGATGGGATGGGATGGGATGGGATGGGGATGAGGATGAGGATGAGGATGAGGATGAGGATGAGGATGAGGATGAGGATGGGATGGGGATGAGGATGGGGATGAGGATGGGGATGTGGGGCAGGCTGCAGAGGGGGCTGCACTTCCCTGCAGCATTCCCGGCCCTGCCCCTCCGCTCCAGCCGGTGGAACCGGGACAGAACCGGCTCGGGGCCAGCCCCAGCCCCACGTGAGTGGAGCTCACACGTCCCTGTCCCATCGCCTTTGATCTCCAGCCCTGGCAGGGAAGATGTCCTGGCAGGAATCCGGCCCGTCAGGTCCCATCGGAGCCGGTGGCACTCGGTGACCAAGCCCTGGCAGCTGAGGTGGCCCCGCTGCGAGCCAAGCTCCACCTTCTGTCCCCGGGGCTGCGGGGAGGATCCTGCCCCGGCTCGGGAATGCGGGGGCTCGGCCTGGAGCGGCTGTCCCGGGTGTCCCCGAGCCCCGGGGGCGGTGCGGGCCCTGCCCCGATCCTGGCAGGGCTCTGGAGCTGCTGCTCCTCTGTGGCCTCGCAGTGATGAAAATAAACACGTAAACAAGATGCGGGATTGTTTCCATGGGCGGACAGTGGCGGAACAGGGGAGAATCCTTCCTCCTCACCCTCCTCTTCCTCCTGCTGCTGCCCGGGATGGCCTCGGGTGGCCCCGGAGCCGCTGGCAGCGCCGGGAGCGGCCGCTCCCGATTACTCACGGGGAGGATGCGGAGGGGGAAAAGCGGAGCCAGTGGAAAAGATGGAAAGCGAATGGAAAAGATGGAAAAAGGGCGCTGGGTCCTGCCGCGGCCGCAGCTGGAGCTGAGCTCAGCCAGAGAGACGGGGATAGGGACACGGGCAGGGACAGGGACAGAGGCAGGGACAGGGACAGGGACAGGGACTGGGACAGGGGCAGGGGCAGCCCTGGGTGACTGGGACACACTGGAGGGGGTCTGGCCCCACTGGGGAATGCTCTGGAACTATCGTGGGGTCACCGTGCCAAAAACCCAACCCAACCCCCCCGGGCCACCCCGCCCGGGCTGGACCCAAACCCAGAGGATGGGAACAAAGCGGGATGAAACCGGAGAGCCCGGCCGCGTCCAGGTGCGATTCCCAAAGCACAGGAGACAAAAGCTCGGCCCGGGACGTTCAAAGGGAGCCGCGGCCGCGGGGCCCCCCTGCCCCGGCCGGGGGGAGCCGGGACCCGGCCCCGTTCCCGGGCGCTCCCCGGCTTTGGGGTTGGGTTACGGGGCCGGCTCGGGGAAGGCTCCTCCGCGGGTGGATTAAGGAATTCCAGCCCCATTCAGTGCCCGCTGAACCACAAATAATTCGGGAGCTGCAAAGAGCGGGAGGGGCGGGGGGTGTTCAATGGAACGGGCACCTGCCGGGCAGCTGGAATTCGGGGAGCGCTGAAGAACGGCGGGATTTGCCTTCAAACCTGGGATTCTCGGCCTCAGCCCGGGATTTTTGGCCTGGGTGAGGGTGGCAGGGTGGCAGCGGGGAGTTCGTGTGTCACCTGTGCCGTGGGGATGCTCCCAGGGACAGGAAAAACCATCACGCGCTGCGGGCGGGTGTTGGGGATGGGTCACCCGCTGCCAGGGACGGGACCGGACGGTCGTGCCCGGCTTTGGGAGGGGTGTCCCGGTGCCACAGCGCCCCTGATGATGTCGCATCCCTCGGGGCAAGTCCCCTGAGCCCTCCCGGCCGTGCCCGGGGGGACTTTGGCACCCAGGAGCCGTCGGGGTGGCAGCGACTGCGCCCGCCCTGGTCCCCGGGAGACTCCTGGGCGCCTCTTAATGGCACCTTAATTACACATCCACCGTCCCCGTTCGTCCCTCCCTCTGCTTTCCTCCTCCCTCCCGAGCTTCCCGGGATGGAAATGCCCGGCGCGTGCTGCCGGGATTGTCACCGCCACTAATGACCCCCTGCGAGCCGGGGCGGAGCGCGGCGGCGTGGGGACACGGGAGGTGACACTGCCCCGACCGGCCCGGGCTGGCCCCGGGGCCCGGCTTTGCCTCCGGCTCTGCTCGGTGGCTCCGGGTTTTGGGGGTGACTTGGGTGTGGGGGTGTCCCTGTGCTCGCTGCGAGCTCCCGATGTCACTCTGTGAGGCCTGGCAGTGCCACCGTGCCGGGCCTGGCAGTGTCACCGTGCCGGCCCTGCCGGGGTCACCGTGCGGGCCGGGGGCTTTCCCGGGCTGTCCCGTGCGGGATCTGCGGGGACCCCGCGCTCCTCCCCGTCCCTGTCCCTGTCCCCCCTCTGCAGCGGGGACAGCCCTGGACGAACCCCGGGGCGCTCCCACCCCCCCGGATCAGGGGACTGTCCCCTCCCCGCTCCTCTCGGGGGGAAATCCCACCCCGGGATCTCCGCTGGAGCCCCGGAATTCGGCCCCAGAGGCTCTGAGAATTCCTCGCACCCGGCACACGCGGAGAACACAAAAAAACCCCAGCCAAAAAACCAGAAAGGGCACGAGGAGAGGAACAATTTCCTCCACCGCTAATTGTCCCTCTGTTAATTAACGAGAGTGTGGGGGCGCTGATTAGGATCTCGCCAAAGCCACAGGTCCTGGCTGGGGACAGCGGTGACCACACGGGGCCGAGCCTGGACGGGGCCCGGGGGGCGGGAGGGGGTCCCGGTGTTGGGAATTGAGATTTGGGATTGGGGAACGGAGATTTGGGTTTGGGGAACGGAGATTTGGGATTTGGGAGTTGAGATTTGGAGGAGATTTGGCCAGGATGGGGAGAGACCCTCCCGGGGCTGGGCCTCAGCTCTGCCGGCCGGGAACGGGCAGGAACGGCCGGGAATGACTCGGAACGGCCGGGAATGACGGAATTGTCACCTCTGCCTTTATGGGGCGGCAAAGCCGGCGCCGGTTTGCTCCTCTCCAAACAGGAATTCAGGAATTCTCCCCACTCCTCCATCCACCCATCTCAGCAGGGATGGAATTCCAGGGGCGATTTCCCCCCCGGCCATCTCTCGTTGTTTTTTCCACCATCCCCTTTGATGCCTTTACTTTCCAGCCACGCGTCCCCCGGGAAAATCAAACCCAGATCGGCGTCCTGGAAAATATTTGGAGGTTCTGAAGCAAAATATGGGGGGAGAGGGGGCGCGGGGAGCGGCGCTGGGTTTGAGGGTTTTGGTCACATCTCTGTGGTTCCATCCCAGCTCCGAGCGGGGACGGGCAGGGGAGGGAGCCCGGGCGCTGTGGGGTTCTGGCCGCGGTTGTGGTGGCGGGGAAATGCTGATTTACACCCCTGGATGGGGATTTACGGCACCACACCCACTGCAGACCCGCTGGGAATCGGGACGGGAGCTCCCGGTGCGAACCGGGGTTCGCCTTCCCGAGCCCGTCCGGGCTCCAGAACCTGGAGCCGCTTTTTGAGCCTCTTTCGGCAAAAAAAACCCCTTCAAATCCTGGGCGTTTTGGAGCTTTTAAAATAAACGGGGAGGAGGGAAATCAGCGCCAGCTTTGCTTTCCCTCGTGTCCCTCTGCAAGTGTCCAGCCCCCGCTGTGACATCGCTGTCACCTCCCACGTCCTGTGTCCCCTGGGGCCACCTCTGCGCCATCAGGTCACCTCCGGACGTGATTCACCGCGGGGGGAGCAGGCCCTGGCTGCTCTGGGGGTGTCTGGCACCACCCGGGGGACAAACCCGGCTGGCCGCTCCCCTCTGGGGCAGGACCAGCCCCCCTTCCCTGGATGTCCCCCCCCTTCCAGAGATGCTCCCCAGCATCCCCTCACCCCCCTGCTCTCCCGGCCCGGCTTTTCCCGGTGCCGAGACGCCCCAAAAGCCGGAGGGGCCGCCCGGGGGGAGCCCAGCTCGTGCTGCAGCGTCTCCCCGGCTGCCCCGGGACCATTCCCGGCTGCAGATAGCGCGGCTGCTCGGCGGTGGCAGCGCGGGCGTGTGGGAGGGCAGACGCCAGGCTGTCTGCTCCCACTCCGCTGGGCTTGTTATTAACTTCTCCTTGGGCTGCCATTAACCCAGAATTCCTGCTCCTGGCTCCAGGCTTTCCCCGCGCCGCTCTATCTGCAGCCTAATTACAGCTGTTGGGATCTCCCTTTATCTCGGGGGATCTTTGGGGTTGGTTACCTGGCACACGCGTTCCCGGCTCTCCCCCCTCTCCTCCTCGCACGCCCATCCCTGCTTTCCCCTTTAATCCTTCCTGCTTTCATCAGGACGGCAACAACGCGGCTCTGCCCGGGTGGATCCGCATCCCGCGGGTCGCGGGAGCATCCCCGGCCCGGTGACCGCCACCGACGTTATCCCCGCGTGTCCCGGCGCGTCCCGCGGGGCTCGGCGTGTGCCGGCACCTTCCAGCCCCGCCACCGAGGCTCGGGCTTGGCTCCGAGCGCCGCCGTGATTTATTTTTTTAATTCAGCGCGGATTGAGCCGATGTGTTTGTCTTGGCAGCTCCGAGCCCAAACTCCGCTCCAGCAGCCCCGTCCTGTCCCTGGCGGCCCCTGCTGACACCCACCGGGCTGGCACCCGAGGCGGCCGTGCCCCGTGCCCACATCTGTCCCGGAACCGTCCCCAAAGCAGCCCCGGTGTGACCGGGGGCTCTGCACAGCCCGGGGGTGGCTGCCGGAGTTTTATCCCCGCTCCCGAAGGGGTTTGGAGCAGGCGGGGCTTCCCTGTCCCTGTCCATGTTCCTGTCCCCATCCCTGTCCCTGTCCCCCTCCCTGTTCCCGTCCCTGTCCCTGTCCCCGTCCCTGTCCCCGTGCCCACCCTTGGCACAGAATGGGGCTGAGATTGGTGCCTTCAGACCCCCGACCCAGAGGATGAGGAGGATGAGGAGGATGAGGAGGATGAGGAGGATGAGGAGGATGAGGAGGATGAGGAGGATGAGGATGGTGTCACCACTGTCCCACTGCTCCCCCTGGGCTGCCCCTTCTCGTGGGTCCCCCCTGGAGATCCCCAAAAGGGGGGGACCCCTCCCCGCTCACTCGGTGGTGTGGGATCAATGGGATCAGTGGGATTAATGGGATAGGATGGGATGGGATCGATGGGATGGGGAGGGTCCCGCCCGGGGAGGGTCCCGCCCCTCCTTCCACCCCTGATGGAACGCAGCTTTGCCCCTTGGCCCCAGCAGGGAACTGAACCCTGGGTGTCCCCCCTGCTCCTGCCAGAGGGCAAATCCTGTCCCCAAACAGCCCTGGGGACACTGTCCTGCAGCACCTGGCACAGGAGCCTCGCCTCCCTGCTCTAGGGTGGACATTTTGGGGTACTTTTATTAATTATGGATGTTTCTTCCGTCCACCTCTCAGCAGAGGGGTGGGAAAGGACGAGGGCCTGGGGAGGGGGCTTGCGTCCCCCCAGATCCAGCTCTGGGACATTTATGGGATCCCCCACGGCAAGGGGGATTCCACCCCAGCCCCCCCTTTGTGCCCCCAGCGCCGGGTGAGGAGCCGGGAGGGAGCGGGGCCGGCGGGAGCTGATCCCGGCAAGCCGGCACCCGCCCCGCAGCCGGTGGGGCTGAGTCACCGGGGAAAGTGAGGAGCGGGATAAAAGCAGATCAGGGGAGCTTTCCTTCCCTTCCCTTCCCTCCGTTCCTCGCCCTCGGTGCCGCCTGGGCCGGCTCCCCGGGCACGCGGCGCGGGCAGGGCTGCAAACATCTGGAATTCTCCTCTGGAATTCTCCTCCGGCTGCTGCTCCGCCCCCCTTTGGTCTGGCTGGGCTTGGGGACATCCCCTGTTGGTCCCCGGAGTTTTGTGACCCCCCCGAGGCTTCGCCCCTCTCCCCAATTTAAGGCTGTTGTGGGATTTGGAGCGCGCCTTGTCCCTGAGGGTCATGGCGGGGACAGGGGACAGGGGACAGCGCCAGGGACAGCCCGAGGGACCCGGCAATGGCCCAGGTGCCACCGGGGCTGGCCTGGGGACACAGGGCAGGAGCAGAGGGTGAGGCCGGGCTGTCCCCGAGCGCGGGGCAGGACACGGTCCCCGCGTGTCCCCGGCTCGGCCGGAGCTGGGTGATTTCTATCGGAGCGCTGGCCCCGGCGCGGGTGACTCAGAAACGCGGCTGGGACCGGCCTGATGGCGGCTTGGGGACAGGGGACCCTCCCTGCCGCTGTCACCGCTCCCGCGGGCCGCTCCTCCCGCCCTGGCAGCAGGGACAGCGCTCCCTTCCCGCTGTGTCACCCCGCTGTCCCCAAAGCCATGGCAGCCTCTCAGACCGCGCCACCGGGCCCGGAGCTGGCTTTGTCCCCGCTGTGCCCCGGCTGGGGTGGCGCTGGGGTCCCTCCGGGGTCACGGAGGGCGCAGTCGGGCCGGTTGTCACCCTTCGGGAGCCGGGCCCCGGGGGGACCGGGGGTGACTCGGGAGGTGCCACCCCCGCCTGGCATCCCGGGAGCGCCCCCCCCCCCCCCCGGAGCGCGGGTCCGGTCCCGCCGTGTCCCCCCGGCCCCCGAGCGGCCTCAGCCGCCCCCGCTGCTCCCGGGACTGCCCCGTGTCCCCTGGGGTCCCTGAAAAGGGGTGATCCCCCCAAAATCCTGCACGGGGGTCACCCCCATCCCCAGGGGACACCGCCAGGACACCAGGGGAGGTCGGGGTGTCCCCCAGCTCCGGGAGGGGCCACGGCGGCACGGGGGGAGGGGTGGCCTCGAAGGGGGTCCCACACACGAAGGGGGGTGGGCACGGGGTGAAGGGGGTGCCCCAGGGCGTGACGTCACTGCGGGGGCGGGGCGGGGCGGGGCGTTCAGGGCATCCCCGGGGCCGCGGCAGCCGGAGCCGTCGGGGGGCGGCGGGGGTTAGGCTCGGCTCGGCTCGGCTCGGCTCGGCTCGGCTCGGCTCGGCTCGGCTCGGCTCGGCTCGGCTCGGCTCGGCTCGGCTCGGCTCAGCTCGGCTCTGCCGCGGGGGCTGCGGGCACTGCCCGGCCCGGCCCGGCCGGACCATGACCATGAGCTCGGTAGCCGAGACCCTGCTGGGCTCCGACCCCTCCAAAGCCGCGTTCCTGGAGCTCGGCCCCCCCCAGCACTACCCCCTGCACGGCCACCCCCAGCACGACCCCCCGCCCTTCTCCTCCTACGGCCGACCCGGGCCCTTCCCGTACCCCGGCGGGGCCCCCCCGCCGCCCCACGGGGGTCCCTACCTGCCCTACCCGCCCCCCGGCGCCCCGCACGCCCCGGCCCCCGGGGCCAGGCTGCAGGACACAGGTAAGGGGGGCGCGGGGGGCGCGCACCCGCCCCGGGCACCCTCGGGCCGGGAGAGCCGGGGCTGCGCCGGGAGAGCCGCGACGGAGCCGTCGGAAGCGCTCCGGGGGCAGCGGCGGGGCTGGGCTCGCTGCGGGGTCCTGGGGGACAGCCGGGGGGCTCGGGGTGGTGTCCCCCCGCTCCCAGAGCGCCCCGAGCCGCAGGGGACACGTGGGTGGCTTCGAGGAGCAGCGGCACGGGGAGCATCAGCCCCTACAATCCGGTACCCTCCCAGCTGAGACCCCCAGGCGCCCCCCGGGACCCCCAGCCCGTCCCCTGAGCCCCGGGGCTGCCCCGGGGGTCCCGAGCCCGCTGAGCCCTGCCCCGGCCGCGCTGCCAGGGTGACAGGAAGCAGCTCTGGGTGACACCAGGCGGCTGCTGCTGCGCCAGGGACCCCCGGTGGCTCCCCGGGGCCAGGGGGGTCCATCCCGGTGCCCCTCCACCCCCGGGGTGTCCCGCCAGGCCCCCCAACCGGGTGCAGGCCGAGGCCTGAGCCGTCCCACGTGCCGCTGGACGCGGACGGTGGCGTTGGCTGAGCGCTCCCATCCTTCCCTTCCTCCTCCTCTCCTTGTGCTTTCCCCGAGGTTTAAACACCAGAGAAGAGCAGCCCCCCCCAATTATCCCCCCTCCCTTCCACAGACACAGATGATTTGGGGTGGTTTGGGGTGTTTTGGGGTGGTTTGGGATGGTTTGGGATGTTTTGGGGTGGTTTGGGTTGGTTTGGGGTGGTTTGGGGCGGTTTTGGGGTGGTTTTGAGCGGTTTTTTAGCCCCTCGGTGCGTCTGACGGACCGTGGCTGCTCTCCCCGTCCCCGCAGAGGCCGAGAAGCCGCCGGCCGTGTCCAACGGGGAGCTGCGGCTCGGCGGGAAGGGCAAGAAGCTGCGGAAGCCCCGGACCATCTACTCGAGCCTGCAGCTGCAGGCGCTGAACCAGCGCTTCCAGCAGACGCAGTACCTGGCGCTGCCCGAGCGCGCCGAGCTGGCGGCGCAGCTGGGGCTCACCCAGACCCAGGTACGGCCCAGACCCGGTACCACCCGGCCCGGTACCGCCGCGGGGCCACCGGGACGCGCCGTGCGCCCACCGGGCCGGCTCCGGCTGCGCGCCGTGCCCGGCTGGAAGCGAGCCGAGCCGAGCCGTGCCGCGGCGGGGGAGCTGGCGCCGGTGGGCCCGCAGGGCTCGGGTTTGGGGCGCCCCTGCCCGCACCTCCCAGCGGCAGCGGGACTTTCCCAGCCCCGGAGCCTGGCTGGCGGCCCGGCCGTGCCCGGCGCTGGGCGGCCCCGGGCCGCGGGACGGGGCGAGTGGGTTTTTGAAGGCGATGGGGAGAGACAGGCAGGCGGCAGCGGTGCAGCCCCGGAGCCAGGGGCGAAGCGAGCTCATAAAGCCGGGGAAGAGGAGACAAGTGAGAACCTGCCGGCAACGCGGGGGGGACCGCGGGGAGGAATGAGCAGGGCCCGGCCCAGCCCCGGCACCGGCTCCCGGCGGGGCTGGCACGGGCGGGGGGACCTGGGGACACTCCCGGGGACTCGGCCTCGCTCTCCGGGCTCCCGGGGCCTCTCCCCACAATCTCCCTCCCCCCGCTGAGGTTCCTTGTGAAGGGTTGGGCTCCCAGCCCGCTTGGTGCCCCAGACCCCCGCAGGAATGGGGTCAAGGAGGCCTGAAATGGTTAAAGGGGGGGGGTTTAGGGCGTGTTGGCCTCTTGCTGCCCCCTAACCCCCCTCTCTCTGCCCCCAGGTGAAGATCTGGTTCCAGAACAAGCGCTCCAAGTACAAGAAGATCATGAAGCAGGGCCCGGGTGCCCCCGAGGGGGAGCAGACCCCGCACAGCGTCCCCGCCCTGTCCCCCTGTTCCCCCGGCCTCCCCCCGCTCTGGGACCTCCCCGGGCCGGGCAAGGGTCCTCCGCTGCCCCCCGGGGGCTACATCAACAGCTTCGGAGCCTGGTACCAGCCCCACCCGCAGGACGCCATCCCCAGGGCCCCCATGATGTGACACTTGCCGCCGCTCCAGCGCCGCCGCCGCATCCGGAGGGACACCGAGGGACACCGAGGGACACCGGGAGACACTGGGGGGGACGCTCTGCCGCCGCCCCCCCGGGGGGCTGGGAGCCCAGCGAAGTGCTGGGGGAACCCAGCGAACGGAAGAGGAGGAAGAAGAGGAGGAAGAAGGTGACAAGGATCGGCAGGAGCCCGGGGGTGTCCTGCTCTGTCACCCTCTGCTGTGACCCCGCGCCCTGTGCGCCATCCCAGTGGGACAGGACTCGGCCCAGGGTCCCCCCCAATCACGGACAGGGGGCAGGGGGACCCCAGGAGGGGCCCCGGCCTGGCTTTATTTATAAATTCTGTGGGTTTTTGGTGGTGCCCCCGTTTATAAACAGGCTGAACATCAGTCGGTTCTGCTCCTCTGCACTTTGGGGTGCCCCTGCTTTGGGGGAGACGCTTCCATCCAGAGCCTCGGGCTCTCCCCGTCCCTGGGGGTGCAGGGCCGGGGGCTGGGGCTGTGTCCCCCCCCCAACATCTGCCCAAAATGGGGCCCAGTTACAGGAACTGTGGGGCCGGGGCTCACTAGGCGCTCCCGGCCCCTCCCGCAGGGATCTCGGGGCAGTTCGGAGCTGTCAGAGCTGTGTCCCCAGCAGGGGTGGCAGTGGGAGGGCAGGGGGACCCAGCTGAGCCCGGGTCGCTGCCCGGTGCCCCCACAGACCCCCAGCCCTGGGAGCGAGGAGGGTGTTTGGGAGCAGGGGGGGATTTCCCTCTGCGGGCTGGGCTTTGTGCTTCCAGAGGCCAGAGCCCGGCTGGAAAATACATCCTTGTCATTTCCCTTCCTTTCCGTGTCGTTATTTCCCCTTTTTCCCAACCCTGCTCCGTGTTTGTGCCCTGCTGTGGGGCCAGACCCCACTGGGGCTGCCCCGGCTGAGGGGCAGCAGCTCCTGCCCCCCTGGCACGAACATCCCACCATCCTGGCCCCCGATATTCCCATTCTGTGATCCTGGCTCCTGATATTCCCATTTCATGATCCTGTTTCTCGATATTCCCACCCCGTGATCCTGGCTCCTGATATTCCCATTCTGTGATCCTGCCCCCCGATATTCCCATTCTGTGATCCTGGTTCCTCATATTCCCATCCCGTGGTCTTGTTTTCCAATATTCCCACTCCATGATCCTGGCTCCTGATATTCCCATTTCATGATCCTGTTTCCTGATACTCTCATCCTGTGATCCTTGCCCCCGATATTCCCATCCCGTGATCCTGGTTCCTGATATTCCCATTTCATGATCCTGTTTCCCAATATTCCCACTCCATGATCCTGGCTCCTGATATTCCCACTCCATGGCCCCCAGTATTCCCACTCCATGATCCTGGCCCCCAATATTCTCCCTCCATGATCCTGACCCCCATATTCCCACTCCATGATCCTGGTTCCTGATATTCCCATTTCATGATCCTGTTTCCCAATATTCCCACCCTGTGATCCTGGTTCCTGATATTCCCACCCCATTATCATGTTTCCCGATATTCTCATCCTGAGATCCTGGTTCCTCATATTCCCATTTCATGATCCTGTTTCCCGATATTCCCACTCTGTCATCCTGACCCCCATATTCCCATCCCGTGGTCCTGGCCCCCGATATTCCCACTCCATGATCCTGGTTCCTCATATTCCCATTTCATGATCCTGTTTCCCAATATTCCCACTCCATGGCCCCCAATATTCCCACTCCATGATCCTCGCTCCTGATATTCCCCCTCCCTGCTCCCCTGCCCCAAAGGGCCCCTTCCCGCCCCCTTCCAGGACCTGCTCTGGTTTTGCGCCTTTTTGCACCTTCAGGGCCGGGATTATCCCCGGATCCCCCCTGAGGGGTCGGGATCGAGGGCAGGGATGGGGGCTGGGGTAGACATCGGAGCCTGTCCGGGGCTGGTGGCACTGGGGACACCCCTGTCCCCATTCCCGGCCACCCTGGGAGCTCCAGTCCCTCGGCCGAGGGCTCTGGGGTGCTGATCCCACGGGATGGGTGTCCCCGGGTGTCCCCAGGGAGCTGATCCCACGGGATGGGTGTCCCCCGGGTGTCCCCGGGTGTCCCCAGGGTGCTGATCCCACGGGGTGGGTGTCCCCAGGTGTCCCCAGGGTGCTGATCCCACGGGGTGGGTGTCCCCAGGTGTCCCCGGGTATCCCCAGGGTGCTGATCCCACGGGATGGGTGTCCCCAGGTGTCCCCGGGTATCCCCAGGGTGCTGATCCCACGGGATGGGTGTCCCCGAGTGTCCCTGGGGAGCTGATCCCACGGGATGGGTGTCCCCAGCTGTCCCCAGCTGTCCCCAGCTGTCCCCAGGGGCCGGGCCTGCCCGGGCTCCATGGCCAGCCGTGGCGGGTGATGCTCCCAGTGGGATTTTCCCGGAGGATGGAGCCCACCCTCCCCAGTGAGGATTTAGGGAAGGGGGTGGCTTTGCGCCGCGGTGTCACCTGCGTGTGCCCAGCAGGACATCCCCGGGGTGATGGGGACAGAGCCCCCGAGGGGACGGCGCTGTCCCCACTGCGGGGCCCTCCCGGAGCCCCGGCTGGCGGGGCCGTGGCTCCGGCGGGGCTCCGGGGGAGCCGAGGCTGGGCCGGGCCCGGCTGCAGGGCTGCGGCTGCCGGGCCGGGCCGTGGGCGGGCGCTGCCCCCGCTCCCGGGGCTGGCACCGGGTGACGCAAGGGCTGCAGGTGTCGCAACGGGGCAGGAGCCGAGTGCGCGCTGGGAGGGCTCTGCTGGGCCCGGGGGGACAGCGGGGACGGGGCACTGCCACCCCTGGCACTGCCACCCCCGGCACTGCCACCCCCAGCATTGTCACACCTGTCACTGCCACCCCCGGCACTGCCACCCCTGTCACTGCCACCCCTGTCACTGCCACCCCTGTCACTGCCACCCCCACGCTGGGACCCACGGGAGCCCGGTCCTGCCAACCCGGGGCTGTGCCCGGTGCCCCCAGGGACAACTGGGATAACTGGGATAACTGGGATGGCCAGGGGAGGTCGTTATGTGCCTGTGCCAGGACAGGACAGGACAGGACAGGGATGCTGGGGACAGTGGGGGGATGTCCCCAACCCTGTGGGGACCCTGCTCCCATTCCCCGTTCCCATCCCCGTTCCCATTCCTGTTCCCATCCCCATTCCCGTTCCCCATTCCCATTCCCATTCCCATTCCCATTCCCATTCCCATCCCCATTCCCATCCCCATTCTCATTCCCATTCCCATTCCCATTCCCATCCCCATTCCCATCCCCATTCCCCATCCCCGTTCCCATTCCCCATCCCCATTCCCATTCCCGTTCCCATTCCTGTTCCCGTTCCCGTTCCCATTCCGGGAGTGTGCTGGGACACCGAGCCTGACCCGGGGGGTCTCGGGGTCCCGCAGCCGCTTTTTGGGGGCTCCTGGGCCGTTCTCCCGCGGCTGGGCTGGGACAGCTGCGGGAGGAGCTGGGGGCACCGAGGCTTGTCCAGGAGCCCCCCAGGTTTGTCCCAGATCCCCCCAGGTTTGTCCCGGAGCCCCCCAGGTTTGTCCCAGATCCCCCCAGGTCTGTCCCGGAGCCCCCCAGATTTCTCCCGGAGCCCCCCAGGTTTGTCCCGAGCCCCCCCAGGCTTGTCTCAGATCCCCCCAGGTTTGTCCCGGATCCCCCCAGGTCTGTCCCGCCCCCCCCCCGGTTTGTCCCGTGCGTTCCCGGGACAGCGCGATGCGCAGGCAGCGCTGGGAGCGGCGTTCGCGCCCGGCCGTGGGCAGCGCGGCACCCGGGATTTACATAATCCCTGGATATGTAACCCGCCGCCTTCCTGGGGTTTTTTTTCTTTTTTTTATTCCCTCCTCTAAATGAAAAAAAAAAAAAATTAGATTTTAGAAAAGGAATAAATAAAAACTAAACCGAAACCTCCCCAGCGCCGGCTCCCGGTTGGAGCTCCCGGCTCCGGTTCCTCCTCCTCCCGCGGGACCGGGAACGGGGATTTGGGGCTGCGGCTTGTGGGGGGATTTGGGGGCGAGGTGGGCGCGTGTCCTGCGGGGTTTGGGAACGGGGACCGTGGGGACACGTCTGGGGACGCGTCTGGGGACACCGAGAGCCGGGAGCGTCCCGAGCTGTGGCGCTGGAGCCTCCTCAGGGGAACCGAGCGGGGTTTGGGGTCCCCGCGGCCATCGGGGGTGATGGGGACAGCGCTGGGGGGTGATGGGGACCCCACAGCCCTGACACGGCGAGGGGGACAGCGGGGACAGCAGGACAGGGCCACCACAGCCCTGGACACCCCGCTGGGGCTCTTGGGGTCACGGGAGCGCCCCAAGCCCGCAGCGCTGCGGGGATCCCACGGGAATTTGGGATTTTGGGATTTTGGGGGGGATTGTCCCGGCGCCACCTCGTTGTCCCCAAAAGGGACACGGGGGCAGCGCGGGCGCGCTCCCAGTCTGCAGGGCTGGGAGCTCACTGGGACCAGTGGGAGCAGCGGGAGGGAAGCGCCGGGATCCCGCGGCCGCTCTGGGAACGCTCTGAAAACCGGAAAAAATTTCCTTTTCCTGCCCCAAATTCCCTCTCAGCGGGACGAGGTGGGGTTTGGGGTAGAACACCACCCGTGCCCAGCTGTCCCCCCGAAAATGGGGTTTAAATCCACATTTCCCGAGGTGGAAAAACCCCAAACCCTGCTCCCCAAAAACCTCCTGAAACCGGGGAGAAAGTGGAATTTGGAGCTTTAAATTCAGAGTTTTTATTAATGAACATTTCCAGCCCGGCTTTGGGTCCCTGGGGAAGGAGCAAAGGACACTCAGGGACACCCGAGGGGGTTCCCATCAACCGGGGGGGGATTTTCCTTAGGAAAAAAAGAAAAATTATAGAAAAAAAAAAAAAAAGAAACCAGACCGAAACCAGTTTGGTTTGGAACAACTTTATACAAACGAACCTTATGTACACTCCCTTTTTTTTTCCCCCCAAAACACCCCTATTTATAGAAGGCAACATAAATAAATCCCCGGGACTGTACAACACTATGAACACTCCTTAAAACGGCACTTTCTGCTTAAAAAAATAGCGTTATTCTCTTAAAAAATAGGAAAGAGCTCGGTTATTTTTTTTTTCCCTTTAAAATAAGTCGTCGATTTCCTTAAAAAAGAGGCATTTTCGCCGTTCCTTTACCCACAGCTGGAGGCACAGCCAGAAAACGGAGATGAACACGAGTTTTTCTCCTCGAACAATAACTTAAAACCATTCCTGAACTGCTTAAATATTAAAATATTTCCCTCCCCACACCCCCCACCCCCCTTACACCCGATTTTTTATTTCATTTTAAATCACCAACTTCTGGTCTCAGCATGGTCCCGGGTGATTCCGGCCGGGGTGAGGGTCCCGTGGTGGGGGGGGGGGTGGTCCGTGACCCCCAAAACCGCCCCTGATTCCGGAGGCAGGGCCAAGCACCTCCCCCTCCGCTGTCGCGATAGTGGTGACACGGCTCCTCCGGGGTCACTCAGCGGGGTCACCCAGACAGGCAAAGCTCCGGCGAGGGTTGGGGTGAGGATCTCCGAGGCGGGGGGGAGAGGAGGGTGATGGAAAAATTCGGAAATTCAAAAGTTCGGCAGGATTTTTCCAGCTTTTCCCGCAGCCTTTGCAGTCCTCTGGTTCCTGAGATGAGCGGGGTGAGGATTTCTAGGGGTGCGGGGTCGGGGGGGGTTCCTTTCCTTTGGTTTGTTGCTGTTGTTTTTGGGGTTTTTTTAGGGGTAAAAATAAAATCAAGAGACAAAACCAAACCGGGGCGGTTGCAGGGGGCAAAAAAAGGAGGCCAAGGAGTTGTGCAGCGTCTCTGAGCCCGCCGTGGTCCCGTCAGTACACGGCGCCCGTGCTGGGGGGCCCGGGGGACGGGTGGTGCATCGGGGGGGCCGCCTGCGCTTGAGGGGGTCCGTGGGGGCCGCCGAGGCTCTGGGGGTGGTACCAGGGGTTGTGCTCCTCCAGGAAACCCGGAGAGGAGCTGTAGGGCAGCGGCTGCGGCAGCGGGGTCCGGGCGGCGCCGGGACTGTCCCACACCGGCGACGGCGGCGAGTTGCAGGCCATGGAGTCGCTGTTGTTGGGGCTGTGCTCCAGAGGCACCTCGCCGTTCTTGTAGAGCTTCTTGAACTTGGAGCGCCGGTTCTGGAACCAGATCTTCACCTGGGGGGAGGAGGGGAAAGGGTCAGAGAGCCGGGAAGGGAGAGAGAAGGTGGGATGGGGACAGGGAAAAGGGTCAGAGGGCCAGGGAGGGAGCAGGAGGGTGGGATGGGGACAGGGAAAAGGGTCAGGGGGCTGGGAAGGGAGAGAGAAGGTGGGATGGGGACAAGGAAAAGGGTCAGAGAGCCAGGGAAGGAGAGATGGGACAGGGAAAAGGGTCAGAGAGCCAGGGAGGGAGCAGGAGGGTGGGATGGGGACAAGGAAAAGGGTCAGAGAGCCAGGGAGGGAGAGATGGGACAGGGAAAAGGGTCAGAGAGCCAGGGAGGGAGCAGGAGGGTGGGATGGGGACAGGGAAAAGGGTCAGAGAGCCAGGGAGGGAGAGATGGGACAGGGAAAAGGGTCAGAGAGCCAGGGAGGGAGCAGGAGGGTGGGACAGGGACAGGGAAAAGGGTCAGGAGCAGGCACAGGAATGGGAGGAATGGGGGACAGGGGAGGGGACAGGGATGGCGTGGTTTGGATGGTAGGGACACCGGACAGAGGGGTCAGGGACAGCCCAGAAATACAGGAAGGGATATCGGGGTCACAGGGGACTGCACTGGGCACTGGAACCAGCCTGGGACGTGGAGGTCACAGTGACCTCAGAGACACGGGAAGGGACATGGGGGTCACAGTGACCCCAGAGACACAGGAAGGGACATGGGGGACACAGTGACTCCAGAGACACAGGAAGGGACATGGGGGTCAGTGACTCCAGAGACACAGGAAGGGACATGGGGGTCACAGTGACCCCAGAGACACAGGAAGGGACATGGGGGTCACAGTGACCCCAGACACACGGGAAGGGACATGGGGGTCACAGTGACCCCAGAGACACAGGTCATGGGGGGTCTCAGTAGGGACATGGGGGTCACAGTGACCCCAGACACACTCTGGCACGTAGGAAGGGACAAGGGACGCAGGTGACACATGAGGCACCATGGGAAGGGACATCGTGGAGACCCCGCAGAGTGCACGGCAGGAAACTCCCCGGGACAGGGGTGTCGTGGGACACGTGGGATGTCACCCTTGGTGTGGGTGTCGTGGAGAGCACGGACACGCCACGGACGTGGACGCACCACGGACAGGGACAGGGACAGGGACACGCCATGGACAGGGACAGGGACAGGGACACGCCACGGACGTGGGCACACCATGGACAGGGACAGGGACACACCACGGACATGGGCACACCGTGGACACTCCATGGACACATCAGGGACACTCCATGGACACATCAGGGACACCCACGGACAGGGACACGGACGCTCCACAGGCATGGGCACACCGTGGACACTCCCTGGACAGGGCCACCCCGTGCTCTGGGGACAGCACCCACGTGACAGCGGGTGTCACAGAGACCCCTCTGGGGACACGGGCGTCACGAGGAGCCCGTCACGCCACACGCCGGGCGTCGGGAGCGTCCCCGCGCTGGGCGAGGCGGCGCTGGACGCCCTTGGCCCTGGGCGAGGGGCGGGGGTGGCGCTGCTTGTCACCCAAACAGGATGTCCCTCTGGGAGCGGGTGACGCGCTCCGTCAGCCCTTTGCCGAGTGTCCCCGATTGCTTCATCGCCCAAGGGAGGAGGAGGAAGGCCAAGGGCGGCACAAGGGCGCCGGCGCCGGCCCCGAGGCAGGGAGGGCACCGCGATGGGGCGCGGGGGAGTCACGGGCTGCGGGGACAGCAGGGACAGCGCGCTCCCCTCCCACCCGCAGAGCCGAGGGGACGATTTGTCCCCGCGCCAGGCAGGACCCCAAGAACCCCAAGAGGGTTTGGCCCCGAACGCGGGCGGCCCGCGGGAGGAGGAGGAGGAGAAGCCCATCCCGCACGTCCCGGCTCTTCCAGTCCAGCCTGCAGGGCCACCCCAGCGCTGGGGACAGCGGGCGTGGAACCGGTCCCCAAATCCCTTCTCCCTGCACAAACCGAGCGGGATGGGGCAGCCAGGGCCAGGGGGAACCTTGGGAAGTCTGAGCGGTAGGAGCAGGGAGCCTCGGGTCCCTGTTCCGGCAGGATTTGGGGTCGGGAGCTGCTGTGGGGATGGGGTGTCCCGGGAGCCCCATCCCGAGCAGCCCGGCTCGGCCGGGACTCGTGTCCCACATTCCTGGGACAGCGGGTGTGCCGTGACCCGGGACTGTCCCGGCTGCCAGGGCAGGATCCAGCCCCAAACCCCGTGGCACAGGAAGGTCTCCAGAGGGAGTGGGATAAACCCCAAAACTGCCGAGTGGGGCACGGCTGGGATCCCCTCTCTCCACTCCTCCATCCTCTCCACCTTTCCCTCGGATCTGCTCCAACAGGAACATCTCACCCGGGGTCCCCACAACTCCCAGCGAGTGGAGAACTCCATCCCTGTCACCCCCTGGGAACCGACCCCAAATCCAGGATTTACGGGGTGTGTGTGGGGGGGTGGCAGCTCCGGCTCCCCCTCTGCTTCCCGCGGGTGGGGGGGGATTTGGGGTGTCGAGGAGGGGGCTCAGCCTCACCTGGGTCTGGGTGAGCCCCAGCTGCGCGGCCAGCTCGGCGCGCTCGGGCAGCGCCAGGTACTGCGCCTTCTGGAAGCGGCGCTGCAGGGCGGCCAGCTGGTAGCTGGAGTAGATGGTGCGGGGCTTGCGGATCTTCTTGGGCTTCCCGTTGACCATCCGCACCTCGGGCTCCGGCTCCTCCTTCACGGACACTGCGGGAGGGCGTAGGGTGAGGCGGGAAGGGCTCCCAGGGCAGACATCCCGTCCCCGGCTCGGTGCCACCCCGTCCCCAGCTCGCTGTCACCCCGCTCGGGTCCCCTGTCACAACCTCTGGGACACTCGCGGGACGTGTCCCGGACTCTGCATCCAGCACGGATCCGTCCCGCTGCGTCCCCACGGCCCCCTGTCCCCAGCGCGGGGACACCCGGAGCGGCACAGCCCCACAAAGACCGGGGACACTCCGGAGGGGTAAAACCCCACAAAGACCGGGGGCTTAAAACCCCACAAAACCTGGGGACACTCCGCGGGGTAAAACCCCACAGACTGGGGACATCCCGAGAGGTAAAACCTCACAAAAATCGGAGACAGCCGAAAGGGTAAAAACCCCACAAAGATCGGGGTGTAAAACCCCACAGAGCGCGGGGGTAAACCCCACAAAGATCGGGGGTTAAACCCCACAAAGATCGGGGGGTTAAAACTCTCAGAGCCCAGGGGTTAAACCCCACAAAGCCCGGGGATAAAACCCCACAGAGCGCTGGGGTAAAACCCCACAAAGTCCGGGGTAAAGCCCCACAGAGCCCGGGGGTAAAACCCCACAAAGTCCGGGAGTTAAACCCCACAAAGCGCTGGGGTAAAACCCCACAGAGCCCGGGGGTTAAACCCCACAAATTCCGGGGGTAAAACCCCACAAAGTCCGGGGGTTAAACCCCACAAATCCCGGGGGTTAAACCCCACAAAGTCCGGGGTAAAGCCCCACAGAGCCCAGGGGTTAAACCCCACAAATCCCGGGTGTAAAACCCCACAAATCCCGGGGGTTAAACCCCACCCAGGCCCCTCCGGAGCCCCGCGGGGGGCACGGTCCCGGTCCCCCCGCTCGGTCCGTACCTGCCTCCTGCGCCGGGAGCTGCTGCTCCCTGAAGTGCCCGTACTGGCGGTACGAGGGGCTGTAGGAATACTCGGATTTGGGCGAGTAGGTGCCGGCCGCGCCGATGCCGTTGAGGTTGAACTGGGGGTAGGGGTAGTGACCCACGGGCTGCCCGTACGACTGGCCCGGGTAGTAGTCGTGCTGGCCCGTGTAGTAGCCCAGGTCGGTGACCGAGGACTCCGGCAGGGTGGGAGAGTCCTTGGAGGCTGCATGGCAGCTCAGCGAGCCCGAGAGGTCCGTCAGGATGCTGGAGAGCTTCTTATCGAAAGAGCCGCTCATGGCGGGCGGCGGGGAGGGGGCAGCTGCCTGCCCGCGCCGGGGACCCCCCAACCTGGCGGCGGCCGCGGCCTGGAGCGCCCCGAGCGGGATCCGCCGCTGCGGCTGCTTCGCGAGGAGCCACCGAGAGACTGTGCCCAAACCTCCGGCCCCGGCCGCCTGCTTAAAGCCTTTAATTAGGGAGCAGGGCAGGGTGGGTGCGCATTCCGATTGGCTCCAGAAATATTGCCTGGGAGGCAAAATAGGCTCCTGCCTCCTCCTGTGTGGGTTTTTTTTTTTCTCTCTCTCTCTTTCCCTTCTTTTTTTTTTTCTTTTTTTTTTTTCTTTCTGTCTCTCAAGAAACAACAAAGAGTGGGTGAAGGAGGGTGAGGGAATAAATAAAGTGTGCAGGGTCCTGTCTGCAGGAGGGGGGTCCTGGGGACACAGGGGACACTGTGGGGGGCAGGACGGGACTGTTTACAAGGCGACTTTGGGGCTGTGAGGGGATTTTTTGGAGGAGTGTTTGGGGGTGTTTGTTGAGGGGTTTGGGGTTTGGGACTGGGTCGGATCTGTGCTTGGAGCTGGGGGCTTTAGGGGTTTGTTCGTGGCTCCCCCCGACTTGTTCCACCTTCTCCCAGCAGCATCCCCCCGTCCAACACCACCCGTCAGGCAGAGCCCCCCCAGAGGAGCCTCCCGTATCCCCAACCCTACCACGCTCCCCCGCGCTCGGAGCACCTCGGGGCAGTGACAAGCCCTGATTTTGGGGGGACATTCCCGGGGGTCTGTGCCCCTGTCCCACCCCCGCTCAGAGCCGTGGCCCCTCTGCTGCTCCAAGGACCCCCAGCACCGTGACCCAGCCGGGGGTCCCGGGCCAAGCCTGGTCCCCCCCACCGGCCACCCGCCGGGCTGCTCGGGGGGCACCGGGGGGCTTTTATTTTTGAGGAGGGGTCTCTGCTCCTGCGGGCAGGGACTTCCCCTGACAGGAACTGGGGGGCTGGGAGGGGGCTGGGTCCGTGACCCCGGCGGGGCTGTCCCCTCCTGTCCCCCGTGTGTCCCCTCCTGTCCCCTGTGTGTGGTGTGTGTGTCCGTCCCCCCCCCCCCCCAGCCTTGTCCCCACGGCGCCCCCCGGGTCCCCCCCGGCCCGTCCCGCGGCGCGGGGCAACGGCTCCGCCTGGCGGCCACGGCGGGAACTGCACCGAGCCACGGGGACCGCGGGTTCGAGTCCCGGTACCGCCGGAACCGTTGGACCGCGGGTTCGAGTCCCGGCACCGCCGGGATCCAGGGTTCGAGTCCCGGCACCACCGGGATCCAGGGTTCGAGGCCCGGTACCGCGGGTGAAGAGGGAGAAAAATGGGGATTAGGAACGGAGCAGGAGTAGGAAAGGAGAGAGAATGGGAAGAGGAAAATGGGAATGAAAATGGGAATGGGAACAGGAACGGGAATAGGAATTTTAATAGGACAGGAATATGAATAGGGATAAATAGGAATAGGAATAAGAATAGGAGCACGGATAAATGGGAATAGGAAGGAATAGGAAGGGGAATAAGAATGCATAGGAAGAACGGGAATATGAGGAGGAATAGGATTAGAAGTGGGAATAGGAAAGAATAGGAATAGGAATAGGAATAGGAATAGGAATAGGAATAGGAATAGGAATAGGAATAGGAATAGGAAAAAGAGTGAGAACAGGGAAATGACAGAAATAGAAATAACAGAAAGAGAAAGGAATGGAATTAATAGAAACAGATCGGCAGAAATAAAGAGAGCAGGGAGGGATGCCCAAGGGGAGCAGGAGCCTCTGCAGGAGGCCAAGCGCTACCCCAGAGCCGGGGGAACAGCGCGGCCTCGCTTCCCACGTGGGAATTGTGGCTGGGGATTCCAGGAATTCATTGCGAGGGGACAGAAGTGTCTGGGAGCAGCCCAGCCCAGCCCTGCGAGCTGCGTCGGGATTCCCTGGGAGGTTCCCAGGGTCCCCAGGAGCCGCTGGGCCATCCGCAGGTCCCCAGCCTGGCTGTCGCCCTCCAGCCGGGCTGTCGCCAGGGCTGGGCCCCGCCGGGAGCGGCATCCGCGGCAGGAAAAGCCGGTTGTGGAACTGGAGGCCGGGGAGGGCAGCGGGGGAGCCGGGCTGGAGGGGGAGCGGGTCCGGCCAGTCCCCGACCAGTCTGGCACTGGGAGCTCTGGAGCTGCAGGGGCTGCCGGGCCGGGCTGGCACCTGTGGAACCCCAAATCCGGGAGCTCCGGGGTGGGGAGGGGCTGGGGGGGCAGTTTAGGGGAGCTGGGGCACTGGGGGGGGGCAGACATCGCTGTTCTGGGGCACCCGGGGGTCTCTGGGGGGGGGCCACGGGCAGGGCGAGGCACAGGGTCCGGTCAGGACCCCCCAAGTGCCCCCCACAGGGCTGGGGGTGCCCCCCACGCCCCCTCTGTGACCCCCCAAGTCCCCCCAAAAGGCTGGGGGGGGGTCCAGGAGCCCGGCAGTGTCCCCGGGAGTCCCCGCGTGTCCCCCGGCCCTGCCACAGCCGAGGGGGTTGGGCTTGGGGGGTCCCCGATCGCCCCCAAACCTCCCCCCCCACAGACTCCCAGCCCCTCCGAGCATCTTTGGGTCAATGGCGTCACCTCGTGGCCTTTGGGGGCAATGACACCGCGCGGTGACGTCATCGGTGTCACCGGGGGCGCGAGGGGCGGGCCTGGCGTGGGGACAGGGAGGTGGACAGGGATTGGGGACAGGGATGGGGACAGGGATGGGGACAGGGACAGGGGACACGGATGGGGACAGGGATGGCGACAGGGATGGGGACAGGGACAGGGGACACGGATGGGGACAGGGTTTGGGGACTGGGGACAAGGAATGGGGACAGGGATTTGGGACAAGGGATGGGGACACGGGATGAGTACAGAGGATGGGGACAGAAGGGACACGAGACAGGGATTTGGGACAGGGGATGGCCACGCGGGATGGGGACAGGGAGGTCCCTGTGCCAGGCCCGGCTGCCCGCGGTGTCCCTGCTGCAGTCACTCTTTCCAGTGCCGGTGACACGGCCCAGGGGCGCGGGGACACGGGGCGGGGGACACAGGACATCCTGCAGCCCCCCCAGGCCGGATTTCCCGGCACGGTGGGAGCGGCGCGGTGGCTCCCGGTGACCTTTGCCGGGGTCGGGACGGTGACAGCCACGGCCGCCACCCCCGGCAGGGAAGCGGCGATGCTGCCGTGTCCCCACGGCCACCGCGGCGTCCCCTCCCTGTCCCACGCACAGTGCCGCGCTCGGGGTCCCGATGTGATCTCCTGACATGGGGGGGTCTCATGTTCCCTAACTTGGGGGTCCCCCCTCTCCTGGGGAGGGTCCCCATCCCATGGGGAGGGGCGAGGCGGGGGGATCCCATCCCAAAGAGGGGCCAGGTAGGGAGGTCCTACCCCGGGGGGATCAGGGCGGGAAGAAGGGGGGGGAATTGTCCCTCGGGGGGGTGGGGAGGGGACAGTGGGGTGGGGGGCACACGGAGGGGTCCGGCAGGGGCGGGGTCCGGCAGGGGGCGGGGTCTGGGGGCCGCGGTCCCCCCGCGGGGCCGCCGCAGCTGCCCCAGGTGCGCCCGCCCCTCCCTCCCCGCACACCTGCGCTCGCAGGTACCCGCCGTGCTCAGAGCGGTGCGCGGCTCCTTTAAGGGGCGTGTCCGGAAGCGTCGCGGCCCCGCCCCCTCCCGCGCACCGGTCCCGGTGGGGCGGCAGGGCCGTACGGCGGCCGGTGCGGGACATGGCCCTGCCGGGGCTGCTGCTCGGGCTCGGCCCGGTGCTGCTCGGCGCCGCCGCCGCCTTCAACCTGGACCGCACCTTCCCGGTGCTCAAGGAGGGCCCCGGCGGAGCCCTGTTCGGCTTCTCGGTAGCGCTGCACCGGGAGACGGAGCGGCGGGAGCGGAGCCTGTGAGCGCGGCCGGCGGGCGGGGGACGAGCCCCGTGCGCTGCGGGAGAGCGAGGGGGGCTCACCTGGGGGATGGGGGGGGGTGTTGGGACGGGGAAGAACGGGGAGGGGTCCCCCGGGAGGATCGGGGGGGGTCTGCGGTGGTCGGGACCCCCGTGAGGCGGAGGGGAGTGAGACAGCGCTTTACCTGTGGGCGGGGGCGTCCCCGTGAAAAGGCGGGGGGGGTTCCCCGTGGGGGGCGGAGGCGCTGGGAGAGGTCCCCGTTAGGGTCTGGGTCGCCCGTGGGGTGGGGCAGAGCGGGGAGGGTCCCACGGGGAGGTGAGGAGCCCCCACCTTGGGATGGGGGTCCCACGTGGGGTGGGGTCTCTGTGGCACGGGGGGTCCCCCGGGGATGTTGGGGGTCCCTGTGGGGAGGGGTCCCTGTGGGGGGGGTTCCTGTTCTGTGTCAGGGCGAAGTCCCGAGCCCGCGCCGCCGCTGTGGGGGCGGGGCGCACCTGGAGGGGGGTGGGGGGGTCGGGGCTCCGGGTGGGCGCGGGGGGTCCCAGAGCCCAGCTGAGGGGGGGTCCGCTCTCCTCGGGGGGGGCGTCCGCACCCCGCCATTGGCGGGGGTCCCATCGCTGGGGGTCCCGCCCCGAGCCCCCTCCTCATTCCCCGCGTGCCGAGCGCCCGCAGCGGGGTCCCGGTGACACCGGGGGGGGGGGGTGTCTGGCAGCAGCGTGGGAACACCCCGTGTCCCCCCGGGTGGGCTCGGAGCCCCTCCAGAGGGGGGATCCTTCCCCAGCGGAGCGGTCCCGGCTGGCGCCGACCCTCAGCGGGGCGGTGGCGGAGCCCCCGCGCCCCCCGAGCCGCCGCCGGTGCCGGCGGGGCCCCGTGCCCGGGAACCTGTTGGACTGTGGTTCCTGCTGCCGGCCGGGCAAAGCCCCAACAAAAGCCCTTTTCAGCCGGAGCGGTCCCCGTGCCGTCCCACCGCTGTCACTCGCTGTGTCCCCCGCTGTCCCCCCGCTCCGCCGGCCCCTCCCGGTCCCCGGTCCCTCCCGGCCGGGAATTCCCGTCCGTGCCGGGAGCAGGCTCCGCCGCAGGGGCCGCGCTGGCTTTGTCCCCCTCAAGGGCACAGCTTTTTGCTGGATCAGCTTCCCGCGGCTCTCACGGCTGCGGGGGGGTCCTCGGAGACCCCCGGGGTTCCCGGTTTTCCCGGGGGGGCTGGCAGCAGCTGCCGGTGCAGGCATGTGCCGCTCCGCATTCCAGGGATGCATTTGGGGCCGTGGGATGAGGAGCTGCTGCCGCTCCCGTGCGGGAGGGAGCGGAGCCGTTCCCTGCGGAGCTCGGGGGGTGCGGGAGCCCCCCCTACCCTCGGGGACACCTGGGCCCCACCCGCGGCCGGGTCCTGCCCGCTCCGGTGGCACCGGAGCCGCCGCCGCGAGGGCACCGGGCGGGGGTCGCGGCCGCCACCGGGACGGATCCGTTCGTGTCTTCCCGGGAACGGCCCCGGGGGGGTTTGGGGGGGCTGTGACAGGGACGTGCCACCCCCACACCTGCGCCACGTGTCCCAGCGTGTCCCAGCACGATCCCGCGGGGCGCGGAGGCTCCACCGGCTGCGGGGGAGCGGCTCCAGAGCCAGAACCCCCCCGGGCACTCGCGGCCCGTCCCCCGGGAGCCTCCGCCGCCGGGAGCAGCGCGGGGCTCTCTCCGTCCTTGGGCTGGCCCTAGTTCGGGGTGTCGGAGCCGCTCCGGGGTGTGGCCGGCGCAGGGGGGCCCCGGAGCCCCCCGGGGGTCGCAGCCGCGCCCCGGTGCCGGGTGAAGGCTGCGGTGCCCTCTGCTCGCAGGTGCAGGGTGGGGACAGGAAAGGGACGCTTCCTGCCACCGTCATCCCCCGTCTGCCCGCGGGAGGGGGTGTCCCGTGCTTTTTTGGGGGGGCTGGCTCCAGCTCTGGCTGTCGGGACGGCGGTGGGACCGGAGGGATGCTCCGGGGCAGCGCCGGCACTCCCGAATTCCCGGGCGGGCGCTGGCGGGGGGCCAGGCGGGCAGGGAGGGGCGAGGGCGATGCCGGAGCCCCCCCGTTCCGCCCCCGCCGAGCTCTGCGCGCCCCGCGGAGCTGTGCCCATGCAAAGGTTTGTTTGCTCGCTCCTCCCCGGCCAGGTGAGCGCCGGCTGGGAGCGGGGCTCTTATCAGCGCTCCCGAGATTACCGAGCTCCCCGCGCCGCCCGCGTCCGGCCGCTCCCGCCGGCTCCGGCCGCTCCCACCGGGAGCCGCTTTGGCTCGGTCCGGCCCGGGTGGGTTTGGAGGTCCCTGAGTGACCTGGGGAAACTGAGGCACGGCAGAGCCGTTCCAGGAAAGCTGAAGACCACCCCCCAAAACCTGCAGCCTGAGGGGAGGCAGCACCCACATCTGCAGCGCTGTGGGAACTGGGGCTCTGCCCGGGGCTCGGGGGTCTTTCCTGATTCCAGCTGGCTGGTGAGGAGAGCTCTCTCCTGGCTGCGTTCCCAGCTTTCCCTCCCCCCGGCCGGGCTTTTGCGGATTGCTGGAGCTGGCTGAGCTCCCCCTGCCTTGGCCCGAATCCGCCGGGGTCCTGCGGGGCTGCGGCTGCTCGGCAGGAGGAGGGGGACGGATGTGGGGCCGTCTGTCTGTCCATCCATCCATCCATCCATCCATCCATCCATCCATCCATCCATCCATCCATCCATCCATCCATCATCCCTCCAGGAGCCGTCTCCCCTCTCCCGCCTCCTTCCCAGAGGGGCCCCGCTGGATTTGCGTGCCCGGGGACCCCCGTGACAAACCCAGCGGCACTGGGGAGGAACCGGGGACGGGCCGGGTCCCGGCCGGGTCCCCCCCGCCTGCTCCTCCCCTCCCGTCACCCCCGGAGCGTGGTGGGAGATGGATGAGGAGCTCCCCTCGCTGCCCAGCTGCTCCCTGGGGAGGGGGTTGCACGACCCCCCGTGCTGAGGTTGCCGGGTGGGATTCTCTGCCATCCTTGCCTCTCCCACCTCAGGGGGGCCGCAGTTTGGGACCCTCCCACAGCCCCCCCTCCCAGCTGAGCCAGCGCTGGCAGGGAGCCCCCCCGCCCCCCCGCTTCCATCCAGCCCCCCTCGCTTGCCAGGGCGGATTAGGACGGAGCACGGCCTCACATTCCTGCTTCCCTCCCGTCCCGGCCTCCCCCTCGTGCCGCTCTTTGACCATCTCCAGCGCAACCCCGGCTCCCCGTCCCCCCGGCCCGCTGGGACCAGCGCCACAAACTGGTCCCGGCCCCCCAGAATCCCAGCTCTGCTCCCCCGAGGACACGTAGCCCCTTGGCTCGGGCCCGGCTGGGGGCCGCCCCTGGGTGCCCCCCCTGCTCGGGAAGGCCCCGCGTCCCGCACTCCCCCTCTCCCAGGAGCAGAGCTGCGGGTGGGCTGCCGTGCCGTGCCGTGCCGGGAATCTTGGCCGGAGGCAGCGGCATGCCGGAGCTGCTTGCCTTGGGTGGGCTCCCGCCCCCCGGGACCCGCGGGGACGGCGGGGTCTGGCTGGGCCGGGACCACCGGGGGAGCTTGGGGGCACCCCCCTCGCGGGGCTGCAGGTCCCGGTGGGGTTCGGGCTGTGGGGGCAGGACCCCCCCGCCCCCCCCAGCTCTGAGTCATGGCAGCTGCCCTGAGTCACTTCCCCCCAGGTAAGAGGGGACAATGGTGCCCCTTGTGCCCCCCCTTGCAGCTGGGGTGGGCAGATTCCTTCGTACCGAGCTGGCATCACCAGGAGCCATCCCCCCCTCGTTCCCTTCCCTTCCCAGCTGCTCCCGCTCTCCGGCACCCCCATCCTGGCATTCCTGCGGGGAGCAGCCCCCCCGGACCCCCCTTTGGGGTGAGCGGTGCCAACCCCCCCCCCCCACCTGCAGCCCCGGGCTGACTCAGCCGCCCCGGGGGGGTCCCGGCGTGCCGGGGCGGGGGCTGCCCGGGGCCCCGCATTCCTCCTGCGCCTGGGCTTTGAGTCACGCCCGGCCCGCCCGGACGTGCCCGCGCTGCGGGCCCCGCGTTGCTCAGCTTCCCGGCGCTCCCTGCCCGCGGGCGCTGCCGCGGGGACAGCGGCGCTCGGCCCTGTCCTCGCTGCTGGCCCTGCTGGGGACGGGCCAGCTCGGTACAGCAGTGCCCCGTGAGCAGCTCTGGGTGCTGTGTCCTGGGTGCCGTGTCCCCCCTGTGTCCGGGGTGCCATGTCCCCCCTGTGTCCTGGGTGACATGTCCCCCCTGTGTCCTGGGTGCCCTGTCCTGGGTGCCGTGTCCCCCCTGTGTCCTGGGTGACATGTCCCCCCTGTGTCCTGGGTGCCATGTCCCCCCTGTGTCCTGGGTGTTCTGTCCTGGGTGCTGTGTCCCCTCTGTGTCCTGGGTGCCATGTCCTGGGTGCCATGTGCCATCAGTGTCCTCTATGCCATCTCCTAGGTGCCATGTCTCCTCTATGTCCTGGGTGCCGTGTCCCCCCTGTGTCCTGTGTGCCATGTCCTGAGTGCCGTGTCAGCCTCATGTCCTATGTGCCATGTCCTGCATCCCATGTCCCCTCTGAGTCCTGGGTGTCCTGGGTGCCATGTCCTGGGTGCTGTGTCCCCCTCCGTGTCCTGGGTGCCATGTCCTGGGTGCCCTGTCCCCTCCATGTCCTGCGTGCCATGTCCTGGGTGCCATGTCCCCAGTGTGTCCCCTCCGTGTCCTGGGTGCCCTGTCCCCTCCGTGTCCTGGGTGCCATGTCCTGGGTGCCCTGTCCCCTCCATGTCCTGCGTGCCGTGTCCTGGGTGCCGTGTCCCCTCCGTGTCCTGGGTGCCTTGTCCCCTCCGTGTCCTGGGTGCCCTGTCCCTTCCATGTCCTGGGTGTCCTGTCCCCTCCATGTCCTGGGTGCCCTGTCCCCTCCGTGTCCTGGGTGCCATGTCCTGAGTGCCGTGTACCCTCCGTGTCCTGGGTGCCCTGTCCCCCCGTGTCCCGCCTGCCAGAGGGAGGCACTTCCTCCCCCAGCCCGGCCACCTCCACGCCATTGTCCCGGCGCTCCCGGAGGACTTCCCTGCGGAAAGGCTGGCCCTTCCGGAGCCCTCCGGCCGTGCCAGTCCCCGTGCCGGGCCCACGGGGCCTTCCCTGGGGTCCCCGGCATCTTCCTTTGGGGTGGGGGGTCCCTTCAGCATCACCTGGAGGGGCTGGGGGCGCATCCAGCCCGGAATGCCAATGTCCCCCCGTGGCACTGCTCTTCCCGGGCGAGGTCACCCCTGGGAGGAGCTGCCGGTCCTGGGACAGCCCCGTGCTGGCCGAGCCCCTCCGGGGTGAGGGGGGCCTGTCCGGGGTGAGGGGGGTCTGTCCCACATGAGGAGTGTCCGTCCCGGATGAGGGGTGTCCATCCCAGATGAGGGGTGTCCGTCCCAGATGAGGGGTGTCTGTCCCCCATGAGGGGTGTCCGTCCCACAGGAGGGGTGTCCATCCCGGATGAGGGGGTGTCCATCCCCGCTGCCCTCCCCGCTCCCGGGGCCGTGTCCCTGTCCCGCATTCCCTGTCCCGCATTCCCTGTCCCGCATTCCCTGGCACGGCCGCTCGGCGCTGTCGGCCGGACACGCCGCAGCTGCCGGGGCTGCAGAGGGATCAAAGCCCGGCCGGGAAGGGCCGCGGTGTTTACCGGGACGGGGGGGCCCCCCGGGGCTGCCCCTCCCTCTTGTTTTCCCCGCCAGTGAGATTTTGGGGGGGTCACTGTGACCCCTCTTCCCCCCCCCCCCATGCACAGGGATGGGGGCTCAGCCGTGGGACGGGGTCTGGGAAGGAGTGGGGGAGCAATGACTCCGTCAGTCTGTCCGTGAAGCCGTTTGGGGTCCCTGTGTCACCTTCCAGCTCTGCACATTGGGCTGACCCCGTTTTTTGGGGGTGTCAGGGTGTGACAAACTCTGGGGAAGCCGCCCCGGTGTCCCCTCCCCAGGGCACCCACCCGGCTCTGCACCCCAAAATGAGCAGGAGGGGTTTGGGGGCTGGACCTGCTCCCCCCATCAGCCACCCACGTGTCCCCTTTGTGCCCCCCAGGCTGCTGGTGGGGGCCCCCCAGGACGCGGAGCCGGTGAACGGGACGCGGACGGGCGCCGTGTACGCCTGTCCCCTGAGTGCCACCACCCGCGACTGCCAGCGCCTGGCCATCGAGCTGAGGGGTGGGTGACCCCTCCCCGGGGTGTGTGACCACCCCAAAACCCCCCCGGAGGGGGGACCCCCTCTCAGGCCGGCTCTTCCCCCGCAGATGAGCCGGACAAGGCCATCATCGAGGACATGTGGCTGGGGGTGACAGTGGCCAGCCAGCGGCAGCCACCGGGGAGGGTCCTGGTGAGTGCGGGGCACCGCGGGGCTTTGCACACCCAGGTCCCAGAGCCTTGCACACCCAGATCCCAGATCCTTGCACACCCAGATCCCAGATCCTTGAACACCCAGAGCCTTGCACACCCAGATCCCAGATCCTTGCACACCCAGATCCCAGATCCTTGAACACCCAGAGCCTTGCACACCCAGATCCCAGATCCTTGCACACCCAGGTCCTCACACACCCAGATCCCAGATCCTTGCACACCCAGAGCCTTGCACGCCCGGATCCTGGTTCTTTACACACACACACCCTTGGGGTGTCCCCTGAACCTCATTGTCCCCGCTGTCCCCAGGCTTGTGCCCACTGCTACGCATGGGTGCTGTGGTCAGTCCCCGAGCTGTCCCCTGTCCCTGAGCTGTCCCTGAGCTGTCCCCTGTCTGTCTCTGAGCTGTCTCCCGTCTGTCCCCGCTGTCCCCAGGCCTGTGCCCACCGCTACATGCGGGTGCTGTGGTCAGTCCCTGAGCTGTCCCCTGTCTGTCCCCTGTCTGTCCCGCTGTCCCCAGGCCTGTGCCCACCGCTACACGCGGGTGCTGTGGCTGTTCCCTGAGCTGTCCCCTGTCTGTCCCTGAGCTGTCCCCCGTCTGTCCCGCTGTCCCCAGGCCTGTGCCCACCGCTACACGCGGGTGCTGTGGTCGGGGGCAGAGGCTCAGCGCCGCATGGTCGGGCGCTGCTACGTGCGTGGCAATGACCTTCGCCTGGACCTCGGGGACGAGTGGCAGACGTACCACAACGAGATGTGCAACGCCAACACCGACACCGACGAGACTGGCATGTGCCAGATGGGCACCAGTGCCGGCTTCAGCGCCAACATCATCTACTTTGGGGCGCCTGGTGCCTACAACTGGCAGGGTGAGGGTCCCGGGGGTCCGGGGGGACCTGCCACCCTTGGGGTCACCCCTCTGGGCACACCTGTTCGTGGGGGTTCCCCTTACTTTTGGGGATGCCTCCTTCCCCAGGGGGTCTGTGCCCCCTGGGACCCCCATGGGACCCCATTCCTGAGGTGTCCGTGCCCCTGTGGGACCCCCCAGCCCCTCCCCGTGGTGCCCATTCCCCTGTGGGACCCCCATGGGACCCCATTCCTGAGGTGTCTGTGCCCCTCTGGGACCCCCCAGCCCCTCCCCGTGGTGCCCATTCCCCTGTGGGACCCCCATGGGACCCCATTCCTGAGGTGCCCATGCCCCTGTGAGACCCCCCAGCCCCTCCCCACGCTGCCCGTACCTCTGTGGGACCCCCATGGGACCCCGTTCCTGAGGTGCCCATTCCCCTGTGGGACCCCCCAGTCCCTCCCCACGGTGCCCATGCCCCTGTGGGACCCCCATGGGACCCCGTTCCTGAGGTGGCCATGCCCCTGTGGGACCCCCCAGCCCCTCCCTGAGGTTCCCATTCCCCTGTGAGACCCCCCAGCCCCTCCCCGCGGTGCCTGTGCCCCTCTGGGACCCCCCAGTCCCTCCCTGAGGTTCCCCTGCCCCTGTGGGACCCCCATGGGACCCCCTCCCCACGGTTCCCGTGCCCCTCTGGGACCCCCCAGCCCCTCCCCGAGGTTCCCCTGCCCCTGTGGGACCCCCCAATGCTGAGGGGTGACGCCCCCTCCCCACTCCAGGCACCGATTACATGCTGCAGAGGGAGACGTGGGACCTGCATGACTTCTCCTACCCCAACAAGAGGAACGGCAACACCTACATAGGTGGGGGGG
The DNA here is from genome assembly GCF_963513975.1 of Fringilla coelebs. Classification (NCBI taxonomy): domain Eukaryota; kingdom Metazoa; phylum Chordata; class Aves; order Passeriformes; family Fringillidae; genus Fringilla; species Fringilla coelebs. The sequence continues at coordinate 1,178,500 of NC_140053.1, forward strand.
ACCCCCGGGGGGGCTTGGGGTGAGGAGGAGGAGGAGGTTTGGGGGGGATGGGTGTTAAAGGGGTGGGGGGCTCGGGGAGGCTTGAAGACCCCCTCCCCCCGGAATGGTGAGCCTGGGGGGCAGTGGGGACATTGGGGTGACGTCGGGCACGGAGGGAGAAGATTGGGGTGAGGAGGAGCTGTGGGGGCTGTGGGTTTGGGGCGTGGATGTTAAAGGCGTGAGGGACACTTGGGGACACTCGGGGACACTCGGGGAGGCTGTGAGCCATTCCCAGTGCTCCCCCCCGGGGCTGGAGGGGCTCAGGGTGGGATCTGCGGGGTCGGGGTGACACCCGGGGGTCCCTGACGCCCTCCCTCGCCCCCGCAGGGTACACGGCCGAGGTGGGCAGCGCGGTGCTGCAGCGGGACGCGGTGACGCTGGTGACGGGCGCGCCGCGGTACCGGCACACCGGCGCCGTGCTGCTGCTGAGCCGCGGCGCCCGGCAGACGCTGAACCGGAGCCTGCTGCTCCCCGGGCCGCAGGTCGGCTCCTACTTCGGCGGCGCCCTCGCCCTGGCCGACCTCAACAACGATGGGTGAGGGGCTGCGACCCCCGCCGGCTGCGGGGCGGGGCTGCCTGAGGTCACCTGGGCCGGGGGCTGTCCGCTCATGAGGGTGGGGGGTCTTGCTGAGGATGGCCTGAAGCTCAGGTGGGCTTGGACCCCGAAGTTCCCAGGGTGGGGGTCTCACCTGGAGCACCCTGCAGCTCCTGAGGGTGGGGGTCTCACCTGGAACACCCTGCAGCTCCCAGGGGTGGGGGTCTCACCTGGGATATCCTGGAGCTCCCAGGGGTGGGGGTCTCACCTGGAGCACCCTGCAGCTCCTCAGGGTGGGGGTCTCACCTGGAGCACCCTGCAGCTCCTAGGGTGAGGATCTCACCTGGAGCACCCTGCAGCTCCTGAGGGTGGGGGGTCTCACCTGGACCACCCTGCAGCTCCTGAGGGTGGGGGTCTCACCTGGAGCACTCTGCTGCTCCTGAGGGTGGGGGTCTCACCTGGAGCAGCTCCCCTGGGATCTCTGTGGGTCCCAGCTCTGGGCTGGGGGTGTTTTTTGGGGGCGAGCCACATTTCCACACCTCTGGGGGGGGTTCTCCCCCTCTCCAGGTGTGTATGGGGGGGTGGGGGCCGTGTCCCAGCCCCGAGCACCCCACTGTCCCCCCGCAGGTGGCAGGACCTGGTGGTGGGGGCCCCCTACTACTTCGAGCGGAAGCAGGAGGTGGGGGGCGCGGTGTTCGTGTACATGAATGAGGCTGGGGGCTTCCAGCAGCTCCCCAGCCTGCTCCTCACCGGGCCCAGCTACTCTGGCTTCGGCTTCGCCCTGGCCAGCCTCGGGGACATCAACCAGGATGGGTTCCAGGGTGAGTGGCCAGGGGACACCTTGGTGGGGAGCTGCTTTTTTGGGGGGCTCAGGGAAGGAGGGGGCCTGGGGGGCGTCTCTGGAGGTGTTTGTGGTGAAGAGGAGGAGATGGGGCGTAGGTTGGAGATCCTGGTTGTGTCCTTGTTTCTGTCCATCCCTCCCTCTCTCCTGTGCTGAGTTTTTGGGGTCTCACCTGGCCAGGGCTGCCTGCCTGTGGGTGGAGCTGGAGTTTGGGGTCCCAGGGAGAGCCCTGGGGGGCTGACCCTGCTCTTGCCCCCCCAGATATCGCCGTGGGGGCTCCTTTCGAGGGGCCTGGCAAGGTCTACATCTACCACAGCAGCGCCGAGGGGCTGCGGGACCGACCCCGGCAGGTAACGGCCCCGGGGAGCCCTGAGCGGGCAGGGCCTGGATCCCCCCCCAGGATCCCCCTGCAGGGCACCAGGTGAGACCCCCCTGCCCCCCAAACCCAGGTGATCAGTGGGGCAGAGCTGGGCCCCACCACGATAAAAACCTTCGGGTACTCGCTGAGTGGGGGGCTGGACATGGACGGGAATTCCTACCCGGACCTGCTGGTGGGCAGCCTGAGCGAGAGAGTCGTCCTGCTCAGGTACAGCAACGGGGACAGGGGACAGGTGTCCTGCCCCCCCTGGGGTGGGCACAGAGCAGGGGGGCTCAGCCGACCCCAATCCCTGCCCAGAGCCCGTCCTGTGATCAACATCCTGGACAAGACCTTCACGGTGACCCCCAGCAAGGTGGACCCTGCCCAGTGCACACCCAAATCCTGGTGAGTCCCCGGTGTCCCCGGTGTCCCCGTGGCTGCTGGTGGCACTCCTGGCTCGGCTCACAGCCCCTCTGTCCCCCCAGCATGACGGTGACGCTGTGCTTCTCCTACAACCAGAGCGCGGGGGACCCCAGCTACAGCGAGAGGATCAGTGAGTGGGGGGTGCTGGGAGGGTGGGGGGACATGGGGACATGTTGTGGGGGGCGTTGGACAACTTGTGGTGTCCCCCAGCCCTGCAGTACACTCTGGAGGCTGACAAGGACCGGCACCCGCCCAGGGTCAGGTTCTCGGGGTCCCAATCTGCCACCTACACCGGGGACTTCTCCATGCCTGACACCCGCTGCCAGTCCCAGGAGCTCCTGCTGCTGGTGAGCGTCCTTCCCTCCGTCCTTCATCCATCCATCCATCCATCCCCATCCATCCATCCATCCATCCATCCATCCATGGATTCCATCCATCCATCCCTCCATCCATCCCTCCATCCCTCCATCCCTCCATCCCTCCCTCCATCCATCCCTCCATCCATCCCTCCATCCATCCATCCATCCATCCATCCATCCATCCATCCATCCATCCATCCATCCATCCCCATCCATCCATGGATTCCATCCATTCATCATCCATCCATCCATCCCTCCATCCGTCCATCCATCCGTCCATCCATCCATCCATCCATCCCTCCATCCCTCCATCCCTCCATCCCTCCATCCCTGTGATCACTCTCTGGTCTCTCACTGTGCTGCCAGCAGCAGAGGGGTTCCCCAGCTGTGGCTGGGGCTGAGTTTGGGGCCAGGGAGGGATCTGTGTGTGGTTCCCCCCCGCAGGACAACATCCGGGACAAGCTGCACCCCATCGTGCTCTCCATGAACTACTCCCTGCTGGAAAGGCCCAGAACCTTCCAGCTGGGCCCCCACTCCCTGGACGCCTTCCCCGTGCTCAACCAGGACCAATCCCACGAGAACGAGACCAAGGTGTGCCGGGCAGTGGGGAAGGGACACTCTGGGGTGCCACCATCCCGGCGGGGACTCAGGTGACATCCCTGTCCCTGCAGATCGAGTTCCAGAAGGAATGCGGCTCCGACAACCAGTGCTACAGCAACCTCCAGCTGCGGAGCAGCTTCGTCACCGAGCAGAACCAGCCCCTGCCCAGGTGACAGCGGGGCCCTGGGGGTGTCCCCTGGGGGTGTCCCCTAGGGGTGTCCCCTCGTCCCCTGGGTGCCGCGGGGGCGCTGAGCCCGCTGTGTGCGCGCAGGGTGAACGGCAGCCAGGTGCTGCAGTACAGCCGGGACGTGCGCAAGCTGCACCTGAGCATCAACATCACCAACGCGCCCTCGGCGCCCTGGAACGGCGAGGACGCCCACGAGGCCCTGTTGAACGTCACTGTGCCCCCCAGCCTGCTGCCCTCCTCCGTCCGCCCGGTACGGGGGGCACCCCGGGGCCCCGAGTCCCACCGGGTTTCCCGAGGGTGTTCCTGACCCTCTTGTCCCCCCCTCCCAGAGCGGAGCCTGCACCTTTGGGGAGACGGTGCTGTGCGAGCTGGGAAACCCCTTCAAGAGGAACCAGAGGGTGAGAGCTGCCCCCCGGCTGCCCCCCAGCTGCCCCCCAGCCCTTCCTGGGGGGCTCAGCAGGGCTAAGCTGCTCCCCGTGCCCCCCTGTGCAGGCGGAGCTGACCATCACCTTCGAAGCCATCGGGATCATGCTGGACACGCGGGAGGTGGAGGTGTGGCTGGACCTGTCCACGTGAGTGGGTGGGGCGGGACGGGGGCGGGGACGGTCCCGGTGGGACGGGGAGGTGCCCATCCCGGTGCCCCATCCCGGTGCCCCGGCAGGCAGAGCACCCAGGAGGATCTGCAGCCCGTGCTGGCCAAGCTGCTGGTGGATTACAGCATCCAGTCCTCGCTGAGCATGTGAGTGTCCCCTCCACCATTTCTGTGTCCTCTGCACCCCCTCTGTGTCCCCTCCACCCCCTCTGCGTCCCCTCCACCCCCTCTGCGTCCCCTCCATCCTCTCTGTGTCCCCTCCATCCTCTCTGTGTCCCTGCACCCCCTCTGTGTCCCCTCCACTGTCTCTGTGTCCCCTCCACTGTCTCTGTGTCCCCTCCACTGTCTCTGTGTCCCCTCCACTGTCTCTGTGTCCCCTCCATCCTCTCTGTGTCCCTGCATCCCCTCTGTGTCCCCTGCATCCCCTCTGCGTCCCCTCCACCCTCTCTGTGTCCCCTCCATCCTTTCTGTGTCCCCTCCATCCTTTCTGTGTCCCCTCCACCCTCTCTGTGTCCCCAACATCCTCTCTGTGTCCCCTGCACCCTCTCTGTGTCCCCTCCATTCCCCCACCCGAGTCTGGCTGTGCCAGCCCTCCGTGTCCCAGCAGTGGGGCAGCAATGGGATGTCCCCTGTGTCCCTCACGCCGTTCCCGTCCCCCATCCCGTTCCCAGAGCCTCCTCCCACATCCAGTCCTACTTCAGCGGGACCGTGGTGGGCGAGTCGGCCATGAAACAGGAGCAGGACGTGGGCAGCCCCCTCACCTTCGACTTCCAGGTGAGCTGGGCGTGGCCGGCGCCGGAGGGAGGCGGATTTGGGAACGCGGGAGAGAAGCGGATTTGGGAACGCGGGAGGGAGGCGGATTTGGGAACGCCGGACTCCACCTCCCTCCCTGCCCGCAGGTGACCACCAAAGGCGAGTCCCTGGGCACGCTGGGCACAATCCTGCTGGGGTTTGAGTGGCCCTACGAGATCCCCAATGGCAAATGGCTCCTCTACCCCACCGAGATCCTGGTGAACGGCAACGACACGTGTCACCCCCCCGGCGGCCTCATCAACCCCCTCAACCTCACCGTGAGTCACCCGCTGCCCTCGGGGCCGTGTCCCCGCCGCACCGCGGGGGTCTTCAGCCCCCCGGCACAGCCCGGGCTCTGATGGGTGATTCCCGCCTCAGCTCCTGCAGGACCAGGCTCCATCCCGGCGGAGGCGGGAGCTGGAGCCCCCCGAGCCGGGGGAGCCCCCGGTGACCTTGGCCACCGGCCGGCGCCCGAGGTCGGAGGCGGTGCTGGTGAGTGGGGTCGGGCGGCGCATCCCCCCGTCCCGGGTCGCTGTCCCCGCTGCCCCGTGGCACCGGGGCGGTGCTTTGTGCCGCCCTGACCCCCGTGTCCCCAGAGCTGCTCGGCGGGCACGGCGCGCTGCGTGTGGTTCGAGTGTCCCCTGCTGCACACGGAGCTCCCCTCCAGCTTCAGCCTCCGCGCCCGCGTCTGGAACAGCACCTTCATCGAGGTCAGTCCCATCGAGGGGGCTGCGGGCTCGGGGCTGAGCCCTGCGGGGTGTTAAACAGGGCTCCGGGTCTGCCAGGGCTCAGCTCAGGAGCTGGCAGCCACCGCTGTGTGTCCCTTCTGTCACCTGTGTCCCCGCTCTATCCCCATCGTCCGTGTCTCCATCATCATCCGTGTCCACGTCACCCTCCGTGTCCTCCTCATCCGTGTCCCCACCACCATCCCCGTGTTGTCCTCTGCGTGTCCCGTGTCTGTCCCTGTCCCTGAGCGTGTCCCCCTGTCCCCAGGAGTTCCGGGACTTTGACCGTGTGAAGGTGGCGGGCACGGCCACGCTGTTCCTGCGCTCGCAGGTGCCCACCATCACCATGAGGAACCACACGGTGCGGGTGAGCCACGCCGGGGCCCTTACTGGGGCAGACTGGGCGGCACTGGGGCCTCTTCTGGAGCCCCCAGCCCCAACCAGACCCTTCCCACCCCCCCCAGTTCTCCGTGGACGTGGACTCGGAGCTGCAGGAGGAGCAGCCGGCCGAGATCGCGCTCTGGCTGGTGCTGGTGTCGGTGGCAGCCGGGCTGCTGCTGCTGGGGCTCATCATCCTCCTCCTCTGGAAGGTGAGGGGGGTCCCAAATCCCCTTCCCAGGGCAGAGGGGGTGCAGGAGCCGTGCTGAGACCCGACGGGCTCCTGTCACTCCTGTGGCCGCCTCCCCCCTGCCTGGCGAGGGGTGCGAGGGACTCGTGGCTGGAAGATTGTCCCCTCGGCTGGAAGGTGCCCCCCGCGGGTGGCAGGTGTCCCCCAGGTGGGTGGTGCCCTCCCGGGAGGAAGATTCCCGGCTGGAGAGGGATGAGGAAGAGGAGCGGAGACATTCCCAACGTGTCTTGGGGTGCAAAACATTTTGGGGTGTGCTCCCCAAAAGCGGGGCTGGACCTCCTTCCCTGTGGCTGCACTGCAGGGACTGGGGGACCCCCACAGCCCCCTGGGGGCACCCCCAGCTTCTTGAAGCCCCCCCTCTTTTACCCAGGAGGGGTCGCTGGGTCTGCAGGACCCCCCACCCCGCAGCATCCCTGCGGGGCATCCCCCTGCCCCGCTCCCCCCACCTGCGGGGGGGTGCCCGGGAGCCCCCCCAGCCCCTGTCCCGACCCCCTGACCCTGTCCCCTTCCCTGCAGTGCGGGTTCTTCCGGCGGGCCAACACCCGGGCCATGTACGAGGCCAAGGGGCAGAAGGCGGAGATGAGGATCCAGCCGTCGGAAACCGAGCGGCTCACGGACGACTACTAACGGGGGGCACCCCCCGTGCCCCCCCGGGCGCCGCGGGCCCCGCCTGGTAATGCCCCGTGGGGCCGGGCTGCAGCGGCATCTTCCTCCTCTTCAGCCTCCTCTCCTCTTCCTCTGTCCCGCAGGGTCCCTCAGGGCTCCGCGGGCTCTCCGAGCGGCTCCAGGATCGCTGCTCCCTTTGCTCTGCTCTTCGCCGCCTCGGGGGTCTCCGCCCCTGCCCCTGACCCCCTCGGGCCCCTCACTGACCTCCTGTCCCCTCTGTGTCCCCCTTGCAGTGTGACTTCTTCCAGCGGACCCGCTATTACCGGATCATGCCCAAGTACCACGCAGTGCGGATCCGGCAGGAGCAGCGCTACCAGCCCGGGGGGCTCCTGCCCCGCCGCCGCCGCAAGAAGCTCTGGGTGACCAAGTGGCAGGAGCCGGACAAGTACTACTGACCCCCTGTCCCCTCCCGGGCCCCTGCCAGGGGGGCTCTGACTTTGCACAAGCGCATCTCTCCCCGCCCCTGACCCTCGGACGCGGCCGCCGCCGGCCTTGGCTCCCTTAGCCCCTCCCGGTTCTCCCGGGGGGCTCCCGCAGCCCCTCCCGGTTCTCCCGGGGGGCTCCCGCAGCCCCTCCCGGCATTCCCGGGGGGCTCCCGCAGCTCCTCCCGGTTCTCCCGGGGGGCTCCCGCAGCTCCTCCCGGTTCTCCCGGGGGGCTCCCGCAGCCCCTCCCGGTTCTCCCGGGGGGCTCCCGCAGCCCATCCCGGCATTCCAGGGGGGCTCTTGCACGCTCGTGCCTTGCACGCTTGTGGGGGCGACCCCCCAAATGTGCCCCCCTCCCGCTCCCCGAAGTGCTGCTGGCCTCACCGAGTGCCTTCCCCCCCTCCCCGCGCAGACACTCCGCTCGCCACCTCCCTGTCCCTTGTCCCTTGTCCCTGTCCCCAGCCGCCCTGGGACACGTCCCGGCTCCTGGGGACGGGACACGCTCGCCCCCCTCCCCTCGGCAATGGGTGCGGGACCCCTCTGCTTTCCCCGGGGAGAAGGGGGGCTGTGGGAGCGCGTTCCCTCCTGCACCCCCTCCCCACCCCAAACCCCGCGGGGGTCTCCTCCTCCTCTTCCTCCCCCCAGACCCCATGGGGGTCTCCCCTCCCGACCCCAGACCCCTCCTGCTGTTCTCGCCGCTTTGCCTTGGGGGGGTGCAGCGCTTCAGGCCGTGTCCCCCCCATCCCACCCCCGCCCCGCGGGGTTAAATTATTCCGTGTTTCGGTGTCGAGTCCCGGCGCCCGGTCGGTACCGGGGGCGGCTGGGGAGGGGGTCCCGCACCCCCAGCCCCCACCCGGCCCCCAACCCCCCCCTCCCTTCCTCGCCGGGGCCCAATAAAGCCACGCTCTGGGATTTGTACCCTTTTGTCCCCTCCGTGCCGTGGCTGCCGGGTTGGGGGTGGGGGGTGGGCTGCGGTTCGGGGGTTTTTGGGGCAAAAAGAGGAGCGGGGGGGAAGATGATGTATCCGGGGCGCAGGGGGTGATGGGAGTGTAATGCGGGGATTGGGGTGGGTTCAGAGCGCCCCAAAACCTTCGGGAAATGCTCAAGCCCCCCCAAAATGCCCCGAGAAGGGGTCTGGAACGACCCAGGGGATGATGGGAGCCCCGGTTATGCAAATCAGCGGTGGTGCGTCACGAGGGGCGGGGTTAGCCGCGGGAGGGGCGGGGCCGAAAGCAGAGCGGGCGCTGATTGGCCGCGAGGCGCGCGGTGATTGACAGCGGGGAGGGCAGCATTAACTTCCCTGAGGGGCGTGGCTTGTCGTGATTGACAGCGAGGCGGGCAGTATTGACTCCGCTAAGAGGTGTGGCTCGTGGTGATTGACAGCGGGGCGGGCAGCATTAACTTCCCTGAGGGGCGTGGCTCCTGGTGACTGACAGCGGGGCTTGCCCAGCGATGAAGCCGGATTGGCACTGGGGAGGGGCGGGGTTTTCTGCATAACGAGCGCTGATTGGCTGGGGTCGGTTGATTGACGGCGGGTGTGTTGTTTGCGCGCGGCGCGGCGGGGGCGGGGCCGGGTCCGGGCCCGGGGACTTGAGGGGGTCGGGGGGCGCTGAGGGGACTCTGAGGGGACTCTGAGGGGACACTGTGGGGACCCTGAGGGGACAGCGGGGCCATGCGGCTGCTGCGATGCCTCGGGAAGCGCGCGGCGCTGGCCGGCGTCCCCACCTACATCGAGCACTTCAGCAAGTTCTCGCCGTCGCCGCTCTCCATGAAGCAGTTTCTGGACTTCGGTAAGTAAAGGAACGACCCCGGCCCAGCCCCGGGACCCCCACCCTGCTCCGGCACGGGGACACCCCGGTGTGGGGGCGGCGCTCGGGGGAGGAGGGAGCTCCGTGCACACCCCCGGGAATTCCCGACCCCCTTCCTTCCTTCCGTCCTTCCCGGGAATTCCTTCACACAACCCCCCGGGAATTCCTGCCCTCCGCGCCCGGGAATTCCTTCACACACCCCCCCCGGGAATTCCTGCCCCCCCCGCCCGGGAATTCCTTCACACACCCCCCCGGGAATTCCTGCCCCCCTCCCCAGGGAGTTTCCCCCCTCCGCACCCCGAAAATCTGGGGGCTCTGAGGGCTGCCCCCCCACCCTCAGTGAGTGTGTGGGCCCGGGTAACCCGACCCCCCAAATATCCAGTTGTTTTTGGGGGCGAGGGGATTTGACAGCACCCCCGGGTGAATAAGTGGGGTTGGAACGTGCTTTCCTCATCGGCCTCTTTTGGGGCCCCCAGACCCCCCTCATTGGGGGCACATCCTGACAACCCCCCCTCCCCCTGCCCCGTGAGGGACCCCCGGCTCTGCCCCTGCCCGGCCCCCCCAGGGTGGGCAACTGGGACCCCCCCCAATCCTCTCCAATGTCCCCGGGGGTGGGGATGTCCCCATGGCTGTCACCCAGCCTGGCCCTCTCTTGTCCCCTGCTCCCCAGACAGGGGCTGGGGGCTGCACCCCCCTGTCCCCCCAGCTCCATCCCAGTTTCCCTTGTCGCCAGGGATCTGCCCCTCCAGGCCTTTGGGGTCGGCTGTGCCCCACCCTGCACAGCTCCTGGTTGGGGACCCCTCTCTGCGTCCCTGGGGACCCCTGGGCCTGCTCTGGGTCCTGGTGCTGGCCCAGCTGCACTTGGGGTTCTCCCAGCCCAAATTTGGGGAACTCTGGGGGGCACTGGGCAACCAGTGGGATGAGTCCTGTCCCCCCCTCAGCCCTAACCCTAGGCAGGGCAGCCAATCAGCCTAGGGTTAGGGCAGGTGCCAAGGAGGAAGCCCTCGAGGAGGCCAGCTTGTGGCAGTTTTGCGATGCCCCGGGATGCCCTTTGCAGCTGCAGTGTGCCCGGAGCTCTGGGCCTTTTAGTTTGCGGAACCCTAACCCTAGGCGTAACCCTAACCCTAACCCTAGGCAGGGCAGCCAATCAGCCTAGGGTTAGGGCAGGTGCCAAGGAGAAAGCCCTCGAGGAGGCCAGCTTGTGGCAGTTTTGCGATGCCCCTGGGGTGCCCTTTGCAGCTGCAGTGTGCCCGGAGCTCTGGGCCTTTTAGTTTGCGGAAGCCTGACCCCTAAGTGTAACCCTAACCCTAACCCTAACCCTAGGCAGGGCAGCCAATCAGCCTAGGGTTAGGGCAGGTGCCAAGGAGAAAGCCCTCGAGGAGGCCAGCTTGTGGCAGTTTTGCGATGCCCCTGGGATGCCCTTTGCAGCTGCAGTGTGCCCGGAGCTCAGGGCCTTTTAGTTTGCGGAAGCCTGACCCCTAAGTGTAACCCTAACCCTAACCCTAACCCTAACCCTAGACAGGGCAGCCAATCAGCCTAGGGTTAGGGCAGGTGCCAAGGAGAAAGCCCTCGAGGAGGCCAGCTTGTGGCAGTTTTGCGATGCCCCTGGGATGCCCTTTGCAGCTGCAGTGTGCCCGGAGCTCTGGGCCTTTTAGTTTGCGGAACCCTAACCCTAGGCGTAACCCTAACCCTAACCCTAGGCAGGGCAGCCAATCAGGCTAGGGTTAGGGCAGGTGCCAAGGAGAAAGCCCTCGAGGAGGCCAGCTTGTGGCAGTTTTGCGATGCCCCTGGGATGCCCTTTGCAGCTGCAGTGTGCCCGGAGCTCTGGGCCTTTTAGTTTGCGGAACCCTAACCTTAGGCGTAACCCTAACCCTAACCCTAGGCAGGGCAGCCAATCAGCCTAGGGTTAGGGCAGGTGCCAAGGAGAAAGCCCTCGAGGAGGCCAGCTTGTGGCAGTTTTGCGATGCCCCTGGGATGCCCTTTGCAGCTGCAGTGTGCCCGGAGCTCTGGGCCTTTTAGTTTGCGGAAGCCTGACCCCTAAGTGTAACCCTAACCCTAACCCTAACCCTAAAGCTAGGCAGGGCAGCCAATCAGCCTAGGGTTAGGGCAGGTGCCAAGGAGAAAGCCCTCGAGGAGGCCAGCTTGTGGCAGTTTTGCGATGCCCCTGGGATGCCCTTTGCAGCTGCAGTGTGCCCGGAGCTCTGGGCCTTTTAGTTTGCGGAAGCCTGACCCCTAAGTGTAACCCTAACCCTAACCCCAACCCTAACCCTAGGCAGGGCAGCCAATGAGCCTAGGGTTAGGGCAGGTGCCAAGGAGAAAGCCCTCGAGGAGGCCAGCTTGTGGCAGTTTTGCGATGCCCCTGGGATGCCCTTTGCAGCTGCAGTGTGCCCGGAACTCTGGGCCTTTTAGTTTGCGGAAGCCTGACCCCTAAGTGTAACCCTAACCCTAACCCTAACCCTAACCCTAGGCAGGGCAGCCAATCAGCCTAGGGTTAGGGCAGGTGCCAAGGAGAAAGCCCTCGAGGAGGCCAGCTTGTGGCAGTTTTGCGATGCCCCTGGGATGCCCTTTGCAGCTGCAGTGTGCCCGGAGCTCTGGGCCTTTTAGTTTGCGGAACCCTAACCCTAGGCGTAACCCTAACCCTAACCCTAGGCAGGGCAGCCAATCAGCCTAGGGTTAGGGCAGGTGCCAAGGAGAAAGCCCTCGAGGAGGCCAGCTTGTGGCAGTTTTGCGATGCCCCTGGGATGCCCTTTGCAGCTGCAGTGTGCCCGGAACTCTGGGCCTTTTAGTTTGCGGAAGCCTGACCCCTAAGTGTAACCCTAACCCTAACCCTAACCCTAACCCTAGGCAGGGCAGCCAATCAGCCTAGGGTTAGGGCAGGTGCCAAGGAGAAAGCCCTCGAGGAGGCCAGCTTGTGGCAGTTTTGCGATGCCCCTGGGGTGCCCTTTGCAGCTGCAGTGTGCCCGGAACTCTGGGCCTTTTAGTTTGCGGAAGCCTGACCCCTAAGTGTAACCCTAACCCTAACCCTAACCCTAACCCTAGGCAGGGCAGCCAATCAGCCTAGGGTTCGGGCAGGTGCCAAGGAGAAAGCCCTCGAGGAGGCCAGCTTGTGGCAGTTTTGCGATGCCCCTGGGATGCCCTTTGCAGCTGCAGTGTGCCCGGAGCTCTGGGCCTTTTAGTTTGCGGAACCCTAACCCTAGGCGTAACCCTAACCCTAACCCTAACCCTAGGCAGGGCAGCCAATCAGGCTAGGGTTAGGGCAGGTGCCAAGGAGAAAGCCCTCGAGGAGGCCAGCTTGTGGCAGTTTTGCGATGCCCCTGGGGTGCCCTTTGCAGCTGAAGTGTGCCCGGAGCTCTGGGCCTTTTAGTTTGCGGAACCCTAACCCTAGGCGTAACCCTAACCCTAACCCTAGGCAGGGCAGCCAATCAGCCTAGGGTTAGGGCAGGTGCCAAGGAGAAAGCCCTCGAGGAGGCCAGCTTGTGGCAGTTTTGCGATGCCCCTGGGGTGCCCTTTGCAGCTGCAGTGTGCCCGGAGCTCTGGGCCTTTTAGTTTGCGGAAGCCTGACCCCTAAGTGTAACCCTAACCCTAACCCTAACCCTAACCCTAGGCAGGGCAGCCAATCAGGCTAGGGTTAGGGCAGGTGCCAAGGAGAAAGCCCTCGAGGAGGCCAGCTTGTGGCAGTTTTGCGATGCCCCTGGGATGCCCTTTGCAGCTGCAGTGTGCCCGGAGCTCAGGGCCTTTTAGTTTGCGGAAGCCTGACCCCTAAGTGTAACCCTAACCCTAACCCTAACCCTGACCCTAGACAGGGCAGCCAATCAGCCTAGGGTTAGGGCAGGTGCCAAGGAGAAAGCCCTCGAGGAGGCCAGCTTGTGGCAGTTTTGCGATGCCCCTGGGATGCCCTTTGCAGCTGCAGTGTGCCCGGAACTCTGGGCCTTTTAGTTTGCGGAAGCCTGACCCCTAAGTGTAACCCTAACCCTAACCCTAACCCTAACCCTAGGCAGGGCAGCCAATCAGCCTAGGGTTAGGGCAGGTGCCAAGGAGAAAGCCCTCGAGGAGGCCAGCTTGTGGCAGTTTTGCGATGCCCCTGGGATGCCCTTTGCAGCTGCAGTGTGCCCGGAGCTCTGGGCCTTTTAGTTTGCGGAACCCTAACCCTAGGCGTAACCCTAACCCTAACCCTAGGCAGGGCAGCCAATCAGCCTAGGGTTAGGGCAGGTGCCAAGGAGAAAGCCCTCGAGGAGGCAAGCTTGTGGCAGTTTTGCGATGCCCCTGGGATGCCCTTTGCAGCTGAAGTGTGCCCGGAGCTCTGGGCCTTTTAGTTTGCGGAACCCTAACCCTAGGCTTAACCCTAACCCTAACCCTAGGCAGGGCAGCCAATCAGGCTAGGGTTAGGGCAGGTGCCAAGGAGAAAGCCCTCGAGGAGGCCAGCTTGTGGCAGTTTTGCGATGCCCCTGGGATGCCCTTTGCAGCTGCAGTGTGCCCGGAGCTCTGGGCCTTTTAGTTTGCGGAACCCTAACCCTAGGCGTAACCCTAACCCTAACCCTAGGCAGGGCAGCCAATCAGCCTAGGGTTAGGGCAGGTGCCAAGGAGAAAGCCCTCGAGGAGGCCAGCTTGTGGCAGTTTTGCGATGCCCCTGGGATGCCCTTTGCAGCTGCAGTGTGCCCGGAGCTCTGGGCCTTTTAGTTTGCGGAAGCCTGACCCCTAAGTGTAAGCCTAACCCTAACCCTAACCCTAACCCTAACCCTAGGCAGGGCAGCCAATCAGCCTAGGGTTCGGGCAGGTGCCAAGGAGAAAGCCCTCGAGGAGGCCAGCTTGTGGCAGTTTTGCGATGCCCCTGGGATGCCCTTTGCAGCTGCAGTGTGCCCGGAGCTCTGGGCCTTTTAGTTTGCGGAACCCTAACCCTAGGCGTAACCCTAACCCTAACCCTAGGCAGGGCAGCCAATCAGCCTAGGGTTAGGGCAGGTGCCAAGGAGAAAGCCCTCGAGGAGGCCAGCTTGTGGCAGTTTTGCGATGCCCCTGGGATGCCCTTTGCAGCTGCAGTGTGCCCGGAGCTCAGGGCCTTTTAGTTTGCGGAAGCCTGACCCCTAAGTGTAACCCTAACCCTAACCCTAACCCTAACCCTAACCCTAACCCTAGACAGGGCAGCCAATCAGCCTAGGGTTAGGGCAGGTGCCAAGGAGAAAGCCCTCGAGGAGGCCAGCTTGTGGCAGTTTTGCGATGCCCCTGGGATGCCCTTTGCAGCTGCAGTGTGCCCGGAGCTCTGGGCCTTTTAGTTTGCGGAACCCTAACCCTAGGCGTAACCCTAACCCTAACCCTAGGCAGGGCAGCCAATCAGGCTAGGGTTAGGGCAGGTGCCAAGGAGAAAGCCCTCGAGGAGGCCAGCTTGTGGCAGTTTTGCGATGCCCCTGGGATGCCCTTTGCAGCTGCAGTGTGCCCGGAGCTCTGGGCCTTTTAGTTTGCGGAACCCTAACCTTAGGCGTTACCCTAACCCTAACCCTAGGCAGGGCAGCCAATCAGCCTAGGGTTAGGGCAGGTGCCAAGGAGAAAGCCCTCGAGGAGGCCAGCTTGTGGCAGTTTTGCGATGCCCCTGGGATGCCCTTTGCAGCTGCAGTGTGCCCGGAGCTCTGGGCCTTTTAGTTTGCGGAAGCCTGACCCCTAAGTGTAACCCTAACCCTAACCCTAACCCTAGGCAGGGCAGCCAATCAGCCTAGGGTTAGGGCAGGTGCCAAGGAGAAAGCCCTCGAGGAGGCCAGCTTGTGGCAGTTTTGCGATGCCCCTGGGATGCCCTTTGCAGCTGCAGTGTGCCCGGAGCTCTGGGCCTTTTAGTTTGCGGAAGCCTGACCCCTAAGTGTAACCCTAACCCTAACCCTAGGCAGGGCAGCCAATCAGCCTAGGGTTAGGGCAGGTGCCAAGGCGAAAGCCCTCGAGGAGGCAAGCTTGTGGCAGTTTTGCGATGCCCCTGGGATGCCCTTTGCAGCTGCAGTGTGCCCGGAGCTCTGGGCCTTTTAGTTTGCGGAAGCCTGACCCCTAAGTGTAACCCTAACCCTAACCCTAACCCTAGGCAGGGCAGCCAATCAGCCTAGGGTTAGGGCAGGTGCCAAGGAGAAAGCCCTGGAGGAGGCCAGCTTGTGGCAGTTTTGCGATGCCCCTGGGATGCCCTTTGCAGCTGCAGTGTGCCCGGAGCTCTGGGCCTTTTAGTTTGCGGAACCCTAACCCTAGGCGTAACCCTAACCCTAGGCAGGGCAGCCAATCAGCCTAGGGTTAGGGCAGGTGCCAAGGAGAAAGCCCTCGAGGAGGCCAGCTTGTGGCAGTTTTGCGATGCCCCTGGGATGCCCTTTGCAGCTGCAGTGTGCCCGGAGCTCTGGGCCTTTTAGTTTGCGGAACCCTAACCCTAGGCGTAACCCTAACCCTAACCCTAGGCAGGGCAGCCAATCAGCCTAGGGTTAGGGCAGGTGCCAAGGAGAAAGCCCTCGAGGAAGCCAGCTTGTGGCAGTTTTGCGATGCCCCTGGGATGCCCTTTGCAGCTGCAGTGTGCCCGGAGCTCTGGGCCTTTTAGTTTGCGGAAGCCTGACCCCTAAGTGTAACCCTAACCCTAACCCTAACCCTAACCCTAGGCAGAGCAGCCAATCAGCCTAGGGTTAGGGCAGGTGCCAAGGAGAAAGCCCTCGAGGAGGCCAGCTTGTGGCAGTTTTGCGATGCCCCTGGGATGCCCTTTGCAGCTGCAGTGTGCCCGGAACTCTGGGCCTTTTAGTTTGCGGAAGCCTGACCCCTAAGTGTAACCCTAACCCTAACCCTAACCCTAGGCAGGGCAGCCAATCAGCCTAGGGTTAGGGCAGGTGCCAAGGAGAAAGCCCTCGAGGAGGCCAGCTTGTGGCAGTTTTGCGATGCCCCTGGGATGCCCTTTGCAGCTGCAGTGTGCCCGGAGCTCTGGGCCTTTTAGTTTGCGGAAGCCTGACCCCTAAGTGTAACCCTAACCCTAACCCTAACCCTAACCCTAGGCAGGGCAGCCAATCAGCCTAGGGTTAGGGCAGGTGCCAAGGAGAAAGCCCTCGAGGAGGCCAGCTTGTGGCAGTTTTGCGATGCCCCTGGGATGCCCTTTGCAGCTGCAGTGTGCCCGGAGCTCTGGGCCTTTTAGTTTGCGGAACCCTAACCCTAGGCGTAACCCTAACCCTAACCCTAGGCAGGGCAGCCAATCAGCCTAGGGTTAGGGCAGGTGCCAAGGAGAAAGCCCTCGAGGAGGCCAGCTTGTGGCAGTTTTGCGATGCCCCTGGGATGCCCTTTGCAGCTGCAGTGTGCCCGGAGCTCTGGGCCTTTTAGTTTGCGGAAGCCTGACCCCTAAGTGTAACCCTAACCCTAACCCTAACCCTAACCCTAGGCAGGGCAGCCAATCAGCCTAGGGTTAGGGCAGGTGCCAAGGAGAAAGCCCTCGAGGAGGCCAGCTTGTGGCAGTTTTGCGATGCCCCTGGGATGCCCTTTGCAGCTGCAGTGTGCCCGGAGCTCAGGGCCTTTTAGTTTGCGGAAGCCTGACCCCTAAGTGTAACCCTAACCCTAACCCTAACCCTAGGCAGGGCAGCCAATCAGGCTAGGGTTAGGGCAGGTGCCAAGGAGAAAGCCCTCGAGGAGGCCAGCTTGTGGCAGTTTTGCGATGCCCCTGGGATGCCCTTTGCAGCTGCAGTGTGCCCGGAACTCTGGGCCTTTTAGTTTGCGGAAGCCTGACCCCTAAGTGTAACCCTAACCCTAACACAAACCCTAACCCTAGGCAGGGCAGCCAATCAGCCTAGGGTTAGGGCAGGTGCCAAGGAGAAAGCCCTCGAGGAGGCCAGGTTGTGGCAGTTTTGCGATGCCCCTGGGATGCCCTTTGCAGCTGCAGTGTGCCCGGAGCTCAGGGCCTTTTAGTTTGCGGAAGCCAGACCCCTAAGTGTAACCCTAACCCTAACCCTAACCCTAGGCAGGGCAGCCAATCAGCCTAGGGTTAGGGCAGGTGCCAAGGAGAAAGCCCTCGAGGATGCCAGCTTGTGGCAGTTTTGCGATGCCCCTGGGATGCCCTTTGCAGCTGCAGTGTGCCCGGAGCTCTGGGCCTTTTAGTTTGCGGAACCCTAACCCTAGGCGTAACCCTAACCCTAACCCTAGGCAGGGCAGCCAATCAGCCTAGGGTTAGGGCAGGTGCCAAGGAGAAAGCCCTCGAGGAGGCCAGCTTGTGGCAGTTTTGCGATGCCCCTGGGATGCCCTTTGCAGCTGCAGTGTGCCCGGAACTCTGGGCCTTTTAGTTTGCGGAAGCCTGACCCCTAAGTGTAACCCTAACCCTAACCCTAACCCTAACCCTAGGCAGGGCAGCCAATCAGCCTAGGGTTAGGGCAGGTGCCAAGGAGAAAGCCCTCGAGGAGGCCAGCTTGTGGCAGTTTGGCGATGCCCCTGGGATGCCCTTTGCAGCTGCAGTGTGCCCGGAGCTCTGGGCCTTTTAGTTTGCGGAAGCCTGACCCCTAAGTGTAACCCTAACCCTAACCCTAACCCTAACCCTAGGCAGGGCAGCCAATCAGGCTAGGGTTAGGGCAGGTGCCAAGGAGAAAGCCCTCGAGGAGGCCAGCTTGTGGCAGTTTTGCGATGCCCCTGGGATGCCCTTTGCAGCTGCAGTGTGCCCGGAGCTCTGGGCCTTTTAGTTTGCGGAACCCTAACCCTAGGCGTAACCCTAACCCTAACCCTAGGCAGGGCAGCCAATCAGCCTAGGGTTAGGGCAGGTGCCAAGGAGAAAGCCCTCGAGGAGGCCAGCTTGTGGCAGTTTTGCGATGCCCCTGGGATGCCCTTTGCAGCTGCAGTGTGCCCGGAGCTCTGGGCCTTTTAGTTTGCGGAAGCCTGACCCCTAAGTGTAACCCTAACCCTAACCCTAACCCTAGGCAGGGCAGCCAATCAGCCTAGGGTTAGGGCAGGTGCCAAGGAGAAAGCCCTCGAGGAGGCCAGCTTGTGGCAGTTTTGCGATGCCCCTGGGATGCCCTTTGCAGCTGCAGTGTGCCCGGAGCTCTGGGCCTTTTAGTTTGCGGAACCCTAACCCTAGGCGTAACCCTAACCCTAACCCTAGGCAGGGCAGCCAATCAGCCTAGGGTTAGGGCAGGTGCCAAGGAGAAAGCCCTCGAGGAGGCAAGCTTGTGGCAGTTTTGCGATGCCCCTGGGGTGCCCTTTGCAGCTGAAGTGTGCCCGTAGCTCTGGGCCTTTTAGTTTGCGGAACCCTAACCCTAGGTGTAACCCTAACCCTAACCCTAACCCTAGGCAGGGCAGCCAATCAGCCTAGGGTTAGGGCAGGTGCCAAGGAGAAAGCCCTCGAGGAGGCCAGCTTGTGGCAGTTTTGCGATGCCCCTGGGATGCCCTTTGCAGCTGCAGTGTGCCCGGAGCTCTGGGCCTTTTAGTTTGCGGAACCCTAACCCTAGGCGTAACCCTAACCCTAACCCTAGGCAGGGCAGCCAATCAGCCTAGGGTTAGGGCAGGTGCCAAGGAGAAAGCCCTCGAGGAGGCCAGCTTGTGGCAGTTTTGCGATGCCCCTGGGATGCCCTTTGCAGCTGCAGTGTGCCCGGAACTCTGGGCCTTTTAGTTTGCGGAAGCCTGACCCCTAAGTGTAACCCTAACCCTAACCCTAACCCTAGGCAGGGCAGCCAATCAGCCTAGGGTTAGGGCAGGTGCCAAGGAGAAAGCCCTCGAGGAGGCCAGCTTGTGGCAGTTTGGCGATGCCCCTGGGATGCCCTTTGCAGCTGCAGTGTGCCCGGAGCTCTGGGCCTTTTAGTTTGCGGAAGCCTGACCCCTAAGTGTAACCCTAACCCTAACCCTAACCCTAACCCTAGGCAGGGCAGCCAATCAGCCTAGGGTTAGGGCAGGTGCCAAGGAGAAAGCCCTCGAGGAGGCCAGCTTGTGGCAGTTTTGCGATGCCCCTGGGATGCCCTTTGCAGCTGCAGTGTGCCCGGAACTCTGGGCCTTTTAGTTTGCGGAAGCCTGACCCCTAAGTGTAACCCTAACCCTAACCCTAACCCTAGGCAGGGCAGCCAATCAGCCTAGGGTTAGGGCAGGTGCCAAGGAGAAAGCCCTCGAGGAGGCAAGCTTGTGGCAGTTTTGCGATGCCCCTGGGATGCCCTTTGCAGCTGCAGTGTGCCCGGAGCTCTGGGCCTTTTAGTTTGCGGAAGCCTGACCCCTAAGTGTAACCCTAACCCTAACCCTAACCCTAACCCTAGGCAGGGCAGCCAATCAGCCTAGGGTTAGGGCAGGTGCCAAGGAGAAAGCCCTCGAGGAGGCCAGCTTGTGGCAGTTTTGCGATGCCCCTGGGATGCCCTTTGCAGCTGCAGTGTGCCCGGAACTCTGGGCCTTTTAGTTTGCGGAAGCCTGACCCCTAAGTGTAACCCTAACCCTAACCCTAGGCAGGGCAGCCAATCAGCCTAGGGTTAGGGCAGGTGCCAAGGAGAAAGCCCTCGAGGAGGCCAGCTTGTGGCAGTTTTGCAATGCCCCTGGGATGTCCTTTGCAGCTGCAGTGTGCCCGGAGCTCTGGGCCTTTTAGTTTGCGGAAGCCTGACCCCTAAGTGTAACCCTAACCCTAACCCTAACCCTAGGCAGGGCAGCCAATCAGCCTAGGGTTAGGGCAGGTGCCAAGGAGAAAGCCCTCGAGGAGGCCAGCTTGTGGCAGTTTTGCGATGCCCCTGGGATGCCCTTTGCAGCTGCAGTGTGCCCGGAGCTCTGGGCCTTTTAGTTTGCGGAACCCTAACCCTAGGCGTAACCCTAACCCTAACCCTAGGCAGGGCAGCCAATCAGGCTAGGGTTAGGGCAGGTGCCAAGGAGAAAGCCCTCGAGGAGGCAAGCTTGTGGCAGTTTTGCGATGCCCCTGGGGTGCCCTTTGCAGCTGAAGTGTGCCCGGAGCTCTGGGCCTTTTAGTTTGCGGAACCCTAACCCTAGGCGTAACCCTAACCCTAACCCTAACCCTAGGCAGGGCAGCCAATCAGCCTAGGGTTAGGGCAGGTGCCAAGGAGAAAGCCCTCGAGGAGGCCAGCTTGTGGCAGTTTTGCGATGCCCCTGGGATGCCCTTTGCAGCTGCAGTGTGCCCGGAACTCTGGGCCTTTTAGTTTGCGGAAGCCTGACCCCTAAGTGTAACCCTAACCCTAACCCTAACCCTAGGCAGGGCAGCCAATCAGGCTAGGGTTAGGGCAGGTGCCAAGGAGAAAGCCCTCGAGGAGGCCAGCTTGTGGCAGTTTGGCGATGCCCCTGGGATGCCCTTTGCAGCTGCAGTGTGCCCGGAGCTCTGGGCCTTTTAGTTTGCGGAAGCCTGACCCCTAAGTGTAACCCTAACCCTAACCCTAACCCTAGGCAGGGCAGCCAATCAGCCTAGGGTTAGGGCAGGTGCCAAGGAGAAAGCCCTCGAGGAGGCCAGCTTGTGGCAGTTTTGCGATGCCCCTGGGATGCCCTTTGCAGCTGCAGTGTGCCCGGAACTCTGGGCCTTTTAGTTTGCGGAAGCCTGACCCCTAAGTGTAACCCTAACCCTAACCCTAACCCTAGGCAGGGCAGCCAATCAGCCTAGGGTTAGGGCAGGTGCCAAGGAGAAAGCCCTCGAGGAGGCAAGCTTGTGGCAGTTTTGCGATGCCCCTGGGATGCCCTTTGCAGCTGCAGTGTGCCCGGAGCTCTGGGCCTTTTAGTTTGCGGAAGCCTGACCCCTAAGTGTAACCCTAACCCTAACCCTAACCCTAACCCTAGGCAGGGCAGCCAATCAGCCTAGGGTTAGGGCAGGTGCCAAGGAGAAAGCCCTCGAGGAGGCCAGCTTGTGGCAGTTTTGCGATGCCCCTGGGATGCCCTTTGCAGCTGCAGTGTGCCCGGAACTCTGGGCCTTTTAGTTTGCGGAAGCCTGACCCCTAAGTGTAACCCTAACCCTAACCCTAGGCAGGGCAGCCAATCAGCCTAGGGTTAGGGCAGGTGCCAAGGAGAAAGCCCTCGAGGAGGCCAGCTTGTGGCAGTTTTGCAATGCCCCTGGGATGTCCTTTGCAGCTGCAGTGTGCCCGGAGCTCAGGGCCTTTTAGTTTGCGGAAGCCTGACCCCTAAGTGTAACCCTAACCCTAACCCTAACCCTAGGCAGGGCAGCCAATCAGGCTAGGGTTAGGGCAGGTGCCAAGGAGAAAGCCCTCGAGGAGGCCAGCTTGTGGCAGTTTTGCGATGCCCCTGGGATGCCCTTTGCAGCTGCAGTGTGCCCGGAGCTCTGGGCCTTTTAGTTTGCGGAAGCCTGACCCCTAAGTGTAACCCTAACCCTAACCCTAGGCAGGGCAGCCAATCAGGCTAGGGTTAGGGCAGGTGCCAAGGAGAAAGCCCTCGAGGAGGCAAGCTTGTGGCAGTTTTGCGATGCCCCTGGGGTGCCCTTTGCAGCTGAAGTGTGCCCGGAGCTCTGGGCCTTTTAGTTTGCGGAACCCTAACCCTAGGCGTAACCCTAACCCTAACCCTAACCCTAGGCAGGGCAGCCAATCAGCCTAGGGTTAGGGCAGGTGCCAAGGAGAAAGCCCTCGAGGAGGCCAGCTTGTGGCAGTTTTGCGATGCCCCTGGGATGCCCTTTGCAGCTGCAGTGTGCCCGGAGCTCTGGGCCTTTTAGTTTGCGGAACCCTAACCCTAGGCGTAACCCTAACCCTAACCCTAGGCAGGGCAGCCAATCAGCCTAGGGTTAGGGCAGGTGCCAAGGAGAAAGCCCTCGAGGAGGCCAGCTTGTGGCAGTTTTGCGATGCCCCTGGGATGCCCTTTGCAGCTGCAGTGTGCCCGGAGCTCTGGGCCTTTTAGTTTGCGGAAGCCTGACCCCTAAGTGTAACCCTAACCCTAACCCTAGGCAGGGCAGCCAATCAGCCTAGGGTTAGGGCAGGTGCCAAGGAGAAAGCCCTCGAGGAGGCCAGCTTGTGGCAGTTTGGCGATGCCCCTGGGATGCCCTTTGCAGCTGCAGTGTGCCCGGAGCTCTGGGCCTTTTAGTTTGCGGAAGCCTGACCCCTAAGTGTAACCCTAACCCTAACCCTAACCCTAACCCTAGGCAGGGCAGCCAATCAGCCTAGGGTTAGGGCAGGTGCCAAGGAGAAAGCCCTCGAGGAGGCCAGCTTGTGGCAGTTTTGCGATGCCCCTGGGATGCCCTTTGCAGCTGCAGTGTGCCCGGAGCTCTGGGCCTTTTAGTTTGCAGAAGCCTGACCCCTAAGTGTAACCCTAACCCTAACCCTAACCCTAGGCAGGGCAGCCAATCAGGCTAGGGTTAGGGCAGGTGCCAAGGAGAAAGCCCTCGAGGAGGCAAGCTTGTGGCAGTTTTGCGATGCCCCTGGGATGCCCTTTGCAGCTGCAGTGTGCCCGGAGCTCTGGGCCTTTTAGTTTGCGGAAGCCTGACCCCTAAGTGTAACCCTAACCCTAACCCTAACCCTAACCCTAGGCAGGGCAGCCAATCAGGCTAGGGTTAGGGCAGGTGCCAAGGAGAAAGCCCTCGAGGAGGCCAGCTTGTGGCAGTTTTGCGATGCCCCTGGGATGCCCTTTGCAGCTGCAGTGTGCCCGGAACTCTGGGCCTTTTAGTTTGCGGAAGCCTGACCCCTAAGTGTAACCCTAACCCTAACCCTAGGCAGGGCAGCCAATCAGCCTAGGGTTAGGGCAGGTGCCAAGGAGAAAGCCCTCGAGGAGGCCAGCTTGTGGCAGTTTTGCAATGCCCCTGGGATGTCCTTTGCAGCTGCAGTGTGCCCGGAGCTCAGGGCCTTTTAGTTTGCGGAAGCCTGACCCCTAAGTGTAACCCTAACCCTAACCCTAACCCTAGGCAGGGCAGCCAATCAGGCTAGGGTTAGGGCAGGTGCCAAGGAGAAAGCCCTCGAGGAGGCCAGCTTGTGGCAGTTTTGCGATGCCCCTGGGATGCCCTTTGCAGCTGCAGTGTGCCCGGAGCTCTGGGCCTTTTAGTTTGCGGAACCCTAACCCTAGGCGTAACCCTAACCCTAACCCTAGGCAGGGCAGCCAATCAGGCTAGGGTTAGGGCAGGTGCCAAGGAGAAAGCCCTCGAGGAGGCAAGCTTGTGGCAGTTTTGCGATGCCCCTGGGGTGCCCTTTGCAGCTGAAGTGTGCCCGGAGCTCTGGGCCTTTTAGTTTGCGGAACCCTAACCCTAGGCGTAACCCTAACCCTAACCCTAACCCTAGGCAGGGCAGCCAATCAGGCTAGGGTTAGGGCAGGTGCCAAGGAGAAAGCCCTCGAGGAGGCCAGCTTGTGGCAGTTTTGCGATGCCCCTGGGATGCCCTTTGCAGCTGCAGTGTGCCCGGAGCTCTGGGCCTTTTAGTTTGCGGAACCCTAACCCTAGGCGTAACCCTAACCCTAACCCTAGGCAGGGCAGCCAATCAGCCTAGGGTTAGGGCAGGTGCCAAGGAGAAAGCCCTCGAGGAGGCCAGCTTGTGGCAGTTTTGCGATGCCCCTGGGATGCCCTTTGCAGCTGCAGTGTGCCTGGAACTCTGGGCCTTTTAGTTTGCGGAAGCCTGACCCCTAAGTGTAACCCTAACCCTAACCCTAACCCTAACCCTAGGCAGGGCAGCCAATCAGCCTAGGGTTAGGGCAGGTGCCAAGGAGAAAGCCCTCGAGGAGGCCAGCTTGTGGCAGTTTTGCGATGCCCCTGGGATGCCCTTTGCAGCTGCAGTGTGCCCGGAGCTCTGGGCCTTTTAGTTTGCGGAAGCCTGACCCCTAAGTGTAACCCTAACCCTAACCCTAACCCTAACCCTAGGCAGGGCAGCCAATCAGCCTAGGGTTAGGGCAGGTGCCAAGGAGAAAGCCCTCGAGGAGGCCAGCTTGTGGCAGTTTTGCGATGCCCCTGGGATGCCCTTTGCAGCTGAAGCGTGCCCGGAGCTCTGGGCCTTTTAGTTTGCGGAACCCTAACCCTAGGCGTAACCCTAACCCTAACCCTAACCCTAGGCAGGGCAGCCAATCAGCCTAGGGTTAGGGCAGGTGCCAAGGAGAAAGCCCTCGAGGAGGCCAGCTTGTGGCAGTTTTGCGATGCCCCTGGGATGCCCTTTGCAGCTGCAGTGTGCCCGGAGCTCTGGGCCTTTTAGTTTGCGGAACCCTAACCCTAGGCGTAACCCTAACCCTAACCCTAGGCAGGGCAGCCAATCAGGCTAGGGTTAGGGCAGGTGCCAAGGAGAAAGCCCTCGAGGAGGCAAGCTTGTGGCAGTTTTGCGATGCCCCTGGGGTGCCCTTTGCAGCTGAAGTGTGCCCGGAGCTCTGGGCCTTTTAGTTTGCGGAACCCTAACCCTAGGCGTAACCCTAACCCTAACCCTAACCCTAGGCAGGGCAGCCAATCAGCCTAGGGTTAGGGCAGGTGCCAAGGAGAAAGCCCTGGAGGAGGCCAGCTTGTGGCAGTTTTGCGATGCCCCTGGGATGCCCTTTGCAGCTGCAGTGTGCCCGGAGCTCTGGGCCTTTTAGTTTGCGGAACCCTAACCCTAGGCGTAACCCTAACCCTAACCCTAGGCAGGGCAGCCAATCAGCCTAGGGTTAGGGCAGGTGCCAAGGAGAAAGCCCTCGAGGAGGCCAGCTTGTGGCAGTTTTGCGATGCCCCTGGGATGCCCTTTGCAGCTGCAGTGTGCCCGGAACTCTGGGCCTTTTAGTTTGCGGAAGCCTGACCCCTAAGTGTAACCCTAACCCTAACCCTAACCCTAACCCTAGGCAGGGCAGCCAATCAGCCTAGGGTTAGGGCAGGTGCCAAGGAGAAAGCCCTCGAGGAGGCCAGCTTGTGGCAGTTTTGCGATGCCCCTGGGATGCCCTTTGCAGCTGCAGTGTGCCCGGAGCTCTGGGCCTTTTAGTTTGCGGAAGCCTGACCCCTAAGTGTAACCCTAACCCTAACCCTAGGCAGGGCAGCCAATCAGCCTAGGGTTAGGGCAGGTGCCAAGGAGAAAGCCCTCGAGGAGGCCAGCTTGTGGCAGTTTTGCGATGCCCCTGGGATGCCCTTTGCAGCTGCAGTGTGCCCGGAGCTCTGGGCCTTTTAGTTTGCGGAACCCTAACCCTAGGCGTAACCCTAACCCTAACCCTAGGCAGGGCAGCCAATCAGCCTAGGGTTAGGGCAGGTGCCAAGGAGAAAGCCCTCGAGGAGGCCAGCTTGTGGCAGTTTTGCGATGCCCCTGGGATGCCCTTTGCAGCTGCAGTGTGCCTGGAACTCTGGGCCTTTTAGTTTGCGGAAGCCTGACCCCTAAGTGTAACCCTAACCCTAACCCTAACCCTAGGCAGGGCAGCCAATCAGCCTAGGGTTAGGGCAGGTGCCAAGGAGAAAGCCCTCGAGGAGGCCAGCTTGTGGCAGTTTTGCGATGCCCCTGGGATGCCCTTTGCAGCTGCAGTGTGCCCGGAGCTCTGGGCCTTTTAGTTTGCGGAAGCCTGACCCCTAAGTGTAACCCTAACCCTAACCCTAACCCTAACCCTAGGCAGGGCAGCCAATCAGCCTAGGGTTAGGGCAGGTGCCAAGGAGAAAGCCCTCGAGGAGGCCAGCTTGTGGCAGTTTTGCGATGCCCCTGGGATGCCCTTTGCAGCTGCAGTGTGCCCGTAGCTCTGGGCCTTTTAGTTTGCGGAACCCTAACCCTAGGCGTAACCCTAACCCTAACCCTAACCCTAGGCAGGGCAGCCAATCAGCCTAGGGTTAGGGCAGGTGCCAAGGAGAAAGCCCTCGAGGAGGCCAGCTTGTGGCAGTTTTGCGATTCCCCTGGGATGCCCTTTGCAGCTGCAGTGTGCCCGGAGCTCTGGGCCTTTTAGTTTGCGGAACCCTAACCCTAGGCGTAACCCTAACCCTAACCCTAGGCAGGGCAGCCAATCAGCCTAGGGTTAGGGCAGGTGCCAAGGAGAAAGCCCTCGAGGAGGCCAGCTTGTGGCAGTTTTGCGATGCCCCTGGGATGCCCTTTGCAGCTGCAGTGTGCCCGGAACTCTGGGCCTTTTAGTTTGCGGAAGCCTGACCCCTAAGTGTAACCCTAACCCTAACACTAACCCTAACCCTAGGCAGGGCAGCCAATCAGCCTAGGGTTAGGGCAGGTGCCAAGGAGAAAGCCCTCGAGGAGGCCAGCTTGTGGCAGTTTTGCGAGGCCCCTGGGATGCCCTTTGCAGCTGCAGTGTGCCCGGAGCTCTGGGCCTTTTAGTTTGCGGAACCCTAACCCTAGGCGTAACCCTAACCCTAACCCTAGGCAGGGCAGCCAATCAGCCTAGGGTTAGGGCAGGTGCCAAGGAGAAAGCCCTCGAGGAGGCCAGCTTGTGGCAGTTTTGCGATGCCCCTGGGATGCCCTTTGCAGCTGCAGTGTGCCCGGAACTCTGGGCCTTTTAGTTTGCGGAAGCCTGACCCCTAAGTGTAACCCTAACCCTAACCCTAACCCTAGGCAGGGCAGCCAATCAGCCTAGGGTTAGGGCAGGTGCCAAGGAGAAAGCCCTCGAGGAGGCCAGCTTGTGGCAGTTTTGCGATGCCCCTGGGATGCCCTTTGCAGCTGCAGTGTGCCCGGAGCTCTGGGCCTTTTAGTTTGCGGAACCCTAACCCTAGGCGTAACCCTAACCCTAACCCTAGGCAGGGCAGCCAATCAGGCTAGGGTTAGGGCAGGTGCCAAGGAGAAAGCCCTCGAGGAGGCCAGCTTGTGGCAGTTTTGCGATGCCCCTGGGATGCCCTTTGCAGCTGAAGTGTGCCCGGAGCTCTGGGCCTTTTAGTTTGCGGAACCCTAACCCTAGGCGTAACCCTAACCCTAACCCTAACCCTAACCCTAGGCAGGGCAGCCAATCAGCCTAGGGTTAGGGCAGGTGCCAAGGAGAAAGCCCTCGAGGAGGCCAGCTTGTGGCAGTTTTGCGATGCCCCTGGGATGCCCTTTGCAGCTGCAGTGTGCCCGGAGCTCTGGGCCTTTTAGTTTGCGGAACCCTAACCCTAGGCGTAACCCTAACCCTAACCCTAGGCAGGGCAGCCAATCAGCCTAGGGTTAGGGCAGGTGCCAAGGAGAAAGCCCTCGAGGAGGCCAGCTTGTGGCAGTTTTGCGATGCCCCTGGGATGCCCTTTGCAGCTGCAGTGTGCCCGTAGCTCTGGGCCTTTTAGTTTGCGGAAGCCTGACCCCTAAGTGTAACCCTAACCCTAACCCTAACCCTAGGCAGGGCAGCCAATCAGCCTAGGGTTAGGGCAGGTGCCAAGGAGAAAGCCCTCGAGGAGGCCAGCTTGTGGCAGTTTGGCGATGCCCCTGGGGTGCCCTTTGCAGCTGAAGTGTGCCCGGAGCTCTGGGCCTTTTAGTTTGCGGAAGCCTGACCCCTAAGTGTAACCCTAACCCTAACCCTAACCCTAACCCTAGGCAGGGCAGCCAATCAGCCTAGGGTTAGGGCAGGTGCCAAGGAGAAAGCCCTCGAGGAGGCCAGCTTGTGGCAGTTTTGCGATGCCCCTGGGATGCCCTTTGCAGCTGCAGTGTGCCCGGAACTCTGGGCCTTTTAGTTTGCGGAAGCCTGACCCCTAAGTGTAACCCTAACCCTAACCCTAACCCTAGGCAGGGCAGCCAATCAGCCTAGGGTTAGGGCAGGTGCCAAGGAGAAAGCCCTCGAGGAGGCAAGCTTGTGGCAGTTTTGCGATGCCCCTGGGATGCCCTTTGCAGCTGCAGTGTGCCCGGAGCTCTGGGCCTTTTAGTTTGCGGAAGCCTGACCCCTAAGTGTAACCCTAACCCTAACCCTAACCCTAGGCAGGGCAGCCAATCAGCCTAGGGTTAGGGCAGGTGCCAAGGAGAAAGCCCTCGAGGAGGCCAGCTTGTGGCAGTTTTGCGATGCCCCTGGGATGCCCTTTGCAGCTGCAGTGTGCCCGGAACTCTGGGCCTTTTAGTTTGCGGAAGCCTGACCCCTAAGTGTAACCCTAACCCTAACCCTAGGCAGGGCAGCCAATCAGCCTAGGGTTAGGGCAGGTGCCAAGGAGAAAGCCCTCGAGGAGGCCAGCTTGTGGCAGTTTTGCAATGCCCCTGGGATGTCCTTTGCAGCTGCAGTGTGCCCGGAGCTCAGGGCCTTTTAGTTTGCGGAAGCCTGACCCCTAAGTGTAACCCTAACCCTAACCCTAACCCTAGGCAGGGCAGCCAATCAGCCTAGGGTTAGGGCAGGTGCCAAGGAGAAAGCCCTCGAGGAGGCCAGCTTGTGGCAGTTTTGCGATGCCCCTGGGATGCCCTTTGCAGCTGCAGTGTGCCCGGAGCTCTGGGCCTTTTAGTTTGCGGAACCCTAACCCTAGGCGTAACCCTAACCCTAACCCTAGGCAGGGCAGCCAATCAGCCTAGGGTTAGGGCAGGTGCCAAGGAGAAAGCCCTCGAGGAGGCAAGCTTGTGGCAGTTTTGCGATGCCCCTGGGGTGCCCTTTGCAGCTGAAGTGTGCCCGGAGCTCTGGGCCTTTTAGTTTGCGGAACCCTAACCCTAGGCGTAACCCTAACCCTAACCCTAACCCTAGGCAGGGCAGCCAATCAGCCTAGGGTTAGGGCAGGTGCCAAGGAGAAAGCCCTCGAGGAGGCCAGCTTGTGGCAGTTTTGCGATGCCCCTGGGATGCCCTTTGCAGCTGCAGTGTGCCCGGAGCTCTGGGCCTTTTAGTTTGC
Organism: Fringilla coelebs; assembly: GCF_963513975.1. Taxonomy (NCBI): domain Eukaryota; kingdom Metazoa; phylum Chordata; class Aves; order Passeriformes; family Fringillidae; genus Fringilla; species Fringilla coelebs. The sequence goes on from NC_140053.1 coordinate 1,207,010, forward strand.
GGAACCCTAACCCTAGGCGTAACCCTAACCCTAACCCTAGGCAGGGCAGCCAATCAGCCTAGGGTTAGGGCAGGTGCCAAGGAGAAAGCCCTCGAGGAGGCCAGCTTGTGGCAGTTTTGCGATGCCCCTGGGATGCCCTTTGCAGCTGCAGTGTGCCTGGAACTCTGGGCCTTTTAGTTTGCGGAAGCCTGACCCCTAAGTGTAACCCTAACCCTAACCCTAACCCTAACCCTAGGCAGGGCAGCCAATGAGCCTAGGGTTAGGGCAGGTGCCAAGGAGAAAGCCCTCGAGGAGGCCAGCTTGTGGCAGTTTTGCGATGCCCCTGGGATGCCCTTTGCAGCTGCAGTGTGCCCGGAACTCTGGGCCTTTTAGTTTGCGGAAGCCTGACCCCTAAGTGTAACCCTAACCCTAACCCTAACCCTAACCCTAGGCAGGGCAGCCAATCAGCCTAGGGTTAGGGCAGGTGCCAAGGAGAAAGCCCTCGAGGAGGCCAGCTTGTGGCAGTTTTGCGATGCCCCTGGGATGCCCTTTGCAGCTGCAGTGTGCCCGTAGCTCTGGGCCTTTTAGTTTGCGGAACCCTAACCCTAGGCGTAACCCTAACCCTAACCCTAGGCAGGGCAGCCAATCAGGCTAGGGCTAGGGCAGGTGCCAAGGAGAAAGCCCTCGAGGAGGCAAGCTTGTGGCAGTTTTGTGATGCCCCTGGGGTGCCCTTTGCAGCTGAAGCGAGCCCGGAGCTCTGGGCCTTTTAGTTTGCGGAACCCTAACCCTAGGCGTAACCCTAACCCTAACCCTAACCCTAGGCAGGGCAGCCAATCAGCCTAGGGTTAGGGCAGGTGCCAAGGAGAAAGCCCTCGAGGAGGCCAGCTTGTGGCAGTTTTGCGATGCCCCTGGGATGCCCTTTGCAGCTGCAGTGTGCCCGGAGCTCTGGGCCTTTTAGTTTGCGGAACCCTAACCCTAGGCGTAACCCTAACCCTAACCCTAGGCAGGGCAGCCAATCAGCCTAGGGTTAGGGCAGGTGCCAAGGAGAAAGCCCTCGAGGAGGCCAGCTTGTGGCAGTTTTGCGATGCCCCTGGGATGCCCTTTGCAGCTGCAGTGTGCCCGGAACTCTGGGCCTTTTAGTTTGCGGAAGCCTGACCCCTAAGTGTAACCCTAACCCTAACCCTAACCCTAACCCTAGGCAGGGCAGCCAATCAGCCTAGGGTTAGGGCAGGTGCCAAGGAGAAAGCCCTCGAGGAGGCCAGCTTGTGGCAGTTTTGCGATGCCCCTGGGATGCCCTTTGCAGCTGCAGTGTGCCCGTAGCTCTGGGCCTTTTAGTTTGCGGAAGCCTGACCCCTAAGTGTAACCCTAACCCTAACCCTAACCCTAACCCTAGGCAGGGCAGCCAATCAGCCTAGGGTTAGGGCAGGTGCCAAGGAGAAAGCCCTCGAGGAGGCCAGCTTGTGGCAGTTTTGCGATGCCCCTGGGATGCCCTTTGCAGCTGCAGTGTGCCCGGAGCTCTGGGCCTTTTAGTTTGCGGAACCCTAACCCTAGGCGTAACCCTAACCCTAACCCTAGGCAGGGCAGCCAATCAGCCTAGGGTTAGGGCAGGTGCCAAGGAGAAAGCCCTCGAGGAGGCCAGCTTGTGGCAGTTTTGCGATGCCCCTGGGATGCCCTTTGCAGCTGCAGTGTGCCCGGAGCTCTGGGCCTTTTAGTTTGCGGAACCCTAACCCTAGGCGTAACCCTAACCCTAACCCTAGGCAGGGCAGCCAATCAGCCTAGGGTTAGGGCAGGTGCCAAGGAGAAAGCCCTCGAGGAGGCCAGCTTGTGGCAGTTTTGCGATGCCCCTGGGATGCCCTTTGCAGCTGCAGTGTGCCCGGAGCTCTGGGCCTTTTAGTTTGCGGAACCCTAACCCTAGGCGTAACCCTAACCCTAACCCTAGGCAGGGCAGCCAATCAGGCTAGGGTTAGGGCAGGTGCCAAGGAGAAAGCCCTCGAGGAGGCCAGCTTGTGGCAGTTTTGCGATGCCCCTGGGGTGCCCTTTGCAGCTGCAGTGTGCCCGGAGCTCTGGGCCTTTTAGTTTGCGGAAGCCTGACCCCTAAGTGTAACCCTAACCCTAACCCTAGGCAGGGCAGCCAATCAGCCTAGGGTTAGGGCAGGTGCCAAGGAGAAAGCCCTCGAGGAGGCCAGCTTGTGGCAGTTTTGCGATGCCCCTGGGATGCCCTTTGCAGCTGCAGTGTGCCCGGAGCTCTGGGCCTTTTAGTTTGCGGAAGCCTGACCCCTAAGTGTAACCCTAACCCTAACCCTAACCCTAACCCTAGGCAGGGCAGCCAATCAGCCTAGGGTTAGGGCAGGTGCCAAGGAGAAAGCCCTCGAGGAGGCCAGCTTGTGGCAGTTTTGCGATGTCCCTGGGATGCCCTTTGCAGCTGCAGTGTGCCCGTAGCTCTGGGCCTTTTAGTTTGCGGAACCCTAACCCTAGGCGTAACCCTAACCCTAACCCTAACCCTAGGCAGGGCAGCCAATCAGCCTAGGGTTAGGGCAGGTGCCAAGGAGAAAGCCCTCGAGGAGGCCAGCTTGTGGCAGTTTTGCGATTCCCCTGGGATGCCCTTTGCAGCTGCAGTGTGCCCGGAGCTCTGGGCCTTTTAGTTTGCGGAACCCTAACCCTAGGCGTAACCCTAACCCTAACCCTAGGCAGGGCAGCCAATCAGCCTAGGGTTAGGGCAGGTGCCAAGGAGAAAGCCCTCGAGGAGGCCAGCTTGTGGCAGTTTTGCGATGCCCCTGGGATGCCCTTTGCAGCTGCAGTGTGCCCGGAACTCTGGGCCTTTTAGTTTGCGGAAGCCTGACCCCTAAGTGTAACCCTAACCCTAACACTAACCCTAACCCTAGGCAGGGCAGCCAATCAGCCTAGGGTTAGGGCAGGTGCCAAGGAGAAAGCCCTCGAGGAGGCCAGCTTGTGGCAGTTTTGCGATGCCCCTGGGATGCCCTTTGCAGCTGCAGTGTGCCCGGAGCTCTGGGCCTTTTAGTTTGCGGAAGCCTGACCCCTAAGTGTAACCCTAACCCTAACCCTAACCCTAACCCTAGGCAGGGCAGCCAATCAGCCTAGGGTTAGGGCAGGTGCCAAGGAGAAAGCCCTCGAGGAGGCCAGCTTGTGGCAGTTTTGCGATGCCCCTGGGATGCCCTTTGCAGCTGCAGTGTGCCCGGAGCTCTGGGCCTTTTAGTTTGCGGAACCCTAACCCTAGGCGTAACCCTAACCCTAACCCTAGGCAGGGCAGCCAATCAGCCTAGGGTTAGGGCAGGTGCCAAGGAGAAAGCCCTCGAGGAGGCCAGCTTGTGGCAGTTTTGCGATGCCCCTGGGATGCCCTTTGCAGCTGCAGTGTGCCCGGAGCTCTGGGCCTTTTAGTTTGCGGAACCCTAACCCTAGGCGTAACCCTAACCCTAACCCTAACCCTAGGCAGGGCAGCCAATCAGCCTAGGGTTAGGGCAGGTGCCAAGGAGAAAGCCCTCGAGGAGGCCAGCTTGTGGCAGTTTTGCGATGCCCCTGGGATGCCCTTTGCAGCTGCAGTGTGCCCGGAGCTCAGGGCCTTTTAGTTTGCGGAACCCTAACCCTAGGCATAACCCTAACCCTAACCCTAGGCAGGGCAGCCAATCAGCCTAGGGTTAGGGCAGGTGCCAAGGAGAAAGCCCTCGAGGAGGCCAGCTTGTGGCAGTTTTGCGATGCCCCTGGGATGCCCTTTGCAGCTGCAGTGTGCCCGGAACTCTGGGCCTTTTAGTTTGCGGAAGCCTGACCCCTAAGTGTAACCCTAACCCTAACCCTAACCCTAACCCTAGGCAGGGCAGCCAATCAGCCTAGGGTTAGGGCAGGTGCCAAGGAGAAAGCCCTCGAGGAGGCCAGCTTGTGGCAGTTTTGCGATGCCCCTGGGATGCCCTTTGCAGCTGCAGTGTGCCCGGAGCTCTGGGCCTTTTAGTTTGCGGAAGCCTGACCCCTAAGTGTAACCCTAACCCTAACCCTAGGCAGGGCAGCCAATCAGGCTAGGGTTAGGGCAGGTGCCAAGGAGAAAGCCCTCGAGGAGGCCAGCTTGTGGCAGTTTTGCGATGCCCCTGGGATGCCCTTTGCAGCTGAAGTGTGCCCGGAGCTCTGGGCCTTTTAGTTTGCGGAACCCTAACCCTAGGCGTAACCCTAACCCTAACCCTAACCCTAGGCAGGGCAGCCAATCAGCCTAGGGTTAGGGCAGGTGCCAAGGAGAAAGCCCTCGAGGAGGCCAGCTTGTGGCAGTTTTGCGATGCCCCTGGGATGCCCTTTGCAGCTGCAGTGTGCCCGGAGCTCAGGGCCTTTTAGTTTGCGGAACCCTAACCCTAGGCCTTACCCTAACCCTAACCCTAGGCAGGGCAGCCAATCAGCCTAGGGTTAGGGCAGGTGCCAAGGAGAAAGCCCTCGAGGAGGCCAGCTTGTGGCAGTTTTGCGATGCCCCTGGGATGCCCTTTGCAGCTGCAGTGTGCCCGGAACTCTGGGCCTTTTAGTTTGCGGACGCCTGACCCCTAAGTGTAACCCTAACCCTAACCCTAACCCTAACCCTAGGCAGGGCAGCCAATCAGCCTAGGGTTAGGGCAGGTGCCAAGGAGAAAGCCCTCGAGGAGGCCAGCTTGTGGCAGTTTTGCGATGCCCCTGGGATGCCCTTTGCAGCTGCAGTGTGCCCGGAGCTCTGGGCCTTTTAGTTTGCGGAAGCCTGACCCCTAAGTGTAACCCTAACCCTAACCCTAACCCTAACCCTAGGCAGGGCAGCCAATCAGGCTAGGGTTAGGGCAGGTGCCAAGGAGAAAGCCCTCGAGGAGGCCAGCTTGTGGCAGTTTTGCGATGCCCCTGGGATGCCCTTTGCAGCTGCAGTGTGCCCGTAGCTCTGGGCCTTTTAGTTTGCGGAACCCTAACCCTAGGCGTAACCCTAACCCTAACCCTAGGCAGGGCAGCCAATCAGCCTAGGGTTAGGGCAGGTGCCAAGGAGAAAGCCCTCGAGGAGGCAAGCTTGTGGCAGTTTTGCGATGCCCCTGGGATGCCCTTTGCAGCTGCAGTGTGCCCGGAGCTCTGGGCCTTTTAGTTTGCGGAACCCTAACCCTAGGCGTAACCCTAACCCTAACCCTAACCCTAGGCAGGGCAGCCAATCAGCCTAGGGTTAGGGCAGGTGCCAAGGAGAAAGCCCTCGAGGAGGCCAGCTTGTGGCAGTTTTGTGATGCCCCTGGGATGCCCTTTGCAGCTGCAGTGTGCCCGGAGCTCTGGGCCTTTTAGTTTGCGGAACCCTAACCCTAGGCGTAACCCTAACCCTAACCCTAGGCAGGGCAGCCAATCAGCCTAGGGTTAGGGCAGGTGCCAAGGAGAAAGCCCTGGAGGAGGCCAGCTTGTGGCAGTTTTGCGATGCCCCTGGGATGCCCTTTGCAGCTGAAGTGTGTCCGGAACTCTGGGCCTTTTAGTTTGCGGAAGCCTGACCCCTAAGTGTAACCCTAACCCTAACCCTAACCCTAGGCAGGGCAGCCAATCAGCCTAGGGTTAGGGCAGGTGCCAAGGAGAAAGCCCTCGAGGAGGCCAGCTTGTGGCAGTTTTGCGATGCCCCTGGGATGCCCTTTGCAGCTGCAGTGTGCCCGGAACTCTGGGCCTTTTAGTTTGCAGAAGCCTGACCCCTAAGTGTAACCCTAACCCTAACCCTAACCCTAGGCAGGGCAGCCAATCAGCCTAGGGTTAGGGCAGGTGCCAAGGAGAAAGCCCTCGAGGAGGCCAGCTTGTGGCAGTTTTGCGATGCCCCTGGGATGCCCTTTGCAGCTGCAGTGTGCCCGGAGCTCTGGGCCTTTTAGTTTGCGGAACCCTAACCCTAGGCGTAACCCTAACCCTAACCCTAGGCAGGGCAGCCCATCAGGCTAGGGTTAGGGCAGGTGCCAAGGAGAAAGCCCTCGAGGAGGCAAGCTTGTGGCAGTTTTGCGATGCCCCTGGGATGCCCTTTGCAGCTGAAGTGTGCCCGGAGCTCTGGGCCTTTTAGTTTGCGGAACCCTAACCCTAGGCGTAACCCTAACCCTAACCCTAGGCAGGGCAGCCAATCAGCCTAGGGTTAGGGCAGGTGCCAAGGAGAAAGCCCTCGAGGAGGCCAGCTTGTGGCAGTTTTGCGATGCCCCTGGGATGCCCTTTGCAGCTGCAGTGTGCCCGGAGCTCTGGGCCTTTTAGTTTGCGGAACCCTAACCCTAGGCGTAACCCTAACCCTAACCCTAGGCAGGGCAGCCAATCAGCCTAGGGTTAGGGCAGGTGCCAAGGAGAAAGCCCTCGAGGAGGCCAGCTTGTGGCAGTTTTGCGATGCCCCTGGGATGCCCTTTGCAGCTGCAGTGTGCCCGGAGCTCTGGGCCTTTTAGTTTGCGGAACCCTAACCCTAGGCGTAACCCTAACCCTAACCCTAACCCTAGGCAGGGCAGCCAATCAGCCTAGGGTTAGGGCAGGTGCCAAGGAGAAAGCCCTCGAGGAGGCCAGCTTGTGGCAGTTTTGCGATGCCCCTGGGATGCCCTTTGCAGCTGCAGTGTGCCCGGAGCTCAGGGCCTTTTAGTTTGCGGAACCCTAACCCTAGGCATAACCCTAACCCTAACCCTAGGCAGGGCAGCCAATCAGCCTAGGGTTAGGGCAGGTGCCAAGGAGAAAGCCCTCGAGGAGGCCAGCTTGTGGCAGTTTTGCGATGCCCCTGGGATGCCCTTTGCAGCTGCAGTGTGCCCGGAACTCTGGGCCTTTTAGTTTGCGGAAGCCTGACCCCTAAGTGTAACCCTAACCCTAACCCTAACCCTAACCCTAGGCAGGGCAGCCAATCAGCCTAGGGTTAGGGCAGGTGCCAAGGAGAAAGCCCTCGAGGAGGCCAGCTTGTGGCAGTTTTGCGATGCCCCTGGGATGCCCTTTGCAGCTGCAGTGTGCCCGGAGCTCTGGGCCTTTTAGTTTGCGGAAGCCTGACCCCTAAGTGTAACCCTAACCCTAACCCTAGGCAGGGCAGCCAATCAGGCTAGGGTTAGGGCAGGTGCCAAGGAGAAAGCCCTCGAGGAGGCCAGCTTGTGGCAGTTTTGCGATGCCCCTGGGATGCCCTTTGCAGCTGAAGTGTGCCCGGAGCTCTGGGCCTTTTAGTTTGCGGAACCCTAACCCTAGGCGTAACCCTAACCCTAACCCTAACCCTAGGCAGGGCAGCCAATCAGCCTAGGGTTAGGGCAGGTGCCAAGGAGAAAGCCCTCGAGGAGGCCAGCTTGTGGCAGTTTTGCGATGCCCCTGGGATGCCCTTTGCAGCTGCAGTGTGCCCGGAGCTCAGGGCCTTTTAGTTTGCGGAACCCTAACCCTAGGCATAACCCTAACCCTAACCCTAGGCAGGGCAGCCAATCAGCCTAGGGTTAGGGCAGGTGCCAAGGAGAAAGCCCTCGAGGAGGCCAGCTTGTGGCAGTTTTGCGATGCCCCTGGGATGCCCTTTGCAGCTGCAGTGTGCCCGGAACTCTGGGCCTTTTAGTTTGCGGAAGCCTGACCCCTAAGTGTAACCCTAACCCTAACCCTAACCCTAACCCTAGGCAGGGCAGCCAATCAGCCTAGGGTTAGGGCAGGTGCCAAGGAGAAAGCCCTCGAGGAGGCCAGCTTGTGGCAGTTTTGCGATGCCCCTGGGATGCCCTTTGCAGCTGCAGTGTGCCCGGAGCTCTGGGCCTTTTAGTTTGCGGAAGCCTGACCCCTAAGTGTAACCCTAACCCTAACCCTAACCCTAACCCTAGGCAGGGCAGCCAATCAGGCTAGGGTTAGGGCAGGTGCCAAGGAGAAAGCCCTCGAGGAGGCCAGCTTGTGGCAGTTTTGCGATGCCCCTGGGATGCCCTTTGCAGCTGCAGTGTGCCCGTAGCTCTGGGCCTTTTAGTTTGCGGAACCCTAACCCTAGGCGTAACCCTAACCCTAACCCTAGGCAGGGCAGCCAATCAGCCTAGGGTTAGGGCAGGTGCCAAGGAGAAAGCCCTCGAGGAGGCAAGCTTGTGGCAGTTTTGCGATGCCCCTGGGATGCCCTTTGCAGCTGCAGTGTGCCCGGAGCTCTGGGCCTTTTAGTTTGCGGAACCCTAACCCTAGGCGTAACCCTAACCCTAACCCTAACCCTAGGCAGGGCAGCCAATCAGCCTAGGGTTAGGGCAGGTGCCAAGGAGAAAGCCCTCGAGGAGGCCAGCTTGTGGCAGTTTTGCGATGCCCCTGGGATGCCCTTTGCAGCTGCAGTGTGCCCGGAGCTCTGGGCCTTTTAGTTTGCGGAACCCTAACCCTAGGCGTAACCCTAACCCTAACCCTAGGCAGGGCAGCCAATCAGCCTAGGGTTAGGGCAGGTGCCAAGGAGAAAGCCCTGGAGGAGGCCAGCTTGTGGCAGTTTTGCGATGCCCCTGGGATGCCCTTTGCAGCTGAAGTGTGTCCGGAACTCTGGGCCTTTTAGTTTGCGGAAGCCTGACCCCTAAGTGTAACCCTAACCCTAACCCTAACCCTAGGCAGGGCAGCCAATCAGCCTAGGGTTAGGGCAGGTGCCAAGGAGAAAGCCCTCGAGGAGGCCAGCTTGTGGCAGTTTTGCGATGCCCCTGGGATGCCCTTTGCAGCTGCAGTGTGCCCGGAACTCTGGGCCTTTTAGTTTGCAGAAGCCTGACCCCTAAGTGTAACCCTAACCCTAACCCTAACCCTAGGCAGGGCAGCCAATCAGCCTAGGGTTAGGGCAGGTGCCAAGGAGAAAGCCCTCGAGGAGGCCAGCTTGTGGCAGTTTTGCGATGCCCCTGGGATGCCCTTTGCAGCTGCAGTGTGCCCGGAGCTCTGGGCCTTTTAGTTTGCGGAACCCTAACCCTAGGCGTAACCCTAACCCTAACCCTAGGCAGGGCAGCCAATCAGCCTAGGGTTAGGGCAGGTGCCAAGGAGAAAGCCCTCGAGGAGGCAAGCTTGTGGCAGTTTTGCGATGCCCCTGGGATGCCCTTTGCAGCTGAAGTGTGTCCGGAACTCTGGGCCTTTTAGTTTGCGGAAGCCTGACCCCTAAGTGTAACCCTAACCCTAACCCTAACCCTAGGCAGGGCAGCCAATCAGCCTAGGGTTAGGGCAGGTGCCAAGGAGAAAGCCCTCGAGGAGGCCAGCTTGTGGCAGTTTTGCGATGCCCCTGGGATGCCCTTTGCAGCTGCAGTGTGCCCGGAACTCTGGGCCTTTTAGTTTGCAGAAGCCTGACCCCTAAGTGTAACCCTAACCCTAACCCTAACCCTAGGCAGGGCAGCCAATCAGCCTAGGGTTAGGGCAGGTGCCAAGGAGAAAGCCCTCGAGGAGGCCAGCTTGTGGCAGTTTTGCGATGCCCCTGGGATGCCCTTTGCAGCTGCAGTGTGCCCGGAGCTCTGGGCCTTTTAGTTTGCGGAACCCTAACCCTAGGCGTAACCCTAACCCTAACCCTAGGCAGGGCAGCCAATCAGCCTAGGGTTAGGGCAGGTGCCAAGGAGAAAGCCCTCGAGGAGGCAAGCTTGTGGCAGTTTTGCGATGCCCCTGGGATGCCCTTTGCAGCTGAAGTGTGCCCGGAGCTCTGGGCCTTTTAGTTTGCGGAACCCTAACCCTAGGCGTAACCCTAACCCTAACCCTAGGCAGGGCAGCCAATCAGCCTAGGGTTAGGGCAGGTGCCAAGGAGAAAGCCCTCGAGGAGGCCAGCTTGTGGCAGTTTTGCGATGCCCCTGGGATGCCCTTTGCAGCTGCAGTGTGCCCGGAGCTCTGGGCCTTTTAGTTTGCGGAACCCTAACCCTAGGCGTAACCCTAACCCTAACCCTAGGCAGGGCAGCCAATCAGCCTAGGGTTAGGGCAGGTGCCAAGGAGAAAGCCCTCGAGGAGGCCAGCTTGTGGCAGTTTTGCGATGCCCCTGGGATGCCCTTTGCAGCTGCAGTGTGCCCGGAACTCTGGGCCTTTTAGTTTGCGGAAGCCTGACCCCTAAGTGTAACCCTAACCCTAACCCTAACCCTAGGCAGGGCAGCCAATCAGCCTAGGGTTAGGGCAGGTGCCAAGGAGAAAGCCCTCGAGGAGGCCAGCTTGTGGCAGTTTTGCGATGCCCCTGGGATGCCCTTTGCAGCTGCAGTGTGCCCGGAGCTCAGGGCCTTTTAGTTTGCGGAAGCCTGACCCCTAAGTGTAACCCTAACCCTAACCCTAACCCTAACCCTAGGCAGGGCAGCCAATCAGCCTAGGGTTAGGGCAGGTGCCAAGGAGAAAGCCCTCGAGGAGGCCAGCTTGTGGCAGTTTTGCGATGCCCCTGGGATGCCCTTTGCAGCTGCAGTGTGCCCGGAGCTCTGGGCCTTTTAGTTTGCGGAACCCTAACCCTAGGCATAACCCTAACCCTAACCCTAGGCAGGGCAGCCAATCAGGCTAGGGTTAGGGCAGGTGCCAAGGAGAAAGCCCTCGAGGAGGCAAGCTTGTGGCAGTTTTGCGATGCCCCTGGGGTGCCCTTTGCAGCTGCAGTGTGCCCGGAGCTCTGGGCCTTTTAGTTTGCGGAAGCCTAACCCTAGGCGTAACCCTAACCCTAACCCTAACCCTAGGCAGGGCAGCCAATCAGCCTAGGGTTAGGGCAGGTGCCAAGGAGAAAGCCCTCGAGGAGGCCAGCTTGTGGCAGTTTTGCGATGCCCCTGGGATGCCCTTTGCAGCTGCAGTGTGCCCGGAGCTCTGGGCCTTTTAGTTTGCGGAACCCTAACCCTAGGCGTAACCCTAACCCTAACCCTAGGCAGGGCAGCCAATCAGCCTAGGGTTAGGGCAGGTGCCAAGGAGAAAGCCCTCGAGGAGGCCAGCTTGTGGCAGTTTTGCGATGCCCCTGGGATGCCCTTTGCAGCTGCAGTGTGCCCGGAGCTCTGGGCCTTTTAGTTTGCGGAAGCCTGACCCCTAAGTGTAACCCTAACCCTAACCCTAACCCTAACCCTAGGCAGGGCAGCCAATCAGCCTAGGGTTAGGGCAGGTGCCAAGGAGAAAGCCCTCGAGGAGGCCAGCTTGTGGCAGTTTTGCGATGCCCCTGGGATGCCCTTTGCAGCTGCAGTGTGCCCGGAGCTCTGGGCCTTTTAGTTTGCGGAACCCTAACCCTAGGCGTAACCCTAACCCTAACCCTAGGCAGGGCAGCCAATCAGGCTAGGGTTAGGGCAGGTGCCAAGGAGAAAGCCCTCGAGGAGGCAAGCTTGTGGCAGTTTTGCGATGCCCCTGGGGTGCCCTTTGCAGCTGAAGTGTGCCCGGAGCTCTGGGCCTTTTAGTTTGCGGAACCCTAACCCTAGGCGTAACCCTAACCCTAACCCTAACCCTAGGCAGGGCAGCCAATCAGCCTAGGGTTAGGGCAGGTGCCAAGGAGAAAGCCCTCGAGGAGGCCAGCTTGTGGCAGTTTTGCGATGCCCCTGGGATGCCCTTTGCAGCTGCAGTGTGCCCGGAACTCTGGGCCTTTTAGTTTGCGGAAGCCTGACCCCTAAGTGTAACCCTAACCCTAACCCTAACCCTAACCCTAGGCAGGGCAGCCAATCAGCCTAGGGTTAGGGCAGGTGCCAAGGAGAAAGCCCTCGAGGAGGCCAGCTTGTGGCAGTTTTGCGATGCCCCTGGGATGCCCTTTGCAGCTGCAGTGTGCCCGGAACTCTGGGCCTTTTAGTTTGCGGAAGCCTGACCCCTAAGTGTAACCCTAACCCTAACCCTAACCCTAACCCTAGGCAGGGCAGCCAATCAGCCTAGGGTTAGGGCAGGTGCCAAGGAGAAAGCCCTCGAGGAGGCCAGCTTGTGGCAGTTTTGCGATGCCCCTGGGATGCCCTTTGCAGCTGCAGTGTGCCCGGAGCTCTGGGCCTTTTATTTTGCGGAAGCCTGACCCCTAAGTGTAACCCTAACCCTAACCCTAACCCTAACCCTAGGCAGGGCAGCCAATCAGCCTAGGGTTAGGGCAGGTGCCAAGGAGAAAGCCCTCGAGGAGGCCAGCTTGTGGCAGTTTTGCGATGCCCCTGGGATGCCCTTTGCAGCTGCAGTGTGCCCGGAGCTCTGGGCCTTTTAGTTTGCGGAAGCCTGACCCCTAAGTGTAACCCTAACCCTAACCCTAACCCTAGGCAGGGCAGCCAATCAGCCTAGGGTTAGGGCAGGTGCCAAGGAGAAAGCCCTCGAGGAGGCCAGCTTGTGGCAGTTTTGCGATGCCCCTGGGATGCCCTTTGCAGCTGCAGTGTGCCCGGAGCTCTGGGCCTTTTAGTTTGCGGAAGCCTGACCCCTAAGTGTAACCCTAACCCTAACCCTAACCCTAACCCTAGGCAGGGCAGCCAATCAGCCTAGGGTTAGGGCAGGTGCCAAGGAGAAAGCCCTCGAGGAGGCCAGCTTGTGGCAGTTTTGCGATGCCCCTGGGATGCCCTTTGCAGCTGCAGTGTGCCCGGAGCTCAGGGCCTTTTAGTTTGCGGAACCCTAACCCTAGGCGTAACCCTAACCCTAACCCTAACCCTAGGCAGGGCAGCCAATCAGCCTAGGGTTAGGGCAGGTGCCAAGGAGAAAGCCCTCGAGGAGGCCAGCTTGTGGCAGTTTTGCGATGCCCCTGGGATGCCCTTTGCAGCTGCAGTGTGCCCGGAACTCTGGGCCTTTTAGTTTGCGGAAGCCTGACCCCTAAGTGTAACCCTAACCCTAACCCTAACCCTAGGCAGGGCAGCCAATCAGCCTAGGGTTAGGGCAGGTGCCAAGGAGAAAGCCCTCGAGGAGGCCAGCTTGTGGCAGTTTTGCGATGCCCCTGGGATGCCCTTTGCAGCTGCAGTGTGCCCGGAGCTCTGGGCCTTTTAGTTTGCGGAAGCCTGACCCCTAAGTGTAACCCTAACCCTAACCCTAACCCTAGGCAGGGCAGCCAATCAGGCTAGGGTTAGGGCAGGTGCCAAGGAGAAAGCCCTCGAGGAGGCCAGCTTGTGGCAGTTTTGCGATGCCCCTGGGATGCCCTTTGCAGCTGCAGTGTGCCCGGAGCTCTGGGCCTTTTAGTTTGCGGAAGCCTGACCCCTAAGTGTAACCCTAACCCTAACCCTAACCCTAGGCAGGGCAGCCAATCAGCCTAGGGTTAGGGCAGGTGCCAAGGAGAAAGCCCTCGAGGAGGCCAGCTTGTGGCAGTTTTGCGATGCCCCTGGGATGCCCTTTGCAGCTGCAGTGTGCCCGGAGCTCTGGGCCTTTTAGTTTGCGGAAGCCTGACCCCTAAGTGTAACCCTAACCCTAACCCTAACCCTAACCCTAACCCTAGGCAGGGCAGCCAATCAGCCTAGGGTTAGGGCAGGTGCCAAGGAGAAAGCCCTCGAGGAGGCCAGCTTGTGGCAGTTTTGCGATGCCCCTGGGATGCCCTTTGCAGCTGCAGTGTGCCCGGAGCTCAGGGCCTTTTAGTTTGCGGAACCCTAACCCTAGGCGTAACCCTAACCCTAACCCTAACCCTAGGCAGGGCAGCCAATCAGCCTAGGGTTAGGGCAGGTGCCAAGGAGAAAGCCCTCGAGGAGGCCAGCTTGTGGCAGTTTTGCGATGCCCCTGGGATGCCCTTTGCAGCTGCAGTGTGCCCGGAGCTCTGGGCCTTTTAGTTTGCGGAACCCTAACCCTAGGCGTAACCCTAACCCTAACCCTAGGCAGGGCAGCCAATCAGCCTAGGGTTAGGGCAGGTGCCAAGGAGAAAGCCCTCGAGGAGGCAAGCTTGTGGCAGTTTTGCGATGCCCCTGGGGTGCCCTTTGCAGCTGCAGTGTGCCCGGAGCTCTGGGCCTTTTAGTTTGCGGAACCCTAACCCTAGGCGTAACCCTAACCCTAACCCTAGGCAGGGCAGCCAATCAGCCTAGGGTTAGGGCAGGTGCCAAAGAGAAAGCCCTCGAGGAGGCCAGCTTGTGGCAGTTTTGCGATGCCCCTGGGATGCCCTTTGCAGCTGCAGTGTGCCCGGAGCTCAGGGCCTTTTAGTTTGCGGAAGCCTGACCCCTAAGTGTAACCCTAACCCTAACCCTAACCCTAACCCTAGGCAGGGCAGCCAATCAGCCTAGGGTTAGGGCAGGTGCCAAGGAGAAAGCCCTCGAGGAGGCCAGCTTGTGGCAGTTTTGCGATGCCCCTGGGATGCCCTTTGCAGCTGCAGTGTGCCCGGAGCTCTGGGCCTTTTAGTTTGCGGAAGCCTGACCCCTAAGTGTAACCCTAACCCTAACCCTAACCCTAGGCAGGGCAGCCAATCAGCCTAGGGTTAGGGCAGGTGCCAAGGAGAAAGCCCTCGAGGAGGCCAGCTTGTGGCAGTTTTGCGATGCCCCTGGGATGCCCTTTGCAGCTGCAGTGTGCCCGGAGCTCTGGGCCTTTTAGTTTGCGGAAGCCTGACCCCTAAGTGTAACCCTAACCCTAACCCTAACCCTAACCCTAGGCAGGGCAGCCAATCAGCCTAGGGTTAGGGCAGGTGCCAAGGAGAAAGCCCTCGAGGAGGCCAGCTTGTGGCAGTTTTGCGATGCCCCTGGGGTGCCCTTTGCAGCTGCAGTGTGCCCGGAGCTCTGGGCCTTTTAGTTTGCGGAACCCTAACCCTAGGCGTAACCCTAACCCTAACCCTAACCCTAGGCAGGGCAGCCAATCAGCCTAGGGTTAGGGCAGGTGCCAAGGAGAAAGCCCTCGAGGAGGCCAGCTTGTGGCAGTTTTGCGATGCCCCTGGGATGCCCTTTGCAGCTGCAGTGTGCCCGGAGCTCTGGGCCTTTTAGTTTGCGGAACCCTAACCCTAGGCGTAACCCTAACCCTAACCCTAGGCAGGGCAGCCAATCAGCCTAGGGTTAGGGCAGGTGCCAAGGAGAAAGCCCTCGAGGAGGCCAGCTTGTGGCAGTTTTGCGATGCCCCTGGGATGCCCTTTGCAGCTGCAGTGTGCCCGGAACTCTGGGCCTTTTAGTTTGTGGAAGCCTGACCCCTAAGTGTAACCCTAACCCTAACCCTAACCCTAACCCTAGGCAGGGCAGCCAATCAGCCTAGGGTTAGGGCAGGTGCCAAGGAGAAAGCCCTCGAGGAGGCCAGCTTGTGGCAGTTTTGCGATGCCCCTGGGATGCCCTTTGCAGCTGCAGTGTGCCCGGAACTCTGGGCCTTTTAGTTTGCGGAAGCCTGACCCCTAAGTGTAACCCTAACCCTAACCCTAACCCTAGGCAGGGCAGCCAATCAGCCTAGGGTTAGGGCAGGTGCCAAGGAGAAAGCCCTGGAGGAGGCCAGCTTGTGGCAGTTTTGCAATGCCCCTGGGATGCCCTTTGCAGCTGCAGTGTGCCCGGAGCTCAGGGCCTTTTAGTTTGCGGAAGCCTGACCCCTAAGTGTAACCCTAACCCTAACCCTAACCCTAGGCAGGGCAGCCAATCAGCCTAGGGTTAGGGCAGGTGCCAAGGAGAAAGCCCTCGAGGAGGCCAGCTTGTGGCAGTTTTGCGATGCCCCTGGGATGCCCTTTGCAGCTGCAGTGTGCCCGGAACTCTGGGCCTTTTAGTTTGCGGAACCCTAACCCTAGGCGTAACCCTAACCCTAACCCTAGGCAGGGCAGCCAATGAGCCTAGGGTTAGGGCAGGTGCCAAGGAGAAAGCCCTCGAGGAGGCAAGCTTGTGGCAGTTTTGCGATGCCCCTGGGGTGCCCTTTGCAGCTGCAGTGTGCCCGGAGCTCTGGGCCTTTTAGTTTGCGGAAGCCTAACCCTAGGCGTAACCCTAACCCTAAGCCTAACCCTAGGCAGGGCAGCCAATCAGCCTAGGGTTAGGGCAGGTGCCAAGGAGAAAGCCCTCGAGGAGGCCAGCTTGTGGCAGTTTTTCGATGCCCCTGGGATGCCCTTTGCAGCTGCAGTGTGCCCGGAGCTCTGGGCCTTTTAGTTTGCGGAAGCCTGACCCCTAAGTGTAACCCTAACCCTAACCCTAACCCTAACCCTAGGCAGGGCAGCCAATCAGCCTAGGGTTAGGGCAGGTGCCAAGGAGAAAGCCCTCGAGGAGGCCAGCTTGTGGCAGTTTTGCGATGCCCCTGGGATGCCCTTTGCAGCTGCAGTGTGCCCGGAACTCTGGGCCTTTTAGTTTGCGGAAGCCTGACCCCTAAGTGTAACCCTAACCCTAACCCTAACCCTAGGCAGGGCAGCCAATCAGCCTAGGGTTAGGGCAGGTGCCAAGGAGAAAGCCCTCGAGGAGGCCAGCTTGTGGCAGTTTTGCGATGCCCCTGGGATGCCCTTTGCAGCTGCAGTGTGCCCGGAGCTCTGGGCCTTTTAGTTTGCGGAAGCCTGACCCCTAAGTGTAACCCTAACCCTAACCCTAACCCTAACCCTAGGCAGGGCAGCCAATCAGCCTAGGGTTAGGGCAGGTGCCAAGGAGAAAGCCCTCGAGGAGGCCAGCTTGTGGCAGTTTTGCGATGCCCCTGGGATGCCCTTTGCAGCTGCAGTGTGCCCGGAGCTCAGGGCCTTTTAGTTTGCGGAAGCCTGACCCCTAAGTGTAACCCTAACCCTAACCCTAACCCTAGGCAGGGCAGCCAATCAGGCTAGGGTTAGGGCAGGTGCCAAGGAGAAGGCCCTCGAGGAGGCCAGCTTGTGGCAGTTTTGCGATGCCCCTGGGATGCCCTTTGCAGCTGCAGTGTGCCCGGAGCTCTGGGCCTTTTAGTTTGCGGAACCCTAACCCTAGGCGTAACCCTAACCCTAACCCTAGGCAGGGCAGCCAATCAGCCTAGGGTTAGGGCAGGTGCCAAGGAGAAAGCCCTCGAGGAGGCCAGCGTGTGGCAGTTTTGCGATGCCCCTGGGATGCCCTTTGCAGCTGCAGTGTGCCCGGAACTCTGGGCCTTTTAGTTTGCGGAAGCCTGACCCCTAAGTGTAACCCTAACCCTAACCCTAACCCTAACCCTAGGCAGGGCAGCCAATCAGCCTAGGGTTAGGGCAGGTGCCAAGGAGAAAGCCCTCGAGGAGGCCAGCTTGTGGCAGTTTTGCGATGCCCCTGGGATGCCCTTTGCAGCTGCAGTGTGCCCGGAGCTCTGGGCCTTTTAGTTTGCGGAAGCCTGACCCCTAAGTGTAACCCTAACCCTAACCCTAACCCTAACCCTAGGCAGGGCAGCCAATCAGCCTAGGGTTAGGGCAGGTGCCAAGGAGAAAGCCCTCGAGGAGGCCAGCTTGTGGCAGTTTTGCGATGCCCCTGGGATGCCCTTTGCAGCTGCAGTGTGCCCGGAGCTCAGGGCCTTTTAGTTTGCGGAAGCCTGACCCCTAAGTGTAACCCTAACCCTAACCCTAACCCTAGGCAGGGCAGCCAATCAGCCTAGGGTTAGGGCAGGTGCCAAGGAGAAAGCCCTCGAGGAGGCCAGCTTGTGGCAGTTTTGCGATGCCCCTGGGATGCCCTTTGCAGCTGCAGTGTGCCCGGAGCTCTGGGCCTTTTAGTTTGCGGAACCCTAACCCTAGGCGTAACCCTAACCCTAACCCTAGGCAGGGCAGCCAATCAGCCTAGGGTTAGGGCAGGTGCCAAGGAGAAAGCCCTCGAGGAGGCCAGCGTGTGGCAGTTTTGCGATGCCCCTGGGATGCCCTTTGCAGCTGCAGTGTGCCCGGAACTCTGGGCCTTTTAGTTTGCGGAAGCCTGACCCCTAAGTGTAACCCTAACCCTAACCCTAACCCTAACCCTAGGCAGGGCAGCCAATCAGCCTAGGGTTAGGGCAGGTGCCAAGGAGAAAGCCCTCGAGGAGGCCAGCTTGTGGCAGTTTTGCGATGCCCCTGGGATGCCCTTTGCAGCTGCAGTGTGCCCGGAGCTCTGGGCCTTTTAGTTTGCGGAAGCCTGACCCCTAAGTGTAACCCTAACCCTAACCCTAACCCTAGGCAGGGCAGCCAATCAGCCTAGGGTTAGGGCAGGTGCCAAGGAGAAAGCCCTCGAGGAGGCCAGCTTGTGGCAGTTTTGCGATGCCCCTGGGATGCCCTTTGCAGCTGCAGTGTGCCCGTAGCTCTGGGCCTTTTAGTTTGCGGAACCCTAACCCTAGGCGTAACCCTAACCCTAACCCTAGGCAGGGCAGCCAATCAGCCTAGGGTTAGGGCAGGTGCCAAGGAGAAAGCCCTCGAGGAGGCAAGCTTGTGGCAGTTTTGCGATGCCCCTGGGGTGCCCTTTGCAGCTGAAGCGTGCCCGGAGCTCTGGGCCTTTTAGTTTGCAGAACCCTAACCCTAGGCGTAACCCTAACCCTAACCCTAGGCAGGGCAGCCAATCAGGCTAGGGTTAGGGCAGGTGCCAAGGAGAAAGCCCTCGAGGAGGCAAGCTTGTGGCAGTTTTGCGATGCCCCTGGGATGCCCTTTGCAGCTGCAGTGTGCCCGGAGCTCTGGGCCTTTTAGTTTGCGGAAGCCTAACCCTAGGCGTAACCCTAACCCTAACCCTAGGCAGGGCAGCCAATCAGCCTAGGGTTAGGGCAGGTGCCAAGGAGAAAGCCCTCGAGGAGGCCAGCTTGTGGCAGTTTTGCGATGCCCCTGGGATGCCCTTTGCAGCTGAAGTGTGTCCGGAACTCTGGGCCTTTTAGTTTGCAGAAGCCTGACCCCTAAGTGTAACCCTAACCCTAACCCTAACCCTAGGCAGGGCAGCCAATCAGCCTAGGGTTAGGGCAGGTGCCAAGGAGAAAGCCCTGGAGGAGGCCAGCTTGTGGCAGTTTTGCGATGCCCCTGGGATGCCCTTTGCAGCTGCAGTGTGCCCGGAACTCTGGGCCTTTTAGTTTGCGGAAGCCTGACCCCTAAGTGTAACCCTAACCCTAACCCTAACCCTAGGCAGGGCAGCCAATCAGCCTAGGGTTAGGGCAGGTGCCAAGGAGAAAGCCCTCGAGGAGGCAAGCTTGTGGCAGTTTTGCGATGCCCCTGGGATGCCCGTTGCAGCTGCAGTGTGCCCGGAGCTCAGGGCCTTTTAGTTTGCGGAAGCCTGACCCCTAAGTGTAACCCTAACCCTAACCCTAACCCTAACCCTAGGCAGGGCAGCCAATCAGCCTAGGGTTAGGGCAGGTGCCAAGGAGAAAGCCCTCGAGGAGGCCAGCTTGTGGCAGTTTTGCGATGCCCCTGGGATGCCCTTTGCAGCTGCAGTGTGCCCGGAGCTCTGGGCCTTTTAGTTTGCGGAACCCTAACCCTAGGCGTAACCCTAACCCTAACCCTAACCCTAGGCAGGGCAGCCAATCAGGCTAGGGTTAGGGCAGGTGCCAAGGAGAAAGCCCTCGAGGAGGCCAGCTTGTGGCAGTTTTGCGATGCCCCTGGGATGCCCTTTGCAGCTGCAGTGTGCCCGGAGCTCTGGGCCTTTTAGTTTGCGGAACCCTAACCCTAGGCGTAACCCTAACCCTAACCCTAGGCAGGGCAGCCAATCAGCCTAGGGTTAGGGCAGGTGCCAAGGAGAAAGCCCTCGAGGAGGCCAGCTTGTGGCAGTTTTGCGATGCCCCTGGGATGCCCTTTGCAGCTGCAGTGTGCCCGGAGCTCTGGGCCTTTTAGTTTGCGGAAGCCTGACCCCTAAGTGTAACCCTAACCCTAACCCTAACCCTAACCCTAGGCAGGGCAGCCAATCAGCCTAGGGTTAGGGCAGGTGCCAAGGAGAAAGCCCTCGAGGAGGCCAGCTTGTGGCAGTTTTGCGATGCCCCTGGGATGCCCTTTGCAGCTGCAGTGTGCCCGGAGCTCTGGGCCTTTTAGTTTGCGGAACCCTAACCCTAGGCGTAACCCTAACCCTAGGCAGGGCAGCCAATCAGGCTAGGGTTAGGGCAGGTGCCAAGGAGAAAGCCCTCGAGGAGGCAAGCTTGTGGCAGTTTTGCGATGCCCCTGGGGTGCCCTTTGCAGCTGAAGTGTGCCCGGAGCTCTGGGCCTTTTAGTTTGCAGAACCCTAACCCTAGGCGTAACCCTAACCCTAACCCTAACCCTAGGCAGGGCAGCCAATCAGCCTAGGGTTAGGGCAGGTGCCAAGGAGAAAGCCCTCGAGGAGGCCAGCTTGTGGCAGTTTTGCGATGCCCCTGGGATGCCCTTTGCAGCTGCAGTGTGCCCGGAGCTCTGGGCCTTTTAGTTTGCGGAACCCTAACCCTAGGCGTAACTCTAACCCTAACCCTAGGCAGGGCAGCCAATCAGCCTAGGGTTAGGGCAGGTGCCAAGGAGAAAGCCCTCGAGGAGGCCAGCTTGTGGCAGTTTTGCGATGCCCCTGGGATGCCCTTTGCAGCTGCAGTGTGCCCGGAGCTCTGGGCCTTTTAGTTTGCGGAAGCCTGACCCCTAAGTGTAACCCTAACCCTAACCCTAACCCTAACCCTAGGCAGGGCAGCCAATCAGCCTAGGGTTAGGGCAGGTGCCAAGGAGAAAGCCCTCGAGGAGGCCAGCTTGTGGCAGTTTTGCGATGCCCCTGGGATGCCCTTTGCAGCTGCAGTGTGCCCGGAGCTCTGGGCCTTTTAGTTTGCGGAACCCTAACCCTAGGCGTAACCCTAACCCTAACCCTAGGCAGGGCAGCCAATCAGGCTAGGGTTAGGGCAGGTGCCAAGGAGAAAGCCCTCGAGGAGGCAAGCTTGTGGCAGTTTTGCGATGCCCCTGGGGTGCCCTTTGCAGCTGAAGTGTGCCCGGAGCTCTGGGCCTTTTAGTTTGCGGAACCCTAACCCTAGGCGTAACCCTAACCCTAAGCCTAACCCTAGGCAGGGCAGCCAATCAGCCTAGGGTTAGGGCAGGTGCCAAGGAGAAAGCCCTCGAGGAGGCCAGCTTGTGGCAGTTTTGCGATGCCCCTGGGATGCCCTTTGCAGCTGCAGTGTGCTCGGAGCTCTGGGCCTTTTAGTTTGCGGAACCCTAACCCTAGGCGTAACCCTAAGCCTAACCCTAGGCAGGGCAGCCAATCAGCCTAGGGTTAGGGCAGGTGCCAAGGAGAAAGCCCTCGAGGAGGCCAGCTTGTGGCAGTTTTTCGATGCCCCTGGGATGCCCTTTGCAGCTGCAGTGTGCCCGGAGCTCTGGGCCTTTTAGTTTGCGGAAGCCTGACCCCTAAGTGTAACCCTAACCCTAACCCTAACCCTAACCCTAGGCAGGGCAGCCAATCAGCCTAGGGTTAGGGCAGGTGCCAAGGAGAAAGCCCTCGAGGAGGCCAGCTTGTGGCAGTTTTGCGATGCCCCTGGGATGCCCTTTGCAGCTGCAGTGTGCCCGGAACTCTGGGCCTTTTAGTTTGCGGAAGCCTGACCCCTAAGTGTAACCCTAACCCTAACCCTAACCCTAGGCAGGGCAGCCAATCAGCCTAGGGTTAGGGCAGGTGCCAAGGAGAAAGCCCTCGAGGAGGCCAGCTTGTGGCAGTTTTGCGATGCCCCTGGGATGCCCTTTGCAGCTGCAGTGTGCCCGGAGCTCTGGGCCTTTTAGTTTGCGGAAGCCTGACCCCTAAGTGTAACCCTAACCCTAACCCTAACCCTAACCCTAGGCAGGGCAGCCAATCAGCCTAGGGTTAGGGCAGGTGCCAAGGAGAAAGCCCTCGAGGAGGCCAGCTTGTGGCAGTTTTGCGATGCCCCTGGGATGCCCTTTGCAGCTGCAGTGTGCCCGGAGCTCAGGGCCTTTTAGTTTGCGGAAGCCTGACCCCTAAGTGTAACCCTAACCCTAACCCTAACCCTAGGCAGGGCAGCCAATCAGCCTAGGGTTAGGGCAGGTGCCAAGGAGAAAGCCCTCGAGGAGGCCAGCTTGTGGCAGTTTTGCGATGCCCCTGGGATGCCCTTTGCAGCTGCAGTGTGCCCGGAGCTCTGGGCCTTTTAGTTTGCGGAACCCTAACCCTAGGCGTAACCCTAACCCTAACCCTAGGCAGGGCAGCCAATCAGCCTAGGGTTAGGGCAGGTGCCAAGGAGAAAGCCCTCGAGGAGGCCAGCGTGTGGCAGTTTTGCGATGCCCCTGGGATGCCCTTTGCAGCTGCAGTGTGCCCGGAACTCTGGGCCTTTTAGTTTGCGGAAGCCTGACCCCTAAGTGTAACCCTAACCCTAACCCTAACCCTAGGCAGGGCAGCCAATCAGCCTAGGGTTAGGGCAGGTGCCAAGGAGAAAGCCCTCGAGGAGGCCAGCTTGTGGCAGTTTTGCGATGCCCCTGGGATGCCCTTTGCAGCTGCAGTGTGCCCGGAGCTCTGGGCCTTTTAGTTTGCGGAAGCCTGACCCCTAAGTGTAACCCTAACCCTAACCCTAACCCTAACCCTAGGCAGGGCAGCCAATCAGCCTAGGGTTAGGGCAGGTGCCAAGGAGAAAGCCCTCGAGGAGGCCAGCTTGTGGCAGTTTTGCGATGCCCCTGGGATGCCCTTTGCAGCTGCAGTGTGCCCGGAGCTCAGGGCCTTTTAGTTTGCGGAAGCCTGACCCCTAAGTGTAACCCTAACCCTAACCCTAACCCTAGGCAGGGCAGCCAATCAGCCTAGGGTTAGGGCAGGTGCCAAGGAGAAAGCCCTCGAGGAGGCCAGCTTGTGGCAGTTTTGCGATGCCCCTGGGATGCCCTTTGCAGCTGCAGTGTGCCCGGAGCTCTGGGCCTTTTAGTTTGCGGAACCCTAACCCTAGGCGTAACCCTAACCCTAACCCTAGGCAGGGCAGCCAATCAGCCTAGGGTTAGGGCAGGTGCCAAGGAGAAAGCCCTCGAGGAGGCCAGCGTGTGGCAGTTTTGCGATGCCCCTGGGATGCCCTTTGCAGCTGCAGTGTGCCCGGAACTCTGGGCCTTTTAGTTTGCGGAAGCCTGACCCCTAAGTGTAACCCTAACCCTAACCCTAACCCTAACCCTAGGCAGGGCAGCCAATCAGCCTAGGGTTAGGGCAGGTGCCAAGGAGAAAGCCCTCGAGGAGGCCAGCTTGTGGCAGTTTTGCGATGCCCCTGGGATGCCCTTTGCAGCTGCAGTGTGCCCGGAGCTCTGGGCCTTTTAGTTTGCGGAAGCCTGACCCCTAAGTGTAACCCTAACCCTAACCCTAACCCTAACCCTAGGCAGGGCAGCCAATCAGCCTAGGGTTAGGGCAGGTGCCAAGGAGAAAGCCCTCGAGGAGGCCAGCTTGTGGCAGTTTTGCGATGCCCCTGGGATGCCCTTTGCAGCTGCAGTGTGCCCGTAGCTCTGGGCCTTTTAGTTTGCGGAACCCTAACCCTAGGCGTAACCCTAACCCTAACCCTAGGCAGGGCAGCCAATCAGCCTAGGGTTAGGGCAGGTGCCAAGGAGAAAGCCCTCGAGGAGGCAAGCTTGTGGCAGTTTTGCGATGCCCCTGGGGTGCCCTTTGCAGCTGAAGCGTGCCCGGAGCTCTGGGCCTTTTAGTTTGCAGAACCCTAACCCTAGGCGTAACCCTAACCCTAACCCTAGGCAGGGCAGCCAATCAGGCTAGGGTTAGGGCAGGTGCCAAGGAGAAAGCCCTCGAGGAGGCAAGCTTGTGGCAGTTTTGCGATGCCCCTGGGATGCCCTTTGCAGCTGCAGTGTGCCCGGAGCTCTGGGCCTTTTAGTTTGCGGAAGCCTAACCCTAGGCGTAACCCTAACCCTAACCCTAGGCAGGGCAGCCAATCAGCCTAGGGTTAGGGCAGGTGCCAAGGAGAAAGCCCTCGAGGAGGCCAGCTTGTGGCAGTTTTGCGATGCCCCTGGGATGCCCTTTGCAGCTGAAGTGTGTCCGGAACTCTGGGCCTTTTAGTTTGCAGAAGCCTGACCCCTAAGTGTAACCCTAACCCTAACCCTAACCCTAGGCAGGGCAGCCAATCAGCCTAGGGTTAGGGCAGGTGCCAAGGAGAAAGCCCTGGAGGAGGCCAGCTTGTGGCAGTTTTGCGATGCCCCTGGGATGCCCTTTGCAGCTGCAGTGTGCCCGGAACTCTGGGCCTTTTAGTTTGCGGAAGCCTGACCCCTAAGTGTAACCCTAACCCTAACCCTAACCCTAGGCAGGGCAGCCAATCAGCCTAGGGTTAGGGCAGGTGCCAAGGAGAAAGCCCTCGAGGAGGCAAGCTTGTGGCAGTTTTGCGATGCCCCTGGGATGCCCGTTGCAGCTGCAGTGTGCCCGGAGCTCAGGGCCTTTTAGTTTGCGGAAGCCTGACCCCTAAGTGTAACCCTAACCCTAACCCTAACCCTAACCCTAGGCAGGGCAGCCAATCAGCCTAGGGTTAGGGCAGGTGCCAAGGAGAAAGCCCTCGAGGAGGCCAGCTTGTGGCAGTTTTGCGATGCCCCTGGGATGCCCTTTGCAGCTGCAGTGTGCCCGGAGCTCTGGGCCTTTTAGTTTGCGGAACCCTAACCCTAGGCGTAACCCTAACCCTAACCCTAACCCTAGGCAGGGCAGCCAATCAGGCTAGGGTTAGGGCAGGTGCCAAGGAGAAAGCCCTCG
The DNA here is from genome assembly GCF_963513975.1 of Fringilla coelebs. Lineage (NCBI taxonomy): Eukaryota > Metazoa > Chordata > Aves > Passeriformes > Fringillidae > Fringilla > Fringilla coelebs. The sequence goes on from NC_140053.1 coordinate 1,231,174, forward strand.
AGGAGGCCAGCTTGTGGCAGTTTTGCGATGCCCCTGGGATGCCCTTTGCAGCTGCAGTGTGCCCGGAGCTCTGGGCCTTTTAGTTTGCGGAACCCTAACCCTAGGCGTAACCCTAACCCTAACCCTAGGCAGGGCAGCCAATCAGCCTAGGGTTAGGGCAGGTGCCAAGGAGAAAGCCCTCGAGGAGGCCAGCTTGTGGCAGTTTTGCGATGCCCCTGGGATGCCCTTTGCAGCTGCAGTGTGCCCGGAGCTCTGGGCCTTTTAGTTTGCGGAAGCCTGACCCCTAAGTGTAACCCTAACCCTAACCCTAACCCTAACCCTAGGCAGGGCAGCCAATCAGCCTAGGGTTAGGGCAGGTGCCAAGGAGAAAGCCCTCGAGGAGGCCAGCTTGTGGCAGTTTTGCGATGCCCCTGGGATGCCCTTTGCAGCTGCAGTGTGCCCGGAGCTCTGGGCCTTTTAGTTTGCGGAACCCTAACCCTAGGCGTAACCCTAACCCTAGGCAGGGCAGCCAATCAGGCTAGGGTTAGGGCAGGTGCCAAGGAGAAAGCCCTCGAGGAGGCAAGCTTGTGGCAGTTTTGCGATGCCCCTGGGGTGCCCTTTGCAGCTGAAGTGTGCCCGGAGCTCTGGGCCTTTTAGTTTGCAGAACCCTAACCCTAGGCGTAACCCTAACCCTAACCCTAACCCTAGGCAGGGCAGCCAATCAGCCTAGGGTTAGGGCAGGTGCCAAGGAGAAAGCCCTCGAGGAGGCCAGCTTGTGGCAGTTTTGCGATGCCCCTGGGATGCCCTTTGCAGCTGCAGTGTGCCCGGAGCTCTGGGCCTTTTAGTTTGCGGAAGCCTGACCCCTAAGTGTAACCCTAACCCTAACCCTAACCCTAACCCTAGGCAGGGCAGCCAATCAGCCTAGGGTTAGGGCAGGTGCCAAGGAGAAAGCCCTCGAGGAGGCCAGCTTGTGGCAGTTTTGCGATGCCCCTGGGATGCCCTTTGCAGCTGCAGTGTGCCCGGAGCTCTGGGCCTTTTAGTTTGCGGAACCCTAACCCTAGGCGTAACCCTAACCCTAACCCTAGGCAGGGCAGCCAATCAGGCTAGGGTTAGGGCAGGTGCCAAGGAGAAAGCCCTCGAGGAGGCAAGCTTGTGGCAGTTTTGCGATGCCCCTGGGGTGCCCTTTGCAGCTGAAGTGTGCCCGGAGCTCTGGGCCTTTTAGTTTGCGGAACCCTAACCCTAGGCGTAACCCTAACCCTAAGCCTAACCCTAGGCAGGGCAGCCAATCAGCCTAGGGTTAGGGCAGGTGCCAAGGAGAAAGCCCTCGAGGAGGCCAGCTTGTGGCAGTTTTGCGATGCCCCTGGGATGCCCTTTGCAGCTGCAGTGTGCTCGGAGCTCTGGGCCTTTTAGTTTGCGGAACCCTAACCCTAGGCGTAACCCTAAGCCTAACCCTAGGCAGGGCAGCCAATCAGCCTAGGGTTAGGGCAGGTGCAGAGGAGAAACCCCTCGAGGAGGCCAGCTTGTGGCAGTTTTTCGATGCCCCTGGGATGCCCTTTGCAGCTGCAGTGTGCCCGGAGCTCTGGGCCTTTTAGTTTGCGGAAGCCTGACCCCTAAGTGTAACCCTAACCCTAACCCTAACCCTAACCCTAGGCAGGGCAGCCAATCAGCCTAGGGTTAGGGCAGGTGCCAAGGAGAAAGCCCTCGAGGAGGCCAGCTTGTGGCAGTTTTGCGATGCCCCTGGGATGCCCTTTGCAGCTGCAGTGTGCCCGGAACTCTGGGCCTTTTAGTTTGCGGAAGCCTGACCCCTAAGTGTAACCCTAACCCTAACCCTAACCCTAGGCAGGGCAGCCAATCAGCCTAGGGTTAGGGCAGGTGCCAAGGAGAAAGCCCTCGAGGAGGCCAGCTTGTGGCAGTTTTGCGATGCCCCTGGGATGCCCTTTGCAGCTGCAGTGTGCCCGGAGCTCTGGGCCTTTTAGTTTGCGGAAGCCTGACCCCTAAGTGTAACCCTAACCCTAACCCTAACCCTAACCCTAGGCAGGGCAGCCAATCAGCCTAGGGTTAGGGCAGGTGCCAAGGAGAAAGCCCTCGAGGAGGCCAGCTTGTGGCAGTTTTGCGATGCCCCTGGGATGCCCTTTGCAGCTGCAGTGTGCCCGGAGCTCAGGGCCTTTTAGTTTGCGGAAGCCTGACCCCTAAGTGTAACCCTAACCATAACCCTAACCCTAGGCAGGGCAGCCAATCAGCCTAGGGTTAGGGCAGGTGCCAAGGAGAAAGCCCTCGAGGAGGCCAGCTTGTGGCAGTTTTGCGATGCCCCTGGGATGCCCTTTGCAGCTGCAGTGTGCCCGGAGCTCTGGGCCTTTTAGTTTGCGGAACCCTAACCCTAGGCGTAACCCTAACCCTAACCCTAGGCAGGGCAGCCAATCAGGCTAGGGTTAGGGCAGGTGCCAAGGAGAAAGCCCTCGAGGAGGCCAGCTTGTGGCAGTTTTGCGATGCCCCTGGGATGCCCTTTGCAGCTGCAGTGTGCCCGGAACTCTGGGCCTTTTAGTTTGCGGAAGCCTGACCCCTAAGTGTAACCCTAACCCTAACCCTAACCCTAACCCTAGGCAGGGCAGCCAATCAGCCTAGGGTTAGGGCAGGTGCCAAGGAGAAAGCCCTCGAGGAGGCCAGCTTGTGGCAGTTTTGCGATGCCCCTGGGATGCCCTTTGCAGCTGCAGTGTGCCCGTAGCTCTGGGCCTTTTAGTTTGCGGAACCCTAACCCTAGGCGTAACCCTAACCCTAACCCTAGGCAGGGCAGCCAATCAGCCTAGGGTTAGGGCAGGTGCCAAGGAGAAAGCCCTCGAGGAGGCCAGCTTGTGGCAGTTTTGCGATGCCCCTGGGATGCCCGTTGCAGCTGCAGTGTGCCCGGAGCTCAGGGCCTTTTAGTTTGCGGAAGCCTGACCCCTAAGTGTAACCCTAACCCTAACCCTAACCCTAACCCTAGGCAGGGCAGCCAATCAGCCTAGGGTTAGGGCAGGTGCCAAGGAGAAAGCCCTCGAGGAGGCCAGCTTGTGGCAGTTTTGCGATGCCCCTGGGATGCCCTTTGCAGCTGCAGTGTGCCCGGAGCTCTGGGCCTTTTAGTTTGCGGAACCCTAACCCTAGGCGTAACCCTAACCCTAACCCTAACCCTAGGCAGGGCAGCCAATCAGGCTAGGGTTAGGGCAGGTGCCAAGGAGAAAGCCCTCGAGGAGGCCAGCTTGTGGCAGTTTTGCGATGCCCCTGGGATGCCCTTTGCAGCTGCAGTGTGCCCGGAGCTCAGGGCCTTTTAGTTTGCGGAACCCTAACCCTAGGCGTAACCCTAACCCTAACCCTAGGCAGGGCAGCCAATCAGCCTAGGGTTAGGGCAGGTGCCAAGGAGAAAGCCCTCGAGGAGGCCAGCTTGTGGCAGTTTTGCGATGCCCCTGGGATGCCCTTTGCAGCTGCAGTGTGCCCGGAGCTCTGGGCCTTTTAGTTTGCGGAAGCCTGACCCCTAAGTGTAACCCTAACCCTAACCCTAACCCTAACCCTAGGCAGGGCAGCCAATCAGCCTAGGGTTAGGGCAGGTGCCAAGGAGAAAGCCCTCGAGGAGGCCAGCTTGTGGCAGTTTTGCGATGCCCCTGGGATGCCCTTTGCAGCTGCAGTGTGCCCGGAGCTCTGGGCCTTTTAGTTTGCGGAACCCTAACCCTAGGCGTAACCCTAACCCTAACCCTAGGCAGGGCAGCCAATCAGGCTAGGGTTAGGGCAGGTGCCAAGGAGAAAGCTCTCGAGGAGGCAAGCTTGTGGCAGTTTTGCGATGCCCCTGGGATGCCCTTTGCAGCTGAAGTGTGCCCGGAGCTCTGGGCCTTTTAGTTTGCAGAACCCTAACCCTAGGCGTAACCCTAACCCTAACCCTAACCCTAGGCAGGGCAGCCAATCAGCCTAGGGTTAGGGCAGGTGCCAAGGAGAAAGCCCTCGAGGAGGCCAGCTTGTGGCAGTTTTGCGATGCCCCTGGGATGCCCTTTGCAGCTGCAGTGTGCCCGGAGCTCTGGGCCTTTTAGTTTGCGGAACCCTAACCCTAGGCGTAACCCTAACCCTAACCCTAGGCAGGGCAGCCAATCAGCCTAGGGTTAGGGCAGGTGCCAAGGAGAAAGCCCTCGAGGAGGCCAGCTTGTGGCAGTTTTGCGATGCCCCTGGGATGCCCTTTGCAGCTGCAGTGTGCCCGGAACTCTGGGCCTTTTAGTTTGCGGAAGCCTGACCCCTAAGTGTAACCCTAACCCTAACCCTAACCCTAACCCTAACCCTAGGCAGGGCAGCCAATCAGCCTAGGGTTAGGGCAGGTGCCAAGGAGAAAGCCCTCGAGGAGGCCAGCTTGTGGCAGTTTTGCGATGCCCCTGGGATGCCCTTTGCAGCTGCAGTGTGCCCGGAGCTCTGGGCCTTTTAGTTTGCGGAAGCCTGACCCCTAAGTGTAACCCTAACCCTAACCCTAACCCTAGGCAGGGCAGCCAATCAGCCTAGGGTTAGGGCAGGTGCCAAGGAGAAAGCCCTCGAGGAGGCCAGCTTGTGGCAGTTTTGCGATGCCCCTGGGATGCCCTTTGCAGCTGCAGTGTGCCCGGAGCTCTGGGCCTTTTAGTTTGCGGAAGCCTGACCCCTAAGTGTAACCCTAACCCTAACCCTAACCCTAACCCTAGGCAGGGCAGCCAATCAGCCTAGGGTTAGGGCAGGTGCCAAGGAGAAAGCCCTCGAGGAGGCCAGCTTGTGGCAGTTTTGCGATGCCCCTGGGATGCCCTTTGCAGCTGCAGTGTGCCCGGAGCTCTGGGCCTTTTAGTTTGCGGAAGCCTGACCCCTAAGTGTAACCCTAACCCTAACCCTAACCCTAACCCTAGGCAGGGCAGCCAATCAGCCTAGGTTTAGGGCAGGTGCCAAGGAGAAAGCCCTCGAGGAGGCCAGCTTGTGGCAGTTTTGCGATGCCCCTGGGATGCCCTTTGCAGCTGCAGTGTGCCCGGAGCTCTGGGCCTTTTAGTTTGCGGAAGCCTGACCCCTAAGTGTAACCCTAACCCTAACCCTAACCCTAGGCAGGGCAGCCAATCAGCCTAGGGTTAGGGCAGGTGCCAAGGAGAAAGCCCTCGAGGAGGCCAGCTTGTGGCAGTTTTGCGATGCCCCTGGGATGCCCTTTGCAGCTGCAGTGTGCCCGGAGCTCTGGGCCTTTTAGTTTGCGGAAGCCTGACCCCTAAGTGTAACCCTAACCCTAACCCTAACCCTAACCCTAGGCAGGGCAGCAAATCAGCCTAGGGTTAGGGCAGGTGCCAAGGAGAAAGCCCTCGAGGAGGCCAGCTTGTGGCAGTTTTGCGATGCCCCTGGGATGCCCTTTGCAGCTGCAGTGTGCCCGGAGCTCAGGGCCTTTTAGTTTGCGGAACCCTAACCCTAGGCGTAACCCTAACCCTAACCCTAACCCTAGGCAGGGCAGCCAATCAGGCTAGGGTTAGGGCAGGTGCCAAGGAGAAAGCCCTCGAGGAGGCCAGCTTGTGGCAGTTTTGCGATGCCCCTGGGATGCCCTTTGCAGCTGCAGTGTGCCCGGAGCTCAGGGCCTTTTAGTTTGCGGAACCCTAACCCTAGGCGTAACCCTAACCCTAACCCTAACCCTAGGCAGGGCAGCCAATCAGCCTAGGGTTAGGGCAGGTGCCAAGGAGAAAGCCCTCGAGGAGGCCAGCTTGTGGCAGTTTTGCGATGCCCCTGGGATGCCCTTTGCAGCTGCAGTGTGCCCGGAGCTCTGGGCCTTTTAGTTTGCGGAACCCTAACCCTAGGCGTAACCCTAACCCTAACCCTAGGCAGGGCAGCCAATCAGCCTAGGGTTAGGGCAGGTGCCAAGGAGAAAGCCCTCGAGGAGGCAAGCTTGTGGCAGTTTTGCGATGCCCCTGGGGTGCCCTTTGCAGCTGCAGTGTGCCCGGAGCTCTGGGCCTTTTAGTTTGCGGAACCCTAACCCTAGGCGTAACCCTAACCCTAACCCTAACCCTAGGCAGGGCAGCCAATCAGCCTAGGGTTAGGGCAGGTGCCAAGGAGAAAGCCCTGGAGGAGGCCAGCTTGTGGCAGTTTTGCGATGCCCCTGGGATGCCCTTTGCAGCTGCAGTGTGCCCGGAGCTCTGGGCCTTTTAGTTTGCAGAACCCTAACCCTAGGCGTAACCCTAACCCTAACCCTAGGCAGGGCAGCCAATCAGCCTAGGGTTAGGGCAGGTGCCAAGGAGAAAGCCCTCGAGGAGGCCAGCTTGTGGCAGTTTTGCGATGCCCCTGGGATGCCCTTTGCAGCTGCAGTGTGCCCGGAACTCTGGGCCTTTTAGTTTGCGGAAGCCTGACCCCTAAGTGTAACCCTAACCCTAACCCTAACCCTAGGCAGGGCAGCCAATCAGCCTAGGGTTAGGGCAGGTGCCAAGGAGAAAGCCCTCGAGGAGGCCAGCTTGTGGCAGTTTTGCGATGCCCCTGGGATGCCCTTTGCAGCTGCAGTGTGCCCGGAGCTCAGGGCCTTTTAGTTTGCGGAACCCTAACCCTAGGCGTAACCCTAACCCTAACCCTAGGCAGGGCAGCCAATCAGGCTAGGGTTAGGGCAGGTGCCAAGGAGAAAGCCCTCGAGGAGGCAAGCTTGTGGCAGTTTTGCGATGCCCCTGGGGTGCCCTTTGCAGCTGCAGTGTGCCCGGAGCTCTGGGCCTTTTAGTTTGCGGAAGCCTAACCCTAGGCGTAACCCTAACCCTAACCCTAACCCTAGGCAGGGCAGCCAATCAGCCTAGGGTTAGGGCAGGTGCCAAGGAGAAAGCCCTCGAGGAGGCCAGCTTGTGGCAGTTTTGCGATGCCCCTGGGATGCCCTTTGCAGCTGCAGTGTGCCCGGAGCTCTGGGCCTTTTAGTTTGCGGAACCCTAACCCTAGGCGTAACCCTAACCCTAACCCTAGGCAGGGCAGCCAATCAGGCTAGGGTTAGGGCAGGTGCCAAGGAGAAAGCCCTCGAGGAGGCAAGCTTGTGGCAGTTTTGCGATGCCCCTGGGGTGCCCTTTGCAGCTGAAGTGTGCCCGGAGCTCTGGGCCTTTTAGTTTGCGGAACCCTAACCCTAGGCGTAACCCTAACCCTAACCCTAACCCTAGGCAGGGCAGCCAATCAGCCTAGGGTTAGGGCAGGTGCCAAGGAGAAAGCCCTCGAGGAGGCCAGCTTGTGGCAGTTTTGCGATGCCCCTGGGATGCCCTTTGCAGCTGCAGTGTGCCCGGAGCTCTGGGCCTTTTAGTTTGCGGAACCCTAACCCTAGGCGTAACCCTAACCCTAACCCTAGGCAGGGCAGCCAATCAGGCTAGGGTTAGGGCAGGTGCCGAGGAGAAAGCCCTCGAGGAGGCCAGCTTGTGGCAGTTTTGCGATGCCCCTGGGATGCCCTTTGCAGCTGCAGTGTGCCCGGAACTCTGGGCCTTTTAGTTTGCGGAAGCCTGACCCCTAAGTGTAACCCTAACCCTAACCCTAACCCTAGGCAGGGCAGCCAATCAGGCTAGGGTTAGGGCAGGTGCCAAGGAGAAAGCCCTCGAGGAGGCCAGCTTGTGGCAGTTTTGCGATGCCCCTGGGATGCCCTTTGCAGCTGCAGTGTGCCCGGAGCTCTGGGCCTTTTAGTTTGCGGAAGCCTGACTCCTAAGTGTAACCCTAACCCTAACCCTAACCCTAACCCTAGGCAGGGCAGCCAATCAGCCTAGGGTTAGGGCAGGTGCCAAGGAGAAAGCCCTCGAGGAGGCCAGCTTGTGGCAGTTTTGCGATGCCCCTGGGATGCCCTTTGCAGCTGCAGTGTGCCCGGAGCTCAGGGCCTTTTAGTTTGCGGAAGCCTGACCCCTAAGTGTAACCCTAACCCTAACCCTAACCCTAGGCAGGGCAGCCAATCAGCCTAGGGTTAGGGCAGGTGCCAAGGAGAAAGCCCTCGAGGAGGCCAGCTTGTGGCAGTTTTGCGATGCCCCTGGGATGCCCTTTGCAGCTGCAGTGTGCCCGGAGCTCTGGGCCTTTTAGTTTGCGGAACCCTAACCCTAGGCGTAACCCTAACCCTAACCCTAGGCAGGGCAGCCAATCAGCCTAGGGTTAGGGCAGGTGCCAAGGAGAAAGCCCTCGAGGAGGCAAGCTTGTGGCAGTTTTGCGATGCCCCTGGGGTGCCCTTTGCAGCTGCAGTGTGCCCGGAGCTCTGGGCCTTTTAGTTTGCGGAACCCTAACCCTAGGCGTAACCCTAACCCTAACCCTAACCCTAGGCAGGGCAGCCAATCAGGCTAGGGTTAGGGCAGGTGCCAAGGAGAAAGCCCTCGAGGAGGCCAGCTTGTGGCAGTTTTGCGATGCCCCTGGGATGCCCTTTGCAGCTGCAGTGTGCCCGGAGCTCTGGGCCTTTTAGTTTGCGGAAACCTAACCCTAGGCGTAACCCTAACCCTAACCCTAGGCAGGGCAGCCAATCAGCCTAGGGTTAGGGCAGGTGCCAAGGAGAAAGCCCTCGAGGAGGCCAGCTTGTGGCAGTTTTGCGATGCCCCTGGGATGCCCTTTGCAGCTGCAGTGTGCCCGGAGCTCTGGGCCTTTTAGTTTGCGGAAGCCTGACCCCTAAGTGTAACCCTAACCCTAACCCTAACCCTAGGCAGGGCAGCCAATCAGCCTAGGGTTAGGGCAGGTGCCAAGGAGAAAGCCCTCGAGGAGGCCAGCTTGTGGCAGTTTTGCGATGCCCCTGGGATGCCCTTTGCAGCTGCAGTGTGCCCGTAGCTCTGGGCCTTTTAGTTTGCGGAACCCTAACCCTAGGCGTAACCCTAACCCTAACCCTAGGCAGGGCAGCCAATCAGCCTAGGGTTAGGGCAGGTGCCAAGGAGAAAGCCCTCGAGGAGGCAAGCTTGTGGCAGTTTTGCGATGCCCCTGGGGTGCCCTTTGCAGCTGAAGCGTGCCCGGAGCTCTGGGCCTTTTAGTTTGCGGAACCCTAACCCTAGGCGTAACCCTAACCCTAACCCTAACCCTAGGCAGGGCAGCCAATCAGCCTAGGGTTAGGGCAGGTGCCAAGGAGAAAGCCCTCGAGGAGGCCAGCTTGTGGCAGTTTTGCGATGCCCCTGGGATGCCCTTTGCAGCTGCAGTGTGCCCGGAGCTCTGGGCCTTTTAGTTTGCGGAACCCTAACCCTAGGCGTAACCCTAACCCTAACCCTAGGCAGGGCAGCCAATCAGCCTAGGGTTAGGGCAGGTGCCAAGGAGAAAGCCCTCGAGGAGGCCAGCTTGTGGCAGTTTTGCGATGCCCCTGGGATGCCCTTTGCAGCTGCAGTGTGCCCGGAGCTCTGGGCCTTTTAGTTTGCGGAAGCCTGACCCCTAAGTGTAACCCTAACCCTAACCCTAACCCTAACCCTAGGCAGGGCAGCCAATCAGGCTAGGGTTAGGGCAGGTGCCAAGGAGAAAGCCCTCGAGGAGGCCAGCTTGTGGCAGTTTTGCGATGCCCCTGGGATGCCCTTTGCAGCTGCAGTGTGCCCGGAGCTCTGGGCCTTTTAGTTTGCGGAACCCTAACCCTAGGCGTAACCCTAACCCTAACCCTAGGCAGGGCAGCCAATCAGGCTAGGGTTAGGGCAGGTGCCAAGGAGAAAGCCGTCGAGGAGGCAAGCTTGTGGCAGTTTTGCGATGCCCCTGGGGTGCCCTTTGCAGCTGAAGTGTGCCCGGAGCTCTGGGCCTTTTAGTTTGCGGAACCCTAACCCTAGGCGTAACCCTAACCCTAACCCTAACCCTAGGCAGGGCAGCCAATCAGCCTAGGGTTAGGGCAGGTGCCAAGGAGAAAGCCCTCGAGGAGGCCAGCTTGTGGCAGTTTTGCGATGCCCCTGGGATGCCCTTTGCAGCTGCAGTGTGCCCGGAGCTCTGGGCCTTTTAGTTTGCGGAACCCTAACCCTAGGCGTAACCCTAACCCTAACCCTAGGCAGGGCAGCCAATCAGCCTAGGGTTAGGGCAGGTGCCAAGGAGAAAGCCCTCGAGGAGGCCAGCTTGTGGCAGTTTTGCGATGCCCCTGGGATGCCCTTTGCAGCTGCAGTGTGCCCGGAACTCTGGGCCTTTTAGTTTGCGGAAGCCTGACCCCTAAGTGTAACCCTAACCCTAACCCTAACCCTAACCCTAGGCAGGGCAGCCAATCAGCCTAGGGTTAGGGCAGGTGCCAAGGAGAAAGCCCTCGAGGAGGCCAGCTTGTGGCAGTTTTGCGATGCCCCTGGGATGCCCTTTGCAGCTGCAGTGTGCCCGGAACTCTGGGCCTTTTAGTTTGCGGAAGCCTGACCCCTAAGTGTAACCCTAACCCTAACCCTAACCCTAACCCTAACCCTAGGCAGGGCAGCCAATCAGCCTAGGGTTAGGGCAGGTGCCAAGGAGAAAGCCCTCGAGGAGGCCAGCTTGTGGCAGTTTTGCGATGCCCCTGGGATGCCCTTTGCAGCTGCAGTGTGCCCGGAGCTCTGGGCCTTTTAGTTTGCGGAAGCCTGACCCCTAAGTGTAACCCTAACCCTAACCCTAACCCTAGGCAGGGCAGCCAATCAGCCTAGGGTTAGGGCAGGTGCCAAGGAGAAAGCCCTCGAGGAGGCCAGCTTGTGGCAGTTTTGCGATGCCCCTGGGATGCCCTTTGCAGCTGCAGTGTGCCCGGAGCTCTGGGCCTTTTAGTTTGCGGAAGCCTGACCCCTAAGTGTAACCCTAACCCTAACCCTAACCCTAACCCTAGGCAGGGCAGCCAATCAGCCTAGGGTTAGGGCAGGTGCCAAGGAGAAAGCCCTCGAGGAGGCCAGCTTGTGGCAGTTTTGCGATGCCCCTGGGATGCCCTTTGCAGCTGCAGTGTGCCCGGAGCTCTGGGCCTTTTAGTTTGCGGAAGCCTGACCCCTAAGTGTAACCCTAACCCTAACCCTAACCCTAACCCTAGGCAGGGCAGCCAATCAGCCTAGGTTTAGGGCAGGTGCCAAGGAGAAAGCCCTCGAGGAGGCCAGCTTGTGGCAGTTTTGCGATGCCCCTGGGATGCCCTTTGCAGCTGCAGTGTGCCCGGAGCTCTGGGCCTTTTAGTTTGCGGAAGCCTGACCCCTAAGTGTAACCCTAACCCTAACCCTAACCCTAGGCAGGGCAGCCAATCAGCCTAGGGTTAGGGCAGGTGCCAAGGAGAAAGCCCTCGAGGAGGCCAGCTTGTGGCAGTTTTGCGATGCCCCTGGGATGCCCTTTGCAGCTGCAGTGTGCCCGGAGCTCTGGGCCTTTTAGTTTGCGGAAGCCTGACCCCTAAGTGTAACCCTAACCCTAACCCTAACCCTAACCCTAGGCAGGGCAGCAAATCAGGCTAGGGTTAGGGCAGGTGCCAAGGAGAAAGCCCTCGAGGAGGCCAGCTTGTGGCAGTTTTGCGATGCCCCTGGGATGCCCTTTGCAGCTGCAGTGTGCCCGGAGCTCAGGGCCTTTTAGTTTGCGGAACCCTAACCCTAGGCGTAACCCTAACCCTAACCCTAACCCTAGGCAGGGCAGCCAATCAGCCTAGGGTTAGGGCAGGTGCCAAGGAGAAAGCCCTCGAGGAGGCCAGCTTGTGGCAGTTTTGCGATGCCCCTGGGATGCCCTTTGCAGCTGCAGTGTGCCCGGAGCTCAGGGCCTTTTAGTTTGCGGAACCCTAACCCTAGGCGTAACCCTAACCCTAACCCTAACCCTAGGCAGGGCAGCCAATCAGCCTAGGGTTAGGGCAGGTGCCAAGGAGAAAGCCCTCGAGGAGGCCAGCTTGTGGCAGTTTTGCGATGCCCCTGGGATGCCCTTTGCAGCTGCAGTGTGCCCGGAGCTCTGGGCCTTTTAGTTTGCGGAACCCTAACCCTAGGCGTAACCCTAACCCTAACCCTAGGCAGGGCAGCCAATCAGCCTAGGGTTAGGGCAGGTGCCAAGGAGAAAGCCCTCGAGGAGGCAAGCTTGTGGCAGTTTTGCGATGCCCCTGGGGTGCCCTTTGCAGCTGCAGTGTGCCCGGAGCTCTGGGCCTTTTAGTTTGCGGAACCCTAACCCTAGGCGTAACCCTAACCCTAACCCTAACCCTAGGCAGGGTAGCCAATCAGCCTAGGGTTAGGGCAGGTGCCAAGGAGAAAGCCCTGGAGGAGGCCAGCTTGTGGCAGTTTTGCGATGCCCCTGGGATGCCCTTTGCAGCTGCAGTGTGCCCGGAGCTCTGGGCCTTTTAGTTTGCAGAACCCTAACCCTAGGCGTAACCCTAACCCTAACCCTAGGCAGGGCAGCCAATCAGCCTAGGGTTAGGGCAGGTGCCAAGGAGAAAGCCCTCGAGGAGGCCAGCTTGTGGCAGTTTTGCGATGCCCCTGGGATGCCCTTTGCAGCTGCAGTGTGCCCGGAACTCTGGGCCTTTTAGTTTGCGGAAGCCTGACCCCTAAGTGTAACCCTAACCCTAACCCTAACCCTAGGCAGGGCAGCCAATCAGCCTAGGGTTAGGGCAGGTGCCAAGGAGAAAGCCCTCGAGGAGGCCAGCTTGTGGCAGTTTTGCAATGCCCCTGGGATGCCCTTTGCAGCTGCAGTGTGCCTGGAGCTCAGGGCCTTTTAGTTTGCGGAAGCCTGACCCCTAAGTGTAACCCTAACCCTAACCCTAACCCTAGGCAGGGCAGCCAATCAGCCTAGGGTTAGGGCAGGTGCCAAGGAGAAAGCCCTCGAGGAGGCCAGCTTGTGGCAGTTTTGCGATGCCCCTGGGATGCCCTTTGCAGCTGCAGTGTGCCCGGAGCTCTGGGCCTTTTAGTTTGCGGAACCCTAACCCTAGGCGTAACCCTAACCCTAACCCTAGGCAGGGCAGCCAATCAGGCTAGGGTTAGGGCAGGTGCCAAGGAGAAAGCCCTCGAGGAGGCAAGCTTGTGGCAGTTTTGCGATGCCCCTGGGGTGCCCTTTGCAGCTGCAGTGTGCCCGGAGCTCTGGGCCTTTTAGTTTGCGGAAGCCTAACCCTAGGCGTAACCCTAACCCTAACCCTAACCCTAGGCAGGGCAGCCAATCAGCCTAGGGTTAGGGCAGGTGCCAAGGAGAAAGCCCTCGAGGAGGCCAGCTTGTGGCAGTTTTGCGATGCCCCTGGGATGCCCTTTGCAGCTGCAGTGTGCCCGGAGCTCTGGGCCTTTTAGTTTGCGGAACCCTAACCCTAGGCGTAACCCTAACCCTAACCCTAGGCAGGGCAGCCAATCAGGCTAGGGTTAGGGCAGGTGCCAAGGAGAAAGCCCTCGAGGAGGCAAGCTTGTGGCAGTTTTGCGATGCCCCTGGGGTGCCCTTTGCAGCTGAAGTGTGCCCGGAGCTCTGGGCCTTTTAGTTTGCGGAACCCTAACCCTAGGCGTAACCCTAACCCTAACCCTAACCCTAGGCAGGGCAGCCAATCAGCCTAGGGTTAGGGCAGGTGCCAAGGAGAAAGCCCTCGAGGAGGCCAGCTTGTGGCAGTTTTGCGATGCCCCTGGGATGCCCTTTGCAGCTGCAGTGTGCCCGGAGCTCTGGGCCTTTTAGTTTGCGGAACCCTAACCCTAGGCGTAACCCTAACCCTAACCCTAGGCAGGGCAGCCAATCAGGCTAGGGTTAGGGCAGGTGCCAAGGAGAAAGCCCTCGAGGAGGCCAGCTTGTGGCAGTTTTGCGATGCCCCTGGGATGCCCTTTGCAGCTGCAGTGTGCCCGGAACTCTGGGCCTTTTAGTTTGCGGAAGCCTGACCCCTAAGTGTAACCCTAACCCTAACCCTAACCCTAGGCAGGGCAGCCAATCAGGCTAGGGTTAGGGCAGGTGCCAAGGAGAAAGCCCTCGAGGAGGCCAGCTTGTGGCAGTTTTGCGATGCCCCTGGGATGCCCTTTGCAGCTGCAGTGTGCCCGGAGCTCTGGGCCTTTTAGTTTGCGGAAGCCTGACCCCTAAGTGTAACCCTAACCCTAACCCTAACCCTAGGCAGGGCAGCCAATCAGCCTAGGGTTAGGGCAGGTGCCAAGGAGAAAGCCCTCGAGGAGGCCAGCTTGTGGCAGTTTTGCGATGCCCCTGGGATGCCCTTTGCAGCTGCAGTGTGCCCGGAGCTCAGGGCCTTTTAGTTTGCGGAAGCCTGACCCCTAAGTGTAACCCTAACCCTAACCCTAACCCTAGGCAGGGCAGCCAATCAGCCTAGGGTTAGGGCAGGTGCCAAGGAGAAAGCCCTCGAGGAGGCCAGCTTGTGGCAGTTTTGCGATGCCCCTGGGATGCCCTTTGCAGCTGCAGTGTGCCCGGAGCTCTGGGCCTTTTAGTTTGCGGAACCCTAACCCTAGGCGTAACCCTAACCCTAACCCTAGGCAGGGCAGCCAATCAGCCTAGGGTTAGGGCAGGTGCCAAGGAGAAAGCCCTCGAGGAGGCAAGCTTGTGGCAGTTTTGCGATGCCCCTGGGGTGCCCTTTGCAGCTGCAGTGTGCCCGGAGCTCTGGGCCTTTTAGTTTGCGGAACCCTAACCCTAGGCGTAACCCTAACCCTAACCCTAACCCTAGGCAGGGCAGCCAATCAGCCTAGGGTTAGGGCAGGTGCCAAGGAGAAAGCCCTCGAGGAGGCCAGCTTGTGGCAGTTTTGCGATGCCCCTGGGATGCCCTTTGCAGCTGCAGTGTGCCCGGAGCTCTGGGCCTTTTAGTTTGCGGAACCCTAACCCTAGGCGTAACCCTAACCCTAACCCTAGGCAGGGCAGCCAATCAGCCTAGGGTTAGGGCAGGTGCCAAGGAGAAAGCCCTCGAGGAGGCCAGCTTGTGGCAGTTTTGCGATGCCCCTGGGATGCCCTTTGCAGCTGCAGTGTGCCCGGAGCTCTGGGCCTTTTAGTTTGCGGAAGCCTGACCCCTAAGTGTAACCCTAACCCTAACCCTAACCCTAACCCTAGGCAGGGCAGCCAATCAGCCTAGGGTTAGGGCAGGTGCCAAGGAGAAAGCCCTCGAGGAGGCCAGCTTGTGGCAGTTTTGCGATGCCCCTGGGATGCCCTTTGCAGCTGCAGTGTGCCCGTAGCTCTGGGCCTTTTAGTTTGCGGAACCCTAACCCTAGGCGTAACCCTAACCCTAACCCTAGGCAGGGCAGCCAATCAGCCTAGGGTTAGGGCAGGTGCCAAGGAGAAAGCCCTCGAGGAGGCAAGCTTGTGGCAGTTTTGCGATGCCCCTGGGGTGCCCTTTGCAGCTGAAGCGTGCCCGGAGCTCTGGGCCTTTTAGTTTGCGGAACCCTAACCCTAGGCGTAACCCTAACCCTAACCCTAACCCTAGGCAGGGCAGCCAATCAGCCTAGGGTTAGGGCAGGTGCCAAGGAGAAAGCCCTCGAGGAGGCCAGCTTGTGGCAGTTTTGCGATGCCCCTGGGATGCCCTTTGCAGCTGCAGTGTGCCCGGAGCTCTGGGCCTTTTAGTTTGCGGAACCCTAACCCTAGGCGTAACCCTAACCCTAAGCCTAGGCAGGGCAGCCAATCAGCCTAGGGTTAGGGCAGGTGCCAAGGAGAAAGCCCTCGAGGAGGCCAGCTTGTGGCAGTTTTGCGATGCCCCTGGGATGCCCTTTGCAGCTGCAGTGTTCCCGGAACTCTGGGACTTTTAGTTTGCAGAAGCCTGACCCCTAAGTGTAACCCTAACCCTAACCCTAGGCAGGGCAGCCAATCAGCCTAGGGTTAGGGCAGGTGCCAAGGAGAAAGCCCTCGAGGAGGCCAGCTTGTGGCAGTTTTGCGATGCCCCTGGGATGCCCTTTGCAGCTGCAGTGTGCCCGGAGCTCTGGGCCTTTTAGTTTGTGGAACCCTAACCCTAGGCGTAACCCTAACCCTAACCCTAGGCAGGGCAGCCAATCAGCCTAGGGTTAGGGCAGGTGCCAAGGAGAAAGCCCTCGAGGAGGCCAGCTTGTGGCAGTTTTGCGATGCCCCTGGGATGCCCTTTGCAGCTGCAGTGTGCCCGGAGCTCTGGGCCTTTTAGTTTGCGGAACCCTAACCCTAGGCGTAACCCTAACCCTAACCCTAGGCAGGGCAGCCAATCAGCCTAGGGTTAGGGCAGGTGCCAAGGAGAAAGCCCTCGAGGAGGCAAGCTTGTGGCAGTTTTGCGATGCCCCTGGGGTGCCCTTTGCAGCTGAAGTGTGCCCGGAGCTCTGGGCCTTTTAGTTTGCGGAAGCCTAACCCTAGGCGTAACCCTAACCCTAACCCTAGGCAGGGCAGCCAATCAGGCTAGGGTTAGGGCAGGTGCCAAGGAGAAAGCCCTCGAGGAGGCCAGCTTGTGGCAGTTTTGCGATGCCCCTGGGATGCCCTTTGCAGCTGCAGTGTGCCCGGAGCTCTGGGCCTTTTAGTTTGCGGAACCCTAACCCTAGGCGTAACCCTAACCCTAACCCTAGGCAGGGCAGCCAATCAGGCTAGGGTTAGGGCAGGTGCCAAGGAGAAAGCCCTCGAGGAGGCCAGCTTGTGGCAGTTTTGCGATGCCCCTGGGATGCCCTTTGCAGCTGCAGTGTGCCCGGAGCTCTGGGCCTTTTAGTTTGCGGAACCCTAACCCTAGGCGTAACCCTAACCCTAACCCTAGGCAGGGCAGCCAATCAGGCTAGGGTTAGGGCAGGTGCCAAGGAGAAAGCCCTCGAGGAGGCAAGCTTGTGGCAGTTTTGCGATGCCCCTGGGGTGCCCTTTGCAGCTGCAGTGTGCCCGGAGCTCTGGGCCTTTTAGTTTGCGGAAGCCTGACCCCTAAGTGTAACCCTAACCCTAACCCTAACCCTAACCCTAGGCAGGGCAGCCAATCAGCCTTGGGTTAGGGCAGGTGCCAAGGAGAAAGCCCTCGAAGAGGCAAGCTTGTGGCAGTTTTGCGATGCCCCTGGGGTGCCCTTTGCAGCTGCAGTGTGCCCGGAGCTCTGGGCCTTTTAGTTTGCGGAACCCTAACCCTAGGCGTAACCCTAACCCTAACCCTAACCCTACGCAGGGCAGCCAATCAGCCTCGGGTTAGGGCAGGTGCCAAGGAGAAAGCCCTCGAGGAGGCCAGCTTGTGGCAGTTTTGCGATGCCCCTGGGATGCCCTTTGCAGCTGCAGTGTGCCCGGAGCTCTGGGCCTTTTAGTTTGCGGAACCCTAACCCTAGGCGTAACCCTAACCCTAAGCCTAGGCAGGGCAGCCAATCAGCCTAGGGTTAGGGCAGGTGCCAAGGAGAAAGCCCTGGAGGAGGCCAGCTTGTGGCAGTTTTGCGATGCCCCTGGGATGCCCTTTGCAGCTGAAGTGTGTCCGGAACTCTGGGCCTTTTAGTTTGCGGAAGCCTGACCCCTAAGTGTAACCCTAACCCTAACCCTAACCCTAACCCTAGGCAGGGCAGCCAATCAGCCTAGGGTTAGGGCAGGTGCCAAGGAGAAAGCCCTCGAGGAGGCCAGCTTGTGGCAGTTTTGCGATGCCCCTGGGATGCCCTTTGCAGCTGCAGTGTTCCCGGAACTCTGGGACTTTTAGTTTGCAGAAGCCTGACCCCTAAGTGTAACCCTAACCCTAACCCTAACCCTAGGCAGGGCAGCCAATCAGCCTAGGGTTAGGGCAGGTGCCAAGGAGAAAGCCCTCGAGGAGGCCAGCTTGTGGCAGTTTTGCGATGCCCCTGGGATGCCCTTTGCAGCTGCAGTGTGCCCGGAGCTCTGGGCCTTTTAGTTTGCGGAACCCTAACCCTAGGCGTAACCCTAACCCTAACCCTAGGCAGGGCAGCCAATCAGCCTAGGGTTAGGGCAGGTGCCAAGGAGAAAGCCCTCGAGGAGGCAAGCTTGTGGCAGTTTTGCGATGCCCCTGGGGTGCCCTTTGCAGCTGAAGTGTGCCCGGAGCTCTGGGCCTTTTAGTTTGCGGAAGCCTAACCCTAGGCGTAACCCTAACCCTAACCCTAGGCAGGGCAGCCAATCAGGCTAGGGTTAGGGCAGGTGCCAAGGAGAAAGCCCTCGAGGAGGCCAGCTTGTGGCAGTTTTGCGATGCCCCTGGGATGCCCTTTGCAGCTGCAGTGTGCCCGGAGCTCTGGGCCTTTTAGTTTGCGGAACCCTAACCCTAGGCGTAACCCTAACCCTAACCCTAGGCAGGGCAGCCAATCAGGCTAGGGTTAGGGCAGGTGCCAAGGAGAAAGCCCTCGAGGAGGCCAGCTTGTGGCAGTTTTGCGATGCCCCTGGGATGCCCTTTGCAGCTGCAGTGTGCCCGGAGCTCTGGGCCTTTTAGTTTGCGGAACCCTAACCCTAGGCGTAACCCTAACCCTAACCCTAGGCAGGGCAGGCAATCAGCCTAGGGTTAGGGCAGGTGCCAAGGAGAAAGCCCTCGAGGAGGCCAGCTTGTGGCAGTTTTGCGATGCCCCTGGGATGCCCTTTGCAGCTGCAGTGTGCCCGGAGCTCTGGGCCTTTTAGTTTGCGGAAGCCTGACCCCTAAGTGTAACCCTAACCCTAACCCTAACCCTAACCCTAGGCAGGGCAGCCAATCAGCCTTGGGTTAGGGCAGGTGCCAAGGAGAAAGCCCTCGAGGAGGCAAGCTTGTGGCAGTTTTGCGATGCCCCTGGGGTGCCCTTTGCACCTGAAGCGTGCCCGGAGCTCTGGGCCTTTTAGTTTGCGGAACCCTAACCCTAGGCGTAACCCTAACCCTAACCCTAACCCTACGCAGGGCAGCCAATCAGCCTCTGGTTAGGGCAGGTGCCAAGGAGAAAGCCCTCGAGGAGGCCAGCTTGTGGCAGTTTTGCGATGCCCCTGGGATGCCCTTTGCAGCTGCAGTGTGCCCGGAGCTCTGGGCCTTTTAGTTTGCGGAACCCTAACCCTAGGCGTAACCCTAACCCTAACCCTAGGCAGGGCAGCCAATCAGGCTAGGGTTAGGGCAGGTGCCAAGGAGAAAGCCCTCGAGGAGGCCAGCTTGTGGCAGTTTTGCGATGCCCCTGGGATGCCCTTTGCAGCTGCAGTGTGCCCGGAGCTCTGGGCCTTTTAGTTTGCGGAACCCTAACCCTAGGCGTAACCCTAACCCTAACCCTAACCCTAGGCAGAGCAGCCAATCAGCCTAGGGTTAGGGCAGGTGCCAAGGAGAAAGCCCTCGAGGAGGCCAGCTTGTGGCAGTTTTGCGATGCCCCTGGGATGCCCTTTGCAGCTGCAGTGTGCCCGGAACTCTGGGCCTTTTAGTTTGCGGAAGCCTGACCCCTAAGTGTAACCCTAACCCTAACCCTAACCCTAGGCAGGGCAGCCAATCAGCCTAGGGTTAGGGCAGGTGCCAAGGAGAAAGCCCTCGAGGAGGCCAGCTTGTGGCAGTTTTGCGATGCCCCTGGGATGCCCTTTGCAGCTGCAGTGTGCCCGGAGCTCTGGGCCTTTTAGTTTGCGGAACCCTAACCCTAGGCGTAACCCTAACCCTAACCCTAGGCAGGGCAGCCAATCAGCCTAGGGTTAGGGCAGGTGCCAAGGAGAAAGCCCTCGAGGAGGCCAGCTTGTGGCAGTTTTGCGATGCCCCTGGGATGCCCTTTGCAGCTGCAGTGTGCCCGGAGCTCTGGGCCTTTTAGTTTGCGGAACCCTAACCCTAGGCGTAACCCTAACCCTAACCCTAGGCAGGGCAGCCAATCAGCCTAGGGTTAGGGCAGGTGCCAAGGAGAAAGCCCTCGAGGAGGCCAGCTTGTGGCAGTTTTGCGATGCCCCTGGGATGCCCTTTGCAGCTGCAGTGTGCCCGGAACTCTGGGCCTTTTAGTTTGCGGAAGCCTGACCCCTAAGTGTAACCCTAACCCTAACCCTAACCCTAACCCTAGGCAGGGCAGCCAATCAGCCTAGGGTTAGGGCAGGTGCCAAGGAGAAAGCCCTCGAGGAGGCCAGCTTGTGGCAGTTTGGCGATGCCCCTGGGATGCCCTTTGCAGCTGCAGTGTGCCCGGAGCTCTGGGCCTTTTAGTTTGCGGAAGCCTGACCCCTAAGTGTAACCCTAACCCTAACCCTAACCCTAACCCTAGGCAGGGCAGCCAATCAGCCTAGGGTTAGGGCAGGTGCCAAGGAGAAAGCCCTCGAGGAGGCCAGCTTGTGGCAGTTTTGCGATGCCCCTGGGATGCCCTTTGCAGCTGCAGTGTGCCCGGAACTCTGGGCCTTTTAGTTTGCGGAAGCCTGACCCCTAAGTGTAACCCTAACCCTAACCCTAGGCAGGGCAGCCAATCAGCCTAGGGTTAGGGCAGGTGCCAAGGAGAAAGCCCTCGAGGAGGCCAGCTTGTGGCAGTTTTGCGATGCCCCTGGGATGCCCTTTGCAGCTGCAGTGTGCCCGGAGCTCTGGGCCTTTTAGTTTGCGGAAGCCTGACCCCTAAGTGTAACCCTAACCCTAACCCTAACCCTAGGCAGGGCAGCCAATCAGCCTAGGGTTAGGGCAGGTGCCAAGGAGAAAGCCCTCGAGGAGGCCAGCTTGTGGCAGTTTTGCGATGCCCCTGGGATGCCCTTTGCAGCTGCAGTGTGCCCGTAGCTCTGGGCCTTTTAGTTTGCGGAACCCTAACCCTAGGCGTAACCCTAACCCTAACCCTAGGCAGGGCAGCCAATCAGCCTAGGGTTAGGGCAGGTGCCAAGGAGAAAGCCCTCGAGGAGGCAAGCTTGTGGCAGTTTTGCGATGCCCCTGGGATGCCCTTTGCAGCTGAAGTGTGCCCGGAGCTCTGGGCCTTTTAGTTTGCGGAACCCTAACCCTAGGCGTAACCCTAACCCTAACCCTAACCCTAGGCAGGGCAGCCAATCAGGCTAGGGTTAGGGCAGGTGCCAAGGAGAAAGCCCTCGAGGAGGCCAGCTTGTGGCAGTTTTGCGATGCCCCTGGGATGCCCTTTGCAGCTGCAGTGTGCCCGGAGCTCTGGGCCTTTTAGTTTGCGGAACCCTAACCCTAGGCGTAACCCTAACCCTAACCCTAGGCAGGGCAGCCAATCAGCCTAGGGTTAGGGCAGGTGCCAAGGAGAAAGCCCTCGAGGAGGCCAGCTTGTGGCAGTTTTGCGATGCCCCTGGGATGCCCTTTGCAGCTGCAGTGTGCCCGGAACTCTGGGCCTTTTAGTTTGCGGAAGCCTGACCCCTAAGTGTAACCCTAACCCTAACCCTAACCCTAACCCTAGGCAGGGCAGCCAATCAGCCTAGGGTTAGGGCAGGTGCCAAGGAGAAAGCCCTCGAGGAGGCCAGCTTGTGGCAGTTTTGCGATGCCCCTGGGATGCCCTTTGCAGCTGCAGTGTGCCCGGAGCTCTGGGCCTTTTAGTTTGCGGAAGCCTGACCCCTAAGTGTAACCCTAACCCTAACCCTAACCCTAACCCTAGGCAGGGCAGCCAATCAGCCTAGGGTTAGGGCAGGTGCCAAGGAGAAAGCCCTCGAGGAGGCCAGCTTGTGGCAGTTTTGCGATGCCCCTGGGATGCCCTTTGCAGCTGCAGTGTGCCCGGAGCTCTGGGCCTTTTAGTTTGCGGAACCCTAACCCTAGGCGTAACCCTAACCCTAACCCTAGGCAGGGCAGCCAATCAGGCTAGGGTTAGGGCAGGTGCCAAGGAGAAAGCCCTCGAGGAGGCAAGCTTGTGGCAGTTTTGCGATGCCCCTGGGGTGCCCTTTGCAGCTGAAGTGTGCCCGGAGCTCTGGGCCTTTTAGTTTGCGGAACCCTAACCCTAGGCGTAACCCTAACCCTAACCCTAACCCTAGGCAGGGCAGCCAATCAGCCTAGGGTTAGGGCAGGTGCCAAGGAGAAAGCCCTCGAGGAGGCCAGCTTGTGGCAGTTTTGCGATGCCCCTGGGATGCCCTTTGCAGCTGCAGTGTGCCCGGAGCTCTGGGCCTTTTAGTTTGCGGAACCCTAACCCTAGGCGTAACCCTAACCCTAACCCTAGGCAGGGCAGCCAATCAGGCTAGGGTTAGGGCAGGTGCCAAGGAGAAAGCCCTCGAGGAGGCCAGCTTGTGGCAGTTTTGCGATGCCCCTGGGATGCCCTTTGCAGCTGCAGTGTGCCCGGAACTCTGGGCCTTTTAGTTTGCGGAAGCCTGACCCCTAAGTGTAACCCTAACCCTAACCCTAGGCAGGGCAGCCAATCAGCCTAGGGTTAGGGCAGGTGCCAAGGAGAAAGCCCTCGAGGAGGCCAGCTTGTGGCAGTTTTGCGATGCCCCTGGGATGCCCTTTGCAGCTGCAGTGTGCCCGGAACTCTGGGCCTTTTAGTTTGCGGAAGCCTGACCCCTAAGTGTAACCCTAACCCTAACCCTAACCCTAACCCTAGGCAGGGCAGCCAATCAGCCTAGGGTTAGGGCAGGTGCCAAGGAGAAAGCCCTCGAGGAGGCCAGCTTGTGGCAGTTTGGCGATGCCCCTGGGATGCCCTTTGCAGCTGCAGTGTGCCCGGAGCTCTGGGCCTTTTAGTTTGCGGAACCCTAACCCTAGGCGTAACCCTAACCCTAACCCTAGGCAGGGCAGCCAATCAGGCTAGGGTTAGGGCAGGTTCCAAGGAGAAAGCCCTCGAGGAGGCAAGCTTGTGGCAGTTTTGCGATGCCCCTGGGGTGCCCTTTGCAGCTGAAGTGTGCCCGGAGCTCTGGGCCTTTTAGTTTGCGGAACCCTAACCCTAGGCGTAACCCTAACCCTAACCCTAACCCTAGGCAGGGCAGCCAATCAGGCTAGGGTTAGGGCAGGTGCCAAGGAGAAAGCCCTCGAGGAGGCCAGCTTGTGGCAGTTTTGCGATGCCCCTGGGATGCCCTTTGCAGCTGCAGTGTGCCCGGAGCTCTGGGCCTTTTAGTTTGCGGAACCCTAACCCTAGGCGTAACCCTAACCCTAACCCTAGGCAGGGCAGCCAATCAGCCTAGGGTTAGGGCAGGTGCCAAGGAGAAAGCCCTCGAGGAGGCCAGCTTGTGGCAGTTTTGCGATGCCCCTGGGATGCCCTTTGCAGCTGCAGTGTGCCCGGAACTCTGGGCCTTTTAGTTTGCGGAAGCCTGACCCCTAAGTGTAACCCTAACCCTAACCCTAACCCTAACCCTAGGCAGGGCAGCCAATCAGCCTAGGGTTAGGGCAGGTGCCAAGGAGAAAGCCCTCGAGGAGGCCAGCTTGTGGCAGTTTTGCGATGCCCCTGGGATGCCCTTTGCAGCTGCAGTGTGCCCGGAGCTCTGGGCCTTTTAGTTTGCGGAAGCCTGACCCCTAAGTGTAACCCTAACCCTAACCCTAACCCTAACCCTAGGCAGGGCAGCCAATCAGCCTAGGGTTAGGGCAGGTGCCCAGGAGAAAGCCCTCGAGGAGGCCAGCTTGTGGCAGTTTTGCGATGCCCCTGGGATGCCCTTTGCAGCTGCAGTGTGCCCGGAGCTCTGGGCCTTTTAGTTTGCGGAACCCTAACCCTAGGCGTAACCCTAACCCTAACCCTAGGCAGGGCAGCCAATCAGGCTAGGGTTAGGGCAGGTGCCAAGGAGAAAGCCCTCGAGGAGGCCAGCTTGTGGCAGTTTTGCGATGCCCCTGGGATGCCCTTTGCAGCTGCAGTGTGCCCGGAACTCTGGGCCTTTTAGTTTGCGGAAGCCTGACCCCTAAGTGTAACCCTAACCCTAACCCTAACCCTAACCCTAGGCAGGGCAGCCAATCAGCCTAGGGTTAGGGCAGGTGCCAAGGAGAAAGCCCTCGAGGAGGCCAGCTTGTGGCAGTTTTGCGATGCCCCTGGGATGCCCTTTGCAGCTGCAGTGTGCCCGGAGCTCTGGGCCTTTTAGTTTGCGGAACCCTAACCCTAGGCGTAACCCTAACCCTAACCCTAGGCAGGGCAGCCAATCAGGCTAGGGTTAGGGCAGGTGCCAAGGAGAAAGCCCTCGAGGAGGCAAGCTTGTGGCAGTTTTGCGATGCCCCTGGGGTGCCCTTTGCAGCTGAAGTGTGCCCGGAGCTCTGGGCCTTTTAGTTTGCGGAACCCTAAACCTAGGCGTAACCCTAACCCTAACCCTAACCCTAGGCAGGGCAGCCAATCAGCCTAGGGTTAGGGCAGGTGCCAAGGAGAAAGCCCTCGAGGAGGCCAGCTTGTGGCAGTTTTGCGATGCCCCTGGGATGCCCTTTGCAGCTGCAGTGTGCCCGGAGCTCTGGGCCTTTTAGTTTGCGGAACCCTAACCCTAGGCGTAACCCTAACCCTAACCCTAGGCAGGGCAGCCAATCAGGCTAGGGTTAGGGCAGGTGCCAAGGAGAAAGCCCTCGAGGAGGCCAGCTTGTGGCAGTTTTGCGATGCCCCTGGGATGCCCTTTGCAGCTGCAGTGTGCCCGGAGCTCTGGGCCTTTTAGTTTGCGGAACCCTAACCCTAGGCGTAACCCTAACCCTAACCCTAACCCTAGGCAGGGCAGCCAATCAGCCTAGGGTTAGGGCAGGTGCCAAGGAGAAAGCCCTCGAGGAGGCCAGCTTGTGGCAGTTTTGCGATGCCCCTGGGATGCCCTTTGCAGCTGCAGTGTGCCCGGAGCTCTGGGCCTTTTAGTTTGCGGAACCCTAACCCTAGGCGTAACCCTAACCCTAACCCTAGGCAGGGCAGCCAATCAGGCTAGGGTTAGGGCAGGTGCCAAGGAGAAAGCCCTCGAGGAGGCCAGCTTGTGGCAGTTTGGCGATGCCCCTGGGATGCCCTTTGCAGCTGCAGTGTGCCCGGAGCTCTGGGCCTTTTAGTTTGCAGAAGCCTGACCCCTAAGTGTAACCCTAACCCTAACCCTAACCCTAGGCAGGGCAGCCAATCAGGCTAGGGTTAGGGCAGGTGCCAAGGAGAAAGCCCTCGAGGAGGCCAGCTTGTGGCAGTTTTGCGATGCCCCTGGGATGCCCTTTGCAGCTGCAGTGTGCCCGGAGCTCTGGGCCTTTTAGTTTGCGGAACCCTAACCCTAGGCGTAACCCTAACCCTAACCCTAGGCAGGGCAGCCAATCAGGCTAGGGTTAGGGCAGGTGCCAAGGAGAAAGCCCTCGAGGAGGCAAGCTTGTGGCAGTTTTGCGATGCCCCTGGGGTGCCCTTTGCAGCTGAAGTGTGCCCGGAGCTCTGGGCCTTTTAGTTTGCGGAACCCTAACCCTAGGCGTAACCCTAACCCTAACCCTAGGCAGGGCAGCCAATCAGCCTAGGGTTAGGGCAGGTGCCAAGGAGAAAGCCCTCGAGGAGGCCAGCTTGTGGCAGTTTTGCGATGCCCCTGGGATGCCCTTTGCAGCTGCAGTGTGCCCGGAGCTCTGGGCCTTTTAGTTTGCGGAACCCTAACCCTAGGCGTAACCCTAACCCTAACCCTAACCCTAGGCAGGGCAGCCAATCAGCCTAGGGTTAGGGCAGGTGCCAAGGAGAAAGCCCTCGAGGAGGCCAGCTTGTGGCAGTTTTGCGATGCCCCTGGGATGCCCTTTGCAGCTGCAGTGTGCCCGGAGCTCTGGGCCTTTCAGTTTGCGGAACCCTAACCCTAGGCGTAACCCTAACCCTAACCCTAGGCAGGGCAGCCAATCAGGCTAGGGTTAGGGCAGGTGCCAAGGAGAAAGCCCTCGAGGAGGCCAGCTTGTGGCAGTTTTGCGATGCCCCTGGGATGCCCTTTGCAGCTGCAGTGTGCCCGGAGCTCTGGGCCTTTTAGTTTGCGGAACCCTAACCCTAGGCGTAACCCTAACCCTAACCCTAGGCAGGGCAGCCAATCAGGCTAGGGTTAGGGCAGGTGCCAAGGAGAAAGCCCTCGAGGAGGCAAGCTTGTGGCAGTTTTGCGATGCCCCTGGGGTGCCCTTTGCAGCTGAAGTGTGCCCGGAGCTCTGGGCCTTTTAGTTTGCGGAACCCTAACCCTAGGCGTAACCCTAACCCTAACCCTAGGCAGGGCAGCCAATCAGCCTAGGGTTAGGGCAGGTGCAGAGGAGAAAGCCCTCGAGGAGGCCAGCTTGTGGCAGTTTTGCGATGCCCCTGGGATGCCCTTTGCAGCTGCAGTGTGCCCGGAGCTCTGGGCCTTTTAGTTTGCGGAACCCTAACCCTAGGCGTAACCCTAACCCTAACCCTAACCCTAGGCAGGGCAGCCAATCAGCCTAGGGTTAGGGCAGGTGCCAAGGAGAAAGCCCTCGAGGAGGCCAGCTTGTGGCAGTTTTGCGATGCCCCTGGGATGCCCTTTGCAGCTGCAGTGTGCCCGGAGCTCTGGGCCTTTCAGTTTGCGGAACCCTAACCCTAGGCGTAACCCTAACCCTAACCCTAGGCAGGGCAGCCAATCAGGCTAGGGTTAGGGCAGGTGCCAAGGAGAAAGCCCTCGAGGAGGCCAGCTTGTGGCAGTTTTGCGATGCCCCTGGGATGCCCTTTGCAGCTGCAGTGTGCCCGGAGCTCTGGGCCTTTTAGTTTGCGGAACCCTAACCCTAGGCGTAACCCTAACCCTAACCCTAGGCAGGGCAGCCAATCAGGCTAGGGTTAGGGCAGGTGCCAAGGAGAAAGCCCTCGAGGAGGCAAGCTTGTGGCAGTTTTGCGATGCCCCTGGGGTGCCCTTTGCAGCTGAAGTGTGCCCGGAGCTCTGGGCCTTTTAGTTTGCGGAACCCTAACCCTAGGCGTAACCCTAACCCTAACCCTAGGCAGGGCAGCCAATCAGCCTAGGGTTAGGGCAGGTGCCAAGGAGAAAGCCCTCGAGGAGGCCAGCTTGTGGCAGTTTTGCGATACCCCTGGGATGCCCTTTGCAGCTGCAGTGTGCCCGGAGCTCTGGGCCTTTTAGTTTGCGGAACCCTAACCCTAGGCGTAACCCTAACCCTAACCCTAACCCTAGGCAGGGCAGCCAATCAGCCTAGGGTTAGGGCAGGTGCCAAGGAGAAAGCCCTCGAGGAGGCCAGCTTGTGGCAGTTTTGCGATGCCCCTGGGATGCCCTTTGCAGCTGCAGTGTGCCCGGAGCTCTGGGCCTTTTAGTTTGCGGAACCCTAACCCTAGGCGTAACCCTAACCCTAACCCTAGGCAGGGCAGCCAATCAGGCTAGGGTTAGGGCAGGTGCCAAGGAGAAAGCCCTCGAGGAGGCCAGCTTGTGGCAGTTTTGCGATGCCCCTGGGATGCCCTTTGCAGCTGCAGTGTGCCTGGAACTCTGGGCCTTTTAGTTTGCGGAAGCCTGACCCCTAAGTGTAACCCTAACCCTAACCCTAACCCTAGGCAGGGCAGCCAATCAGGCTAGGGTTAGGGCAGGTGCCAAGGAGAAAGCCCTCGAGGAGGCCAACTTGTGGCAGTTTTGCGATGCCCCTGGGATGCCCTTTGCAGCTGCAGTGTGCCCGGAGCTCTGGGCCTTTTAGTTTGCGGAACCCTAACCCTAGGCGTAACCCTAACCCTAACCCTAGGCAGGGCAGCCAATCAGCCTAGGGTTAGGGCAGGTGCCAAGGAGAAAGCCCTCGAGGAGGCAAGCTTGTGGCAGTTTTGCGATGCCCCTGGGATGCCCTTTGCAGCTGAAGCGTGCCCGGAGCTCTGGGCCTTTTAGTTTGCGGAACCCTAACCCTAGGCGTAACCCTAACCCTAACCCTAACCCTAGGCAGGGCAGCCAATCAGCCTAGGGTTAGGGCAGGTGCCAAGGAGAAAGCCCTCGAGGAGGCCAGCTTGTGGCAGTTTTGCGATGCCCCTGGGATGCCCTTTGCAGCTGCAGTGTGCCCGGAGCTCTGGGCCTTTTAGTTTGCGGAACCCTAACCCTAGGCGTAACCCTAACCCTAACCCTAGGCAGGGCAGCCAATCAGGCTAGGGTTAGGGCAGGTGCCAAGGAGAAAGCCCTCGAGGAGGCCAGCTTGTGGCAGTTTTGTGATGCCCCTGGGATGCCCTTTGCAGCTGCAGTGTGCCCGGAGCTCTGGGCCTTTTAGTTTGCGGAACCCTAACCCTAGGCGTAACCCTAACCCTAACCCTAACCCTAGGCAGGGCAGCCAATCAGCCTAGGGTTAGGGCAGGTGCCAAGGAGAAAGCCCTCGAGGAGGCCAGCTTGTGGCAGTTTTGCGATGCCCCTGGGATGCCCTTTGCAGCTGCAGTGTGCCCGGAGCTCTGGGCCTTTTAGTTTGCGGAACCCTAACCCTAGGCGTAACCCTAACCCTAACCCTAGGCAGGGCAGCCAATCAGCCTAGGGTTAGGGCAGGTGCCAAGGAGAAAGCCCTCGAGGAGGCCAGCTTGTGGCAGTTTTGCGATGCCCCTGGGATGCCCTTTGCAGCTGAAGTGTGTCCGGAACTCTGGGCCTTTTAGTTTGCGTAAGCCTGACCCCTAAGTGTAACCCTAACCCTAACCCTAACCCTAGGCAGGGCAGCCAATCAGCCTAGGGTTAGGGCAGGTGCCAAGGAGAAAGCCCTCGAGGAGGCCAGCTTGTGGCAGTTTTGCGATGCCCCTGGGATGCCCTTTGCAGCTGCAGTGTGCCCGGAACTCTGGGCCTTTTAGTTTCCAGAAGCCTGACCCCTAAGTGTAACCCTAACCCTAACCCTAACCCTAGGCAGGGCAGCCAATCAGGCTAGGGTTAGGGCAGGTGCCAAGGAGAAAGCCCTCGAGGAGGCCAGCTTGTGGCAGTTTTGCGATGCCCCTGGGATGCCCTTTGCAGCTGCAGTGTGCCCGGAGCTCTGGGCCTTTTAGTTTGCGGAACCCTAACCCTAGGCGTAACCCTAACCCTAACCCTAGGCAGGGTAGCCAATCAGGCTAGGGTTAGGGCAGGTGCCAAGGAGAAAGCCCTCGAGGAGGCAAGCTTGTGGCAGTTTTGCGATGCCCCTGGGGTGCCCTTTGCAGCTGAAGTGTGCCCGGAGCTCTGGGCCTTTTAGTTTGCGGAACCCTAACCCTAGGCGTAACCCTAACCCTAACCCTAGGCAGGGCAGCCAATCAGCCTAGGGTTAGGGCAGGTGCCAAGGAGAAAGCCCTCGAGGAGGCCAGCTTGTGGCAGTTTTGCGATGCCCCTGGGATGCCCTTTGCAGCTGCAGTGTGCCCGGAGCTCTGGGCCTTTTAGTTTGCGGAACCCTAACCCTAGGCGTAACCCTAACCCTAACCCTAGGCAGGGCAGGCAATCAGCCTAGGGTTAGGGCAGGTGCCAAGGAGAAAGCCCTCGAGGAGGCCAGCTTGTGGCAGTTTTGCGATGCCCCTGGGATGCCCTTTGCAGCTGCAGTGTGCCCGGAACTCTGGGCCTTTTAGTTTGCGGAAGCCTGACCCCTAAGTGTAACCCTAACCCTAACCCTAACCCTAACCCTAGGCAGGGCAGCCAATCAGCCTAGGGTTAGGGCAGGTGCCAAGGAGAAAGCCCTCGAGGAGGCCAGCTTGTGGCAGTTTTGCGATGCCCCTGGGATGCCCTTTGCAGCTGCAGTGTGCCCGGAGCTCTGGGCCTTTTAGTTTGCGGAACCCTAACCCTAGGCGTAACCCTAACCCTAACCCTAGGCAGGGCAGCCAATCAGGCTAGGGTTAGGGCAGGTGCCAAGGAGAAAGCCCTCGAGGAGGCAAGCTTGTGGCAGTTTTGCGATGCCCCTGGGGTGCCCTTTGCAGCTGAAGTGTGCCCGGAGCTCTGGGCCTTTTAGTTTGCGGAACCCTAACCCTAGGCGTAACCCTAACCCTAACCCTAACCCTAGGCAGGGCAGCCAATCAGCCTAGGGTTAGGGCAGGTGCCAAGGAGAAAGCCCTCGAGGAGGCCAGCTTGTGGCAGTTTTGCGATGCCCCTGGGATGCCCTTTGCAGCTGCAGTGTGCCCGGACCTCTGGGCCTTTTAGTTTGCGGAACCCTAACCCTAGGCGTAACCCTAACCCTAACCCTAGGCAGGGCAGCCAATCAGGCTAGGGTTAGGGCAGGTGCCAAGGAGAAAGCCCTCGAGGAGGCCAGCTTGTGGCAGTTTTGCGATGCCCCTGGGATGCCCTTTGCAGCTGCAGTGTGCCCGGAGCTCTGGGCCTTTTAGTTTGCGGAACCCTAACCCTAGGCGTAACCCTAACCCTAACCCTAGGCAGGGCAGCCAATCAGGCTAGGGTTAGGGCAGGTGCCAAGGAGAAAGCCCTCGAGGAGGCCAGCTTGTGGCAGTTTTGCGATGCCCCTGGGATGCCCTTTGCAGCTGCAGTGTGCCCGGAACTCTGGGCCTTTTAGTTTGCGGAAGCCTGACCCCTAAGTGTAACCCTAACCCTAACCCTAACCCTAACCTTAGGCAGGGCAGCCAATCAGCCTAGGGTTAGGGCAGGTGCCAAGGAGAAAGCCCTCGAGGAGGCCAGCTTGTGGCAGTTTTGCGATGCCCCTGGGATGCCCTTTGCAGCTGCAGTGTGCCCGGAGCTCTGGGCCTTTTAGTTTGCGGAAGCCTGACCCCTAAGTGTAACCCTAACCCTAACCCTAACCCTAACCCTAGGCAGGGCAGCCAATCAGCCTAGGGTTAGGGCAGGTGCCAAGGAGAAAGCCCTCGAGGAGGCCAGCTTGTGGCAGTTTTCCGATGCCCCTGGGATGCCCTTTGCAGCTGCAGTGTGCCCGGAGCTCTGGGCCTTTTAGTTTGCGGAACCCTAACCCTAGGCGTAACCCTAACCCTAACCCTAGGCAGGGCAGCCAATCAGCCTAGGGTTAGGGCAGGTGCCAAGGAGAAAGCCCTCGAGGAGGCAAGCTTGTGGCAGTTTTGCGATGCCCCTGGGGTGCCCTTTGCAGCTGAAGTGTGCCCGGAGCTCTGGGCCTTTTAGTTTGCGGAACCCTAACCCTAGGCGTAACCCTAACCCTAACCCTAACCCTAGGCAGGGCAGCCAATCAGCCTAGGGTTAGGGCAGGTGCCAAGGAGAAAGCCCTCGAGGAGGCCAGCTTGTGGCAGTTTTGCGATGCCCCTGGGATGCCCTTTGCAGCTGCAGTGTGCCCGGAGCTCTGGGCCTTTTAGTTTGCGGAACCCTAACCCTAGGCGTAACCCTAACCCTAACCCTAGGCAGGGCAGCCAATCAGGCTAGGGTTAGGGCAGGTGCCAAGGAGAAAGCCCTCGAGGAGGCCAGCTTGTGGCAGTTTTGCGATGCCCCTGGGATGCCCTTTGCAGCTGCAGTGTGCCCGGAACTCTGGGCCTTTTAGTTTGCGGAAGCCTGACCCCTAAGTGTAACCCTAACCCTAACCCTAACCCTAACCCTAGGCAGGGCAGCCAATCAGCCTAGGGTTAGGGCAGGTGCCAAGGAGAAAGCCCTCGAGGAGGCCAGCTTGTGGCAGTTTTGCGATGCCCCTGGGATGCCCTTTTCAGCTGCAGTGTGCCCGGAGCTCTGGGCCTTTTAGTTTGCGGAAGCCTGACCCCTAAGTGTAACCCTAACCCTAACCCTAACCCTAACCCTAGGCAGGGCAGCCAATCAGCCTAGGGTTAGGGCAGGTGCCAAGGAGAAAGCCCTCGAGGAGGCCAGCTTGTGGCAGTTTTGCAATGCCCCTGGGATGCCCTTTGCAGCTGCAGTGTGCCCGGAGCTCAGGGCCTTTTAGTTTGCGGAAGCCTGACCCCTAAGTGTAACCCTAACCCTAACCCTAACCCTAGGCAGGGCAGCCAATCAGCCTAGGGTTAGGGCAGGTGCCAAGGAGAAAGCCCTCGAGGAGGCCAGCTTGTGGCAGTTTTGCGATGCCCCTGGGATGCCCTTTGCAGCTGCAGTGTGCCCGGAGCTCTGGGCCTTTTAGTTTGCGGAACCCTAACCCTAGGCGTAACCCTAACCCTAACCCTAGGCAGGGCAGCCAATCAGGCTAGGGTTAGGGCAGGTGCCAAGGAGAAAGCCCTCGAGGAGGCCAGCTTGTGGCAGTTTTGCGATGCCCCTGGGATGCCCTTTGCAGCTGCAGTGTGCCCGGAACTCTGGGCCTTTTAGTTTGCGGAAGCCTGACCCCTAAGTGTAACCCTAACCCTAACCCTAACCTTAGGCAGGGCAGCCAATCAGCCTAGGGTTAGGGCAGGTGCCAAGGAGAAAGCCCTCGAGGAGGCCAGCTTGTGGCAGTTTTGCGATGCCCCTGGGATGCCCTTTGCAGCTGCAGTGTGCCCGGAGCTCTGGGCCTTTTAGTTTGCGGAAGCCTGACCCCTAAGTGTAACCCTAACCCTAACCCTAACCCTAACCCTAGGCAGGGCAGCCAATCAGCCTAGGGTTAGGGCAGGTGCCAAGGAGAAAGCCCTCGAGGAGGCCAGCTTGTGGCAGTTTTGCGATGCCCCTGGGATGCCCTTTGCAGCTGCAGTGTGCCCGGAGCTCTGGGCCTTTTAGTTTGCGGAACCCTAACCCTAGGCGTAACCCTAACCCTAACCCTAGGCAGGGCAGCCAATCAGCCTAGGGTTAGGGCAGGTGCCAAGGAGAAAGCCCTCAAGGAGGCAAGCTTGTGGCAGTTTTGCGATGCCCCTGGGGTGCCCTTTGCAGCTGAAGTGTGCCCGGAGCTCTGGGCCTTTTAGTTTGCGGAACCCTAACCCTAGGCGTAACCCTAACCCTAACCCTAACCCTAGGCAGGGCAGCCAATCAGCCTAGGGTTAGGGCAGGTGCCAAGGAGAAAGCCCTCGAGGAGGCCAGCTTGTGGCAGTTTTGCGATGCCCCTGGGATGCCCTTTGCAGCTGCAGTGTGCCCGGAGCTCTGGGCCTTTTAGTTTGCGGAACCCTAACCCTAGGCGTAACCCTAACCCTAACCCTAGGCAGGGCAGCCAATCAGCCTAGGGTTAGGGCAGGTGCCAAGGAGAAAGCCCTCGAGGAGGCCAGCTTGTGGCAGTTTTGCGATGCCCCTGGGATGCCCTTTGCAGCTGCAGTGTGCCCGGAACTCTGGGCCTTTTAGTTTGCGGAAGCCTGACCCCTAAGTGTAACCCTAACCCTAACCCTAACCCTAACCCTAGGCAGGGCAGCCAATCAGCCTAGGGTTAGGGCAGGTGCCAAGGAGAAAGCCCTCGAGGAGGCCAGCTTGTGGCAGTTTTGCGATGCCCCTGGGATGCCCTTTGCAGCTGCAGTGTGCCCGGAACTCTGGGCCTTTTAGTTTGCGGAAGCCTGACCCCTAAGTGTAACCCTAACCCTAACCCTAACCCTAGGCAGGGCAGCCAATCAGCCTAGGGTTAGGGCAGGTGCCAAGGAGAAAGCCCTCGAGGAGGCCAGCTTGTGGCAGTTTTGCGATGCCCCTGGGATGCCCTTTGCAGCTGCAGTGTGCCCGGAGCTCTGGGCCTTTTAGTTTGCGGAAGCCTGACCCCTAAGTGTAACCCTAACCCTAACCCTAGGCAGGGCAGCCAATCAGCCTAGGGTTAGGGCAGGTGCCAAGGAGAAAGCCCTCGAGGAGGCCAGCTTGTGGCAGTTTTGCAATGCCCCTGGGATGCCCTTTGCAGCTGCAGTGTGCCCGGAACTCTGGGCCTTTTAGTTTGCGGAAGCCTGACCCCTAAGTGTAACCCTAACCCTAACCCTAGGCAGGGCAGCCAATCAGCCTAGGGTTAGGGCAGGTGCCAAGGAGAAAGCCCTCGAGGAGGCCAGCTTGTGGCAGTTTGGCGATGCCCCTGGGATGCCCTTTGCAGCTGCAGTGTGCCCGGAGCTCTGGGCCTTTTAGTTTGCGGAACCCTAACCCTAGGCGTAACCCTAACCCTAACCCTAGGCAGGGCAGCCAATCAGCCTAGGGTTAGGGCAGGTGCCAAGGAGAAAGCCCTCGAGGAGGCAAGCTTGTGGCAGTTTTGCGATGCCCCTGGGATGCCCTTTGCAGCTGCAGTGTGCCCGGAGCTCTGGGCCTTTTAGTTTGCGGAACCCTAACCCTAGGCGTAACCCTAACCCTAACCCTAACCCTAGGCAGGGCAGCCAATCAGCCTAGGGTTAGGGCAGGTGCCAAGGAGAAAGCCCTCGAGGAGGCCAGCTTGTGGCAGTTTTGCGATGCCCCTGGGATGCCCTTTGCAGCTGCAGTGTGCCCGGAGCTCTGGGCCTTTTAGTTTGCGGAACCCTAACCCTAGGCGTAACCCTAACCCTAACCCTAGGCAGGGCAGCCAATCAGGCTAGGGTTAGGGCAGGTGCCAAGGAGAAAGCCCTCGAGGAGGCCAGCTTGTGGCAGTTTTGCGATGCCCCTGGGATGCCCTTTGCAGCTGCAGTGTGCCCGGAGCTCTGGGCCTTTTAGTTTGCGGAAGCCTAACCCTAGGCGTAACCCTAACCCTAACCCTAGGCAGGGCAGCCAATCAGCCTAGGGTTAGGGCAGGTGCCAAGGAGAAAGCCCTCGAGGAGGCCAGCTTGTGGCAGTTTTGCGATGCCCCTGGGATGCCCTTTGCAGCTGCAGTGTGCCCGGAGCTCTGGGCCTTTTAGTTTGCGGAAGCCTGACCCCTAAGTGTAACCCTAACCCTAACCCTAACCCTAACCCTAGGCAGGGCAGCCAATCAGCCTAGGGTTAGGGCAGGTGCCAAGGAGAAAGCCCTCGAGGAGGCCAGCTTGTGGCAGTTTTGCGATGCCCCTGGGATGCCCTTTGCAGCTGCAGTGTGCCCGGAGCTCAGGGCCTTTTAGTTTGCGGAAGCCTGACCCCTAAGTGTAACCCTAACCCTAACCCTAACCCTAGGCAGGGCAGCCAATCAGCCTAGGGTTAGGGCAGGTGCCAAGGAGAAAGCCCTCGAGGAGGCCAGCTTGTGGCAGTTTTGCGATGCCCCTGGGATGCCCTTTGCAGCTGCAGTGTGCCCGGAGCTCTGGGCCTTTTAGTTTGCGGAACCCTAACCCTAGGCGTAACCCTAATCCTAACCCTAGGCAGGGCAGCCAATCAGGCTAGGGTTAGGGCAGGTGCCAAGGAGAAAGCCCTCGAGGAGGCAAGCTTGTGGCAGTTTTGCGATGCCCCTGGGGTGCCCTTTGCAGCTGCAGTGTGCCCGGAGCTCTGGGCCTTTTAGTTTGCGGAAGCCTAACCCTAGGCGTAACCCTAACCCTAACCCTAACCCTAGGCAGGGCAGCCAATCAGCCTAGGGTTAGGGCAGGTGCCAAGGAGAAAGCCCTCGAGGAGGCCAGCTTGTGGCAGTTTTGCGATGCCCCTGGGATGCCCTTTGCAGCTGCAGTGTGCCCGGAGCTCTGGGCCTTTTAGTTTGCGGAACCCTAACCCTAGGCGTAACCCTAACCCTAACCCTAGGCAGGGCAGCCAATCAGCCTAGGGTTAGGGCAGGTGCCAAGGAGAAAGCCCTCGAGGAGGCCAGCTTGTGGCAGTTTTGCGATGCCCCTGGGATGCCCTTTGCAGCTGCAGTGTGCCCGGAACTCTGGGCCTTTTAGTTTGCGGAAGCCTGACCCCTAAGTGTAACCCTAACCCTAACCCTAACCCTAACCCTAGGCAGGGCAGCCAATCAGCCTAGGGTTAGGGCAGGTGCCAAGGAGAAAGCCCTCGAGGAGGCCAGCTTGTGGCAGTTTTGCGATGCCCCTGGGATGCCCTTTGCAGCTGCAGTGTGCCCGGAGCTCTGGGCCTTTTAGTTTGCGGAACCCTAACCCTAGGCGTAACCCTAACCCTAACCCTAACCCTAGGCAGGGCAGCCAATCAGGCTAGGGTTAGGGCAGGTGCCAAGGAGAAAGCCCTCGAGGAGGCCAGCTTGTGGCAGTTTTGCGATGCCCCTGGGGTGCCCTTTGCAGCTGAAGTGTGCCCGGAGCTCTGGGCCTTTTAGTTTGCGGAACCCTAACCCTAGGCGTAACCCTAACCCTAACCCTAGGCAGGGCAGCCAATCAGCCTAGGGTTAGGGCAGGTGCCAAGGAGAAAGCCCTCGAGGAGGCCAGCTTGTGGCAGTTTTGCGATGCCCCTGGGATGCCCTTTGCAGCTGCAGTGTGCCCCGAACTCTGGGCCTTTTAGTTTGCGGAAGCCTGACCCCTAAGTGTAACCCTAACCCTAACCCTAACCCTAACCCTAGGCAGGGCAGCCAATCAGCCTAGGGTTAGGGCAGGTGCCAAGGAGAAAGCCCTCGAGGAGGCCAGCTTGTGGCAGTTTTGCGATGCCCCTGGGATGCCCTTTGCAGCTGCAGTGTGCCCGGAGCTCTGGGCCTTTTAGTTTGCGGAAGCCTGACCCCTAAGTGTAACCCTAACCCTAACCCTAACCCTAACCCTAGGCAGGGCAGCCAATCAGCCTAGGGTTAGGGCAGGTGCCAAGGAGAAAGCCCTCGAGGAGGCCAGCTTGTGGCAGTTTTGCGATGCCCCTGGGATGCCCTTTGCAGCTGCAGTGTGCCCGGAGCTCTGGGCCTTTTAGTTTGCGGAACCCTAAGCCTAGGCGTAACCCTAACCCTAACCCTAGGCAGGGCAGCCAATCAGGCTAGGGTTAGGGCAGGTGCCAAGGAGAAAGCCCTCGAGGAGGCAAGCTTGTGGCAGTTTTGCGATGCCCCTGGGGTGCCCTTTGCAGCTGCAGTGTGCCCGGAGCTCTGGGCCTTTTAGTTTGCGGAACCCTAACCCTAGGCGTAACCCTAACCCTAACCCTAACCCTAGGCAGGGCAGCCAATCAGGCTAGGGTTAGGGCAGGTGCCAAGGAGAAAGCCCTCGAGGAGGCCAGCTTGTGGCAGTTTTGCGATGCCCCTGGGATGCCCTTTGCAGCTGCAGTGTGCCCGGAGCTCTGGGCCTTTTAGTTTGCGGAACCCTAACCCTAGGCGTAACCCTAACCCTAACCCTAGGCAGGGCAGCCAATCAGGCTAGGGTTAGGGCAGGTGCCAAGGAGAAAGCCCTCGAGGAGGCCAGCTTGTGGCAGTTTTGCGATGCCCCTGGGATGCCCTTTGCAGCTGCAGTGTGCCCGGAACTCTGGGCCTTTTAGTTTGCGGAAGCCTGACCCCTAAGTGTAACCCTAACCCTAACCCTAACCCTAACCCTAGGCAGAGCAGCCAATCAGCCTAGGGTTAGGGCAGGTGCCAAGGAGAAAGCCCTCGAGGAGGCCAGCTTGTGGCAGTTTTGCGATGCCCCTGGGATGCCCTTTGCAGCTGCAGTGTGCCCGGAGCTCTGGGCCTTTTAGTTTGCGGAAGCCTGACCCCTAAGTGTAACCCTAACCCTAACCCTAACCCTAGGCAGGGCAGCCAATCAGCCTAGGGTTAGGGCAGGTGCCAAGGAGAAAGCCCTCGAGGAGGCCAGCTTGTGGCAGTTTTGCGATGCCCCTGGGATGCCCTTTGCAGCTGCAGTGTGCCCGGAGCTCTGGGCCTTTTAGTTTGCGGAACCCTAACCCTAGGCGTAACCCTAATCCTAACCCTAGGCAGGGCAGCCAATCAGGCTAGGGTTAGGGCAGGTGCCAAGGAGAAAGCCCTCGAGGAGGCAAGCTTGTGGCAGTTTTGCGATGCCCCTGGGATGCCCTTTGCAGCTGCAGTGTGCCCGGAGCTCTGGGCCTTTTAGTTTGCGGAAGCCTAACCCTAGGCGTAACCCTAACCCTAACCCTAACCCTAGGCAGGGCAGCCAATCAGCCTAGGGTTAGGGCAGGTGCCAAGGAGAAAGCCCTCGAGGAGGCCAGCTTGTGGCAGTTTTGCGATGCCCCTGGGATGCCCTTTGCAGCTGCAGTGTGCCCGGAGCTCTGGGCCTTTTAGTTTGCGGAACCCTAACCCTAGGCGTAACCCTAACCCTAACCCTAGGCAGGGCAGCCAATCAGCCTAGGGTTAGGGCAGGTGCCAAGGAGAAAGCCCTCGAGGAGGCCAGCTTGTGGCAGTTTTGCGATGCCCCTGGGATGCCCTTTGCAGCTGCAGTGTGCCCGGAACTCTGGGCCTTTTAGTTTGCGGAAGCCTGACCCCTAAGTGTAACCCTAACCCTAACCCTAACCCTAACCCTAGGCAGGGCAGCCAATCAGCCTAGGGTTAGGGCAGGTGCCAAGGAGAAAGCCCTCGAGGAGGCCAGCTTGTGGCAGTTTTGCGATGCCCCTGGGATGCCCTTTGCAGCTGCAGTGTGCCCGGAGCTCTGGGCCTTTTAGTTTGCGGAACCCTAACCCTAGGCGTAACCCTAACCCTAACCCTAACCCTAGGCAGGGCAGCCAATCAGGCTAGGGTTAGGGCAGGTGCCAAGGAGAAAGCCCTCGAGGAGGCCAGCTTGTGGCAGTTTTGCGATGCCCCTGGGGTGCCCTTTGCAGCTGAAGTGTGCCCGGAGCTCTGGGCCTTTTAGTTTGCGGAACCCTAACCCTAGGCGTAACCCTAACCCTAACCCTAGGCAGGGCAGCCAATCAGCCTAGGGTTAGGGCAGGTGCCAAGGAGAAAGCCCTCGAGGAGGCCAGCTTGTGGCAGTTTTGCGATGCCCCTGGGATGCCCTTTGCAGCTGCAGTGTGCCCGGAACTCTGGGCCTTTTAGTTTGCGGAAGCCTGACCCCTAAGTGTAACCCTAACCCTAACCCTAACCCTAACCCTAGGCAGGGCAGCCAATCAGCCTAGGGTTAGGGCAGGTGCCAAGGAGAAAGCCCTCGAGGAGGCCAGCTTGTGGCAGTTTTGCGATGCCCCTGGGATGCCCTTTGCAGCTGCAGTGTGCCCGGAGCTCTGGGCCTTTTAGTTTGCGGAAGCCTGACCCCTAAGTGTAACCCTAACCCTAACCCTAACCCTAACCCTAGGCAGGGCAGCCAATCAGCCTAGGGTTAGGGCAGGTGCCAAGGAGAAAGCCCTCGAGGAGGCCAGCTTGTGGCAGTTTTGCGATGCCCCTGGGATGCCCTTTGCAGCTGCAGTGTGCCCGGAGCTCTGGGCCTTTTAGTTTGCGGAAGCCTGACCCCTAAGTGTAACCCTAACCCTAACCCTAACCCTAGGCAGGGCAGCCAATCAGGCTAGGGTTAGGGCAGGTGCCAAGGAGAAAGCCCTCGAGGAGGCCAGCTTGTGGCAGTTTTGCGATGCCCCTGGGATGCCCTTTGCAGCTGCAGTGTGCCCGGAGCTCTGGGCCTTTTAGTTTGCGGAAGCCTAACCCTAGGCGTAACCCTAACCCTAACCCTAGGCAGGGCAGCCAATCAGCCTAGGGTTAGGGCAGGTGCCAAGGAGAAAGCCCTCGAGGAGGCCAGCTTGTGGCAGTTTTGCGATGCCCCTGGGATGCCCTTTGCAGCTGCAGTGTGCCCGGAGCTCTGGGCCTTTTAGTTTGCGGAACCCTAACCCTAGGCGTAACCCTAACCCTAACCCTAGGCAGGGCAGCCAATCAGGCTAGGGTTAGGGCAGGTGCCAAGGAGAAAGCCCTCGAGGAGGCCAGCTTGTGGCAGTTTTGCGATGCCCCTGGGATGCCCTTTGCAGCTGCAGTGTGCCCGGAGCTCTGGGCCTTTTAGTTTGCGGAACCCTAACCCTAGGCGTAACCCTAACCCTAACCCTAGGCAGGGCAGGCAATCAGCCTAGGGTTAGGGCAGGTGCCAAGGAGAAAGCCCTCGAGGAGGCCAGCTTGTGGCAGTTTTGCGATGCCCCTGGGATGCCCTTTGCAGCTGCAGTGTGCCCGGAACTCTGGGCCTTTTATTTTGCGGAAGCCTGACCCCTAAGTGTAACCCTAACCCTAACCCTAACCCTAACCCTAGGCAGGGCAGCCAATCAGCCTAGGGTTAGGGCAGGTGCCAAGGAGAAAGCCCTCGAGGAGGCCAGCTTGTGGCAGTTTTGCGATGCCCCTGGGATGCCCTTTGCAGCTGCAGTGTGCCCGGAGCTCTGGGCCTTTTAGTTTGCGGAAGCCTGACCCCTAAGTGTAACCCTAACCCTAACCCTAACCCTAACCCTAGGCAGGGCAGCCAATCAGCCTAGGGTTAGGGCAGGTGCCAAGGAGAAAGCCCTCGAGGAGGCCAGCTTGTGGCAGTTTTGCGATGCCCCTGGGATGCCCTTTGCAGCTGCAGTGTGCCCGGAGCTCTGGGCCTTTTAGTTTGCGGAACCCTAACCCTAGGCGTAACCCTAACCCTAACCCTAGGCAGGGCAGCCAATCAGGCTAGGGTTAGGGCAGGTGCCAAGGAGAAAGCCCTCGAGGAGGCAAGCTTGTGGCAGTTTTGCGATGCCCCTGGGGTGCCCTTTGCAGCTGAAGCGTGCCCGGAGCTCTGGGCCTTTTAGTTTGCGGAACCCTAACCTAGGCGTAACCCTAACCCTAACCCTAACCCTAGGCAGGGCAGCCAATCAGCCTAGGGTTAGGGCAGGTGCCAAGGAGAAAGCCCTCGAGGAGGCCAGCTTGTGGCAGTTTTGCGATGCCCCTGGGATGCCCTTTGCAGCTGCAGTGTGCCCGGAGCTCTGGGCCTTTTAGTTTGCGGAACCCTAACCCTAGGCGTAACCCTAATCCTAACCCTAGGCAGGGCAGCCAATCAGGCTAGGGTTAGGGCAGGTGCCAAGGAGAAAGCCCTCGAGGAGGCAAGCTTGTGGCAGTTTTGCGATGCCCCTGGGATGCCCTTTGCAGCTGCAGTGTGCCCGGAACTCTGGGCCTTTTATTTTGCGGAAGCCTGACCCCTAAGTGTAACCCTAACCCTAACCCTAACCCTAACCCTAGGCAGGGCAGCCAATCAGCCTAGGGTTAGGGCAGGTGCCAAGGAGAAAGCCCTCGAGGAGGCCAGCTTGTGGCAGTTTTGCGATGCCCCTGGGATGCCCTTTGCAGCTGCAGTGTGCCCGGAGCTCTGGGCCTTTTAGTTTGCGGAAGCCTGACCCCTAAGTGTAACCCTAACCCTAACCCTAACCCTAACCCTAGGCAGGGCAGCCAATCAGCCTAGGGTTAGGGCAGGTGCCAAGGAGAAAGCCCTCGAGGAGGCCAGCTTGTGGCAGTTTTGCGATGCCCCTGGGATGCCCTTTGCAGCTGCAGTGTGCCCGGAGCTCTGGGCCTTTTAGTTTGCGGAACCCTAACCCTAGGCGTAACCCTAACCCTAACCCTAGGCAGGGCAGCCAATCAGGCTAGGGTTAGGGCAGGTGCCAAGGAGAAAGCCCTCGAGGAGGCAAGCTTGTGGCAGTTTTGCGATGCCCCTGGGGTGCCCTTTGCAGCTGAAGCGTGCCCGGAGCTCTGGGCCTTTTAGTTTGCGGAACCCTAACCTAGGCGTAACCCTAACCCTAACCCTAACCCTAGGCAGGGCAGCCAATCAGCCTAGGGTTAGGGCAGGTGCCAAGGAGAAAGCCCTCGAGGAGGCCAGCTTGTGGCAGTTTTGCGATGCCCCTGGGATGCCCTTTGCAGCTGCAGTGTGCCCGGAGCTCTGGGCCTTTTAGTTTGCGGAACCCTAACCCTAGGCGTAACCCTAACCCTAACCCTAGGCAGGGCAGCCAATCAGGCTAGGGTTAGG
This sequence comes from Fringilla coelebs, assembly GCF_963513975.1. Classification (NCBI taxonomy): domain Eukaryota; kingdom Metazoa; phylum Chordata; class Aves; order Passeriformes; family Fringillidae; genus Fringilla; species Fringilla coelebs. The sequence continues at coordinate 1,271,925 of NC_140053.1, forward strand.
GCAGGTGCCAAGGAGAAAGCCCTGGAGGAGGCCAGCTTGTGGCAGTTTTGCGATGCCCCTGGGATGCCCTTTGCAGCTGAAGTGTGTCCGGAACTCTGGGCCTTTTAGTTTGCGGAAGCCTGACCCCTAAGTGTAACCCTAACCCTAACCCTAACCCTAACCCTAACCCTAGGCAGGGCAGCCAATCAGCCTAGGGTTAGGGCAGGTGCCAAGGAGAAAGCCCTCGAGGAGGCCAGCTTGTGGCAGTTTTGCGATGCCCCTGGGATGCCCTTTGCAGCTGCAGTGTGCCCGGAACTCTGGGCCTTTTAGTTTGCAGAAGCCTGACCCCTAAGTGTAACCCTAACCCTAACCCTAACCCTAGGCAGGGCAGCCAATCAGGCTAGGGTTAGGGCAGGTGCCAAGGAGAAAGCCCTCGAGGAGGCCAGCTTGTGGCAGTTTTGCGATGCCCCTGGGATGCCCTTTGCAGCTGCAGTGTGCCCGTAGCTCTGGGCCTTTTAGTTTGCGGAACCCTAACCCTAGGCGTAACCCTAACCCTAACCCTAGGCAGGGCAGCCATTCAGCCTAGGGTTAGGGCAGGTGCCAAGGAGAAAGCCCTCGAGGAGGCAAGCTTGTGGCAGTTTTGCGATGCCCCTGGGGTGCCCTTTGCAGCTGAAGCGTGCCCGGAGCTCTGGGCCTTTTAGTTTGCGGAACCCTAACCCTAGGCGTAACCCTAACCCTAACCCTAACCCTAGGCAGGGCAGCCAATCAGCCTAGGGTTAGGGCAGGTGCCAAGGAGAAAGCCCTCGAGGAGGCCAGCTTGTGGCAGTTTTGCGATGCCCCTGGGATGCCCTTTGCAGCTGCAGTGTGCCCGGAGCTCTGGGCCTTTTAGTTTGCGGAACCCTAATCCTAGGCGTAACCCTAACCCTAACCCTAGGCAGGGCAGCCAATCAGGCTAGGGTTAGGGCAGGTGCCAAGGAGAAAGCCCTCGAGGAGGCCAGCTTGTGGCAGTTTTGCGATGCCCCTGGGATGCCCTTTGCAGCTGCAGTGTGCCCGGAGCTCTGGGCCTTTTAGTTTGCGGAACCCTAACCCTAGGCGTAACCCTAACCCTAACCCTAGGCAGGGCAGCCAATCAGCCTAGGGTTAGGGCAGGTGCCAAGGAGAAAGCCCTCGAGGAGGCCAGCTTGTGGCAGTTTTGCGATGCCCCTGGGATGCCCTTTGCAGCTGCAGTGTGCCCGGAACTCTGGGCCTTTTAGTTTGCGGAAGCCTGACCCCTAAGTGTAACCCTAACCCTAACCCTAACCCTAACCCTAGGCAGAGCAGCCAATCAGCCTAGGGTTAGGGCAGGTGCCAAGGAGAAAGCCCTCGAGGAGGCCAGCTTGTGGCAGTTTTGCGATGCCCCTGGGATGCCCTTTGCAGCTGCAGTGTGCCCGGAGCTCTGGGCCTTTTAGTTTGCGGAAGCCTGACCCCTAAGTGTAACCCTAACCCTAACCCTAACCCTAACCCTAGGCAGGGCAGCCAATCAGCCTAGGGTTAGGGCAGGTGCCAAGGAGAAAGCCCTCGAGGAGGCCAGCTTGTGGCAGTTTTGCGATGCCCCTGGGATGCCCTTTGCAGCTGCAGTGTGCCCGGAGCTCTGGGCCTTTTAGTTTGCGGAAGCCTGACCCCTAAGTGTAACCCTAACCCTAACCCTAACCCTAGGCAGGGCAGCCAATCAGGCTAGGGTTAGGGCAGGTGCCAAGGAGAAAGCCCTCGAGGAGGCCAGCTTGTGGCAGTTTTGCGATGCCCCTGGGATGCCCTTTGCAGCTGCAGTGTGCCCGGAGCTCTGGGCCTTTTAGTTTGCGGAAGCCTAACCCTAGGCGTAACCCTAACCCTAACCCTAGGCAGGGCAGCCAATCAGCCTAGGGTTAGGGCAGGTGCCAAGGAGAAAGCCCTCGAGGAGGCCAGCTTGTGGCAGTTTTGCGATGCCCCTGGGATGCCCTTTGCAGCTGCAGTGTGCCCGGAGCTCTGGGCCTTTTAGTTTGCGGAACCCTAACCCTAGGCGTAACCCTAACCCTAACCCTAGGCAGGGCAGCCAATCAGGCTAGGGTTAGGGCAGGTGCCAAGGAGAAAGCCCTCGAGGAGGCCAGCTTGTGGCAGTTTTGCGATGCCCCTGGGATGCCCTTTGCAGCTGCAGTGTGCCCGGAGCTCTGGGCCTTTTAGTTTGCGGAACCCTAACCCTAGGCGTAACCCTAACCCTAACCCTAGGCAGGGCAGGCAATCAGCCTAGGGTTAGGGCAGGTGCCAAGGAGAAAGCCCTCGAGGAGGCCAGCTTGTGGCAGTTTTGCGATGCCCCTGGGATGCCCTTTGCAGCTGCAGTGTGCCCGGAACTCTGGGCCTTTTATTTTGCGGAAGCCTGACCCCTAAGTGTAACCCTAACCCTAACCCTAACCCTAACCCTAGGCAGGGCAGCCAATCAGGCTAGGGTTAGGGCAGGTGCCAAGGAGAAAGCCCTCGAGGAGGCCAGCTTGTGGCAGTTTTGCGATGCCCCTGGGATGCCCTTTGCAGCTGCAGTGTGCCCGGAGCTCTGGGCCTTTTAGTTTGCGGAAGCCTGACCCCTAAGTGTAACCCTAACCCTAACCCTAACCCTAACCCTAGGCAGGGCAGCCAATCAGCCTAGGGTTAGGGCAGGTGCCAAGGAGAAAGCCCTCGAGGAGGCCAGCTTGTGGCAGTTTTGCGATGCCCCTGGGATGCCCTTTGCAGCTGCAGTGTGCCCGGAGCTCTGGGCCTTTTAGTTTGCGGAACCCTAACCCTAGGCGTAACCCTAACCCTAACCCTAGGCAGGGCAGCCAATCAGGCTAGGGTTAGGGCAGGTGCCAAGGAGAAAGCCCTCGAGGAGGCAAGCTTGTGGCAGTTTTGCGATGCCCCTGGGGTGCCCTTTGCAGCTGAAGCGTGCCCGGAGCTCTGGGCCTTTTAGTTTGCGGAACCCTAAACCTAGGCGTAACCCTAACCCTAACCCTAACCCTAGGCAGGGCAGCCAATCAGCCTAGGGTTAGGGCAGGTGCCAAGGAGAAAGCCCTCGAGGAGGCCAGCTTGTGGCAGTTTTGCGATGCCCCTGGGATGCCCTTTGCAGCTGCAGTGTGCCCGGAGCTCTGGGCCTTTTAGTTTGCGGAACCCTAACCCTAGGCGTAACCCTAACCCTAACCCTAGGCAGGGCAGCCAATCAGGCTAGGGTTAGGGCAGGTGCCAAGGAGAAAGCCCTGGAGGAGGCCAGCTTGTGGCAGTTTTGCGATGCCCCTGGGATGCCCTTTGCAGCTGAAGTGTGTCCAGAACTCTGGGCCTTTTAGTTTGCGGAAGCCTGACCCCTAAGTGTAACCCTAACCCTAACCCTAACCCTAACCCTAACCCTAGGCAGGGCAGCCAATCAGCCTAGGGTTAGGGCAGGTGCCAAGGAGAAAGCCCTCGAGGAGGCCAGCTTGTGGCAGTTTTGCGATGCCCCTGGGATGCCCTTTGCAGCTGCAGTGTGCCCGGAACTCTGGGCCTTTTAGTTTGCAGAAGCCTGACCCCTAAGTGTAACCCTAACCCTAACCCTAACCCTAGGCAGGGCAGCCAATCAGCCTAGGGTTAGGGCAGGTGCCAAGGAGAAAGCCCTCGAGGAGGCCAGCTTGTGGCAGTTTTGCGATGCCCCTGGGATGCCCTTTGCAGCTGCATTGTGCCCGGAGCTCAGGGCCTTTTAGTTTGCGGAAGCCTGACCCCTAAGTGTAACCCTAACCCTAACCCTAACCCTAGGCAGGGCAGCCAATCAGGCTAGGGTTAGGGCAGGTGCCAAGGAGAAAGCCCTCGAGGAGGCCAGCTTGTGGCAGTTTTGCGATGCCCCTGGGATGCCCTTTGCAGCTGCAGTGTGCCCGGAGCTCTGGGCCTTTTAGTTTGCGGAACCCTAACCCTAGGCGTAACCCTAACCCTAACCCTAGGCAGGGCAGCCAATCAGCCTAGGGTTAGGGCAGGTGCCAAGGAGAAAGCCCTCGAGGAGGCCAGCTTGTGGCAGTTTTGCGATGCCCCTGGGATGCCCTTTGCAGCTGCAGTGTGCCCGGAGCTCTGGGCCTTTTAGTTTGCGGAACCCTAACCCTAGGCGTAACCCTAACCCTAACCCTAGGCAGGGCAGCCAATCAGCCTAGGGTTAGGGCAGGTGCCAAGGAGAAAGCCCTCGAGGAGGCCAGCTTGTGGCAGTTTTGCGATGCCCCTGGGATGCCCTTTGCAGCTGCAGTGTGCCCGGAGCTCTGGGCCTTTTAGTTTGCGGAAGCCTGACCCCTAAGTGTAACCCTAACCCTAACCCTAACCCCAGGCAGGGCAGCCAATCAGGCTAGGGTTAGGGCAGGTGCCAAGGAGAAAGCCCTCGAGGAGGCCAGCTTGTGGCAGTTTTGCGATGCCCCTGGGATGCCCTTTGCAGCTGCAGTGTGCCCGTAGCTCTGAGCCTTTTAGTTTGCGGAACCCTAACCCTAGGCGTAACCCTAACCCTAACCCTAGGCAGGGCAGCCAATCAGCCTAGGGTTAGGGCAGGTGCCAAGGAGAAAGCCCTCGAGGAGGCCAGCTTGTGGCAGTTTTGCGATGCCCCTGGGATGCCCTTTGCAGCTGCAGTGTGCCCGGAACTCTGGGCCTTTTAGTTTGCGGAAGCCTGACCCCTAAGTGTAACCCTAACCCTAACCCTAACCCTAACCCTAGGCAGGGCAGCCAATCAGCCTAGGGTTAGGGCAGGTGCCAAGGAGAAAGCCCTCGAGGAGGCCAGCTTGTGGCAGTTTTGCGATGCCCCTGGGATGCCCTTTGCAGCTGCAGTGTGCCCGGAGCTCTGGGCCTTTTAGTTTGCGGAAGCCTGACCCCTAAGTGTAACCCTAACCCTAACCCTAACCCTAACCCTAACCCTAGGCAGGGCAGCCAATCAGGCTAGGGTTAGGGCAGGTGCCAAGGAGAAAGCCCTCGAGGAGGCAAGCTTGTGGCAGTTTTGCGATGCCCCTGGGGTGCCCTTTCCAGCTGAAGCGTGCCCGGAGCTCTGGGCCTTTTAGTTTGCGGAACCCTAACCCTAGGCGTAACCCTAACCCTAACCCTAACCCTAACCCTAGGCAGGGCAGCCAATCAGCCTAGGGTTAGGGCAGGTGCCAAGGAGAAAGCCCTCGAGGAGGCCAGCTTGTGGCAGTTTTGCGATGCCCCTGGGATGCCCTTTGCAGCTGCAGTGTGCCCGGAGCTCTGGGCCTTTTAGTTTGCGGAACCCTAACCCTAGGCGTAACCCTAACCCTAACCCTAGGCAGGGCAGCCAATCAGGCTAGGGTTAGGGCAGGTGCCAAGGAGAAAGCCCTCGAGGAGGCCAGCTTGTGGCAGTTTTGCGATGCCCCTGGGGTGCCCTTTGCAGCTGCAGTGTGCCCGGAGCTCTGGGCCTTTTAGTTTGCGGAACCCTAACCCTAGGCGTAACCCTAACCCTAACCCTAACCCTAGGCAGGGCAGCCAATCAGCCTAGGGTTAGGGCAGGTGCCAAGGAGAAAGCCCTCGAGGAGGCCAGCTTGTGGCAGTTTTGCGATGCCCCTGGGATGCCCTTTGCAGCTGCAGTGTGCCCGGAGCTCTGGGCCTTTTAGTTTGCGGAACCCTAACCCTAGGCGTAACCCTAACCCTAACCCTAGGAGGGGCAGCCAATCAGGCTAGGGTTAGGGCAGGTGCCAAGGAGAAAGCCCTCGAGGAGGCAAGCTTGTGGCAGTTTTGCGATGCCCCTGGGATGCCCTTTGCAGCTGCAGTGTGCCCGGAGCTCTGGGCCTTTTAGTTTGCGGAACCCTAACCCTAGGCGTAACCCTAACCCTAACCCTAGGCAGGGCAGCCAATCAGCCTAGGGTTAGGGCAGGTGCCAAGGAGAAAGCCCTGGAGGAGGCCAGCTTGTGGCAGTTTTGCGATGCCCCTGGGATGCCCTTTGCAGCTGAAGTGTGTCCGGAACTCTGGGCCTTTTAGTTTGCGGAAGCCTGACCCCTAAGTGTAACCCTAACCCTAACCCTAACCCTAACCCTAGGCAGGGCAGCCAATCAGCCTAGGGTTAGGGCAGGTGCCAAGGAGAAAGCCCTCGAGGAGGCCAGCTTGTGGCAGTTTTGCGATGCCCCTGGGATGCCCTTTGCAGCTGCAGTGTGCCCGGAGCTCTGGGCCTTTTAGTTTGCGGAACCCTAACCCTAGGCGTAACCCTAACCCTAACCCTAGGCAGGGCAGCCAATCAGCCTAGGGTTAGGGCAGGTGCCAAGGAGAAAGCCCTCGAGGAGGCCAGCTTGTGGCAGTTTTGCGATGCCCCTGGGATGCCCTTTGCAGCTGCAGTGTGCCCGGAGCTCTGGGCCTTTTAGTTTGCGGAACCCTAACCCTAGGCGTAACCCTAACCCTAACCCTAGGCAGGGCAGGCAATCAGCCTAGGGTTAGGGCAGGTGCCAAGGAGAAAGCCCTCGAGGAGGCCAGCTTGTGGCAGTTTTGCGATGCCCCTGGGATGCCCTTTGCAGCTGCAGTGTGCCCGGAGCTCTGGGCCTTTTAGTTTGCGGAACCCTAACCCTAGGCGTAACCCTAACCCTAACCCTAGGCAGGGCAGGCAATCAGCCTAGGGTTAGGGCAGGTGCCAAGGAGAAAGCCCTCGAGGAGGCCAGCTTGTGGCAGTTTTGCGATGCCCCTGGGATGCCCTTTGCAGCTGCAGTGTGCCCGGAGCTCTGGGCCTTTTAGTTTGCGGAACCCTAACCCTAGGCGTAACCCTAACCCTAACCCTAACCCTAACCCTAGGCAGGGCAGCCAATCAGCCTAGGGTTAGGGCAGGTGCCAAGGAGAAAGCCCTCGAGGAGGCCAGCTTGTGGCAGTTTTGCGATGCCCCTGGGATGCCCTTTGCAGCTGCAGTGTGCCCGGAGCTCTGGGCCTTTTAGTTTGCGGAAGCCTGACCCCTAAGTGTAACCCTAACCCTAACCCTAACCCTAACCCTAGGCAGGGCAGCCAATCAGGCTAGGGTTAGGGCAGGTGCCAAGGAGAAAGCCCTCGAGGAGGCCAGCTTGTGGCAGTTTTGCGATGCCCCTGGGATGCCCTTTGCAGCTGCAGTGTGCCCGGAGCTCTGGGCCTTTTAGTTTGCGGAACCCTAACCCTAGGCGTAACCCTAACCCTAACCCTAGGCAGGGCAGCCAATCAGGCTAGGGTTAGGGCAGGTGCCAAGGAGAAAGCCCTCGAGGAGGCAAGCTTGTGGCAGTTTTGCGATGCCCCTGGGGTGCCCTTTGCAGCTGAAGCGTGCCCGGAGCTCTGGGCCTTTTAGTTTGCGGAACCCTAAACCTAGGCGTAACCCTAACCCTAACCCTAACCCTAGGCAGGGCAGCCAATCAGCCTAGGGTTAGGGCAGGTGCCAAGGAGAAAGCCCTCGAGGAGGCCAGCTTGTGGCAGTTTTGCGATGCCCCTGGGATGCCCTTTGCAGCTGCAGTGTGCCCGGAGCTCTGGGCCTTTTAGTTTGCGGAACCCTAACCCTAGGCGTAACCCTAACCCTAACCCTAGGCAGGGCAGCCAATCAGGCTAGGGTTAGGGCAGGTGCCAAGGAGAAAGCCCTCGAGGAGGCAAGCTTGTGGCAGTTTTGCGATGCCCCTGGGATGCCCTTTGCAGCTGCAGTGTGCCCGGAGCTCTGGGCCTTTTAGTTTGCGGAAGCCTAACCCTAGGCGTAACCCTAACCCTAACCCTAACCCTAGGCAGGGCAGCCAATCAGCCTAGGGTTAGGGCAGGTGCCAAGGAGAAAGCCCTCGAGGAGGCCAGCTTGTGGCAGTTTTGCGATGCCCCTGGGATGCCCTTTGCAGCTGCAGTGTGCCCGGAGCTCTGGGCCTTTTAGTTTGCGGAACCCTAACCCTAGGCGTAACCCTAACCCTAACCCTAGGCAGGGCAGCCAATCAGGCTAGGGTTAGGGCAGGTGCCAAGGAGAAAGCCCTGGAGGAGGCCAGCTTGTGGCAGTTTTGCGATGCCCCTGGGATGCCCTTTGCAGCTGAAGTGTGTCCGGAACTCTGGGCCTTTTAGTTTGCGGAAGCCTGACCCCTAAGTGTAACCCTAACCCTAACCCTAACCCTAACCCTAACCCTAGGCAGGGCAGCCAATCAGCCTAGGGTTAGGGCAGGTGCCAAGGAGAAAGCCCTCGAGGAGGCCAGCTTGTGGCAGTTTTGCGATGCCCCTGGGATGCCCTTTGCAGCTGCAGTGTGCCCGGAGCTCTGGGCCTTTTAGTTTGCAGAAGCCTGACCCCTAAGTGTAACCCTAACCCTAACCCTAACCCTAGGCAGGGCAGCCAATCAGCCTAGGGTTAGGGCAGGTGCCAAGGAGAAAGCCCTCGAGGAGGCCAGCTTGTGGCAGTTTTGCGATGCCCCTGGGATGCCCTTTGCAGCTGCATTGTGCCCGGAGCTCAGGGCCTTTTAGTTTGCGGAAGCCTGACCCCTAAGTGTAACCCTAACCCTAACCCTAACCCTAACCCTAGGCAGGGCAGCCAATCAGCCTAGGGTTAGGGCAGGTGCCAAGGAGAAAGCCCTCGAGGAGGCAAGCTTGTGGCAGTTTTGCGATGCCCCTGGGATGCCCTTTGCAGCTGCAGTGTGCCCGGAGCTCTGGGCCTTTTAGTTTGCGGAACCCTAACCCTAGGCGTAACCCTAACCCTAACCCTAGGCAGGGCAGCCAATCAGCCTAGGGTTAGGGCAGGTGCCAAGGAGAAAGCCCTCGAGGAGGCAAGCTTGTGGCAGTTTTGCGATGCCCCTGGGGTGCCCTTTGCAGCTGAAGTGTGCCCGGAGCTCTGGGCCTTTTAGTTTGCGGAACCCTAACCCTAGGCGTAACCCTAACCCTAACCCTAGGCAGGGCAGCCAATCAGCCTAGGGTTAGGGCAGGTGCCAAGGAGAAAGCCCTCGAGGAGGCCAGCTTGTGGCAGTTTTGCGATGCCCCTGGGATGCCCTTTGCAGCTGCAGTGTGCCCGGAGCTCTGGGCCTTTTAGTTTGCGGAACCCTAACCCTAGGCGTAACCCTAACCCTAACCCTAGGCAGGGCAGCCAATCAGCCTAGGGTTAGGGCAGGTGCCAAGGAGAAAGCCCTCGAGGAGGCCAGCTTGTGGCAGTTTTGCGATGCCCCTGGGATGCCCTTTGCAGCTGCAGTGTGCCCGGAGCTCTGGGCCTTTTAGTTTGCGGAAGCCTGACCCCTAAGTGTAACCCTAACCCTAACCCTAACCCTAGGCAGGGCAGCCAATCAGGCTAGGGTTAGGGCAGGTGCCAAGGAGAAAGCCCTCGAGGAGGCCAGCTTGTGGCAGTTTTGCGATGCCCCTGGGATGCCCTTTGCAGCTGCAGTGTGCCCGTAGCTCTGAGCCTTTTAGTTTGCGGAACCCTAACCCTAGGCGTAACCCTAACCCTAACCCTAGGCAGGGCAGCCAATCAGCCTAGGGTTAGGGCAGGTGCCAAGGAGAAAGCCCTCGAGGAGGCCAGCTTGTGGCAGTTTTGCGATGCCCCTGGGATGCCCTTTGCAGCTGCAGTGTGCCCGGAACTCTGGGCCTTTTAGTTTGCGGAAGCCTGACCCCTAAGTGTAACCCTAACCCTAACCCTAACCCTAGGCAGGGCAGCCAATCAGCCTAGGGTTAGGGCAGGTGCCAAGGAGAAAGCCCTCGAGGAGGCCAGCTTGTGGCAGTTTTGCGATGCCCCTGGGATGCCCTTTGCAGCTGCAGTGTGCCCGGAGCTCTGGGCCTTTTAGTTTGCGGAAGCCTGACCCCTAAGTGTAACCCTAACCCTAACCCTAACCCTAACCCTAGACAGGGCAGCCAATCAGGCTAGGGTTAGGGCAGGTGCCAAGGAGAAAGCCCTCGAGGAGGCAAGCTTGTGGCAGTTTTGCGATGCCCCTGGGGTGCCCTTTCCAGCTGAAGCGTGCCCGGAGCTCTGGGCCTTTTAGTTTGCGGAACCCTAACCCTAGGCGTAACCCTAACCCTAACCCTAACCCTAGGCAGGGCAGCCAATCAGCCTAGGGTTAGGGCAGGTGCCAAGGAGAAAGCCCTGGAGGAGGCCAGCTTGTGGCAGTTTTGCGATGCCCCTGGGATGCCCTTTGCAGCTGCAGTGTGCCCGGAGCTCTGGGCCTTTTAGTTTGCGGAACCCTAACCCTAGGCGTAACCCTAACCCTAACCCTAGGCAGGGCAGCCAATCAGGCTAGGGTTAGGGCAGGTGCCAAGGAGAAAGCCCTCGAGGAGGCCAGCTTGTGGCAGTTTTGCGATGCCCCTGGGGTGCCCTTTGCAGCTGCAGTGTGCCCGGAGCTCTGGGCCTTTTAGTTTGCGGAACCCTAACCCTAGGCGTAACCCTAACCCTAACCCTAACCCTAGGCAGGGCAGCCAATCAGCCTAGGGTTAGGGCAGGTGCCAAGGAGAAAGCCCTCGAGGAGGCCAGCTTGTGGCAGTTTTGCGATGCCCCTGGGATGCCCTTTGCAGCTGCAGTGTGCCCGGAGCTCTGGGCCTTTTAGTTTGCGGAACCCTAACCCTAGGCGTAACCCTAACCCTAACCCTAGGAGGGGCAGCCAATCAGGCTAGGGTTAGGGCAGGTGCCAAGGAGAAAGCCCTCGAGGAGGCAAGCTTGTGGCAGTTTTGCGATGCCCCTGGGATGCCCTTTGCAGCTGCAGTGTGCCCGGAGCTCTGGGCCTTTTAGTTTGCGGAACCCTAACCCTAGGCGTAACCCTAACCCTAACCCTAGGCAGGGCAGCCAATCAGCCTAGGGTTAGGGCAGGTGCCAAGGAGAAAGCCCTGGAGGAGGCCAGCTTGTGGCAGTTTTGCGATGCCCCTGGGATGCCCTTTGCAGCTGAAGTGTGTCCGGAACTCTGGGCCTTTTAGTTTGCGGAAGCCTGACCCCTAAGTGTAACCCTAACCCTAACCCTAACCCTAACCCTAGGCAGGGCAGCCAATCAGCCTAGGGTTAGGGCAGGTGCCAAGGAGAAAGCCCTCGAGGAGGCCAGCTTGTGGCAGTTTTGCGATGCCCCTGGGATGCCCTTTGCAGCTGCAGTGTGCCCGGAACTCTGGGCCTTTTAGTTTGCAGAAGCCTGACCCCTAAGTGTAACCCTAACCCTAACCCTAACCCTAGGCAGGGCAGCCAATCAGCCTAGGGTTAGGGCAGGTGCCAAGGAGAAAGCCCTCGAGGAGGCCAGCTTGTGGCAGTTTTGCGATGCCCCTGGGATGCCCTTTTCAGCTGCAGTGTGCCCGGAGCTCAGGGCCTTTTAGTTTGCGGAAGCCTGACCCCTAAGTGTAACCCTAACCCTAACCCTAACCCTAGGCAGGGCAGCCAATCAGCCTAGGGTTAGGGCAGGTGCCAAGGAGAAAGCCCTCGAGGAGGCCAGCTTGTGGCAGTTTTGCGATGCCCCTGGGATGCCCTTTGCAGCTGCAGTGTGCCCGGAGCTCTGGGCCTTTTAGTTTGCGGAACCCTAACCCTAGGCGTAACCCTAACCCTAACCCTAGGCAGGGCAGCCAATCAGGCTAGGGTTAGGGCAGGTGCCAAGGAGAAAGCCCTCGAGGAGGCAAGCTTGTGGCAGTTTTGCGATGCCCCTGGGGTGCCCTTTGCAGCTGAAGTGTGCCCGGAGCTCTGGGCCTTTTAGTTTGCGGAACCCTAACCCTAGGCGTAACCCTAACCCTAACCCTAGGCAGGGCAGCCAATCAGCCTAGGGTTAGGGCAGGTGCCAAGGAGAAAGCCCTGGAGGAGGCCAGCTTGTGGCAGTTTTGCGATGCCCCTGGGATGCCCTTTGCAGCTGCAGTGTGCCCGGAGCTCTGGGCCTTTTAGTTTGCGGAACCCTAACCCTAGGCGTAACCCTAACCCTAACCCTAGGCAGGGCAGCCAATCAGGCTAGGGTTAGGGCAGGTGCCAAGGAGAAAGCCCTCGAGGAGGCCAGCTTGTGGCAGTTTTGCGATGCCCCTGGGGTGCCCTTTGCAGCTGCAGTGTGCCCGGAGCTCTGGGCCTTTTAGTTTGCGGAACCCTAACCCTAGGCGTAACCCTAACCCTAACCCTAACCCTAGGCAGGGCAGCCAATCAGCCTAGGGTTAGGGCAGGTGCCAAGGAGAAAGCCCTCGAGGAGGCCAGCTTGTGGCAGTTTTGCAATGCCCCTGGGATGCCCTTTGCAGCTGCAGTGTGCCCGGAGCTCTGGGCCTTTTAGTTTGCGGAACCCTAACCCTAGGCGTAACCCTAACCCTAACCCTAACCCTAGGCAGGGCAGCCAATCAGGCTAGGGTTAGGGCAGGTGCCAAGGAGAAAGCCCTCGAGGAGGCCAGCTTGTGGCAGTTTTGCGATGCCCCTGGGATGCCCTTTGCAGCTGCAGTGTGCCCGTAGCTCTGAGCCTTTTAGTTTGCGGAACCCTAACCCTAGGCGTAACCCTAACCCTAACCCTAGGCAGGGCAGCCAATCAGCCTAGGGTTAGGGCAGGTGCCAAGGAGAAAGCCCTCGAGGAGGCCAGCTTGTGGCAGTTTTGCGATGCCCCTGGGATGCCCTTTGCAGCTGCAGTGTGCCCGGAACTCTGGGCCTTTTAGTTTGCGGAAGCCTGACCCCTAAGTGTAACCCTAACCCTAACCCTAACCCTAGGCAGGGCAGCCAATCAGCCTAGGGTTAGGGCAGGTGCCAAGGAGAAAGCCCTCGAGGAGGCCAGCTTGTGGCAGTTTTGCGATGCCCCTGGGATGCCCTTTGCAGCTGCAGTGTGCCCGGAGCTCTGGGCCTTTTAGTTTGCGGAAGCCTGACCCCTAAGTGTAACCCTAACCCTAACCCTAACCCTAACCCTAGACAGGGCAGCCAATCAGGCTAGGGTTAGGGCAGGTGCCAAGGAGAAAGCCCTCGAGGAGGCAAGCTTGTGGCAGTTTTGCGATGCCCCTGGGGTGCCCTTTCCAGCTGAAGCGTGCCCGGAGCTCTGGGCCTTTTAGTTTGCGGAACCCTAACCCTAGGCGTAACCCTAACCCTAACCCTAACCCTAGGCAGGGCAGCCAATCAGCCTAGGGTTAGGGCAGGTGCCAAGGAGAAAGCCCTGGAGGAGGCCAGCTTGTGGCAGTTTTGCGATGCCCCTGGGATGCCCTTTGCAGCTGCAGTGTGCCCGGAGCTCTGGGCCTTTTAGTTTGCGGAACCCTAACCCTAGGCGTAACCCTAACCCTAACCCTAGGCAGGGCAGCCAATCAGGCTAGGGTTAGGGCAGGTGCCAAGGAGAAAGCCCTCGAGGAGGCCAGCTTGTGGCAGTTTTGCGATGCCCCTGGGGTGCCCTTTGCAGCTGCAGTGTGCCCGGAGCTCTGGGCCTTTTAGTTTGCGGAACCCTAACCCTAGGCGTAACCCTAACCCTAACCCTAGGAGGGGCAGCCAATCAGGCTAGGGTTAGGGCAGGTGCCAAGGAGAAAGCCCTCGAGGAGGCAAGCTTGTGGCAGTTTTGCGATGCCCCTGGGATGCCCTTTGCAGCTGCAGTGTGCCCGGAGCTCTGGGCCTTTTAGTTTGCGGAACCCTAACCCTAGGCGTAACCCTAACCCTAACCCTAGGCAGGGCAGCCAATCAGCCTAGGGTTAGGGCAGGTGCCAAGGAGAAAGCCCTGGAGGAGGCCAGCTTGTGGCAGTTTTGCGATGCCCCTGGGATGCCCTTTGCAGCTGAAGTGTGTCCGGAACTCTGGGCCTTTTAGTTTGCGGAAGCCTGACCCCTAAGTGTAACCCTAACCCTAACCCTAACCCTAACCCTAGGCAGGGCAGCCAATCAGCCTAGGGTTAGGGCAGGTGCCAAGGAGAAAGCCCTCGAGGAGGCCAGCTTGTGGCAGTTTTGCGATGCCCCTGGGATGCCCTTTGCAGCTGCAGTGTGCCCGGAACTCTGGGCCTTTTAGTTTGCAGAAGCCTGACCCCTAAGTGTAACCCTAACCCTAACCCTAACCCTAGGCAGGGCAGCCAATCAGCCTAGGGTTAGGGCAGGTGCCAAGGAGAAAGCCCTCGAGGAGGCCAGCTTGTGGCAGTTTTGCGATGCCCCTGGGATGCCCTTTTCAGCTGCAGTGTGCCCGGAGCTCAGGGCCTTTTAGTTTGCGGAAGCCTGACCCCTAAGTGTAACCCTAACCCTAACCCTAACCCTAGGCAGGGCAGCCAATCAGCCTAGGGTTAGGGCAGGTGCCAAGGAGAAAGCCCTCGAGGAGGCCAGCTTGTGGCAGTTTTGCGATGCCCCTGGGATGCCCTTTGCAGCTGCAGTGTGCCCGGAGCTCTGGGCCTTTTAGTTTGCGGAACCCTAACCCTAGGCGTAACCCTAACCCTAACCCTAGGCAGGGCAGCCAATCAGGCTAGGGTTAGGGCAGGTGCCAAGGAGAAAGCCCTCGAGGAGGCAAGCTTGTGGCAGTTTTGCGATGCCCCTGGGGTGCCCTTTGCAGCTGAAGTGTGCCCGGAGCTCTGGGCCTTTTAGTTTGCGGAACCCTAACCCTAGGCGTAACCCTAACCCTAACCCTAGGCAGGGCAGCCAATCAGCCTAGGGTTAGGGCAGGTGCCAAGGAGAAAGCCCTGGAGGAGGCCAGCTTGTGGCAGTTTTGCGATGCCCCTGGGATGCCCTTTGCAGCTGCAGTGTGCCCGGAGCTCTGGGCCTTTTAGTTTGCGGAACCCTAACCCTAGGCGTAACCCTAACCCTAACCCTAGGCAGGGCAGCCAATCAGGCTAGGGTTAGGGCAGGTGCCAAGGAGAAAGCCCTCGAGGAGGCCAGCTTGTGGCAGTTTTGCGATGCCCCTGGGGTGCCCTTTGCAGCTGCAGTGTGCCCGTAGCTCTGAGCCTTTTAGTTTGCGGAACCCTAACCCTAGGCGTAACCCTAACCCTAACCCTAACCCTAGGCAGGGCAGCCAATCAGCCTAGGGTTAGGGCAGGTGCCAAGGAGAAAGCCCTCGAGGAGGCCAGCTTGTGGCAGTTTTGCGATGCCCCTGGGATGCCCTTTGCAGCTGCAGTGTGCCCGGAGCTCTGGGCCTTTTAGTTTGCGGAACCCTAACCCTAGGCGTAACCCTAACCCTAACCCTAACCCTAGGCAGGGCAGCCAATCAGCCTAGGGTTAGGGCAGGTGCCAAGGAGAAAGCCCTCGAGGAGGCCAGCTTGTGGCAGTTTTGCGATGCCCCTGGGATGCCCTTTGCAGCTGCAGTGTGCCCGGAGCTCTGGGCCTTTTAGTTTGCGGAACCCTAACCCTAGGCGTAACCCTAACCCTAACCCTAACCCTAGGCAGGGCAGCCAATCAGCCTAGGGTTAGGGCAGGTGCCAAGGAGAAAGCCCTGGAGGAGGCCAGCTTGTGGCAGTTTTGCGATGCCCCTGGGATGCCCTTTGCAGCTGAAGTGTGTCCGGAACTCTGGGCCTTTTAGTTTGCGGAAGCCTGACCCCTAAGTGTAACCCTAACCCTAACCCTAACCCTAACCCTAACCCTAGGCAGGGCAGCCAATCAGCCTAGGGTTAGGGCAGGTGCCAAGGAGAAAGCCCTCGAGGAGGCCAGCTTGTGGCAGTTTTGCGATGCCCCTGGGATGCCCTTTGCAGCTGCAGTGTGCCCGGAGCTCTGGGCCTTTTAGTTTGCAGAAGCCTGACCCCTAAGTGTAACCCTAACCCTAACCCTAACCCTAGGCAGGGCAGCCAATCAGCCTAGGGTTAGGGCAGGTGCCAAGGAGAAAGCCCTCGAGGAGGCCAGCTTGTGGCAGTTTTGCGATGCCCCTGGGATGCCCTTTGCAGCTGCATTGTGCCCGGAGCTCAGGGCCTTTTAGTTTGCGGAAGCCTGACCCCTAAGTGTAACCCTAACCCTAACCCTAACCCTAACCCTAGGCAGGGCAGCCAATCAGCCTAGGGTTAGGGCAGGTGCCAAGGAGAAAGCCCTCGAGGAGGCCAGCTTGTGGCAGTTTTGCGATGCCCCTGGGATGCCCTTTGCAGCTGCAGTGTGCCCGGAGCTCTGGGCCTTTTAGTTTGCGGAACCCTAACCCTAGGCGTAACCCTAACCCTAACCCTAGGCAGGGCAGCCAATCAGCCTAGGGTTAGGGCAGGTGCCAAGGAGAAAGCCCTCGAGGAGGCAAGCTTGTGGCAGTTTTGCGATGCCCCTGGGGTGCCCTTTGCAGCTGAAGTGTGCCCAGAGCTCTGGGCCTTTTAGTTTGCGGAACCCTAACCCTAGGCGTAACCCTAACCCTAACCCTAGGCAGGGCAGCCAATCAGCCTAGGGTTAGGGCAGGTGCCAAGGAGAAAGCCCTCGAGGAGGCCAGCTTGTGGCAGTTTTGCGATGCCCCTGGGGTGCCCTTTGCAGCTGCAGTGTGCCCGGAGCTCTGGGCCTTTTAGTTTGCGGAACCCTAACCCTAGGCGTAACCCTAACCCTAACCCTAGGCAGGGCAGCCAATCAGCCTAGGGTTAGGGCAGGTGCCAAGGAGAAAGCCCTCGAGGAGGCCAGCTTGTGGCAGTTTTGCGATGCCCCTGGGATGCCCTTTGCAGCTGCAGTGTGCCCGGAGCTCTGGGCCTTTTAGTTTGCGGAAGCCTGACCCCTAAGTGTAACCCTAACCCTAACCCTAACCCTAGGCAGGGCAGCCAATCAGGCTAGGGTTAGGGCAGGTGCCAAGGAGAAAGCCCTCGAGGAGGCCAGCTTGTGGCAGTTTTGCGATGCCCCTGGGATGCCCTTTGCAGCTGCAGTGTGCCCGTAGCTCTGAGCCTTTTAGTTTGCGGAACCCTAACCCTAGGCGTAACCCTAACCCTAACCCTAGGCAGGGCAGCCAATCAGCCTAGGGTTAGGGCAGGTGCCAAGGAGAAAGCCCTCGAGGAGGCCAGCTTGTGGCAGTTTTGCGATGCCCCTGGGATGCCCTTTGCAGCTGCAGTGTGCCCGGAACTCTGGGCCTTTTAGTTTGCGGAAGCCTGACCCCTAAGTGTAACCCTAACCCTAACCCTAACCCTAGGCAGGGCAGCCAATCAGCCTAGGGTTAGGGCAGGTGCCAAGGAGAAAGCCCTCGAGGAGGCCAGCTTGTGGCAGTTTTGCGATGCCCCTGGGATGCCCTTTGCAGCTGCAGTGTGCCCGGAGCTCTGGGCCTTTTAGTTTGCGGAAGCCTGACCCCTAAGTGTAACCCTAACCCTAACCCTAACCCTAACCCTAGACAGGGCAGCCAATCAGGCTAGGGTTAGGGCAGGTGCCAAGGAGAAAGCCCTCGAGGAGGCAAGCTTGTGGCAGTTTTGCGATGCCCCTGGGGTGCCCTTTCCAGCTGAAGCGTGCCCGGAGCTCTGGGCCTTTTAGTTTGCGGAACCCTAACCCTAGGCGTAACCCTAACCCTAACCCTAACCCTAGGCAGGGCAGCCAATCAGGCTAGGGTTAGGGCAGGTGCCAAGGAGAAAGCCCTGGAGGAGGCCAGCTTGTGGCAGTTTTGCGATGCCCCTGGGATGCCCTTTGCAGCTGCAGTGTGCCCGGAGCTCTGGGCCTTTTAGTTTGCGGAACCCTAACCCTAGGCGTAACCCTAACCCTAACCCTAGGCAGGGCAGCCAATCAGGCTAGGGTTAGGGCAGGTGCCAAGGAGAAAGCCCTCGAGGAGGCCAGCTTGTGGCAGTTTTGCGATGCCCCTGGGGTGCCCTTTGCAGCTGCAGTGTGCCCGGAGCTCTGGGCCTTTTAGTTTGCGGAACCCTAACCCTAGGCGTAACCCTAACCCTAACCCTAACCCTAGGCAGGGCAGCCAATCAGCCTAGGGTTAGGGCAGGTGCCAAGGAGAAAGCCCTCGAGGAGGCCAGCTTGTGGCAGTTTTGCGATGCCCCTGGGATGCCCTTTGCAGCTGCAGTGTGCCCGGAGCTCTGGGCCTTTTAGTTTGCGGAACCCTAACCCTAGGCGTAACCCTAACCCTAACCCTAGGAGGGGCAGCCAATCAGGCTAGGGTTAGGGCAGGTGCCAAGGAGAAAGCCCTCGAGGAGGCAAGCTTGTGGCAGTTTTGCGATGCCCCTGGGATGCCCTTTGCAGCTGCAGTGTGCCCGGAGCTCTGGGCCTTTTAGTTTGCGGAACCCTAACCCTAGGCGTAACCCTAACCCTAACCCTAGGCAGGGCAGCCAATCAGCCTAGGGTTAGGGCAGGTGCCAAGGAGAAAGCCCTGGAGGAGGCCAGCTTGTGGCAGTTTTGCGATGCCCCTGGGATGCCCTTTGCAGCTGAAGTGTGTCCGGAACTCTGGGCCTTTTAGTTTGCGGAAGCCTGACCCCTAAGTGTAACCCTAACCCTAACCCTAACCCTAACCCTAGGCAGGGCAGCCAATCAGCCTAGGGTTAGGGCAGGTGCCAAGGAGAAAGCCCTCGAGGAGGCCAGCTTGTGGCAGTTTTGCGATGCCCCTGGGATGCCCTTTGCAGCTGCAGTGTGCCCGGAACTCTGGGCCTTTTAGTTTGCAGAAGCCTGACCCCTAAGTGTAACCCTAACCCTAACCCTAACCCTAGGCAGGGCAGCCAATCAGCCTAGGGTTAGGGCAGGTGCCAAGGAGAAAGCCCTCGAGGAGGCCAGCTTGTGGCAGTTTTGCGATGCCCCTGGGATGCCCTTTTCAGCTGCAGTGTGCCCGGAGCTCAGGGCCTTTTAGTTTGCGGAAGCCTGACCCCTAAGTGTAACCCTAACCCTAACCCTAACCCTAGGCAGGGCAGCCAATCAGCCTAGGGTTAGGGCAGGTGCCAAGGAGAAAGCCCTCGAGGAGGCCAGCTTGTGGCAGTTTTGCGATGCCCCTGGGATGCCCTTTGCAGCTGCAGTGTGCCCGGAGCTCTGGGCCTTTTAGTTTGCGGAACCCTAACCCTAGGCGTAACCCTAACCCTAACCCTAGGCAGGGCAGCCAATCAGGCTAGGGTTAGGGCAGGTGCCAAGGAGAAAGCCCTCGAGGAGGCAAGCTTGTGGCAGTTTTGCGATGCCCCTGGGGTGCCCTTTGCAGCTGAAGTGTGCCCGGAGCTCTGGGCCTTTTAGTTTGCGGAACCCTAACCCTAGGCGTAACCCTAACCCTAACCCTAGGCAGGGCAGCCAATCAGCCTAGGGTTAGGGCAGGTGCCAAGGAGAAAGCCCTCGAGGAGGCCAGCTTGTGGCAGTTTTGCGATGCCCCTGGGATGCCCTTTGCAGCTGCAGTGTGCCCGGAGCTCTGGGCCTTTTAGTTTGCGGAACCCTAACCCTAGGCGTAACCCTAACCCTAACCCTAGGCAGGGCAGCCAATCAGGCTAGGGTTAGGGCAGGTGCCAAGGAGAAAGCCCTCGAGGAGGCCAGCTTGTGGCAGTTTTGCGATGCCCCTGGGGTGCCCTTTGCAGCTGCAGTGTGCCCGGAGCTCTGGGCCTTTTAGTTTGCGGAACCCTAACCCTAGGCGTAACCCTAACCCTAACCCTAACCCTAGGCAGGGCAGCCAATCAGCCTAGGGTTAGGGCAGGTGCCAAGGAGAAAGCCCTCGAGGAGGCCAGCTTGTGGCAGTTTTGCGATGCCCCTGGGATGCCCTTTGCAGCTGCAGTGTGCCCGGAGCTCTGGGCCTTTTAGTTTGCGGAACCCTAACCCTAGGCGTAACCCTAACCCTAACCCTAGGAGGGGGAGCCAATCAGGCTAGGGTTAGGGCAGGTGCCAAGGAGAAAGCCCTCGAGGAGGCAAGCTTGTGGCAGTTTTGCGATGCCCCTGGGATGCCCTTTGCAGCTGCAGTGTGCCCGGAGCTCTGGGCCTTTTAGTTTGCGGAACCCTAACCCTAGGCGTAACCCTAACCCTAACCCTAGGCAGGGCAGGCAATCAGCCTAGGGTTAGGGCAGGTGCCAAGGAGAAAGCCCTGGAGGAGGCCAGCTTGTGGCAGTTTTGCGATGCCCCTGGGATGCCCTTTGCAGCTGAAGTGTGTCCGGAACTCTGGGCCTTTTAGTTTGCGGAAGCCTGACCCCTAAGTGTAACCCTAACCCTAACCCTAACCCTAACCCTAGGCAGGGCAGCCAATCAGCCTAGGGTTAGGGCAGGTGCCAAGGAGAAAGCCCTCGAGGAGGCCAGCTTGTGGCAGTTTTGCGATGCCCCTGGGATGCCCTTTGCAGCTGCAGTGTGCCCGGAACTCTGGGCCTTTTAGTTTGCAGAAGCCTGACCCCTAAGTGTAACCCTAACCCTAACCCTAGGCAGGGCAGCCAATCAGCCTAGGGTTAGGGCAGGTGCCAAGGAGAAAGCCCTCGAGGAGGCCAGCTTGTGGCAGTTTTGCGATGCCCCTGGGATGCCCTTTTCAGCTGCAGTGTGCCCGGAGCTCAGGGCCTTTTAGTTTGCGGAAGCCTGACCCCTAAGTGTAACCCTAACCCTAACCCTAACCCTAGGCAGGGCAGCCAATCAGCCTAGGGTTAGGGCAGGTGCCAAGGAGAAAGCCCTCGAGGAGGCCAGCTTGTGGCAGTTTTGCGATGCCCCTGGGATGCCCTTTGCAGCTGCAGTGTGCCCGGAACTCTGGGCCTTTTAGTTTGCGGAACCCTAACCCTAGGCGTAACCCTAACCCTAACCCTAGGCAGGGCAGCCAATCAGGCTAGGGTTAGGGCAGGTGCCAAGGAGAAAGCCCTCGAGGAGGCAAGCTTGTGGCAGTTTTGCGATGCCCCTGGGGTGCCCTTTGCAGCTGAAGTGTGCCCGGAGCTCTGGGCCTTTTAGTTTGCGGAACCCTAACCCTAGGCGTAACCCTAACCCTAACCCTAGGCAGGGCAGCCAATCAGCCTAGGGTTAGGGCAGGTGCCAAGGAGAAAGCCCTCGAGGAGGCCAGCTTGTGGCAGTTTTGCGATGCCCCTGGGATGCCCTTTGCAGCTGCAGTGTGCCCGGAGCTCTGGGCCTTTTAGTTTGCGGAACCCTAACCCTAGGCGTAACCCTAACCCTAACCCTAGGCAGGGCAGCCAATCAGCCTAGGGTTAGGGCAGGTGCCAAGGAGAAAGCCCTCGAGGAGGCCAGCTTGTGGCAGTTTTGCGATGCCCCTGGGATGCCCTTTGCAGCTGCAGTGTGCCCGTAGCTCTGAGCCTTTTAGTTTGCGGAACCCTAACCCTAGGCGTAACCCTAACCCTAACCATAGGCAGGGCAGCCAATCAGCCTAGGGTTAGGGCAGGTGCCAAGGAGAAAGCCCTCGAGGAGGCCAGCTTGTGGCAGTTTTGCGATGCCCCTGGGATGCCCTTTGCAGCTGCAGTGTGCCCGGAACTCTGGGCCTTTTAGTTTGCGGAAGCCTGACCCCTAAGTGTAACCCTAACCCTAACCCTAACCCTAGGCAGGGCAGCCAATCAGCCTAGGGTTAGGGCAGGTGCCAAGGAGAAAGCCCTCGAGGAGGCCAGCTTGTGGCAGTTTTGCGATGCCCCTGGGATGCCCTTTGCAGCTGCAGTGTGCCCGGAGCTCTGGGCCTTTTAGTTTGCGGAAGCCTGACCCCTAAGTGTAACCCTAACCCTAACCCTAACCCTAACCCTAGGCAGGGCAGCCAATCAGGCTAGGGTTAGGGCAGGTGCCAAGGAGAAAGCCCTCGAGGAGGCAAGCTTGTGGCAGTTTTGCGATGCCCCTGGGGTGCCCTTTCCAGCTGAAGCGTGCCCGGAGCTCTGGGCCTTTTAGTTTGCGGAACCCTAACCCTAGGCGTAACCCTAACCCTAACCCTAACCCTAGGCAGGGCAGCCAATCAGCCTAGGGTTAGGGCAGGTGCCAAGGAGAAAGCCCTCGAGGAGGCCAGCTTGTGGCAGTTTTGCGATGCCCCTGGGATGCCCTTTGCAGCTGCAGTGTGCCCGGAGCTCTGGGCCTTTTAGTTTGCGGAACCCTAACCCTAGGCGTAACCCTAACCCTAACCCTAGGCAGGGCAGCCAATCAGGCTAGGGTTAGGGCAGGTGCCAAGGAGAAAGCCCTCGAGGAGGCCAGCTTGTGGCAGTTTTGCGATGCCCCTGGGATGCCCTTTGCAGCTGAAGTGTGTCCGGAACTCTGGGCCTTTTAGTTTGCGGAAGCCTGACCCCTAAGTGTAACCCTAACCCTAACCCTAACCCTAACCCTAGGCAGGGCAGCCAATCAGCCTAGGGTTAGGGCAGGTGCCAAGGAGAAAGCCCTCGAGGAGGCCAGCTTGTGGCAGTTTTGCGATGCCCCTGGGATGCCCTTTGCAGCTGCAGTGTGCCCGGAGCTCTGGGCCTTTTAGTTTGCGGAAGCCTGACCCCTAAGTGTAACCCTAACCCTAACCCTAACCCTAGGCAGGGCAGCCAATCAGCCTAGGGTTAGGGCAGGTGCCAAGGAGAAAGCCCTCGAGGAGGCCAGCTTGTGGCAGTTTTGCGATGCCCCTGGGATGCCCTTTGCAGCTGCAGTGTGCCCGGAGCTCTGGGCCTTTTAGTTTGCGGAAGCCTGACCCCTAAGTGTAACCCTAACCCTAACCCTAACCCTAGGCAGGGCAGCCAATCAGCCTAGGGTTAGGGCAGGTGCCAAGGAGAAAGCCCTCGAGGAGGCCAGCTTGTGGCAGTTTTGCGATGCCCCTGGGATGCCCTTTGCAGCTGCAGTGTGCCCGTAGCTCTGGGCCTTTTAGTTTGCGGAACCCTAACCCTAGGCGTAACCCTAAGCCTAACCCTAGGCAGGGCAGCCAATCAGCCTAGGGTTAGGGCAGGTGCCGAGGAGTAAGCCCTCGAGGAGGCCAGCTTGTGGCAGTTTTGCGATGCCCCTGGGGTGCCCTTTGCAGCTGCAGTGTGCCCGGAGCTCTGGGCCTTTTAGTTTGCGGAACCCTAACCCTAGGCGTAACCCTAACCCTAACCCTAACCCTAGGCAGGGCAGCCAATCAGCCTAGGGTTAGGGCAGGTGCCAAGGAGAAAGCCCTCGAGGAGGCCAGCTTGTGGCAGTTTTGCGATGCCCCTGGGGTGCCCTTTGCAGCTGCAGTGTGCCCGGAGCTCTGGGCCTTTTAGTTTGCGGAACCCTAACCCTAGGCGTAACCCTAACCCTAACCCTAGGCAGGGCAGCCAATCAGGCTAGGGTTAGGGCAGGTGCCAAGGAGAAAGCCCTCGAGGAGGCAAGCTTGTGGCAGTTTTGCGATGCCCCTGGGATGCCCTTTGCAGCTGCAGTGTGCCCGGAGCTCTGGGCCTTTTAGTTTGCGGAACCCTAACCCTAGGCGTAACCCTAACCCTAACCCTAGGCAGGGCAGCCAATCAGCCTAGGGTTAGGGCAGGTGCCAAGGAGAAAGCCCTGGAGGAGGCCAGCTTGTGGCAGTTTTGCGATGCCCCTGGGATGCCCTTTGCAGCTGAAGTGTGTCCGGAACTCTGGGCCTTTTAGTTTGCGGAAGCCTGACCCCTAAGTGTAACCCTAACCCTAACCCTAACCCTAACCCTAGGCAGGGCAGCCAATCAGGCTAGGGTTAGGGCAGGTGCCAAGGAGAAAGCCCTCGAGGAGGCCAGCTTGTGGCAGTTTTGCGATGCCCCTGGGATGCCCTTTGCAGCTGCAGTGTGCCCGGAACTCTGGGCCTTTTAGTTTGCAGAAGCCTGACCCCTAAGTGTAACCCTAACCCTAACCCTAACCCTAGGCAGGGCAGCCAATCAGCCTAGGGTTAGGGCAGGTGCCAAGGAGAAAGCCCTCGAGGAGGCCAGCTTGTGGCAGTTTTGCGATGCCCCTGGGATGCTCTTTTCAGCTGCAGTGTGCCCGGAGCTCAGGGCCTTTTAGTTTGCGGAAGCCTGACCCCTAAGTGTAACCCTAACCCTAACCCTAACCCTAGGCAGGGCAGCCAATCAGCCTAGGGTTAGGGCAGGTGCCAAGGAGAAAGCCCTCGAGGAGGCCAGCTTGTGGCAGTTTTGCGATGCCCCTGGGATGCCCTTTGCAGCTGCAGTGTGCCCGGAGCTCTGGGCCTTTTAGTTTGCGGAACCCTAACCCTAGGCGTAACCCTAACCCTAACCCTAGGCAGGGCAGCCAATCAGGCTAGGGTTAGGGCAGGTGCCAAGGAGAAAGCCCTCGAGGAGGCAAGCTTGTGGCAGTTTTGCGATGCCCCTGGGGTGCCCTTTGCAGCTGAAGTGTGCCCGGAGCTCTGGGCCTTTTAGTTTGCGGAACCCTAACCCTAGGCGTAACCCTAACCCTAACCCTAGGCAGGGCAGCCAATCAGCCTAGGGTTAGGGCAGGTGCCAAGGAGAAAGCCCTCGAGGAGGCCAGCTTGTGGCAGTTTTGCGATGCCCCTGGGATGCCCTTTGCAGCTGCAGTGTGCCCGGAGCTCTGGGCCTTTTAGTTTGCGGAACCCTAACCCTAGGCGTAACCCTAACCCTAACCCTAGGCAGGGCAGCCAATCAGGCTAGGGTTAGGGCAGGTGCCAAGGAGAAAGCCCTCGAGGAGGCCAGCTTGTGGCAGTTTTGCGATGCCCCTGGGGTGCCCTTTGCAGCTGCAGTGTGCCCGGAGCTCTGGGCCTTTTAGTTTGCGGAACCCTAACCCTAGGCGTAACCCTAACCCTAACCCTAACCCTAGGCAGGGCAGCCAATCAGCCTAGGGTTAGGGCAGGTGCCAAGGAGAAAGCCCTCGAGGAGGCCAGCTTGTGGCAGTTTTGCGATGCCCCTGGGATGCCCTTTGCAGCTGCAGTGTGCCCGGAGCTCTGGGCCTTTTAGTTTGCGGAACCCTAACCCTAGGCGTAACCCTAACCCTAACCCTAGGAGGGGCAGCCAATCAGGCTAGGGTTAGGGCAGGTGCCAAGGAGAAAGCCCTCGAGGAGGCAAGCTTGTGGCAGTTTTGCGATGCCCCTGGGATGCCCTTTGCAGCTGCAGTGTGCCCGGAGCTCTGGGCCTTTTAGTTTGCGGAACCCTAACCCTAGGCGTAACCCTAACCCTAACCCTAGGCAGGGCAGCCAATCAGCCTAGGGTTAGGGCAGGTGCCAAGGAGAAAGCCCTGGAGGAGGCCAGCTTGTGGCAGTTTTGCGATGCCCCTGGGATGCCCTTTGCAGCTGAAGTGTGTCCGGAACTCTGGGCCTTTTAGTTTGCGGAAGCCTGACCCCTAAGTGTAACCCTAACCCTAACCCTAACCCTAACCCTAGGCAGGGCAGCCAATCAGCCTAGGGTTAGGGCAGGTGCCAAGGAGAAAGCCCTCGAGGAGGCCAGCT
The DNA here is from genome assembly GCF_963513975.1 of Fringilla coelebs. Lineage (NCBI taxonomy): Eukaryota > Metazoa > Chordata > Aves > Passeriformes > Fringillidae > Fringilla > Fringilla coelebs. Next base: position 1,296,830 of record NC_140053.1, read on the forward strand.
TGTGGCAGTTTTGCGATGCCCCTGGGATGCCCTTTGCAGCTGCAGTGTGCCCGGAACTCTGGGCCTTTTAGTTTGCAGAAGCCTGACCCCTAAGTGTAACCCTAACCCTAACCCTAACCCTAGGCAGGGCAGCCAATCAGCCTAGGGTTAGGGCAGGTGCCAAGGAGAAAGCCCTCGAGGAGGCCAGCTTGTGGCAGTTTTGCGATGCCCCTGGGATGCCCTTTTCAGCTGCAGTGTGCCCGGAGCTCAGGGCCTTTTAGTTTGCGGAAGCCTGACCCCTAAGTGTAACCCTAACCCTAACCCTAACCCTAGGCAGGGCAGCCAATCAGCCTAGGGTTAGGGCAGGTGCCAAGGAGAAAGCCCTCGAGGAGGCCAGCTTGTGGCAGTTTTGCGATGCCCCTGGGATGCCCTTTGCAGCTGCAGTGTGCCCGGAACTCTGGGCCTTTTAGTTTGCGGAACCCTAACCCTAGGCGTAACCCTAACCCTAACCATAGGCAGGGCAGCCAATCAGCCTAGGGTTAGGGCAGGTGCCAAGGAGAAAGCCCTCGAGGAGGCCAGCTTGTGGCAGTTTTGCGATGCCCCTGGGATGCCCTTTGCAGCTGCAGTGTGCCCGGAACTCTGGGCCTTTTAGTTTGCGGAAGCCTGACCCCTAAGTGTAACCCTAACCCTAACCCTAACCCTAACCCTAGGCAGGGCAGCCAATCAGCCTAGGGTTAGGGCAGGTGCCAAGGAGAAAGCCCTCGAGGAGGCCAGCTTGTGGCAGTTTTGCGATGCCCCTGGGATGCCCTTTGCAGCTGCAGTGTGCCCGGAGCTCTGGGCCTTTTAGTTTGCGGAAGCCTGACCCCTAAGTGTAACCCTAACCCTAACCCTAACCCTAACCCTAGGCAGGGCAGCCAATCAGGCTAGGGTTAGGGCAGGTGCCAAGGAGAAAGCCCTCGAGGAGGCAAGCTTGTGGCAGTTTTGCGATGCCCCTGGGGTGCCCTTTCCAGCTGAAGCGTGCCCGGAGCTCTGGGCCTTTTAGTTTGCGGAACCCTAACCCTAGGCGTAACCCTAACCCTAACCCTAACCCTAGGCAGGGCAGCCAATCAGCCTAGGGTTAGGGCAGGTGCCAAGGAGAAAGCCCTCGAGGAGGCCAGCTTGTGGCAGTTTTGCGATGCCCCTGGGATGCCCTTTGCAGCTGCAGTGTGCCCGGAGCTCTGGGCCTTTTAGTTTGCGGAACCCTAACCCTAGGCGTAACCCTAACCCTAACCCTAGGCAGGGCAGCCAATCAGGCTAGGGTTAGGGCAGGTGCCAAGGAGAAAGCCCTCGAGGAGGCCAGCTTGTGGCAGTTTTGCGATGCCCCTGGGATGCCCTTTGCAGCTGAAGTGTGTCCGGAACTCTGGGCCTTTTAGTTTGCGGAAGCCTGACCCCTAAGTGTAACCCTAACCCTAACCCTAACCCTAACCCTAGGCAGGGCAGCCAATCAGCCTAGGGTTAGGGCAGGTGCCAAGGAGAAAGCCCTCGAGGAGGCCAGCTTGTGGCAGTTTTGCGATGCCCCTGGGATGCCCTTTGCAGCTGCAGTGTGCCCGGAGCTCTGGGCCTTTTAGTTTGCGGAAGCCTGACCCCTAAGTGTAACCCTAACCCTAACCCTAACCCTAGGCAGGGCAGCCAATCAGCCTAGGGTTAGGGCAGGTGCAGAGGAGAAAGCCCTCGAGGAGGCCAGCTTGTGGCAGTTTTGCGATGCCCCTGGGATGCCCTTTGCAGCTGCAGTGTGCCCGGAGCTCTGGGCCTTTTAGTTTGCGGAAGCCTGACCCCTAAGTGTAACCCTAACCCTAACCCTAACCCTAGGCAGGGCAGCCAATCAGCCTAGGGTTAGGGCAGGTGCCAAGGAGAAAGCCCTCGAGGAGGCCAGCTTGTGGCAGTTTTGCGATGCCCCTGGGATGCCCTTTGCAGCTGCAGTGTGCCCGTAGCTCTGGGCCTTTTAGTTTGCGGAACCCTAACCCTAGGCGTAACCCTAAGCCTAACCCTAGGCAGGGCAGCCAATCAGCCTAGGGTTAGGGCAGGTGCCGAGGAGTAAGCCCTCGAGGAGGCCAGCTTGTGGCAGTTTTGCGATGCCCTTGGGGTGCCCTTTGCAGCTGCAGTGTGCCCGGAGCTCTGGGCCTTTTAGTTTGCGGAACCCTAACCCTAGGCGTAACCCTAACCCTAACCCTAACCCTAGGCAGGGCAGCCAATCAGCCTAGGGTTAGGGCAGGTGCCAAGGAGAAAGCCCTCGAGGAGGCCAGCTTGTGGCAGTTTTGCGATGCCCCTGGGGTGCCCTTTGCAGCTGCAGTGTGCCCGGAGCTCTGGGCCTTTTAGTTTGCGGAACCCTAACCCTAGGCGTAACCCTAACCCTAACCCTAGGCAGGGCAGCCAATCAGCCTAGGGTTAGGGCAGGTGCCAAGGAGAAAGCCCTCGAGGAGGCCAGCTTGTGGCAGTTTTGCGATGCCCCTGGGATGCCCTTTGCAGCTGCAGTGTGCCCGGAGCTCTGGGCCTTTTAGTTTGCGGAACCCTAACCCTAGGCGTAACGCTAACCCTAACCCTAACCCTAGGCAGGGCAGCCAATCACCCTAGGGTTAGGGCAGGTGCCAAGGAGAAAGCCCTCGAGGAGGCCAGCTTGTGGCAGTTTTGCAATGCCCCTGGGATGCCCTTTGCAGCTGCAGTGTGCCCGGAGCTCTGGGCCTTTTAGTTTGCAGAAGCCTGACCCCTAAGTGTAACCCTAACCCTAACCCTAACCCTAACCCTAGGCAGGGCAGCCAATCAGCCTAGGGTTAGGGCAGGTGCCAAGGAGAAAGCCCTCGAGGAGGCAAGCTTGTGGCAGTTTTGCGATGCCCCTGGGATGCCCTTTGCAGCTGCAGTGTGCCCGGAGCTCTGGGCCTTTTAGTTTGCGGAACCCTAACCCTAGGTGTAACCCTAACCCTAACCCTAGGCAGGGCAGCCAATCAGCCTAGGGTTAGGGCAGGTGCCAAGGAGAAAGCCCTGGAGGAGGCCAGCTTGTGGCAGTTTTGCGATGCCCCTGGGATGCCCTTTGCAGCTGCAGTGTGTCCGGAACTCTGGGCCTTTTAGTTTGCGGAAGCCTGACCCCTAAGTGTAACCCTAACCCTAACCCTAACCCTAGGCAGGGCAGCCAATCAGCCTAGGGTTAGGGCAGGTGCCAAGGAGAAAGCCCTCGAGGAGGCCAGCTTGTGGCAGTTTTGCGATGCCCCTGGGATGTCCTTTGCAGCTGCAGTGTGCCCGGAGCTCTGGGCCTTTTAGTTTGCGGAACCCTAACCCTAGGCGTAACCCTAACCCTAACCCTAACCCTAGGCAGGGCAGCCAATCAGCCTAGGGTTAGGGCAGGTGCCAAGGAGAAAGCCCTCGAGGAGGCCAGCTTGTGGCAGTTTTGCGATGCCCCTGGGATGCCCTTTGCAGCTGCAGTGTACCCGGAACTCTGGGACTTTTAGTTTGCGGAAGCCTGACCCCTAAGTGTAACCCTAACCCTAACCCTAACCCTAACCCTAGGCAGGGCAGCCAATCAGCCTAGGGTTAGGGCAGGTGCCAAGGAGAAAGCCCTCGAGGAGGCCAACTTGTGGCAGTTTTGCGATGCCCCTGGGATGCCCTTTGCAGCTGCAGTGTGCCCGTAGCTCTGGGCCTTTTAGTTTGCGGAAGCCTGACCCCTAAGTGTAACCCTAACCCTAACCCTAACCCTAGGCAGAGCAGCCAATCAGCCTAGGGTTAGGGCAGGTGCCAAGGAGAAAGCCCTCGAGGAGGCCAGCTTGTGGCAGTTTTGCGATGCCCCTGGGATGTCCTTTGCAGCTGCAGTGTGCCCGGAGCTCTGGGCCTTTTAGTTTGCGGAAGCCTGACCCCTAAGTGTAACCCTAACCCTAACCCTAACCCTAGGCAGGGCAGCCAATCAGCCTAGGGTTAGGGCAGGTGCCAAGGAGAAAGCCCTCGAGGAGGCCAGCTTGTGGCAGTTTTGCGATGCCCCTGGGATGCCCTTTGCAGCTGCAGTGTGCCCGGAGCTCTGGGCCTTTTAGTTTGCGGAACCCTAACCCTAGGCGTAACCCTAACCCTAACCCTAGGCAGGGCAGCCAATCAGCCTAGGGTTAGGGCAGGTGCCAAGGAGAAAGCCCTCGAGGAGGCCAGCATGTGGCTGTTTTGCAATGCCCGTGGGATGCCCTTTGCAGCTGCAGTGTGCCCGGAGCTCTGGGCCTTTTAGTTTGCGGAAGCCTGACCCCTAAGTGTAACCCTAACCCTAACCCTAACCCTAACCCTAGGCAGGGCAGCCAATCAGCCTAGGTTTAGGGCAGGTGCCAAGGAGAAAGCCCTCGAGGAGGCCAGCTTGTGGCTGTTTTGCAATGCCCGTGGGATGCCCTTTGCAGCTGCAGTGTGCCCGGAGCTCTGGGCCTTTTAGTTTGCGGAAGCCTGACCCCTAAGTGTAACCCTAACCCTAACCCTAACCCTAACCCTAGGCAGGGCAGCCAATCAGCCTAGGGTTAGGGCAGGTGCAGAGGAGAAAGCCCTCGAGGAGGCCAGCTTGTGGCAGTTTTGCGATGCCCCTGGGATGCCCTTTGCAGCTGCAGTGTGCCCGGAGCTCTGGGCCTTTTAGTTTGCGGAACCCTAACCCTAGGCGTAACCCTAACCCTAACCCTAACCCTAGGCAGGGCAGCCAATCAGCCTAGGGTTAGGGCAGGTGCCAAGGAGAAAGCCCTCGAGGAGGCCAGCTTGTGGCAGTTTTGCGATGCCCCTGGGATGCCCTTTGCAGCTGCAGTGTGCCCGGAGCTCTGGGCCTTTTAGTTTGCGGAAGCCTGACCCCTAAGTGTAACCCTAACCCTAACCCTAGGCAGGGCAGCCAATCAGCCTAGGGTTAGGGCAGGTGCCAAGGAGAAAGCCCTCGAGGAGGCCAGCTTGTGGCAGTTTTGCGATGCCCCTGGGATGTCCTTTGCAGCTGCAGTGTGCCCGGAGCTCTGGGCCTTTTCGTTTGCGGAAGCCTGACCCCTAAGTGTAACCCTAACCCTAACCCTAACCCTAGGCAGAGCAGCCAATCAGCCTAGGGTTAGGGCAGGTGCCAAGGAGAAAGCCCTCGAGGAGGCCAGCTTGTGGCAGTTTTGCGATGCCCCTGGGATGCCCTTTGCAGCTGCAGTGTGCCCGGAGCTCTGGGCCTTTTAGTTTGCGGAACCCTAACCCTAGGTGTAACCCTAACCCTAACCCTAACCCTAGGCAGGGCAGCCAATCAGCCTAGGGTTAGGGCAGGTGCCAAGGAGAAAGCCCTCGAGGAGGCCAGCTTGTGGCAGTTTTGCGATGCCCCTGGGATGTCCTTTGCAGCTGCAGTGTGCCCGGAGCTCTGGGCCTTTTAGTTTGCGGAAGCCTGACCCCTAAGTGTAACCCTAACCCTAACCCTAACCCTAACCCTAGGCAGGGCAGCCAATCATCCTAGGGTTAGGGCAGGTGCCAAGGAGAAAGCCCTCGAGGAGGCCAGCTTGTGGCTGTTTTGCAATGCCCGTGGGATGCCCTTTGCAGCTGCAGTGTGCCCGGAGCTCTGGGCCTTTTAGTTTGCGGAAGCCTGACCCCTAAGTGTAACCCTAACCCTAACCCTAACCCTAACCCTAGGCAGGGCAGCCAATCAGCCTAGGGTTAGGGCAGGTGCAGAGGAGAAAGCCCTCGAGGAGGCCAGCTTGTGGCAGTTTTGCGATGCCCCTGGGATGCCCTTTGCAGCTGCAGTGTGCCCGGAGCTCTGGGCCTTTTAGTTTGCGGAACCCTAACCCTAGGCGTAACCCTAACCCTAACCCTAACCCTAGGCAGGGCAGCCAATCAGCCTAGGGTTAGGGCAGGTGCCAAGGAGAAAGCCCTCGAGGAGGCCAGCTTGTGGCAGTTTTGCGATGCCCCTGGGATGCCCTTTGCAGCTGCAGTGTGCCCGTAGCTCTGGGCCTTTTAGTTTGCGGAAGCCTGACCCCTAAGTGTAACCCTAACCCTAACCCTAGGCAGGGCAGCCAATCAGCCTAGGGTTAGGGCAGGTGCCAAGGAGAAAGCCCTCGAGGAGGCCAGCTTGTGGCAGTTTTGCGATGCCCCTGGGATGCCCTTTGCAGCTGCAGTGTACCCGGAACTCTGGGACTTTTAGTTTGCGGAAGCCTGACCCCTAAGTGTAACCCTAACCCTAACCCTAACCCTAACCCTAGGCAGGGCAGCCAATCAGCCTAGGGTTAGGGCAGGTGCCAAGGAGAAAGCCCTCGAGGAGGCCAACTTGTGGCAGTTTTGCGATGCCCCTGGGATGCCCTTTGCAGCTGCAGTGTGCCCGTAGCTCTGGGCCTTTTAGTTTGCAGAAGCCTGACCCCTAAGTGTAACCCTAACCATAACCCTAACCCTAGGCAGAGCAGCCAATCAGCCTAGGGTTAGGGCAGGTGCCAAGGAGAAAGCCCTCGAGGAGGCCAGCTTGTGGCAGTTTTGCGATGCCCCTGGGATGTCCTTTGCAGCTGCAGTGTGCCCGGAGCTCTGGGCCTTTTAGTTTGCGGAAGCCTGACCCCTAAGTGTAACCCTAACCCTAACCCTAACCCTAGGCAGGGCAGCCAATCAGCCTAGGGTTAGGGCAGGTGCCAAGGAGAAAGCCCTCGAGGAGGCCAGCTTGTGGCAGTTTTGCGATGCCCCTGGGATGCCCTTTGCAGCTGCAGTGTGCCCGGAGCTCTGGGCCTTTTAGTTTGCGGAACCCTAACCCTAGGCGTAACCCTAACCCTAACCCTAGGCAGGGCAGCCAATCAGCCTAGGGTTAGGGCAGGTGCCAAGGAGAAAGCCCTCGAGGAGGCCAGCTTGTGGCTGTTTTGCAATGCCCGTGGCATGCCCTTTGCAGCTGCAGTGTGCCCGGAGCTCTGGGCCTTTTAGTTTGCGGAAGCCTGACCCCTAAGTGTAACCCTAACCCTAACCCTAACCCTAGGCAGGGCAGCCAATCAGCCTAGGGTTAGGGCAGGTGCCAAGGAGAAAGCCCTCGAGGAGGCCAGCTTGTGGCAGTTTTGCGATGCCCCTGGGATGCCCTTTGCAGCTGCAGTGTGCCCGGAGCTCTGGGCCTTTTAGTTTGCGGAACCCTAACCCTAGGCGTAACCCTAACCCTAACCCTAACCCTAGGCAGGGCAGCCAATCAGCCTAGGGTTAGGGCAGGTGCCAAGGAGAAAGCCCTCGAGGAGGCCAGCTTGTGGCAGTTTTGCGATGCCCCTGGGATGCCCTTTGCAGCTGCAGTGTGCCCGGAGCTCTGGGCCTTTTAGTTTGCGGAAGCCTGACCCCTAAGTGTAACCCTAACCCTAACCCTAGGCAGGGCAGCCAATCAGCCTAGGGTTAGGGCAGGTGCAGAGGAGAAAGCCCTCGAGGAGGCCAGCTTGTGGCAGTTTTGCGATGCCCCTGGGATGCCCTTTGCAGCTGCAGTGTGCCCGGAACTCTGGGACTTTTAGTTTGCGGAAGCCTGACCCCTAAGTGTAACCCTAACCCTAACCCTAACCCTAACCCTAGGCAGGGCAGCCAATCAGCCTAGGGTTAGTGCAGGTGCCAAGGAGAAAGCCCTCGAGGAGGCCAACTTGTGGCAGTTTTGCGATGCCCCTGGGATGCCCTTTGCAGCTGCAGTGTGCCCGTAGCTCTGGGCCTTTTAGTTTGCGGAAGCCTGACCCCTAAGTGTAACCCTAACCCTAACCCTAACCCTAGGCAGAGCAGCCAATCAGCCTAGGGTTAGGGCAGGTGCCAAGGAGAAAGCCCTCGAGGAGGCCAGCTTGTGGCAGTTTTGCGATGCCCCTGGGATGTCCTTTGCAGCTGCAGTGTGCCCGGAGCTCTGGGCCTTTTAGTTTGCGGAAGCCTGACCCCTAAGTGTAACCCTAACCCTAACCCTAACCCTAACCCTAGGCAGGGCAGCCAATCAGCCTAGGTTTAGGGCAGGTGCCAAGGAGAAAGCCCTCGAGGAGGCCAGCTTGTGGCTGTTTTGCAATGCCCGTGGGATGCCCTTTGCAGCTGCAGTGTGCCCGGAGCTCTGGGCCTTTTAGTTTGCGGAAGCCTGACCCCTAAGTGTAACCCTAACCCTAACCCTAACCCTAACCCTAGGCAGGGCAGCCAATCAGCCTAGGGTTAGGGCAGGTGCAGAGGAGAAAGCCCTCGAGGAGGCCAGCTTGTGGCAGTTTTGCGATGCCCCTGGGATGCCCTTTGCAGCTGCAGTGTGCCCGGAGCTCTGGGCCTTTTAGTTTGCGGAACCCTAACCCTAGGCGTAACCCTAACCCTAACCCTAACCCTAGGCAGGGCAGCCAATCAGCCTAGGGTTAGGGCAGGTGCCAAGGAGAAAGCCCTCGAGGAGGCCAGCTTGTGGCAGTTTTGCGATGCCCCTGGGATGCCCTTTGCAGCTGCAGTGTGCCCGGAGCTCTGGGCCTTTTAGTTTGCGGAAGCCTGACCCCTAAGTGTAACCCTAACCCTAACCCTAGGCAGGGCAGCCAATCAGCCTAGGGTTAGGGCAGGTGCCAAGGAGAAAGCCCTCGAGGAGGCCAGCTTGTGGCAGTTTTGCGATGCCCCTGGGATGCCCTTTGCAGCTGCAGTGTACCCGGAACTCTGGGACTTTTAGTTTGCGGAAGCCTGACCCCTAAGTTTAACCCTAACCCTAACCCTAACCCTAGGCAGAGCAGCCAATCAGCCTAGGGTTAGGGCAGGTGCCAAGGAGAAAGCCCTCGAGGAGGCCAGCTTGTGGCAGTTTTGCGATGCCCCTGGGATGTCCTTTGCAGCTGCAGTGTGCCCGGAGCTCTGGGCCTTTTAGTTTGCGGAAGCCTGACCCCTAAGTGTAACCCTAACCCTAACCCTAACCCTAGGCAGGGCAGCCAATCAGCCTAGGGTTAGGGCAGGTGCCAAGGAGAAAGCCCTCGAGGAGGCCAGCTTGTGGCAGTTTTGCGATGCCCCTGGGATGCCCTTTGCAGCTGCAGTGTGCCCGGAGCTCTGGGCCTTTTAGTTTGCGGAACCCTAACCCTAGGCGTAACCCTAACCCTAACCCTAGGCAGGGCAGCCAATCCGGTTAGGGTTAGGGCAGGTGCCAAGGAGAAAGCCCTCGAGGAGGCAAGCTTGTGGCAGTTTTGCGATGCCCCTGGGGTGCCCTTTGCAGCTGCAGTGTGCTCGGAGCTCTGGGCCTTTTAGTTTGCGGAACCCTAACCCTAGGCGTAACGCTAACCCTAACCCTAACCCTAGGCAGGGCAGCCAATCAGCCTAGGGTTAGGGCAGGTGCCAAGGAGAAAGCCCTCGAGGAGGCCAGCTTGTGGCAGTTTTGCGATGCCCCTGGGATGCCCTTTCCAGCTGCAGTGTGCCCGGAGCTCTGGGCCTTTTAGTTTGCGGAAGCCTGACCCCTAAGTGTAACCCTAACCCTAACCCTAGGCAGGGCAGCCAATCAGCCTAGGGTTAGGGCAGGTGCAGAGGAGAAAGCCCTCGAGTAGGCCAGCTTGTGGCAGTTTTGCGATGCCCCTGGGATGCCCTTTGCAGCTGCAGTGTGCCCGGAGCTCTGGGCCTTTTAGTTTGCGGAACCCTAACCCTAGGCGTAACCCTAACCCTAACCCTAACCCTAGGCAGGGCAGCCAATCAGCCTAGGGTTAGGGCAGGTGCCAAGGAGAAAGCCCTCGAGGAGGCCAGCTTGTGGCAGTTTTGCGATGCCCCTGGGATGCCCTTTGCAGCTGAAGTGTGTCCGGAACTCTGGGCCTTTTAGTTTGCGGAACCCTAACCCTAGGCGTAACCCTAACCCTAACCCTAGGCAGGGCAGCCAATCAGCCTAGGGTTAGGGCAGGTGCCAAGGAGAAAGCCCTCGAGGAGGCCAGCTTGTGGCTGTTTTGCGATGCCCCTGGGATGCCCTTTGCAGCTGCAGTGTGCCCGGAGCTCTGGGCCTTTTAGTTTGCGGAAGCCTGACCCCTAAGTGTAACCCTAACCCTAACCCTAACCCTAACCCTAGGCAGGGCAGCCAATCAGCCTAGGGTTAGGGCAGGTGCCAAGGAGAAAGCCCTCGAGGAGGCCAGCTTGTGGCAGTTTTGCGATGCCCCTGGGATGCCCTTTGCAGCTGCAGTGTGCCCGGAGCTCTGGGCCTTTTAGTTTGCGGAACCCTAACCCTAGGCGTAACCCTAACCCTAACCCTAACCCTAGGCAGGGCAGCCAATCAGCCTAGGGTTAGGGCAGGTGCCAAGGAGAAAGCCCTCGAGGAGGCCAGCTTGTGGCAGTTTTGCGATGCCCCTGGGATGCCCTTTGCAGCTGCAGTGTGCCCGGAGCTCTGGGCCTTTTAGTTTGCGGAAGCCTGACCCCTAAGTGTAACCCTAACCCTAACCCTAGGCAGGGCAGCCAATCAGCCTAGGGTTAGGGCAGGTGCCAAGGAGAAAGCCCTCGAGGAGGCCAGCTTGTGGCAGTTTTGCGATGCCCCTGGGATGCCCTTTGCAGCTGCAGTGTGCCCGGAGCTCTGGGCCTTTTAGTTTGCGGAACCCTAACCTTAGGCGTAACCCTAACCCTAACCCTAGGCAGGGCAGCCAATCAGCCTAGGGTTAGGGCAGGTGCCAAGGAGAAAGCCCTCGAGGAGGCAAGCTTGTGGCAGTTTTGCGATGCCCCTGGGGTGCCCTTTGCAGCTGCAGTGTGCCCGGAGCTCTGGGCCTTTTAGTTTGCGGAAACCTAACCCTAGGCGTAACCCTAACCCTAACCCTAACCCTAGGCAGGGCAGCCAATCAGGCTAGGGTTAGGGCAGGTGCCAAGGAGAAAGCCCTCGAGGAGGCCAGCTTGTGGCAGTTTTGCGATGCCCCTGGGATGCCCGTTCCAGCTGCAGTGTGCCCGTAGCTCTGGGCCTTTTAGTTTGCGGAAGCCTGACCCCTAAGTGTAACCCTAACCCTAACCCTAGGCAGGGCAGCCAATCAGCCTAGGGTTAGGGCAGGTGCAGAGGAGAAAGCCCTCGAGGAGGCCAGCTTGTGGCAGTTTTGCGATGCCCCTGGGATGCCCTTTGCAGCTGCAGTGTGCCCGGAGCTCTGGGCCTTTTAGTTTGCGGAACCCTAACCCTAGGCCTAACCCTAACCCTAACCCTAACCCTAGGCAGGGCAGCCAATCAGCCTAGGGTTAGGGCAGGTGCCAAGGAGAAAGCCCTCGAGGAGGCCAGCTTGTGGCAGTTTTGCGATGCCCCTGGGATGCCCTTTGCAGCTGCAGTGTGCCCGGAGCTCTGGGCCTTTTAGTTTGCGGAACCCTAACCCTAGGTGTAACCCTAACCCTAACCCTAGGCAGGGCAGCCAATCAGCCTAGGGTTAGGGCAGGTGCCAAGGAGAAAGCCCTCGAGGAGGCCAGCTTGTGGCTGTTTTGCGATGCCCCTGGGATGCCCTTTGCAGCTGCAGTGTGCCCGGAGCTCTGGGCCTTTTAGTTTGCGGAAGCCTGACCCCTAAGTGTAACCCTAACCCTAACCCTAACCCTAACCCTAGGCAGGGCAGCCAATCAGCCTAGGGTTAGGGCAGGTGCCAAGGAGAAAGCCCTCGAGGAGGCCAGCTTGTGGCAGTTTTGCGATGCCCCTGGGATGCCCTTTGCAGCTGCAGTGTGCCCGGAGCTCTGGGCCTTTTAGTTTGCGGAAGCCTGACCCCTAAGTGTAACCCTAACCCTAACCCTAGGCAGGGCAGCCAATCAGCCTAGGGTTAGGGCAGGTGCCAAGGAGAAAGCCCTCGAGGAGGCCAGCTTGTGGCAGTTTTGCGATGCCCCTGGGATGCCCTTTGCAGCTGCAGTGTGCCCGGAACTCTGGGACTTTTAGTTTGCGGAAGCCTGACCCCTAAGTGTAACCCTAACCCTAACCCTAACCCTAACCCTAGGCAGGGCAGCCAATCAGCCTAGGGTTAGGGCAGGTGCCAAGGAGAAAGCCCTCGAGGAGGCCAACTTGTGGCAGTTTTGCGATGCCCCTGGGATGCCCTTTGCAGCTGCAGTGTGCCCGGAGCTCTGGGCCTTTTAGTTTGCGGAAGCCTGACCCCTAAGTGTAACCCTAACCCTAACCCTAACCTTAGGCAGAGCAGCCAATCAGCCTAGGGTTAGGGCAGGTGCCAAGGAGAAAGCCCTCGAGGAGGCCAGCTTGTGGCAGTTTTGCGATGCCCCTGGGATGTCCTTTGCAGCTGCAGTGTGCCCGGAGCTCTGGGCCTTTTAGTTTGCGGAAGCCTGACCCCTAAGTTTAACCCTAACCCTTACCCAACCCTAACCCTAACCCTAGGCAGGGCAGCCAATCAGCCTAGGGTTAGGGCAGGTGCCAAGGAGAAAGCCCTCGAGGAGGCCAGCTTGTGGCAGTTTTGCGATGCCCCTGGGATGTCCTTTGCAGCTGCAGTGTGCCCGGAGCTCTGGGCCTTTTAGTTTGCGGAAGCCTGACCCCTAAGTGTAACCCTAACCCTAACCCTAACCCTAGGCAGGGCAGCCAATCAGCCTAGGGTTAGGGCAGGTGCCAAGGAGAAAGCCCTCGAGGAGGCCAGCTTGTGGCAGTTTTGCGATGCCCCTGGGATGCCCTTTGCAGCTGCAGTGTGCCCGGAGCTCTGGGCCTTTTAGTTTGCGGAACCCTAACCCTAGGCGTAACCCTAACCCTAACCCTAGGCAGGGCAGCCAATCCGGTTAGGGTTAGGGCAGGTGCCAAGGAGAAAGCCCTCGAGGAGGCAAGCTTGTGGCAGTTTTGCGATGCCCCTGGGGTGCCCTTTGCAGCTGCAGTGTGCTCGGAGCTCTGGGCCTTTTAGTTTGCGGAACCCTAACCCTAGGCGTAACGCTAACCCTAACCCTAACCCTAGGCAGGGCAGCCAATCAGCCTAGGGTTAGGGCAGGTGCCAAGGAGAAAGCCCTCGAGGAGGCCAGCTTGTGGCAGTTTTGCGATGCCCCTGGGATGCCCTTTCCAGCTGCAGTGTGCCCGGAGCTCTGGGCCTTTTAGTTTGCGGAAGCCTGACCCCTAAGTGTAACCCTAACCCTAACCCTAGGCAGGGCAGCCAATCAGCCTAGGGTTAGGGCAGGTGCAGAGGAGAAAGCCCTCGAGTAGGCCAGCTTGTGGCAGTTTTGCGATGCCCCTGGGATGCCCTTTGCAGCTGCAGTGTGCCCGGAGCTCTGGGCCTTTTAGTTTGCGGAACCCTAACCCTAGGCGTAACCCTAACCCTAACCCTAACCCTAGGCAGGGCAGCCAATCAGCCTAGGGTTAGGGCAGGTGCCAAGGAGAAAGCCCTCGAGGAGGCCAGCTTGTGGCAGTTTTGCGATGCCCCTGGGATGCCCTTTGCAGCTGAAGTGTGTCCGGAACTCTGGGCCTTTTAGTTTGCGGAACCCTAACCCTAGGCGTAACCCTAACCCTAACCCTAGGCAGGGCAGCCAATCAGCCTAGGGTTAGGGCAGGTGCCAAGGAGAAAGCCCTCGAGGAGGCCAGCTTGTGGCTGTTTTGCGATGCCCCTGGGATGCCCTTTGCAGCTGCAGTGTGCCCGGAGCTCTGGGCCTTTTAGTTTGCGGAAGCCTGACCCCTAAGTGTAACCCTAACCCTAACCCTAACCCTAACCCTAGGCAGGGCAGCCAATCAGCCTAGGGTTAGGGCAGGTGCCAAGGAGAAAGCCCTCGAGGAGGCCAGCTTGTGGCAGTTTTGCGATGCCCCTGGGATGCCCTTTGCAGCTGCAGTGTGCCCGGAGCTCTGGGCCTTTTAGTTTGCGGAACCCTAACCCTAGGCGTAACCCTAACCCTAACCCTAACCCTAGGCAGGGCAGCCAATCAGCCTAGGGTTAGGGCAGGTGCCAAGGAGAAAGCCCTCGAGGAGGCCAGCTTGTGGCAGTTTTGCGATGCCCCTGGGATGCCCTTTGCAGCTGCAGTGTGCCCGGAGCTCTGGGCCTTTTAGTTTGCGGAAGCCTGACCCCTAAGTGTAACCCTAACCCTAACCCTAGGCAGGGCAGCCAATCAGCCTAGGGTTAGGGCAGGTGCCAAGGAGAAAGCCCTCGAGGAGGCCAGCTTGTGGCAGTTTTGCGATGCCCCTGGGATGCCCTTTGCAGCTGCAGTGTGCCCGGAGCTCTGGGCCTTTTAGTTTGCGGAACCCTAACCTTAGGCGTAACCCTAACCCTAACCCTAGGCAGGGCAGCCAATCAGCCTAGGGTTAGGGCAGGTGCCAAGGAGAAAGCCCTCGAGGAGGCAAGCTTGTGGCAGTTTTGCGATGCCCCTGGGGTGCCCTTTGCAGCTGCAGTGTGCCCGGAGCTCTGGGCCTTTTAGTTTGCGGAAACCTAACCCTAGGCGTAACCCTAACCCTAACCCTAACCCTAGGCAGGGCAGCCAATCAGGCTAGGGTTAGGGCAGGTGCCAAGGAGAAAGCCCTCGAGGAGGCCAGCTTGTGGCAGTTTTGCGATGCCCCTGGGATGCCCTTTCCAGCTGCAGTGTGCCCGTAGCTCTGGGCCTTTTAGTTTGCGGAAGCCTGACCCCTAAGTGTAACCCTAACCCTAACCCTAGGCAGGGCAGCCAATCAGCCTAGGGTTAGGGCAGGTGCAGAGGAGAAAGCCCTCGAGGAGGCCAGCTTGTGGCAGTTTTGCGATGCCCCTGGGATGCCCTTTGCAGCTGCAGTGTGCCCGGAGCTCTGGGCCTTTTAGTTTGCGGAACCCTAACCCTAGGCCTAACCCTAACCCTAACCCTAACCCTAGGCAGGGCAGCCAATCAGCCTAGGGTTAGGGCAGGTGCCAAGGAGAAAGCCCTCGAGGAGGCCAGCTTGTGGCAGTTTTGCGATGCCCCTGGGATGCCCTTTGCAGCTGCAGTGTGCCCGGAGCTCTGGGCCTTTTAGTTTGCGGAACCCTAACCCTAGGTGTAACCCTAACCCTAACCCTAGGCAGGGCAGCCAATCAGCCTAGGGTTAGGGCAGGTGCCAAGGAGAAAGCCCTCGAGGAGGCCAGCTTGTGGCTGTTTTGCAATGCCCGTGGGATGCCCTTTGCAGCTGCAGTGTGCCCGGAGCTCTGGGCCTTTTAGTTTGCGGAAGCCTGACCCCTAAGTGTAACCCTAACCCTAACCCTAACCCTAACCCTAGGCAGGGCAGCCAATCAGCCCAGGGTTAGGGCAGGTGCCAAGGAGAAAGCCCTCGAGGAGGCCAGCTTGTGGCAGTTTTGCGATGCCCCTGGGATGCCCTTTGCAGCTGCAGTGTGCCCGGAGCTCTGGGCCTTTTAGTTTGCGGAAGCCTGACCCCTAAGTGTAACCCTAACCCTAACCCTAGGCAGGGCAGCCAATCAGCCTAGGGTTAGGGCAGGTGCCAAGGAGAAAGCCCTCGAGGAGGCCAGCTTGTGGCAGTTTTGCGATGCCCCTGGGATGCCCTTTGCAGCTGCAGTGTGCCCGGAACTCTGGGACTTTTAGTTTGCGGAAGCCTGACCCCTAAGTGTAACCCTAACCCTAACCCTAACCCTAACCCTAGGCAGGGCAGCCAATCAGCCTAGGGTTAGGGCAGGTGCCAAGGAGAAAGCCCTCGAGGAGGCCAACTTGTGGCAGTTTTGCGATGCCCCTGGGATGCCCTTTGCAGCTGCAGTGTGCCCGGAGCTCTGGGCCTTTTAGTTTGCGGAAGCCTGACCCCTAAGTGTAACCCTAACCCTAACCCTAACCTTAGGCAGAGCAGCCAATCAGCCTAGGGTTAGGGCAGGTGCCAAGGAGAAAGCCCTCGAGGAGGCCAGCTTGTGGCAGTTTTGCGATGCCCCTGGGATGTCCTTTGCAGCTGCAGTGTGCCCGGAGCTCTGGGCCTTTTAGTTTGCGGAAGCCTGACCCCTAAGTTTAACCCTAACCCTTACCCAACCCTAACCCTAACCCTAGGCAGGGCAGCCAATCAGCCTAGGGTTAGGGCAGGTGCCAAGGAGAAAGCCCTCGAGGAGGCCAGCTTGTGGCAGTTTTGCGATGCCCCTGGGATGCCCTTTGCAGCTGCAGTGTGCCCGTAGCTCTGGGCCTTTTAGTTTGCGGAAGCCTGAACCCTAAGTGTAACCCTAACCCTAACCCTAGGCAGGGCAGCCAATCAGCCTAGGGTTAGGGCAGGTGCCAAGGAGAAAGCCCTCGAGGAGGCCAGCTTGTGGCAGTTTTGCGATGCCCCTGGGATGCCCTTTGCAGCTGCAGTGTGCCCGGAGCTCTGGGCCTTTTAGTTTGCGGAACCCTAACCCTAGGCGTAACCCTAACCCTAACCCTAACCCTAGGCAGGGCAGCCAATCAGCCTAGGGTTAGGGCAGGTGCCAAGGAGAAAGCCCTCGAGGAGGCCAGCTTGTGGCAGTTTTGCGATGCCCCTGGGATGCCCTTTGCAGCTGCAGTGTGCCCGGAGCTCTGGGCCTTTTAGTTTGCGGAACCCTAACCTTAGGCGTAACCCTAACCCTAACCCTAGGCAGGGCAGCCAATCAGCCTAGGGTTAGGGCAGGTGCCAAGGAGAAAGCCCTCGAGGAGGCAAGCTTGTGGCAGTTTTGCGATGCCCCTGGGATGCCCTTTGCAGCTGCAGTGTGCCCGGAGCTCTGGGCCTTTTAGTTTGCGGAAACCTAACCCTAGGCGTAACCCTAACCCTAACCCTAACCCTAGGCAGGGCAGCCAATCAGGCTAGGGTTAGGGCAGGTGCCAAGGAGAAAGCCCTCGAGGAGGCAAGCTTGTGGCAGTTTTGCGATGCCCCTGGGATGCCCTTTCCAGCTGCAGTGTGCCCGGAGCTCTGGGCCTTTTAGTTTGCGGAAGCCTGACCCCTAAGTGTAACCCTAACCCTAACCCTAGGCAGGGCAGCCAATCAGCCTAGGGTTAGGGCAGGTGCAGAGGAGAAAGCCCTCGAGGAGGCCAGCTTGTGGCAGTTTTGCGATGCCCCTGGGATGCCCTTTGCAGCTGCAGTGTGCCCGGAGCTCTGGGCCTTTTAGTTTGCGGAACCCTAACCCTAGGCGTAACCCTAACCCTAACCCTAACCCTAGGCAGGGCAGCCAATCAGCCTAGGGTTAGGGCAGGTGCCAAGGAGAAAGCCCTCGAGGAGGCCAGCTTGTGGCTGTTTTGCAATGCCCGTGGCATGCCCTTTGCAGCTGCAGTGTGCCCGGAGCTCTGGGCCTTTTAGTTTGCGGAACCCTAACCCTAGGCGTAACCCTAACCCTAACCCTAGGCAGGGCAGCCAATCAGCCTAGGGTTAGGGCAGGTGCCAAGGAGAAAGCCCTCGAGGAGGCCAGCTTGTGGCTGTTTTACAATGCCCGTGGGATGCCCTTTGCAGCTGCAGTGTGCCCGGAGCTCTGGGCCTTTTAGTTTGCGGAAGCCTGACCCCTAAGTGTAACCCTAACCCTAACCCTAACCCTAACCCTAGGCAGGGCAGCCAATCAGCCTAGGGTTAGGGCAGGTGCCAAGGAGAAAGCCCTCGAGGAGGCCAGCTTGTGGCAGTTTTGCGATGCCCCTGGGATGCCCTTTGCAGCTGCAGTGTGCCCGGAGCTCTGGGCCTTTTAGTTTGCGGAAGCCTGACCCCTAAGTGTAACCCTAACCCTAACCCTAGGCAGGGCAGCCAATCAGCCTAGGGTTAGGGCAGGTGCCAAGGAGAAAGCCCTCGAGGAGGCCAGCTTGTGGCAGTTTTGCGATGCCCCTGGGATGCCCTTTGCAGCTGCAGTGTGCCCGGAGCTCTGGGCCTTTTAGTTTGCGGAAGCCTGACCCCTAAGTGTAACCCTAACCCTAACCCTAACCCTAACCCTAGGCAGGGCAGCCAATCAGCCTAGGGTTAGGGCAGGTGCCAAGGAGAAAGCCCTCGAGGAGGCCAACTTGTGGCAGTTTTGCGATGCCCCTGGGATGCCCTTTGCAGCTGCAGTGTGCCCGTAGCTCTGGGCCTTTTAGTTTGCGGAAGCCTGACCCCTAAGTGTAACCCTAACCCTAACCCTAACCTTAGGCAGAGCAGCCAATCAGCCTAGGGTTAGGGCAGGTGCCAAGGAGAAAGCCCTCGAGGAGGCCAGCTTGTGGCAGTTTTGCGATGCCCCTGGGATGTCCTTTGCAGCTGCAGTGTGCCCGGAGCTCTGGGCCTTTTAGTTTGCGGACGCCTGACCCCTAAGTGTAACCCTAACCCTAACCCAACCCTAACCCTAACCCTAGGCAGGGCAGCCAATCAGCCTAGGGTTAGGGCAGGTTCAGAGGAGAAAGCCCTCGAGGAGGCCAGCTTGTGGCAGTTTTGCGATGCCCCTGGGATGCCCTTTCCAGCTGCAGTGTGCCCGGAGCTCTGGGCCTTTTAGTTTGCGGAACCCTAACCCTAGGCGTAACCCTAACCCTAACCCTAACCCTAGGCAGGGCAGCCAATCAGCCTAGGGTTAGGGCAGGTGCCAAGGAGAAAGCCCTCGAGGAGGCCAGCTTGTGGCAGTTTTGCGATGCCCCTGGGATGCCCTTTGCAGCTGCAGTGTGCCCGTAGCTCTGGGCCTTTTAGTTTGCGGAAGCCTGACCCCTAAGTGTAACCCTAACCCTAACCCTAGGCAGGGCAGCCAATCAGCCTAGGGTTAGGGCAGGTGCCAAGGAGAAAGCCCTCGAGGAGGCCAGCTTGTGGCAGTTTTGCGATGCCCCTGGGATGCCCTTTGCAGCTGCAGTGTACCCGGAACTCTGGGACTTTATTTTGCGGAAGCCTGACCCCTAAGTGTAACCCTAACCCTAACCCTAACCCTAACCCTAGGCAGGGCAGCCAATCAGCCTAGGGTTAGGGCAGGTGCCAAGGAGAAAGCCCTCGAGGAGGCCAACTTGTGGCAGTTTTGCGATGCCCCTGGGATGCCCTTTGCAGCTGCAGTGTGCCCGTAGCTCTGGGCCTTTTAGTTTGCGGAAGCCTGACCCCTAAGTGTAACCCTAACCCTAACCCTAACCCTAGGCAGAGCAGCCAATCAGCCTAGGGTTAGGGCAGGTGCCAAGGAGAAAGCCCTCGAGGAGGCCAGCTTGTGGCAGTTTTGCGATGCCCCTGGGATGTCCTTTGCAGCTGCAGTGTGCCCGGAGCTCTGGGCCTTTTAGTTTGCGGAAGCCTGACCCCTAAGTGTAACCCTAACCCTAACCCTAACCCTAACCCTAGGCAGGGCAGCCAATCAGCCTAGGGTTAGGGCAGGTGCCAAGGAGAAAGCCCTCGAGGAGGCCAGCTTGTGGCAGTTTTGCGATGCCCCTGGGATGCCCTTTGCAGCTGCAGTGTGCCCGGAGCTCTGGGCCTTTTAGTTTGCGGAACCCTAACCCTAGGCGTAACCCTAACCCTAACCCTAGGCAGGGCAGCCAATCCGGTTAGGGTTAGGGCAGGTGCCAAGGAGAAAGCCCTCGAGGAGGCAAGCTTGTGGCAGTTTTGCGATGCCCCTGGGGTGCCCTTTGCAGCTGCAGTGTGCCCGGAGCTCTGGGCCTTTTAGTTTGCGGAACCCTAACCCTAGGCGTAACCCTAACCCTAACCCTAACCCTAGGCAGGGCAGCCAATCAGGCTAGGGTTAGGGCAGGTGCCAAGGAGAAAGCCCTCGAGGAGGCAAGCTTGTGGCAGTTTTGCGATGCCCCTGGGATGCCCTTTGCAGCTGCAGTGTGCCCGGAGCTCTGGGCCTTTTAGTTTGCGGAACCCTAACCCTAGGCGTAACCCTAACCCTAACCCTAGGCAGGGCAGCCAATCAGCCTAGGGTTAGGGCAGGTGCCAAGGAGAAAGCCCTCGAGGAGGCCAGCTTGTGGCAGTTTTGCGATGCCCCTGGGATGCCCTTTGCAGCTGCAGTGTGCCCGGAGCTCTGGGCCTTTTAGTTTGCGGAACCCTAACCCTAGGCGTAACCCTAACCCTAACCCTAGGCAGGGCAGCCAATCAGCCTAGGGTTAGGGCAGGTGCCAAGGAGAAAGCCCTCGAGGAGGCCAGCTTGTGGCAGTTTTGCGATGCCCCTGGGATGCCCTTTGCAGCTGCAGTGTACCCGGAACTCTGGGACTTTATTTTGCGGAAGCCTGACCCCTAAGTGTAACCCTAACCCTAACCCTAACCCTAACCCTAGGCAGGGCAGCCAATCAGCCTAGGGTTAGGGCAGGTGCCAAGGAGAAAGCCCTCGAGGAGGCCAACTTGTGGCAGTTTTGCGATGCCCCTGGGATGCCCTTTGCAGCTGCAGTGTGCCCGTAGCTCTGGGCCTTTTAGTTTGCGGAAGCCTGACCCCTAAGTGTAACCCTAACCCTAACCCTAACCCTAGGCAGAGCAGCCAATCAGCCTAGGGTTAGGGCAGGTGCCAAGGAGAAAGCCCTCGAGGAGGCCAGCTTGTGGCAGTTTTGCGATGCCCCTGGGATGTCCTTTGCAGCTGCAGTGTGCCCGGAGCTCTGGGCCTTTTAGTTTGCGGAAGCCTGACCCCTAAGTGTAACCCTAACCCTAACCCTAACCCTAACCCTAGGCAGGGCAGCCAATCAGCCTAGGGTTAGGGCAGGTGCCAAGGAGAAAGCCCTCGAGGAGGCCAGCTTGTGGCAGTTTTGCGATGCCCCTGGGATGCCCTTTGCAGCTGCAGTGTGCCCGGAGCTCTGGGCCTTTTAGTTTGCGGAACCCTAACCCTAGGCGTAACCCTAACCCTAACCCTAGGCAGGGCAGCCAATCCGGTTAGGGTTAGGGCAGGTGCCAAGGAGAAAGCCCTCGAGGAGGCAAGCTTGTGGCAGTTTTGCGATGCCCCTGGGGTGCCCTTTGCAGCTGCAGTGTGCCCGGAGCTCTGGGCCTTTTAGTTTGCGGAACCCTAACCCTAGGCGTAACCCTAACCCTAACCCTAACCCTAGGCAGGGCAGCCAATCAGGCTAGGGTTAGGGCAGGTGCCAAGGAGAAAGCCCTCGAGGAGGCAAGCTTGTGGCAGTTTTGCGATGCCCCTGGGATGCCCTTTGCAGCTGCAGTGTGCCCGGAGCTCTGGGCCTTTTAGTTTGCGGAACCCTAACCCTAGGCGTAACCCTAACCCTAACCCTAGGCAGGGCAGCCAATCAGCCTAGGGTTAGGGCAGGTGCCAAGGAGAAAGCCCTCGAGGAGGCCAGCTTGTGGCAGTTTTGCGATGCCCCTGGGATGCCCTTTGCAGCTGCAGTGTGCCCGGAGCTCTGGGCCTTTTAGTTTGCGGAACCCTAACCCTAGGCGTAACCCTAACCCTAACCCTAGGCAGGGCAGCCAATCAGCCTAGGGTTAGGGCAGGTGCCAAGGAGAAAGCCCTCGAGGAGGCCAGCTTGTGGCTGTTTTGCAATGCCCGTGGGATGCCCTTTGCAGCTGCAGTGTGCCCGGAGCTCTGGGCCTTTTAGTTTGCGGAAGCCTGACCCCTAAGTGTAACCCTAACCCTAACCCTAACCCTAACCCTAGGCAGGGCAGCCAATCAGCCTAGGGTTAGGGCAGGTGCCAAGGAGAAAGCCCTCGAGGAGGCCAGCTTGTGGCAGTTTTGCGATGCCCCTGGGATGCCCTTTGCAGCTGCAGTGTGCCCGGAGCTCTGGGCCTTTTAGTTTGCGGAACCCTAACCCTAGGCGTAACCCTAACCCTAACCCTAACCCTAGGCAGGGCAGCCAATCAGGCTAGGGTTAGGGCAGGTGCCAAGGAGAAAGCCCTCGAGGAGGCCAGCTTGTGGCAGTTTTGCGATGCCCCTGGGATGCCCTTTGCAGCTGCAGTGTGCCCGGAGCTCTGGGCCTTTTAGTTTGCGGAAGCCTGACCCCTAAGTGTAACCCTAACCCTAACCCTAGGCAGGGCAGCCAATCAGCCTAGGGTTAGGGCAGGTGCCAAGGAGAAAGCCCTCGAGGAGGCCAGCTTGTGGCTGTTTTGCAATGCCCGTGGGATGCCCTTTGCAGCTGCAGTGTGCCCGGAGCTCTGGGCCTTTTAGTTTGCGGAAGCCTGACCCCTAAGTGTAACCCTAACCCTAACCCTAACCCTAACCCTAGGCAGGGCAGCCAATCAGCCTAGGGTTAGGGCAGGTGCCAAGGAGAAAGCCCTCGAGGAGGCCAGCTTGTGGCAGTTTTGCGATGCCCCTGGGATGCCCTTTGCAGCTGCAGTGTGCCCGGAGCTCTGGGCCTTTTAGTTTGCGGAACCCTAACCCTAGGCGTAACCCTAACCCTAACCCTAACCCTAGGCAGGGCAGCCAATCAGGCTAGGGTTAGGGCAGGTGCCAAGGAGAAAGCCCTCGAGGAGGCCAGCTTGTGGCAGTTTTGCGATGCCCCTGGGATGCCCTTTGCAGCTGCAGTGTGCCCGGAGCTCTGGGCCTTTTAGTTTGCGGAAGCCTGACCCCTAAGTGTAACCCTAACCCTAACCCTAGGCAGGGCAGCCAATCAGCCTAGGGTTAGGGCAGGTGCCAAGGAGAAAGCCCTCGAGGAGGCCAGCTTGTGGCAGTTTTGCGATGCCCCTGGGATGCCCTTTGCAGCTGCAGTGTGCCCGGAACTCTGGGACTTTTAGTTTGCGGAAGCCTGACCCCTAAGTGTAACCCTAACCCTAACCCTAACCCTAACCCTAGGCAGGGCAGCCAATCAGCCTAGGGTTAGGGCAGGTGCCAAGGAGAAAGCCCTCGAGGAGGCCAACTTGTGGCAGTTTTGCGATGCCCCTGGGATGCCCTTTGCAGCTGCAGTGTGCCCGTAGCTCTGGGCCTTTTAGTTTGCGGAAGCCTGACCCCTAAGTGTAACCCTAACCCTAACCCTAACCCTAGGCAGAGCAGCCAATCAGCCTAGGGTTAGGGCAGGTGCCAAGGAGAAAGCCCTCGAGGAGGCCAGCTTGTGGCAGTTTTGCGATGCCCCTGGGATGCCCTTTGGAGCTGCAGTGTGCCCGGAGCTCTGGGCCTTTTAGTTTGCGGAAGCCTGACCCCTAAGTGTAACCCTAACCCTAACCCTAGGCAGGGCAGCCAATCAGCCTAGGGTTAGGGCAGGTGCCAAGGAGAAAGCCCTCGAGGAGGCCAGCTTGTGGCAGTTTTGCGATGCCCCTGGGATGCCCTTTGCAGCTGCAGTGTGCCCGGAACTCTGGGACTTTTAGTTTGCGGAAGCCTGACCCCTAAGTGTAACCCTAACCCTAACCCTAACCCTAACCCTAGGCAGGGCAGCCAATCAGCCTAGGGTTAGGGCAGGTGCCAAGGAGAAAGCCCTCGAGGAGGCCAACTTGTGGCAGTTTTGCGATGCCCCTGGGATGCCCTTTGCAGCTGCAGTGTGCCCGGAGCTCTGGGCCTTTTAGTTTGCGGAAGCCTGACCCCTAAGTGTAACCCTAACCCTAACCCTAACCCTAGGCAGAGCAGCCAATCAGCCTAGGGTTAGGGCAGGTGCCAAGGA
Source organism: Fringilla coelebs (assembly GCF_963513975.1). Lineage (NCBI taxonomy): Eukaryota > Metazoa > Chordata > Aves > Passeriformes > Fringillidae > Fringilla > Fringilla coelebs. Next base: position 1,319,957 of record NC_140053.1, read on the forward strand.
GAAAGCCCTCGAGGAGGCCAGCTTGTGGCAGTTTTGCGATGCCCCTGGGATGTCCTTTGCAGCTGCAGTGTGCCCGGAGCTCTGGGCCTTTTAGTTTGCGGAAGCCTGACCCCTAAGTGTAACCCTAACCCTAACCCTAACCCTAACCCAAGGCAGGGCAGCCAATCAGCCTAGGGTTAGGGCAGGTGCCAAGGAGAAAGCCCTCGAGGAGGCCAGCTTGTGGCTGTTTTGCAATGCCCGTGGGATGCCCTTTGCAGCTGCAGTGTGCCCGGAGCTCTGGGCCTTTTAGTTTGCGGAAGCCTGACCCCTAAGTGTAACCCTAACCCTAACCCTAACCCTAACCCTAGGCAGGGCAGCCAATCAGCCTAGGGTTAGGGCAGGTGCAGAGGAGAAAGCCCTCGAGGAGGCCAGCTTGTGGCAGTTTTGCGATGCCCCTGGGATGCCCTTTGCAGCTGCAGTGTGCCCGGAGCTCTGGGCCTTTTAGTTTGCGGAACCCTAACCCTAGGCGTAACCCTAACCCTAACCCTAACCCTAGGCAGGGCAGCCAATCAGCCTAGGGTTAGGGCAGGTGCCAAGGAGAAAGCCCTCGAGGAGGCCAGCTTGTGGCAGTTTTGCGATGCCCCTGGGATGCCCTTTGCAGCTGCAGTGTGCCCGGAGCTCTGGGCCTTTTAGTTTGCGGAACCCTAACCCTAGGCGTAACCCTAACCCTAACCCTAACCCTAGCAGGGCAGCCAATCAGCCTAGGGTTAGGGCAGGTGCCAAGGAGAAAGCCCTCGAGGAGGCCAGCTTGTGGCAGTTTTGCGATGCCCCTGGGATGCCCTTTGCAGCTGCAGTGTGCCCGGAGCTCTGGGCCTTTTAGTTTGCGGAACCCTAACCCTAGACGTAACCCTAACCCTAACCCTAGGCAGGGCAGCCAATCAGCCTAGGGTTAGGGCAGGTGCCAAGGAGAAAGCCCTCGAGGAGGCCAGCTTGTGGCAGTTTTGCGATGCCCCTGGGATGCCCTTTGCAGCTGCAGTGTGCCCGGAGCTCTGGGCCTTTTAGTTTGCGGAACCCTAACCCTAGGCGTAACCCTAACCCTAACCCTAACCCTAGCAGGGCAGCCAATCAGCCTAGGGTTAGGGCAGGTGCCAAGGAGAAAGCCCTCGAGGAGGCCAGCTTGTGGCAGTTTTGCGATGCCCCTGGGATGCCCTTTGCAGCTGCAGTGTGCCCGTAGCTCTGGGCCTTTTAGTTTGCGGAAGCCTGACCCCTAAGTGTAACCCTAACCCTAACCCTAGGCAGGGCAGCCAATCAGCCTAGGGTTAGGGCAGGTGCCAAGGAGAAAGCCCTCGAGGAGGCCAGCTTGTGGCAGTTTTGCGATGCCCCTGGGATGCCCTTTGCAGCTGCAGTGTGCCCGGAACTCTGGGACTTTTAGTTTGCGGAAGCCTGACCCCTAAGTGTAACCCTAACCCTAACCCTAACCCTAGGCAGGGCAGCCAATCAGCCTAGGGTTAGGGCAGGTGCCAAGGAGAAAGCCCTCGAGGAGGCCAGCTTGTGGCTGTTTTGCAATGCCCGTGGGATGCCCTTTGCAGCTGCAGTGTGCCCGGAGCTCTGGGCCTTTTAGTTTGCGGAAGCCTGACCCCTAAGTGTAACCCTAACCCTAACCCTAACCCTAACCCTAGGCAGGGCAGCCAATCAGCCTAGGGTTAGGGCAGGTGCCAAGGAGAAAGCCCTCGAGGAGGCCAGCTTGTGGCAGTTTTGCGATGCCCCTGGGATGCCCTTTGCAGCTGCAGTGTGCCCGGAACTCTGGGCCTTTTAGTTTGCGGAAGCCTGACCCCTAAGTGTAACCCTAACCCTAACCCTAACCCTAGGCAGGGCAGCCAATCAGCCTAGGGTTAGGGCAGGTGCCAAGGAGAAAGCCCTCGAGGAGGCCAGCTTGTGGTAGGTTTGTGATGCCCCTGGGATGCCCTTTGCAGCTGCAGTGTGCCCGGAGCTCTGGGCCTTTTAGTTTGCGGAAGCCTGACCCCTAAGTGTAACCCTAACCCTAACCCTAGGCAGGGCAGGCAATCAGCCTAGGGTTAGGGCAGGTGCCAAGGAGAAAGCCCTCGAGGAGGCAAGCTTGTGGCAGTTTTGCGATGCCCCTGGGGTGCCCTTTGCAGCTGAAGTGTGCCCGGAGCTCTGGGCCTTTTAGTTTGCGGAACCCTAACCCTAGGCGTAACCCTAACCCTAACCCTAACCCTAGGCAGGGCAGGCAATCAGCCTAGGGTTAGGGCAGGTGCCAAGGAGAAAGCCCTCGAGGAGGCCAGCTTGTGGCAGTTTTGCGATGCCCCTGGGATGCCCTTTGCAGCTGCAGTGTGCCCGGAGCTCTGGGCCTTTTAGTTTGCGGAACCCTAACCCTAGACGTAACCCTAACCCTAACCCTAGGCAGGGCAGCCAATCAGCCTAGGGTTAGGGCAGGTGCAGAGGAGAAAGCCCTCGAGGAGGCCAGCTTGTGGCAGTTTTGCGATGCCCCTGGGATGCCCTTTGCAGCTGCAGTGTGCCCGGAGCTCTGGGCCTTTTAGTTTGCGGAACCCTAACCCTAGGCGTAACCCTAACCCTAACCCTAACCCTAGGCAGGGCAGCCAATCAGCCTAGGGTTAGGGCAGGTGCCAAGGAGAAAGCCCTCGAGGAGGCCAGCTTGTGGCAGTTTTGCGATGCCCCTGGGATGTCCTTTGCAGCTGCAGTGTGCCCGGAGCTCTGGGCCTTTTAGTTTGCGGAACCCTAACACTAGGCGTAACCCTAACCCTAACCCTAGGCAGGGCAGCCAATCAGCCTAGGGTTAGGGCAGGTGCCAAGGAGAAAGCCCTCGAGGAGGCCAGCTTGTGGCAGTTTTGCGATGCCCCTGGGATGTCCTTTGCAGCTGCAGTGTGCCCGGAGCTCTGGGCCTTTTAGTTTGCGGAAGCCTGACCCCTAAGTGTAACCCTAACCCTAACCCTAGGCAGAGCAGCCAATCAGCCTAGGGTTAGGGCAGGTGCCAAGGAGAAAGCCCTCGAGGAGGCCAGCTTGTGGCAGTTTTGCGATGCCCCTGGGATGCCCTTTGCAGCTGCAGTGTGCCCGGAGCTCTGGGCCTTTTAGTTTGCGGAACCCTAACCCTAGGCGTAACCCTAACCCTAACCCTAACCCTAGCAGGGCAGCCAATCAGCCTAGGGTTAGGGCAGGTGCCAAGGAGAAAGCCCTCGAGGAGGCCAGCTTGTGGCAGTTTTGCGATGCCCCTGGGATGCCCTTTGCAGCTGCAGTGTGCCCGTAGCTCTGGGCCTTTTAGTTTGCGGAAGCCTGACCCCTAAGTGTAACCCTAACCCTAACCCTAGGCAGGGCAGCCAATCAGCCTAGGGTTAGGGCAGGTGCCAAGGAGAAAGCCCTCGAGGAGGCCAGCTTGTGGCAGTTTTGCGATGCCCCTGGGATGCCCTTTGCAGCTGCAGTGTGCCCGGAACTCTGGGACTTTTAGTTTGCGGAAGCCTGACCCCTAAGTGTAACCCTAACCCTAACCCTAACCCTAGGCAGGGCAGCCAATCAGCCTAGGGTTAGGGCAGGTGCCAAGGAGAAAGCCCTCGAGGAGGCCAGCTTGTGGCTGTTTTGCAATGCCCGTGGGATGCCCTTTGCAGCTGCAGTGTGCCCGGAGCTCTGGGCCTTTTAGTTTGCGGAAGCCTGACCCCTAAGTGTAACCCTAACCCTAACCCTAACCCTAGGCAGGGCAGCCAATCAGCCTAGGGTTAGGGCAGGTGCCAAGGAGAAAGCCCTCGAGGAGGCCAGCTTGTGGCAGTTTTGCGATGCCCCTGGGATGCCCTTTGCAGCTGCAGTGTGCCCGGAACTCTGGGCCTTTTAGTTTGCGGAAGCCTGACCCCTAAGTGTAACCCTAACCCTAACCCTAACCCTAGGCAGGGCAGCCAATCAGCCTAGGGTTAGGGCAGGTGCCAAGGAGAAAGCCCTCGAGGAGGCCAGCTTGTGGTAGGTTTGCGATGCCCCTGGGATGCCCTTTGCAGCTGCAGTGTGCCCGGAGCTCTGGGCCTTTTAGTTTGCGGAAGCCTGACCCCTAAGTGTAACCCTAACCCTAACCCTAGGCAGGGCAGGCAATCAGCCTAGGGTTAGGGCAGGTGCCAAGGAGAAAGCCCTCGAGGAGGCAAGCTTGTGGCAGTTTTGCGATGCCCCTGGGGTGCCCTTTGCAGCTGAAGTGTGCCCGGAGCTCTGGGCCTTTTAGTTTGCGGAACCCTAACCCTAGGCGTAACCCTAACCCTAACCCTAACCCTAGGCAGGGCAGGCAATCAGCCTAGGGTTAGGGCAGGTGCCAAGGAGAAAGCCCTCGAGGAGGCCAGCTTGTGGCAGTTTTGCGATGCCCCTGGGATGCCCTTTGCAGCTGCAGTGTGCCCGGAGCTCTGGGCCTTTTAGTTTGCGGAACCCTAACCCTAGACGTAACCCTAACCCTAACCCTAGGCAGGGCAGCCAATCAGCCTAGGGTTAGGGCAGGTGCAGAGGAGAAAGCCCTCGAGGAGGCCAGCTTGTGGCAGTTTTGCGATGCCCCTGGGATGCCCTTTGCAGCTGCAGTGTGCCCGGAGCTCTGGGCCTTTTAGTTTGCGGAACCCTAACCCTAGGCGTAACCCTAACCCTAACCCTAACCCTAGGCAGGGCAGCCAATCAGCCTAGGGTTAGGGCAGGTGCCAAGGAGAAAGCCCTCGAGGAGGCCAGCTTGTGGCAGTTTTGCGATGCCCCTGGGATGTCCTTTGCAGCTGCAGTGTGCCCGGAGCTCTGGGCCTTTTAGTTTGCGGAACCCTAACACTAGGCGTAACCCTAACCCTAACCCTAGGCAGGGCAGCCAATCAGCCTAGGGTTAGGGCAGGTGCCAAGGAGAAAGCCCTCGAGGAGGCCAGCTTGTGGCAGTTTTGCGATGCCCCTGGGATGTCCTTTGCAGCTGCAGTGTGCCCGGAGCTCTGGGCCTTTTAGTTTGCGGAAGCCTGACCCCTAAGTGTAACCCTAACCCTAACCCTAACCCTAACCCTAGGCAGGGCAGCCAATCAGCCTAGGGTTAGGGCAGGTGCCAAGGAGAAAGCCCTCGAGGAGGCCAACTTGTGGCAGTTTTGCGATGCCCCTGGGATGCCCTTTGCAGCTGCAGTGTGCCCGTAGCTCTGGGCCTTTTAGTTTGCGGAAGCCTGACCCCTAAGTGTAACCCTAACCCTAACCCTAGGCAGGGCAGCCAATCAGCCTAGGGTTAGGGCAGGTGCCAAGGAGAAAGCCCTCGAGGAGGCCAGCTTGTGGCAGTTTTGCGATGCCCCTGGGATGTCCTTTGCAGCTGCAGTGTGCCCGGAGCTCTGGGCCTTTTAGTTTGCAGAAGCCTGACCCCTAAGTGTAACCCTAACCCTAACCCTAACCCTAACCCTAGGCAGGGCAGCCAATCAGCCTAGGGTTAGGGCAGGTGCCAAGGAGAAAGCCCTCGAGGAGGCCAGCTTGTGGCTGTTTTGCAATGCCCGTGGGATGCCCTTTGCAGCTGCAGTGTGCCCGGAGCTCTGGGCCTTTTAGTTTGCGGAAGCCTGACCCCTAAGTGTAACCCTAACCCTAACCCTAACCCTAGGCAGGGCAGCCAATCAGCCTAGGGTTAGGGCAGGTGCAGAGGAGAAAGCCCTCGAGGAGGCCAGCTTGTGGCAGTTTTGCGATGCCCCTGGGATGCCCTTTGCAGCTGCAGTGTGCCCGGAGCTCTGGGCCTTTTAGTTTGCGGAACCCTAACCCTAGGCGTAACCCTAACCCTAACCCTAACCCTAGGCAGGGCAGCCAATCAGCCTAGGGTTAGGGCAGGTGCCAAGGAGAAAGCCCTCGAGGAGGCAAGCTTGTGGCAGTTTTGCGATGCCCCTGGGGTGCCCTTTGCAGCTGAAGTGTGCCCGGAGCTCTGGGCCTTTTAGTTTGCGGAACCCTAACCCTAGGCGTAACCCTAACCCTAACCCTAACCCTAGGCAGGGCAGGCAATCAGCCTAGGGTTAGGGCAGGTGCCAAGGAGAAAGCCCTCGAGGAGGCCAGCTTGTGGCAGTTTTGCGATGCCCCTGGGATGCCCTTTGCAGCTGCAGTGTGCCCGGAGCTCTGGGCCTTTTAGTTTGCAGAACCCTAACCCTAGACGTAACCCTAACCCTAACCCTAGGCAGGGCAGCCAATCAGCCTAGGGTTAGGGCAGGTGCAGAGGAGAAAGCCCTCGAGGAGGCCAGCTTGTGGCAGTTTTGCGATGCCCCTGGGATGCCCTTTGCAGCTGCAGTGTGCCCGGAGCTCTGGGCCTTTTAGTTTGCGGAACCCTAACCCTAGGCGTAACCCTAACCCAACCCTAACCCTAGGCAGGGCAGCCAATCAGCCTAGGGTTAGGGCAGGTGCCAAGGAGAAAGCCCTCGAGGAGGCCAGCTTGTGGCAGTTTTGCGATGCCCCTGGGATGCCCTTTGCAGCTGCAGTGTGCCCGGAGCTCTGGGCCTTTTAGTTTGCGGAACCCTAACCCTAGGCGTAACCCTAACCCTAACCCTAGGCAGGGCAGCCAATCAGCCTAGGGTTAGGGCAGGTGCCAAGGAGAAAGCCCTCGAGGAGGCCAGCTTGTGGCAGTTTTGCGATGCCCCTGGGATGCCCTTTGCAGCTGCAGTGTGCCCGGAGCTCTGGGCCTTTTAGTTTGCGGAAGCCTGACCCCTAAGTGTAACCCTAACCCTAACCCTAACCCTAACCCTAGGCAGGGCAGCCAATCAGGCTAGGGTTAGGGCAGGTGCCAAGGAGAAAGCCCTCGAGGAGGCCAACTTGTGGCAGTTTTGCGATGCCCCTGGGATGCCCTTTGCAGCTGCAGTGTGCCCGGAGCTCTGGGCCTTTTAGTTTGCGGAAGCCTGACCCCTAAGTGTAACCCTAACCCTAACCCTAACCCTAACCCTAGGCAGGGCAGCCAATCAGCCTAGGGTTAGGGCAGGTGCAGAGGAGAAAGCCCTCGAGGAGGCCAGCTTGTGGCAGTTTTGCGATGCCCCTGGGATGCCCTTTGTAGCTGCAGTGTGCCCGGAGCTCTGGGCCTTTTAGTTTGCGGAACCCTAACCCTAGGCGTAACCCTAACCCTAACCCTAACCCTAACCCTAACCCTAGGCAGGGCAGCCAATCAGCCTAGGGTTAGGGCAGGTGCCAAGGAGAAAGCCCTCGAGGAGCCCAGCTTGTGGCAGTTTTGCGATGCCCCTGGGATGCCCTTTGCAGCTGCAGTGTGCCCGGAGCTCTGGGCCTTTTAGTTTGCGGAACCCTAACCCTAGGCGTAACCCTAACCCTAACCCTAACCCTAGGCAGGGCAGCCAATCAGCCTAGGGTTAGGGCAGGTGCCAAGGAGAAAGCCCTCGAGGAGGCCAGCTTGTGGCAGTTTTTCGATGCCCCTGGGATGCCCTTTGCAGCTGCAGTGTGCCCGTAGCTCTGGGCCTTTTAGTTTGCGGAAGCCTGACCCCTAAGTGTAACCCTAACCCTAACCCTAGGCAGGGCAGCCAATCAGCCTAGGGTTAGGGCAGGTGCCAAGGAGGAAGCCCTCGAGGAGGCCAGCTTGTGGCAGTTTTGCGATGCCCCTGGGATGCCCTTTGCAGCTGCAGTGTACCCGGAACTCTGGGACTTTTAGTTTGCGGAAGCCTGACCCCTAAGTGTAACCCTAACCCTAACCCTAACCCTAACCCTAACCCTAGGCAGGGCAGCCAATCAGCCTAGGGTTAGGGCAGGTGCCAAGGAGAAAGCCCTCGAGGAGGCCAACTTGTGGCAGTTTTGCGATGCCCCTGGGATGCCCTTTGCAGCTGCAGTGTGCCCGTAGCTCTGGGCCTTTTAGTTTGCGGAAGCCTGACCCCTAAGTGTAACCCTAACCCTAACCCTAGGCAGGGCAGCCAATCAGCCTAGGGTTAGGGCAGGTGCCAAGGAGAAAGCCCTCGAGGAGGCCAGCTTGTGGCAGTTTTGCGATGCCCCTGGGATGTCCTTTGCAGCTGCAGTGTGCCCGGAGCTCTGGGCCTTTTAGTTTGCGGAAGCCTGACCCCTAAGTGTAACCCTAACCCTAACCCTAACCCTAACCCTAACCCTAGGCAGGGCAGCCAATCAGCCTAGGGTTAGGGCAGGTGCCAAGGAGAAAGCCCTCGAGGAGGCCAGCTTGTGGCTGTTTTGCAATGCCCGTGGGATGCCCTTTGCAGCTGCAGTGTGCCCGGAGCTCTGGGCCTTTTAGTTTGCGGAAGCCTGACCCCTAAGTGTAACCCTAACCCTAACCCTAACCCTAGGCAGGGCAGCCAATCAGCCTAGGGTTAGGGCAGGTGCCAAGGAGAAAGCCCTCGAGGAGGCCAGCTTGTGGCAGTTTTGCGATGCCCCTGGGATGTCCTTTGCAGCTGCAGTGTGCCCGGAGCTCTGGGCCTTTTAGTTTGCAGAAGCCTGACCCCTAAGTGTAACCCTAACCCTAACCCTAACCCTAACCCTAGGCAGGGCAGCCAATCAGCCTAGGGTTAGGGCAGGTGCCAAGGAGAAAGCCCTCGAGGAGGCCAGCTTGTGGCTGTTTTGCAATGCCCGTGGGATGCCCTTTGCAGCTGCAGTGTGCCCGGAGCTCTGGGCCTTTTAGTTTGCGGAAGCCTGACCCCTAAGTGTAACCCTAACCCTAACCCTAACCCTAGGCAGGGCAGCCAATCAGCCTAGGGTTAGGGCAGGTGCAGAGGAGAAAGCCCTCGAGGAGGCCAGCTTGTGGCAGTTTTGCGATGCCCCTGGGATGCCCTTTGCAGCTGCAGTGTGCCCGGAGCTCTGGGCCTTTTAGTTTGCGGAACCCTAACCCTAGGCGTAACCCTAACCCTAACCCTAACCCTAGGCAGGGCAGCCAATCAGCCTAGGGTTAGGGCAGGTGCCAAGGAGAAAGCCCTCGAGGAGGCAAGCTTGTGGCAGTTTTGCGATGCCCCTGGGGTGCCCTTTGCAGCTGAAGTGTGCCCGGAGCTCTGGGCCTTTTAGTTTGCGGAACCCTAACCCTAGGCGTAACCCTAACCCTAACCCTAACCCTAGGCAGGGCAGGCAATCAGCCTAGGGTTAGGGCAGGTGCCAAGGAGAAAGCCCTCGAGGAGGCCAGCTTGTGGCAGTTTTGCGATGCCCCTGGGATGCCCTTTGCAGCTGCAGTGTGCCCGGAGCTCTGGGCCTTTTAGTTTGCAGAACCCTAACCCTAGACGTAACCCTAACCCTAACCCTAGGCAGGGCAGCCAATCAGCCTAGGGTTAGGGCAGGTGCAGAGGAGAAAGCCCTCGAGGAGGCCAGCTTGTGGCAGTTTTGCGATGCCCCTGGGATGCCCTTTGCAGCTGCAGTGTGCCCGGAGCTCTGGGCCTTTTAGTTTGCGGAACCCTAACCCTAGGCGTAACCCTAACCCAACCCTAACCCTAGGCAGGGCAGCCAATCAGCCTAGGGTTAGGGCAGGTGCCAAGGAGAAAGCCCTCGAGGAGGCCAGCTTGTGGCAGTTTTGCGATGCCCCTGGGATGCCCTTTGCAGCTGCAGTGTGCCCGGAGCTCTGGGCCTTTTAGTTTGCGGAACCCTAACCCTAGGCGTAACCCTAACCCTAACCCTAGGCAGGGCAGCCAATCAGCCTAGGGTTAGGGCAGGTGCCAAGGAGAAAGCCCTCGAGGAGGCCAGCTTGTGGCAGTTTTGCGATGCCCCTGGGATGCCCTTTGCAGCTGCAGTGTGCCCGGAGCTCTGGGCCTTTTAGTTTGCGGAAGCCTGACCCCTAAGTGTAACCCTAACCCTAACCCTAACCCTAACCCTAGGCAGGGCAGCCAATCAGGCTAGGGTTAGGGCAGGTGCCAAGGAGAAAGCCCTCGAGGAGGCCAACTTGTGGCAGTTTTGCGATGCCCCTGGGATGCCCTTTGCAGCTGCAGTGTGCCCGGAGCTCTGGGCCTTTTAGTTTGCGGAAGCCTGACCCCTAAGTGTAACCCTAACCCTAACCCTAACCCTAACCCTAGGCAGGGCAGCCAATCAGCCTAGGGTTAGGGCAGGTGCAGAGGAGAAAGCCCTCGAGGAGGCCAGCTTGTGGCAGTTTTGCGATGCCCCTGGGATGCCCTTTGTAGCTGCAGTGTGCCCGGAGCTCTGGGCCTTTTAGTTTGCGGAACCCTAACCCTAGGCGTAACCCTAACCCTAACCCTAACCCTAACCCTAACCCTAGGCAGGGCAGCCAATCAGCCTAGGGTTAGGGCAGGTGCCAAGGAGAAAGCCCTCGAGGAGCCCAGCTTGTGGCAGTTTTGCGATGCCCCTGGGATGCCCTTTGCAGCTGCAGTGTGCCCGGAGCTCTGGGCCTTTTAGTTTGCGGAACCCTAACCCTAGGCGTAACCCTAACCCTAACCCTAACCCTAGCAGGGCAGCCAATCAGCCTAGGGTTAGGGCAGGTGCCAAGGAGAAAGCCCTCGAGGAGGCCAGCTTGTGGCAGTTTTTCGATGCCCCTGGGATGCCCTTTGCAGCTGCAGTGTGCCCGTAGCTCTGGGCCTTTTAGTTTGCGGAAGCCTGACCCCTAAGTGTAACCCTAACCCTAACCCTAGGCAGGGCAGCCAATCAGCCTAGGGTTAGGGCAGGTGCCAAGGAGAAAGCCCTCGAGGAGGCCAGCTTGTGGCAGTTTTGCGATGCCCCTGGGATGCCCTTTGCAGCTGCAGTGTACCCGGAACTCTGGGACTTTTAGTTTGCGGAAGCCTGACCCCTAAGTGTAACCCTAACCCTAACCCTAACCCTAACCCTAGGCAGGGCAGCCAATCAGCCTAGGGTTAGGGCAGGTGCCAAGGAGAAAGCCCTCGAGGAGGCCAACTTGTGGCAGTTTTGCGATGCCCCTGGGATGCCCTTTGCAGCTGCAGTGTGCCCGTAGCTCTGGGCCTTTTAGTTTGCGGAAGCCTGACCCCTAAGTGTAACCCTAACCCTAACCCTAGGCAGGGCAGCCAATCAGCCTAGGGTTAGGGCAGGTGCCAAGGAGAAAGCCCTCGAGGAGGCCAGCTTGTGGCAGTTTTGCGATGCCCCTGGGATGTCCTTTGCAGCTGCAGTGTGCCCGGAGCTCTGGGCCTTTTAGTTTGCGGAAGCCTGACCCCTAAGTGTAACCCTAACCCTAACCCTAACCCTAACCCTAACCCTAGGCAGGGCAGCCAATCAGCCTAGGGTTAGGGCAGGTGCCAAGGAGAAAGCCCTCGAGGAGGCCAGCTTGTGGCTGTTTTGCAATGCCCGTGGGATGCCCTTTGCAGCTGCAGTGTGCCCGGAGCTCTGGGCCTTTTAGTTTGCGGAAGCCTGACCCCTAAGTGTAACCCTAACCCTAACCCTAACCCTAGGCAGGGCAGCCAATCAGCCTAGGGTTAGGGCAGGTGCCAAGGAGAAAGCCCTCGAGGAGGCCAGCTTGTGGCAGTTTTGCGATGCCCCTGGGATGCCCTTTGCAGCTGCAGTGTGCCCGGAGCTCTGGGCCTTTTAGTTTGCGGAACCCTAACCCTAGGCGTAACCCTAACCCTAACCCTAGGCAGGGCAGCCAATCAGCCTAGGGTTAGGGCAGGTGCCAAGGAGAAAGCCCTCGAGGAGGCCAGCTTGTGGTAGGTTTGCGATGCCCCTGGGATGCCCTTTGCAGCTGCAGTGTGCCCGGAGCTCTGGGCCTTTTAGTTTGCGGAAGCCTGACCCCTAAGTGTAACCCTAACCCTAACCCTAGGCAGGGCAGCCAATCAGCCTAGGGTTAGGGCATGTGCCAAGGAGAAAGCCCTCGAGGAGGCAAGCTTGTGGCAGTTTTGCGATGCCCCTGGGGTGCCCTTTGCAGCTGAAGTTTGCCCGGAGCTCTGGGCCTTTTAGTTTGCGGAACCCTAACCCTAGGCGTAACCCTAACCCTAACCCTAACCCTAGGCAGGGCAGGCAATCAGCCTAGGGTTAGGGCAGGTGCCAAGGAGAAAGCCCTCGAGGAGGCCAGCTTGTGGCAGTTTTGCGATGCCCCTGGGATGCCCTTTGCAGCTGCAGTGTGCCCGGAGCTCTGGGCCTTTTAGTTTGCGGAACCCTAACCCTAGGCGTAACCCTAACCCTAACCCTAACCCTAGGCAGGGCAGCCAATCAGCCTAGGGTTAGGGCAGGTGCCAAGGAGAAAGCCCTCAAGGAGGGCAGCTTGTGGCAGTTTTGCGATGCCCCTGGGATGCCCTTTGCAGCTGCAGTGTGCCCGGAGCTCTGGGCCTTTTAGTTTGCGGAACCCTAACCCTAGGCGTAACCCTAACCCTAACCCTAACCCTAGGCAGGGCAGCCAATCAGCCTAGGGTTAGGGCAGGTGCCAAGGAGAAAGCCCTCGAGGAGGCAAGCTTGTGGCAGTTTTGCCATGCCCCTGGGGTGATCTTTGCAGCTGAAGTGTGCCCGGAGCTCTGGGCCTTTTAGTTTGCGGAAGCCTGACCCCTAAGTGTAACCCTAACCCTAACCCTAACCCTAGGCAGGGCAGGCAATCAGCCTAGGGTTAGGGCAGGTGCCAAGGAGAAAGCCCTCGAGGAGGCCAGCTTGTGGCAGTTTTGCGATGCCCCTGGGATGCCCTTTGCAGCTGCAGTGTGCCCGGAGCTCTGGGCATTTTAGTTTGCGGAACCCTAACCCTAGGCGTAACCCTAACCCTAACCCTAACCCTAGGCAGGGCAGCCAATCAGCCTAGGGTTAGGGCAGGTGCCAAGGAGAAAGCCCTCGAGGAGGCCAGCTTGTGGCAGTTTTGCCATGCCCCTGGGATGCCCTTTGCAGCTGCAGTGTGCCCGGAACTCTGGGCCTTTTAGTTTGCGGAAGCCTGACCCCTAAATCTAACCCTAACCCTAACCCTAGGCAGGGCAGCCAATCAGCCTAGGGTTAGGGCAGGTGCCAAGGAGAAAGCCCTCGAGGAGGCCAGCTTGTGGCAGTTTTGCGATGCCCCTGGGGTGCCCTTTGCAGCTGCAGTGTGCCCGGAACTCTGGGCCTTTTAGTTTGCGGAACCCTAACCCTGGCCCTAACCCTAACCCTAACCCTAACCCTAGGCAGGGCAGCCAATCAGCCTAGGGTTAGGGCAGGTGCCAAGGAGAAAGCCCTCGAGGAGGCAAGCTTGTGGCAGTTTTGCGATGCCCCTGGGATGCCCTTTGCAGCTGCAGTGTGCCCGGAGCTCTGGGCCTTTTAGTTTGCGGAACCCTAACCCTAGGCGTAACCCTAACCCTAACCCTAACCCTAGGCAGGGCAGCCAATCAGCCTAGGGTTAGGGCAGGTGCCAAGGAGAAAGCCCTCGAGGAGGCCAGCTTGTGGCAGTTTTGCGATGCCCCTGGGATGCCCTTTGCAGCTGCAGTGTGCCCGGAGCTCTGGGCCTTTTAGTTTGCGGAAGCCTGACCCCTAAGTGTAACCCTAACCCTAACCCTAGGCAGGGCAGCCAATCAGGCTAGGGTTAGGGCAGGTGCCAAGGAGAAAGCCCTCGAGGAGGCCAGCTTGTGGCAGTTTTGCGATGCCCCTGGGATGCCCTTTGCAGCTGCAGTGTGCCCGGAACTCTGGGCCTTTTAGTTTGCGGAAGCCTGACCCCTAAGTGTAACCCTAACCCTAACCCTAACCCTAACCCTAGGCAGGGCAGCCAATCAGCCTAGGGTTAGGGCAGGTGCCAAGGAGAAAGCCCTCGAGGAGGCCAACTTGTGGCAGTTTTGCGATGCCCCTGGGATGCCCTTTGCAGCTGCAGTGTGCCCGGAGCTCTGGGCCTTTTAGTTTGCGGAAGCCTGACCCCTAAGTGTAACCCTAACCCTAACCCTAACCCTAACCCTAGGCAGGGCAGCCAATCAGCCTAGGGTTAGGGCAGGTGCAGAGGAGAAAGCCCTCGAGGAGGCCAGCTTGTGGCAGTTTTGCGATGCCCCTTGGATGCCCTTTGCAGCTGCAGTGTGCCCGGAGCTCTGGGCCTTTTAGTTTGCGGAACCCTAACCCTAGGCGTAACCCTAACCCTAACCCTAGGCAGGGCAGCCAATCAGCCTAGGGTTAGGGCAGGTGCCAAGGAGAAAGCCCTGGAGGAGGCCAGCTTGTGGCAGTTTTGCGATGCCCCTGGGATGCCCTTTGCAGCTGCAGTGTGCCCGGAGCTCTGGGCCTTTTAGTTTGCGGAACCCTAACCCTAGGCGTAACCCTAACCCTAACCCTAGGCAGGGCAGCCAATCAGCCTAGGGTTAGGGCAGGTGCCAAGGAGAAAGCCCTCGAGGAGGCCAGCTTGTGGTAGGTTTGCGATGCCCCTGGGATGCCCTTTGCAGCTGCAGTGTGCCCGGAGCTCTGGGCCTTTTAGTTTGCGGAAGCCTGACCCCTAAGTGTAACCCTAACCCTAACCCTAGGCAGGGCAGCCAATCAGCCTAGGGTTAGGGCAGGTGCCAAGGAGAAAGCCCTCGAGGAGGCAAGCTTGTGGCAGTTTTGCGATGCCCCTGGGGTGCCCTTTGCAGCTGCAGTGTGCCCGGAGCTCTGGGCCTTTTAGTTTGCGGAACCCTAACCCTAGGCGTAACCCTAACCCTAACCCTAACCCTAGGCAGGGCAGGCAATCAGCCTAGGGTTAGGGCAGGTGCCAAGGAGAAAGCCCTCGAGGAGGCCAGCTTGTGGCAGTTTTGCGATGCCCCTGGGATGCCCTTTGCAGCTGCAGTGTGCCCGGAGCTCTGGGCCTTTTAGTTTGCGGAACCCTAACCCTAGACGTAACCCTAACCCTAAGCCTAGGCAGGGCAGCCAATCAGCCTAGGGTTAGGGCAGGTGCCAAGGAGAAAGCCCTCGAGGAGGCCAGCTTGTGGCAGTTTTGCGATGCCCCTGGGATGCCCTTTGCAGCTGCAGTGTGCCCGGAGCTCTGGGCCTTTTAGTTTGCGGAACCCTAACCCTAGGCGTAACCCTAACCCTAACCCTAACCCTAGGCAGGGCAGCCAATCAGCCTAGGGTTAGGGCAGGTGCCAAGGAGAAAGCCCTCAAGGAGGCCAGCTTGTGGCAGTTTTGCGATGCCCCTGGGATGCCCTTTGCAGCTGCAGTGTGCCCGGAGCTCTGGGCCTTTTAGTTTGCGGAACCCTAACCCTAGGTGTAACCCTAACCCTAACCCTAACCCTAGGCAGGGCAGCCAATCAGCCTAGGGTTAGGGCAGGTGCCAAGGAGAAAGCCCTCGAGGAGGCAAGCTTGTGGCAGTTTTGCCATGCCCCTGGGGTGATCTTTGCAGCTGAAGTGTGCCCGGAGCTCTGGGCCTTTTAGTTTGCGGAAGCCTGACCCCTAAGTGTAACCCTAACCCTAACCCTAACCCTAGGCAGGGCAGGCAATCAGCCTAGGGTTAGGGCAGGTGCCAAGGAGAAAGCCCTCGAGGAGGCCAGCTTGTGGCAGTTTTGCGATGCCCCTGGGATGCCCTTTGCAGCTGCAGTGTGCCCGGAGCTCTGGGCATTTTAGTTTGCGGAACCCTAACCCTAGGCGTAACCCTAACCCTAACCCTAACCCTAGGCAGGGCAGCCAATCAGCCTAGGGTTAGGGCAGGTGCCAAGGAGAAAGCCCTCGAGGAGGCCAGCTTGTGGCAGTTTTGCCATGCCCCTGGGATGCCCTTTGCAGCTGCAGTGTGCCCGGAACTCTGGGCCTTTTAGTTTGCGGAAGCCTGACCCCTAAATCTAACCCTAACCCTAACCCTAGGCAGGGCAGCCAATCAGCCTAGGGTTAGGGCAGGTGCCAAGGAGAAAGCCCTCGAGGAGGCCAGCTTGTGGCAGTTTTGCGATGCCCCTGGGGTGCCCTTTGCAGCTGCAGTGTGCCCGGAACTCTGGGCCTTTTAGTTTGCGGAACCCTAACCCTGGCCCTAACCCTAACCCTAACCCTAACCCTAGGCAGGGCAGCCAATCAGCCTAGGGTTAGGGCAGGTGCCAAGGAGAAAGCCCTCGAGGAGGCAAGCTTGTGGCAGTTTTGCGATGCCCCTGGGATGCCCTTTGCAGCTGCAGTGTGCCCGGAGCTCTGGGCCTTTTAGTTTGCGGAAGCCTGACCCCTAAGTGTAACCCTAACCCTAACCCTAGGCAGGGCAGCCAATCAGCCTAGGGTTAGGGCAGGTGCAGAGGAGAAAGCCCTCGAGGAGGCAAGCTTGTGGCAGTTTTGCGATGCCCCTGGGATGCCCTTTGCAGCTGCAGTGTGCCCGGAGCTCTGGGCCTTTTAGTTTGCGGAACCCTAACCCTAGGCGTAACCCTAACCCTAACCCTAACCCTAGGCAGGGCAGCCAATCAGCCTAGGGTTAGGGCAGGTGCCAAGGAGAAAGCCCTCGAGGAGGCCAGCTTGTGGCAGTTTTGCGATGCCCCTGGGATGCCCTTTGCAGCTGCAGTGTGCCCGGAGCTCTGGGCCTTTTAGTTTGCGGAAGCCTGACCCCTAAGTGTAACCCTAACCCTAACCCTAGGCAGGGCAGCCAATCAGGCTAGGGTTAGGGCAGGTGCCAAGGAGAAAGCCCTCGAGGAGGCCAGCTTGTGGCAGTTTTGCGATGCCCCTGGGATGCCCTTTGCAGCTGCAGTGTGCCCGGAACTCTGGGCCTTTTAGTTTGCGGAAGCCTGACCCCTAAGTGTAACCCTAACCCTAACCCTAACCCTAACCCTAGGCAGGGCAGCCAATCAGCCTAGGGTTAGGGCAGGTGCCAAGGAGAAAGCCCTCGAGGAGGCCAACTTGTGGCAGTTTTGCGATGCCCCTGGGATGCCCTTTGCAGCTGCAGTGTGCCCGGAGCTCTGGGCCTTTTAGTTTGCGGAAGCCTGACCCCTAAGTGTAACCCTAACCCTAACCCTAACCCTAAGCCTAGGCAGGGCAGCCAATCAGCCTAGGGTTAGGGCAGGTGCAGAGGAGAAAGCCCTCGAGGAGGCCAGCTTGTGGCAGTTTTGCGATGCCCCTTGGATGCCCTTTGCAGCTGCAGTGTGCCCGGAGCTCTGGGCCTTTTAGTTTGCGGAACCCTAACCCTAGGCGTAACCCTAACCCTAACCCTAGGCAGGGCAGCCAATCAGCCTAGGGTTAGGGCAGGTGCCAAGGAGAAAGCCCTCGAGGAGGCCAGCTTGTGGCAGTTTTGCGATGCCCCTGGGATGCCCTTTGCAGCTGCAGTGTGCCCGGAGCTCTGGGCCTTTTAGTTTGCGGAACCCTAACCCTAGGCGTAACCCTAACCCTAACCCTAGGCAGGGCAGCCAATCAGCCTAGGGTTAGGGCAGGTGCCAAGGAGAAAGCCCTCGAGGAGGCCAGCTTGTGGTAGGTTTGCGATGCCCCTGGGATGCCCTTTGCAGCTGCAGTGTGCCCGGAGCTCTGGGCCTTTTAGTTTGCGGAAGCCTGACCCCTAAGTGTAACCCTAACCCTAACCCTAGGCAGGGCAGCCAATCAGCCTAGGGTTAGGGCAGGTGCCAAGGAGAAAGCCGTCCAGGAGGCAAGCTTGTGGCAGTTTTGCGATGCCCCTGGGGTGCCCTTTGCAGCTGAAGTGTGCCCGGAGCTCTGGGCCTTTTAGTTTGCGGAACCCTAACCCTAGGCGTAACCCTAACCCTAACCCTAACCCTAGGCAGGGCAGCCAATCAGCCTAGGGTTAGGGCAGGTGCCAAGGAGAAAGCCCTCGAGGAGGCCAGCTTGTGGCAGTTTTGCGATGCCCCTGGGATGCCCTTTGCAGCTGCAGTGTGCCCGGAGCTCTGGGCCTTTTAGTTTGCGGAACCCTAACCCTAGACGTAACCCTAACCCTAACCCTAGGCAGGGCAGCCAATCAGCCTAGGGTTAGGGCAGGTGCCAAGGAGAAAGCCCTCGAGGAGGCCAGCTTGTGGCAGTTTTGCGATGCCCCTGGGATGCCCTTTGCAGCTGCAGTGTGCCCGGAGCTCTGGGCCTTTTAGTTTGCGGAACCCTAACCCTAGGCGTAACCCTAACCCTAACCCTAACCCTAGGCAGGGCAGCCAATCAGCCTAGGGTTAGGGCAGGTGCCAAGGAGAAAGCCCTCGAGGAGGCAAGCTTGTGGCAGTTTTGCCATGCCCCTGGGGTGCCCTTTGCAGCTGAAGTGTGCCCGGAGCTCTGGGCCTTTTAGTTTGCGGAAGCCTGACCCCTAAGTGTAACCCTAACCCTAACCCTAACCCTAGGCAGGGCAGCCAATCAGCCTAGGGTTAGGGCAGGTGCCAAGGAGAAAGCCCTCGAGGAGGCCAGCTTGTGGCAGTTTTGCGATGCCCCTGGGATGCCCTTTGCAGCTGCAGTGTGCCCGGAGCTCTGGGCCTTTTAGTTTGCGGAACCCTAACCCTAGGCGTAACCCTAACCCTAACCCTAACCCTAACCCTAACCCTAGGCAGGGCAGCCAATCAGCCTAGGGTTAGGGCAGGTGCCAAGGAGAAAGCCCTCGAGGAGGCCAGCTTGTGGCAGTTTTGCGATGCCCCTGGGATGCCCTTTGCAGCTGCAGTGTGCCCGGAACTCTGGGCCTTTTAGTTTGCGGAAGCCTGACCCCTAAGTGTAACCCTAACCCTAACCCTAACCCTAACCCTAGGCAGGGCAGCCAATCAGCCTAGGGTTAGGGCAGGTGCCAAGGAGAAAGCCCTCGAGGAGGCCAACTTGTGGCAGTTTTGCGATGCCCCTGGGATGCCCTTTGCAGCTGCAGTGTGCCCGTAGCTCTGGGCCTTTTAGTTTGCGGAAGCCTGACCCCTAAGTGTAACCCTAACCCTAACCCTAACCCTAGGCAGAGCAGCCAATCAGCCTAGGGTTAGGGCAGGTGCCAAGGAGAAAGCCCTCGAGGAGGCCAGCTTGTGGCAGTTTTGCAATGCCCCTGGGATGTCCTTTGCAGCTGCAGTGTGCCCGGAGCTCTGGGCCTTTTAGTTTGCGGAAGCCTGACCCCTAAGTGTAACCCTAACCCTAACCCTAACCCTAGGCAGGGCAGCCAATCAGCCTAGGGTTAGGGCAGGTGCAGAGGAGAAAGCCCTGGAGGAGGCCAGCTTGTGGCAGTTTTGCGATGCCCCTGGGATGCCCTTTGCAGCTGCAGTGTGCCCGGAGCTCTGGGCCTTTTAGTTTGCGGAACCCTAACCCTAGGCGTAACCCTAACCCTAACCCTAGGCAGGGCAGCCAATCAGCCTAGGGTTAGGGCAGGTGCCAAGGAGAAAGCCCTCGAGGAGGCCAGCTTGTGGCAGTTTTGCGATGCCCCTGGGATGCCCTTTGCAGCTGCAGTGTGCCCGGAGCTCTGGGCCTTTTAGTTTGCGGAACCCTAACCCTAGGCGTAACCCTAACCCTAACCCTAACCCTAGGCAGGGCAGCCAATCAGCCTAGGGTTAGGGCAGGTGCCAAGGAGAAAGCCCTCGAGGAGGCCAGCCTGTGGCAGTTTTGCGATGCCCCTGGGATGCCCTTTGCAGCTGCAGTGTGCCCGGAACTCTGGGCCTTTTAGTTTGCGGAACCCTAACCCTAGGCGTAACCCTAACCCTAACCCTAATCCTAGGCAGGGCAGCCAATCAGCCTAGGGTTAGGGCAGGTGCCAAGGAGAAAGCCCTCGAGGAGGCCAGCTTGTGGTAGGTTTGCGATGCCCCTGGGATGCCCTTTGCAGCTGCAGTGTGCCCGGAGCTCTGGGCCTTTTAGTTTGCGGAAGCCTGACCCCTAAGTGTAACCCTAACCCTAACCCTAGGCAGGGCAGCCAATCAGCCTAGGGTTAGGGCAGGTGCCAAGGAGAAAGCCCTCGAGGAGGCAAGCTTGTGGCAGTTTTGCGATGCCCCTGGGGTGCCCTTTGCAGCTGAAGTGTGCCCGGAGCTCTGGGCCTTTTAGTTTGCGGAACCCTAACCCTAGGCGTAACCCTAACCCTAACCCTAACCCTAGGCAGGGCAGCCAATCAGCCTAGGGTTAGGGCAGGTGCCAAGGAGAAAGCCCTCGAGGAGGCCAGCTTGTGGCAGTTTTGCGATGCCCCTGGGATGCCCTTTGCAGCTGCAGTGTGCCCGGAGCTCTGGGCCTTTTAGTTTGCGGAACCCTAACCCTAGACGTAACCCTAACCCTAACCCTAGGCAGGGCAGCCAATCAGCCTAGGGTTAGGGCAGGTGCCAAGGAGAAAGCCCTCGAGGAGGCCAGCTTGTGGCAGTTTTGCGATGCCCCTGGGATGCCCTTTGCAGCTGCAGTGTGCCCGGAACTCTGGGCCTTTTAGTTTGCGGAAGCCTGACCCCTTAATGTAACCCTAACCCTAACCCTAACCCTAGGCAGGGCAGGCAATCAGCCTAGGGTTAGGGCAGGTGCCAAGGAGAAAGCCCTCGAGGAGGCCAGCTTGTGGCTTTTTTGCAATGCCCGTGGGATGCCCTTTGCAGCTGCAGTGTGCCCGGAGCTCTGGGCCTTTTAGTTTGCGGAAGCCTGACCCCTAAGTGTAACCCTAACCCTAACCCTAACCCTAACCCTAGGCAGGGCAGCCAATCAGCCTAGGGTTAGGGCAGGTGCCAAGGAGAAAGCCCTCGAGGAGGCCAGCTTGTGGCAGTTTTGCGATGCCCCTGGGATGCCCTTTGCAGCTGCAGTGTGCCCGGAGCTCAGGGCCTTTTAGTTTGCGGAAGCCTGACCCTTAAGTGTAACCCTAACCCTAACCCTAGGCAGGGCAGCCAATCAGCCTAGGGTTAGGGCAGGTGCCAAGGAGAAAGCCCTCGAGGAGGCCAGCTTGTGGCAGTTTTGCGATGCCCCTGGGATGCCCTTTGCAGCTGAAGTGTGTCCGGAACTCTGGGCCTTTTAGTTTGCAGAAGCCTGACCCCTAAGTGTAACCCTAACCCTAACCCTAACCCTGAACCTAGGCAGGGCAGCCAATGAGCCTAGGGTTAGGGCAGGTGCCAAGGAGAAAGCCCTCGAGGAGGCCAGCTTGTGGCAGTTTTGCGATGCCCCTGGGATGCCCTTTGCAGCTGCAGTGTGCCCGTAGCTCTGGGCCTTTTAGTTTGCGGAACCCTAACCCTAGGCGTAACCCTAACCCTAACCCTAACCCTAGGCAGGGCAGCCAATCAGCCTAGGGTTAGGGCAGGTGCCAAGGAGAAAGCCCTCGAGGAGGCCAGCTTGTGGCAGTTTTGCGATGCCCCTGGGATGCCCTTTGCAGCTGCAGTGTGCCCGGAGCTCTGGGCCTTTTAGTTTGCAGAAGCCTGACCCCTAAGTGTAACCCTAACCCTAACCCTAACCCTAGGCAGGGCAGCCAATCAGCCTAGGGTTAGGGCAGGTGCCGAGGAGAAAGCCCTCGAGGAGGCCAGCTTGTGGCAGTTTTGCAATGCCCCTGGGAGGTCCTTTGCAGCTGCAGTGTGCTCGGAGCTCTGGGCCTTTTAGTTTGCGGAAGCCTGACCCCTAAGTGTAACCCTAACCCTAACCCTAACCCTAACCCTAGGCTGGGCAGCCAATGAGCCTAGGGTTAGGGCAGGTGCCAAGGAGAAAGCCCTCGAGGAGGCCAGCTTGTGGCAGTTTTGCGATGCCCCTGGGATGCCCTTTGCAGCTGCAGTGTGCCCGGAGCTCTGGGCCTTTTAGTTTGCAGAAGCCTGACTCCTAAGTGTAACCCTATCCCTAACCCTAACCCTTACCCTAGGCAGGGCAGCCAATCAGCCTAGGGTTAGGGCAGGTGCCAAGGAGAAAGCCCTCGAGGAGGCCAGCTTGTGGCAGTTTTGCGATGCCCCTGGGATGCCCTTTGCAGCTGCAGTGTGCCCGGAGCTCTGGGCCTTTTAGTTTGCGTAACCCTAACCCTAACCCTAACCCTAGGCAGGGCAGCCAATCAGCCTAGGGTTAGGGCAGGTGCCAAGGAGAAAGCCCTCGAGGAGGCCAGCTTGTGGCTGTTTTGCAATGCCCGTGGGATGCCCTTTGCAGCTGCAGTGTGCCCGGAGCTCTGGGCCTTTTAGTTTGCGGAAGCCTGACCCCTAAGTGTAACCCTAACCCTAACCCTAGGCAGGGCAGCCAATCAGCCTAGGGTTAGGGCAGGTGCAGAGGAGAAAGCCCTCGAGGAGGCCAGCTTGTGGCAGTTTTGCGATGCCCCTGGGATGCCCTTTGCAGCTGAAGTGTGTCCGGAACTCTGGGCCTTTTAGTTTGCGGAAGCCTGACCCCTAAGTGTAACCCTAACCCTAACCCTAACCCTAACCCTAACCCTAGGCAGGGCAGCCAATCAGCCTAGGGTTAGGGCAGGTGCCAAGGAGAAAGCCCTGGAGGAGGCCAGCTTGTGGCAGTTTTGCGATGCCCCTGGGATGCCCTTTGCAGCTGCAGTGTGCCCGGAGCTCTGGGCCTTTTAGTTTGCGGAACCCTAACCCTAGACGTAACCCTAACCCTAACCCTAGGCAGGGCAGCCAATCAGCCTAGGGTTAGGGCAGGTGCCAAGGAGAAAGCCCTCGAGGAGGCCAGCTTGTGGCAGTTTTGCGATGCCCCTGGGATGCCCTTTGCAGCTGCAGTGTGCCCGGAACTCTGGGCCTTTTAGTTTGCGGAAGCCTGACCCCTAAATGTAACCCTAACCCTAACCCTAACTTTAGGCAGGGCAGCCAATCAGGCTAGGGTTAGGGCAGGTGCCAAGGAGAAAGCCCTCGAGGAGGCCAGTTTGTGGCTGTTTTGCAATGCCCGTGGGATGCCCTTTGCAGCTGCAGTGTGCCCGGAGCTCTGGGCCTTTTAGTTTGCGGAAGCCTGACCCCTAAGTGTAACCCTAACCCTAACCCTAACCCTAACCCTAGGCAGGGCAGCCAATCAGTCTAGGGTTAGGGCAGGTGCCAAGGAGAAAGCCCTCGAGGAGGCCAGCTTGTGGCAGTTTTGCGATGCCCCTGGGATGCCCTTTGCAGCTGCAGTGTGCCCGGAGCTCAGGGCCTTTTAGTTTGCGGAACCCTAACCCTAGGCGTAACCCTAACCCTAACCCTAGGCAGGGCAGCCAATCAGCCTAGGGTTAGGGCAGGTGCCAAGGAGAAAGCCCTCGAGGAGGCCAGCTTGTGGCAGTTTTGCGATGCCCCTGGGATGCCCTTTGCAGCTGCAGTGTGCCCGGAGCTCTGGGCCTTTTAGTTTGCGGAAGCCTGACCCCTAAGTGTAACCCTAACCCTAACCCTAACCCTAGGCAGGGCAGCCAATCAGCCTAGGGTTAGGGCAGGTGCCAAGGAGAAAGCCCTCGAGGAGGCCAGCTTGTGGCAGTTTTGCAATGCCCCTGGGATGCCCTTTGCAGCTGCAGTGTGCCCGGAGCTCTGGGCCTTTTAGTTTGCAGAAGCCTGACCCCTAAGTGTAACCCTAACCCTAACCCTAAGCCTAGGCAGGGCAGCCAATCAGCCTAGGGTTAGGGCAGGTGCCAAGGAGAAAGCCCTCGAGGAGGCCAGCTTGTGGCAGTTTTCGAAGCCCCTGGGATGCCCTTTGCAGCTGCAGTGTGCCCGGAACTCTGGGCCTTTTAGTTTGCGGAACCCTAACCCTAGGCGTAACCCTAACCCTAACCCTAACCCTAACCCTAGGCAGGGCAGCCAATGAGCCTAGGGTTAGGGCAGGTGCCAAGGAGAAAGCCCTCGAGGAGGCCAGCTTGTGGCAGTTTTGCGATGCCCCTGGGATGCCCTTTGCAGCTGAAGTGTGCTCGGAGCTCTGGGCCTTTTAGTTTGCGGAAGCCTGACCCCTAAGTGTAACCCTAACCCTAACCCTAACCCTAGGCAGGGCAGCCAATCAGCCTAGGGTTAGGGCAGGTGCCAAGGAGAAAGCCCTCGAGGAGGCCAGCTTGTGGCAGTTTTGCGATGCCCCTGGGATGCCCTTTGCAGCTGCAGTGTGCCCGTAGCTCTGGGCCTTTTAGTTTGCGGAAGCCTGACCCCTAAGTGTAACCCTAACCCTAACCCTAACCCTAGGCAGGGCAGCCAATCAGCCTAGGGTTAGGGCAGGTGCCAAGGAGAAAGCCCTCGAGGAGGCCAGCTTGTGGCAGTTTTGCGATGCCCCTGGGATGCCCTTTGCAGCTGCAGTGTGCCCGGAGCTCTGGGCCTTTTAGTTTGCAGAAGCCTGACCCCTAAGTGTAACCCTAACCCTAACCCTAACCCTAGGCAGGGCAGCCAATCAGCCTAGGGTTAGGGCAGGTGCCAAGGAGAAAGCCCTCGAGGAGGCCAGCTTGTGGCAGTTTTGCGATGCCCCTGGGATGCCCTTTGCAGCTGCAGTGTGCCCGGAGCTCTGGGCCTTTTAGTTTGCGTAACCCTAACCCTAACCCTAACCCTAGGCAGGGCAGCCAATCAGGCTAGGGTTAGGGCAGGTGCCAAGGAGAAAGCCCTCGAGGAGGCCAGCTTGTGGCAGTTTTGCGATGCCCCTGGGATGCCCTTTGCAGCTGAAGTGTGTCCGGAACTCTGGGCCTTTTAGTTTGCAGAAGCCTGACCCCTAAGTGTAACCCTAACCCTAACCCTAACCCTAACCTCAGGCAGGGCAGCCAATCAGCCTAGGGTTAGGGCAGGTGCCAAGGAGAAAGCCCTCGAGGAGGCCAGCTTGTGGCAGTTTTGCGATGCCCCTGGGATGCCCTTTGCAGCTGCAGTGTGCCCGGAGCTCTGGGCCTTTTAGTTTGCGGAAGCCTGACCCCTAAGTGTAACCCTAACCCTAACCCTAACCCTAGGCAGGGCAGCCAATCAGCCTAGGGTTAGGGCAGGTGCCAAGGAGAAAGCCCTTGAGGAGGCCAGCTTGTGGCAGTTTTGCGATGCCCCTGGGATGCCCTTTGCAGCTGCAGTGTGCCCGGAGCTCTGGGCCTTTTAGTTTGCAGAAGCCTGACCCCTAAGTGTAACCCTAACCCTAACCCTAACCCTAACCCTAGGCAGGGCAGCCAATCAGCCTAGGGTTAGGGCAGGTGCCAAGGAGAAAGCCCTCGAGGAGGCCAGCTTGTGGCAGTTTTGCGATGCCCCTGGGATGCCCTTTGCAGCTGCAGTGTGCCCGGAGCTCTGGGCCTTTTAGTTTGCGGAACCCTAACCCTAGGCGTAACCCTAACCCAACCCTAGGCAGGGCAGCCAATCAGCCTAGGGTTAGGGCAGGTGCCAAGGAGAAAGCCCTCGAGGAGGCCAGCTTGTGGCAGTTCTGCGATGCCCCTGGGATGCCCTTTGCAGCTGCAGTGTGCCCGGAGCTCAGGGCCTTTTAGTTTGCAGAAGCCTGACCCCTAAGTGTAACCCTAACCCTAACCCTAACCCTAGGCAGGGCAGCCAATCAGCCTAGGGTTAGGGCAGGTGCCAAGGAGAAAGCCCTCGAGGAGGCCAGCTTGTGGCAGTTTTGCAATGCCCCTGGGATGCCCTTTGCAGCTGCAGTGTGTCAGGAGCTCTGGGCCTTTTAGTTTGCAGAAGCCTGACCCCTAAGTGTAACCCTAACCCTAACCCTAACCCTAGGCAGGGCAGCCAATCAGCCTAGGGTTAGGGCAGGTGCCAAGGAGAAAGCCCTCGAGGAGGCCAGCTTGTGGCAGTTTTGCGATGCCCCTGGGATGCCCTTTGCAGCTGCAGTGTGCCCGGAGCTCTGGGCCTTTTAGTTTGCGTAACCCTAACCCTAACCCTAACCCTAGGCAGGGCAGCCAATCAGCCTAGGGTTAGGGCAGGTGCCAAGGAGAAAGCCCTCGAGGAGGCCAGCTTGTGGCAGTTTTGCGATGCCCCTGGGATGCCCTTTGCAGCTGAAGTGTGTCCGGAACTCTGGGCCTTTTAGTTTGCAGAAGCCTGACCCCTAAGTGTAACCCTAACCCTAACCCTAACCCTAACCCTAACCTCAGGCAGGGCAGCCAATCAGCCTAGGGTTAGGGCAGGTGCCAAGGAGAAAGCCCTCGAGGAGGCCAGCTTGTGGCAGTTTTGCGATGCCCCTGGGATGCCCTTTGCAGCTGCAGTGTGCCCGGAGCTCAGGGCCTTTTAGTTTGCGGAAGCCTGACCCCTAAGTGTAACCCTAACCCTTACCCTAACCTCAGGCAGGGCAGCCAATCAGCCTAGGGTTAGGGCAGGTGCCAAGGAGAAAGCCCTTGAGGAGGCCAGCTTGTGGCAGTTTTGCGATGCCCCTGGGATGCCCTTTGCAGCTGCAGTGTGCCCGGAGCTCTGGGCCTTTTAGTTTGCGTAACCCGAACCCTAACCCTAACCCTAGGCAGGGCAGCCAATCAGCCTAGGGTTAGGGCAGGTGCCAAGGAGAAAGCCCTCGAGGAGGCCAGCTTGTGGCAGTTTTGCGATGCCCCTGGGATGCCCTTTGCAGCTGAAGTGTGTCCGGAACTCTGGGCCTTTTAATTTGCAGAAGCCTGACCCCTAAGTGTAACCCTAACCCTAACCCTAACCCTAACCCTAGGCTGGGCAGCCAATGAGCCTAGGGTTAGGGCAGGTGCCAAGGAGAAAGCCCTCGAGGAGGCCAGCTTGTGGCAGTTTTGCGATGCCCCTGGGATGCCCTTTGCAGCTGCAGTGTGCCCGGAGCTCTGGGCCTTTTAGTTTGCGGAACCCTAACCCTAGGCGTAACCCTAACCCTAACCCTAGGCAGGGCAGGCAATCAGCCTAGGGTTAGGGCAGGTGCCAAGGAGAAAGCCCTCGAGGAGGCCAGCTTGTGGCAGTTTTGCGATGCCCCTGGGATGCCCTTTGCAGCTGCAGTGTGCCCGGAGCTCAGGGCCTTTTAGTTTGCAGAAGCCTGACCCCTAAGTCTAACCCTAACCCTAACCCTAACCCTAGGCAGGGCAGCCAATCAGCCTAGGGTTAGGGCAGGTGCCAAGGAGAAAGCCCTCGAGGAGGCCAGCTTGTGGCAGTTTTGCAATGCCCCTGGGATGCCCTTTGCAGCTGCAGTGTGCCCGGAGCTCTGGGCCTTTTAGTTTGCAGAAGCCTGACCCCTAAGTGTAACCCTAACCCTAACCCTAACCCTAGGCAGGGCAGCCAATCAGCCTAGGGTTAGGGCAGGTGCCGAGGAGAAAGCCCTCGAGGAGGCCAGCTTGTGGCAGTTTTACAATGCCCTTGGGATGCCCTTTGCAGCTGCAGTGTGCCCGGAGCTCTGGGCCGTTTAGTTTGCGGAACCCTAACCCTAGGCGTAACCCTAACCCTAACCCTAACCCTAGGCAGGGCAGCCAATCAGCCTAGGGTTAGGGCAGGTGCCAAGGAGAAAGCCCTCAAGGAGGCCAGGTTGTGGCAGTTTTGCTATGCCTCCAGTGTCCCCCAGCCCTCACACCCTCTCCGGCCAAGCAGGACCTGCTGCTGTCCCCTGTCCCTGCTGCAAGAGGCTCTGGGGGCGCTCACCCGTGTCCCCCCGTGTCCCCAGGCTCCAGCAATGCCTGTGAGAAGACGTCGTTCGCCTTCCTGCGCCAGGAGCTGCCCGTGCGCCTCTCCAACATCATGAAGGAGATCAACCTGCTCCCGGACCGGGTGCTGCGCACGCCCTCCGTGCAGCTGGTGCAGAGCTGGTCAGTGTGGCCCTTGGGGACACAGGGACACTGCCACGGGGCTGCTGGCACTGTCACCCTTGTGCCTGTGCAGCTGGCACCGCTGGCACCCGGCTGGGGGGGCCACCACTGCCACTCACCTGGGACCCCACTGCCACAGGTCCCCTTGTTGTCACCCTCCTGGGTCCCCTGCGCAGCTCCTGTTGCCACCACGGTTCCTGTCACTGCCTGGGGGGTTCTGCTGTCACCTCGGGTGCTGCCACCACCGTGTGTCCCACACTGTCACCAGCTGTCCTCCCCTGCTGGCACAGGGGGGACACAGGGAGGGGGGACAGGCAGGGCACTCCCAAGCTGGTGCCACCCCTTGGGTGACACAGGCTGTAGGTCCTTTGGGGACCCTCCTGTGCCAGAGGGGTGTCCCCAGCCAGCAGGGGGGACACCAGTGCCACCTGCTCCCTGAAGGGGCTGGGCCACAGGATGTCCCTGTCCTGGGTGGGTCTGAGTGTCCCTTTGAGCGCCATGTCCCCATGGCAGTGCCAGCAGCGTGACCCTTCTTTTGGCCACCACGTGACACGTTGTTTGTCCAGCGTCCTGGGCCACTGCCAACGGGATCTGGCCGTGCCAGGGTGTCAGGCTGTCCCAGGGGGTCAGGCCGTGCCAGGGGGTCTGGATGTGCCACCCCCCATCACAGCCCCAACCCCATCAGAGGGGCTGTGTCCCCAGGTGTCTCCAAGTGCCAGCAGTGCAGTGGGGCAGTGACCCCTGGTTCAGCAGATTTTGGGGTGGGGGCCTGGGCTGAGGAGTGCTGGCCCCTGGCCCTGCGTGGTGTCACCTGGGCTGTCCTCTCTGTTTGGGGGTGCCAGCTGTGGGATGCCCGTGTCCCCCCAGGTACGTGCAGAGCCTGCTGGACATCATGGAATTCCACGACAGGGACCCCGAGGACCAAACCACGCTGGGACAGTGAGTCGGGAGGTGACGGCGTGTCCTTGTCCCCAGTCCCGGTGTGTCACCTCCTCCCAGAGCCGTGCTGGTGTCACCCAGGGTCACCCCAAAGTGCCCCCACTCCAGTGCTGCCAGAGCCAGCTCCGGGTTTTCCAGCGCCCCCGGCTCCTGGGGAATCCCGGCCTGGATCAGGGCTGTGCCTGGAGCGGGTGTCCCCAGCGCTGTCCCTGTCCCCAGGTTCACCAACGCGCTGGTGACAATCCGGAACCGGCACAACGACGTTGTCCCCACCATGGCTCAGGGGGTGATCGAGTACAAGGAGACGTACGGGGACGACCCCGTGTCCAACCAGAACATCCAGTACTTCCTGGACCGCTTCTACCTGAGCCGCATCTCCATCCGCATGCTCATCAACCAGCACAGTGAGGACCTGGGGGGTCCCCAGAACCCCCCGGGTGTCCCCAGGGGTCTGTCCCAGGGGTCCCCACAACACCAGGGGCCTGTCCCAGGGGTTCTCCCACCCCCAGGGGTCTGTCCCAGGGGTCCCCACCAACCCCAGAGGTGTGTTCCAGGGGTCTCCCACCCCCAGGGGTCTGTTCTGAGCATCCCCACCAACCCCAGGGGTCTGTCCTGAGCATCCCCACCAACCCCAGGGGTCTGTCCTGAGCATCCCCACCAACCCCAGGGGTCTGTCCAAGGGGTCCCCACCAACCCCAGGGGTCTGTCCTGGGGGTCCCCACCAACCCCAGGGGTCTGTCTCGGGGGTCCCCACCAACCCCAGGGGTCTGTCTCAGGGGTCCCCACCAACACCAGGGGTCTGTCCCAGGGGTCCCCACCAACACCAGGGGCCTGTCCCAGGAGTCCCCACCAACATCAGGAGTCTGTCCCAGGGGTCCCCACCAACATCAGGAGTCTGTCCCAAGTGTCCCCACCAACCTCAGGGGTCTGTCTCAGGGGTCCCCACCAACCCCAGGAGTCTGTCCCAGGGGTCCCCACCAACACCAGGGGTCTGTTCTGAGGGTTCCCACCAACCCCAGGGGCCTGTCCCAGGGGTCCTCCCAGCCCCAGGGGCCTGTCCTGAGCATCCCCACCAACCCCAAGAGTCTGTCCTAAGTGTCCCCACCAACCCCAAGAGTCTATCCAGGGGTCCCCACCAACCCCAGGGGTCTGTTCTGGGTGTTCCCACCAACCCCAAGGGCTTGTCCCAGGGGTCCTCCCAGCCCTAGGGGTCTGTCCTGAGCGCCTCCATCATCCCCAGAGTGTCCCCAGAGTGTCCCTCCATCCCCAGGGGTCCATCCTGAGGATCCTCACCAACCCCAGGGGTCTGTCCCAAGGGTCCTTCCTGCCCCAGGGAGCTCCCCAAGGTTCTCCCTGCCCCAAGCGTCCCCTCCTGTCCCCAGGAGTCTGTGCTGAGGGTCCCCATCATCACTGGGTGTCCCCAGAATGTCCCCCCAACCCCAGGGGTCTGTCCTGAGGGTCCCCACCAACCCCAGGGATCCTGTCTTGGGCATCTCCCTGGTGTCAGATGTTTCCCCCCACAGCCCCAGGGTGCCCCGGGGGTGTCCCTGGGGTGTCCCCAGCTCGTTGTCCCCTCCCCAGCCCTGCTCTTCGATGGCAGCACCAACCCCGCGCACCCCAAGCACATCGGGAGCATCGACCCCCACTGCAACGTGGCCAACGTGGTGAGAGGTTGGTGGGGTCTGGGGGGGTCTGGGGTCCCACCCCACGGCATCTGGGGGCAGTTTGGGGGGGTGGGGGTTGCTTGAAAGCCCCCCTGGCACCGCTCGTGTCACAGGTTTGGGGTGGCCTCAGCCACGCTGTCCCCTGAGCTGTGCAGTCACTGCAGGAGATCCCAGGAACGCCCTGGGTCTGTGGGAATGGGGGGGACCCCACAGGTGGCCCTTGTCCTGGGGGGTCCTGGGTGCTGAGCCCTCTGTCCCCCCCTTTGCCAGACGCCTACAACATGGCCAAGCTGCTGTGTGACAAATACTACATGGCCTCACCTGAGCTGGAGATCGAGGAGGTCAACGGTGAGGGGACATCAGGGCCGAGGGGACAGCAGGGCCGAGGGGACAGCAGGGCTGAGGGGACAGTGGCAGTGAGGGGACAGCAGGGCTGAGGGGACAGTGGCAGTGAGGGGACAGGGGGCCGAGGGGACAGCAGGGGGATTGTGGGTGGCTCCTTTGGGGTTGGGGGTCCTCAGGTGGTTCCTTTGGGGTTGGGGACCCTGGACCAGGGGGATTTTTGTGTGGCTCGTTCTGGGTTGAGGGTCCCTATTTCGGGGGGTTCTCAGCTCCTTTAGGGTTGGGGTCCCTGTGACAGGGGATACTTGGCTTATCTCGGTTTGGGGGTCCCTGTGGTGGGGGGTTTCTCAGTGACCCATTTAGGGCTGGGGCAGGTTTAGGGTCAGGATTGTCCCCACCAATCCCAGTGTCCCCCCCTCCCCACCCAGCCTGCAACTCGGAGCAGCCCGTGAGCATCGTCTACGTGCCGTCCCACCTGTACCACATGCTCTTCGAGCTCTTCAAGGTAGCCCAGCCCTTTGGGGGGGTCTGGGGGGGGCTCTGGGGGACCCCCTGACCCCCCCTGGGGCTCTGTGTCCCCAGAATGCCATGAGAGCCACGGTGGAGAGCCACGAGAACAGCCCCCGGCTGCCGGCCATCAGGGTGATGGTGGCCCTGGGCCAGGAGGACCTGTCCATCCGGGTGAGGGACCCCTGCCCACCCTGGGGAGGGTGTGGGGACCTGTCCATCCGGGTGAGGGACCCCTGCCCACCCTGGGGAGGGTGTGGGGACCTGTCCATCTGGGTGAGGGACCCCTGCCCACCCTAGGGGGGTGTGGGGACCTGTCCATCCGGGTGAGGGACCCCAGCCCACCCTGGGACCCCTGCCCAGCCAGGGGACCCCAACCCTGTCCTGGGGGGGGGTTGTGGGGGCCTGTCCATCCGTGTGAGGGACCCCAGCCCTGTCCTGGCAGATGGGGAGTGTGGGGAGGGGGGACAGGAGCAGGGTTGTCACCTGCTGTGGTGTCCCCAGATGAGTGACAGGGGCATGGGGGTGCCCCTGAGGAAGATCGAGAGGCTCTTCAGCTACATGTACTCGACAGCCCCCACCCCACAGCTGGGCTCTGGGGGGGCCCCCCTGGTATGTGACCCCCCCCCCCCAGAGGTGGGGGGCCTCGTGGGGAGGGGGGGCTGCAGCTGAGGGGGGTTGGGGGTGTTTGAGGGGGGCTGGGGAGGTTTGGGGGGAGGTTTGGGGACCTGGAGTGGCAGGAGGTGGTTTGGGGGTGGCTGGAGTGGCCTGGACTTGTTTTGGGGGTGCTTGGGGTGGGCTGGAGTGGCACGGGGAGGTTTGGGCTTGGCCTGGGACCTTCTGGGGACATTTAGGCTGGCACGGGGACATTTGGTGGCGTGGGGGTGCTTGGAAGTGGCACGGGGACACTTTGGTAGGATTGGATGTGGTCTGGGGACCCTTTGTGGTGGCAGGGGGACACTGGGGTAGCATGAGGACACATTGGGGTAGCATGGGGACCCTTTGTGGTGGCAGGGGGACACTGGGGTAGCATGGGGATGCATTGGGGTGGCAGTGGGACACATTGGGGTGGCAGTGGGACCCTTTATGGTGGCATGGGGACACTTTGGGGTGGCATGGCGACACATTGGGGTGACAGTGGAACCCTTTATGGTGGCATGGGAACACTTTGGGGTGACATGGGGACACTTTGGGGTGGCAGTGGGACCCTTTATGGTGGCATGGGAACACTTTGGGGTGACATGGGAACACTTTGGGGTGACATGGGGACACTTTGGGGTGGCAGGATGCCCCTGTGGCCATTCTGGGGCCCTGTGACGGTGCCACCATGACCGCTGGCAGTGCCAGGGACACTTCTGCCGTTTCTTGGGGCCCTGTGGGGAGGCCGGGGGTGCCCTGGGGGTGCTCCCCTGGGGCAGCCCTGGGGACCCCCACCCCAA
This sequence comes from Fringilla coelebs, assembly GCF_963513975.1. Lineage (NCBI taxonomy): Eukaryota > Metazoa > Chordata > Aves > Passeriformes > Fringillidae > Fringilla > Fringilla coelebs. The sequence continues at coordinate 1,352,017 of NC_140053.1, forward strand.
TTCCCTGCCCCCTCCCCAGGCCGGCTTTGGCTACGGGCTGCCCATCTCCCGCCTCTACGCCAAGTACTTCCAGGGGGACCTGCAGCTCTTCTCCATGGAGGGCTTCGGCACCGACGCCGTCATCTACCTGAAGGTGGGTGCCTGTCCCCGGCTCCGCCCCGGGGGGGGGTCTCGGGACCCTCGCTGAGCCCCCCCGTGCCCCCCAGGCGCTGTCCACGGACTCGGTGGAGCGGCTGCCCGTGTACAACAAGTCGGCGTGGCGGCACTACCAGGCCAGCCAGGAGGCCGGGGATTGGAGCGTGCCCAGCACCGAGCCCAAGAACACCTCCACCTACCGCGTGCCCTGAGCCCCCCCGGGCCCCCCCGGGCACCGGGACCCCTCAGCCCCACCCACGAGGAGTCCCCCGGGTGGGGGTTTGGCATCCCGGCTCTTTGGGAAGGGTGGGGCGTGGGCGTGTCCGGGTGTCCCCGCCTCGGTGGCACTTAGGGACGGAGCTGGGGGGGTTGGAGCAGTGCCTGTTGTTCCCTCAGTGCCCCCCCGAAGGTCCCACCCGCCCCAGGGGTGCCCCCATCCCAGCAAGGGACTGGTTCTGTTCCAGTAGGACCAGTAGCACTTCCCTGCACCCACAGCCCTGATGGGGTGGGGGGCCCTGAGCCCCCCTCTCTCCCTCCCCACGTTCCTGTCCCTGCTCCCCCCCTGTTGTTGCACTACTGAGCTGTCCCACCCCCTCACTTGCTGTGACCTGTTCAACCCCCTCCCCTCCTCCCACTGCCCAAATTCCCCCCTAACCCCCCAGACCCCTCCCCACTGTCAATAAATTGAATGTTGACTGAACCCCCGTGGTGGTTTGGGGCCCTGGTGCCTCAGTTTACCCCCTCCAGCCTTGGGAGGGGGCTGAGGCTTCAGTGCTGGGGTGGCACTTGGGGACCTGCTCTGTGCCCCCAGTCAGGTGACACTGCTCACTCCGGTTTGCACTGGCCCTTGATACCCTTTTATTTCCTGGGGTGGCCTCGGGGGGCCGCGTTTGGGGCTGGGGGGGGGCGGGGTTCACTCCCTGCCCCCGATTTGGGGGTGCCCGTGTGTGGAGGGGGTCGGGTCACGCCCTGTCCCCTCCTGTGCCAGGGGTACGGGGTGGGGAGGGGGCTGGGACCCCTCGGGGGTGGTGACAGGTGGGGGTGGCAGGACGGGCTGGGGGTGTCCCAGTGCCCTCTGCATCCGGAAAGGGGCCGGGCGGGGAGGGGGCGGCTGGAGCCGCTGTCCCTTGGCCGTGCCCCGTGTCCCCGGGGTGTGTCCCGGGGGGCTGTGGGTGGGGAGGGGGTGCGGGTCCCCCCGGTTTTCAGCTCCGCCGCTGCTCCTGGTCCTTCTTCTTCTGCTTGTCCCGCTGCTTGTCCGCCTTCTCCCGGGCCTTGCGCTCCCGCTCGGCCGCCAGGCTCAGCTCCTTCAGCCGCCGCTTGAGCACCGCGCGGTCCTGCGAGCTGCTCACGCCCAGCGCCTGCGGCACCGCGGGCTGGGCACGGGCACCCCCGCGCCCCCTGCCCGCCGGGACCCTCCCCGAACAGCGGCTCCTTCCTAGAACCGCCCGTCCCTCCCTTGGGATCCCCCCTTGGCGCACCCTGGGCTCCCGACCCATGGAGCGGCCAGCTCGGACAACGGGTTTGGATACCCAGGGAAACCCTCTTTGGGGTACCCCGAACCCTCCCAGGCCTCCTGCCCCGCGGAATTGGGGTACCTCGAACCCTCCCAGGCCTCCTGCCCCATGGAATTGGGGTACCCCGAACCCGCCCAGGCCTTCTGCCCCATGGAAACCCCCTTTGGGGTACCCCGAACCCTCCCAGATCTTCCTGCCCCACGGAATTGGGGTACCCCGAACCCGCCCAGGCCTCCTGTCCCATGGAAACCCCCTGTGGGGTACCCCGAACCCTCCCAGATCTTCCTGCCCCATGGAATTGGGGTACCCCGAACCCTCCCAGCCCTTCCTGCCCCACGGAATTTGGGCACTTTGAACCCTCCCAGCCCTTCCTGCCCCATGGAAACCCCACTGGGGTACCCCGAACCCTCCCAGCCCTTCCTGCCACACAGAATCCCCCCTGGAGCACCCAGACCCTCTCACCCTCCATCTTTTGGGGCCCCTGGAGCCCCCCGGCCCCGCACCTTGAGCTTGGCCCCGTCGAGGAGCAGCAGGCGGGGCCCGTCCACGCCGCGCTCCGCGAATTCCCGCACGTAGCGCTCCAGGCCCAGGCTCTGCAGCCACTGCCCCACCTGGCCGCACGTCCAGCCCGCGGCCGCGCCCGCCGGCTCCTCCAGCAGCTGCGCACGGGGGTCAGCCGGGGGTCCCCGGGCCACTTTGGGGGGACACAGCCCCGGCCCCGCGCCCCCCGCGCTGCGCTCACCTCGTCCGAGGACTGGGACAGGGTGTGGTAGGGGTACGAGCACTTGGGGGGGCCGGGCGGGCGGGGGCTGGCGCTGGACGGGGGCGAATCCTCGCTCAGCTCGGAGTCCTGGGGCAGCGGGAAGGACGGGGCTGGACCCACAGCGACCGCAGAACCACCCCAGCCACCCCCCAGAGCCACCCAACAGCCCCCAGCAACCTCCAGTGACCCCCAGAGCCACCCCAGCGACCCCCAGAGCCACCCCAGCGACCCCCCAGAGCCACCCCACAGCACCCAGCGACCCCCAGAGCCACCCCACTGCTCCCAGCAACCCCCAGAGCCACCCCAGTGACCCCCCAGAGCCACCCCACAGCCCCCAGTGACCTCCAGAGCCACCCCAGCGACCTCCCAGAGCCACCCCACAGCCCCCAGCGACCCCCCAGAGCCACCCCACTGCCCTGAGCAACCTCCAGAGCCACCCCACAGCCCCCAGCGACCTCCAGAGCCACCCCAGCAACCCCCCAGAGCCACCCCACAGCCCCCAGCAACCCCCTGCAGCCCCCCAGTTGGCTGCCAGACCCCTCAGAGTGTTGATTCCCCTAAAGCCACCCCGACCCCAAAGGGCTTTGGATGCCCCCAATACCTGTCCTGACTCTACAGGGCTTTGACACCCCCACAAAGCCCCCCCGACCCCGTGGGGCTTCAAGTCCTCTCCCTATTGTCACCTGGCCCTATGGGGCTTTGTCCCCTGTCCCCAGAGCTGGTGTCACCTCCTCTCTTAGAGCCCATGGGGTCCCCAGGGCCGGGCTCACCTGCGAGGCGGATTTGGTGGGGCTGAGCCCCTCGTGCCGGGGGGAGCCGGCGGGGGACGCGGGGCCGGGGGACCCCCAGCCCCTGGCGCTGTCCGAGAACCAGGAGAAGGGCAGGAACGGGGACCCCGAGGGGCGGCCGGGCCCCTCTGCTGCCTCCCTGGGGACAGAGCCGTGTCAGGAGGTGTCCCCGGGCTGTCCCCAGGCTGTCCCCCTGTCCCGGGGCAGTCCCTCACCTGCTGCCCATGGACAGGCGGTTGCTGCTCTTCTCCTTGCGGCTCTTGCCAGAGGATGCCCGGCGCAGGGTCACGCTGGGGACAGGGGTGGTGACCCGATGGCTGGGGCACCAGGACCCCCCCGTCCGTCCGTCCGTCCGTCCGTCCGTCCATCCATCCATCCATCCATCCATCCATCCATCCATCCATCCCCCCAGCCCTCTGTCCTTCTCCCTCCCTCCCTCCCCACGTCCCCCTCCGTCCCCTCCCCGTCCCTCTCACCCCAAATCCAAGAATTTCCTCCGCGTTTTCTTATCGAGCCCCACGGTCGGGCTGGCAGGTGAGGGGGGGCTCATGTCCCGGCTGTCATCTGCAGGGGTGGCACCGGGCTGTCACCCGCTGTCCCCCCCAGGCGTCCCCAGGGCCTCGGGGGGGTCTCACCTTCGCTGTGCTGCCGGGGCCGGGGGTCGCGGCGGGCAAAGCCGGGGGAGCTGTCGGAGCTGGGGCAGGACTGGGGCGCGGGAGGGCCCGAGAGCCCCTCCTGGGACGGGGTGTTGGTGAGGGGCCGGTAGCGGCTGAGGGGGGGCGTGGGGGCCGGGGGGTCCCCCAGGCCCGGCCGTGCCACCCCCGGCTCGAAGGAGAAGCCGTCGGTGTGGGAGAAGGGCGAGGGGGCCGGGGGGCTGCCCTCGCCCTCAGTGCCCTGCGGGGGCACGGGCAGGGGGTCAGAGCCCTGCAGCCCCCCGGGGTTGTCCCCTAGACCACCTCCCCTGTCCCTAAACATGGCATCCCCCAAGGCCATCCTTGGCGTCCATGGTGCCCCCCAGGCCTCCCCCTGGGGTCTCTGGTGTCCCCAATCCCTGTGACCCCCCCAGCCCCAGTGTCCCCTGAGTCCATCCCTGGTGTCCCCAGTCCCTGTAAAAACCCAGCCCTGGCATCCCCCAAGACCATCTTTGGTGTCCACAGTGCCCCCCAGTCCTGTCCCTGGGGTCCTTGGTGTCCCCAATCCCCGTGCCCCCAGCCCCTCTGTCCCAAATCCCCGTGCCCCCAGCCCCGCTATCCCCAATCCCTGTGTCCCACAGCCCCGTTGTCCCCAATCCCCATGCCCTCAGCCCCACTGTCCCCAATCCCCGTGCCCCCAGCCCTGCTGTCCCCAATCCCCGTGTCTCCAGCCCCAGTGTCCCCAATCCCCAATCCCCCGCCCTGCTGTCCCCAATCCCCGTGTCCCCAGCCCCTCTGTCCCCAATCCCCGTGCCCCCAGCCCCTCTGTCCCCAATCCTGTGCCCCCAGCCCCGGTGTCCCCAATCCCCACGCCCCCCCAGCCCCGTTGTCCCCAATCCCCAGCCCCGCTGTCCCCAGTCCCGTGCCCCCAGCCCCGCTGTCCCCAATCCTGTGCCCCCAGCCCCGCTGTCCCCAGTCCCGTGCCCCCAGCCCCGCTGTCCCCATCTCACCGTGGCCTCGGGCCCCTCGTCGCCCTCGGTGGAGCTGGCGCTGTCGCGCAGGCGGGAGCGCGAGGGCCGCTGGCGGCGGCCGCGGGCCAGGAGCCGGGCACGGGCCTTGTGCAGGCTGCTGTCCAAGCGTGGCGTCTCTGGAACCACAGCGGTAAAATCTGGCAGTGAAAGAGACACCGGGGCAGGGAGGGACGGACGGACGGACACACGGACAGCGGGAGGGGAGAGAGCAGGAACGTGGGGGTGGACAGAGGGACAGAGGAGGAAGGAGGGATGGATGGATGGATGGACGGATGGATGGATGGATGGATGGATGGATGGATGGGAGATGGATGGATGGATGATGGATGGATGGATGGATGGATGGATGGATGGATGGATGGATGGATGGATGAGGGATGGATGGATGGATGATGGATGGACGATGGATGGATGGATGGATGATGGATGGATCCATGGATGGATGGATGGATGGACGGATGGATGGATGGATGGACAGACGGATGGATGGATGGATGGACAAATGGACAGATGATGGATGGATGGATGATTGATGGATGGATGGAAGGATGATGGAGGGATGGATGGACAGATGATGGATGGATGGATGGATGGATGGATGGATGGATGGATGGATGGATGGATGGATGGGAGATGGAGGGAGGGATGAGCAGGGAGAAAGGGACAGGGAAGCATTGGAGGCAGGTGGACAGACAGGCAGGGAAGGCCAGCCCAGCAGAGAGGGGACAGAGGGACAGAGGGACAGAAGGACAGGGATGGGGACAGGGACAGGGCAGGAGAATCGCAGGGCAGGTGCGTGGTCCCAGGAAGACAGGAGGGGGCACGAGGAGAGGGGAGCATTGGGGACATGGATGGGGCACCCCAGTGGGGCAGGACAGGGGACAGAGGGACAGAGAGAAGTGTTCAAAGAGATGGCCCAGCATGGGGACAGAGGAGTGGGTGACCCCGAGGACAGAGAGTCCCTGTCACCCAGGGGGGACACGCTTTGTCCAGGTCCCACTGGGATCCCCCAAATATCCCCACCGTGTTCTGAGCCCTGCACCCCAACCCCACCTGAGGGGTGGCTCTGGGCCATGTCCCCTGCTGTGTCCCCAGGTCCCTGTCAAACCCCTGTGCCGCCCTGACCCCCATTCCCATGTGCCCCGGATGTGTCCCCACATCTTTGTCACCCCCACACCCCCAGGTGTGTCCCCATGTCCCCTTCCCCACGCACATCCCCGTGTCCCCAGGCACACACTGTCCCCAAGCCCGGACACGGGAGGACACTGAGGGTGGGTGGGGACCCACGGGTGGCTCTGCACCCCTCGGGGGGGTCTGCACCCCAGGCCCCCCCTCAGGAACTCACCAAAAACCTCGTCCGTGTCCTGCAGCTTAGAGACCGACATGATGGGACAGGGCTGGGGACAGAGGGGACACTCAGGGGGAGGGACAGACCGACATGGTGGGACAGGGCTGGGGACAGAGGGGACACTCAGAGGGAGGGACAGAGCAACAGGGTGGGACAGGGCTGGGTACAGAGGGGACACTCAGGGGGGAGGGACAGACCGACACGGTGGGACAGGGCTGGGGACAGAGGGGACATTCAGGGGGAGGGACCAGCCCCTCTGTGCCTCCCATGTCCCGCGGGACGTGGGGCTGGGGATCCCCGCTGCAGAGCCGCCGGGAAGGGGTTAAACCCCCCGCCCCTCGGTGCTCGGGGAATCTCGGGGGGCCGGGGGCTCCTCGGGGTTCGGCAGCATCGGGGGCGGGGGGAGACCAGCCCCGGGAGGGGCCGGTACCGGCGGGGGGGGCTGGACCGGGGAGACTGGACCGGGAATGGTGTCCCTGGGTGGGGCTGGACCGGGAGTGCTGGACCGGGAATGCGCCTGGACCGGGAATATCGAACCGAGGGGATGGGGCTGTCCCCGGGGGAGGGGAGCTACCGGGCTGTACCGGAGCTGGGGCTGTACCGGGACCGGAGCTGTACCGGGGCTGGGGCTGTACCGGCGGTTGGATCTGTACCGGGGCTGTACCAAGGCTGTACCGGGGCCGTACCGAGGCTGTACCGGGGCCGCTGTCCAGGGGTGACGCCCTGCCCGATCCCCCCCTCCCCACTCACCCGCGCTCCTGGGGCATCCTGATCGCCCCCGGTCGCCTCCCGCCGGGCAGGGCCGGGCCGGGGCCGGGGCCGGGCCGGTGTTGGGGCCGGTGGGAGCGGAGGGCGCTGCCGAGCCGCCCCGCCGGGCCGGGGGCCGCGGGGGGGGGCACAGGAACCCGGAAACGGCGGGGGCGGCGGGGGCGGGGTCTGCCCCGCCCGGAACGAGCCCGGTGCCGAACGGACACCGGGGGAGGAACACCGGGACCCGAGGGACAGCGAACGCGCGCGGGGTGCTGAACGGACAGCGCCGGGGGGCACCGAGGGCACGGCGACACCGGGCACGGAGGGACGCGAGGCGGTGCTGAAGGGACAGCGACCGGCGGGACACGGGCACGGCGGTGCCACCGCCCGGCGCACGGTCCCCATCGTCCCCGGGGGCTCCTCCCCACCGTGCCCATCTCCCCCAGTGCCCCCCAGTCCCTCCCAGTGTCCCCATCCCTGCCCCCCACCCCAAATCCCTCCCAGTCCCCCCCATCCTTCCCAGTCCCCCTCAATGTCCCCAACTCTTCTCACCCTCCCCAGTGCCCCCCACCCCTTCCCACGACCCCAAATGATTCCCCACATCCCCCCCCCCACCCCTCCCGGTGCCCCCCCCGGCACCTCCGCCGGCAGAAGGAGGCGGGGGGCGAGGCCGAGCCGGCCTTGGTGGGGCGGGGGTCGCGTTGGGGGGCCGGGGGGTCGCGTTGGGGGACCGGGGGGGGTCGCGGCGGGCGCGGAGAGCGGGAGCGCTGCGTACATAGGTACATTATATATAGTATATACACCCACAGGTACACGTGTGAGATTAAATAACCCCGGCCCCCCCCGCCCGGGGCTCGCGCTCCCCGGACACCCCCCCCCCCCGCTCTTAAATAGCCCCCTCCCCCCTCCCCAAAGTGGCTCCAATCCAGTCGGACCCCCCTGCCCCGCCCCCCGCCCCACGCGCCCCCCCCGCCTCCCCTTCCCAGTATGACCAGCTCTGGCTCCCAGTTGCCCCCACATCCAGTTACTGTCGGAGACTCGGGGGCGGGGGGGGGGCAAAATAGAAATGAAAATCAAAGGGCGGGACCCCCCCGGCCCGGCTGGGGGCGGCCGGAGGTTGGGGGGTGTCCCAGCCCCAGAGAAATGCTGTGATTTTTTTGGGGGGGGGTTATTTACAGGTGAGGGGGGGGAGCATCACCCCCACCCCAGAGGGGAACCCCCCCCCGGTGTGTCCCCCCCGCCCGGGGAAGGCGAAAGCCCCGGGCTGGCGGGGGGGGTGGGGGCGTTGGCGGGGCGGGGGCAGCGGGGGGGTCCCCAAAGAGGGGTGCCAGGCAGCCCCCCCTTCCCGGGGGGGGCAGTGGGGCTGGTGCCCCCCCACCCCGGCGGGGTTGGCAAAGGCTCGGGGGTCCCCCCTGCCCGGCGATGGTGGCACTGAGGGGTCGGAGGGGGACACTTGGGGTCCCCCCCATGGCGATGGTCCCGGGGTCACCTCGATGTGGGGCTGGGGGTGAGTCCGTGGGGGAGGGGGGTGGGGGGGGGCAAAGACCCCCCCCCCCGGGCCGTGCTCCGGTGAGTCCCAAGAGAAGGAGCTGGGTCTGGGGGGGCTCCCAGCGTCCCCCCCAGCATGGCTCACATTTGGGGTGGGGGGGGACATTGTCCTGTGTGTCCCCCCCAGCGTCCAGCTGTGTCCGGGGGTGGGGGGCTCACGTCGAGGGGAGGGGGAGGCCTGGGGGGGGCCGCGCCCCCCCCGCGGGTCCATCACGTCACCACGAGACTCACACGGGACACAGACACGAACGCGGGGTGTCCCCCCCGAGCCCCCCCGCCCGTGCCCCCGAGGGGGGGTGGGGGGCACCAGGAGGCCTTGGCGGGGTCTCACCACCCCTCCCCCCACCCCGGGGAAGGGCTGGGAAGGGGAGGGGGCAGGGCCGGGGGCGGGGGGAGGGGGCCCCCCCAGGATCGCTGCGGTTTGAGGGTGGTTTAGGTCGGGTTGGAATTTTTCAAAGTCTGCAGCTTGGCCTCCAGTTCGGAGATCTGAAAAACAGCAAAGGGGACAGGTCTCAGCGGGGGGGGACACACCGGGGTGGGGGGGACACGGGGACACGCACGGGGACTGTGATGGGCAGGGGGACACGGGGGGAGCCTACGGCCATGGGGACAGGGAGGTGGGGGGGCACGGATGGGACATGGGGGGGACATGGGGGGTGACACAGGGGGGACAGGGAACACAAGGACGGGGCACAGAGATGGGAACTGGGGGACAGGGGGGACTGAGGCACACGTGGGGGGCAGACTGGGGACACAGGGATGACTGGGGGGATGACTGGGGGACACAGTGGTGGTGACTGGGGACACACTGGGGGACACACTGGGGGTGACTGGGGACATGCTGGGGTGACTGGGGGACACAGGGATGACTTGGGGACACACTGGGGTGACTGGGGACACACTGGGGGACACACTGGGGGTGACTGGGGACATATTGGGGTGACTGGGGACACATTGGGGTGACTGGGGGACACAGGGATGACTTGGGGACACACTGGGGTGACTGGGGGACACACTGGGGGTGACTGGGGGACACAGGGATGACTGGGGGACACACTGGGGGTGACTGGAGGACATGCTGGGGTGACTGGGGACACACTGGGGTGACTGGGGACACACTGGGTGTGACTGGGGATACACTGGGGTGACTGGGGGACACAGGGATGATGTGGGGACACACTGGGGATGACTGGGGACACACTGGGGGTGACTGGGGACACGCTGGGGTGACTGGGGACACACTGGGGGTGACTGGGAACACACTGGGGTGACTGGGGAGCACACGGGGGGCACAGGGATGGGTTGGCATGGGCAGGGGGCTGCAGGCAGGTGCTGGGTGAGTCTCTGTGGGATGCCAGGGGGCATTTTGGGGGTGATGGAGGTGGCTGAGTGGGGGGGGGGGGGCTCTGCTGGGTGTGGGGGACCTCCCCGCTGTGCCCTGGTGCCCCCCGGCCGGGCAGGGCCGGCCCCTCCCCCGTGACCCCCCCAGGGGATCCGGTGGCCCCGGGGGATCCGCTCTGCCCCGCAGGACCCATGGGGGATCCAGCATGACCAGCATGGGATCCCACCGGGAGCGCGCCGGGCCCTGGTCACCGGGACCCCATGGATCCCCCAGGCTCAGGGCCGGTCACTGGGACCCTTTGGGATCCTCAGGGCTCGGTGCCGGTCACCGGGATCCTTTGGGATCTCCCGGATCCCCAGGGCTCGGCACCGGTCACCGGGACCCTGCAGATACCCTGGGCTTGGTTCCGGTCACCGGGATCCTTTGGGATCCCCAGGGCTTGATTGGTGCCGGTCACTGGGATCCTTTGGGATCTCCTGGATCCCCTGTGCTCAATTGGTACCAGTTACCGGGATCCTTTGGGATGTCCCGGATCCCCAGGGCTCGGTGCCGGTCACCGGGATCCTTTGGGATCTCCCGGATGTTCAGGGCTCGGTGCCGGTCACCAGGATCCTTTGGGATCCCCCAGGCTCGGTGCCGGTCACTGGGATCCTTTGGGATCTCCCGGATCCCCAGGGCTCGGTGCCGGTCACCGGGATCCCCGGCTCCCCCACACACAGCCGGGATCCCCTGCCCGGGGAGATCCCTCTGGCCCCTCAGGGCTCGTCAGGCCCCAGAGCTGGAGCCCGGGCAGACCCGCTGCGATCCAGAGCGGGATCCAGGCCGGGAGGAGGCTCGGGGCGCCCGAGCAGATCCCGAGCAGACGCCGAGCGGATCCGGCGGCGGGAGCAGGGTCCGGTGGGAGCAGATCCCCCACGGTCCGGCGTGGGATCCGTGGCTCAGTCCGGAGCTCCGGGGCCGCGGCGGCCGAGCAGATCCCCGGCATCCATCGCTGGCGCGGCGGGAGCGGCGGGGCCGGGCCGGGCGGGGCCGGGCGGGGCCGGCGGGGGATCAGGGACATCCCGCGTCCCGGCGCCCCGTGCCCACCTTCTCCTGCAGCTTCTCCATCTCCTCCTTGTGCGCCAGCTCCGACTCCTCCAGCACCCGCCGCTGCGCCGTCTCCTTCTTCAGGAACTCGATCTCCCTGTGGGGACCCGCGGCGTGGGTGCCCGTCCCCGCGGCCAGGGGAGCGTCCCAGGGGGACCCCGCGGGTTTGGGACCCTGCTGGGTGGGTTGGGGTTGTCCCAGAGGATGGGCCGTGCCCAGGGATGCTCAGGAAGATCATGGGATCTTAGAAGGGTCGGGCTCAGAAGGGAGCTCCAAGCTCGTCCTCTGTGCCAGGGTGCTCCAGACCCTGTCCAAAATGGATCCATGCCAAGGGGAAGGTCCCTGCCAGTGGACAAAGGGTGCCCAGAAGGATTTGGAGCCCCGGGGATGGGTCTGAGTCAAGGGGAAGGAGTTGGTTCCCCAGGGTTGAGCCCACGCCCGGAGCCAGAGGGTGCCCAGGGAGGATTTGACACCACAGGGATGTGTCCCTGCCTCAAGGACAGGGGACAGAGGGTGCCAGGGAGGGGTCAGAGCCCCTCGAGGGCTCCACACCAAGGGCACAGGGACAGGGGCTGCCTGGGGAGGGTCTGGTGTCCAGGGGATGGACCCACAGGCAGGGATGGACCCAAGGATGGACCCACAGCCAAGGGGTGGACCCACAGGCAGGGATGGATCCATGGCCAGGGATGGACCCAAGGATGGACCCACAGACAGGGATGGGCCCATGGGCAGGGATGGACCCACGGGAAGGGATGGACCCACAGATAGGGATGGACCCACAGTCCAGGGATGGACCCACGGGCAGGGATGGACCCACAGTCCAGGGATGGACCCACAGCCAGGGTGGACCCACGGGCAGGGATGGACCCACATCCAGGGATGGACCCATGGGCAGGGATGGACCCACATCCAGGGATGGACCCACGTCAGGGATGGACCCACAGCCAGGGAAGTGCCCACGGTCCCGGGGATGGCTCGGCCCAGTGGCACAGTCTGTGCCCAGGGACGGGGGTGCCCGGGAGGGGGGGTGGGACACCCTGGGGATTGGGGACGGGTCCCTTCCCGCGGGGACGCCGGGAGCTGCCCTCACTTCTGCTGGTACTCCTTGATGAGCCGCTTGGCCTTGCTGTACTTGCGCTCCAGGGTCTGGTACTGGGCCTGGGTCTCCTTGAGGTGTTCGTCCACGGCCTGGCACAGGTTCTGCGCCTCCATCCAGTACCCCTCCAGCTTCTCCATGCGCTCCTTGTTCTCCTCCACGCTCTGCTCCAGCTGGGCCTTCTCGGCCCTCCAGCGCGCCTTCTCCTGCTCCAGGCACTGCAGCTGGGGACAGCGGTGTCACCACGGGGTGTGGCACAGCCAGGGAGTGGGGTGGGACATGGCACGGCCAGGGATGGGACATGGCACAGCCAGGGAGGCACAGCCAGGGTTTGGGACATGGTGCATTGTGGCAGGATGTGGCACAGCCAGGTGACAGGCAGGATGTGTCACAGCCAGGGATTGGGACATGGCACAGCCAGGGGATGGGACATGGTACAGCCAGGGGTTGGGACATGGCACAGAGTGACAAGACATGGCACAGTCAGGTGACAGGCAGGACACAGCACAGCCAGGGGAGGGGACATGGCACAGCCAGGGGATGGGACATGGCACAGCGTGGCAGGACATGGCACAGCCAGGTGACAGGCAGGATGTGGCACAGCCAGGGGAATGAGACATGACACAGCCAGGACATGGGACATGGCACAACCAGGGAGGCACAGCCAGGGGTTGGGACATGGCACAGTGTGGCATGACACGGCACAGCCAGGTGACAGGCAGGACACGGCAGGATGTGGAATGGCCCATGCAGGGCAGGTGGAGAAGGACATTCAGGGTGCCAGGGCAGCTGTCAGGGTGTCCCCCAGCCCCGGGCAGCCAGGACCCCCCCTCACCTTCCTCTTGAGCTGCTGGATCTCAGCCTCGGTCACGGCGTGTTTGATCTGGAGCTGTGGGAGAGCCAGGGTGGGCACGGGGTGGGCACAGCCCCCCGGGCCGGCCCCCCCTGCCCTCTCCCAGCCCCTCCTCACCTCCTTGAACTTGTGCACCAGCTTCTCGGGGTCCATCTCCACGGGGGACAGCGTGTCCTCGTTCTCGGCCAGCTCGAACACCTCGATGGCCATCTCCCCGCTGGGGAACATGGGGCTCATCTCCTCCTCCTCGTCCGTGGCATACTCCCCGGTCTGTGTGGGGCACAGGGGTGGGGTTGGCACCTGGGGAGTGCCCACCGTGCCGCCCCCAGTCCATGTCCCCTCACCTCCTCGTCGTCCTCGGTGTACTGGCTGTAGCGCTGCTCCATCATCTCGCGCTGCCACCGCTCCTGCTCCAGCGTCTGCTGGATCAGCTGTGCCACCTCGCTCTGCTCCCCCGGCTTCTCCCGCCCGATCAGGAACCTGGGGGGCACCGCGGCTCAGGGGGGGATACCCGGGGGGCATTCAGGGGGTGAGGAGGAGCTGGGAGCACTTTGGAGGGCACCAGGGTGGCACTTTGCAGGGAGATGGGGACAGGGCTGTGGGGCAGGGATGCCAGGGGTCAGCACGGCCTGGGGAGGGGGGGAAAGGGGGGGGTCTCAGGGCTGCCCACCCCCCCAAAGCCTGGCTCGTACCGGACACGGCCCTTGGTGTTCCTGAGCACGGAGGCGGCGAAGCTCTGCGTGACCCCCACCAGGCTGGTGCCATCCACCTCCACGATCAGGTCGTTCACCTGGATCCTGGGGACAAGGGCAGGCTCACAGCCCCTGGCCAGCCCCGGGGCAGACCTGGCAGCCCCTGCCCCGCCGCCCCCAGCCGTACCTGCCGTCCCGGTGCGCTGCCCCCCCTTCTGTCACCGTCTTGACGAAGATCCCCAACTTCTCCAGGCCCATGTCGGCCCCCGCGCCCATCCCGATGATGCTGATCCCGAGCCCTTCCGAGTCTGCAGGCACACAGAGCCGTGTCCTGCCGGGCTGCCACCTCCAGGCTGCCAGGCACGGCTTTGGGGGCAGCACCCACCTTTCTCCAGCTCCACGGGGAACAGGTCGAGCCTCTCCACCCTCTTCTCCAGCTCATACTCGGCCGAGGCCGCCATGGGATCCACGTCCTCATTGCGGCGGTCATAATCCTCGTTGGAGTAAGTGCTGAACACCTGGGGGCACGAGGGAGGGCTCAGCCGGGGGGGAACCCCCCCTGTGCCCCCCAGGAGTGCTGGGGTGGGAGCAAGCCCCTGGAGAAGCCCAGCCCCAAAGGGTGACATGGAGCAAGGGGAGATGGAAGGACACCAAGGGGGTGAGGGTGGCTTGGGGACAGGGGACAGTGCCTGGACGCCCTAAAGCCTCCCTGGCCGAGCTGGGATGTGCCACCAGGCTGCTGTGGCCAGGCTGGAGCCATGCCCTGCTCGCTGGGGGCTGTGGGGAGGGGCTGGCCAGGCCTGGCAGATGTCCCCAGAGGGGCCCCGGCCCCTCGGTGCTGCAGGCAGAGGGGATTAGGGATCACACACCACGGGATAAAGCCTGGCCACAAAGGGAATTAGGGCCCAGGATCAGGGGACAAAGCCTGGTGACACCCACAGATAGGCAGGGCCCACCCGTGTGGCACCCAGGGGTGACAGGGAGGAGCAGGGCAGGGGACAGAATGACGTCCCCCTGTCCTCAGGAAGTCGCTGGAGGGGTCCCCTGCTGTGCCCCCTATCCTGTCCCTAGGTCCTGCGGGATTTGGGATGTGGGGGGGGGGTCTGCAGTGGGGAAGGGGCTGGAATGTGCCCCTACTGCTGGGATGGATGGGGGTCCCCAATGTCACCCACCCCCCTGGTGGGTTTGGGGGACTCAGTGTCACCCGGGCAGGGGTCTGGGGTGCTCTAACTCCTGGGTGTCCACCCCACCCACCCCCACATGCCCCCTCACAGCTGAGCGGCTTTGGGGTGAGCAGAGCACCCCCCAGACCCCGTCCATGGGGTGAGCAGAGCACCCCAAAAACCTCATCCATGGGGGAGCAGAGCACCCCAAAACCTCATCCATGGGGTGAGCAGAGCATCCCAAAACCTCATCCATGGGGTGAGCAGCATCCCAAAAACCTCATCCATGGGGTGAGCAGAGCACCCCAAAAGCCTAATTCATGGAGTGAGAAGAACATCTCAAAAACCTCATCCATGGGGTGAGAAGAGCACCCCAAAAACCTCATCCATGGGGTGAGAAGAGCATCCCAAAGACCCCATCCATGGGGTGAGCAGAGCATCCCAAAAACCTCATCCATGGGGTGAGCAGCATCCCAAAACCTCATCCATGGGGTGAGCAGAGCACCCCAAAACCCCCATCCATGGGGTTAGCAGAGCACCCCAAAACCCCCATCCATGGGGTTAGCAGAGCACCCCAAAACCTCATCCATGGGGTGAGAAGAGCATCCTAAAACCCCCATCCATGGGGTGAGCAGAGCAGCCCAAAAACCCAACCACGGCGAGGGCACCGTGCCCGGGGCTGGGCCGGCTGCATCCCACGGGACCAAGGCCACCCTCAGCCTGCAGCCCCCCGGGTCACGGCCCCCAGTGTCCCCCGGCCGGGCCGCGGCAGTGGCTGTCCCCCGTCCCAGGTGGGGCCACCCACCCGCTCTGACTCAGAGCCAGAATATAGGCCGGGCTCTAAAAATAACCCGGCTCCGGCACAAAGCAACCGCTGCTCCTGCGGTCGGGTCGGGGGGATCCGGGCGGGAGGGAACACCCCTAAATAGCTGCACGGCCCCTTTATCCTCCCCCCAGCCCGGGTGGGGACCCCGAACCCCGCAGGATTCCTGCCGGGAGCGGAGGGGGGGGGTGATGCCGCCCACCCGGCCACGCTGCCGAGGCACTTCCCCTTCCTCCCTTCCTCCCTTCCTCCCCTTCCTCCCTGCCTCCACTTCCCGAAACCGTCCTGGGCACCGGGCTGAGCGCACGGGGTGGGGGCACATCCCCCCCTCCCCTCCATGGCCACCTTGTCCCCAGGGACCCCCGGGCAGGGAGGAGCCCCGGCCCCGAGGGATGCCCCAGCCCCACTCCGCGCATTTCGGGCATCCCCACCCAAAATATGGAGCGGTTTGGGCCCGGCCTGGGCACGACACGGGGGTGGCACTGCCTGCTGTGCCTGGCCCACCACAGAGGGTCGCAATGCCACCTGTCCCCATCACACCGGGCCTGGAGGGTCCAGACATGGCCCTTCATTAACCGGCTCGTCAGCCAGGCCCAGGCCCTGCTTCCCCCAGCACGGGGACAGGGACAGGGACAGGGACAGGGACAGGGACAGGGACAGGGACAGGGACAGGGACAGGAAGCCCTGTCCCATGGGGGGCACAGGGCATGGAGACACAGACCCCCAGCCCCTTTTCCATCCCTGCCAAAGGGGTGATTGTGTGGGGGTCACACAGCCCAGTCTGGGCTGCTCATCACCGTGGTACCCCTCACCCTGGGGTACCCCTCACTCTGGGGTACCCATGACCCTGGTACCCCTCACTCTGGGGTACCCATCACCGTGGTACCCCTCACCCTGGGTGCCCTCCCTCCCTGCCCAGCCGGGCTCACCTGGATGGGGGCCGTGCTGAACTGGATCTTGCGGTTGGGCACGGGCTCCTCTTCCTCGGACAGCCCCGGGATCTCCACGCAGCCCGACTCGGGCTCGTACAGCCCTTCAGCCTCCTCCTCCTCCTCCAGCCCGCTGCCCCCCGAGTCCTCCCCGAGCCCGCTGTAGGCACTTATGTCCACCAGGTCGGCCTCGGAGAAGTCCTCCTTCTTGGCCTCCTCGGAGCCATCGCCCTCCTCCGCCCGCTCGCCCTTGACGCCCTCCGAGCCCGCGGCCGCCCCCGAGCCCCCGTCCGGCCGGGGGGCTGCGGCCGCCGGGCCTTCGTCCCCTTTGGCCGGTTGGGGCGCGGGCACCGCTTCACCCGCCGTCTCCTCCTCCTCCTCCTCGCCCTCTCCGCTCTCCTCCACCTCCACGGGCTTGATCTTGCACACCTCCTGCACCCTCGGCGCCACCGCCTCCTTCTCCGCCGGCCGCCCGCTCTTCCCCGCCGCCTTCTCCTCGTCGGGCGGCCGGGCACGGGCCGGGGCAGCGTGCCCGTCGCCGGTGCCATCGCTGCGGGCGCCAGGCGTGAACACCCTGGGCCGCTTGGCCACCGCCTTGGCGCCCAGCGGCGCGGCCGCCCGGCCCTGCGCCTTGTGCAGGTTGTTCCTCAGGTCGGCCTTCTCGAAGACGGCGCTGAGCTGGCTCACGGTGGGCGACACGGCGTCGGCGTCCAGCTTGTCCAGCGACTCGGTGCTGCCGTTGAACCTCACCACCACGTCCAGCTTGCGGTCCTGGAAGCCGGCGCGCTCCTTGCGCAGCAGCAGCTTGGTGCTGGTGGCCTTCTCCTGCGGGCTCCTCTCGAAGATCTTGCGGGTCTCCTGCAGCTTGGAGAAGGGTTTGTCGGGCTTAGAGTCGAAGCGGCTGACGCGCTCCGAGACGCTGGTGCCCAGCTTGAGGAGGCTGCCCTGGTCCACGCCGTCGCCCAGGCTGCCGGCGCGGGGCAGGGACAGGCGCACCGGCTTCTCCTTGGCCTTGGCCAGGTCGCAGGCGCCCTCGGGGCCGGGCGCCGTCCCCATCTGCAGGAACATGTTCTTGATCCGATGCACGTTGGAGCCATACTTCTTCCCGCGGCTCTTCTTGCCGTCCTCGCCGTCGGCCTCCTTTGTGGGCGCCAGGGCCTGGATGGTGGCCTCGTAGGCGTTCCGGTGCGGGGACGCGCTGCGCAGCCCCCCGGCCCCCGCCGCACCCCCGGCCGAGGGGGCCCCCCCGGCCCCGCCGGCCTCGGTCCTCAGCATGGTCCCGGCGCCCGCATCGCTCGCCGCCACCGCCGCCGCTGCCCCCGGGCCCCGCGCCCGCTACCGCGCCATGGGCGGGGGGCTGTGCCGGGGGGCTGTGCCGGGGGGCAGCGCTGCCCCGGCCCGGTCAGGCCATGGCCATCCCGCGGGCCCCCTCCGCCGCGGCGCTTCTTCCTTCCTGCCTTCCTTCCTTCCTTCCTCCCCGCTCCTCCTCCTCCTCCTCTTCCCCTTTCTGCGCGCCGGTGATGGAGCCGCCGCCGCCGCCGCCGCCGCCGCGCTCTGCCCGCCCCGCTGCCCGCAGAGCCCTCTGGGTCTGAGCAGCGCTCGCCCTTCCTCTTCCTCAGCCGCGCTTCGGCCTCAGCGCCGCCACCGCCGCCGCAGCCCGGCCATGGGGACGCTGCGCTCGCCGTGCCCGCCCGCACCGGGGTCCCCTCCCTGCGGCGGGGCCCCCCCGGCAGCCGCGCTGTGCAGTGTGGGCCCCCCCCGCCCGCTCGGCCGCGGGTGCCACCCCCCGGCTCTGTCCCCGCGTGTCCCCCGCTTCTGTCCCCGCGTGTCCCCCCCACCGTCTCCCTCCAGTTCTGTCCCCACGTCCTCCTCCCCAGATCTGTCCCCGTGTGTTCCCCCAGCTCTGTCCCCTGGTGCCCCCCCCCCCTCAGTTCTGTCCCCATCTCTCCCGCAGCTCTGTCCCCGTGTCCCCTCAGTCTCGTCCCTGCAGCCCCCAGATTTGTACCCACCCCCGCCTCCTGTCCCCACATCGTCCCCCCGGGTTTGTCCCCATGTCCCTCCCATCCCGTCCCCATATCCCCCCCCAGTTTTGTACCCCCACCCCCCCCGCGTTATCCCCGTGTCCCCCCAGTTTGTGCCCCCGTCCTCCCATCCTGTCCCTGTGCCCCTTCTGGCTCTGTCCCCGTGTCCCTGCTCCTGTCCCTGTGTCCCCTCAGTTTTACCCACTTGTCCCCTGCTCCCCCTCCCCCGGCCCCCCCCATGCCCAAAGCCCCCCCGGCCCCGGTGTCCCCACAGGACCCCGATGTCCCCCTGAACCCCCCCGGGGGTGCAGCACGTCCCCTGGCAGTGGTGGCAGGAGGGGACACTGTGACAAAGGCCCGGACCGGTGGGGACAGTGCGGCCCCCCCCCTTTCTGCGCGGCCGGGGGATATTTTGGGGAGACTATTTGCATTTTTTGTCTTCCCACTGCGTTCCTGAGGGCGAGGGGGTCACACCCGACCCCCGTGGCGGTGTTGGGGTCCCTGCTGCTCGGGAGGGGACAGGGGACACCCCTGGTCCCCAGTGTGGGGGGCGCACGGGCAGCAGGACCCTGCAGATGTGTGACTGTCCCCTCCCGTGTCACCCGAGGCACCTCCGGCCCTTTGTGCGTGACGAGGCGCGACGCGACACAGGGGGTGGCCCCCACACGACCACCCCCTCCCTTCCCGTCCCCTCCCGTCCCCTCCCGTCCCCTCCCACCGCTGCCATCACCCCCCCCCCCCAGGTCCCTGTCACTGCCACCCCCGCTGTCCCAGTGCTCGTGTCACCGTGTCACCGTCCCCACGCAGCGCTCACGCGTGTTTCCTTCTCGCTGGTGGCCACGCCGGGAGGGGGTCCCGGCTGTCCCCAGGTGTCCCCAAGTGTCCCCCCGCCGCCCCCCGAGCGGGGGGCACCGGGACAAGCCCACCCTGGGGACACCTCGGGGCCCCTCCGGGGGACACGGGAGCCCCTGGGCAGCCCCGGAGCGCCGTGCCCTGGTGACAGGAGGTGGCATTGGCGGGGTGTCCCCTGCGGGACCCCCCCGAGGGCCCCCCCGGCCCCGCTGCCTCCGTCAATCAGCGCTGGCCCCGCTCCCGGCCGGGAACATGGAGGGCCCCGAGCTGCTCCGGCTCTGGGCGCTGGCAGGCGAGTGACAGCCCTGTCACCCCCCGGGGGACACGGCCGGGCCTGGGGGGGGCCGAGGGGACGGGGGATCCCAAAGTGGGGGGGACACGGGGGGTGCAGGGGGGGAGGACGGGGGGGGACGGGGCTGGGACGTGCCAGAGCTAAAAAAAGCCACCCTGTCCCGGGTGCCACCGGGTGTGGGACACGGCGGGGGACAATGAGTGGGACTGCGGTGTGACAGCCAGGGCCCGGGAAGGTGCTGGGGCCATCCTGCCCTTGTCCCCATCCTGTCCTTGTCCCCATCCTGTCCTGTCCCCTGCCCTGACCCCGTTCTGTCTCTGTGTCCATCCCCCACAAACATCTTCCCGCTCTGCCTGGGGACACCTGGCACTGAGGGGACACCTGGCACTGAGGGGACACCTGGCACTGAGGGGACGCCTGGCACTGAGGGGACACCTGGCACTGCAGGGACACGTTCCTGCCCCTCTGAGAGTCCCAGGGGTCCGTGGGCACTGGGGAAACTGAGGCAGGGAAGGGCCACGGTCCCAGCCCTGGCTCCAGCCCCGTGTTTGGCCGCAGCCCTGGCCCTGGGGGTGTCCCTGGCCACTGTCACCGACCACCACGTCCTCCCCGACCTCCGCCTCTCCGCCGAGACCGGAGCCATCTTCGTCCACGAGCTGGAGCGGGAGCCCTTCCTGGAGGCCTTCAGTGGCAGCGAGGATGATGATGGTGAGGGCCAGGCCGGGGTCCTGTCCAGGATCACCCCAGCCGGGCTGTCTGTCTGTCCATCCATCCGGTTTGGGGCTCCCCCAGCACCACCCCACCCCCAGGGACGATCCCTTTGTGGGGAACAGCTGGACGGGGTGGGGGGCACAGCTGGCGGTGCCCTGCCCACCCCCCGTGTCCCCGCAGCCCCGGTGACCTTCCGTGCCCACCTGTGGGGACACCCGGACCTGCCGCGGTGGCTGCGCCTGGCCCAGCGGGGCCCCGGCCAGCCCGGCTTCCTGTACGGCTGCCCGCTGGCCCCGGAGCTGGGCACCCACAGCGTCCAGGTACGGGGGGGCACCCACAGAGTCCAGGTACGGGGGGCACCCAGAGTGTCCAGGTATGAACTGGGCACCCACAGAGTCCAGGTATGGGGGGCACCCAGAGTGTCAAGGTACGAGCTGGGCACCCACAGCATCCAGGTACGAGGGAGCACCCAGAGTGTCCAGGCATGAGGGGGGCACCCACAGCGTCCAGGTACAGCCCCGTGGGTCCTGGGCTGAGCCACGAGCATGGCTGGCCCACCTCAGGTGTCCCCTCTGTCCCCTGAGATGGGCACCCACAGAGTCCAGGTACAGGGGGGCACCCGCAGAGTCCAGGTACGGGGGGCACCCACAGAGTCCAGGTACAGCCCCGTGGGTCCAGGGCTGAGCGATGAGCATGGCTGGCTCACCCTAGGTGTCCCCTCTGTCCCCTGAGCTGGGCACCCACAGTGTCCAGGTACGAGGGGGCACCCAGAGTGTCCAGGTACAGCCCCGTGGGTCCTGGGCTGAGCCACGAGCATGGCTGGCCCACCCCAGGTGTCCCCTCTGTCCCCTCAGGTGCTGGCCTACAACCGCCACACCTTCGCCACCGCCTCCCAGCGCCTCGTCATCGGCGTCACCCCTTCCCCAGGTACGGCCCGAGCGCCCCGCACCGCCACCCCCAACGGCGCGGCGTGTCCCCACGGGTGCCGCGTGTCCCCACGGGTGCCGCGTGTCCCTGCAGGTGGGGACGCGCCGTTCCAGGCCGAGTTCCTGGTGGGGAACAGGGACGTGGAGGAGCTGCTGCCCGAGGCGGCGCGGGAGATGTTCCTGCAGGCCTCGGCCGGGCTCTGGGAGCGCGGGGACCTGCACGTCGTCAATGTCACCTCGGCCCTGGACCGCGGCGGCCGCGTCCCGCTGCCCATCGAGGGCCGCAAGGAGGGGTACGGGCTGGGCCGGGGGGTCCCGGGGACATCCGCGGCCCCCCTGAGGGGGTTTTGGGGTCACCTCCCACCAGAGGTGCGGGGTTTTCTCGCTGTGGTGGGTTTGGGGTCACCTGCCCCGCAGGGTGCACGTCCAGGTGGGCTCCCCCAGCCCCTTCTGACCAGGGCTGGTTTTGGGGTGCCCTGCTGTTCAGGGTGTACGTCCAGGTGGGCTCCCCCAGCCCCTTCTCAATGTGAGGGGTTTTGGGGTGCCCTGCTGTTCAGGGTGCACGTCCAGGTGGGCTCCCCCAGCCCCTTCTCACCATGAGGGGTTTTGGGGTGCCCTTTTCTGCAGGGTGTACGTCCAGGTGGCTCCCACAGCCCCTTCTGACCCTGGGGGGGTTTTGGGATGCCCTGCTGTTCAGGGTGCACGTCCAGGTGGGCTCCCCCATCCCCTTCTGACCAGGGCTGGTTTTGGGGTGTCCTGCTGTTCAGGGTGCCCATCCAAGTGGGCTCCCCCAGCCCCTTCTGACCAGGGCTGGTTTTGGGGTGCCCTGTCCTGCAGGGTGTACGTCCAGGTGGGCTCCCACAGCCCCTTCTGACAGTGGGGGGTTTTGGGGTGCCCTGCCGTTCAGGGTGTACGTCCAGGTGGGCTCCCACAGCTCCTTCTGACCAGGGCTGGTTTTGGGGTGCCCTGCAGGGTGTACGTCCAGGTGGGCTCCCACAGCCCCTTCTCGCCGTGCCTGGCCTCGGCCGTGTCCCCGCAGAGCCGCGCCCGCTGTCACCGCGGCCAGCGTCCCCTCGCCTCCTGCTACGACACCTTCGCCCCCCACTTCTCCATCCGCTGGTGCAACCTCACCCTGGTGAGACCCCCGTGTCCCCCCGCGTCCCCCCGTGTCCCCAGCCCCTCCTAACCCCCCTCCCCCGCAGCTGCAGGTGGGTCCCAGCCCCACCCCGCCGGGGCCGCGGTGGGGGCCGGGGGTGCTGGAGGAGGAGGGGGGCTTTGAGCCCCCCAGCGAGGCGCCCCCCCGGGAGCTGCTGCCCGCCTTCCTGGTGACGCTGCTGGTGCCGCTGGCGGTGGCCGCGCTGCTCTGCCTGCTCCTGGGCCACCTCATGTGCTGCCGCAGGGAGGGAGTGTGAGTCGGGGGTCCCCCCCACCCTGCCAGGCCACGGGGACCCCGGCCCGGGTGTCCCTTCCCCGGCCCGTGTGACCCCGGGGGTGGTGAGAGCCCTTCTCACCAAAATTATGGGGTTTTTTCCTTTCTCTTTTATTTTGTAGGGAAAAACGGGACTTGCAGACGTCTGAGTGAGTCCTGGTTGAGCTGTGGGGGTGCTGGGGGCTGCTTTTGGGGGGGTTGCTTTGGGGGGGCTGCTTTGGGGGCGCTGCTTTTGGGGGGTTTCTTCCAGCCAAGCGTGGGGACAGGGCTGGACAGGAAAAGGGGACAGGGAGAGGGGGGACAATCAACTTTTTGGGGGTGCCATGGAACCTAAAGGTGCCCCCACTCCAGAGGGGCCCCTCCAGCCCCCTCCTGCCCCCCAAAACCCCTCTCAGACACGGGGTGGGGCTCAAAGAGCTGCTTCACTTCTGCGACAGCCTCTGAGGGACCCCGGGAGGGGATGAGACCCCAAAGATGAGGGGCACACCCCAGAAACGACACACAGACCCCAGAGAAGGGGTTCAGCACTCACTTTTGGGGCGCAGACCCCAATAAAGCCCCCCAAAACCCCTCTCAGACACAGGGTGGGGCTCAAAGAGCTGCTTCACTTCTGTGACAGCCTCTGAGGGACCCCACGCGGGGATGAGACCCCAAAGATGAGGGGCACACCCCAGAAACGACACACAGACCCCAAGGAAGGGGTTCGGCCCTCACTTTTGGGGCGCAGACACCAATAAACTCCCTCAGACCCCACAGGAGGGTGAGCAGACCCCCGTGATGGGGAGCAGACCCCACTGACAGGGCACAGCCCCCCATTTTGGGGCGAACATCCCAATTTCGGGGCGCACACTCAAACACCAGCCGCGCCGCCCCCGCTGACGGGACAGCGACCCCAAAAAGGGGTTCCTAAGGTGGGGAGGGGGTGTCTGCTGGCTGCTCCACGCCGCGCTGTCCCCGCAGCATCCAGCTGGTCCATCACAGCTCCATCCTGGGCGACACGCGGGAGCTGCGGCGCATGGCCGGCCGGCGGGACGTGCCCCGGCCGCTCTCCACGCTGCCCATGTTCAACATCCGCACGGGCCAGCGCACCGACCCCATGGCCAGCGCTCGCCAAGGGGCCCGAGCCCCGCTGCTCCCGCCCTGAGGGGACACCCGCCACGCGGGGACACCGCCAGCGCTGCGGACGGGGTGTCCGGGCGGGGTTTTGGGGGGCTGGGTGGAGGAGGATTTGCCCGGAGGATTTGGGGTGTCCCCGCTTTAGGGTGAATTTTGGGGCATAAATTGAGTTTTCAGTGATGAAATGAGGCTTTTCTGCTTTATTGAAGGGGTAGGTTTGGGGGTGCTCAGCCACTGCCCCCCCCATCAAAACTCACGACCCCCCAAAAGGGCTGGGGTGACTCCGGGTGAACCCCCGGTCCCGTGGGGGGACAGGGATGGGGCCGGGGACTGCGACAAAGCGGGGGGACACCCTCCCAGAGGCCCGTGGTGGCCCCCCCAAACCCCCGCAGCTCACCTGGGTGTCCGTGGCCGCCTGGATCCCCGCGCAGCCCCCGAAGGCTCCGCTCGCTCCGCTCGGAGCCGGCCGGACCCCTCCCCGCCCCCGGGGGTGCCCCCGGCCCAGCCCCGCGGAAGAAAGAGGCTCTTTGAGAGCCCCCCCGGCCGGGGCGGCGCCAGGTGGGGGAGAGGAAAGCGCGGGGGCCCCGCAGAACAAGGGGAGCCATTGATGGAGCGGGACAGGGCCGGCACTGCGGGCCCCGGGGGTCCCTGCACGCCCCCCGCCATGGGGAGGGGGCACGGAGTGGGCACAGCCTCACCCCCCACCCCGGGCACCCGTCAGCAGGGAAGGGGCAGGGGTGGGGGGCTCGTAATGGGGCACCCCCACACCGGACCAGCCCCTCACCCCTCTGCCCCAATTTTGGGGCGTCTCTTTGTGCCCACCCCCCTCCCCAGATCTCCCTTTCGGGGGTCGCTCTGAGCTGAGCCCCCCTCTCTCAGTGTCCCCAGCTCTTCCTCCCTTCCAGCCCCCTTCCCCATTTGGGGACACAGACCCCTCCCTTTGGGGGTTCCTGCGCCCCCAGCCCATCCCAACCCCCTCCCCTTCCTTCCTCCCCCCGTCAAATGGGGGGGCTGGGTCAGGAGGAGGAGGAGGAGGAGGAGGGAGGACGGGCAGGGAGCGGAGCACAGAACGCGCCGGGAGCAGAGCGGGATCGGCCAGGAGGAGAGCGGGATCAGGGAGGAGGAATTCCCAACATCGCCCAGCCCTCCCCGAGCCCCCCGAGAGCAGCAGAGAGCAGCCCGAGGTTGGTTGGATCATTTCACATGCCTTTATTTCAGCAGTCAGAGGAAAAAAAAAAATTAATAATATCCATTTTCGAAAAAAAAAAAAAAAAAGAAAAAAAAAAGAAAAAGAAGAAAAAAAACCCCCGAACCACTTAAAAATTACTAATTACTTAATTAATTAATTATTATTATAATACATTATACAAAGTAGGTACAAAACCCGGGGGGAAGCTGGAGCTTCTGGGCCCAGCAAAGGGAGTGGGTTCGTGGCCCTCCGTGCCCGGGGAGGATGCAGGGATGGAGGGATGGATGGATGGATGGGCGGATGGATGGAAAAAAGCTGCTGGAAGATGAGAGCAGAGCTGAAGTTCCACCTGCTCGACCTGGAAAATCTATTTATTCCTTTTCCCCTTGGGGTTTGATGCCTCTTGCTTTGCGGGGTTTGCTCGTGGGGTGTCGGAGGTGGGATAAGGGGGGGAATAGCACCTTTGGAAAATTCCCCAGTGGAGCTGAGCAGCAAAAAAAACCCAAAAAGACCAGGAGGGAAATAAAGCATGAAATAGAGGGGGGTTAAAACAGAGCAAGCTGAGACCTCTTTGGAGGTTGTAGCACCAGGCGGTCCCGGGGTTGGGTGTTCCGGGGCCAAAATTAAAGAGAATATTTAAAAATAATAATTAAAAAAAAAACAACACACCCCAAAAACCAGGATAAAAATCCCGAGGGAAAGAAACCTCCAAAAGGAAAATCAAAATAAGAGAACAACAGAGCAACCAAAGAGAAAAAAAAGGGGGGAACACAAAGAGGGGGAAATTAGCACCTTTGCTCTGAACCTGGCAGGAAAGTCCCGGCACGGCTGAAAAGCTCCAAACGAAGCTAAAAAAACAAAAAGAACCCCAAAATTCAGACTTAAAAAGACGATGAAACACCCCGAGAGTGGTGAGGTAGCCATCCGGACAGGGGCGTCAGCGCAGGGCCGGAGCTGCTCCGTGGCTTTGGGAGTGAATTGGTTTTGCTGCCTGAATAAAAATAAAATGAACAACAAACAACAAACAAAACAAAACAGAAACAGAAAAAGAAATAAAAAATGACCACGGTAAAAAAAAAATAACCAGGACAAAAGGAAATCGAGAGAACTCAAACTCAGCGTTATCCAAATAAAAAATAAGGAGAGGGGAGAGAAAGAGGGAAAACAAGGGAGAAAAAGCAAATTATAGCCAGGAGTTCAACATCTTCCTCACAGCAAAAATTGAAATTCTAATGAGATGCAAGAAGCGAAGGGGCTGGCGGGGAGGGAGCCTGGGAGTCCCGGGGACCCTTCGGGGAGCTGAGCTTTGCCATCTCCGGGGCTGAGGAATGAGGCGGGGGCAAGCAAGCGAACCCACTTCCTGGTGATTTTGTTTGAAAAAGTCATTTATTTGGTTTTTTTTTAATATTTTTTTGGGGGGGTTGAATGCTTTTTTTTTTGTTTTAGGGGCGGAAGGGTTTTTTTTGAGGTTTTTCTCTTACGGCAACGCAACCGGAGTTGTTTTAGAGAGACGCTGGATAGAAACCGACACAAATTCAAGTCCATGTGAAATTTTCACCTTTTTTTTTTTTTTTTTTTTTTTTGGCAGGTTTGTTTTTTTTTGGCGTGTTTTTTTTTGTTTTTTTTATTATTATTATTTTTATCATTATTATTATTACTCTCTCCTGTCACACGCCTAGGGGCATCATCCGGGGTTACAAGAAGCAGACGGGGCCGATGTCGATGCCGAATTCCTGGTCCGCAGCGCCGACGTCCATAGGAGCCAAATCGATGATGGGCAAGCGCGAGGTCTTCGTCGTCTTGTACTCGATGACTGTCTTGCCCCAGGCGCCCGTGTGACTCTGTGGGGACACCGCAGTCACCCCCTGTCCCCAGTTCCTCCCCGCTCCCCCCGCCGTCCCCGCCACGCACCGTGCAGCCGTCCTCGGTGACGCCGTAGGTGAAGCGGCTGTTGCCCTCGGCGCGGATCTCGATCTCGTTGGCGCCCTGCAGCAGCAGGGCCTTCTTCAGGTTGCCGCTGGCTTGGTCCATGTAGGCCACGCTGTTCTTGCAGTGGTAGGTGACGTTCTGGGAGGCCTCGGTGGCCATGAGGCGCAGGAAGGTCAGCTGGATGGCCACGTCGGCCGGGTCGGAGCCCTCGCCGCCGTACTCGAACTGCGCCGGGGGATATCGGTCACTCAAGCCGCTCCGGGCTTCCCCGTGCCCTCCATCCCCTTCCCCGGTGGTCCCCGTGCCCACCTGGAAGCCGTCGCTCATGGCCTCGCCGAACCAGACGTGTTTCTTCTCCTTGGGGTTCTTGCTGAGGTACCAGTTCTTGCGGGCGATGGAGGCCTGGGTCGGGTACACGCACGTCTCACCCGTCTCCAGGTTGCAGAAGACCTTGATGGCATCCAGGTTGCAGCCTTGGTTGGGGTCGATCCAGTACTCGCCTGAGGGGACAGGGACAGGTCAGGAGAGGGGCAGGGAGGGACAGGCGGGGGGTGGGAGAGGGACAGACAGGAGGAAACAGGGGAGGGACAGACAGGAGGAAATAGGGGAGGGACAGACAGGAGGAAACAGGGGAGGGAGAGCCCGGGGATGGGAGAGAGGGACAGACAGGAGGAAACAGGGGAGGGACAGACAGGAGGAAACAGGGGAGGGACAGACAGGAGGATGGGAGAGAGGGACAGACAGGAGGAAACAGGGGAGGGACAGCCCAGGGGATGGGAGAGAGGGACAGACAGGAGGAAACAGGGAAGGGACAGCCCAGGGGATGGGAGAGAGGGACAGACAGGAGGAAATAGGGGAGGGACAGACAGGAGGATGGGAGAGAGGGACAGAGAGGAGGAAACAGGGGAGGGACAGCAAGAGGGATGGGAGAGAGGGACAGCCAGCAGGGATGAAGGATGAAGGTGAGGAAAAGCCCCAGGAGATGGAGAATGGAGCTGAGGAGCAGCCAGAGGGATGGAAGAGGTGAGGAACAACCAGGAGGGATGGAACAGATGAGCAGCAGCCAGGTGGATGGAAGAGGTGAGGAGCTGACAGAGGGATGGAACAGGTGAGGAGCAGCCAGGGGAATGGAGGTAAGGAGAATCCGGGAGGGAACAGGTGAGGAAGAGCCAGGAGGGATGAAGGATGAGGGCGAGGAACAGCCCCAGGGGATGGAGAATGGAGCTGAGGAGCAGAGGATGGAGGGATGGGTGAGGGACAGGGACTGGGAGATGAAGGATGGGAGAGGTTGAGGATGAAGGGTGGAAGGAGGAAGGTGAGGAGCAGCCCTGGGAGATGAGGAGGGAGGTGAGGAAGGCAAAGGAGGGAGCCGGGGGCGGAGCGTGGAGCAGGAAAAGAGGAAGAAGAAGGGGAGCGAAGGAGGAAAGGACAGAGCAGGGAGGATGGAGGGGAGGGCAGACAGGAGAGACAGGACTGATGAAGGGTGGAAGAAGGACAGAGCTGAGGAGCAGCAGAGGGGACAGAGATGCTGTGACAGCCCCGAGGGGCCGGCGGGGACCGGCGGGACACCGACCGCTCTTCCAGTCGCCGTGGCACATCTTCAGGTCGCGGCAGGTGCGGGCGGGGTTCTTGCGGGTGCCCTCGGGGCTGCGGATGTTCTCGATCTGCTGGCTCAGGCTCTTGAGGGTGGTGTCCACCTCCAGGTCGCGGTCGCGCATCACGTTGGCGTCGTCGGCCCGGTAGTAGCGGCCGCCGTCGTGCGCCTTCTCCTGGGGCGGCTGGGGCAGGAAGCTGAAGTCGAAGCCGCCGCTGGGAGGACCGGGAGGACCGGGGGGCCCGGGGGGGCCCGGGGGACCCTGCGGGAGGAGAGGAGGAGGATGGTGACGGAGGAGCGGGTGCTGAAGGCGGGCGGCTCCGGGAGGGTTGGGTCGGGTCGGGACGTACGACGGGACCGACGTCGCCGGTGCGGCCGCGGGGGCCGGGGGGGCCGATGGGGCCGGGCAGCCCGTTCAGACCGTCCTTGCCGGCAGCACCAGCGGAGCCAGGAGGACCCTGCGGGATGGGAGAAGAGCGTGAGCGCGGCCGTGCGGCCCCGGCAGAGCCTCCAGCCCCGACCCGAGACCCTGCTGGCCGTGGGGGCCCCCACCCCCCCTGCGGCGCCACCGCCGTGACCGGATGTCACAGCTCATCCCGGGACTCACTCGGGGACCGGCGGGACCAGAAGCACCAGAAGGACCTTGTTCACCAGGAGAGCCCTGTGACAGCGAGGAGGAAGAAGAAGAGGCGACATCAGAGGTGACATCAGCAGCTCGCGCTGCCTCCGGGACGTGCGGCAGAGCCGCTGTCACCCCCGGGACTTACGGGAGGACCAGGTGGGCCCTGGAGACCGGAGAAGCCTCTGTGACCCTTCATGCCTCTGTCACCCTGTTCACCGGTTTCACCTTTGTCACCACGGGGACCTTGGGGACCCTGCAGGAAGAGGAGGAGGAGGAGGAAGATGAGTTGAGCGGGGTCCTGGCCAGTCACTGTCCCCACGCCTGTGGGGACACAGAGACACGGAGGAGGAACAGAGCAGAGCATCACTTACAGCAGGACCACGAGCACCAGCAGGACCAGGGGGGCCAGCGGGACCTTGGGGACCCTGGGACAGGAGAGAAGGGGACAGGTTAGAGCATCCTGCACCTCCTGCTGCTGGCTCGAGGCAGAACCACTCTGACACACTCAGGGACCCCCCAAGGGGGTGGTGGCACCTCTGATATCACCCTTTGCAGGGTGGTGGCACCTCTGGCTTCCTGGGGAAGCTCCGTGCAGCAGCAGGAGCTGAGCCCGGGGCCAGGCCCCCAGAGCCAGGTCCTTTCTGGGTGTCCCCGGGCCGGGGGCTGCCAGGGGGCTCTGTCTGGGCAGAGCGTCACTTACGGTCTCACCGCGATCTCCGTTCTTGCCAGCAGGACCGACGGGGCCGGGGGCACCGGGGGCACCGGGAGCACCAGGGGGGCCGGCGGGGCCGGTCTCACCACGATCACCCTGTGAGGAGGAGGAAGAGGAAGAGGAGGAAGAGGAGAGGTCAGTGTGGGCCAGCACAACCCCATCACCCCTCCCGCCCCCCCATCAGACCCCACTCACCTTGGGACCAGCAGCACCGTCACGGCCGGGGGCACCTTCAGCACCGGGAGCGCCCTATGGGGAGCAGAGACCCTCGTTAGGGGTGGGGGGCTCACGGGGGTCTCACAGCCCCCCACGGGCAGTGCCCATCAGCACATCCTCAGCACGGGGGTCCACGCCCCCAGGGTGCCCCGATGGCGCTCACCTCACGTCCAGCTTCTCCGGGGGGTCCGGCCAGGCCGGGGGGGCCCATGGGGCCGGGGGGGCCTCGCTCGCCGGGGGAGCCCGAGGGACCTTGTTTGCCGGGTTCACCCTGCGGGGGGACACAACGGGGGTCAGGCACCGTTGGACAGCCACCCCGGGGAGGGGGTGACAGAGCCTGCGGTCGCCGGGAGCCCCCCAGTACTCACAGAGGGGCCGGGCAGCCCAGGGAAGCCTCGCTCGCCTCTCTGGCCGGGGAGACCGACCACACCGCGCTGGCCGGCGATACCTTGGGGTCCGGGAGTGCCGGGAGCGCCCTGCAGGGAGGGACAAACAGCACCTCAGCGGGGACAGCCCCGGCGTCACCTCGCCACGGAGGGGACAGCGAGAGGGGGACGGGCAGGGGGTGACTCACGATGGGGCCGTCAGCGCCGGGGGCGCCCTTCTCGCCGGGGGGGCCGGGGGGACCGGCGGGTCCCGGCTCTCCGGGGCGGCCAGCGGGGCCGGTCTCACCGCGGGGTCCTTTGCCGCCTTCCTTGCCGGCGGGGCCGGGCGGGCCGGGCAGGCCGATGTTGCCCTGCACGGGGGGAAGGCGATGCCGTCAGGCCGGGACCCTCCAGCTGCCAGCTGAAGGGCGGCCAGGGGTGTCCCGGTGCCAAGTGGGACAGGGCAGCCACGTGCAGCACCTGGACGGTGCCCAGCGCCTCTCGTCCTGTGTCCCCAGCACCTCCCGTCCCGTGTCCCCAGTGTCTCCCGTCCCGTGTCCCCAGCTCCTCCCGTCTCTAGTGCCTCCTGTCCCGTGTCCCCAGAGCCTCCCGTCCCCTGTCCCCAGCACCTCCCGTCCCCAGTGCCTCCTGTCCCCTGTCCCCAGCTCCAGGCCCCCCATCTCCCCCCCAGGGATACTCACAGAGGGGCCGGGGGGTCCAACTCTTCCAGCAGCACCAGGGAAACCAGTAGCACCCTGCAAGGGAGGAGAGCTGCAGTCAGTGGGGCTGGATCCGAAGGGCTAGGGGGCTCCCCTGGCTGGGAGTCACCGCAGGGAACCCCGGGGCTGGTGGTCAGGAGGAAAGAGCCCACTTGGGGGGCTGATTTGGGGGGTGTAAAGGCAAACCCCCTTTTCCCTCTGCTCTATCCCCTGCGGGGATGAAGCCACCCCGCTCCATCCCCAGATGGTTTTGGGGGCACAGGGCTGGAGGTGCCCCACGGTGTGGGGGGAGCAGAGGCAGAGTTAAAGCACCTCGGGGTCGTTCCCACCCGGGGGCGCCCCCAGACTCCCCCAAGCGCCCCCTCCCCACAAGGCCGGTACTTACAGGGGGTCCAGCGCTGCCGCGAGCACCTTTGGGACCGGGAGCACCAACAGCACCCTGGGAGGGAGGAAGAGGAGGAAGAGGAGGAGGAGAGGGGTGAGCTGAGCTGTGGGGCTGCAGCCTGGGCAGTGGGGGGGCTCAGGGGGGGCACTTACAGCGGGTCCAGGAGCACCAGTGGGGCCAGCGGGGCCGGGGGGACCGGCGTCACCCTTGGCTCCAGCATCCCCAGTTTCACCTTTAGCACCAGGCTGGCCGTCAGCGCCCTGCGGGAGGGACACGGGGCCGGCGTGAGCCCGGGGGGCTCAGAGCCACCCTGGGGGGCAGGAGCGGACCCCCGGGCAGGGGGGGTGGCCCGTCACACTTACGGGGGGGCCAGCAAATCCAGCAGGACCGGGAGGGCCGGGCTCGCCGCGGTCACCCTGCAGGAGATGGGAGGGAACGGCGTGAGACGAGCAGGGACGGCCACCACGGTCACCGAGGGGTGGCCGCCCTTGGCAGGGCCATCACCGAGGGTGGGGACACTTACGGGAGCACCACGGGCACCAGTGGGACCAGCAGGGCCGGGGGGACCGGCTTCACCCTGGAAAAGGGCAGGAAAACAGAGAAAAGGGATCAGGGCCATGGTGAGGAGGTGGCAGTGACTGCCCGGACGCGTCTGTCCCTGCGGGATGTCCCCACCTTGTCACCAGGAGCACCAGCAGGGCCGGGGGGGCCGATGGGACCGGTCAGGCCTCGGAGACCGTCCTTGCCAGGAGCGCCATCAGCACCTTTGGGACCGGGGTCACCCTGAAGGAGGGACACAAGGAGGGGGTTACAGGGACAGGTCCTTGGGGGGTGCACTGAGACATCCCCGGTTCTTCATCCTCCCTGGGACGGGCTGGAATTATCCTCATCCTCCTCCTCTGGGCTCTCAGCAAGGGATTGTCCCCAAGGGATGGGGACAGAGTGGCACAGAGCACCCCCTGCCCAGCATGCTGCTGCCCACCGCCCTCGGCTCAGGGCACACCCAGCCCCAAGGGGGAGATGAGGGGGCACAGGGATGGTGGGGAGCAGGTCACCAAGGGGGACAGCAGGGTTCTGTGGGCACGAGGGGTTTGGGGGACACGTACTCTGTCACCCTTGGCGCCTGGCAGGCCGGCAGCACCTCGCTCTCCGGGCATACCCTGCAGACCGGGGGGGCCCTGGTTCCCGGGGGCTCCGGGAGCACCAGCATCGCCCTGCAGAGAGGGAGAGCAGGGATTAGTGAGATCCAAAAATCCATCCCGGCCTCAACCCAGCCTCGGGGGGTGAGGCCCAGCCCAGCCACCCTCCCAGCTGTGCCCCTCGCCCAGCCTGGCACCTACCTTAGCACCATCGTTACCGGGAGCACCGTTAGCACCGCGAGGACCTTGGGGACCGGGGGGGCCTTGGACACCGCGCTCTCCAGGGAATCCTCTCTCACCCTGGGGAGGGGAGGCGGGCAGGCCCGAGCCTGTCAGGGGCTGTGGGGCACCTTGGGGTGCCCAGGGTTGGGTTGGGGGGAGATGGGGGGGGTCAGCTTACCCTGGCACCGGCGGGACCGGGGGCTCCGGCGTCTCCGGGGACACCCTGAGCAGGAGGGAGAGGGTGACAAGTCAGAGGGGAGTGGGTGGCAGCAGGGATGAGCAGAGGGGACCCCGGGGTGCACCAGGAGTCCCTCATTCCCTGGGCAGGGCTGGGGTTCCCACTGTTCCCATGGAGCACCTGGGGGTGCCCTGGGGGGACCCCAGCAGCAGCAGCAGCCCCGGTGTGACGGGGACAGGGGCGAAGGGGAGGGGACAGGAGGGTCCCCAGTGCCCGCACTCACCTGCTCACCAGGCTTGCCAGCCTCGCCAGGGGGGCCAGCGGGGCCGGGCAGACCCTGGGGAGGAAGAAGAGGAGCCGTGAGCCACCACGGAGGGGACAAGGGCAGTGTCACCCACTCTCTGGGTGCTTCGTCCCCCTGCCGGGGAGGGGACACCCCTCACCTGGAAGCCGGGAGCACCAGCGGGACCTTGTTCACCTCTTTCTCCAGCGGGACCCTGGGGGACACAGGACAGGCATGGAGGGGGGCAGGTGGCTCCCGAGGCCCGTGTCCGGTGACCGGGCGTGGCCGGGCGTGGCCGCGGGTCGGGGGGATACTCACGGTGGGGCCGGGGGGACCTTGGGCACCGGTTTCACCGTCTTTGCCAGCAGCGCCCTGGGGAGGAGGGAGAGGAGGGTGCTCAGAGCGGCCCCGGCAGGGCTCTGTGCCCTCCCCCGGGCTGGGCGTGGGCCTGGACGCGGCCGCGGGATCCTTCGAAGGCCGGGAGACACCGCGGCGAGCTGCCCGCGGCCACGTCACCGCCGCTGTCCCCGCTCCAGCACCGCCGGTAGCCACCGGGACGGGATCCCAAACACCTCATCCCGCTGCGGCCTCGGGCCGGGAGCCTTCCCTGGCTGCCTCGGCCCCTCACCCCCCCTCACCCCGCATTCACACCCCATTCCCGCCCCGTTCCACCCCAAGCACACCGATTCACACCCCACAACCCCAATCCCGCCCATCGGGCTGGTCCGAGCCAGGCAGACCCTCCCTGCCACCCACCCTGGGGTGATGCTCCTTGTCACCCTCTCTGTCACCCTCCCTGGGGTAACGCTCCTGTCACCCACCCTGGGGTAACACTCCCTGTTACCCACCCTGGGGTAATGCTCCCTGTCACCGTCCCAGCCACCCCACACCACGGTGACCCTCTCTGTCACCTCACACCCTCCCTTGTCACCCCTCCCGGGCTGTCTGTGCCCCTCCCCACACTCACCACGGCGCCGGGGGGACCGGGAGCTCCTCTCTCGCCGGGTTTGCCGGGTTCGCCCTAAAACCAGAGCGGGATGAGCCCGTGGCGACACCAGGGACGGGGGACAGGTCCCGGGCGTGTCCCCCAGGGAGCAGGGTGGCCCCGGGAGGGGTGGCACTCACCGCAGCACCTTTGGGACCGGGGAACCCCATCACACCGGCCTGGCCTCGGGCTCCGGGGGGGCCGGGGGGGCCGGGCCGCCCGTCTTGACCAGCGGGACCCTGTCGGGGGGAGCCAGCGCCACCTTAGCCGGGCCCGTGGCGAGCCCGGGGAGGAGGGGACATCAGCGGGGACAACTTACAGGTGGGCCGGTCTTGCCGTCGGGACCGGGGCTCCCGGGGCTTCCAGTCAGACCCTGCGGGGCAGCGGGAGGAGGGTCAGGAGCTCAGCGCTTCCAGGGGATGCTCCAGACCACGGGAGCGTCCTGGAGAGCGGCTCCTCCTCCGGCACAGAGAGCAGGACAGCCCTGCGGCCGTGAGGCTCCGTGTCACCGTGTCACCGCGTCACCGCGTCACCGCGCCCGCTCACCTTGGCACCGGGGAGTCCGGGTTCCCCGGGGCGTCCAGCTTCACCAGGAGATCCTTTGGGGCCAACGGGGCCGGGGGAGCCGCGCTCACCGGGGGGACCCTGGGAAAGGGGGACAGGGGTGACCCCGGGAGCGGACAGCACCGGGGACCGGCACAGAGCCGTGTCCCCGCAGGTGGCAGCGACTCGGAGCCGCTGTGGCCACTGTGCGGGCACAGGTGACAGCGGCCAGAGTCCCCAGGGCCCCGCTGACGCCACTTTGTCCCGCAGACGAAGGCACCTACCTTGGGACCGGCGATGCCATCGGCGCCAGGGAAACCGCGGCTGCCAGGAGCGCCCTGAGGGGGACACGGCAGGGTCAGTGTGGGGACACGGGGGCACCTCGGGGGGCCAGGGGAGGCGGGACATGGCCACCACCGGGAGCGGGGATGTCACCACGGGGTCCCCAAACACGCACAGGGTTCAGCCGCTGCACACGGGGGGATGGGAGGAGGGCAGGGATGGGGACAGGGACATGGCGGGGTGGGGACAGGGACGCTGCTACTCACACGTTCGCCAGCGGGGCCGGGCAGCCCAGCGGGGCCGGGCTCACCACGGGCTCCTCTCTTGCCTTCTTCTCCAGCGGGGCCGGGGGGGCCTTGGACACCAGCGGGACCCTGGGGAAGGACGCGGAGGGATGAAGACCCCCGGGAGGGGCCGGAGCCAGCAAGGGCCGCACCCCCAGGGACACTTCGGGGGGTCACTCACGGGTTCGCCTTTGGCACCGGTGTCACCCTTGTTGCCTGGAGCACCGGGCTCACCCTGGAGGGGAGAGAAGAGAGGAAAGGTTTCACGGCGGATGGAGGAGCACAGGGACCCCCGAGCCACGCCCGATGAGCCCTCGGAAGGACAGGGGCGCAGCATCTGCCACCCCCTGCGCCACCCCGGCCCGGCAGGGCTGCGGGGACCGCGGGACACCTCGGGAGGCACCTCCAGGTGGGGCTGCAGCAGCGTCCCGGGCCCGAGGAAGGGATCCCGGCCCGGGAAGAGGCGGCTGGAGGAGCCCGGGGATACTCACGGTGTTACCCTTGGGGCCGGGGGCGCCGCTGGGACCCTGGGGTCCGGAGGGACCGCGGGCACCGGGGAAGCCGGGAGCACCAGCGATGCCAGGAGCGCCCTGCAAGAAGCACGGGAGGCCGTGAGGAAGCAGCACGGCCCTTCCTGTCCCAACCGGGGGGGACGCGAGGGACACTCACGGTCGCGCCCTTGGCACCGGGTTGGCCGTCAGCACCGGGGTTGCCCTGTGGAGAGAAGGAGGAAGAGGAGGGTCACGGCCGGGCTGGCGGGACGCGAGGCCGAAGGACGGGGAGCTCTCGGATGTCACTTACAGCAGGACCGGCAGCGCCAGCAGGGCCAGGGGGACCGGGCTCACCGCGAGCACCTTGGGGACCTTCGCTGCCACGAGCTCCCTGGGGACCGGTCTCACCCTGGGGAGGAGGAGGAGGAGGAGGAGGAGGAAGAGCCGTGAGCGCCAGGGCTGCCCTGACCCCTGCAGGGCTGGTTCCGCCCGCGGCTCCTTCCCGC
The DNA here is from genome assembly GCF_963513975.1 of Fringilla coelebs. Taxonomy (NCBI): domain Eukaryota; kingdom Metazoa; phylum Chordata; class Aves; order Passeriformes; family Fringillidae; genus Fringilla; species Fringilla coelebs. The sequence goes on from NC_140053.1 coordinate 1,388,501, forward strand.
GGTGACACAGCCGGGACAGGTGACCAGGGGATGTCCCCACGGGTGCCACTGTCCCAGACAGCGCCAGCCTGGGCACTCCAGGACCCCTCCCCTGCCCAGCGCTCCCCCAGCCCACGCTCCCAGTGCCCCCCAGCCCCTCCCAGCCCCCCAGAGCCGAGCAGGCCCTACCTTAGCACCGGCGGCACCGGGGAAGCCGGGGGGACCAGCGGGACCAGTTGGACCCTAAACGGGAGAGAGGACTCGATCAGAGGGGGGATCCCGGCCCACAGCCGGCCTGGGGGGACCCCCAGGCAGCAGAGCCCCAGCCAGGGGTCCCCACGGGGGCAGCAGGGTGGGATCCCCTCCCGAGGAGGGTCCTCCGTGGGGTCGGGGGTACTCACGGGGGGACCGGCAGCGCCGGGAGCGCCGTCATTGCCACGAGCGCCCTGGGGGAGAGGGGACAGCGTCAGTGACAGCCACGGGTGGCACAGGTGACCTCCAGGCCCCCGTGCCCAGGCAGGGGTCTCAGCCCTGCCCATCCCAAATACTCACAGCGGGGCCAGATGGGCCGGGACGGCCTCTCTCACCGGGAAGACCACGAGGACCCTGGGGAGGGGACAGGACACGTTCAGGACACGTCTGTGTCACCTGCATGGACCCTTCCCCCTTTCTGAGCCTCCTCCCATGCCTGTGCCCCCCACTGCTGCCCACGGTGACGTTCCCAAGGGGTTCAACCCCTCCCTCCCATTCCCTGGAGGATCCCTGAGGAGGAGCTGGGTCCCCAGCGGGTGTCACCCCCCATCCTTGTCCCCTCTTGGCCAGAAGCCCCCCACGCCCCCCTGGGTGCAGCACTCACCATCTGCCCAGGAGCTCCATTCTCTCCAGGGCTGCCGGGCTCTCCCTAGGGAGGAAGGACACCATGAGGGACCTGCTCTGCAGGGAGAGGGGACAGGGTGACATTGCCAGGACAGCAGTGACACTGCCACCACTCCTCACCTTGGGGCCAGCAGGTCCAGGCTCACCCTTGGCACCATCCAGACCGCTGAAACCCTGGGGGGCAGGAGAGAGAAGGGGTGGGGGGTCAGGAGGGGACCCTGGCTGAGGTCAGGGGTCCCTGGTCCCCTGAGTGTCACCGGCACAGGGTGGGGGGACTCACTCTGTGTCCCTTCATGCCTGGCAGGCCGGCGGTTCCGGGGAGACCTCGAGCACCCTGGGGGAAACAAGAGGTGGTGATGGAGGCGCTGGGGGGGCTGTCCCCACACCAGAGCGGCCTGTCCCCGAGGGGGGGACAGCTGGGGGTGTCCCTGTGTGTCTCACCTGGGGGCCGGGGGGACCCCGCTCTCCGGGGCGGCCAGGCTTGCCAGCTTCACCCTGAGGACAAGGACACAGCCTTGGTGGCATGTCCCCAAGCCAGGCGGCTCCTGCTCACCTGGGGGGTGGGGTGGCAGGGCCACCAGGTCCCAAAGTGGGGGGAACCCCAAGGACAGGCCACTTACGTCATCTCCGTTCTTGCCAGGGGGGCCAGCGGGACCTCGGGGGCCCATGGGACCCTAGGAGAGAGGGAGGGCAGGGATGAGGTGACAGCTGTCCCCTGTCACCCTGCCACCCACCCCAGGCAGTGCCAGGCCCTGCCAGCCCCACTGCCGTGGATGCCAGAGCAGGGACAGCGTGGCCTCAGCCAGGGCTGGCAGTGTCCCCATCCCCAGGGGACATCGGCAGGTGACAGCACTCACAGAAGCACCAGGCTCTCCAGGTTCACCAGGGGGACCTTGGAAACCTTGAGGACCCTGTGGAGAAAAAATAAAGGGTGAAAAAAATGGGTCAGAAAGTGAGAAGTTTGGGCCTGGATCCCCCAGTGGCAGTGGTGGCGTCCCCCCGCATGGTGGCACCAGGACATTGTCCCCACGTGCTTCTGTAGCTGTCAGGAAGGGTGTGACACCCTCTGACCTGTCCCCCCACCACCCAGAGGGGCCCTGGGGGCTCTTTGTCCCCAAACCCAAACGGACAGGAAGAGGTGACACTCACGGGAGCGCCGGGAGGGCCGGGGAGACCACGGGGACCAGCTGGGCCCTGGGGGGAAGAGAAAGAGTCAGCAGTCACCTTGTCACCCTGTCCCTGTCCCCATCACCACCCCACTGCTGCACCCCTGTTACCTCCCCCTGCTGTCCTCACCTCCTCCCCATCGCTGTCCCAAAGCCACCCCAACACCCTGTCCCCATTGCCACCCCATCCCTGTCCCCATTGCCACCCCCTCCCTGTCACCATTGCCACCCCCTCCCTGTCACCATTGCCACCCCATCCCTGTTCCCATTGCCACCCCATCCCACCCCGCTCCTTGTCCCCAACACCGACCATTGCCTGTCACCATTGCCACCCCATCTCTTCCCCTATTGCCTGTCCCCATTGTCCCCATTGTATTGTCCCTATTCCCGTCCCCATTGCCACCCCAACACCCTGTCCCCATCTCTGCTCCCACCTGCACCCATTCCTTGTCCCCACTGCCACCCCATCCCTGTCCCCATTGCCACCCCATCCCTGTCCCCTAGTGTCATGTCCCCATTGTCCCTATTGCCTGTCCCCATTGTATTGTCCCTATTCCTGTCCCCACTGCCACCCCAACACCGTGTCCCCGTCTCTGCTCCCACCTGCACCCATTCCTTGTCCCCATCCCTGTCCCCATCACCCCTGACTCTGTCCCTGTCCCCACACATTCCCTGTCTCTGTTGTCACCCCATCCCTGTCCCCATCACCATCCTGTCCCTGACTCTGTCCCTGTCCCTGTCCCCACACCTTCCCTGTCTCTGTTGTCACCCCCTCCCTGTCCCCATCCCCGCCGTGTCCTGGCGCTCAGTGACGTCACCAGCACAGGGACCACTCCTGTCCTGTCCCCTCGCCCAGCTCCCCCTGGTGTCCCCAGTGTCCCCGGTGTCCTGGTGTCCCCGGGCTCACCATGGGCCCGGGCACGGCCATCCCTCCGGCCTTCTCGTCGTAGCCGTAGGACATCTGGGGGGCGAAGTTCTGTGGGGAGGGAGGGGGGGGGGTGAGCGGGGCAGGGACCCCTGGTGGGGGGGGTCTGCGCCACCAGGGACCCCCCCACACTCACTCCGCCGAGGCCTGGGGGGCCGGGGGGGCCGGGGGGTCCCGGGAGTCCGGGCTGGCCGGGGATTCCATCTCTGCCGGGGGGGCCGGGCAGTCCCTGCGGAGAGAAGAGAGGGGTGAGCCCCAGAGGGATGGGGGTGAGCCCCAGAGGGATGGGGGGAGCCCCAGAGGGATGGGGGGGAGCCCCAAAGGGATGGGGGTGAGCCCCAGAGGGATGGGGGTGAGCCCAGGGGGAGATTGGGGTGACCCTAGAGGGATTGGGGTGAGCCCCAAAGGGATGGGGGTGAGCCCAGGGGGGGATTGGGGTGACTCTAGAGGGATTGGGGTGAGCTCCAGTGGGATGGGGGTGAGCCCAGAGGGGGATTGGGGTGAGCCCTGTGGGATGGGGGTGAGCCCCAGAGGGGGATTGGGGTGAGCCCTGTGGGATGGGGTGACCCCCATCTGGATTGCAGTGATCCCTGTGGGATGGGAGTGACCCTCATGGGATGGGGCTGAGCCCCAGTGCGGGACTGGGGTGTCCCCTAGCAGGATTGAGGTGACCCCCAGCAGGATTGGGGTGAGCCCCAGCAGGATTGGGGTGTCCCCCAGCAGGATTGAGGTGACCCCCAGCAGGATTGAGGTGAGCCCCAGCAGGATTGGGGTGACCCCCATCGGGATTGGGGTGACTCCCAGCGGGATCGGGGTGACCCCCAGCAGGATTGGGGTGACCCCCAGCGGGATTGGGGTGTTCCCCAGCAGGATCGGGGTCCCTGCAGAGCAGGGGGCTCCAAGGGGGGGCACACCCACCCTGTCTCCTTTGGGGCCGGTGTCTCCTTTAGGACCCTGCGGGGCAGAGACAGAACAGGTTAGAAAAGGGCGGCTCCACACGGGGGGGGGGGACTGTGGTGAAATTTGGGGGGGGGCTGCGTTTTGGGGGGCCCTTACCTCTACTCCAGCATTCTCTGGGTAGGCAGGGGAGGCTGTGGGGGGAAAAAGGGGGTTCAGAGCCGCTCAGCATCACCCACCCCACACCCTGACCCCCGGCGGGGAGCACACGGAGCCCGCCGGTCCCCGAGGCGGGGATGTCGCGATACCGTCGGTGTCGGGACAGATGGGGCAGCACTCTCCGAAGGGGATCTCGGCGTTGGGGCAGTCGGAGGTGTCCTCGCAGATCACCTCGTCGCACAGGATGTTGCCGCTGTCGCAGACGCAGATCTGGCAGGGTTCTGGTTTCCACACGTCCTTGTCGTTGTACGTGAGCCCATCCTGGATGCAGCTCCCGGTTTGGACTGGGACGGGGCGGGCGGCAGCGTCAGGAGGGGCGGCCCGGAGCTCCCCCCCCTTTCCCCTCACCCCCTCCCCGCTCCCGCAGCGCTTCTCCCTTCATCTGGTTCTCATCAGCGCGGCGCGGTGACACAGGAAAAGCTCCACAATAAACTCTTCCCACATCGGCTGGAATTTAAACAAAAAATCCCCGCAGCCGCTCGCTCGGGCCGGCCGGGGCCAAGGCAAACACCCCCCGAGGCGGGGGGGGATCCCCGGCACCCGCGGGTTTGGGGGGGACTGGACGGGCGGGCCCCCAAGTTTGGGATTTTGGGCTGAAATTGGATCCAGGCGGCTGCGGGATGGGGCTGGATCGGGCCAGATGGGATCGGGAACGGGAGGCCAGAGAGCGGAGGCGGGCGGGGGCTGCGGGGAGAGGGAGGGGAGGGAAGGGCGAGCGGCCAGGCCCGGGGGTGGCCCCACGGTGGGGAAGGGTCTTGGCGTGGGGAGGGGCTGCGCCAACTCACGGAACACCCCTCAGATTAAAAAAAATATATATATATTAAAAAAGGCAAAGAATAAAAAGAGGCAAAAAAAAGGCAAAGAAAAAAAAAAGACGTAAAAAAAAAAAGGCAAATGGAAAATGCAAAATTCTTCTGGGGAAAAAAAAAAAAGAAAAGGCAAAATGGGAATGGGAAAGGCAAAATGCAGAATGGGAAATGCTGGACGGGGAACGGAGAATGGGAAATGGAGAAGGGGAAATGCGAGATGAGCATTGTCAGCGCAAAATGCATAATAATAATATTAATAATAAAATAATTGTAGTCATAATAATAATAGTAACAAAAATGTTTAAGAAAAGCACCAAAAAAAAAAAAATCCCCAAAAAAGGACAAAAATGGGCAAAAGGCGGTGGGCGCCGGGCCCGGGGTCCCACCGTGTCCCCCTGGCGCAGGTGGCAGCGGGGCGCGGGGACCGTGGGGTGGCACGGGGGGGTGACCCCAGCCGTGCCCCCGGCCCGCGCCGCTGGCAGCCCCCGCTCCCCCGGCTGCCGAAACATTTTGCTTATGAATCATCCGAGACTTTTCTAATTCTTTCCTGATGGCTTTCGCAGATCCCGGGGCTGGGCCCCCCCTCTCCCTCCTCTCCCCCCTCTTGTCTCTCCCGCGCTCTTTCCCCCCTTTCCTTTCCTTTCCCTTCCCGGCCTCCTCCTCCTCCTCCTCCCCTTCGTCCCGGCTCCCTCCTTCCCCGCCGGCTCCTCTCCACCCTTCCTTCCCTCCCCGCTCTTGGCAGGGCGCCCCGACTCCTCACCCCCAGAGCCCCCTAAACCCCTTTTCCCCCAACCCCAAATCCCCACAGTCCTCTTCTCCTTTTTTTCGCAATTTTCCCCTCATTTCCTTACTTCGCCCCTAATTCCCCTCTCCGCCCCGCACGCCCACCCCGAATTCCTCCTCGCCCACCCCGGGGCAGCCGGGCCGGGCGTCGCCGGTGCCGCCGGAGCCGGTGCCAGCCCAGACCGCGTCCCGTGGGGTGAGGGCATCACCCAGCGCCCACTACTCACTGTCTTCCTCTCCTTGCCCGCGGGCGAGTAGGACAGTCGCTGCTATCAACAGCAGTGACCGAGAATCCACAAAGCTGAACATGTCTAAATATTAGACATGTAGACTCTTTGGGGTCTCTTTTGTTCTTAGCTTGGGGTCATACGGGGCCGATGCAACCCTGGAGCTCCAAATCCAGACCCCAGCAGAAACTTCCTACTGCCCTTTGCCCGCTTCTCCGCCGGCCCTTTTATACGATGCGCCGCCGCGGGGAGGTGGGACCCGACGCGAGCAGCGGATTTTGGACGGCCCCCTCGGCCAATCAGAGGCACCCAGCGAGTCGGGGGGCACCCCCTGACCCCCCCTTTCCCCCCCCCCCACCCCGGGCCGTGTGGCCGTGCACACGCAAACACCGGCGGGCACACGCACACACGGCCGAGCGCACGGCGGCGGGGCCGGCCCGCCCGGGATTGGGGTCAGGGGGGGTTTGGGGTGCGGGTTTTTGCGGGGGGTTGTGATTTTGGGGGGGATCTGCACGCTCGGAGGTGTCGGAGGGGCTGGCGGGGTGGGGACAGGCGATGTGGCACGTGGCGCTTCGGGGACCCCGGTGCCACGCGACGCCGGGAGCTGCACCAGGGCCCTGCCACCCCCCCCAACAGCCGCTCCAAAACCCACCCAGGGCCCTGCCACACCCCCAACAGCCACCCCAGAGCTGGGGCACCCCAAAACCCACCCAGGGCTCCCATCGGGGACTCCCCCCAGCGGGACCGAAGCCCAGCACTGTGCAAGGCCAAGGCCACCAGTCCCCAGAGCATCCCTTGGACGGTCCCCAAGAGCATCCCCTGAGGGACCCCAACCCCGAAGCCCCTCCAAGAAGCACAGACACCCCAAACCCCTCCCCCAAACCCACCGACTTTGTGTTTTTAGCCCTTTCTTTCCCTCTTTTCCCTTCCTTCCCCTCGCTGCGCTCGCTCCCCTCGCTCCCCCCCTGGCACGGCTCCACGGCCGTTTCCACATTTGAAGGAGCCACGTTGGTTGGAAAAAGCAAAAGCTCCTGGACAATGATCCACAACCTACCGTGCAATTTGGGGAGGGTGTAATTACACGCCAAAAAAATCCCCGCCTGTGCCGGGGCCGGGAGCTCGGCAGCGGAGCGGGAGGGACGCGGCCAATGTGGCACCGGGGGAGGGGGAGCTCCCGCCGCTCCCGCCGCTCCCGCCGCTCCCGCCGCCCGGGGAGGTTTGGGGGAACGCGCTGGGAAATGGGGCCGGGGCAGGGAAAAGGTGGGTTCAGGCCTGGAGACCCCCACGCCGTGCTGGGGGGATGTGGGCTCGTGGATACTGGGAGCGCTGGGAGCACTGGGAGCGCTCTGTTTGTCCCCACTGTCACTGTGCCGAGAGCTTGAGGGGTCAGGGGAGTACTGGGAATACTGGGAACACTGGGAATACTGGGAGCACTGGGAGCGCTCTGTTTGTCCCCACTGTCACTGTGCTGAGAGCTTGAGGGGTCAGGGGAGCACTGGGAACACTGGGAATACTGGGAATGCTGGGAATACTGGGAATACTGGGCTCACTCCATTTGTCCCTCTCCTTCCACTGTGCTGAGAGAGCTCATTGGGATGCTGGGAACACTGGGAATACTGGGAACACTGGGCTCACTCCATTTGTCCCACTCCTCCCACTATGCTGAGAAAGCTCGTTGGGATGCTGGGAATACTGGGAGCACTGGGAGCACTGGGAGCGCTCTGTTTGTCCCCACTGTCACTGTGCAGAGAGCTTGAGGGGTCAGGGGGTACTGGGAACACTGGGAACACTGGGAATACTGGGAATACTGGGGTCACTCGATTTGTCCCCCTCCTCCCACTATGCTGAGGGTTTGAAAGCTCATTGGGATGCTGGGAATACTGGAAGCACTGGGAGCACTGGGAACCCTCTGTTTGTCCCCACTGTCACTGTGCTGAGAGCTTGAGGGCTCACTGGAATTCTGGGAATACTGGGAACACTGGGAATACTGGGCTCACTCCATTTGTCCCGCTCCTCCCACTATGCTGAAGGTTTGAAATCTTGGAATGCTGGGGACACTGGAAATACTGGGAGCACTGGGCTCGGCCTTCACCTCCGCTTGTCCCCCCCACCAGGGTACGGAGGGCTTGGGGTTCCACTGGGTTACTGGGAATACTGGGAGAACTGGGCATGTGTGACCTCTGTCCACCCTGCCCCAGGGACTGGAGGCTCATGGGGTACTGGGAATACTGGGAGCACTGGGAGCTCGTCCCTCCCGCCACCGCGCAGGTCTGCAGCGGGATTGGAATTCCGGGAATGCCAGGAGAGCTGGGCTCAGCCCTCACACCCTGCCTGCCCTCCCAGCTTCGTGTGAGGCTGGGAACGCTGGGAGTACTGGGAATACTGGGAATAATGGGAGTACTGGGAATACTGGAGCACTGGGAATACTGGGAGTACTGGAACCCTGGGAATGCTGGGAATACTGGGAATACTGGGACTGCTGGGAATACTGGGAATACTGGGAGTACTGGGAGTACTGGGAATACTGGAGTAGTGGGAATGCTGGGAGTACTGGGAATACTGGGAGTACTGGGAGTACTGGGAATACTGGGAATACTGGGGTACTGGGAATACTGGCAGTACTGGGAATACTGGCAGTACTGGGAATAATGGGAATACTAGGGGTACTGGGAATACTGGGAGTACTGGAGCATTGGGAATACTGGAGTACTGGGAATGTGGGGAATACTGGGAGTACTACGAATGCTGGGAGTATTGGGAATACTGGGAGTAGTGAGAATGCTGGGAGTACTGGGAATACTGGAGCACTGGGAGTACTGGGAATACTGGGAGCACTGGGAATACTGGGACCACTGGGAATACTGGGACCACTGCAGAGTGACCCCCTCATCAGAGCAGGAGCTCCCACCAGGACGTTCCTTGATCTCCCTTCAGAAAAGCCCCAAATCCGGGCAATTTAACAATGAAATAACGGGGGGAGGGGGGGACACACGACACGTCACCCCCTCTTCCCCCCCCCCCATTTGGAGATTTTTTTTTTCCCTGTCATTAAATTTAAATATTCAATAAAGCACGCTGGGGGAGGGGCGGGGTGGGGATCGCTCCTGTGTCTGTGGGGCCACGCCAGAGTCCCAGCCCTGTCACCTTATCCAGCCCCAGATCCTTTCTCCAGCCCCAGATCCAGCCCCAGATCCATCCTGCAGCCCCAGACCCAGCCCCAGATCCCCTCTCCAGCCCCAGATCCATCCTGCAGCCCCAGATCCATTCCCCAGCCCCAGCCCCATTCTCCATTCCCCAGATCCATTTTCCAGCCCCAGATCCCTTCTCCAGCCCCAGATCCATTCCCCACCCCCAGATCCAGCCCCAGATCCAGCCCTGTATCCATTTTCCAGCCCCAGATCCCTTCTGCATTCCCCAGATCCATTCCCCAACCTCAGATCCCTTTGCCAGCCCCAGATCCCTTTGCCAGCCCCAGATCCAGCCCCAGATCCAGCCCTGTATCCATTTTCCAGCCCCAGATCCCTTTTCCAGCCCCAGATCCTCTCTCCAGCCCCAGATCCCTTCTCCAGCCCTGTATCCATTTTCCAGCCCCAGATCCCTTCTCCAGCCCCAGATCCTCTCTCCAGCCCCAGATCCAGCCCTGTATCCATTTTCCAGCCCCAGATCCATTCCCCAACCCCAGATCCTTTCGCCAGCCCCAGATCCAGCCCTGTGTCCATTTTCCAGCCCCAGATCCCTTCTCCATTCCCCAGATCCATTCCCCAGCCCCAGATCCAGCCCCAGATCCCTTCTCCAGCCCTGTATCCATTTTCCAGCCCCAGATCCAGCCCCAGATCCCTTCTGCATTCCCCAGATCCCCTCTCCAGCCCCAGATCCCTTCTCCAGCCCTGTATCCAAGCATCCAAGACACGTTGCAAGCGGAGCCTCCTCCAATCCTGCCCCGGCGACTCGAAGAGCCCTGGCCGGGCTCCAGGCTGAAGATGTGTCTTTAATTTTTGCAGCATGACAGAAAAGAAAAGAATGTCATCGGCTTGGGTGTTTTTTTTCTTTCCTCCTTCTTTTTTTTTTTTTTATTTTTTATGTATATATGGAGAGGGAGGGGAATAAAAAAAAAAAGGAGGGGGGGAAGGACGGGATGATGCCACCTCATCAACCCCCGGCCGCCCGCCCCAGGAATGCAGGACAAGGGGTTGGGGGCTGGGAAAAGGGAAGAATTCCCACTTTGAATAAGAAAAAAAAAATAATAAAGAAGGAGAATATGAAGGGGAAAAAAAAAAAGGCTGGAAAAGTCATTAGGATCCTCGGAAGCAGAACAGGAGATGCCGAGCGCAGGCCCGGGCTCCTGCAGGGTTTTGGGTGCTCCCACCCGGGATCCCCCCGCTCTTTGGGGGTGTTGGGGATGGGGGTGTCGCATTCAGCCCCCCCTCAGCTTTTTGGGGACCCCCAGAGTCTTTCCCGCGAGTTCCAGACTGGTTTTTACTGGTGCAAACTGGGCGTGTGGCCACAGGGCTCAGAATGGAGGCAGCCACCCCAAAGAGAAGTGGGTCACCCCAAAAAATTTGGGGGCCACCCCAAAAATTAGGGTGTCCTCCCCAAAAAAAAAAAAAAAGATTAGTGGTAATGCCAAAAATTTGGGGAATTCCCAAAAACGCAGGGGGGCCCCAAAAGTTTATGGGGGCCCCAAAAATCCTGCCCCAAAAATCCTCCGGGCCAGGGGTTGCCCCGAGGGTGGGGGAGGGCGAGGATGAAGGGGGGCAGCCCCCCACCCATTTTGGGAGGGAAGCACCTAAAAAAGGGGGTGCGGGGGGTTCGGGCCGATGGCGGGCGGGGGTTTGTTTGCCGAGGAGCTGGAGCAGACAGCGGCATCTGGAGCCGGTTAGCTCCCCCCGGCAGCCCAGACACATGGATCGGATTAATTCCCTTCTCTCTCCCCCCCTCCCTTCCCTCGGCAGCCCCGGGAGCCGCTCCCGGCTCCGGGTCCATTCCCCCCCCCCCATCATCGCCCCCTCCCCAGGAACACCCCCCGGGCCGTGTGTCCCCCCCTTGGTGGCCGTCCCGGTGAGGACGAGGGCGGTGTCCTGCCGGGTGGTGACACGCAGGTGTCTGTCCCCACCCCCGCCATGTCCCCAAGGCAGCGCCGTGTGTCCCACCGCGCCACCACCAAGAAACCCCTTTGGGGGCGGCGGGGGGGGGGTTCCCCGAGACCTGCTCAGACCTGACCCCCCCTCCCCACACTTGTCACCCTCCCGTGGGGACGCGGTGGGCGACGCGGTGCCTCAGTTTCCCCCGCGGCGGCCGCAGCCCGGCACCGCCCCGGCTATTCCTGGTGGCCTCCGGCCCTCGGCGCCCTCAATTGCGGCGGCAGGGCCGAACCCCGTAATCACGGCCGCGACTCCCCGGCTATTTCCAGGGAAAATTGCTTAAATTGGCCTCCGGGATGCCAACGCCGCCCTCCGCGGGGGCACCGCCGGCCCGGGGGGGGCGGCCACGGGGTGGTCGTATCCCCACCGGGGACCCCCGGGTTGAGGGGGGCACCTGCACCCAGGATGGGTTCAGTGGGATGGGGAGATGGGGTGTGACCCCTTCCAGGGGCTGGGACCCCCCACCGGGGGGCTCATTTCGTCCTCTGCACCTCCACATTCCCCCCACAGCCGGGGTTGGGGTCACCCCCTGTCTGCACCCCCTCATCCAGGGCTGGGACCCTCCTGGGGGGCTCCTTCCCCCATCTGCACCCCCACATTCCCCCTATAGTCAGGGCTGGGGGTGCCCCCTGTCTGCACCCCCTCATCCAGGGCTGGGACCCTCCCCGGGGGGCTCATTTCGTCCTCTGCACCTCCACATTCCCCCCACAGCCTGGGTTGGGGGTCACCCCCTGTCTGCACCCCCACATCCAGGGCTGGGACCCTCCTGGGGGGCTCCTTCCCCCCATCTGCACCCCCACGGCCAGGGCTGGGGGTCACCCCCTGTCTGCACCCCCTCAACCAGGGCTGGGACCTTCCTGGGGGGCTCATCCTCCCTGCACCCCCTCATCCAGGGCTGGGTCCCTCCTGGGGGGCTCATCCCCCCTGCACCCCCTCATCCAGGGCTGGGACCCTCCTGGGGGGCTTACCCCACCCTGCACCCCCTCATCCAGGGCTGGGACCCCCCCCTGGGGGGTTCATTCTCCACATCCAGGCCTGGTTCCTTTTCAGGGGGTTGCCCCCCCCTTTCTGAACCCCTGAACCACCACAGCCCTGGGCTGGGCCCCTTCTGGGGGGGGCTCACCCCCCCTGCACCCCCTCATCCAGGGCTCATCCCCTCCTGGGGGGGCTCCTTCCCCCCCCCCCATCCAGGACTTGGGTCTGGAGCAGAGCTGGGGGTGGCTGGGGGGAGTTTTTGGGGTTCCAGGGGCTCGGGGGGGGTCCCAGGCCGGGAGCAGCCGCCCAGGCCAGGCCCCAGTCTGGGCTCTGGGATGGAAACTCTGAGGGACGAGCTCCACGCCGAACATTTTCCGTTCCCGACTCCTTTTTTTTTCCCTTTTTTATTCCTCTTTTTATTTTTTTTTTCCTTCTCCTCTTCAGTTTCATTGAAGAATTTGCTGCCCCCCGCCCCCCCTCCTCATCTCCCGGGGAGGGGGGCGATGCTCCCCAGCCCGGTCCTGGCCGTGGGATGGGGGGGAATATGGGGGTACCCCGAGCACCCCAGAGCCCCCGGGGAGGGGATCCCCCATCCCTGAACCCCCCGGAAAAGCATCCCCGGGGATCTGCCGCGCTCATTCCTGGTGGGAACGGGGACAAGGATGGGGACGGGGTGGGGACAAGGATGGGGACGGGGACAGCAGCGGGAGGGGACAGCAGCGGGACCCCGAGCGCTGCCGGCGGCCCCGGGCCTGGCTGGAGCTGTCCCGGTGACCTCATCGGCCGGGGCTGGCCCGGTGCCCGCCGCCTGCCGGGGACGGTGGCTCCGGTGCCACGTGGCCGGGTCGTGGCGCTGCCAGCGCCCGCCTCGCACCCTCCGCCACCCCCACAGAGGAGCAGAGGGGGCCCCCGGGGGGAGGGCTGTACCCCAAAACCTTGGTACGAGGGGCTGCCAACCCGAGAGCCCCCCAGGAGCGAGGGGGTGAAGGGTTGGTGGCTTTGGGGGGGGACAGACCTCTGGGACCCGAAAGGCTCCTCTGGCACCGGGGTGTCCCCAAAACCCGCCCGTTTGAGGAGGGTCTGAGTGCAGGGGGGAGCCAGGCACCGCTCAGGGCTCTCGGGTTGGGCTCGGGGTGTTTGGGTGGGTAGGAAGAGCTGGTGGGGTGGGGTCTTCAGGTGGTTTGGGTGATTGGGTTGGGGTCCTCAGGTTCCTGGGGCTGTTTGGGTTGGGGGATTGCTTGGGGTGGAGCGCTTGGGGTATTTGTGTTTGTGGGGTTTTGAGTCGGGAGCTGGGTTGTTGGAGTGGGGGGATTGGTGGTTGGGGGTTTTTGGGGTGTTTGGGGGATTTGGGTTCCTGGGCTGGGGGTCAGGACCCAGCTGTGCACTCAGGACCCCTCCAGCCCAAAGGAGGAGCTGGGGCCAGGCAGGGGGAGCGGGGCTGTGCCCCCCCCCCGCCCCCAGCGAGGGTCCCTCCAGCTGGAGCTCGGCCCAGCAGCAGCAGCGATGCTCCAGCTCTTCCTCCTCCTCCTCCTCCTCCTCCTCCCCGGCCCCACGTCAGCACCTCCCTGCCCGCTCCCCCAGTTCATCCCAGTTCCCTGCCAGGGGACGGGAGCGGCACGGCCGAGGGGGGGTTAACTCTTCCCTCACAGCCCGCCAGTGTCCCCCCGTCCCTTCCGTGTCCCCCCAGCCCCACGGAATCCCCCAAACCGACCTAAGGCTTCCCCCAGCCCCCCCTTATCCCCTCACCAGCTCCCCATTCCTGATGGGGCATCCCCCGATCCCCGCAGTGTCCCCAATCCCCGCTGTGTCCCCCATTCCCGCAGTGTCCCCCGATCCCCGCAGTGTCCCCTGATCCCCGCAGTGTCCCCCCATTCCCGCAGTGTCCCCCAAGTGTCCCCCCATTCCCGCAGTGTCCCCCAAATGTCCCCCCATTCCCGCATTGTCCCCCAAGTGTCCCCCCATTCCCGCAGTGTCCCCCCGTCCTTTCCCTGCTCCCCCATCCCCACAGTGCTCCCCATCTCCACGGAATTCCCGTTTCTCATGGGGTCCCCTGGTCCTTTCCATGTCCCCCCCGTCCCCACGGTGTCCCCCCCGTCCCCGCCACGTCCCTTTGGCAGCGGGACTCGGCCGTCGTGGAAACAGAGCGGGGGGGGAAGGGGGGGACTGGAAGGGGGGAATTTGGGGGAACTGGGCGTGGTGTGTCCGAGTGGGCGTGGCCTGCGAGGAGGGGGCGCGGCCACCCAACAAAAAGTTTTCAAAGGGATGAAATTGGGGCAAAGCCAGAAAACTTTAAAAGTCTTTCCTCACCCCCTCCCAAAAAAAAGAAAAAAAAAAAGAAGAAACAACCCGGGCTCGTCCCTGGCCCTGCACACGTGGGAGGGGAAACTGAGGCACTGCGGGGCCGGAGGGGAGCCCACGGTGTCCCCGCGTGGCGGGCGGTGCCGGGGGGTCCCGGGAGCAGGGGGGGTGCCCCGGCCCGCCGGGAGCAGCCGTGTCCCCCCCAGGCGGGGACGCGGCGGGAGCCGGGCCCGTTCCGGCCGCTGCCTCCGCCCTCGGCGGGGCCGCTGACGGCCGCACCCCCGAACGCGGGGCGGGCGCAGGATGCCCCTGGCGCGCACCCCAGCCCTGACACGTCCCCGGCGCAGCCTCCACGTCGGCACGGGAGGGGGGAGGGGGCTGGGGGGGCTGGGGGGGCTGGGGGGTCCCCGCCTTGTGCCGGGCCCCGCCCTGCTCACCCCGGGGGGGTCGGGACGGGGAGCGCCCCCCGAGGGGCCGGCAGGGCACCGGGCAGGGCTGGGGACAGCGCCGCTGGCAGGGCTGGCACTGCCACGCTGTGCCGTGGGCAGGGCTGGGGACAGTGCCACCGGCAGGGCTGGGGACAGTGCCACCATCAGGGCTGGGGACAGTGCCAGCGGCAGGGCTGGGGACAGTGCCACCGGCAGGGCTGGGGACAGTGCCACCGCAGGGCTCGGGACAGCGCCACCATTAGGGCTGCAACTGCCATGCTGTGCCACCATCAGGGCTGGGGACAGTGCCACCATCAGGGCTGGGGACAGTGCCACTGGCAGGGCTGGGGACAGTGCCACCATCAGGGCTGGCACTGCCACGCTGTGCCACCGGCAGGGCTGGGGACAGTGCCACCGCAAGGCTGGGGACAGTGCCACCGCAGGGCTGGGGACAGTGCCCCCGGCAGGGCTGGGGACAGTGCCACCGGCAGGGCTGGGGTGTGGGCAGGGGTGGGGACAACACACACTGTGCCACCAACAGGGCTGGGGACGCTGCGCCGTGAGACAGGATGGGGATGTGCCACACTGTGCCACAGGCAGGGCTGGCATGGGGTGCTGGCAGCGCTTGGGGACACACCACGGGCAGCAGCGGGGGGCTGCACCCCCAGACCACTGGCAGGACACACCTGTGAAGGTCAGGTCCAGACAGAGGCGGGTGCCAGCCCTGCCTGTGGGTACAGCACATCCCGTGGGCACCAGCAGGCCTGGAGACACGGGACTGTGTCATGGGGACAGGCTGGTGCCACCCCTGAGGCTGTGGGACACCAGTGACACCTGTGGCACCCACGGGCTCACCCCCAAGGGGGGCAGAGGGTCAGCGCTGCTCCACAGGGCTTGGGGGAATAACAGGGTGGGGGTGTGGGGAACCCCAGGGGGGCTTTTAGGGGCTGATGGTGCCATGCTGTGAAGTGTCCCTTGGCTGTGATGCTGTCCCTTGTGCCAGCTGCCTGTCTGTCCCTTCCCTCATGTAACCTGACATCCATGGATCCGTCCATCCATCCATCCATCCATCCATCCATCCATCCATCCATCCATCCATCATCCATCCATCCATCCATCCATCCATCCATCCATCCATCCATCCATCCATCCATCCATCCATCCGTCCATCCATCCATCATCCATCCTTCCGTCCATCCATCCATCCATCCATCCATCCATCCATCCATCCATCCATCCATCCATCCCACCTGACTCCTTCACACTCCTTTCATTTATTTCTCCCCCATCCCTCTGTCCCTCTGTCCGTCCGTCCCTTCTCCGTCCCCACACGGGCTCGGCTGGGTGCAACCCCTGAGTGTGCCGAGCCGTGCCAGGCGTGTGCAGCCCCCCGCCCGTGTCACGCGTGTGCTCTCAGGGACAGACCCCCAGGGCCACGCCCAACCCCACACGACGCCGCCATGGCCGCGGGGGCCCCGCTAGCCCGTTCCGGTGCCGTTCCCGGTGCCGGTGGATCCCCGGCTCTCTCTGCCGGTGCCGGGTGGCCGCGCTGCCGGCGGTGTCCGGCTCCAGCCCCGCGGCCGGGAGCCAAATTCCTCCGCCTCCGCAGGAAGCCGTCGGCGCTGGCGGCGCAGCGGGGCCGGGCCCGGCCGGAGGGATGCCGGAGGGATGCCGGGGCGGAGGAGAGAAAGCAGGTCAGCCCCGAGCCGCCAGCGTCACCCTGGCAGCGGCAGCGGCGGCTCCTTCGAGGAAGCAGGGCGAGGATCCGGCCCGTGACGTCCCTCCGGCCCGGCCTGGCCCAGGCGCGCTCGCTCGAGGAACCCGCGCGGCCCCGGGGCCTGGGGAGCCCCAGACGGGGGGGTTTGCTCCCCACAGCCCGAGAGTGAGGAGGGGGCGTCTCCTGACGCGGGCTTGGCTCGGCCGTCGCTGTCCCGCGAGCCTCAAGGGTGGGATGAGAGAATGTTCGGCTCGGGCAGTGCCGGCGCTGTGTCCCCGGGATTTCCATCCTTGGGTGCTGCTCCCATCCCTGGGCGTCGTTCCCATCCCCAGGTACCGCTCCCGTCCTCAGATGCTGCTCCCACGGCCCCGTTGTCCCTCCAAGCCCGGGTGATGTCCCCATCCCTGGGTCCCGCTCCCTTTCCCGGCGCTGAGCTCACCCTGATCCCTGCTCCTATCCCCGGGTGCTGCTCCCACCCTCGGTACCAACCCCCCCGGGCCGGAATCCCCCTCCCATCCCCTCCTCCCTAAACCCTTCCCCCTCCCGGCGGTGAGATCGGGGGGTCCCTGCCCTTCTCCCGCGCTCCCTCCCTGCTGCCGGCGCTGCTCAAACACAAACACGGCTCAGTGGAAAATGTGAGCGGCCGATAACCGGGGCCGGCCCGGGGCCAACTGGAACAGCACGGGCTTGGCTGCGGCCCCGGCTGAGCCCGGGGCGGGCGGGGACCGGGGGAGCCGGCGGGGGGGACAGCTCGGGACTCCCTCGCACCTCGCTCCTCCCCGCCCCCGGCACCTCTCTGGCAGCCGGCCCGGTCACAGGCACGGCACACGGCGGGAGAGGGGACACCGAGCTGCTCCGAGCCTGGTGGCACCTGGCCTCGGGCCAGCCCTGCCCTGCAGAGGGGCAGAGACCCCAGGGAGGGTGGCAGGATGGAAATGCCCTGGGAGGGTGACAAGAGAACAGAATGAG
The DNA here is from genome assembly GCF_963513975.1 of Fringilla coelebs. Classification (NCBI taxonomy): domain Eukaryota; kingdom Metazoa; phylum Chordata; class Aves; order Passeriformes; family Fringillidae; genus Fringilla; species Fringilla coelebs. The sequence continues at coordinate 1,405,910 of NC_140053.1, forward strand.
GTGCCCTGGGATGGTGACAAGAGGAGAAGATGAGGTGCCCTGGGATGGTGACAAGAGGGGAGGATGAGGTGCCCTGGGATGGTGACAAGAGAAGAGGATGAGGTGCCCAGGGATGGTGACAAGAGGAGAGGATGAGGTGCCCAGGGTTGGTGACAAGAGGGGAGGATGAGGTGCCCTGGGATGGTGACAAGAGAAGAGGATGAGGTGCCCAGGGTTGGTGACAAGAGGGGAGGATGAGGTGCCCAGGGTTGGTGGCACCTGGGTGGCACAGAGATGCCCAGGGACAGTGGCACGTGCACAGGACCAAGATGCCCGTGGGTGATGCTGGGTGGGCAGGATGGAGATGCTCGGGGATGGTGCTGGATGGGGAGGATGGTGACACCCTGGGATGGTGACAGATGGGGACAGTTAAGATGCCCGGGGATGGTGACGTGTGTGCAGGACAGAGGTGCCCTGGGAGGATGGAGATGCCCAGGAATTGCTCTGGGTGGGGGAATGGAGATGCCAGGGATGGTGGCACATGGGAGGGACAGAGACAGCCAGGGATGGTGGCACATGGGAGGGACAGAGACAGCCAGGGATGGTGGCACATGCGAGGGACAGAGAAAGGCGGTGCCAGCTGTGCAGGATGCAGATGCCCGGTGCCGGGGCCAGGTGGGGACGATGCAGGTGCTCGGAGCCGCTGCCAGGAGGGCACCGGGAGGTGCAAGGCCGGCCCCGCGGCCGGAGGTGTGTGGGCCGGGAGCAGCCGCGGCCGAGGAGCCCGTTTGTTTCTCATTAGCGGCTCTTGGCAGGAGCTGTGGAAAAAATAGCTTCAAACAGGGAGCTGGAAGGGAAAAGGCTGGGCCGAGGGAGGGAAGAGGGGCCGCGGTGGGGAAGGGGGGCAGGGGGCCAGGCGGGGGCGGGGAGGGGGCTGGGGGGACGGTGGCCCGGATGGGGTGTGGGGATGGGGACAGGGGGACGCATGGGGTCCTCTCGGCAGCGTGGCGGTGGCCGAGGAGCCGCGGCCGGGTCCGTGTGGGAATCTCGGTCGTGCGTGTGCCGGTGCACACTCGGACACGCTTGCACACGAGTGTGCGCGCAGGGCAGGAGCGCAGCGCGTGTGCGCGCACCCCGCGGCCCGAGCGGCCCTGGGGAGGGGACAGGGACACGCGGCCGGGCACCTCCCTCCGCACGGGCCATCCCGGCCCCCGCTCTCCCCGGGAAACCGAGGCACACCGGGAGCGCCTGTGGGGCCCCGGCCCCGCCCCGCCGCGGGGCTCCCGCCGCAGCCGCCGCCGGTTCTCACGTTTTTTGGGGTTACGCAACCGCGCGGGCGGGGAGCGCGGGGGACCCGGGTCCCCCTGCCTCGGACCACGGCGGGGACTCTGCGGTGACAGCGGCGCGTCCCACCCCGCGGTGGCTGTGCCCGGACGGCACCGGTGCCCGGCTGTCCCGCGGGTCCCCTCCCGGGACGCCGCCCCGGCCTGGGAAACGGGAGAGCGGCGAGCCGGGGTCACCTGGGGACACGGCTGGGGATGGCGCTGGTCCCTGCGCCGGGGCTGGTGGCACCGTGGCAGCCTTGGCAGCCGGGAGCGGGGCTGGCACGGCCGTCCTTGCAGGCACAGGGTGCGTGTGCCAGGGGATGGCGTGCGTGAGGGACCGTGTGCGTGTGCCCAGCTGTGCCCAGGTGTGTGCACCCTCCGTTCCCGCTCCTGCACACACCTGGAGTCGCGGGTATTTCTGCCTCCAGCTGGGATTTCATTTCCCGCGGCTGGTGTGGAATCGGGAGCCCGAAGGGAGCCCCGAGCCCCTGGGGGACACGAGGGGACACCCAGCCAGCGCCCCGGCTGGGCTCAGGGGGCAGCACCCGGCCCCGGGGGGTGAAGGACCCCGTGTCTGGCAGCAGAGACCCTCACTCTGCAAACTCACTTCAGCCAGGACTGAGGGGGGCTCTGCCGCATCGGGAGGCCGATTCTGGGGGGTCCCCACCAGAGCACGGGAGGACATGTGGCGACAAATCCTCCGCTAAGCCCTTGAGCCAATTAAGCGGCTGGAGCTGCCTGACCCGTGCGGCCAAGCCCCGGTGCCCCGGGCAGCCCTAAACCCCTTAGAGGGATGATCCTGCTTAGGGCATCCCACGGCACGATCCCCCCAACCCTCCGCGGCTCCAGCTCCACCTCCCAAACCCTCAGCAGCCTTGTCCCCTCGGCCACCGCCTCCTCATCTGCTCTTGGGCCACTCACCCAAAAGCTTTGTCACCTGCTGCCATGGGGCCGGGGGCGCAGCGTGGGGCACCCCTGAATCCCCCCCCGACCACCCCCGGATCCCCCCTGTCTCACCCACCGGTTTTCCACCCCCATCACCCCTGAATCACCCCCGGATCACCCCCAGATCGTCCCTGGATCACCCCTGGTTCATTCCCCGGATCACCCCCAGATCGTGCCTGGATCCCCCCTGGTTCATTCCCCGGATCACCCACCAGCTCTCCCTCCAGATCACCCCCGGATCACCCCCAGATCGTCCCTGGATCCCCCCTAGTTCATTCCCCGGATCACCCCCGGATCGCCCCCAGATCGTCCCTGGATCCCCCCTAGTTCATTCCCCGGATCGCCCCCGGATCACCCACCAGCTCTCCCTCCGGATCACCCCCGGATCGCCCCCGGATCGCCCCCCGCTCACCCCGCGCTGGCCCCGGCGCGGGGCTCAGGCGCTGATGGGATTTGGGAGCTTACGGCGCTGAGCCGGCGGCTCTTCACACCCGCGGGGGGATCCCGCTCCTTCGGCCTCGCCGCTGGCTCCTCGCCCTCCCCTCGGCCCGGGCACGACTCCCGGCAGGGCCAGGGGTCCCCTGTGCCACCCCGAGCACGCCCTTGTGTCACCCTGAGCACGCCCTGCGCCACCCGGGCCACCCCCTCATCCCCCCCAGTTTGGGGACAGCCCCCCTCAGCAAGGTGCCAGCACCCCCTGGCACGGACCCACCCTTAGAAAAACCCTCAAAGTGGCCCAAATCACCCCAAAGTGCCCCACGGCGGGGTGTCCCGAGGGTCCCCCACCCAGGGCAAGGTCCGCCGTGGGGCAGGGAGGGTGCAAAGGGCGCGGGTGTGGGACGCTGGGCGCGGGCCGTGGGGTGGCCCCGGTCCAGAGTGCGGCGGTGGCACGGAGGGGACGCGGCGGCGCCGGGGGACACCGGGTTCGTTGGCGGGGGGCCCGGGAGGGGTCCCTGGGGGCGGGGACGGGGGGGTGGGGGCACGGAGACACCCTGGGAGCTCTGCAGGTGTGGGGACACGGCTGGGACGGCGGGGGCAGACGGGGAGGGGGGACATGCCAGCCCCCAGCACGCACCTCTCGGTGTCCCCAGGGCCATGTTCTTCATCGTCGCCATCACCTTCATAGCCATCACCGTCCTCCTCCTCATCTTCCACATCCTCCGCCAGCTCTGCCAGGACCCCGTGCCCCCCCCCGCCTACAGGAGCCCGCAGGGCCCCCCTCCCGCCCCTCCCTACAGAGACCCCCAGGGCTCCGTGTCCCCCCCGCTGTCCCCGATGCCCACGCTGCCCAGTCTGCCCAGTGCGGCCATCCCCGCGGGGCTGGAGCCCCCGCCCTACAGCGAGGTGCGTCCCGCCCGGTGCGGGGCTGGGCTGAGCCCGCAATGGGGCCGGGGTGGGGTGTGCGGGGATGGGATGTGGGGTGGGGGGGGCTCGGGCATGAGGTGCTGGGTGCTGGGCTGCCTTGCCCACAAAAGGGGACAACCTCTTTCCCTGAGGAACCCCCTGAGTGGGCCACATGCCCCCTCCCCACCCCACACTGACGCTCCTCGCCCTCAGGTGACAGCCAAGCCCTTCCTGTACCCCCTGCCAGAGGGGCCGTGCCCTGAATGCGGCCACAACCCCGCAGCTCTGCCCCCCTTCACCACCCGGACCTAGAGGTGACCGCCTCCGAGGACAGCTGGTGACAACCTCCCCTTCACTCAGGGGGACATGGACCCTTCGGGACCACCCGGATGGCCCCGTTTCCCCAAGCCATCCCACTGAGCATTCCCCTATTTATTATATTTAAAAGTGTAAAGAATTCCGGACTCTGCTGGGGGGAGGGCGGGGCTGGGGATGCTCGGGGAGTACAGAGGGAGAAGGGGGGAAAGTTTAAGGGGGTTCTGCGCCCCCCATTTACCCCCAGCTGTGGGTGCTCTCTGTGCCCATCCCCATCCCATCCCTGTCCCCATCCCCACCCTCTCTCTGTCCCAGTCTCACCCCTACCCCTATTCCCATCCCATCCCTATTCCAGCCCCTCTCCCACCCCCATCTCCATCCCCTCCCCAAAGACAGCTGCTGGCCGCTGGGACATCGGGGTTTATTGAGCAGGGAGCCACTCCGAGCCCGAGGCCATGCCCGAGGACAGCTGTCCCCGAGGACAGGTGTCCCCGCTGTCCCCTTAGGCCGTGTGCCGGCCCTGGCGCCGCTTGATTTTCCTCTTGAGGAGCAGCAGGTCCAGGTAGAGCAGGCGGCCCAGGACGGCCGAGGCGCAGAGCAGCCCCCCGTGCACGGCCCCCGCCAGCCCGCAGGAGAACACGTCCTGCCCTGAGGACAGCCACCGTGGGACAGGGACACCCCCGGGGGACACGCGGCCACCCCCGGGGCGGGACAGAGCCACCACCATGGGGGATGTGGCCGCCACCACCGCAGGGACACCCTGGGGACACCATCCAGAGCGCGCAGCCGGTCACGGGGACGGCAGGACATGACGTGGGGACGCAGCCCCTCACCTGTCAGGTAGAGGTTCCTCACGGGCGTGTCGGGTCTCAGGGCGGCCACCGCGGCGGGGCTGAAGCGGCGCAGGTCGTGCTCGGTGCCGTACATCTCCCCCCGCGCCGCCCCCAGGTAGTGCTGGTTGCTCAGCGGCGACGCCGCCTCCACGAACTCCACCTGCGCGGGACGGAGGTTCACGGCGTGCCAGGGGGCACCGGGGGCACGGGTGGACACCCCGGCCCTGTGGGACACCCCAGCCCGTCCCTTGGGCACCTTGTCCCGCAGGTGCGGGAAGCGGAGCAGGGCCCTGTCCAGCAGCCGCTGGGCGATGTCCATCTTGTACCGCTGGTAGTCGGGGCCGCGGTGGCGGGGGCGGCCGCCTGCCCACTCCTCGAACCACTCGTAGCGTGCCATGGTCAGGATGGTCATGCAGGACCTTCCTGCGGGGCGGGGACAGCCGGTGACACCCCGCGGGGGTGGCGGTGGCGGCGCCCCCCCCGTGCCGAGGGGATTGAGGAGCCTCCGAGCCCGCGGAGGGGAGCTGGGGGGACGCGGGAGTCCCCCCGGAGGGTACCTGGGTGCCGCTGCTCGTACGTGGGGTCCTTGGCGGCGGGGAAGGTGATGAACATCATGGCCAGGTTCTCGGGGACCTCGTCGCGGCTGAGGGCGGCGTACCGGGTCATCCTGCGGGACAGAGGGCTGGGATGTCCCCCGCGCCCCCCACCCACCCGCCGTGCCCCCCTCCCCCTGCCGTGCCGGACCCCTCACATGGCATCCAGGTCGTTGTGGGGGTAGATCCAGAAGTTGGTGGGGGGCAGGCGCAGCTCGGCCGCGCTGCCCCGCAGCCCCACGAACACCAGGAAGGAGCCCATGCCCGGCCGCACCATGGCCAGGCGGGAGCGGACACCTGCGGGGACACGCGGTGACAGCTGAGCCAGGGCAGGGGACACGGCGGTGGCACCTGAGCCTGCGTGTGCAGGGGATGCAGGGTGGCACCTGGCCCTGTCCCGGCAGGGGACACGGGGATGGCACCTGAGCCTGGGCAGGGGACACGGCGGTGGCACCAGAGCCTGCCCGTGCAGGGACACGGGGATGGCACCTGAGCCTGGGCAGGGGACACGGTGGTGGCACCTGACCCTACCGTGCAGGGACACGGGGATGGCACTGAGCCTGCCCGGACAGGGGACACAGCGGTGGCACCTGGCCCTGCCCGGACAGGGACACGGGGGTGCCAGGAACGATGAGGGTCTGGGCATGCTGGGGACACCAGGGATGCTGGGGACACTGAGGACGCGAGTGCCACGGGGACATTACCGGGGTGGCTGCGGACGTGGGGGGGCAGCAGCTTCCCGAAGGTGTTGAAGAGCCCCGCGTCGGAGATGACGAGGGGGGCGCGGATCTCCAGCTCCTCCTCGCCGGGTCCCGCCCGCACCGCCACCCCTGGGGACCGCGGGGGTGTCAGGGGACACGCGGGGCGCCGCCACCGCGTCCCCATCCCTCGGGGGACCGCGGGGGGGTCAGGGGACACGCGGGGCGCCGCCACCGCGTCCCCATTCCTCGGGGGACCGCGGGGGGGGTCAGGGGACACGCGGGGCGCCGCCACCGCGTCCCCGTCCCTCGGGGGGTCCCGGCGCTCACCCAGGGCGGTGCCGGCGGCGCTGACGAGCACGCGCGTGACGGGGGCGCGCACGAGCACGGCCCCCCCCGCGCGCTCGATGACGGGCACGGCGTGGAAGGCGACCTCGCTGGCCCCCCCCCGGGGGTACCAGGCCCCGCGCTGGTAGTGGTGAACCATCAGCGCGTTCACCAGGAAGCTCGAGTCCCGCGGGGCCGTGCCTGCGGCGACAGGGGGGACAGGGACACGGCTGGCCCCCGCCGAAAGGCGAGGCAGCCTACCCGTGTCGCGACAAGGTGCTCCTCACGGCGATATCAGCGACACAGCCCTCCCCTGTCACCTCGGTGCCTTCCCCTACCGTGACACATCCTTCTACTATCACGACACGGCCCTTCCCGCCCCCATCCCAGCACAGCACTGCCCATACCGTGATGGTCCCACCTCCTGTCGCGACACAACCCCCGCCACTTCAGTACCGCCCTCCTCCTCCGGCTGGCGCCCTCCCTGTCGCGACAGCCCCTCCCTATCGCGGCGGCCCCTGACCGTAGAAGAGGTAGCCGAAGAGGGCGCGCAGGTCGGGGTTGGAGGTGAGGCGGGCCGCGGCCTGGCTGTGGCTGGTGGTGGCCATGCGGAACACGGGGGACAGGCGGGGCAGGAGGCCCGAGCGGAGCAGGACGGCGACGAGCCAGCGCGGGGACAGCTTCAGCAGGGCCAGCAGCGCCGCGTGCCGCGAGGCCACCTGCGGGACATCACTGTGTGCCACCAGCAACGCCGCCCTGCCTGGCCACCACCACGTCCTCAGGACCGTCACTGCTGTGGCCCCAGGGCCACCTGTGGCTCAGCCGCTGTCCCCCCGACATCCACGTCCTCATTATCCACAGAATTTGTCCCTACCTCCCCCATCACCCACGTCCCCACCACCACTGTCACTTTTGTCCCCACTGTTCCCACAGCCCCTTCCCCACCACGAGCACCCCGACGTCCCCACCGGTGCCACCATCCCAAGCTGACCCCTCCTTGGGGACATGCCACCCCCATGGGGAGTGTCCCCAAGGCCACACCTTGGAGAGCTTCATGAACTCCCTGATGGCCTCCTTCTCGGCGGGGAACTGCTCCTCCAGCGCGGTGACAAAGGCCACCTTGCCCGAGCGCAGCAGGTAGCGCCGGGGCCCCAGGGTCACCTCGTCATAGGGGTCGGGCAGGCGGTGCCAGCAGAGCTGCCCGTCTGTCACCTGGTCCAGGGCCACCCGCAGGAGGCTCCCCTCGTGCAGCTGCCCCACGTAGTGGATGCCTGTGGCGTGGGGACAGGGGACATGGTGAGGAACAGTGGGGACGGCGCATGGACGCGCGGCGGGCAGGGTTTGGCTTGGCCTGGTGTGGCACTGAGGGGCAAGGGTGGGATCTGGGTGTGGCAGGGACATGGCAGGGACATGGCAGGGACAGGGCAGGGACAGGGACAGGAACAGGGCAGGGACAGGCCAGGGACAGGCCAGGGACAGGGCAGGGACAGGGCAGGGACAGGAACAGGGCAGGGACAGGCCAGGGACAGGGCAGGGACAGGACAGGGACACGGCAGGAACAAGGCACACACTGGGGCTGGCAGCAGGTTCACAGTGGGGCTGCAGGGACAGGGGGTGACAGGGCGTGACAGGGGGTGACGGGGCGTGACAGGGGGTCCTCACCCACGTCGAACTCGATGCCATGCTGCTGGAAGGTGTGGCAGCACCCCCCGGCCTGGTCGTGCTGCTCCAGCACCAGCACCCGCCTGCCCGCCTTGGCCAGGGTGGCGGCCACCGCCAGGCCCCCCACGCCACTGCCGATGACCACAGCATCCAGCTGGTCTGGCACACGCCGGGCACTGAACCCTGCACACACACACGTGTGACAGTGACCACCAGGGGACACTGAGCTCTGCACGGGGCACACGGACACACGGACAGCACTCACCCTGCTTCAGGACCCTGTCCCGGGCGCGCTGGTCAGTCACCAGTGGCCGTGGTGGCTCCAGGGGTGGCCCTGCGAAGGGGTTGCCGGACGGGGCCAGCAGCCGATGGGCCACCCGGGCCAGGGCCAGCGTGGCCAGGGCCACCGGCAGCAGCAGCAGCAGCAGCAGCAGCATGGGCCACATGGCTGTCACTGCATGTGCCTGCGTACGGACACGGCAGGGACAGGGCAGGGACACGCACGGACACTGCACAGACACGCGTGGACACGGCACGGATGCTCACAGACACGGCAGGGACACGGCACAGACACACACGGACACGGCAGGGACACGGCAGGGACACACACGGACACGGCACAGACACACACGGACACAGCAGGGACACACACAGACACGGCAGGGACACGGCAGGGACACACGGACACGGCAGGGACACACGGACACGGCCCAGCCCGGCGCGTGCAGCCCCAGCCCTTATAGGCACGGCAGCTTAGGGACACGGGGATTATGGACCGGCCAACACGGCGGCTTTAGGGACAGCGCTGCTTAAAGACACAGAGCTCCCGGATAGGACACCCACGGACAGGACACAGCACCCACGGACAGGACACTGCATGGACAATGGACAGGGCACCCACGGACAGGGCACTGCATGGACAGGGCACCCACGGACAGGGCACCCACAGACAGGACACCCATGGACAGGGGACCCATGGACGGGGCAGTGCATGGACAGGGCACCCATGGGCACAACACCCATGGACAGGGCACCCACGGACAGGGGACCTACAGACAGGACACTGCATGGACAGGGCACCCACGGGCAGGACACACACAGACAGGGGACCTACGGACAGGACAGTGCATGGACAGGGCACCCATGGACAGGACACCCATGGACGGGGACCTACGGACAGGACACTGCATGGACAGGACACCCACAGACAGGACACACATGGACAGGGGACCTACGGACAGGGGACCCACGGACAGGGCACTGCATGGACAGGACACCCATGGGCACAACACCCACGGACACGGCACCCACGGACAGGGCACCCATAAGGGACCCTATGGCACCACATGTCACCCCATGGCCATGGCACCCTGTGGCACCCTGTGACACCCTGTGACACCCTGTGACACCCCAGGGCACCCTGTGACATCCAATGACCCCCCCACGGCCACGGCAGCCCGTGGGAGGTGCCCACACGTGTGCACGAGGTGGGGACGTGCATGTCACCCCAGGGTGCTGCACACACAAACACGGGCACAGCCCCACGCTTGTGCAAGGGAGCCAAAACCCCCTTGCACACCCACACCTCCTGCAAACCCCCTTGCACGCCCCCCGGGCCCCCTTGCACACCCACACCTCCTGCACACCCCCTTGCACGCCCCCCAGGCCCCCTTGCACACCCACACCCCCTGCAAACCCCCTTGCACGCCCCCCAGGCCCCCTTGCACACCCACACCCCCTGCAAACCCCCTTGCACGCCCCCCAGGCCCCCTTGCACACCCACGCCCCCCCCCCCCCCGGTGCCTGCAGCTCTGCTGACCCCTCCCGGCGGCACCAAGGAAGGGCCCCGCGCGTGTGCAAGGTGACACGCGTGTGACACGCGTGTGACACGCTCACTGCACCCCCCCCCCCAGCCCTCCCAGAGCCCTCCCAGCCCCAGACTGGTGGGAAATGGCGATTTGCGGACAAAAAACCATCAGCGCCACGTGGGGCAGGGCTGGGGGTGGGGCGGCGCAGGTGACACAGGTGACACAGGTGACGTCAGCCCCCCACCCCCCCTCGCGTCCACCACAAGGGACAAACCCATTTTTCTCGCCTTTAATAAAATTGACAGCAAAGTACCAAAAAGGAGTAAACGGCGGCAGGGGCTAGGGGGACACGGGGCAGGAGGGACACGGGGACACACCCCGCACCCCCCGTGTCCCTGTCCCTTGGGGACACGCCCTGTCACCACCCCAGACCCCCCGCAGCGAGTCCCCAGCCACAGCCCCCTACTGGGTTAATTACAAGGTTAATGACAAGGTCGGTTAAAGGTTAATTAAGGGTTAATTACAGGGCACGGGGAGGGGGTTATTGCTACCTGGGAAGGGGTGACAGGGGACACAAGGGACAGTGAGGGACCCCCACCCTGGTAAGGGGAAAAGGGGGTCCCCGAGGGGCGGGTTGTGGCCTGGGGGACAGAGAGGGGACCCCCCAAACCCCGCACCCCCCATCCCCAATCCGGGGGTCCCCACCCGGGACAGGGGGGCTTCCCCAGGTTCTGGCAGTGACTCAGCTGTGGGGGGGCCGTGTCCCCCATGGGACCCCACGACCGCTTCTGCCCCTCCCCAGATTTGGGGCAGACCAGGGGGGGACAGAGGGGTCGGGCTGGACCTGGGGGGGGCTCTGCAGAGAGACACCCCCCCCCGCCCCCCGCGGGGCTGAGCACGGCGAGCTCATCGTGAGACACAGCCCCCCGCGGCCCCCCCAGCCCTCCCGGGTGGGTTGGGGGGGTTGAAAGGGGGGCTCGGGGGTCCCTAATAGACCCAGGTGACGGGGACCCACTGGGGCTGCACGCGCAGGTGCTCCATGGCCTCCCGCAGCCGCCCGAAGGTGCGCTCCAGGTCATCGTTGGTCAGGCTCAGGTCGAAGTAGTGCCCGTAGCCGCGCTGGATGCGGCTGCTCTCCTCCACCGTGCGCTGGGCGTCCGCCTCCTGCAGCCCAAAACGTGCCTCAGTTTCCCCATCACCCTCCAGGATGGTGTGGGACACACACTGCGACCTGTGCATCCTCATCCTGCCCCCCAACCTGCCTCAGTTTCCCCATCACCCCCTCCGGGATGGTGGGGGACACACACTGCGACCTGTGCATCCTCTGCACCCCAAAACCTGCCTCAGTTTCCCCATCATCCCCGGGGATGGTGGGGGACACACATTGCGACTTTGTGTCCACCTCCTGCACCCCAAAACCTGCCTCAGTTTCCCCATCAGCCCTGGGGTAGGAAAATCTAATTGTGAGCTGTGTGTCTTCTGCCCCCCAACCTGCCTCAGTTTCCCCATCACCCCCTCCGGGATGGTGGGGGACACACACTGCGACCTGTGCGTCCTCTGCACCCCAAAACCTGCCTCAGTTTCCCCATCATCCCCGGGGATGGTGGGGGACACACATTGCGACTTTGTGTCCACCTCCTGCACCCCAAAACCTGCCTCAGTTTCCCCATCAGCCCTGGGGTAGGAAAATCTAATTGTGAGCTGTGTGTCTTCTGCCCCCCAAACCTGCCTCAGTTTCCCCCTCACCCCCTGGGATGGTGGGGGACACACACTGCGACCTGTGTGTCCTCTGCACCCCAAAACCTGCCTCAGTTTCCCCATCACCCCCGAGATGGTGGGGGACACCCACTGTGACCTTGTGTCCGCCTCCTGCCCCCCAAACCTGCCTCAGTTTCCCCCTCACCGTGAGCTGTTTGGTGGCCACGCCGCTCTCCAGGGCCGCCCTGTTCATGGCTCGCAGCCTCTCGGGCCCGGGCGCCTCGATGAACACCACGTAGGGCACGAACTCCGCCGTCCTCAGCACCTTCACGGCCTGGCCGTGGGGACAGCGCTCAGCCCCGCGCCCGGGGGGCCCGACTGTCGCTGTCGCCGTCCCCTGGCCGCGTCCCCCACCTGCGGGTTCACGTCCAGGATGCACATCTTGCCCGCGTCCACCACGGCGCGGATGGAGTCGATCCTGGTGCCGTACAGGTTCCCCTCGTACTCGCCGTGCTCCAGGTACCGGCCCGCCTTGATGTCCGCCTCCATCTCTCCCCGCGACACGAAGCGGTAACCCTGCCCGTCCCGCTCGCTCTCCTTCGGCTTCCGCGACGTGTCTGCCGGGGGGGGACCCGAGTGACACCCGCCCGCCCCGGGGTCCCGTCCGGGAACCGTCACGGGGACAGGGATGCGGGCGGGGACGATCACAGGGACAGGGATGGCAGGGGCGGGAATGCTGACAGGGACAGGGACGCTGGCAGGGGACAGGGACGATCACAGGGACAGGGATGGCAGCGGGGCGGGACAGGAATGCTGGCAGGGAACAGGGATGGCAGGGGCGGGAATGCTGACAGGGACAGGGACGCTGGCAGAGGACAGGGATTAGCGCAGGGGACAGGGATGCCAGCGGGGCAGAAATGCTGGCAGGGGACAGGGATGGCAGGGGCGGGAATGCTGACAGGGACAGGGACGCTGGCAGGGGACAGGGACGATGATGGGGCACAGGGGTGGTGACAGGGGACAGCGGCGCTCCGGGGACAGGGATGAGCACAGGAGACAGGGACGATGATGGGGCACAGGGGTGGTGACAGGGGACAGCGGCGCTCCGGGGACAGGGATGAGCACAGGAGACAGGGATGATGATGGGGCACAGGGGCAGTGACAGGGGACAGAGATGCTCCGGGGACAGCGGTAGTGCCGGGGGGACAGCGATGCTCCGGGGACAGGGGTGGCGCCGGAGGGACAGGGACACTCACAGGGGATGGTGGTGCCGTAGCGCGCCTGGTCGGACATGATCAGCTTGTTCTTGAGGCTGCGGCGCCCCACGCCCTGAGCCCCGATCAGCACCAGCGTTTTCCGGCGGAACGGCGGCATCCGCGCCACCTCCTCGTAGATCAGCAGCTCGTGCCGGTCGAACTCTGGGAGAGGGACAGGGCTGGCACCCGTCCTGGGGACCCCAGGGCGCCCTGTCCCAGCGGGTGCCACCACCGCGTCCCCGGGGGAGTGCCCTGGGGCACTCACCGGCGTTCTTCGTCGTCAGGTACATCATCCTCTTCTTCCTCTTCCCGCTGAGGCTGCCACAAAGGGCCCCTGCCAGGACAAGGGGCTGGCTGAGCTGGGGACAGGGACGGGGACAGGGACAGACAGGGACAGCACCCTGGCACGGGGACAAGGGGCACGGGAGCTGGGACCTTCCGCAGGGGCAGTGCCACGGGGACATCACCCTGAGAATCGGGGACAGTGCCGAGGGGACAGGGCCCTGGGACGACGGGGACATTGTCACAAGGCGCAGGGGACCCGCCGTGCTCCCCCTCGGGAGGTGGCCCTTCCATCCCCCGCCCCGCCAAGCCGTGTCCCCCGCGGCCAGGCCGGTGTCCCCGTACCTGACGAGGGAGCCACCTCCCCGTCCCGCTTGACGAAAGCCTTGCGCTTCTCCTCCAGCAGCTGGCTGGGCACCAGCCCCGCGCTGCCGCCCTCCACGTGGCACGCCTGGGGACACGGAGCCACGCATGGGGACCCCCCAGCCCCACAGAGTCCCCCCTGGACTCTGGAGACCCCTCCGACCTCAGGGAACACCCCCAGCTTCGGGGACCCCCCGGGTTCCACAAGGACCCTCCCCATTTCCAGGGACTCAGCCCCAAATCCGGACAGGACACGCATCCCGAGCTCCAGGAAATCCCCCAATTTCCAGAGTCCTCTGTGTCCACACAGGAACCCTCCCCTGCTCCAGGGATTCCCCCAATTCCCCAGTAGCCCCCCCAGCTCCAAGGACACCCCCCGAGCTCCAGGGACCCCCCCACTTCACAGGAATACTCCCAGACACACCCCAAGCCCACAGGGACCCCTCGATCTCCCCCAGAACCCCCTCACCCTCCGTGGCCCAGGATGGGGTCAAAGTGCCACCACCCCCCAGGCCACCCCTCCAGGGCCCCCCTGACCTGCCACCAGTTGGGGTCATCCTGGTTGACGATCTGCAGCAGGTCCCCGGCCATGAACTTGAGCCCGGCCTCCTTGCAGGGGATCAGGCTGTCGGTGGCCGGGTCGTAGTCGAAGTGACACTTGACGAACACCTGGGGACAGGGGGATCAGCGCGGGGGGGGGACCCCCGCACGCCCACCTCCTCCGCGCCGCGAGGGGACACGCGGGACCCGTGTGACACGCAGCCACGCGCGTGTGTCCCGCTAGGAGCCCCCCCCGCCGGGGTGCGCCCGCCGTGCCCGCCGCAGCCAGGCCCGCACGGCCCCCGCGCACACGCACAGGGCTCCGGCCGCCGCCGCCGCGCCCCACGCGAGCACCACGGCCACCCCCAGGCACAGCCCCAGGGCCAGCGACAGGCACACGAGGGTGCCCAGCGCCGCCAGCGCCGCGCCCGCGATGGCGCACATGGGGACGTGCGGCGACACACGGCCGTGTGGCACACGGGGCACCGCGCCGGTGGCAGCGGGACAGCGTGGGGACAGCGCGGGGACAGCCCGAGCTGGGACAGCGCTGCTTTGTCCCTCGGAGACGGGGCTGGCTGGCACGGGGCGGGGAGGGACAGCACAGGGCACCCTTTGCCAGCCGGCACCCGAGTCCTGAGCGGGGACGGGGACACGGAAGGGACCATCCGAGCCCGGCAGAGAGGGCACGGGGGGGACACGGGGGTCCCACCAGCCCAGGGGCACAGGGCACGGACAGGGGGACAACACGAGGTTGGCAGCACAGGGCAGGGCGAGCTGTGGCAGGGTGGTGGGTGCGGGATGCAGGCGGGATGAGGGGCGGATACAGGTGGGATGCAGGGCGGGATGAGGGGCGGATACAGGTGGGATGCAGGGCGGGATGAGGGGCGGATACAGGTGGGATGCGGGGCGGGATGAGGGGCGGATACAGGTGGGATGCAGGGCGGGACGAGGGGAGGGATGCGGGGCGGTACCTGGCGGGGTGGGTGGGGCTCCTGGTAGCTGGGCAGGATCTTGAGCACGACGCTGCCGCTGGCGTGGCGCAGGCTGTCCTGCAGCGCCCGCGGGTCGCTGCCCACCTCTCGCCCGTTCACCTCGCGGATCACATCCCCCACGTGCAGCAGCCCCTGCTGCGCCACCATCCCCCCGTGCAGGATGCGGGCGATCACCAGCTCCCCCCGCTCCACCCGGAACGTCACCCCCTGAAGGGACAGCCCCGCTCAGCCCCCAGCAGGAACACACCCATGACACCCGCCCGGCACCCAGCGGACACCCCGCTACAGCCCCAGCACCCCAAAATGCTCCCAGTCACCCGAAAAAGCCACCCGGCGCCTCGCAATGCCCACGGCACCCCAAAACGCCCCATCACCTGCCAATGTCCCCACCCCCCCGCAACGCCCCAGCACTCTCCAGCACCCCAAAATCTCCCAGCACCCTAAAATGTCCCACCACCCCCTCCCGGCGCCCCTGCAGCACCCCGGCCGGGCTCACCAGGTTCTCCCCGGCTGCCTTGCGGATGCCCACCATGCGAACGGCGTCGGGGGGCACGGGCTGCGACCCCAGCGAGGCCTCCGGGCCGGGGCTGCTCGGGGGGGGGTCGTAACTCTTGGCAGCCACCGAGTCGTGGGTCTCCAGCAGCGACTGGGACACGCGGGGCGGGGGGGTCACCCCTGTGTCCCACACGCCTGGCACGCGCGGGTCACACGCCTGGCACAGGCGTGTCACACGCCTTGTGGTGCAGGACAGAGGGTCCCGCTCGCGTCCCACGCACCTGGAAGTGCGGTTCCCGAAGGATCCGGGCCAGCTCCGCCGCCGCTCCCTGCGCCTCGGGCCGCGCCAGGCGCCCGATGTCCCGCAGGATCTCCTGCACCAGCGCCAGGTTGTCCCCGCGCACCGCCTCCAGCTTCCGCTCCTCCAGCCGCTCGTGCGCCTGGGGACACCGGGGACACCCACGGGGACGGGCGGGTGAGGGCCGAGACCCCCCGAGTGCCGCGGGGGTTCGGGACCTCCAGCGGTTGAGGGGATCGGGGACGCCCCCGGTGGGACACGGTGCCCCCAAGGACTCCTGGGGGGGATTAGGGACCCCCGGATGCATGAGGGACCTCTGGGGGGATTAGGGACACTCGGAGGGGCCGAGGGGATTCCGCAGGCGGGGGCTCAGGGGGTTAGGGACAGCAGAGCTGTTAGGGACCCCCAGGGACAGGGAGTTTAGGGACCCTCAGGGCCAGGGGGAATTGGGGATCTGGGGGTGCTGGGGGGGATTAGGGAACAGGAGCACACGCACGCACACAGAACCCGTGCACACGCACACACACACACGGGGGGCAGCCCCTCACGTCCCGGGGGTGCCGGGGGGGATGGGGGGACCCTCACCCCCCCTCGCCGCCGTACCTTGGCCAGGGAGCGGACGATGGGGCTCTCCATGATGCCGCGGAGGAAGATGAGGTCAAGGTCCGCCACCCCCGGGGTCCCCGGGAGCCCCATCAGGTTGTCCAGGACCTGCTGCATGGCTGGGGGAGGGGGGGGCACAGGGACACGGAGTGGGGGGAGGAGCAGCGCCGTGGGTGAAAGTGCAGGCGGGGGTGGTCGTGTCCCCCCCCCCATTCCTGTCCCAGGCCCCTCTGCCACCCCCCATTACGGGGACAAGTGTCGGGGTCCGCTGGCAGTGCGGAAATGCCCCCTCCTCCTTCAGCCGCAGGGACAAGGGGATGAATCTCCCCCCCCCCAAATTGTCACCGTGCAGTCAAAAGCCCCCCTGAGCACAGTGAAAGGGGGGGGGGGGGGGGCTGCAAGGGGGGGCAATGGAAGGGGGAGGGGTGCAGTGGGGGTGCGATGAGATGGGGGGGGCGATGCAATTGAGGGGGGGCCGCATCCGGGGCCGCGGGGGCGGGAGCGGCTGCGCGGCTGCGCTGCAATGGCGGGGGAGGATGGCGATGCAGCCAGGGGGGCGCGGGGGCAGCATCCATCAGACCCCCCTCCCCATCGAGGGGGGGCCACAGCATCACCCGGACCCCCAACCCCATCTCCCTCCACCTGTCTCATCCCCCACCGCATCCCCACCCCGCGCCGCCCCCCCGGCGGCCTCACCCCCCCCGCGGGGCTGCGCCCCCGGCCCCTCCCAGCCCCCCGTACCTGGGGGTGCCGGGGGGGCGCGGGCGGGGGCCGGGCCGGGCGGCGGGGACCCGGGGCCGGGGCGGCTCATGGCTGCGGGGCCGGGCTCCCCCGCCCCAGATCCGGGTACCGCCGCCCCCCCCGCAACCCCCCGGTCCCGCGTGGGGCCCCCACCCGCGCCGGCCCCGCGCCCCCCGCCTTGCACACGCGTGTGCACCGGGCACGCTCCGGCCGCTTTGCACGCCCGGCGGCGGGGAGGGGGCGGAGGGGGACGGGGGGGCAGCGGCGTGAGCTCACACGCGCGGGCACGGCTCGTGCACGCGCATCTCCCGCGTGTGCACACGCACGCGAGCTCCCACGCGTGCAAACCACCTGAGCGCGCTCACCCGCGTGTGCGGACCCACGCACCACCACCACCCCCCCCCACCCCCAAACACCGCCGCGCACCCGCACGGCGCACACGCGTGTGCGCGCCCTCGCCGGCACGCGCGCCCCCGCGCTCGCGCGCCGACGCGCCTCTCCACGCGCGCTCCCGCTCGCGTGCAAACCCACGGGCGCGCTCCCCGCGACCCCCGCCCGTGCGCTCCCCCCCGCCCCATGCCCGCTCACCCGCGCTTGCACACCCGTGCTTGCACACCCACCCCGCTCGCGGGTGGGACCCCCCCGCGGCGTGGGGAGGGGGGACGGCGGGGGCTCGGCCCCTTTAAGGGGGCGGTGGGAGGGGGGGGCGGGAGCGCGGATTTAAAGGGGCCGCGTGCAACGCACGCGCACCCGCACGCGAACGAGAGCGCGCACTCAGGCGCCCACCCCCGCAGGACCGACCCCCCCCCACCACCCCCATTTGCACACGCGCGTGCCCGACGCGCGCACACGCACCCTGTGCCCCCCACCCAGGCACCCCCCCATCCCCCCCTCCACGACCCTGCCCCCCCACGCGTGCACGGGGGGGGTTTGGGAGTGTTTGCACGCGCGCGTGCCCGCGAGTGTGCGCGTGCAAGCCCCGCCCGGCGCGCGCGCTCACCCGTGACCGAGGCGGGGGCGGCCGCCGGCATCGCGGCGGAGCGGCGGGACACGCGCGACTGGCACCGAAGGGACGGGCACGGGGACAGGGACAGCGACAGGGACGGCCGCGTAGGCGTGTCCACAATGCCAGCACCCCCGGTGTCCCCAGCACAGCCACTCGGTGTCCCCAGCACAGCCACTCGGTGTCCCCGACACCCTCAGTGCCCCCCGTGTCCCGTGTCCCCAGCACCCCCAGAGCCGTCGCCCCCTCTGTCCCCAGCATCACCGCGGTCCCCAGACTCAGCGTCTGTAACACCCCCAGTGTCCCCAGCACCCCCATTCCCCCCGGCCACTGTCCCCAGTGTCCCCAGTGTCCCCAGCAGGCAGAGACAGGACAGGCGGTGGCTGCAGGGGGGGTTTTATTGCTGGGGGTCTGTCCTGGCCCCTCAGTGTCGCTCTGGGGGGGCCGGGGGGGCAGCGAGGGCAGGGGGGGCTGCACGTCCTGGGCTTCTTCACCCACTCAGCCCCACCGGTGTCCCTGAAAAAAAAGGGGGGAGGGTGGTCACACTGTGTCCCCTTCCCCACAGAGACCCCTCAGTCCCATACCCCCACCCTGACACCCTCAGGCCCCCCCCAAGACCCCCCAGTCCTAC
The DNA here is from genome assembly GCF_963513975.1 of Fringilla coelebs. Classification (NCBI taxonomy): domain Eukaryota; kingdom Metazoa; phylum Chordata; class Aves; order Passeriformes; family Fringillidae; genus Fringilla; species Fringilla coelebs. The sequence goes on from NC_140053.1 coordinate 1,424,641, forward strand.
ATCCCCCACCCTGACACCCTGAGGGCCTCCCCCAGAATTCCCCCAGCCCAGAGCCTCCCTTCCCCCCAGGCTGTCCCCGTGGGGACCCTGAGGCCGGGGGGAGCCATGGGGGGAGCCGTGGGGGGCTCCTCCTGCCCCCCAGCCCCTCACCTGGGGCTCAGCAGCCCGGGGCTCCCAGGGGCTCCTGGCCCAGCGCTCGCCCACCTGCCCGCTTGCCATACCTGCAACGGGGACGCGTTAGGGGACGGTGGCACCGGGTGACAGTGACACGCCGCGGGGAGCGTGTCCCTGTGGCATTCACACTCTCTGAACAGACAGAGACATCGTTCTCCCTCCCAGGGTTTCTCCCGGGGAAGGCAGTGAGAAGCTCAGAGAAAAAGAGGAAAAAAAACCCCGTTCTTTTCTCTACTTGCTGCTGCCGTTGTTTGGCACATGGGGAATGTGTTACGGAGATCATTGGCCCAGAGTGATTTGCTAATCGGATTCTGAGGATGGTTGTTTGGACTGAGTGGCCAACTGGGTCAAAGCTGTGTCTGTAGGATCAGACCCAGGGTTTTTCTGTGGTATCTTTTCAGTACAGTATCTCTTTGACACAGCGTTAGTGTGATATAAGCCAGCTCAGGAAAGCGTTTGTTCAGCCTTGTGAAACCACGGAGTCAGGGCACGTCAGTCACCGCGCTGGGGTCACCATGGATCCACAAGCACCGACAGGGACAGGGGCACGACGGGGAGCGGGCAGTGATGGGGAGCATGGGATAGGGAGCACCTCGTGACAGGGAGCGCGTCACGACAGGGAACGCACTGGGATGGGGAGCGCGTCACAACAGGGAGCGTGTCACAACAGGGAGCGTGTCATGATAGAGAGTGCATTGGGATGGGTAGCAGGTTACAACAGGGAGTGTGTCATGACAGGGAGTGCGATGGGGAGCACATCATGACAGAGAGTGTGTCATGACAGGGAGTGCATTGGGATGGGTAGCGGGTCACGACAGGGAGCGTGTCATGACAGGGAATGTGTCACGACAGGGAGCGTGTCACGACAGGGAGCATATTGGGATAGGGAGCACATCATCAGAGGGAGCGCGTCATCACAGGGAACGCATTGGGATAGGGAGCGTGTCACAACAGGGAGCGTGTCATGACAGGGAGTGTGTCACAACAGGGAGCGTGTCATGACAGGGAGTGCATTGGGATGGGGAGCACGTCATGAGAGGGAGTCTGTCACGACAGCGAGCATATTGGGATAGGGAGCACATCATGACAGGGAGCGTGTCACGGCAGGGAGCACATTGGGATGGGGAACACACCATGACAGGGAGCGTGTCAGGACAGGGAGTGTGTCATGACAGGGAACGCATTGGGATAAGAAGTGTGTCATGACAGGGAGCATGCCACGACAGGGAGTGCATTGGGATAGGAAGTGTGTCATGACAGGGAGCGTGTCAAGACAGGGCGCACATCGAGTTGGGGATGGTGTCACGAAGGTAAGCACGCCGTGGTGGGAGCACGCTGGGATGGGGAGCACGTCCCGGTAGGGAGAGCGCCGCGACGGGGAGCACGTCGCGATAGGGGGTGTGTCGCGACACGGAGCCCGTCAGGACGGGCAGCCCCGGGTCCTGCTCACCGCGGGCGCGTGACGACGTTCAGGTACTGCTGCAGGTCGTTGTAGAAGCGCAGCAGGTCCTCCACGGGCGCGTCGTCGCCGGGGTAGGCGGGCTGCGCCGGGGCCGCGCGGGGCCGCAGCGGCAGCAGCGCCAGCGCAGCGCAGGCCACCAACAGCAGCGGCGGCCGGCGCGGGGCCATGGCTGCGACAGCGACAGCGGGGTCACACCGGGGCAGGAACGGGACAGGGCGCGCTCGCACACGGAGCGTGCACACAGCTGGGCACACATCGCACACCTGCACACAGCTGGGCACAGCTGGACACACGTCACACACCTACACACAACGACGCACAGCTGGGCACACATCACACACCTACACACAGCTGGGCACAGCTGGGCACATATCACACACCTACACACAGCTGTGCACAGCTGGGCACACATCACACACCTACACACAGCTGCGCACAGCTGGGCACACATCACACAGCTGTGCACATCTGGGCACACATCACACACCTGCACACAGCTGGGCACAGCTGAGCACACATCACACACCTACACACAGCGGCACACAGCTGGGCACACATCACACACCTGCACACAGCTGGGCACAGCTGGGCACACATCACACACCTACACACAGCGGCGCACAGCTGCACATCTGAACACACCTCACACACACCTGTGCACACCTGAACACACCTGAACATACCTGCACACACCTGCACACAGCAGGCAGAGTATGCACACACCTGCACACACCTGAACACACCTGCACACACCTGAACACAGCATGCAGAGCATGCACACACCTGCACACACCTGTGCACACCACACACGCCTGCACATACCTGCACACAGCACACAGAGCATGCACACACCTGATCACACCTGAACACACCTGCACACACCTGCACATGCGAACACACACCTGTGCACACCTGAATGCACCTGAACACACCTGCACACACCTGTGCACTCCCGCCCCTGCACACCCCGTGTCCCACTCCTGCACACCTTCAGCCTTGCACAAACCACTGCACACACATGTCACACACACACACCCGTTTGTCACACACCTGTTTGTCACACACCCGTTTGTCACACACCCGCGGCTCCCCGTTCCCACTCACCTTCTTCCTCGGGCGGGGACGCGGGGACACGGTGAGACGAGGGGACGCTGCCTGACACGCCGGGTCCTCGGTGCCGCTGCTGCCACCGCCGTGCTGGCCCTTTTATCCCCCCCGTGTCCCCGCTGATGTCACCCTGCCACGCAGCACCTGTGGCCAGGTGCCCACTCGGACGGGGAGGGGGGACAGGGGCCGTGGCGGGGGGTGACAGGGACAGCTGGCCCCTGGTTAATGTTTGACCCCGCGCTGAGGGGGCTCCCGGAGGGGACAGGACGTGGGCACGGGCGTCCGGCCCCACGGAAGGACAGATGGACAGGTGTGGGGACAGAGGGACGAGAGGGGCACAGTCAGGGGGGCGCAAGGGTGGCAGGAGTGGACGGAAGGGAGGGAGTGGGACAGGGGGACGGTGGAGGGGCAGCACCCCCACGAATGCCACCACCCCTGTGCCCCAGCCCCCCCTGCACCCCGACATTCACCGGCGGTGGATCCCCCCCCCCAGTGCCCCCCATACCCCACACCCAGCGCACCCCAGTATCCAACCCCAGCTCACCCCACTCCCACCCTTCCCTACGCACCCCCTCCTCCAAAATTCCCACCCCTCACCCCCCAATCCCTGTCCACCCCCCTGCACCCTGGCACCTCCTGTCCCCCGTTCCTTCCATCCCCCCTGCACCCCTCCATCTCCCCCACCCCTCCATCCCTCCTGCCCTTCCCCGCGCCCCCCGCGCCCCCCGCGCCCCCCACGCACAGCACGGAGCCGCCCGTGCCCACGATCGCTCTTTATTGTCGCTGCGGGGCCGTGCAGGGACCACGCGGGACCCCCCCGGCAGCGGTGGGGAGGGGACGGGGTCGGGGCCCCCTCCTGGCAGCGGGACGCCCCCAGGCCGGGTTCTGGGGGTCCCCGGCCTTCCGGGGGGTTGGGGGGGTCCTGCGCCGGCCCTGGGTCCCCTGGAGGGGTCCCGGAGAGATGGGGAGGATTTGGGGGGCAGGGGGCGCTGGGCGGGGCGGTCACCACGAGGAGTCGTCATCGTACCTGCGGGAAGAGCTGGTGTGAGAGAAGAGGAAAAGAGACCCCCGACCCCGCCCGGGACCAGGAACAGCCCCGGGACCCCCAGCCCGGGGTGCGCAGCCACAGCTCCCGCCCACAGGGAGGGGGACAGCGACAGGGACACTCACCGTGACCTGTCACTGCCGGTCCCAAGGAGCAGCTCCGTCACCGCGGCGCCGGGGCTGGCGCGTTTCCCGTACCTGCGGGACACGGGAGCGCGCCTGAGCCACGGGGACCCCGCGGGTGCGCGCGCGGAGGTGCGAAGGGGACCCCGCGGGGACAGGGACGCGTGTCCGCCCCACTCGCGCTCACCTCTGCCGCGTGACCAGGTTGATGTAGTGGCGAAGGGCCGAGAAGTACCGGGCCATCTCCTCGGGGGACGCGTCGTCGCCGGGGCTCTCGGGTTTCGGGGGGTACGCGGCCGCCAGGCACAGCAGGGCACAGAGGGACACGGCCACCAGCGCGCGCCACGGCCGCGGGGACGTCACCATCTGCGGGGGACGGGGGCGAGGGGCGGCTGTGGCTGCGGGGGGGCACCCCCATCACCCCCGGGACCCCCAAACCAGCTCTGCCCCCAGAAAACCCCAGGACCCCGATCCCTGTGGGAATGTCACACCCTCAGAGAACCCCAGGTCCCCAAGGACTTGTTTCATCCCCCACCCGGGACCCCTGCCCCACTCAAGGGACATCCTCACCCCCGGGACCCCCCCCATATCCCACGGGGACACTTCCCTCCCAGAGACCACCCCAGAGTGTCCCCAAGGGAGCTGTCCCACCCCAAAGCACCCCAGAGACCCCCGTGCCCCCAAAGGGACACTCCCCCTCCAGAGCCCCACAGGTCCCCGAGCTGATTGTCCCTCCTGGGGTCCCGAGCTCCCCTCAGGGACCCCCGGGACCCCCGCCCGTCGCTGCACTCACGATGGCGGAGGCAGAGGTGACAGGCAGGGCCTGGCAGTGGGGTGACAGTGCCGGGGACACGGCGGCTCCTGCACCCGCCCGGGGTTTTATAGCCCGAGGGGGGCTGGTGGCTCCTCCCTCACGCGTGACAGACCCACGGGCACGCAGGACCCTGCGGCCCCCCCGCCACGGCCGGGGGACACGTGCCAGCACCCTGTCACTGTCCCCCCGCAGGGTGCCCAGCCTGGGGCACGGAGGGGCTGGGGAGGACAGAGCAAGGGGGGCACGGGCGGGACACACGGACACGGGGAGACAGGGACACGCGTGTGGCCACAGGGCACAGACATGGCAATGCCAGGTGGGCACGGGACACGGGCACAGGTGTGACATGTCACCGTGGCACACAGATAGGTAAGACAGGCAGCCAGGGCACATGAAATGGCACATGGCAGATGTGACAGGCAGCCACGGCACAGTGACATGGATGTGACACACAGCCGTGGCACGAGGACACAGGACACGGACACCGACATGGATGTGACACACAGCTGCGGCACGAGGACACAGGACGTGGACACGGATGTCACACGCAGCCGTGGCACGAGGACACGGGACAGACATGGATGTCACTCGCAGCCGTGTCACACAAACCTGCCCTGAGACAGCTGCGGGATGTGGCAGCGGGACACGGGGACATCAGCCACACCCAGGGACACAAACCTGGCACATGGGACAAGACCCACGGCCCTGAGCCACCCATGGGGGACAGTGGAGGGGACAGACACACCTACAGCCACGGCTGCCTCAGTTTCCCCAGACCAGGCACGAAGCCGCCACCACAGCCCTGTCACCGCAGCCCCGCCACCGCCATCGAGCGCTGTCACCACCCCCAGGACGGATGAGGTGACCTTTCCAGCCCCCCGTGCGGGGACATTAATCCCGTATGGATTTACCATTAAGGAGCAATCACCGGCTCCGGGGGAAACTGAGGCACGCGGCGGAGACGTGCCCGCCGGGCAGGGGCCACCAAAGCCACCGTGGGGCGCTGGGATGGGGACAGGTGGCAGAAGGGGGTCCCCAAAACCCCCGGGATGTCCCCACCCAGCTGCAGCCGCATCCCCGGCCAGTGGGGCGGAGGGGCCTGGCTGGAGGGGACACGGCCGTGGGGACGCTGTGGGGTGCCACCAGCGCGGCTGGAGGCGACACGATTCGGCCGGAGGGGACACGGGAGGGTGCCAGCCCCGACCGGAGGGGACGCGCCCTCCACTCCTGCCCCGGTTGTCACCCGGGCGAGCGGCGGCGGGGATGCGGCTGGTGGCAGTGGGGGGGGCTGTCCCCTGTGGCGTGGCCGCGCTGTGACACCCGCGGGGCGCGGGGACACGGGCGGGGGGTCCCGGCCGAGCGGCGCCGGGCTCCGGGCAGCGCCGGGAGGGGGGAGCAGCCCCCGCAGCCCCCCCGGCCCCGAACCTTTCGCGTCGGTGCGGAGCTGACGGGACCGAGGGGGCTGCGGGGACCCCACCGCTGCGACAATGTCACCGCGCTGCCGAGGCGGGGGGGGGGGTCAGGGCGCGGGTGGCCCCCGGCAGCCGCGGGGGGACCCGGGGAGGAAGGCGGGAGCTTTCTGCCCCATTTATCCGAGTGACAGCAAACAGACATTTTCCAAAGGTCACAGGATGGCTCTGCCGCGGGCGGGGGGGGCGCGGGCTGCACCCCCCGGCACAGCGGGGACCCCGGCGGGGACAGGGCTGGGGGTGTCCCCTGCCTGCCCCCACCTCCCCAAGGGCAGTGAGGAGGAAGAGGAGGGTCTGGGGGTGAAGGCGCGGGGCTGGAGCCGCCGGGGGGGGTCGCGGGGGTGAGGAGCCGCGGTGGCCCCCCCGAGCAAACAGGGCTCTGCCGCCTGCCCGCGTTTTATGGCCCCGGTTCCGCCGGAGGCGCCATTAGGGCCCCCCGGAGGAAGCCCCTTATCAGCCCTGTTTGCTTTTCCGGACAGGGCGGGGGGACACGGACACCTGAAGGGGACACAGACACCTGCCCTCCTCGGGGGGGGACACACACAGCCCTGCCCAGCCCGGGGGGGTTGGGGACACACACACAGCCCCGGTACAGGACGAGGGCACTGCAGTTACAGCCCACAGGGACCCTGGGGGTTGCCAGCCCCTCCCTGGGTCCCACCGGGACCCCCACCCATGCCAGAATACCCACAGCCTCTCCACCAAGTCCCCAGAGTGGCTCCCCCTCAAGCAGCTCTCCCCAAGCCCCTCAGACTCACATCCCTCTGCAGGCCTGGCCCCCCAGAGTGGCTCCCCATGAAGCTCCCCTGCAGCAGCCCCTCCACCCCAAGCCCCTAAAGGAGCTCTGCCCTCCAGGCCCCCCCAAAGCATCTCCCCTGAATCAGCTCCCCCCAAAGTGACTCCTCTGAAGCAGTTTCCCCCAGAGCAGCCCCTCCCTCCCCATCAGCTGCCCAAAGCACTCCTGCATTGCAGTTCCAGGATCCCAAAAGCAGTTTGTGCCCCAAAAGCTGCAGCCCCTCACCCTGGCACCCAAAGCTGAGCCCCCTGGCGTGAGACATTAAAGATTTCTCAGTGCATCAGTAAAAATACATTTTTTATTGGGGGGGGGGAGCAGTGACACCCCTCAGCAGGGAGAGGGACCCTGACCACACAGTGGCCGCCACCCCCCAGGCAGGACCCCCCCGACCCATCCTCCGCCAAAATTATCAAATATTTACAAACACCACCAAAAAAAAAAAAAAACCCCCAAAAAATCAACGAATAAATAGCGGCGCTCCTTAAAAAAATCCCTCCCACCCTTCATCCCAGTTCCCCCTCATCCATCAGTGGCCAGGATGACCACGGCCCCGAAGATGCCGACGTTCTGGCCGATGAGCTTCATCTGGTTCCAGAACTCGACGCGGCGCAGCGCGTGCCAGTAGCCCAGGTTGCCGTCGATGAGCAGGATGGCCAGGGGCAGCAGCACGGCCAGCACCTGCGCTGCTGTCCTCACGTAGTAACCCGAGAGGAAGGCCAGGGCCAGCAGCCCGTAGAGCAGGAAGAGCAGCTGCAGGGCCAGCTCGCCCCCCAGCAGGTGGTCCAGGTAGGCCAGGCGGTCCTCGGTGCTGTGCTGCAGGGAGTAGGCCTGCGGGGACAGCAGGGGACAAGGGGATGCTCACAGCAGGGGATGGCATCGGTGCTGGCTGAGGTTTCTACCCCAGGGACAACAGGGACCTGGAGTTCTAGAACGGGGAGAGGTGGCAGAAGGGGGTCCCCAAAACCTGGCGGTCATGGGGGATGCAGTGTAGTGGCACTGGTGACAATCCCCCAAGGACATGTGGTGCCCCAGGCTTCTCCCCTGGGGACAGTGTGGGCTCGGTGGCACTGGTGACACCACCCTGAGGTGGCCTGTGGTGGTGGACTGTCCCTGAGGCTCCCACCAGGGACAATCTGGAGCACTGTCCCAAGGCCTCTCCCGCAGGGAACCGTGTCCCCAGCCCACAGCACAGGGGTGCCCGTGTCCCCTGCCCGAGTTGTCCCCAGGTGTCCCCAGCCCCATACCTGGCAGATGAGGTAGATGCCCAGGAACACCTGGCCCGTGGACTGCAGGGAGCGGCTGCGGGGTTTCTGCCGGTACAGCTCCCCGGCACCGCTGGCCAGGATCAGGAAGCCGCCGATGATGGCGATGGTGCGCGAGTACATCCTCACCTGCGGGGCCACGCTGCCATCAGTGCCACCTGGGCTGCCATCAGTGCCACGGGGGCTGCCCCCAGTGCCACCCTGGGGCTGCCCTCAGTGTCACCCACAGCTGCCCCTCAGTGCCACCTTAGGGCTGCCATAATTGCCACCCTGAGGCTGCCCTCAGTGCCACCCAGAGCTGCCCCTCAGTGTGACCTGCTGCTGTCCTCAGTGTCACCCAGGGCTGCCCTCAGTGCCACCTCGGGGCTGCCATAATTGCCACCCTGAGGCTGCCCATCACTGCCCCCCAGGGCTGCCTGTCACTGCCCCTCAGTGCCACCCTGGGGCTGCCCTCAGTGCTACCCTGGGGCTGCCCTCAGTGCCACCCACGGCTACCCCTCAGTGCCACCCAGGGCTGCCTGTCACTGCCCCTCAGTGCCATCCTGGGGCTGCCCTCAGTGCCACCCTGGGGCTGCCCTCAGTGCCACCCTGGGGCTGCCCTCAGTGCCACCCTGGGGCTGCCCTCAGTGTGACCCACGGCTGCCCCTCAGTGTGACCCACGGCTGCCTGGGGCTCTGGGGACAGCAGTGGGGGGGGGGGTCTCACCTTGAGCCAGTCGCCATAGTGCACGTGTCCCCCGACGTGGGCAGCGTAGGTGGCCACCGCCAGCTGCAGGGCGGCCCCCAGGGCAAACCAGCGCCGCTTGACCCCAAAGGACATGAAGCTGGCACAGAGCACGGCCACACCCATGTCCACGTACAGGTAGGGCACTGGGATGTCCGGCTTCCTGCAGGGACAGGGACGGCAGCTCTGGCACCCCTGTGCTCACCCCAGAGCCTTCTCCGGGTTATGGGGCAGCCACAGCCCTCCCCTGCCCCACAGAGCCCCTCTGAGCCCCCTCTGCTGCTCTGTCCCCTTCCCAGACCCTCCTCCAGACCCCAACGCTGCTGGGGTCTCCCCTCAGCCCTAGGCAGCAGCTCTGTGCCCCACCTCAAACCCCACCTGCCCCAGCCCCACCAAGGGTCCCTGTCACCTGCCCCAGCCCCACACCCACCCAGGAGCCCCCCAGCTGCCCCACACTTCAGCAGCCTCCCAGGCCCCACAGGCTCTCCCAGCCCCAGCCCCCCAGAACCACCCCAAGCCCCCCACAGCCCCGGGCCTCAGGGCTCCACAGCAGCCTCTGCACCCCTGACACTCCCCCAGACTCTCAAGGCCCCACACCCCACACCCCCCTCTGACCCTCCAGGCTCCAGAAGCACCCCAGGCTCTCAGAGATCCCCGCCAGTCCAGCCCCACAGCCGCCCCTGCCCTCATAACCGCCCGCGGGCCCCCCTCAGGCCCAGGCTCCCCACGAGCACTCGCAGGCGCCCGGCCCCGTCTCGCCCCCGGGCGCGCACCGGCGCAGGTCGGCGCGCTCGGCGCACAGCAGGAGCCCGCTGAAGCAGTGCCAGAAGGGGAAGCGGGTGAGCAGGACGCCGCCGCCCGCCGTCAGCAGGCGCAGCGCCCGCCGCCTCCACCCGCGGCCCGCCGCCATCACCGGGCCGTCCCGCCGGAAATGCCGCGCCGGAAAAGCCGCCTCGCGAACCAATCAGCGCCCCGCCACGGGTAAGCCACGCCCTCCAAGGCAAACCACGCCCCTTTAATTGAAGAGCCCTCGTTCCCCTCAGGCCGCGCCCCTCCATTCAATGGCGGCTCCTGCCCCAAAACCGCGGCCCCGCTCCGGAACAGCCGCGCCCGCCGAGCCTCCAGCCTGCCCCGGGCCGCGCCTTCTCCCCGAAACCCCGCCATGGCCTAAACCGCGCTCCATCAATCAAACAAACCCTCATTGAAAATGCCGCGCCAGGCCCCACCCCCCGCTGAAGCCACGCCCCATAACAAAGGGTGGAACAAACCCCACCCTAAACCACGCCCATTCATATTGACCACGCCCCCCGCGAGGCCACGCCCCATTGAGCCCCCACAGACTCCGGTGATGGTTAAAAAAATTTCGGGTTTTTATTGTTTTTTGCTAAACAAGACTAAAAAATTTTCCTTTTTTTTTTTCTTTTTTTAAATTTTTTTTTTAATCTTTAATTTTCCTAAAGGCAGGGCTTGAATTGTTTTGAGTTTGATCTGCTTTTTTAAAATTTTCTTTAATTAAAAAAAAAAAAACAACAAAAAAAACAATGGAAGGAAACAAAACAGGGAGGGGGAGGATCGTGGCAAAAAAAAATTTTAAAATTAAAAAAGAAATTAAAAATTAAATGAAAAAGGGCAACAAAAATTAAAAACATAAAGGAAATGGAGGAAAACCCCAAATCCAGGTTCTGGCTGCTCCCAAGGGGGTGTTAGAGGGATTTTTTGCCACGACCCTGCTAGAAGCAGACAAATATTTAAAGAACATTTTAATATATATTCATATATATATTTAAAGATAAGAAAAATAAGACTAATTCAAGCCTTGCCCTGTGCAAACAAAATTAAAACGAGACCACGTTGGTCACGAGGGTCCCGGGTCAGCCACCACAGTCAGCTCGTTAGCTTTATTTTCTGGAGGGAATTTTGGGGAAAAGGGAGGCAGGAATTGAGAGGAAAAGGGGAAAAAAAAAAAAAGGCCAAAAAATAAAATTAACAGAGTCTGACTGGCTGGAGGGAGAAACCATGGCGGAAAAACAAAGTCTGTTAGTCAAGTAATGCGTGAGGAGCTTTAAATTATTCTCTTTTTCTCGTTTGTTTTGAAGTCTAAAGTTTGGAATTGGTTGAGATTCCCCAAAAAAAAAAAAAAAAAAAAGAAAAAAAAAAAAAGGAAATAAAAGTTGAAGGTGTCCCCAGCGCCACCTCCAGGGAGGGGACGTGGGGACGGGGTGGTGGCCCCGAGGTGGCCTCAGGATGACAGGGACGTGTCCTTCTGTGTCTGCTGTGCTTGTGAACGCTGCAGGACCTTCTGGCTTTCCACGTCCCGGAAGTGTTTCTCCACCTGCAGGGCAAGGGGGGCACCGAGGGGCTCAGGGATGGGACAGTGCCAAGGGGGAACCCCAGGAGGGGCTGGGGAACCCCTGGAGAGGCTGGAGGACAAGAGGGGCTGGGGAACCCCAGGAGGGGCTGGAGGCCAAGAAAGAGGGGCTGGAGAACCCCTGGAGGGACTGGAGAACCCCTGGAGGGGGTGGAGGCCAAGAAAGAGGGGCTGGAGAACCCCAGGAGGGGCTGGAGAACCCCTGGAGGGGCTGGAGAACCCCTGGAGGGGCTGGAAGACCCCTGGAAGGGCTGGAGGCCAAGAAAGAGGGGTTGGGGAACACCTGGAGGGGCTGGAGGCCAAGCAAGGAAGGGGTCCCAGGTGTCCCCAGGGAGGTGACACCCGCCCAGTCCTTCCAGCATCCCCAGCCCCTGCTCACCATTCTGAACACACGACTCAAAAAGGGTGTCAGGGGGATCTGGAGAGGGGAGGGGATGCCAGGAGAGGCTGTCCCCAGCAGGTGCCACCCTCCCAGGACGTGCCACCCTCCCAGTGTCCCCAGCCCACACTCACTATTTTGCGTACGTGGCTCAGGGCGCTCCCCTCTTTGCCTTTACAGTTCTCCACCTGGTATGGAGGGGCAATGACGACTTCTTCCATCACAACTATGTTCTTCTCCTGCCATTTACAGTCCTTAATGCTGAGGGGAGGGACAATGGCATCAGGGACTGCCACCACTGCCCCCCCCAGGGTGGGACACAGTCCCACTGAGGGGGCAAAGAGTCCCCCGGTCACTCCAGGGTCTGGCTGGAGAGGGGTGGCACCCCAGGGTGGGCACTGGAGACCCCAGGGTGGGCACTGGGGACCCCAGGGTGGGCACTGGGGACCCCAGGGTGGGCACTTACGTCTTATGGATGGTCTGGAAGAGCTGCTGCCCCTCCAGAGAGACACCAGCACTAATTGCATACGCCTGGCTCATCTTCTCCTCCTTCTCCGTCCGTGCTTTGTTGGCAAGCTGGGGAAACACAGGGACAGGGAGTTGGGCTGGGAGCACTGAGGGGACACGGGGACACCCCAGATATGGCTCTGCCCCTTGTGATTCCAGCCTAAATTCCCACCTTCACCAGTGCCAGGGCCTTCCAGAGATTTGGGGGATGGTGGTGTCACCTTCTCACGTCCCCCTGCCCCTTCCCCTCTGCCTTTTCTGAATTAATTCCCCCCTCACTACTCAGTTCACTCGGGATGGAGATGGGGAAGAGGAGCCTGGAACACCCAACACGCTCGGAGTAAATGCTCCACGCAGGAGTAGGAGCAACTTTAGCCTGCAGCAGTTGGTTTGTTCCCAAAAAATAACCAGAATTGGTTATCTGGGAGTCTCATTCGTGTGTGGGGAGGTGTGATTACACACAGGGTGCTGGAATAGAGATGGAAAACCCCGACCCTGGCCTCCCCCAGGTTGCATCCCATGGATGTGGGAGGAGAAGGAAGCAGAGCCTGGAGGCAGCAGCCTTGGACCAGCTGCCTTTTCCTGGCTGGAGCTGCCGCAGTGGAGGAGCCACACCAGCATCATCCCTCCTCTTCCTCCTCCTGGAGCCTCCCCATTCCTGGGAGCACACCCAGAGCTGGTCTGGATTCCTGCTGCTGGCTGAGGGGGTTTCACCCTTTCCAAAGCCCTTCTGAGGATGGAAAGCCCAAGCTCCCTCTGACTGGGGCGACTTTAGTGCCCCTGAGGGACAGGAGTCCCTCTCCCAGCCATCCCGAGTCCCCTCTTGGTGGCAGCAGGCACTGGGATGTGCTCCCTGAATGCCTCAGCAGGGACAGGAGCCTTCCTCACCCTCACAAGCCACCCACCCTGTTCCATGTGGGAATGTCTCTCTCCAAGACCACCAGCCAGGCCTCCAAACCAGGCACAACGTTCCACAGGAACTCCCCTGCACCCCACACCCTTCCCAGCCTTCCCTGGGGTGCCACAGCCCCTCACCCCTCCAGGGGGGCTGCCACAAGGCTGGAGAAGTGGGAACCCCTCCCCACCACACTGGGATGGGCTGGAATTGTGGGACAGAGCCCTGGAAATCCCCTCTGCCATGTCCCCCCTTCCCCAGCCTGAGGTTTGGATCCCCTCTGTCCCAGGCCTTGGGATGCTCCTCCAGCAGCTGCTGCACCCAGACTTGGGGACAGCCCTGACAAGAGGCCACCAGGATGTGACTGGAAGCCCTGGAGAGGTGCCAGCAGCACATCCCAGCATTCCCACGGGATCCATCCCTGTGCTCCCTGCAGCAGGTGAGCCCTCCCTGCCCATCCCTAGAGGAAATGGCTCAGCCAAGCAGCTCCAGCCCCTGGATCCCCCTGGATCCCCCTGGATCCAGCACTCTGAGGAGTTCCCTGCACACACCTCATCAATGAGTGGGAATTCACAGCACCAGGCAAGGAGGGACCGTGGGAGCCACCAAGGTTTGTGCCAGGGCCACCAAGAGCCATGCCAGGGTGGCCCCTCATCCCACTTGGGTGCCAGCAGGCTGGGGAGATCAAGGGGATCCCTCCAAAATCTCCCTGGAATGGCACCGGATGGCTGTGCCAAGGTCCTTGGGTGAGTGCCAGCCCCCTGGGTCAGGGGTGTCCCCAAAAACCCCCAACTCTCTGGGTTCCCTGGAGCACCACCAGCACTCCTGTGTGCTCACACCTCCTTCTCCCAGTCCAACCAGTACCACCACAAACATCCCAGTCCTGCAGCACCGTCCCAGCCCAGCCTGCCTGAGCCCCCATGGGGATGTGGGGCAGAGCCCACAGAACTGCCCTCCAGCCCTTCCAACCTCACTGCATCTGTCCCTTCCCCAAATCCAAACCCACAATTCTGGGATGCTGGAAAAGACCAAAGTGAGCACTGGAATTCCTGAGGGGGTTCCCTGAAATGAGCACTGGAATTCCTGAGGGGATCCCCAAAGTGAGCACTGGAATTCCTGAGGGGATCCCCAAAGGGAGCACTGGAATTCCTGAGGGGATCCCCAAAGGGAGCACTGGAATTCCTGAGGGGGTTTCCCAAAGTGAGCACTGGAATTCCTGAGGGGGTTTCCCAAAGTGAGCACTGGAATTCCTGAGGGGGTTCCCTGAAACGAGCACTGGAATTCCTGAGGGGATCCCCAAAGTCAGCACTGGAATTCCTGAGGGGATCCCCAAAGGGAGCACTGGAATTCCTGAGGGGATCCCCAAAGGGAGCACTGGAATTCCTGAGGGGGTTTCCCAAAGTGAGCACTGGAATTCCTGAGGGGGTTTCCCAAAGTGAGCACTGGAATTCCTGAGGGGGTTCCCTGAAACGAGCACTGGAATTCCTGAGGGGATCCCCAAAGTCAGCACTGGAATTCCTGAGGGGATCCCCAAAGGGAGCACTGGAATTCCTGAGGGGGCTCCCCAAAGGGAGCACTGGAATTCCTGAGGGGATCCCCAAAGGGAGCACTGGAATTCCTGAGGGGGCTCCCCAAAGGGAGCACTGGAATTCCTGAGGGGATCCCCAAAGTCAGCACTGGAATTCCTGAGGGGGTTCCCCTCGGGCTGAGCTCCCAGCCATGTCACTCGCTGCAGTGACAGCCAACGGTCACATCTTGGTGGCAGCTGTGTCATCTGAGACCTCAGACGTGTTGATCCATTGGGAAGGGACCCAGGAGGGGATGGACACCCAGCTGGTGCCACCTGTGTGGCACGAAGCCCCAGGAGAGGTGTCCCTGTGGGACAAGGAGGTGACAACTGAGCCCCCCACACCTGGATTCATCCCAGCACCGAGAGCTCAGGGTCACCTTCCCCGTTTTTCACCTCACTGGGAATGGGCAGTGATCCCATTCCAGGATGGATGAAAAGCAATTCCTCAGAATTCCAGGAGTTCCCCTTTATAAGTTCATCTTTACCCCTCCTGTGCACCCCAAAACACCAAAATCTAGATCCAAAATAGCATCATGCAGACCCTAAACACTACCACCTGGACCCAGGCTCCAAACCCCTCAAAATCCAAGCCCCAAAACAAAATCACCTTAGACCCCCAAAATACCACAATCCGGGTCCCCAAATGCCAAAAATCTAGATATAAAATCCAGGCCCCAAAACCACCCAAAAACCAGGCCCTAAATGCCAAAACCCCACACCCTAAACCAAACAAAATCCAGGCCCCAAATGCCAAAATCCAGAGCCCAAAGTGGTAAAACCCAGAGCCAAATCACCAAAGCCCAGATCCAGGATGGAACTCTGGGAAGCTGCGCTGGGAGCAGCTCCAATGGTGAATCCTGCAGGATTTTGGGGGATCCCTGCAGGATTTTGGGGGATCCCTGCTGAGGAGAGGCTCTCTCACCTTGCTGACGTTGAGGGAGGCTAAAGGGGGAGGCGTTTCCGTGCGGTCATTGATTATTTCCACTTCTGACACGTACTGTAAGTTTACGAGCAGGATGTCTGCGTGGTTGGGCTTGCCACTGGAAGAGGGGCATTCTGGAGGAGGGGATTAAGGAAAACAAATCCAGAGAGAGGTTTTTGTAGGTGGGACACGGCCCAGGAACGAACCAGGAGAAGGTTGGGTTTGTGGGAAGCTCCTCTGCTGCGTTGTCCCTGTTTGGGATCATCAGTGATCCCATCTCACTCATCTCCCTTTGGTGCTGAGCCTGCTCTATCCCAACTCCAGACTGATTCTCCAGTCCTGCTCCACCAGCACCAGCCCACATCACCACTGGCCTGAACCAGCACCACCAAATTTGCACTTTTTCCACCAGAACTCTTTTCCTCCTGCAGGCAGCAGCATCCCAGGGAGCATTCCCTGTTCTGGAAGGAAGGGAATTCCCAGGAGAGGGACACACAAGGTTGGTTGCTGGTATTGCTGTTGGGAATGAGAGAGCACCCCCACAAAAAAAAACCCCACTCCTTCCAGAGCTGCACAATTCCTCTGTTCCCATGAGAATGAATGGATGGATGGATGGATGGATGGATGGATGGATGGATGGATGGAGCACAGCATGGAGAGCCTCTTCCATGCCAACACCCTCTCCCCCTGGAAGAGATCCTCATGGAAGTCCCTGCTCCTCTCCCAGCCCCCCTGAGCACAAGGTGGAGCCCTCCCTAAAAAACACCATTCAGTGATGAGCAGAAAGCCAGGAAATTCCAGTTTCCCCCTTTGGGGGATGAGCTGGAGCACCCCAGCTGTGGCAGGAACAGCTGGACTTTGGGAAGGGCAGGCTCAGCCCTCCAAGCAGCACTGAGTGACCTGTTGGACTCTCTGGGACTTTCCTGATACCTCTAATGGGGACCTGGGAGCTCCCCTGGCTCCAACCACATCCCAGGCACCCAGGGGGCCTTTTCCTGTTGTGTTTCCCACAGCTCCAGCCACAAAACCCTCTCTGAGCTCTTCATTCCCTGCAGAACTCACCCCAGGCCCCCCAGAACTCCAACGCCAGCCCTGAGCTGAGCATTCACCTTCCCCCATCTCCTGGGACCCTCCACTGCTTTCCAACAGCCCTCGGCTTTTCCCATTCCTTGCAGATTCCAAACAAAACCATATCCATGTATGCTCACATTGGAGGGGGGGCAGGGAACACCCCACTGACCCCAAAACAAGGCTCCCCAACCCCCCCCCCCCCCCCAGTGAATGCCACACCCCCACTCACCCCACTACAGGTTCCTCACTGCCCTCCCCAAAAACCCCCAGGACACCACAGCCCCCCCCATTCTCCCCAAAACTGGGTGCTCTCTCTCCCCCATTCAAACCAGTACACAGCTCCCCACTCCCCCTCAAAAGCTCTTCATAATACAGGGCCCCTCCATCCCCCATTCACCCCAAAATGGGCCCCCATTCCCCCCGAAACAAACCTCCTCACTCCCCCCAAAATCTCCCTACAGGACACCCCACATCCCATTCACCCATTACAACACCCCCAACTCCCCCACTCACCCCAGCTCAGGGCTCCTCAATCCCCCGCTCCCCCGCTACGATCGCCCCAATCCCCGCACACAGCGCTCCCCAATCCCCTCATTCACCCCAGCACAAACCTCCCTAATTCCCCCAAAACCTCTCGAGCGGACCCCCCGCTCCCCCCTCTCCCCCGGGGGTCTCCCGCAGCCCCTCAGACCCCTCCCTGTCGCCGCCCACCTCGATCCCCTCACATCCCCTCCCCTCCTTCCCCCCTTTCCCCTCCCTCCCTCACGCCCCCCCCCCTCCTCATCGGGCGGGCCGCAGAGGCCCGAGCGGGCCGCGCCGGGGCCGGCACCAGCGCGGCGAGGCGCGGGCGGGTGGATACTGAGCGCCAGCATCTTGCTGGGGTAGTCGAAGGCGACGACCTCGCCCTGGAGGCGCTGCTCCTGGCAGGTGCGGCAGGACACCTGGCTGCCCACGCTGAAGTACTCGCCCGGCGCCGCCATCTTGTCCGCCCGCAGCGCCCGCGGCTCCGCTCGCCTCGGCCAGGCGCGGCGGGGGCGGGGCCGCGCGGCAGCGAGGGCGGGGATTGGCGCTCCGCCCCGCCGATCTGCTCCGCCCCGCGCCCTGATTGGCTGAGCCCTGCCCGGCCGCGGTTTGTCCCTCCCGCCGCGCCGTAGCGCGCCGCCTCGCGGGTAGTGATGGGAAGTGTAGGCGGAAGAGGGCGCGGAGAGCGGCGGGAGGGAGTTTTGAGGGGTCCCCGGGATCGAGCCCCCCCCTCAGGTACCTCCCGCCAGTACCGGGGGGTGGGCACCGCCACCGGGAGGCTCGGGGAGGCTCAGAGGCTGCTGGTGGGAATGGGCAGGCCGCGGGTCTGATGTAGGGAGACCCCAGGGAGGCCTCGGGCCTGAGAGAGCAGGGAGGCCCGGAGGGACCCCAGGGAGGCCCGGAGGGACCCCAGGGAGGCCCGGAGGGACCCCAGGGAGGCCCGGAGGGACCCCAGGGAGGCCCGGAGGGACCCCAGGGAGGCCCAGGACCCGCCTTAGGGAGACCCCGGGAAACGCCAAGGAAAACCAAGGGTGGCTCAAGGGAGAGCCCAGGCCCTCTGCAGGATCACCACAGGAGACCCAGGAGGTTTCCAAGGGAAAGCCCCAGGGAGGTGGTGGCTCTTTGGAGCATCTCAGCTGCTCCAGCAAATCCCCCCTAACCCCCCGGGATCCTGCCCTGGCCCCCGTCCCTGAGCCACAGGTGTGCTCTGCCCTCGGGCAGAAATCTGAGAGTCATTTGTGGGCAAACTTCAAGTGGTGAATGACTGCCTGAATCAGTGCCAAGGGATTCCTAAGGATCCAGCCACATCCCACCCTGTCCCCAAGGGATTTCTCGGGATCCAGCCACCTCCCCTGCTGTCCCCAAGGGATTCATCAGGATCCAGCCACCTCCCCTGCTGTCCCCAAGGGATTCCTAAGGATCCAGCCACCTCCCCTGCTGTCCCCAGGGGGATCCAGCCACCTCCACTGCTGTCCCCAAGGGATTCCCAGGGGATCTGTGCCGGGGCTGATCTCCCTGCTGTGTCCCAGCCCAGTGCCATGGATGCCCTGCACGAGGCTGGGATCCACGCCGCCGTGGCCCTGCAGGCTGGGCCGCCCTGGCTGGAGCAGTTCTGGCTGCTGCTGACCTCCCACCTGGACCCCAATGCCATCTACACCGTCTGCTTCCCACTGGCCCGCGGCCTGGACGAGCACGTGTCCCTCATGGTCCTCTGGATCGCCCTGGTGGCCGAGTGGCTCAACGTGGTCCTCAAGTGGTGAGGGGGGCTCGGGGAGGGGGGCACTGGGACACCTGTGGCGTTCTGAGCACAGACTCCCTGCCTGTGGCGTTCCCCAGGGTCACCCGAGCTGCCCTAGCATGTGCCAGGAATTCCTAGCAGAGAAAAGCCCGGGAGGCATCAGGACTGGCAGGGGATGCTGATCCTCTGTGGCTTCATTGCTGGAGATGGGATTGTTCTGGGATGGGCTGCAGGGGTCCTGCCGTGCTGGAAATGCTGGGATGGGCTGCAGGGATCCTGCTCTGCTGGATCATACAGGATGGGCTGCAGGGATCTTGCCCTGGTGGATCCCAGGGCTGCAGGGATCCTGCCCTGCTGGAAATGCTGGGATGGGCTGCAGGGATCCTGCCCTGCTGGATCATACAGGATGGGCTGCAGGGATCGTGATCTCCTGGATCCCAGGGCTGCAGGGATCCTGCCCTCCTGGATCATACAGGATGGGCTGCAGGGATCCTGCCCTGCTGGAAATCCCGGGATGGGCTGCAGGGATCCTGCCCTGCTGGATCCCAGGCCTGCAGGGATCCTTCCCTGCTGGATCCCAGGCCTGCAGGGATCGTGATCTCCTGGATCATACAGGATGGGCTGCAGGGATCCTGCCCTGCTGGATCTCAGGGCTGCAGGGATCCTGCCCTGCTGGATCCCAGGGCTGCAGGGATCCTGCCCAGCTGAATCATACAGGATGGGCTGCAGGGATCCTGCCCCCCCTGGATCATACAGGATGGGCTGCAGGGATCCTGCTATCCTGGATCCCAGGGCTGCAGGGATCCTGCCCTGCTGGGTCCCAGGCCTGCAGGGATCCTGCCATCCTGGATCCCAGGGCTGCAGGGATCCTGCCCTGCTGGATCCCAGGCCTGTAGGGATCCTGCTCCGCTGGGTCCCAGGCCTGCAGGGATCCTGCCCAGCTCCCTGGGCTCTCTCCCACCGCCCCCTGCTGTCCCTGCCGCAGGTTCCTGTTCGGGGAACGCCCGTACTGGTGGATCCACGAGTCGGGGCTGTCTGAGCGGGAGCAGCTCCCTCTGCGCCAGTTCCCGGTCACCTGCGAGACAGGACCAGGTGAGTCCCAGCTCGGGCAGCCCCGGGATCCCCGGGGAGGAGCCCCAGGAGCCCCATCCGTGTGGGAACGCTGGGCTGGAGGTGGGAAAATCCACTCTTGGGCAGCAGGGAAGGGTTGGGCTGGACATTGCCAGCTCTCCTCCTGCTGGGAGGTGCTCCCCACAGCCCCCCTGTGTTTCATCCTCCAGGCAGCCCCTCGGGCCACTGCATGATCCTGGGGGCGGCCCTGTGGCCGATTGTCACCGCCCTGAGCAATGAAATGTCCAGGTACACCCGCAGGTGAGTCCGGGACGGGCAGGGGCAGCGCTGGGGAGTGTCCTGGGCCTCTGTGGGAGCACGGGGGTGGGATGTGGGGCAGAACCCACCAGGAGCAAGCAGGAGGAGTCCCAGGATGGAGACCCCATCCCTTGGAAGCTTCCAGAGCACCTGTGGGAAGAGGGGGTGGATGTGGGACCCCTGCTCAGTGGGCAGCACCCGTGGAGGGTGATTAGGATCCCTTCCCCTCCCAGCAGGGCACCTCCAGGGGGACACATCCCTCCTTGGCAGCTCGGGAGGAGGCTGTGAGACCCCCTGAATGCCCCCCAGGACCTTTTGTTGCCCCCTTCAGCTGTGCCTTTCCCCCTCCAGCCGGCTGCTGAGGCTGATCCCGTTCCTGCTCTACCTCCTCCTGCTGGTGGCCATGGGGCTCTCCCGGATCTTCATCCTGGCCCACTTCCCCCATCAGGTGATCTCTGGCTCCCTGGCAGGTGAGGGGGGCACCCCAGCCCCTTCCCCTTCCCCAGAGCCCCTTCCCAGTCCGTCCCAGTGCCAACCCCGCCTGTCCCCACCGCCAGGGATGGCTCTGGGCTGGGGGCTGCAGCGCTGGCCCCCCAACTTCCTCAAGGTTCGTTTCTTCCTGCTGACGGCTCTGGGGCTGCTCCTGAGCGCGCTGGCCCTGCACGGGCTGGCCACAGCCGCGGGGCTGGACCTGGACTGGTGAGAGCCCGGGGACAGGGGTGGCACGGGGGGACAGGGGTGTCACGGGGGGACAGGGGTGTGACAGGGGAAAAGGGGTGTCACGGGGGGACAGGGTTGTCACGGGAGGACAGGGGTGTCATGGGGGAAAAGGGGTGTGACAAGAGGACAGGGGTGTCACAGGGGAAAAGGGGTGTGACAGGAGGACAGGGGTGTCACAGGGGAAAAGGGGTGTGACAAGAGGACAGGGGTGTCACGGGGGAAAAGGGGTGTGACAGGAGGACAGGGGTGTCATGGGGGAAAAGGGGTGTGACAGGAGGACAGGGGTGTCACGGGGGAAAAGGGGTGTGACAAGAGGACAGGGGTGTCACGGGGATCAGCCTTCTGGGCTGTCAGGGGGTCCCCAGAGATGTGCCCACCAGGGAGTGGTATCCCCAGGGAGCAGCCCTCCATGCTGGAGGGAGGCACCCCCAACAATCTGGTTTTGGGACAAACCGCAGGGATGTGCCCCCAGGGCCAGCCCCAGGGATCTGCCCCCCGAGCG
The DNA here is from genome assembly GCF_963513975.1 of Fringilla coelebs. Classification (NCBI taxonomy): domain Eukaryota; kingdom Metazoa; phylum Chordata; class Aves; order Passeriformes; family Fringillidae; genus Fringilla; species Fringilla coelebs. Next base: position 1,446,177 of record NC_140053.1, read on the forward strand.
GTTTGGGGAGGGGGCTGCCCCCAGAGCCGTTTCTGGAGGGGGGCACACCCCAAACCCCGCGCTCCTCCCGCAGGTCCCTCCGCCGGGCCAGCGCCCGGTGCTCGGAGCCGTCCTGGCTGCGGCCGGAGACGCGGCCCTGGGCCTCGCTGTGCCGGGTGAGCAGCAGCGCCCTGGGGCTGGCCCTGGCCGCGCAGCACCCGCTGAGCCGCCGCGCCGCCGAGGAGCTGCAGGTGCTGGAGCCGCCCCTGGGCAGTGCCACGCTGGGGCTGCTGGCCCTGGACGTGCTGCACAAGCTGCCCAGGAGCGGCGACACCGCCCTGTGGTACCTGAACGTGGGTGCTCGCTACGTCCTGGGGCCCGTGCTGGTGGGCACCCTCCTGCCCCAGCTCATCCTCATCCTCCGGCGGCTACGGGCGACCCGCTAGACCCCCCACCAATGTCGGGGAGTGGGGGGGAACTGCTCCCAGCTCGTCCCCACCTGTCCCAGGGGCCCCCAAACTGGGGGGGGGGGGGTGTCTGCTCTGTTCCCAGTTCATTCTCACACTCCTTTCCCCCCGGACTCCCAAATTGAGGGGGGGGGATCCTGCTCTGTTCCCAGTTCACTCTCACACTCCTTTCCCCCAAACTGAGCAGCTGTCCCGGTTCATGCTCACCCCCACCTGCCCCAGGGACCCCCCCCCTCACCCCGGGTAGGGGGTCCCTGACCCCCCCGGGGCAGAGCTGGGGGTGCCCCGTGCCCAGCGGGGTTTGGGGATACAACCCAGGGACACCCCCGGCCCGGGGACACTGAGCTGCCACCCCCTCCCCAGCTGTCCCTCTGTCCCTCTGCAGCAGGGATGGGACCCCCCGACCCGCCGGGATCCCCCCTCACCCCGGTGTGTGCGGGGCCGCCCCCGTTTGGAACCAAATAAAGCACCAGAACCGAGCCGGGCCCCGAGTGCTGCGGGGGGACACGGGCAGAGCCGGGAGAGGGGGGGGGACAGCGGGGACAGAGCCCCCCGAGCCCGGGGGTGACAAAGGGGACTCCCCCCCGCTCCCTCCCTGCGCCTTTTGCGGTGCCGGGGGAAACTGAGGCACGTGGGGACACGGCGGGGAGAAGGAGGCAGGAAAAGGGGACCCGGGGACAGGGAAAGGGACACAGGGACAGGGACACAGGGACACCCCCAGCACCCCCAGAGGCAGCGGTCCCGGCGGCTATTGCCAGAAACAGTTTATTTATACAAGGACGAACATCGGTGACATCTTACAAAATACTGAACCGAGACCCAGAGCGAGCGTGAGCGGGGACGGACGGACCGGGGGACACGGGGGACACACGGCGGGGCGGGGACACCAGCCCAAAGCAAGCCGGGCACGCTGCCGGGGGGCCGGAGACCCTCCTCCTCCCCCCCCTCCCCAAATCCAGAGGCGTTTCCCTCTCCTGGGATGGGGAGGGGGATCCCCAGGGTTGGGGACACGCACGACCCCCCCCCACCTTCTTCCTCCCACCCAGGAGAGGTGACAAGGACAACCTTAGCCCTCTGTCCTAATTTGGGACCACCCCAAATTCCCCCCCACCCCCGGAATAATTTAACCCATGACACGCTGTCCCTGTCCCAGTCCCCCCCCTCCGCGCCCCCCCCCCCCAATTAAAAAAATACTATTAAATAATCCATCTGTAATAAAATTATATCCCTTTTTTGGGGGGGGGTTGGGTGGTTTTCTCTCTTTTAAAGCTAAAATCGCTCCGAGGCCCCTCTGGCTGGTGACAAAACAGGAAAATAAAGTGGTTTTTCCTCTCTTTTTTTTTTTTTGTCTTTTTGTTTTTCCCTCTCCTATAAGGATAAATTTGATCCCAACAAAGGGGTGACAAAGTGACGGGGGGTTTGGGACAGGGCTCGTCCCTTTGTCTCCTGTCCCTGTCCAAAACGGGGAGGCCGAAGGGAAAAAAAACAAACAAAACCCAAGAAAATTAAGAAAAACCCAAAATGAAGGGAAATTAAGGCATTAAAAAAAAATATACTTACTTAAAGGCACGAATTTTCCCATCGCCTCCCCCGGGGGGAGGACGGATCCAGAGCCAGGGAGGGGACGAGGTGGGAGACACAAAAATAAGGAAAAAAACCCTAAAAAAAATCTCGAGGAGCCCCAGGAGGGACCCGATGGACACAGGGGACACGGGGGGACACAGGGGGACACGGGGGGACAGGGGGTGCTGGTGGAACTGCTGCTGCACAAGAGACACGACCGCAAACACCGCGGGGAGCCGGGGGCACAGGATGGGCGGGGGGATTTTTTTGTGTTTTTCTCTTCTTTTTAATAGAAAAAGAAAATATTTTCCTCTTTTTTCTGGTTTTCCTTTCGATTTCTGCCTTTTTTTTTTTTTTTTGTCCTTTTTTTTTTTTTTTTTAGTGTTTTTTGTGTGTGTTTTGGATTTTTTTTTTTTCCTTTTACTGTGATTTTTTTTTTTTGTGTGTGTGTTTTTCTTCTTTTCCGGGTGTTCCTTGGTTTGGTGGATGATCCAGGTGGGTCACAGCGTGGGCTCGGCCTCCATGGGCTCCTCTGCTGGCCTGGGCAGGGGAGGGACAAGTGTCTGTCACCCCCCCACCCCCTCTTCCAGGGACATGTGTCCCCTCCAGTGTCACACCTGGCTCCATTCACCCCTCCCCATGTCCCTTGTGTCCCCCATGTCCCCCCCAGTGTCACACCCAGCTCCATTCACCACGCCCCCTGTGTCCCCTTTGTCCCCCAGTGTCACACCTGGCTCCATTCACACCTCCCCGTGTCCCCCACTGTCACACACCCCCTCTGTCCCCAGTGTCACACCCTCCCCGTGTCCCCTGTGTCCCCCTGGTGTCACATCCCCCTGTGTCCCCCATTGTCACACACCCCCCATGTCCCCCAGTGTCACACACCCCCTGTGTCCCCCGTGTCCCTATGCCCCCCATGTCCCCCATTGTCACACACCCCCCGTGTCCCCCACTGTCACACAGCCCGCGTCCCCCACTGTCACACATCCCATATCCCCCGTGTCCCCCAGTGTCACATCCCCCTGTGTCCCCTAGTGTCCCCCAGTGTCACACTGCCCCCATGTCCCCCAGTGTCACACACCCCCCCCGTGCCCCCTGTGTCCCCATTGTCCCCCACTGTCACACACCCCCTGTGTCCCCCGTGTCCCCCAGTGTCACACACCCCCCGTGTTCCCCATTGTCACACACCCCCATGTCCCCCACTGTCACACAGCCCCTGTGCCCCGTGTCCCCCACTGTCACACACCCCCTGTGTCCCCAGTATCCCCCAGTGTCACACACCCCCCGTGTCCCCCGGTGTCACACACCTCCCGTGGTGTCCCCCGTGTCCCCCAGTGTCACACACCCCCCGTGGTGTCCCCGGGCCGTACCTGGCCTGTGGCTCCGTCCCGCCGTGCTCGGCGCCCACGGACAGCAGGGCCATGGCTGTCACCGTCTCGGCCTCCTCGGTGTCCCCACGCTGCGCCTCCAGCAGGGACCGGCCCACGGCGGCGGCAAAGCGCCGGACAGAGCCCCAGTGCCGGCCTGGGGGACAGTGACAGGGCTGGGACCGAGCGGGCAGCGTCCCCCCGTGTCCCCCCACGTGACAGAACCGGCCCCGGGGACCCCTCGGGGACCTCCCGTGCCCCCGTCCTCACTCTGGATCTCGATGACCTTCTCCAGCGTGGCCACCGCGTTCACGTTGGGCTTCTGCTGCAGCAGGGCCGGGTCCAGGGGCTCCAGCTGGGGGGGGGACACCCCATCAGCCCCCCCAGACTGCCACCAGCCCCCCCAGACTGCCACCAGCACCCCTAAACTGCCACCAGCCCCCCCAAACTGCCACGGCAGGGACGGGACCGGAGCCCCTCCCCAACCAACGAGGGGAAACTGAGGCACGACACGGGGTGTGCGTCCCTGGGGAAGGGCTGGGGGGCTCGGGGGGCCCTCGGGGGTGTCCCCTGTACCTCGAGGCCGAGCAGGGCGGTGACACAGGCCTCGGAGGCGTCACAGATGGCCGTCAGGTCGTGTCCCCCCTCCAGCGCCAGCACCACCCGGCCCCCCGCCAGCATCATCAGCTGCTTCGTCAGGTGCCCGAAACCTGAGGGGGCACCGGGCACGGGGTGAGGGGCGGCCAGGCTGGGGTTACCCCCCCCACCCCGGGGTGCCCCCAGACCCCACTCACACTTGGCGGTGACAGAGTAGCCACCAAGAGGGGACAGGTGGCCCTCGACGGCGTCGAAGCCGGCGGAGACCAGCACCAGGTCCGGGGAGAACTCGTTGGCGATGGGCATCACCACCGTCCTGGGGGCAGCGGCGGCTCGGGACCCCCCCAGGGCTGGGGGAGCCCCCAAGAGGGCAGGGACCCCCCCACCCAGGACACGGGGATCCTCCCAGAGTACAGGGACAGCCCAGGACTTGGGGAGTCCCACAGGGGGCAGGGAGCCCCCCGCAAGGTGTGCAGAGACCCTCCCCCAGGTGTGCAGGGACCCTCCCCCAAGTGTGCAGGGATTCCCCCAAGGTGTGGGTGTGCAGGGATTCCCCCAAGGTGTGCAGGGACCTCCCCACAAGGTGGGCAGGGACCCCCCCCCAAGGTGGGCAGGGATCCCCCACCAAGGGGTGTAGGGACCCCCCCTCCCCCAAGGTGGGCAGGGATCCCCCCAAGGTGTGCAGAGACCCTCCCAGCATCCAGAGGACCCCCTGATGCAGGGACCCCTCCCCACTGCACAGAGACCCTTCCCCCACGACACAGGGACCCCTCCCACAGGACAGAGCCCCCCAAGGGCTCAGGACCCCCCCCAGGGGCTCAGAAACCCCCCCAGGACACCGGAATTCCCCAAGGCAGAGCCCCCCCCACCACGGAGCCCCTCCCCAGGTGTCCCCCAGCCGTGCCCCCCCCCAGGTGCAGCCCCCTCCCACCTGAAGGCTGTCAGGTACTCCACGTCCCCGATCGGGGGGTCCACGCCGCCGGTCCAGGCGATGTTGATGTTGTAGCCCACGCCCAGCCCGCTGCCCACCTGGGCACAGCCACGGGTGACCCCCCCGTGCCGCAGGGGGGGCACGGAGGGACCCCCACCCCCCAAATTCCCCCCGGTACCTCCTCGGGGGCCCCGCTGCCCGGGAAGAAGTTGCCGTCGTCGTAGCGGTGCAGGGAGATGTAGAGCACGTGGGGGTCACTGTAGAAGGCCTGCTGGGTCCCGTTCCCGTGGTGGATGTCCTGGGGGGGCACCCGCGTGTCAGGGACCCCCCCACACCCACCCACGCGGGCCCCAAGGCCTGTGGGGTCCCCCCTGTGCCCCCCTTACCCAGTCCACGATGAGGATCCTGCCCACGCTGAGCCGCTGCTGCAGCAGCTTGGCAGAGATGGCCACGGAGTTGAAGAAGCAAAAGCCCCTGGGGACAAGGGACATCAGTGGAGGGGGTGGCCCTGGGCAGGGGGGTGGCCCTGGTGGGGGTCCCAGCCTGTCCCTGTACTCACATGGCCGTGGACTCCTCGGCGTGGTGGCCTGGGGGGCGGATGACAGCAAAGCCATTCTGGGGGACAGAGAGGGACAGGGGGATGTGTGTGTGACACAGAGACACGTGTGGCACTGGGGCACAACTGGGACAGAGGGACACTAACGGGACAGGGAGGGACACGGGTGGGACACAGAGGGATGTGTGTGACACAGATGTGTGTGGCATTGGAGCACAACTGGGACAGAGGGACACACTTGGGACAGGGAGGGACACGTGCAGGGAGGCAGAGTGACAATGACACATGCTCACCTTGACCTCTCCTGCGGCCACCTTGAAGGCCAGCTCGAGCAGGCAGCCCACGGCCGTGCGCACCGCGCTGGACGAGTGCAGCTCGTTCCACACCGTGTCACTGTCCACCTGCGGGGACACCGGGGGTCAGCGGGGCATGGCCACCCCGGGGACACCCCCAGCCCTGCCCCCAGACTCACCCCAATGCCCCCGCACGGCAGCACCGCGTACGTCTTCGGAGTGATGGGACCTGCGGGGTCAAGGAGTGATGGGGACAAGGGGACACAGGGATCCCGTGGGATAGGGGGACCTCTGAGCACCCCAAAGGATTGGGAACACCGGGGGACAGGGGGATCCCGTGGGATAAGGGGACCTCTGAGCACCCCAAAGGATTGGGAACACCGGGGGACAGGGGGATCCCACGGGAAAAGGACACCCTTGGGTACACCAAGGGATTGGGAACACCAGGGGACAAGGAGCCTGTGGGACAGGGGAACCCCAGGCACCCCAAGGGATGGGGAAACCCCAGGGGACAGGGGGATCCCATGGGACAGGACAAACCCCCCCATGGGACACGGACTGTCCTGGACACCCCAGGGGATGGGAACCTGCAGGGAACAGAGGGATCACAAGGAACAGGGCAGCAAGGTGACCCCAGCTCCAGAGAGGGGGGTCCCAGACATCGGGGGACCCCGAGCACCCACCCAGCAGCTTTTTGCTGTCCAGTTTCTGGCGGTTCAGCGGGCTGGTGCCGTAGAGCAGCGCGTGGTGCTCCGAGTGCACCGTCTGGATCTCCTCCAGCGTCGCCTTCCTGCCCCGGATGCGCTGGGAAGGGGCACAGGCTGAGCCCCCCGGGCTCCCCACGCTATCCTGAGCCCCCCCAGGACACGGGGAGCCCCCCCTCACCTCGCACTTGCCCAGCAGCCCCGTCTCCTGCAGCCGGGACCAGATGCTCTGGATGCGCCCGGCGTGCTCGGGGTGGATGGTGGTGTTCCCGCAGGTGCACTGGTGCTTCAGCATGAAGGTGTCGTACACCACACCTGGCACGGCACAGCTGGCACAGCTGGCACCCCGGGACACCCCCGGGCAGGGGCAGCCCCAGGGGGAAGGGGGGTCCCGGGGGATACAGGGATCCCTCAGGGTGTGGGGAACTCCAGGAGACAAAGGGAGTCCATGGGATTGAGGGACACCAGGCGCCCCTGGGTATTGGGAACCCCAGGGGAGAGAGGGATCCTATGGGGTAGGGGAACCCCAAAGGACAGAGGGATCCTATGGGGCAGGGGGGCCCCAGGACATTCCAAAGTATTGGGAACCCCAGGGGACGGGGGGATCCTATGGGGTAGGGGGTCCCAGGGGACAGGGGGATCCTATGGCATTGAGGGACCCCAGGACATTCTGAAGTATTGGGAACCCCAGGGGACAGGGGGATCCTATGGCACTGAGGGACCCTGGGACATTCCAAAATATTGGGAACCCCAGGGGTCAGGGGGATCCTATGGCACTGAGGGACCCTGGGACATGCCCAAATATTGGGAACCACAGGGGACAGAGGAATCCTATGGCATTGAGGGACCCTGGGACATTCCAAAGTATTGGGAACCCCAGGGGATAGGGAGATCCTGGAGCAGGGGGACCCCAGGACATTCCAAAGTATTGGGAACCCCAGGGGACAGAGGGATCCTATGGGGTAGGGGAGCCCCAGGGGACAGAGGGATCCTATGGGGTAGGGGAGCCCCAGGGGACAGAGGGATCCTATGGGGTAGGGGAGCCCCAGGGGACAGAGGGATCCTATGGGGTAGGGGAGCCCCGGGGCACCCCCAGGACTGGGCACCCCATGGAAGAAGGGAATCCTACAGCCCCACCACAGAATGAGCCCCTCGGGGTGGGGACACAGCCATCCCTGGCACCTCCCATGGGACAGGAGCCCCCCAGTCACAGAACCCCGGGTCACAGGGACCCCCCGAGCCCGCGGTGCCGTACCTGTGGTGAAGAGGTGCTTGGGGGGCCCCTCGGGCTGGGGGGGTTTGACGCTGGCCGGGGACGACTGGGTGCGGGCGAGGGCGGGGTGGGGCAGAGCCAGGACCCCCAGGGGGGGCGCGGGGAAGAGCTGCAGCGGCGCCTCGGGGTACACCTGGGGAGGGGGCGGTGTGAGTCATGGCAGGGGACTGGGGGGGGGTCACGGTGCGGGGGTGGCGGGGACAGGGGGACAGAGGGGGGGGATGAGTCACCGACCCTTGCGAGTCATCGCTGCGGCAGCGTCCCCAAAAATGGGGGAGGGGACACACCACAGGGCTGGGGGCAAGGGGTGCTCGTGCAAAGGGGTGCAGGGGGTGCTGGAGCTGGAGTTTGGGGGGGATGGAGGGAGCTGGGGGGGATTTGGGTGCCCCCCCAAAGTCTCACCTGCTTGTAGGTGACCCCCAGCTCAGTGACGTCGGGGTCCCCAGGGGCTTCGGCCTCGTCCCCGCTGTCACCCGGCTCCTGGCAGCCCTCGGGGTCCTGTGGCTGCTCTGGGGGGTCCCCAGCCTCTGGGGACACCAGGGCGAGGGGGGGGCCGAGGGGGGGGCCGGGGGGGCCTCTCTCTCCCGGGGGGGGCGATTGCTGCTCCGTCAGCTCCTCCTCCGTCTCCTCAGGGTGGGTGGGGGGCTGTCGTGCCAGCTCCGCCCCCTTGGGGAGCAGCTGGGGGGCACGGGGGTTAAATGACCCCCCCATACCCCGTGTCTGCCCCCTGCCCACCCCATGGCCTCCCTGTACCCCACAGCCACCCCACACACCTTTATCCAGCCCTTCCCCACCCCGTGCCTCAGTTTCCCCTGCTCGCACCGCCCCTCTCTGCTGCATTTTGGGGGTCAGTGCCCCCCCCCCATGCCCACCTTGGCCAGCTGGAGCTGCTGCTTGTCCAGGAAGTGCTGCTGGAGGGGGCCGTGGGGCAGTGCCTGGGGGCTCTGTGGCAGCGGCGAGGACTGCGTGCGGCTCAGCGGCCGGTGCCGCGGCAGCTTGCTCCCGCGGGGAGCCCCCGGCCGCTCCGCCGCCGCCACCAGCGGGGACTGCCCGTGCAGGGGCACTGCGGGGACACGGGGACACCGGGTCAGAGCCCCCAGAGCCACCCCGCCACCAGCGGGGACTGCCCGTGCAGGGGCACTGCGGGGACACGGGGACACCGGGTCAGAGCCACCCCGGAGCCAGCGGGGAACCGGGGAGAGCTGGGGAAGTGCGGGACAGACTCCGAGAACTGGGAAAGGGGGGAAGAAAGGGGGGTGAACTAGGCAGGACTGGGGGAAAAATGGGGGCAAACTGGGCAGGACTGGGGGGACACTGAGGGGGGGATCAGGGGGACACTGAGGGGACACTGAGGAGGGATCATGGGGACACTGAAGGGGGACCAGGGGGACACGGAGCAGGGCTCACCAGCAATGAGGGTGCTCTGCTGCCGCGCCTGCTCCAGCAGCAGCACGTGCTGCAGCAGGGACGGGGACCCGGCCGGGGTGTCCCCATCCAGGGCCACCCCCAGCAGGCAGCCCGGGATCGAGGATGTGCTCAGGAACTTCCCGGTGAGGGCGGCCCCGGGGCGCAGCGGGGACACCCCCGGGGGCACCCCCGGACGCTCGCCCTCCGCCTGTGGGGACAGCTTGGGGGACACCTGTGGGGACAGCAGTGCCACTGGGGTCCCCACATCACCCCAGGGCTGCCAGGTCCCTGTGCCACCCCTACATTCCTGCTGTAGGGTGCCAGGCCACCATGCCACCCCCCACTGTACCCCCATATCCCCTCCCCCATGGGGTTCCGTGTCCCAGTGCCACCTGCCACAGTGTCCCCATGTCCCCAGGGGGTCCCTCATGTTCCCTCTGTGGAGTTCCAGGTCCCCCTGCCACCCCTCGTGGGGTTCCCATGCCCCCCCCGTGGGGTGCCAAGTCCCAGTGCCACCCAGCCCAGGGTCCCCGTGCCCCCACTCACGGGGAGGTGGGCGCTGGTGACGGTGACAGTGGCCTGCAGCCCCAGGGACAGGTTGGGCAGCGACGGGGACGTGTAGAGGCTGAGCTGGGCCCCATCCAGGGCCAGGGCACGGGGCTGGGGCAGGAGCTGCTGTGGCACCACACGGCAAACGTGGCATCAGCACCCGCGGGGGACACGACGGGACAGACAGGACAGCAACACGTGTGGGGACAGGACAGGACAGACAGGACACCAACACGTGTGGGGACACGACAGGACAGGACACCAACAGGTGTGGGGACACAACAGGACAGACAGGACACCAACACGTGTGGGGACACGACACCAACACGTGTAGGGACACGACAGGACAGACAGGACACCAACACGTGTGGGGACACAACAGGACAGACAGGACACCAGCACGTGTGGGGACATGACAGGACAGACAGGACACCAACACGTGTGGGGACACAACAGGACAGACAGGACACCAGAACATGTGGGGACATGACAGACCACCAACACATGTGGGGACATGCCACCAACATGTGTGGGGGACACAACAGGACAGGCCACCAACACATATGGGAACATGACACCACTGACACGTGGGGACACGACATGCCACCAACACATGTGGGGACACGACACCATCAACACACGTGGGGACAGGCCACCAACACGCGTGGGGACAGGACACCACTGACACCCTGCCAGCCCCCTGCCCACACGCGTGTCCCTGTCCCCAGGCGTACCTCGCTGTGGATGTTGGGGACAGAGGCGGCCAGGCCATTGTGGGCACCGTGGGAGCTGTTGGGGGAGCTGGGCCCCGACCCGGGGGCACTGCTGCACACCGACGACACTGCGGGGGACACACGTGTCACACGGGCATGGGGACACTGCTCCGTGTCACACAGACACTGTGGGGGACACACGTGTCACACAGGCATGGGGACACTGCTCCGTGTCACACAGACACTGTGGGGGACACACGTGTCACACGGGCATGGGGACACTGCTCCGTGTCACACAAACACTGCAGGACACACACGTGTCACATGGGCATGGGGACACTGCTCCGTGTCACACAAACACTGCAGGACACACACGTGTCACATGGGCATGGGGACACTGCTCCGTGTCACACAGACACTGTGGGGGACACACGTGTCACACAGGCATGGGGACACTGCTCTGTGTCACACAGACACTGTGGGGGACACACGTGTCACACAGGCATGGGGACACTGCTCCGTGTCACACAGACACTGCAGGACACACACGTGTCACATGGGCATGGGGACACTGCTCCGTGTCACACAGACACTGTGGGGGACACACGTGTCACACAGGCATGGGGACACTGCTCCGTGTCACACAGACACTGTGGGGGACACACGTGTCACATGGGCATGGGGACACTGCTCCGTGTCACACAGACACTGTGGGGGACACACGTGTCACACAGGCATGGGGACACTGCTCCGTGTCACACAGACACTGTGGGGGACACACGTGTCACACAGGCATGGGGACACTGCTCCGTGTCACACAGACACTGCAGGACACACACGTGTCACATGGGTATGGGGACACTGCTCTGTGTCACATAGACACTGTGGGGGACACACGTGTCACATGGGCATGGGGACACTGTGGGGGACACGTGTCACACGGGCACGGGGACACTGCTCCCTGTCACACACAGACACTGCGGGACACACATGTGTCACATGGGCACAGGGACACTGCTCTGTGTCATACTGACAGTGCGGGACACTGCTCCATGTCACACAGGCATGGGGACACTGCTCCGTGTCACACACAGACACTGCAGGGGACACATGTGTCACATGGTTATGGGGACACTGCCCTGTGTCACACAGACACTGCAGGACATGCGTGTGGCACAAGGGCACAGGGATACTGCTCCGTGTCACGTGCTGTGTCACACCCCGACACTGCCCCATGTCACACAGACACATGTGTGTCACACGGGCACAGGGACACTGCCCTGTGTCACATTGCCACTGCCTCGTGTCACACAGGCACACTGCCCTGTGTCACACTGCCACTGCCCGGTGTCATACGGACACTGTGGGACACGCGTGTGTCACACGGGTACAGGGACACTGCCCTGTGTCACACCCTGACACTGCCCCATGTCACACAGACACTGTGGGACATGCGTGTGTGTCACACGGGCACAGGGACACCGCCCTGTGTCACACCCTGACACTGCCCCATGTCACACAGACACTGTGGGACATGCGTGTGTGTCACACGGGCATGGGGACACCGCCCTGTGTCACACCCTGACACTGCCACACTGTCACACAGCGTGTCACACCCTGACACCCCACACGTATCACACGTGTCACCCCAGCCGCAGGAGGCCACGGGGGCTCTGGGGAAGCCCTGGGTGGGCGAGCCCCAGCCCGTGTCCCCGCGGTGTCCCCAGTGTCCCCACGCACCGGTGATCTCCACGTGGCGCTTGCGAAAGGCGCTGAGCACGGAGCCGTCGCGGCGCCGCAGGAGGGGGCTGCTCCTCCGCTCCGCCACCTTCTGCTTCAGCCGCGACCGCACCTTCAGGTTGGGCTCCGACGCTGGGGACACAAAAGTGTCACCGGACTGTCACCGTCACCCCCCGCGGGTGTGGCACACCCCCACCCCGCCGCCACCCACCGGTTTTGCGGAGCGGGAAATCGTCCCGGCCGTCGTAGGTGCCGAGGAGGGGGAGCTTGTAGGACGGGGGGGTCCCCGGGCTGCCGGTCTGCGGGGGGGAACTCTGGTCCAATGAGGTGTGGTGAGCCCTGGAGAGGGGGGGAAGGTGGCAGAGACCCCGCTGGGACACCCGGGTCACCCCCACGGTGCCTCGGGGGGGGTCCTGTGGGGCTCGGGGGACACCTACCAACATTTGGGGTGCTGGGGGAGGGAATGGTTGGGGGGGCCAGGGCCCGGCTCCTTTGTCTTGCTGAGCAGGAATTCCTGGAGCTTCAGCTTCACCTCCGTGCTGGCGATGGCGCCTGGGGGCACGGGGGGGTCAGGGGGGCAGCACAGCCCTCCCTCCGGCCCCGCTGCACCCCCACATCCCGGCCTGGCCCCCCAGCTCACTGTCACGGCCCCGCTCCTTGGGGCGCAGGCTCTGGAGCTGCTCCAGGCGCTGCTGCTCCAGCTCCTGCCGCTCCCGCTGCCGCTGCTGCTCCAGCTCCTGCTGCCGCCGGGCTGCCAGGGCCTCCTGCTGCTGCTGCGGGGCGGGGGCACCGCCGTGGGACCCCCGGCACGGCCCCGGGCCCCCTCCTCACCCCCGGCCCCAAGGGGAGGTGCCCCATGGCGCTGGAACCCCCGGGGTCCCCGCAAGAGCTCCATCCCCCAACGGCTCCCTCACCCTCCCTCAGTGACACCCCACGGCTCCATCACTCCCAGTGTCCCCCCCAATGGCTCCATCACTCCCAGTGTCCCCCCCAATGGCTCCATCACTCCCAATATCCCACCCCATGGCTCCATCACTCCCAGTGTCCCCCCCAATGGCTCCATCAACCCCAATATCCCACCCCATGGCTCCATCAATCCCAACATTCCACCCCAATGGTTCCATCCACCCCAATATCCCCCCCCAATGGCTCCATCAACCCCAATATCCCACCCAATGGCTCCATCAACCCCAATACCCCACCCCATGGCTCCATCACCCCCATATTCCTCCCCCAGCAGCTCCATCCTCCCCAATACCCCTCCAAAAGCCCCATCTCCCCCCGAGACTGGTGACACCCCACATCTCCATCATCCCCAGTATCCCTCTCCCCAGTTCCATCCCCCGCGATGGGTAACACCCCCACGGCTCCCTCCCCCCAGATCCCCCCCACCCCACATTTCCAGCACCCCCAGCCATGCCCCCCACCCACCCACCTTGAGGTGCTTCTGGAGCTGGACCTGGTGCTGGCGGGTGAGGTGCTCGTGCTGCTTCTGGAACTCGGCGAAGAGCAGCTGCTTCTGGAGCTGCTGCTGCTGCTTCAGGGCCACCAGCTCCCGCTGCAGCTGCTGCTCCCGCGCCGCCGCCAGCCCCGCGTCCACCCCCGCCTCCGGCCCCGGCCCCTCCGGCCCCTCCGGCCCTGCCGGACACGCTGGGTCGGGGGGAAAAAGGGATGGGGACACCCCAGGAAGGATGGAGGGGGCTGGGAGGGGTTGAAGGGGCAGGTTTGGGGTGCTCCAGGGAGGAAGGGGGGAACTGAGAGTGGTTTGGGGGTGTCCCAGGGGTGATGCTGGGGAGGGGGGGGACTCATTGAAGGGGCGCTTTGGAGGTGTTCCAAGGATGGGGGGGGGCAGTGGCTGTTTGGGGTGGGCTCAGGGGCTGCTGGGGGGAGGGGGGGTGTCAAAGAAGCCCTCAGGGGTCTCCCCACAGCCCCATCCCCATGGATCAACCCTCACCTCAATTAACCCCCCCAAAAAACAAAAAACGGGGGAGGGGTGCCCCCACTCAATCCAAACCCCTCCATCTGCAGCACACACCGACCCCCCCCCCCCATCAAGCACCCCCGGGGGGCACAGACCCCCCCCTCCCCCGGCAGCGACGGATGGGACACGCAGGAGCGAAGGGGAGGGGGGGGGCCCACGCACACAGGAAGGCGGGGGCGGGGGGGGCACGCGGTGCATGTTAATGAGCGCCCCCAGCCCCCTCCACCTGGCGCGGCCGCACGTCGGGCACTGACGGGCACTGACGTGTCCCCGCGCGGACCCACGGACGTCACCGTGCACGGAGGTGGGACACAGACCCCCCCCCCACCATGGCCAGCCAGCCCCAACCCCCCCCCAGTTCCACAGAGCCCCCCAGAGAAGCAGCACCCCCATATCCCGACCACCCCCAGTCCCATCCAGCCCCCCCCAGCGCAGCCTCGGGGTTCAGCTCTCCCGTTGGGGGGGGGTGGGGGGTTATTTGGGGGTACTCCTGCTGCCCCCCGAACCTGCCCCCCCAGCCAGGGGTACCCAACGGACCCCGTGGGGTGTCGGGGTGCAATGGGGGGGGGTGCCAGCACCCAGCCCGTGGAGGGGGCAGCACTCGGGGGGGGTCCCGAGGTGCCAAGGGGGCACTTTGGGGTCAGTGGGGGCTCTGGGCTGGGGTCACACCCCCACCTGCGGCCCCCCTGAGAGACAGGGGTGTTTAACCCCTCGCTGCCCGTGGGCACAGTGGGGGTGTCCCATGGGATGGGGACACGGGAGGGGCCGGGGCAGCACCCCCAGGGCTGCAGCAGCTGTCCTTGCACACGCATTTGTGCAAGGGGGGGGCTCTCACTCTTACACACCTGAACACACTCGTGTTCAGCAGCTCCCCCCCCCCAACACCTGTGGGGGTTTGGGGCGGTGTCACCGGGTTTTGGGGGGCACGGGGAGCCGGCCCCACTCACCTGGGGCGGGCAGGGCAGCGTGCAGGGGGACACGGGGCAGCAGCTCCAGCGGGGGCTCACGGCCGGACCCCCCCTCTGCAGAGAGACACCCGGGACCCCCTGAACGGGCTGGGAACTGGGGGGGCCACGTGCACCCCCAAACCCAACCTCAGCTCCCCAAATCCCTCCTCGGTGGGTGGGGCCGGGGAGGCGCTGGCTGGTGGTCACAGAGCATCCCCGGTTTTTGGGGTGACGGGAGCAAACGCAGCCCCCCCATTACAGGCAGGGCAGGGCCGAAGGGCCCCCCCTCACCCACGCCCACCCCCCCCAATCCAGGCTATTCTCTCTGGCGCCTGGAAATAGCCGGCGCACGGGAGGAGCCGGCTATAAATAGGGAATTGTGCCGGGGGGGCCACGGCAGATCCCGGGAGGGGATGCGCTGTGTCCCTTCCCCCCCCCCGCCCCGAGACCCAGCTGCACCCCCGAACAACCCCGGGGGCTGGAGGGGCACGGGCTGCCCGGGCTGGGGGAGGCTGTGGGGGGACTGGGGTCCCCACGACCCCCCAGCTCCATCCCACCCCCCCCCCCATCCCCCTAATTGCCAGGGACGTTAATCCGCATCAGCGCTGCCGGAACCAAAGCTGGGATGTGCCGGGGGAGGGGGATTAACCCCACCTTGGGAACGTGGAGAAGGCAGAGGACCCCCCTCCCCACCCCACTCCAGACCCCCCGAGTGCCCCAACAGGAGCCCCCCAAGAGGGGCTGGGGGGCACAGCTGCCAGCTCAGCACATTTCCCGCCGGATCGGTGTCCCCACGTGGCTCTGCAGGGACAACCCGTGGGGAGGGGAGGGGGTGACACCGTGCTGAGGTGTGGAATCCCCCCTTTTTGGGGACGGGGACCCCCCCGGCGCCCCGGCCGTGTGTAACCCCCCCTCCGGCAGCGCCACGTTTATTTACCAGGCGTTAATCCCGAGCCAAGACTTTTAATAGCCGGGATATTTCTGGGACACCCCCCGCCCCCCCCGCTGCCCCCCCCCGGGGTGCTTTGGGGCTTGACGTCAGCCCGGCTATTTCTGGTGCTGCCAGCGGGCAGGAGGCCGCGGGAATGGGCCCGCCCGGCTCCCGGACCCCCTTCCCGGTGGTCGGACCCCAAGTCCCACTCCCAGACTCCTTTCCTGGCTCCCACGGCAGGGCAGAGGGGGGCCCCGGGCCGCGCAGCCCCTCCAAAGGAGGTGGCACACCTGGGGGACGGGGGGACCCTCAGGGGTGTTGGGGGGAGCCGTGGGGACCCCCAGGAACTCCGGGAGGGAAGGAGGGGAGTGAGAGGGCTGCGCCCCGGGATGGGACTGGTCCTCACAGGACCCCCAGTTCTGGGATGGGGCTGGGAAAAGGAGCCCTGGGGGGATCACGGAGCCCCCAGGGGCTGACTGGGGACCCCCAGGGGCTGACTGGGGACCGCTGAGCCCCCAGAGGTGGCCTCTGCCACATCCCCCATGGCCCCAGCCCTGCCGAGACCTCCCAACTGAGCACCCCCGAGGGGTCCCCAAATCCCCCCAGACAACCCCAAAGCCAAGGCCGGGAGGGGACCCCGAGGAAAGCGCCCGGGGATGGCAGCGGCGGCCCGGCCGTGTCCCCGTGCCACCGCGCCGCGTGCCAGCCCCGTGCCAGGCACGGCCGGGCGACGCTCCAGCCCCGCGGCCGCTCCAAAAATACCGGCGGGCGGCCCGGGGGGGCTGGGGACAGAGGGGACACACGCCCCCGTCCCCAAGCGGTGGCGAGTCCACCGCCACCGCCCCGGGCCTCAGTTTCCCCTGCAGAGGCCGCGGGTGCCGGCGCTGCCGCGTGTCCCCTCGGGGGGGACACCAGCGCGTCCAGATGTCGCCGGAGTTCCCCCCGGGATAATTACAGGGCGGCTCTGCCGGGAGCCAGCGGCAGCCGGGACAGCGCGGGCAAGGCCCTGGCAGTCACCACGGCTGGCTGTCCCCACGCGTGGCACCGCGGGCACCCCAGGGGGCCGCGGGGACCCGCCCCCGGTGGCATAAAGAGCCACGTGTGAGCCCTGCCACGACGGTGCCGAGAGCCGTGCCTCAGTTTCCCCTCCCAGCGGGAGGATGCCGCGGCCTGGGAACACCGGCAGGGGGGCGGTGGCACGGGCTGGGATAACCGGGGCAGGGGGTGGCCCTGGTGCCCCCATGGTGCCCGGGCACCCCCGTTTGGCACGGATGTGCCCCGCTGGGCAGAACGCTGCTGCAGCCCCCCAGCACCCCAATATCTGCTGGCTGCCACACTGGGGGTGGCACAGCGGGGACAGGGGACACGGCAGTGCCCAGGGACAGCGCCCGGCTCTCGCAGCGGTGCCCAGCGGGTGCAGCCCCCGCGGGCTCTCACCTGTGTCGCTCTGGGGGTCCATGGTGGCCCGCGGGTGCCGGGGGGGCTCGCAGAGGCGCGTGTCCGTCAGCGCCGGCCGGGGCACCGGGGCTGTGCCCGCGCCGCCCGGGAGCCCTGCGGGACCAAGCGCCTGTCAGCACCACGGGACCCCCAAAAGCTCCCCCCGCAACAAACGAGGGGGTCTGAGCCCGCACGAGCCCACCCAGAGCACCCACCCGGGGCAGGATGTGGCCCCCTCCCCTCCGGTGTTCCCCCAGGATAGGGAGGCCTGGGGGCACCCCCAGAAGGGACCTGGGGGTCGGCAGCATTACACAGAGCCCCGCAGAGGGGGAGCCCGGGGGCATAACGGGGAAGGACCCCCCGGCCGTGCCACCCCACGGGGACACGGATGGGACCCCCATAAGGACGCAGCTAGAGGGGGGACACACGCTGACCCCCCCCCCCCTCCGCGAGCTCCCCGCTGCTGCAACCCCCCCAAACCGAGGCGTCACCCCAAGATCGGGGTCTGGGGGCGTCACCCGCGAGGGCCACGCGGCGGGACGGACCCCACGGGGGGACACACGACACTCGCGCCGCGGGCAGCGCCGAGCCCGGCGCGGTGCAGCGGGGCCCCCCCGGCCCCCCCGGCCGCGCTGCGGAGCCGCCGCCGTGCCGGCGCACGGGCCCCCCGACACTGCGGGAGCCCCGAACCCGCAGGACCCCCGAGCGCACGGGGACCCCCTCCGCTGCACGGTGCACAGCCTATCGCACCGGGACCCCCAGCCGCACCGACCCCCCCGAACCGCACCGCACCCCCCGACCCGCGCCGGGACCGCTCATTGCAGGGCCCTGCCGAACCGCAGCGGGACCCCCAAAACTGCACGAGGCCCCTCCGGGATGCAGGGCCCCCCCATTGCACGGGCGCTCCCCGCATCGAGCCGCACCGGGACCCCGGCATGCACAGGAGCCCCCCACCCGCGCCGGGGTCCCTTCCTGCAGCGCCCGCACCGGATCGCGCCGGGACCCCCAGTGCAGCCCCCCCGACCCGCAGCGGGCCCCCCCACCGGAGCCCCTCCCCGAGCAAACCTGGACCCCCACCGCACCCCCTCCCGCGGTGCGCTCGGGTCCCGCTGCAGCCCCCCCGACCCGCGCAGGGCTCCCCCCGCTGCAGCCCCCCCAAACCCGCACGGGGGTCCCACTGCGGCCCCCCCGCTCCGCACGGCGCACAGCCCCGCACCCCGTGCCCCCCGAGCGCACCATGACCCCGCACCGAACCCCCCCCTCCCTCCACTGCACAGACCCCCCCCTCGCCCCGAACCGCACCGGACCTCCGGTATTGCAGCCCCCCCGCCGCCGCCGCACGGAGGCCCCCCAGGAACCGCACGGGGGTCCCGGACGCCGCGGAGCTCCCCCCGGCGCGGGTACCCCGCCCCGATGCGGCCGCCCCGGTGCCCCCCCGGTGCCGCCCGTACCTGGGGTCCCCCCGGTGCCGCCCGGCGCGCGCCCCGCCGCCCCCCCGCCTCCTCCTCCATCTTCGCCGCGCGGCCCCGCCCGCCCCGACAACAACATTCGGTGACGTCACTCCGGGTCACGTGACGGCGCCCGGCGCTAAAAATAGCCCCGCGCGCGCGGGCCCCCCCCTTAAAGGGGCGTGGCCTATCGAGAGGCGGAGCCTATCCGGGCCTTAAAGGGGCCGCGGAGCGAGTGAGCGTGAGGCGGTGTCGGTGCGGGATGGCCCGTGAGCGTGCAAGGGTGCACGGGTGTGTGAATGAGCGTGCCACGGCACGGGAATGTGAGCGTGCAAGGGCACTCAGGTGTGTGAATGAGCGTGCAAGGGCGCTTCGGTGTGTGAATGAGCGTGCAAGGGCGCACGGGTGTGTGAATGAGCATGCCACAGCACGGGAATGTGAGCGTGCAAGGGCACTCAGGTGTGTGACAGGTGACAGGCCCCGGCGCATACACACACACGTGTGCCACAGGCTGCTCTACTGCCGCACACACGCGTGTGCACGCCCAGGAGCTCGGTGTGCGACCGCTGCTGCACACAAGGGCGTGAACACGCACGTGGGGACACGCGTGTGCCGCAGGCCAGGCGGGAAACGCTCCTCAGGGCACACGCGTGCTCTGTGTGCAGCCAACGTCAGCCTGCCACACTCACGGGACACGGAGCACACGCGTGTGCAGGACACGCACGCACGCACACGCCTGAGCCCTTGCTCACGCGCGCGTGTGGGTGTAGCAGGCCCGGGTTGGGGAGGTCACTCAGCCTGTGCCGCGGGGACGTGCGGGATGAATCACGCCGGGCCGAGGCCGCGCTGAGTCACCGGCGGCGCCGCGGGGCCCGGCGGGTGACGCGGGGGCACACGCGTGTGCACATGTGCCACGCGCGGGGAAAGGGGGTGCGTGGCCCTTTAAGGGGCGCGGCCGCGCTTCCTGCCCGCCGCCAGGGGGCGCTCGGTGCCGCAGGGGAAGTTCCGCCCCTTCCCCGGGGGCCGCGGGTTCGAGTCCCGGCCCCGCCGCTTCCGCCTCCGGGGCCGGGCCGGGGTCGCGGCGCTGCCATGGTAACGGGGCCGGGGGGACGGGGGCGGTTTTGGGGTCCCCCGGGGGCGATCTGGGGTCTCCACGGAGGGCCCCACAAAGGGATCCCTGCGGGCCCCCGCGCGGTGAGGGGGTCCGGTCCGAGGTCCCCTCGGCGCCGTGTGAGGCCCTTCCGGGGCCCGGAGCGTCCCACGGCGGAGACCTCCGGGGCCCCCCAGGGCCTGCCGTGTCCCTCCCAGCCCCATTCTTCCCCTTTTCCCCGCAGTCCTGCCACTTCCAGAAGCTTTTTGGGACGGACGGGGAGCTGGAGGACGAGGTGAGGGACCCCCAATGGCCGAGGGGCGCTGCGCCCGGGCTGCCCGAGCTGCTGAGCCCGCGGGGCGAGTCTGGGGAGCGCACGGAGCCCTTTGCATCCCCGCTGTTTATTTCCCACAGGATTTCCTGTCCGCCGTGGAAGATGCAGAGAACCAGTTTGTGACCCCCGGGCATTCCTCACCCAGCGTCGTCCCAGTTCCTCCCAGTAAAGCCCATCCCAGTGATCCCCATCCCAGTAAAGCCCCCACCCTCCGGCCCCTCGCCGGGCAGGGCGAGGAGCATCCCGTGGGATTCCAGGCACCCCCATCGCGGGGGGCAGCCCCCCAGGATGAGCTGGACAATGACCTTTTCCTGGCTGCCTGCAGGGAGCTGGAGGGTCCCGAGGTGCCCGGTGGGGCCGGCGCTGCCCCGGTGCCCCCCAGGCACTGCAAGAATCCACCGTGGAAGTGCCCAGGGAAGGAGAACGCACAGGACTGTGGGGTCCCCAAAAAGCTGAGGGTGGGAGAGGAGCTGGTCCCTGGCTCCGGGGGGCTGCAGGACAGGCAGGGCCCCCTCCCCAGTCCCAAACTGGTGCTGCGTCCCAGCGCGGCCGGTGCCTGTGCCCCCAGACCCCCCCCTTCCACGGGAGAGCCGGGAAGCTCCGGAGGCTCCATCCCTGCTCCGGGGGCTCCGTGCCTGAGGCCTGTCCAAGCACCCCTAGCAAGGAGCAGCTCCTCGGTGCCCTGGACCCCCCCAGCACAGAGCTGCCCCCAGCCCCGGCTGCCCCCCAGACCCCCATCGGGTCCCCCCAGCTTCCCAAACCCCCCAGTGGCTCCCAACGCTCCCGGCCCCCCCAATGCCCCTGTGGTCACCAATCACCTGGTGCAGCTGGTGACAGCAGCCAGCAAAGCTCCCAGGGGAGCCCCCCGAGCCCCCGGGCGCAGGGAGAGCCGGCGCTTCCCAGGGCCCGCCGGGATCCTGCCCCAGCAGGTGGGTGGGCATGGGGCTGGGGGGGAGACCGGGCAGGGATGAGGGTGGGGATGGGGACAGCGTGGGACCGAGGTGAGGATGGGATAGGGACAGCATGGGAAACAGCTCAGGATGGGATGGGGATGGGGATGGGGTCAGGAATGCAGTGGGATGGGATAGGGACAGCACGGGAACCAGGTAAGGATGGGATGGGGATGGGGTCAGGAATGCAGTGGGATGGGATAGGATGGGAATGGGGGTGGGATGTGGGCTGGGATGGGAACAACTGATGAAGCCAGGCAGATCCCTGGACATCTCTCCCTGTCCCACAAGCACTCTGGGAAGCTGCTGGAGGAGATCCTGGTGTCTGCTCCCCAGACTCCTGCTCACGGGGCTGTGGCGAAGCCGCGCGCTCAGGTAACCCCCCCCCCCACCCCTGCTCAGGCAGATCCCAGTGGGAATCCCCCAGTGGGATGCTGGGTGGGGAGGGAGCCCCTGGGGCTCTGTGACCATGCATGTCCCTGACTCCAGGCGCTGCCCAGCTCCCCGCTGCCCACCGAGGAGGATTTCGGGAAGGGGCCCTGGATGGCCATGAAGACGGAGCTGGGGCTGGATGAGAGGGACCCCAGCTGCTTCCTCCACACCTACAGCGTGGTCATGGTGCTCCGCAAGGTGAGGGCGGCCCAGGATTCAGCTTCCTGCTCTTCCTCACCCCTTGGATCTTCTTTTAGGGCTGGGAATCTCTGGGGAGGGGGCTGAGCTGAGCTGAGCACAGACATCCATGAGTGACGAGGGCTGTAGAATCCTGGAATACCCCACAGGGGAAGGGACCCACGGGGTTCAACTCCCAGCCCTGCCCAAGTTTACCCCAAAATCCCCGTTGTGCTGTGCAGGCAGCCCTGAAGCAGCTCCCAAAAAATAAAGTCCCCAGCATGGCTGTGATGATCAAGACCCTGACCAGGAGCAGCGCCGGCGCTGGCGCCGTGTTCAGGGACCCCACAGGTGAGTGGGGCAGTGCCTGTGCCCTGGGGGTACCTGTGCCATGGGGGTACCTGTGCCCTGGGGTACCTGTGCCTGGTGGTACCTGTGCCCTGGGGGTACCTGTGCCTGGTGGTACCTGTGCCCTGGCGTACCTGTGCCCGGTGGGGTTCTGGTGGTACCTGTGCCATGGGGGTACCTGTGCCAGGTGGGGTTCTGGTGGTACCTGTGCCCCCATGGTACCTGTGCCTGGTGGTACCTGTGCCCAGTGGGGTTCTGGTGGTACCTGTGCCACTGTGGTACCTTTGCCCAGTAGTACCTGTGCCCGGTGAGGCTCCATCCTGTCGCCCCCGGGGCTCAGGGATGCCGTGCTCATTCCCAGGGGAGATGCAGGGCACTGTGCACCGGCTGCTGCTGGAGCAGAGGCAGAGCGAGCTCCGGGCCGGCTCCGTGCTGCTCCTGAGGCAGGTGAGGAGAGCTGGGGGGGCTCCTTATCCCAGCCCAGTGGGGTCTGATCCCAGGGGAATGCGGGGTGGGGGATTGGGGTGGTGATACAGCACATCACCTGTCCCATTCCCAACCCCATTCAACCCTGGAACTGGGAATTTAAACATTAGAATAAGAGGATAAGAGGAACCAGTGCATATGGTACATCCCTGTTCCCATTCCATAGCACCCTGGAATATAAATAATAATAATAACTACAAAAAAAGGATCTCCCACAGTTTTGCACTTCAGATTTTTCTCAACTCTTGCTAAAATTTCACCCTTCACCCCAAGATTTCCATAAATGGAGCACTGTAACTTGGGGGTTTATCCAGGAGCTGGCTCTGCCCCCTCTGTCTGCTCTCTCTGCAGGTCGGGGTCTTCTCCCCCTCCCACCGCAACCACTACCTCAACGTGACCCCCACCAACCTCCTCCGGATCTTCCCACCTGAGCCTGAGGGCTGCTCCCCCCGGCAGGTGAGGGGGGGACACCACTGGTGGCCCTGGGGGGCTGCTGGGACTCCCAGGGGGGTCTGAGCTATGGGGACCCCCAAGAGGAAGGGGGAGGGCTGGATAAATCCCCCAGTTATTCATCCCCACTTGGTTTTGCAGGTGCCTGCCCAGGCTGAGCTGACCCCAGACCCCCCTGCACAGCCCACCTGGGGTGTCCCTGTTCCTGAGGACTGGGGACAGTCGAGGACAAGTGGACACAGTGCAGAGCAGCGTCCTGGGGGCTTCTCCCTGTGCCCACCGAGCTCTGATCCCAGCTGGGAAGAGCCGGTGGGAGCTGATGGATGTGACATGGGTGAGTCAGACCCACTGTGGGCAGGGAGGAAAAGCTCTCTGCCCTGTGGAAAGCAGAGCCTGGTTCCCAACCTGAACAATTCCATGATCACAAACACACAAAACTCACATCCTGCTGTGCCCTGCAGATGACCTGGACGGGCTCCTGGGAGAGCTGCCCGAGGATTTCTTCTCAGCCCCAGCTCAGGTTGACTGTGGCTGAGCCCAGCAGAGGGTGACGGTGCCGAGGAGCAGGTGACACACCTGCCACCCACCCAGCTGCCTCTCCCTCTTCGTGTCCGTGGTGTTTGTTGTGGAGCTGAGAGCTGGGGAGGCCCCGGGGGGGAAGTGGCCTCAGCACTGTCCCCACTGCTTGGGGCACACGGGCCCCTCTCACTCCCAAACCTGCATTAAAGGGCTGTTTTGTTTCTGCATCACCTGTGTCCTCGTGTGTCACCCCTCTGTCCCTTCCCGGGGGTCCCTGCTCCCCCTGGGTGGGAGGAGCCGTCCCCCCAGGATCTCACAGCCCCACAGGATCGGGGGGTCCCCAGATCCCTCCCCATGGGACGTCCCCACCTCGCACCCACCAACAGGTTAAACTGCCCTGCACCCCGTGACTCTGTTTACCAGCAGGAGTTATTTATAGGGCCTCTAGCTCTGGGATTTGATTCCACATCCGTGTGTGGGGCACAGCCCTATTAATAACCCCCCAAGGCGCCGGCTCACTGTCCGCGGAGCCCCCCCTGCCCTCCGGGGCTCCCATGGCCCACGAGACGTTCGCCTTCAGCCCCTCTGCGCTGCGCTCGCTGCGGCTGCAGCGGGAGCTGCTGGAGCGGGACGATCGCCGCCGGGCGCTGGCCCGGGAATCGGCCGAGCGCCGCCTCCTGCCCGGGACCCCCCGCTTGCCCCCGAGCCCCCCCCGGCGGCTCCAGTTCTGCCGCGACCCCGCCGTGCACAACGCCCTCTACGCCGGGGACCTGCGCCGCGTCCAGAGCATCTTCAAGGACGAGGACAGCGCGAATCTGGTGTTGGAGACGGTCAGCGAGGAGCTGGTGTGGTCACCGGAGCAGGGTACGGGGCTGCGGGTGCGACTGGGGGTCCTTCCTTTCTTCTCCCTTCCCCCTTCCTTCCCGTTCCCCCTGCACACAGGTGGGGGGCCAGGAAAAGGGGTGCAGCTCCAGGTGGGCTGGGGGGAGCAGGGCCGGCTGCTCCGGTTCGTGGGGGGAGCCTGGGGCGGGGTGGGTGCCCCACGCAGGGCATCCCCGCGGTGCCCACTGCTCCCCCCACTCCGGCAGGGCTGTGGGTGGGTGGGTGCGTGTTAAAGGGGGTCCAGCGGGGCGTGGGTTATCCGGCAGCCCCCGCTGACCCCCGCAGGGCTGTGGGTGCTGAGCCCCCGCCAGCAGCACACCTCCGCCCTGCGCATCGCCGCCGCCCGCGGCTACGAGGACTGCGCCCGGCACCTGCTGCTGCGGGGGGCGGCCGTGGACGCCGTGGTGGGGGGCCGGGCCCCCCTGCACGACAGCGCGGCCGCCCCCCACCCCAACTGCGCCCGCTTGCTCCTGGCCTTCGGCGCCGACCCCAACGTGCTGAGCGCCGACGGCTCGGCCCCGCTGCACCTCTGCACCGCGCCCCACAGCCTCAGGTACAGCTCACCTGCGGCGGGGTCCGGCCAGGGTGGGGTTCATCTGCAGGAGAGGCCCCGCCCATGAAATCGTCGCTCCTGCCCCAACCATGCAATCTGGGAGCCAGGGGCCTGTGGGGTGTCCTGGGGGTGTCCCATGGGTGACAGGTCTGTCCAGGGTGTCCCTGGGGGTGTCCCTTGGGAGCCAGGCCTCTCCAGTATGTCCTGAGGATGTCCCTAGGGATGTCCCATGGGAACCACATCTCCCTGGCATATCCTGGTCGAGTCCCATGGGTACCACGTCTCTCCAAAGTGTCCCCTCACCTTCTCCACCCTTTCTGCAGGTGTGCGGAGCTGCTGCTGGCTCACGGGGCGCAGGTGAACCTGGGCACCCGTGACCGGCAGGTGACAGCCCTGCACGTAGCGGCGCGCCAGGGGCTGGTGGCCCACGTGGAGCTGTACCTGCACCACGGCGCCGACCCCTCCCGGCGCACCCACCAGGGCGAGACCCCCCTGAACGCGGCGGCGGCGGCGGCCGAGCGCCCCGAGGACGCCGAGCGCTTCCTGCGCGTGGCCGAGCGGCTGCTGGCGGCCGGCGCCGAGCCCGGGGCCGCGGGGCGCAAGGGCCACACGCCGCTGCACAACGCCTGTGCCAACGGGCAGTCCGCGCTGGCCCGGCTGCTGCTGCGACACGGCGCCGACGCCACCGTCCCCAACGGCGCCGGGGACACCCCCATGGACTGCGCCCTGCGCGCCGTGCGCGAGTATCGCCAGCAGCGGCCCGAGGAGACCCTCACCCTCCTGCTGGACCACGGCGCCCTCCCCGCGCACCCCAAGGTGGGGCACGGGGGTGCCGGGGGGCACGGGGAGGTGGCGGTGGCGGGGTCACGCCCCGGTGACACGGCTCTGCCGGCAGATGCTCAGGCTGTGCTGCCAGCACCCGCCGGCGCTGGAGGTGATGCTCAACGCCTACGACCGCGTTCCCCCCACCGACGGCTGGGTGGAGGCCGTGCCCCCCGAGCTGTGGGAGGTAACGGGGTGTCCTGGGGGGTCCTGGGGTGTCCCCGTGTCCCCAGCCCACTGAGTCCCTGTCCCCCACGCAGGAGCACCAGGAGTTCTATGCCTCGGCCGTGGGCATGGCGGGACGGCCGCGGCGGCTGCAGCACCTGGCGCGTGTGGCCATCCGGCGTCACCTGGGCGCCCGCTGCCGCGCCGCTGTCCCCAGGCTGGCACTGCCACCCCCACTGCGCCGCTACCTCCAGCTGTCCATCGAGGGTCTCATCTCCTGAGGGCACTCCATGTGTCCCTGCTGGTGTCCCCTCCATGTCCCCCACCGGTGTTCTCTTGCTGTGCCCCCCCCCCGCCCCGTGCCCTGGTGTCAATAAAGGACAAGGCAGAGGTGGCCCTTGA
Organism: Fringilla coelebs; assembly: GCF_963513975.1. Taxonomy (NCBI): domain Eukaryota; kingdom Metazoa; phylum Chordata; class Aves; order Passeriformes; family Fringillidae; genus Fringilla; species Fringilla coelebs. The sequence goes on from NC_140053.1 coordinate 1,472,670, forward strand.
GGCGTCTTTGTCCCTGTGGGACCAGGGTGGGCAATGGCAGCTGCTCTGGGGACAGGGGACTGTGGGGACAGTGGATGACGGGGGACAGAGCCAGTGGGTCACAGGTGGCAGGGAGGGGACAGACGGGCCCTGGCGGATGTGGGGACCGTGGAGGGGGTGACAGCGCGGCCGGGGGGGGGCCGGTCCCGGTCAGGCCCCGTTGGGGGGGTGGGTTTCAGCCCGGGGGTTCCCACGGTGCTCCCGAGGCCCCGCCCCGCCATTGCCGTGACTCCGCCCCCAGCAGACCCCGCCTCCCGTCACAGTCCCGCCCACGAACAGCCCCGCCCACTCCGGGGGGGCGTGTTATTGGCTCCGCCCCGCTGGTCACGCCTACTGGGCGCGGCCGTGACGTCACACCGCGCGCCCGCCGCCCGCTCCCGCCCCCTGGCGGCGGCGCGCTGTGACGTGGCGCTTCCGGCGCGGGCGGCGGCGGCGGGAGGCGGTGAGTGGGGGGGGGGCACCGGGACCCCCGGGATGGCGGGGACACCCCGGGACCGCGGGGATGACAGGGACACACCGGCACCCCCGGGGCTGGTACGGACCCCCGGGATACACGGGCACCGCTAGCGACACACCGGGACCCCCGGGGACGGGCAGGGATTTCCCCGGTTCCTCCCGCCCCGCCGTCCCCGGGCCCCGCTGACCGCATCGCTCTGCTCCGTCCAGGTCGGGGATGGCCTGACCCTGCCCCGCTGGGCACCGAGGGGCTGCGGGACCCTCCGGCACCCCCGGGACCCTCCGCCGGGCCCGGTGAGGTGAGCGCCGCGCTGCCGGTTCGGTGTTTCGGGAGCGAGGAGGAAAACCCGCAGCGAGGAGCTCCCGTCCCTGCGGTCTCCGGGCACCGGGAGCAGCGCCGGGGTCTGTTCTGAGCCCGAAGGCGGCACCGGGGCCGTCCCGGGGGTCCCCGTTGCCGCCGCACAGCTCGGTCACACCGGGCACCGCGAGGGGGTCGCGGAGATGGAGCCCCCGGCCGCCCCGCTCATCCCGGGGGTGGGGGACGAGGTGACGCTGGTGGCCGGGGTGGCCGTGCTGGCGCTGGCGCTGGTGCTGGCCTGGCTGTCCACGTACGTGGCCGAGGGCAGCAGCCAGCTCCTGGGCACCGGGGACGCGGCCGTCATCCGCCTCGGGCCCCTGCCGCCCTACGCGGGGCCCGCGGGGGCGGCCGAGGCCCCGGAGCCCCCCGGGAGCCCCGAAAGCGCGGAGGAGAAAGCGGAGGAGGAAGGGGGGGCGGCGGCGCGGGGGGACAGCGGGAGCCGCCCCGATGCCGGCCTGGACGCGCGGAGCTTGGCCCGGGGCCCCGCCGAGCCCGGTGCCCCCGGGGCGGGGGACGCGTGCCCCGGCCTCATCAAGATCCGCCTCAAGTTCCTCAACGATACCGAGGAGGTGGCGGTGGCCCGGCCCGAGGACACCGTGGGGATTCTCAAGAGGTGAGGCCCGGGTGCGCAGCCCCCTCCCACGGGCCGGGGGAGGGCTTTTATCCCTCCCGCGGTGCCGAAAATACCGGGGCTGTGGGCTTAAAACAAGGAGTTTGAAAGAGGCGGCGGTGGCACGGTGGCAGTGCCACCGCTGTCCCCTCCCCGTTACAGCGTGGGGGGGTTCCCACCCCGGGGGGGTCCCTGAAGCTGTCTCTGCCGCCTCCAACCCTCCCCTCTTCTCGCAGCAAATACTTCCCGGGCCAGGAGAGCCAGATGAAGCTCATCTACCGCGGGCAGCTGCTGCAGGACCAGGCGCGGACGCTGCGCTCGCTCCGCATCACCGACAACTGTGTCATCCACTGCCACCGCTCCCGGGGGGCCAGCGCGGCCACCCCCGCCCTGCCCGAGCCCGGCCCCGCCGGCCCCGCGGCCCCGGGGCTGCCGCTGGGCGGGGGGACCCTGATGGTCCCCACGGTGATGGTGGTGCTGGCGCTGGGCTGGTATTTCCGCATCAACTACCGGCAGCTCTTCACGGCCCCGGCCACCGTGTCCCTGATCGGTGTCACCGTCCTGGTCACCTTCCTGGCCTTCGGGGTGTACGGACAGGCGGGATGAGGGGGAAGGAGCCGGGGAGGCACCGCGGTGTCCCTGTCCCCGCACTGTGACGGGAGCCAGCACGGTGGCAGCTCAGCGCCTACGTCCCAGCCTTGCTGCCGGACTTTACCCCCCAACAAGGGGCTGTGCCCCCCCTCAAACCCCACTGCCCCTGCCCAGCTCCAGCGAGTGGGACAGCGCTGGAACGGGCCGTGGCTTCTTCCCAAGGACTTTTTAATGCAAATAAAGGGTGTCAAGTCTCCCCAGTGGTTGCCTTCCTGCCCTGGGGCTGCTCTCCTACCCACTGACACCGCTGGGGGGGTCATAAAAACAAACCCGGCCCCACCCGTGGTGAATGGAGTGGGGGGAAGGGGGAGTAAAGGCCCTGTTTAATTAACGAGGCGTAATTAATGCCAGGGATACCAAGTCAAGATGCAGTTTTATTTACAGGGGCAGCCACAACCCACTCACGGGACACACAGACCTCACAAGGGCTCAGTTCCCCTGCGGGGGGGGAAACGCAGAAACACCGGGGGGGGGGGGTGGGTGAGGACACTGACCTGGGGGGGGGTCACAGGGCACACTGAGCCCCCCAAGCCCCACTGCACCCCTTGGACCCCAAATTGCAGCGCCTCTCCCACAGCTGAAGGGTCTCAGGCTGCTTCCCCCCCACAGCCCCAGCTTGCCTTGCCCCCCCCCGGGCAGTTTGGGGTGGTCCCCCATGTTTTTGGGTGCCCACAGCCCCGTCCTCGGGCCCCGGGGCACGCGAAGGCCAGCTTGGCATGCTCCGGTGGCCCGACCTGCCCAGCACCAAAGCCAGGAGGGAGCACACGGGGGTCCCTATGCAGGGGGGAGGGGGGGGGCTGCAGCATTCTGAGGTGCCCGGGGCTCTGCAGGACCCCCCCAGCCCAGCCTTTAGCAGCAGTTTGAAAACAATAGTGAATCCAGAGTCAGAGCACCATAATGTGTGAGTCCCAGCGAGAGGACAAGCCACGGCACCGGGCTGGGGGGACAGACACAGCTCCAGCCCGGGGACACGTGGCCAGATGGAGGTCAGACAGCCATGGGGGGGACAGCAGAGGGGATGGAGCCAACACTGTCCCCCAGCACAGCCCCTGCGATGGAGAACAGCTCTGGGGAGGGGATCCCAGGACAGGGGGGTGAGCTGGATCCAGCCAGAGGGACCTGTCCCCCCCGGCCCGCACAGCGGGGTGCTGGTCCCGGCCCCCCAAACAAAAGCAGAGCCTGTGGGGGTCCCCCCTGATCCCCCGACTGCAGCAGCAGGTCCCCAGGCACGCGTGGAGGGCACACAGAGCTGCCCTGGGGACACCAGGAGTGGGGGGCTCTGCACTAAAGCTGGGCTGGGCTTCGCCCCCACCCAGTTCTGCTCCATTCCCAGCTCCACCCCAGATGTCCCTGGCAGGATGGGGTCCCCCCCCCAAACAGTTTGGCACAGGGATGGTCACAGCAACTCCCCCCACCCCCAGACCCACCCCCAAACAGCCCCAAAGATGAAGGATGCAGCATGCAGCCCCCTGTGACCCCTTGTGTGGGCACTGCCAGGCCCTCAAGACCCCCAACAGCTGAATGCACGCACAGCTGAACAGATTTGGGGGTGAGAGGTACTCCCTTGTCCTCTGAGTGGCAAAGGCCCCCTCCAGTGTGACCCCCTCCCCCTCCTGAGCCAGCCCGACCGGCGAGTGCCAGCCCAGGGCAGGGAGGGGGGCAGCCCCAGAGTGGGGGCTCACCCCAAAACCCCAGGGCAGGGGGGATTCACAACCCCCTGACCAAGACCCAGACCTGCCCAGGGTGCCCAGGTGCCCCCCACCCCACTGGGGTAAGTGAGGAGCGGGTATGGGGGGGCACAGCTGGCTTTGGGGGGTGCTGGGAGGGAAGGGGGGGCTGTACCCCCACATCTGAGGGTGACACCCCAACGGGAGCCCCACATACAAAAACTGTCACAAAATAAATAGAGGCACTGGGGCAGGGGGGGAGGAAGGGGGGCACTAACGGGGGCTCCCCAAATCCAGCCCCACTCCAGCAACAGCTGAGTCCTCTGTGCCCCGGTACCTACGTTGTGTCTGGCCCGGGGGGTGCCTGGGGGCTGTCCTGGCCCCTGTCCGTCCCTCTGTCTGTCCTGCCCCTCCCCAGCTCAGCGGGGCTCAGTTGTTGATGTCATCATAGATGCTGGGGGTGTGGGGGGCGGGGGGCTTGGGCTTCTTCTTCTTGCTGGAGCCGAGCCCTGGGGCGCCACTCACCAGCCCCAGGTGGGGCTTCTTCTTCTTGGTCTTGCGGGACTCGGAGTTGTTTGTACCTAGGGAGGGGAGAAAGGGAAGAAATGGGGGTGTCAGGGAGGAGATGAGCCCCAAAACAGAGCGGATGATGCCCAACTCTGCTCAACACCCAAGAAAATGGGTGCTCCTGCCCCTCCCAAGTGGGGGACAAGGTGCTCCAGGCTCTGGAGTCATGGTGTGTTCAACCCCTCTTGTTCTGGGGACAGGCCAGAACAGCCAGTTTTGCCCCCACAGAGGGATCTGTGCCTCGGGATTTGCCCCTCAGAGGGGTCTCTGCCACAGAGTTTGCCCCCCAGCCCCTGAACACTCACTGGCTTTGGAGGAGGCAGAGTCGGAGGGGGAGATGTCGGAGGAGCCGTCCCACTGCAGGCGGCTCATGAGGGCCTGGCTCTCGGCCACCTCGAAGCTGTCGTTCTCCACACTGCCCTCGGCCTCGGGCAGGGACCTGGGCACAGGGGTTACAGAGGGCAGGTGGGGACAGAGCCCCCCCAAATGCCAGGGGGATGCCCAGGGGCTCGGCCCAGCCCCCACCACCCTGCTGGGCTGCAAATCCCAACCCCAGCCCTGGGCTCCCACCCCCTGCAGGCCTCCCCAGGGCTGTCCCTTTCCCAGCCCCACCTGAGCCCCCAGTCCCTGTTCCACAGGACTTTGGGGACCCCGATCTGCACCCACTTACGCGGAGGGGCCAAGGAGGTAAACCCGGACTGCCCTGCGCTGCTCATCCGTGTGCTGGGGACACCGCAGGGACCTGGGGGCGAGACACGGCACTGAGATGGGCCTTCCCCCCTCCCATGGGCATGTGGGCATGTTGGGGACCCCGGGGAAGCCCCCCAGAGTGAACAGGGCCAGGCCAGGCCACCCTCACCTGGTGCACATCTTCTTGGTGTGTTCGGAGATGACCCCGCATTGCTGGGGAGGGAAGGGACAGGTGAGTTTGGGGGGCACAGGTGAGTGACCCCTGGGCTGTGCTGCACCATCACAGCCCTGGGGCCCTCCAGGCTCTCAGTGCTCAGTCCCAGACAAAGCAGCCACTGCCCCATGATCAGGACCTGCTGCACATCCCCATTCCCAGCCTGGAAACCAGCCCCAGTGGGATGGAGCCCAGCTGGGAGAGACCCCTGGGGTCTCACCCGCTGTGGTGCCCTCCTGCCCAGCTGGGAGCTCCCCCCTGTCCCCATCCCCTCACCGTGGTGAGCAGCGTCCGCAGCTCCTCGGGGCCCAGCGTCTCGTAGTTGATGCCAGCCGAGTTGCTGTACTGGGGGGGCAGAGAGCCGGCTCAGGGCTGGGGGGACCCTCCTGGGGGGCAACATGGCCCCTGGGGAGGCAAAGCAGGGACTGGCAGCCATCTGCCCCCATCCCAGGCTCACCTTGAAGGGATCGGGGTTCCCGCCGATCTCGCCTGGGAGGGAGGAAAGGTGAGGGGGGGTCCTACCCCCAGCATGGCCCTGCCTGGGACCCCAGGACCCCCTCCCACCACCACCCCCCACAAGCCCCACCCATCCCAAATACCCCAGCCCTACACGTGCCCAGCCCATCCAAGCCCCGCCCCAGATCGATGCCCCGCCCCAAAGGTGTGAGCCCCCTCCCCAATTTTTTAGCCCCACCCCCTCACCATTTTTGTGTTTCAGGGACTTGGACCTGCGGGGCGAGTTGGGGTTCTGCAACGAGAGGGGGGTGTTGGGGGTCTCCTGTGTCCTCCCCGCGCCCCCCACCCTTCCCTGCACCCCTCACCTTATCTGATTTCCTCTTCTTTGCTGTGGGGAAAGACAGAAAAGAAAGATTTGACTTTTTCCAGTGCATGCAGCCCCAAGCCCAGAGCCACTGCAGCCTCTCCAGGGCTGGGACCACCACCCACCGCTGCTCTCCCCCTACACACCCACCCAGGACTGGGGTTCAGGGGACATGGGGCAGGCAGGATGTGTCCCCCACCCCTCAGGACACCAGGGACCCCTCCCCACCTTTCTTCTCAGAGCCATAGGACCAGTCATTGTCATTGATGTCATCATTGTCCTCCTGGTCACTCTCCGACTTGTTCAGGTTGTTGCTGCTCGCAATCCTGAGTGGGGAGGGGAAGGAGATCATGGCTGGGGTCTGCCCCATGTCCTCCACAGAACCCCAGCATCCATCCCATGCCCCCTGGTACCCTCCCATCCTCCCCTGCACCCAGGGATCCAGACAGGAGTCCCCAGCAGCCACTGAGGCAGGGGGGACAGAAGACCCAGGGGGGACACAGGACACAGGGGAGACACAGGACCCAGGAGGGACAGAGGACCCAGGAGGGACAGAGGACCCAGGGTTCCCAGCTCCTTTTCCCAGGAGGGATAAACTGGCAGGGAGGAACAAGAGGAGCTCCAGGGTGAACCAAGCTGGGCATCCACAGGATGGAAAACGAGGACTGGGGAGACCCAGACTTGGCCGAATTCGCTCCTCAGAGCTGGAACCCACAGCACCCCAGGGTGAGACAGGCAGCCGGGCCCTGGTGCCTGGGTTTCCCCGGGGGCAGGCAGCCCCACCTGCGGTTGGCGATGCGGCTGCTGTTGCGGCCCATGCCCAGGCACTTCTCCAGGTGAGGGGCGAAGCGCGAGGCGGCGATGCTGCGGCTGCAGTTGGGGCACACGCACTCCTTGTTCTTCCACTGGTTGTACACCTGCCCAAAGATGTCCACGCCCGGCTGGTCCACGATCTCTGCGGGGGGATAGCCTCAGCCCCTGCCCTGAGACCCCCCATTTGCTCTGGGGGGGGTCTCTGGGGGTGCCAGACCCTCCCCACAGTCTCAGCAGGGCTTGGGGGAGCTGAAATCAGTGGCAGTGCTGCCGGGGGTCTCTACCACCTCCCACTCGAGGTCCCAGCACCACGTTTTGGGGTTCAGTGTCCCACCATTTACCCCTTTGGGACAGTCTGGTCACTGTTGGGGGGACATTTGGGTGTTGAATCACCGTCAGCAGCTCTCAAACCCAAATCCCTGTGTGTGGGGACCACCAATCCCTCAGAGAGCAAGGGCCTGGCTGTGTCCCTGTCACCAGTGTCATCCTGACCCCAGGGGAACTCGGGGGGCTCACCAAAGTCCTTCATACTGTCGGGGTCCGTGTCATCCAGGAAGAAGTACCCACACTTGACAGCCCGGTGCACCTCGAAGCAGAGCCCCAGGCAGGCATCCTCCACCAGCTCCGTGTAGATCTCGTGTGCGATGGCCTGGGGGCCCGGGGGGGGGGCTGTTAGGGATGGGAGGGACACACAGACGCCCCAGGGGACAGACAGACCCCCCGAGGGGGCAGCTCACCTCCAGTTTGCTGTTATCCAGGCCAGACAAAGACATATCCTCCATTTTCATTTGCAGCTGCTTGCGGAGAAGTCACGCCGAACGCTCATAGCACGGGACACGGGGGGGCTGGGGGCACGGGGGGGTCTCACTGGCACCTCAACCCTCACCTGCAGACTCCTCCCAACCCCCTTCCCAGCCAAAACCCCACTGGGATGTCCCCAAGATGCACTCTGGGGGGATCCCCAAGAGAAAGAGTCCTGGGGTAAAACCCTCCAGGAGTGAAGTGAGGGGGCTCGGGGGTCTCCCAGCTGGGCATGACCCTCCCCAGCCTGGCATGGATCTCTCCCAGGTTAGTGGGGGACACTGGCTGACAAGGGTGGGATGTCCCCCACTGTCCCCCCACCCCTCAGACCAGCCTGGATGTGCCTGGCCTTCAGGGAGGTGTCGAACCCCCTCCAGGAGCCCCACCTCACCCCCACATTGTCTCAGGACTGTAGGCGAGAACAGGGGACTTGGGGTGTCCCCAAACTGTCCCCTCCCACAGCAGGTGGGTTTTGCTGCATCACCCTCCTTTGCAGCAGATAGAGGGGGGACAGGGCAGGGAGGGGAGCACCGTGTGCCCCCCCAAAATAGGGCCTGGCCTCTCCCCAGTGGGAGTCTAAAGACCCCAAAGTCATGGTCAGACACCCCCAGCACCCGTCGGTGCTGACCAGTGGAACCCCTGATTGTCACGGACCTGGGGGGACTCTGCCCAGCCACTGGGATAGGGGGTCTCCACGCCCCGCTACACACCCCAATCCTACTGATCCAAGGATTTCTTCCTTCCACAACAGAAAGAGGAAACAGGGGCTGGAATTGGCTCAGCCCCCCCAAGCTGAGGCAGAAAAGACAGGGGGAGAAGGGGGGGCTCAGTGGGTCTCCCAGGGGGCTGGGGGGGCCAGGGAGGGTCTCAGGGGCTCTCAGGATCAAGGCAAGGGGGTAGGGAATGAGGGGTCTCAGGCCTGGGGGTCCAGGGACGGTCCTGGCAGCTCTCAGGAGAGGAGGGCGGGGAGACAGACAGGAAAGGGGGGTTAAGGGCAGCTCAGGGGGGTCTCTCACCAGTCTGGGGGAGACAAGGGAGGGCCCCGGAGCTCTCGGGAGTGGACGGAAAAACAGGAAAATGGGGGGGGGGAGGGAGATCTCAGGGCCGGGGGAGTCTCACATAGAGCTGGGGGGCCCAGTGAGGGTAGTGGGGACTCTCAGGAATCGGGGGGGCAGGAAAGGGAGGAGAAGGGGATCTCAGGAGTCCCCAACAGGCCTGGGGGGCCCTCGAGAGGGCCCTGGGGGCCCTCAGGTAGAGAGCGAGGCGGGGGGAAGAGGAAGGGCCGGCTCAGGAGCTGGGGATCCCGGGGAAGGTCCCGGGGCCTCTCGGACGGGGGGTGGGAGGGCCCAGGCGGGGCGGTCCCGGGGAGGGTCCCGGGGCTGATCCCGGGCGGATCGCGGGGTCCCCGAGCGCCGATGGGGAGGTCCCGAGGCGCCCCGGGGCGGGGTCAGCAGGCCGCTCTCCGGTGCGGCGGGGCCCTACGGGCGGGCAGGGCCCGGAGGGCGGGAGCTCCGGGCCGGGATGGGCGGGTCGGGCGGTCACTCACCGGCGCGGAGGGTCCGCCGGGGCCGGGGCGGGGCCGGGTCAGCGCCCCCCGCCGCTCCGGCGCGGGGCCCGGCGGCGACTCGCCATGGTCGGGGCCGGTGCGGGGCCGGTGCGGGGCCGTGCCGAGCGGACGGAGCGGCCGGGCCGGGCCTGGCGGTGCCTCCGCCCGGCGGCGGCGGCGGCCCAGGGGGGTGAGGGGGGTGAGGGAGGGGCGGGGCGGCGCGCCCGGCGCGCGCACAGCCCGGCCCCGCCCCCGCTGCTACGGGCCAATGGGGAGGCGCCGTCAGGGGCCGCGGCCAATGGGAGGAGCCGGAGCCGCCGCCGCCGCGCGGGGCCTCGTCAGAGTCACGGGGGAGGGGCGGGGCGGGGCAAAGGGGGCGGAGCCAAAATGGGCGGGGCGGTGGGGGCGGGGTCTGAAGGGGCGGGGCTCAGCGCTCCCCCCTCGGCAGGGACCCCGCGCCCCCCGAACCCCCGGAGCCTCGGCAGGGACCCCCGAACACCCGGAACCCCCGGACCCCCGACCCTCACCCCTACAGCCCCCACTGAGAGGTCCCGGTGACATTTCAGATCCACGGATGCCCCCTGATCCCAAGCTGCAAATCCCAGTGGCACAGAGCCCCCAAAAATGAGCCCTAGGGGTTCCCTCCCCCAGTGAATCCCCCCCAGGGGGATCCCACAGGAAGGAGGAAGAACACTCCTCACGCTTGTCCTTTTTTTTTTTTTTTCCTAAAGTTTTATTTTTTTATAGTAATGACATGAGAACAGAAACATTATTTTTCACTTTATTATACAAAAAAAAAAAAAAAAAGAGAAAAAAAAAGGAAAAACAAAAAACCCCAAAAAACTCAAAAATAAAACCAAAACAAAACAAATGAACCAAAACCCCAAGCAAACCGGGAAACCGGGGATGCAACCCCCGCGTCCCGCTCAGCCGTACAAATTCCGAGTCGGGATTATTATTATTTTTCTTTTTTTTTTTTCCTTTTTTTTTTTGTCTTTTTTTTAAACCTACAAAAACACTCTTTAAATATTAGAAAAAAAAGATGATTTTTTTTTTTTGGTGTTTTTTTGCCTTTTTTTTTTTTTTTTTTTTTAACGTAATTCACAAGAACTTCCATCTAAAGGATCCCGGGATTTTGTGGCAGTGCCAAAATGCACTCAGGAATTCTCTTGCAGCGCAAACGTCTTTCCCCCCCCCTCCCAAATTGTCGGCGCTGTAAGAATTTTTCTTTTTTATTATTTCATTTTTTTTACCTTTTTTTTTTTTAACAGAAAAAAAGGTGGGGGAATAAAAGGTGGGGTTGAATTTTTTTTTTTGTCTTTTTTTTTGTACTAAAAACACATCCACTAAAACACGACAGTGCTGGGTACATTCAGCAGAAAAAAAGGGATTGGGGGAGGGGGGTTCCCCTTAGGGGATTTTGGGGGGGGCGGCAATTAAAAATTGGGATGAAAATGAAAGGAAAATCCCAAATGGATTGGGGTAAGTGGGAGGGGGAAGCAGAGGGACGGACAGATGGACATTGAGGGGGGGAAGACACCATCTGGGTTCTCTTGGGGGCCCCGGTCCCGGGGGGACTCGGGGGGATTGTCCGTGCGGGAGCACCCGGCTTCACCCCCTTCCCCCACCTTTGGGGGTAGTTTGCCCAAAATGGTGTTTTTTCAGCCCAAACTGAGGCAAGGACAGGGGGTGCTGCCCCCACCTTCCCCTCAGTACTGGGGGGGTCCCCAATGTCTTTGCAGGAGGGTGGATTTGGGGTGCTGAGAGCAGCAAACAAACCTGGGGGGCGTTACAGAGCTGGGGGGTAGGGACCCCTCAGAACCCAAAATCTGCAGCGTGGCCCCCCCCTGCTGCCCCCACAGCTTTGGGAGATTTGGGTGAAGAGAGAAACCCCCCCAGGCCACCCATCCCCTTCTCTGGGGCTCCCCAAATCCTGTCCTCCAGCCCAGCTCCTCTCCAGGGACAGGATTGGGGGCGGGGGGGGGAGGGGGGCAGAAGTAACAAATCTTGAGCCCCCCCCAATTAGAGTGGGGGTCTGGGGGGAGGTCCCCAATGACACTGGGTGGGTTTTTGGGGGGTGGCACGGGGTGGGGACAGAACCCTGCAGGGAGGTGCCGTGGGATTGCTGGTGCTCATGTCTGCTTAAAAAAAGGGGGGGGCTCTGCCAGGCCCCCCCATGCACCCACCCCGGTCCCCGCGGCCCCATCCCCTCCCAGGAGGGGGCATTGACCCCCCAAAATAAACCCAAACCACACCAAAATTTACAGCATGGCCCGGGGGGGGAGTGAGCCTCTCCAGAGGGGACATGAACTGGTGTTAACTGGAGTTAACTGGGGCAAGGGGAGCTCTGGTCCCCCCCCAGGATTTGGAAGGAAGGGAGAGGAGCAGCTTCACCAGAGACAGAGAGGAAAATGTGGAGGTGGGGAAGGAGAGCAGGGAAAAAGGGGGAAATGAAAAATAAAAGATGGATCTTTCTTGTTTTATAAAAAGGAAAAAAAACAAAAACAACAACAAAAAAAATTAAAATAAAATACAACGGCACAACAACCACCGACAACAGAGCGGGGGGGGGGGAACCCCGCGCCCCCCCTTGGTCACGCTGAGCTGCCAGGGGCGGCCCCGGTGCCCCCCCACACACGCTCGGTGCCCCCCCCACACGCTCGGTGCCCCCCCCACACACTCACACGCTCTCACACACACCCACACCCCCCCCACCCCCCCGGGGACACGCGGGTCACCGTCCCTGGCCGGCGCTCCCAAGTGCCGTGGATGTGGAGTTCCCGGGCAGCTCCCGGGGCAGCTTCCAGACTGTACAAGGTTTTTTGAGGGGTGGGGAGGACCCCCAAGATGCTGGGGGTGCGCAGAGGGCAGGGGGGGCTGCGAGGAGGCATTGTCCCATCGGCTGAGTCCTGAGCCCCTCGGCTCATGCTCCGCGCCCGCTGCCGGAGGGGCTGCGCAGCCAGGGGATTTTCTTCCCATTTCTGGGTTTTTTAATAAAAAAAAAGGTGGGGGGGGGGTGTTGTTGGTTTGTTTGTTTGTTTGTTTGTTTTCCTGTGTGTTTTTCTTCTCTTTCTAGAAAGTCCAGAGCTGGTAGCGAGGGGGTTATGGGGATAGGGATGGAGAGACACCCCCCTGGAAAGAATGAAATTCCAAAAAAAAAATCGCTTCCCCTCGGGAGTAAAGCGGGGGGCAGGGGTGGGGGGCTCTCTCCTCGCCCCCCAGCCTGGGGGAAGCAGCCCCTGATCCCCCTCCGTAGTGTGAGCTCGGCGGAGGGGTCCCCCCGGCCCCCGCTCCCCGCGCTGGGGGTCCCACGGGGGGGCAGGAGGAAGAGGAGGAAGGATTTTGAGGAGCTGCAGGGGGGATTTGGGACCGAAACCGAGAAACCAAACGACGTTACAAAGAGCTTGGCCGATCAGTTGGAATCGGAGTCGGAGGAGTCCCCCGAGGAGGAGGAGGAACTGCTGCTGCCCTCTGAGTCGTTGTCATCCTCGTCCTCATCATCCTCATCCTCATCATCCTCGTCGTTCTGGGAGGAGGGTGGCAGAGAGGAGGGAGATCAGGGCAGGGTTAGTCCATTGTCACCTCCTTGTCCCCTGCTCACCCTCCCTGCAGGGGTGACCCCCACCCTCCCATCCCTGCCCCCAGGGGTCTGGAGGAGGAGGAGGAGGAGGGACACGGGCAGGAGCCAGGAGTGAGTTAGCGAGGGCTCAGCTCGGGGTGCCGGGGGGACGTGCCGGAGCAGCGCGCGGGGGTCCTGCCCTCACCTCTGCCACTGCCTTGCTACACGATCCGAGGGAGGCTACCCGACCCGCCTCGGGCCTCAGTTTCCCCCCTCTAAAGCCAGGGAAGGAAGAGGCGTGAGCTGAGACCAGCGAGGGGGTGGAAACACCTCACCTGTCCGGTGGCGAGCACAAGGCACGGACACGGTTTCTGCCCCCAGCGCCATCCAGCATAGTCTGATTTCAGTTGCACCGGTGTAAAGCTTTGACTCTGGTGACTTACTCGGCATTCACACTGGCGCAAACGGAGCCGAGACCAGACTCAGTATCTCCACCAGGAAAAAGACAGGAGATTTTTCTCTGCTCACTGGGGGCTCTGCACACCCCCCCGCACCTCTAGGTTCCCGAGGCTGCTCCTGACTACGCCCCGCGGCTGCTCCTCGTGCCCTTCCCGGGAACTCCGGGGGGATCCTGCTCCCCTTCTTCTCCCCACGTCCCCCTGCTTCCCGGGGGGGCTCCTCTGCCACGGATCTATCTGAGCCCGGCTGCAGGTGCCCCCCAGCCCCGGGGGAGGGTGAGGGGGGCCCTGTGCCCTCCCCGTGCCACGGCCTCACCTCGTCCCCGTCCTCGCTCTCCTCCTCGCTGCTGGACTCCGAGGAGTCGCCGCCTTCCTCTGACGAGTCACCGTTGTCATCATCGTCATCCTCATCTTCATCATCATCTTCCTCCTCCTCTTCTTCCTCGTCATCGTCCTCTGACTCCTGTGGGTCAGGAGGGGCTCGGTGAGTACCTGGACCTCCACACCCATGGGTGCAGCTCCCACCCCATCCCTGACAATTCCCCTTTGGGTTCCTCCAGCCATTGAGCAGATCAGGTGATTCCCTACCCCAGACCTCGCTGGGAGCCTTTCCCCATTTACACTGAGAATTGCACCAAAAAGGGTCCCAGAGCAGGTACCGTGGTGAAAATCTGACCTGGATGGGTTCTGAGCAGGGATTTGGGGAAAGTTTATGGTTTTGAGGACAGGGCAGGCAGCTGGAAGCACAAAGGATGCCTCAGACAAGGGGTGTGGGTCCCCCCTGACACACTCCCCAGGGAGGGATGGGTGGCCCCATGGGGCTGTTGTGACTCACCGACTTGGACTGCATCGTTGGCTTCATCTTGGGGTTGGGACCCCGGATCTTCCCTATGCTCTTGCGTTTCTGTGGGAACAAAACAGAGCCTTTTAGGGCTCATGTTCAGCTCCTTCCCAGTGTCCAGCCCAGAGGAAATCCCACTGCTGAGCTGCCATGGGGACAAATCCCCACTGGAGGGGCTCTCTGGAGTGTGACGCGTCCAAACCTCACCCAGGACTGATCCTGCCCAGTCCCAAGCTCCTGGTAACCCCATCCCACTCCCAAACTCCTGGGATCCCAGCACAGCAGTGCCATGTGGATACTCACGTTGGAAATGTGTTCCTTGTATGCAGCCCGCTCCTGGGGCGAGAGGCTCTGTGGGGACAGGGACACAGTCAGGAATAGGAGGGCATGGAACAGAATGGGGGATGGAGCAGGGAAGGGCTCTAGCACAGGGCACAGCCTGGTCACGTATGTAACTTTTATCCTTTAAAGTTACAAAATGTCAAAAAATGGTCCTGAGGTGGTGGTTTCCGGAGGAGGGGTGGGAACAGAGACCATGCCAAACATCATTCCCAAAACCAAGGGATCCCAGTCTCCCACCAGGCGTCGGGATCCAGCACTCACCTTGAGCCAGATGTCGAGGTGCACCTTGTACTGTTTCTGCTGCTCCTCTGCCAGTTTTTTGTAGTGGTCCTTCTGGCCCTGGGAGATGCGCTGCCAGCGGCTGCCGATCTCCACCATGCGCTCCTTCAGCGGGAGGTGGTTCAGCTCCCCGTTGGACAGGAGCTCCTGGGAGAACTTCTGGTAACCGTTCCTGCACGGGAGAGCGCAGGGACCGGGCTGGGACAGGGGGCACAGACAACTCAGGTGCCCGTAACCCCTGTCCAGCCACACCAGGGTCCAACCCACCCTCCCTCCTCTTGTTCCAGGCCCTTCCCACTTGCACAGCCAGACCAAATTTTTCACACCCCCGGTACTCACATTGGGGGTTTCTTCGGCTCTCCCTGGAATTTCATTTTCTTGGTGGAGTTGGTGGAGCACGGAGGGGCCCGCATCTCACTCAGCTCCCTCTGAGCCACAGGAGAGAGAGGGTCAGGGAGAGGGGCAGTGCTGGCTAAGGGACACGGTGAGGGGCAGGACAGGGCAGAGACCCACCTCGTATCGCTTCTGATCCTCCGCTGCCTTCTTGATCCACATCAGCTTCTCTTTCTTCTCCATGTTGTTCCAAGTGGCCTCCATGGCCTTCAGTGCTTTGCCCCGGTCGTTCTGTGGGACAGAACCACCACGATGCATCAGGTGCACCCAAAAACCCTGGGACACTGGGGTGCTGCTGCTGGGGCACTGCTCCCTCTGGGACTCCCATCCTCCCCATGGCTCTCAGCCCAAACCCACATGTGAGAACCAGAGAGAAATTCCTGGGGATTCCTGCTGGTGGGAGTGATGATCACACCTCCAGCCCCTTTCCCAGCCTGCTCCTCACCTTGAAACGAGCCAGGTAGTCCCCGATGACGCTCTGTTGCCAGATCTCCTCAGCAGTTTTGGGAGACTCGGGCAGCTTCCCGCGCTCCTCCTTATCCGAGCCGTGCTTCTTCTCCGACTGTGCCTTCATCGCCGCCTCTCGTGCCTTGTACTTGGCCTGGGCAGGGGGCACGGGGTGAGGGGGCACGGCTGGGACACAGCCCCCAACACCAGAGGGACACTGGAGCTCCCCCAGCACTGCCCCCACAGTAGCACTGACAGCCCCCAACCCCATCTCGGGACTCCCCCCATCAGGAAAATAACCAAAGCCTTAAAACTGAGGTTAAGGCCCCTCTGAGGTTTCTTTATCTGGTGAGTTTTGACCCCCCAGGTGATGAGAGGGGGAGGCACAGCCAGTGCTGACATTGGCACCTGCGTGACAGGTCACTGAGATGCTCCAGGGGATGTCTGTACCCCGTGGTGCAGGACAAGGACAGGAGCACCCCCTGCCCTGCCCGAGATGCCCACAGGAGCAGTGGAGATGGAGATGGAGGAGGAATAGAGCGATTGTACCCACCTTCTTCTTCTCGGAGAGGTCGTTCCACATGCGGGCCAGGAGCCGGGTCAGCTCGCTCTCTGACAGCTCCGGCCGCTCCTCCTGCAGCTGCTTCCGCTTCTCCTCCGAGAAGATGAACATGGCTGAGATCGGCCGCTTGGGCTTTTCTGAGCTGGCCTGAGGGGCACACAGGGCTGTGAGGGGGCGAGCCCATGCAGGGACCACAGCCCCCAAAGCCCCTTGAGACGCACAACCCCATCCCAAGGCTCTGGCAGGTGCTGCCGCATCCCTCCCGGGGCTGCTCCCACCTTGCCGGTCTCTGGTGAGGATTTTTTGGATGCAGGACTCGTTGCCCCTTTCCGGTTGCTGCCCAGCATCTTCTCCTCGCCCAGCACCCGCTGCTGCTCCTCCTCGGGCAGGCTCTGGGTGGCACAGGAGAAGAGACATCGTTAGACAGCCCAGTGCTAATGAGACCTTGAGGCAATTGGGGAATAGGAACTCTGAGGAAGGGGAATTAATATTAATACACTTGGGTATCCTGATCCACATCCTGTCCCAGTCAGGACCAGCATTTGGAACTGCACATGTACAGACTGGGGGTCCCCACGCTGTCACCCCCTATCTGGGCAGCGTCCCTCTCCCCCAGCTCAGCCATTTCTCAGTGAAAGCAGGTGGGCAGGTGCCTGGGTCCAGGCACACCCCTGGGTTTTCCACCCCGTGGCCCTGCAGCCGCAGCCGGGGCTGTGTCACATCCGCCAGGGGACGGGGACGATGCTGGGGTGGCCTCAGTGCAGCTCCCCCGCCCACGCCCCACAAGGGAAGGAAGTGAGAGGCTGCACAGCCACAGCCACTGAACAGCCTCCCCTCCAGCTCCAGTCCTCTGCTCACCCCAGCTCCCCTCCCAGCTGGGGGCCCACCCTCACCTCCCAGTGCCCAACTGGAAGACACCAGGTCAGGCATTAGGACAGACCGAAGGTCAAGGCTGTGTTCAACCACCTGCACAGCACTCACAGCTGGGCCCAGGCACGTTTTGGGGGAGCAGAGAGGGCACCTCCCCATTTGAGTCATCCCAGTCCCTGGGCAGAGTTCCCCATTCCCAAATTTGGGATCTCCAGCACCTGATGGCTGAGCACCCCCTCATCACTCACCTCCAGGAAGCGGAGCAGCTCGATCTCGTAATCTTTCTTTTTCTGGAAGGAGACGGACACATGTGGTTACACAGAGATCCCTCACTCCATCTCTGCCCCCTGCAGCCCCTGACCCAGCCCCAGCCCCTTGGCAACAGCACCCTCCACCTGGACCATCTGTTTGTCCCACACAGGAGACAGGATCAAGGGAGGTGACCGAGGACCTCAGGGAGAATCAGTGATGCACACCAGCACAGGGACTGAGGAAAGGTGAGGGCTTTGTTTCCAGGGATATTTGTAGCCCAGACTCTGCACTGCTGCCCACCTGCTTCTTCCCCTACCTGCCCATCCTCAGCCACTCACCTGGTCACACTTTTTGTGGTAGGCGTCCTTTTCCTTCTGAGAGAGCAGCTTCCACTGCTGGCTGCACAGCACCATCCGCTCTGTGCTGGGCACGTCTTTCATGTTGGCCATCAGCTCTGCACAGTACAGGGAGTAGCTATTCCTGAAAAACCCACGGAGGGACCCAATGTTAGGGAAAACTTGCCCCTGTGCAGCTGGCTCGGTGCAAAAACCTCCCCAAAACCTCCCAGCTAGGTTGCACCAGGCAAGGAAGTAAAGTGCCTGTGTTTTAGGGCAGCTGGGTGCTGGATCACCCCCTAAAAGCCAGAGAGAGTATCACTGTAAACCTCACTCAGATTCTCCCCAAAATGTGTATTTGATGTACACTTAAGGACTGGTTTAAAGGGATCATCACAGAATCATGTAGTCTTTAAGGCTGGAAAAGCCTTCTAAGATCATTAGTCCAACCATGAACTAACACTGCCAAGGCCACCACTAAACCACGTCCTCAAGTGCCACATCCACGCTTTTTGAACACTTCCAGGGATGGTGACTCCACCACTGCCCTGGGCAGCCTGTTCCCAGGCTTGACTGTGAAGAAATGTGTCCTATAAACCTATAAATGTGTCTGTGATCCCAGAAGTTATCTGAGCTTCCCAAGCCCAGCAGAGTCCAGTTTCCTCTCTGGCAAGAACCAGCATCCACTCAGGCCGTGGCTCCAGGAGGGACAGGACTCACGGGGGGGGCTTTGTGGGTCGTCCGTCGAACTTGTCCTTGAGCTGCCGCTCGGCCTTGGTGAGGGTGGAGCGGGTGATTCCCTCCTCGCTGATGTTCAGCTCCGGGTGCTTCTGGATGTAATCCCGCATGATCTCCTGTGGGAACGGAGAGGGGTCAGAGGGGCTGCCACCCCCGCCTGCTGGGCCCGGAGGAGGAGGAGAGAGAAGCCAACCATTGCCCTAATCCTGTGCCTGGGGATGCTGCTGTTTGCCTTGCACACGGCTGGAGAGGCAGGGCTCAGACTCACTAGGGACCTGCCAGGACCTGCCTGAATCCCCACGCTGGCTATCGGGAGAGGCCCCGCAGGGCTGGGATGCAGAGTGGCTCGGAGTGAATGTTGGGACGAGTGTGGAGGGGACCGGGTGAGGCTGCTCCCTACCTCGTACTCCTTCCGCTGTTCCAGGGCCTTATGAATCCATTTCAGCCTCTTTTTATCCGAGAGTTGAGACCACTGCTTGCCCAGCGACTCTTTCACCTCCTTCGTGGTGGCCTGAAAACCCAAAGCCAGAGGTGAGGGCAGAGGGGTAAAATCCAAAAAAAAAAGAGGGATGAAAAAATATGAAAAAATGGCAAAAAAAATGGCGTGGCCTGGTGGGGCCTGACAGCACCCAGCATGGGGTGGCTGGGAGCCGTGGGGGTGTGTGGGAGTGGGGGGCATGGCCAGAGGTGGATGTCTGTGCTGGAATCCTTTCCTGCCCTGACTCAGGCTGTGGTCACCCCTTCCTGGCAAAAAATGGGGGCTGGATCCCTGAGCCTCTTCCAGGTGTGCAGAGCCCCTCCTTACCTCGGTCCAGGCTCCGGGAGCTCCTAGCGGTGTCCTCCATCCCGACCCCCTGAAATGCTTCTCTCCCTTCCCCCTCCTGCCCCCAGCAGCGGGGTCCAGGACCCCCCAGCACTCACACTCGCACTCACTCCCACCCACCGTACTCACATCTGGACGCACTTTCAAGTAGATCTTCTTCTCGTGGTTGTACCACAGCTGCTGGGGGGTCTTGGGCTTTTCGGGGACGTCGGATTTCTTGGCGTTCTGGATGAGATCCGGGTGGTCTTCCCTTCAGCAGGCAGGGAGGTGGGGAAGGGAGAGCGTCAGGGAGGTGGCAGTGGCAAGGAGAGCACCCCTAACCTCACTGCAGGGCAGAGCCTCCATGGGCTCAGGGGCTGGGGGGTCCCCAAAAAGAGCGAGAGGGTTTTAGGAGAGATTTAAGCTTGTCTCTCCTTGGGGAGCATTTGGCTACAGCCATCCCTGGGCTCGGCTGCAATGCTGAAGCTACAGCAGGTCATTGGGAATGCCAAGGATCCACTGGATCACAGCAATCACATCCAAGGGGAAGGTCTGGAGTGACAGGGGGGACACTTCAGCTTTCATCAGTGCTGGTGACAGGGCTCTTGTTCCCACCTCACAGACCCTGACCCCCAGAGCATGGCTGGTCCTCCACTCTCCCCCTCATCCAGTCTCCCAGCTGGAGGGTTGCTCTCAGACACCTTTTCCTTGTTCTCTTTTTGCTGAATTCCCCCTTCTCTTCACGCCAAAAGCCCATCAGTGGGCTCTATGAGCTATGCACAGGAGTGCAATCTGGATCTGCCTGGAGGGGTCTGGGAAATATGGGGAGGGCTGCCTGCTCACCTGAACCTTGCCAAGTTCCTCTCAAACTCCTGCTTCTCTCGCTGGAAGTCCTGGATGTATTTCATCTGGGGACACAAAGCCACCACAGAGGTGGAGAGGGACGTCAGCACCAGGGAACAGGCAGGAAGATAATCCCTACTGACCTGGCTGGGTATCCCACCACCCCAAGAGGGACTCAAGGGCTCCCCAGCCCACGGAATGGTCCTGCAGAGGGTTTCCAGCCTGCCAAAGACTCAGCAGCTGGCATCTCCCCTCTCTGTGTATCCCAGCAGCTCTGGGAAAAGGCACAGCATGACCTTGGGCCTTGGACTTTTCCTGGACACCCCAGAGTTAAAGCTGGGCCCCCCAAAGCCCTGCCCAGGCTCTGGCATCTCCAGGTGGGCAGATCTCTGCTCCCAGCCTCTCCCAGAGCCTGTCCCTGTGTCCCTCACCCGGACAGGGTGGCACAGTGGGGCGTGAGCCTTAACCCCTTTAAACACAGATCCACCCAGTGGCAAAGCCACCATCCAGGTCCGTCGGGAAGAGACGGACCAACGGACAGACGCAACTGGCCTCCACCCCAGGGATCCTGGGAACCAGGACAGGAAAAGCCAAGGAAGTCTTACAGGTCTGACAGGACTAAACAAACACCTGGCTTCTCCCATTGAGAGCCCTAACTGGAGCTCTGCTGGTTTTACTGGAAGAGCTGAGCAGAGCCCAGCACAGAGAGGCACATGGTGGGAAGGGGCTTGCTGAACCCACCCCCCCCATACCTTTTTCTTCTCGGGAAGCTCCTTGTATTTTTTGGACAGGATCTTGGTGAGATCCAGGTTGCTCATTTCGGGGTGAAGCTTGGCGTATTTGGCTCGCTTCTCCATGAAGAAGCGGAAATAGGGAGTCAGGGGCTTCTTGGGGAAGTCGGGGTGTTTCTGGGGAGACAGCAGAGTGGAGGACACTGAGCATGGAGCTGGCAGCACCACTGGGGCACAGCCTAACCCATGGCTCCCCAGACTTGGGGACTGCCTCCATCCATCCCTGCTGGTGATCCAGGCACAGCAGGCAAGGAGGGGGAAACTGCTGGGAATGAGGACTCCCCAAGAAACTACAACATCCCATGGTTGGGAACCTTGGGAGCGGCCTCCAGCCAATCCAGAGCTGTCAGCACAGAGCAAGAGGGGACACTGGGGCAGGAGGAGGGGATGGGACCCAGCTCCCAGGGATGGACCATTGGCTGCCCCAGGGCCACCCAGCTGAAAGCACCCGCAGGCCAGGAATAGGACAGTAGCTCCCAGCCCCTCTGGAGCTAAACTTGGATGCAGGCTGCCAGCAGTACAGCCAGCCATATTAAATGTACCCGGGAGTTGGCCCAGGCCCAGCGCCACAGCCTCCGGAGCCTTGGGCAGCCGGACACCAGGATTAGGGGCACTGAGGTGCCTGCAGGGGCTCCCACAGTGGAGCCACGTGGATCTGAGGTGGCACAGGGACAACAGAACCACATCCTGGGGAAGTGTGAGGTCACCCCTTAGGGATTGAGCCTAATTCCTGCCCAATACCTTGAGCTTTTTGCCTTTGTAAGGATTCTTCACATGCTCTTCAGCGTCCATAATGAGCTCTGTGAGGGTCCGGAATTTCCTCACCTGTGCAGGAAATGAAGAGACAAAGACTTGAATAGGGGACAGGGCAGATCCTCAGCATAGCAGAAAGCCACTGGGTTTTGTAATGCCCCCCCAAAAATGACTGATCTCAGCCCCTCTGAGAGGGTCACAGCTCTGACAGCAGTGGGATAGTGCTGGCACCAATGGCCGAAGGCTCTGGGCACTCAGCTTGGACCATTCCAACGGCCCCAGGAATGTCAGGAGGACACTTGGACCCTGCCACAATGCCCCCAGGAAGCCCCAGTGGTATCAATTACCTCATTAGAGATTTCCATCCACTTCATCTTGCACATCTCCCCTGAGAAGTCCTTGAAAGCCACTTTTTCCCAATCCAGGTGGGACTCAGTGGTTTTGAACTTGCTCCCGTCGTTGGAGGGCAGGTTATTCTTCATGCACTCCAGGAGGGTCAGCATGTCCTCCTGCGACCAGCGGTCTGAGCAGTGAGAAACAGGATCAGCCAAGGGCAGGAAGACTTTTCCCTTCCCTTTCCTTCCCTTCCCAGCAGGACACTGGGACTACAGCTCCCGGCGTGCCGCTCCGGACCGCACGCCAGGACACGTAATCTCCACATGCTGCCTCTCGAGATTAAAGATCAAAGGGACGTGGCTGTTTCCATCACCCTCGAGCAACTTTCTATGGGCCAAAACAATCTGGGCAAAGCTAGAAATTCCACTCGGTGCAAACCAGAGAGACTCGCTCATCCCAGAAAACCATCAGATAAGGGATGGCTCTGCTGCACAGGAGCAGAGGGCTATTTCCTACCCCTGCAGAGTGACATGGGAGCAATGAGCTCTCCAGCCAAGCAGGAAGCAGGGAAACCCACTTTCTAAGTGCATGTGTCCAAAGCAACTGGAAAACCTCAGCATTGCTTTTCCTGCACCTCGGACAGCTTTGTGATCACCTGGGCCCAGCTCCATCATGACCTCTGCCAAGGTCAAAGCTCCCAGACCACAAACTGAGGGGAAGCAGAGCCCCCCTGTCTCACAGAGGGGTCCCTGACAGTGCAGGATCATGTTCATATCACCCCAACATCCCCCAAACTGCTGGGAGGAGCATCCCCAGCTCCCATAGGAACATGCTACTGGAATGGTGGGATTGGCACATGGCAAAGCCAGAGAGCCTGGAGCAACCTGGAGGCCAGGACAGGCAGCAGCACCGTGCTGGGACAGGCAGCAGGCAGGATATCCCAGCCCTGAACGCCTCATCCTGCCCCAACCCTGGGGCTGCTTCCTTGCCAGGGGAATTCCTCCCTGCTCTGAGCTTCCACACCAGCAGGGGAGCACAGCCCAGGGTGCTCTGCAAACATGGGTGGCCCTGGGGAATGCAGCGGGGCCTGGGAGCGGAAGGAAAATTCCCTGGGGATGGGCTGGAGGAGGAGCAGAGCCCGGAGCCACCCGCCCACACAGCCCAGGCTGCCTCATCCCGGGATGGGCACCCGGGATTCCCGCAGCACAGGACTGGCTCACCAAGGCATTCCCTGCCTCACACCTCTGCCAGGTGAAGGCTGAGGTGTTTGGAGCTGCCTACAGGACATGGAGCCCCCCAGAGATGGGGACAGTGTGGCTCATCAAGGATCTGAGTGGAGCATCTCTCCCTCCGTCTCCAGGAATGAAACCAAGCTCCCAGAAATATCCAGCTGCACAGATTTCTCCAGCTGCAGTTCTCCTTCCACTCAAGACTCAACATGAGGAAAACCACCTCCACCTCCTGCCCTTGCAGGGGTTTGGGGAAGGACAATTCCCCTGGATTCCCAAATCCAAGCAAGGGATTTTAAAGGACATATGGAACCTGGGAGCATAGCCAGGATGTCACCCCCCCATCCCATTTCCCCTCCTGGACCTGCCTGGTTGGGGGTCAAGGCAGGAACAGTTTGGGATCCAGCTGGTCCCTACAGTGACCTCATTAGGAATTAATAAGGAGGGAGAAGACAGAAAGAGCCCCCCTGGAAAGCGAGGGCCTGGTGGCTTGGGGTGTGTCCCCATGCTCATGGCTTCATCCCAAAGCACCATGCAGAGGCAAAAGAGATGGGAAACTCCCATTCCCTACAGAGCTGGGGGAGATCAGAGCTGGGGGAGGGAGAACAGAGTCCCAGATTCTGTCTTCCTGTTTTTCCCGTCCACTTTCCAAGCCTCCCAGGCAAGGACCAATGAGGCAGAACAGGGCTGGGAAGCTGGTGCCAGCTTTACTTGCAGAAATCAGGAGGAATTACCAAAAGCAGCACAGCCACAAAAATCCAGAGGGGATGGAGAAGGGGATGAGACACTCCCCAAACCTGCCCCCATCAAGCCCAGTGCCTCAGTTTCCCCCCTCAAATGCAGAAACACCCAGAGACCTTTGGCCCTGCATGAACCCTCCACTGGCACACAGCCGGAATAACCACATCCCAAAGGAAAACATAAAAAAAACCCAGTGGAAACATCCCAAAATCCTCACTGGCAGCAGGGTGGGGACAACAGGGACCCCCACACTCAGCCCTCCATCCCTCTGTTGCCCCTCCCTCAACCTGGGGCATGCTGAGAAACGCTGGAATTGCGGCGCTCACCCACCAGGATGAATGGGGCTGTCTGTGCCCTGGGACCGATTTATCCCGGCTCTCCTGGCACCAGCCGGGCCGGGTCTATATTAGGAAAGCTGCCCCAGTGTAATTAAATCCATCTCAAGTCCCGGAGAAGGACACGTGCTCCAGCTGGGTTCGCTCGAGGCAACAACCCCGACTGCAGCAGGGAAGGAGGAAAATGGGGGGACCTGGCAGGTGTGAGGGGCTGGACGGCGCTCCACAGGTTTGGGGGACCCAGGGGGCTTTTAAGGGTTGGAGTGGCAGAGCCCCGTGAGCTGCCCTAAACAAACATCTCTCTTGTTTCCCTTGTTTTCCTGCCCCTTTTCCAATAAAAGTTGAAGCTCTGATGTCATGCTGGGGTCTGGAAGCTGGAGGCCCAAGGTAACGGCTCAGCTTTTAATGCAGCCCAGATGTGAGCAGGGAGGGCAGCACCTCTGTGCCAGCCCCCCCTTCCCAATCCCCCTGGAACTCCAGTTTCCCCAGGAGCATCCCAGCACCAAGGGGCTGCTGGTGCACTGGAGCATGAATCCATGTGCACGTCTGTGTGTGTTCCCCGTGGGGGATCAGAACACAGAGAGGCAGATTCCCCCCCCACCTCAACCCGCTGGCAGCCGGGATCACGGATCCTCCATCCCTCCTCCCTCTCCATCCCTCCTCCTCTGCCATCCCTCAGAGAAAAGGGGCGCTCTGAGGTTTATTTATTATTATTTTTAAGCGTGGCAGCAGCATTCTTCTGGGAGCACATGCTCAGGGGTGGGGCTGCCGGGGGCTCACCTTGGTTTTTGGGAGCTGTCATTTCCAGGTCTGCAGGGCACTCAGCTTCGCCGTTCATCCTCCACCTGCCTGTGCCCAGCACGGTCCCGCCGGCTCCCTCCTCACCCTCTTCCCGAAATCACTCCCGCACAGCACTGCAAGGAAAGGGAGAAAGAACCCTGCTAGGCATCCCCACCACGATGGGGAGCCCCCAACTCCTAATGGGGAGTGGGGGAAGCTTGATCCACCCATCCTCTCCCTTCCCAGTGAATGAGCGCAGGAATACCCCCTCCCACCCATCCCTGTGAGGTCTGGGGAGAGCTCCAGCAGGGGGGATCCTTCGTGGTGATGTGACCGCCACGTTGGTCAGGGGAGGAGAAAAGGGGTGTGTGGGCAGGGGAGAAGGGTCCAGGGGTTTGTCCCCAGTGTGGGGGTAGGATTTGAGAGTGATCCCAATAAATTCCAGAGGAGACAGGTTCAAGGCGGCTCCCCTGGGGTGGGTGGGATCCAAAAACCTGGGATCAAGAGAAATCTGAGGCAAAAGGGCTCCAAGGGATCCCCTGTAAGGGGTTCACTCCCCCCACTGCAAAATGGGTGTTTCAAAGGAAGGCCCACCACAGATCCAGCAAAATCCTCCCCAGAGGTGGGGACATGCTTGGAGAAGAGAGGGATCCCCCACATCCAAGGGAACGAGGGGGCACATTTGGGGACCTCGGGGGGATTCAGGGGTCTCCCAAGGGAGGAGAACAAGCTGGAGGAGGATATTTCAACAGGGGGGGCTCCAGGGGAAGGATGCCCTCAGACCTCATTAGGAAGGATCTTATGTCTCCATGGGGAAGGATAAGCTAGGGAGGGAGACCCCAAAACTTGGTGGGGTGTGGGGGGGATGGCAGGATGGTAGCCTGGGGGGATCCCCATGGGGGATTCCATGGGGGGAGCCCCTGGAGGGCAGAGCAGGCGGGAGGCCTCAGGGGGATCCCCTGAGGGACAGGCCGCAGGCCTGGGGGTAGCAGGCCCAGGCCTGGGGAGGAGCTGGGCCTGGGGGATGCCAGGGGGCATCCAGGCTTGGGGGGGCCCTGGGGAGGGGGTCCAGGGGCTTCGGGCAGAACCGGGCCCTGGGCCTGAGGGAGGAGCACCCGGGGAGGGCAGGGGGATGGCCCAGGGGTGCAGAAACCCCGGGCTCCAGGCAGGATCCGGGATGGCCCCCGGGGGAGATCAGCTGCGGGAGGGGAATGCGGGAGCACCACGGGGTGCAGGCCCCGCCAGGCCCGGGGGTCGGGCCAGCCCCCGGGGGGGCGGAATGTGGGACCCCCTGAGGAAGATCCGTCCTGGGGGGGCTGCGGGATCACCTGGGGGCGGATGAGGGGCGTGCAGACCCCTCCAGCGTGGGGCCGAGGATCGCCCGGGGCGGGATGAAGCCTGAAGGGATGGGGGGAACCGCTCCAGGCTTGGATCAACCCCCGCGGTGGGCGGACCCAGGACCACCCCCGGGGCCGGCCGAGGGATCGCCGCGGGGTGGGATCAAGCCCAGCCCCCGGGCGGTGTGAAAGCGGGGATCGCCCCGGGGTGGGAGCGGGGGATCGCAACCGGGGGGGGACGTGTGGGGGTGTCGCGAAAGGCGGGATCGCGACAGGGGGAGGGATCCGTGGGATCATGGCGGGGCGGGGCGGTGCGCGCGCACCGGGATCCCCGGGGGGCGCGCGGGGAGGGGGTGCGGGATCCCCCCGCGGGGGAGCCGGGGGGGGACCGGATCCCGCGCCCGGAGGGGGGGAGGAGGAGGAGGAGGAGGAGGAGGCGGGGGAGGAAGGGGCCGGGCCGGCGGGCGGAGGCGGGGAGCCCGCACATGCCCTGCGCCGCCGGCCAGCTCCAGTCTCCTCCTCCACCAGGCAGCAGGAACCGGGTGGGACCGAGCGCGGGCGGCCCCGGCGGCGCCTCCCCCGCCCCCGGTTCCCACCCGGGCGCCAGCGAGCTGAGCCCCCCCCCCCTTTTTTCTTTCCCTCCAACAACACCCGGGCAGACAATGGAAGGCGAGTTCGGGGGGCCGGGGGTACGGAGAGGGGCCGGGGGAACGCGGAGCGCTCCCCCGGCCCCTCTCCGCACCCCCGGCCCCCCGGAGCGATGCGATGCGCTGCTTCATCCCCCCCCTCACCGCATCCCCCCCCGCATCCCCCCATCGTTACCGGCCGCTCTCCGCCGCGGCACACAATGGCCGGGCTGCGCCCGCCTCCGCCCGCCGCTCCTTCCCCTCCACCCGCGGTTATAAAGCCGAGACAAACCCACCTCTCCGGGCTGCTAAGGGGGAGGAGGAGGAGGAGGAGGTGGTGGTGGAAGAAGGAGGGAGGAGGTTGGAGGGGGGGGGGGGTGTGGGGGGGAGCTCTAACCGAGCCGCCGCAGCCCCAACCCCGCCGCCGGAGCCGCTGGGGGAAGAAGAAGAAGGAGAAGGAGAAGAAGGAGGAGGAGGAGGAGGAGGGGGAAGGGGGGGCGGGGATGCCCGGCTGGGGGCGGCCGGGCAGCTGCAGCGAGCCGGGCGAGGGCAGCGCGACCTCCCCGCACCGACCCCCGGGGAGCGGCTCCTACCCGATCCTCCCCCCCTCTCTTTTTCCCCACCGCCGCCCCCTCCTCGCTTTTCCTTTCCTCGTTTTTCCTTTCCTTTCCTCCCTTTCTTACCCCCCTCTTTTCTCTCCGCGACCCCTCCTCGAGCCCGCAAACACCCACCCACCCAGCGGGGGGCTGGAGCCCCGCTCCCGGTCCGGAGGGAAGAAAGGAAGGGAAGGGGGGTGAAAGGCGGAAAAAAAAAAAAAAAAAGAGGGGAAGAAAAAAAAATATAGATAAAAAGAAAATAAGGAGAAAAAAGGGATAAAGAGGGGATACAGCGAGGATAAGGGGAGATGAAGCGCGGGGGGGGGTCGGCCGAGCCCCGGCACGCACCGGCGGAGCGCGGCGCCCAGCTCCCGCCGCGGCGCGGGACTCACCCGGGCTCGGGAAAAACAAGCGGGCAGCGCTGGAAGCCTGCCCCCGAAATCCAGCTGCGGCACCGGGGAGGAGGGAGGGAAGGCGAGCGGGAAGGAGGGAGGGAGCGAGGAGGAGGAGAGGGAAGGGAAGGGAAAAAGGAGGGAGAGAAGGGGGGGGCACACCGGGGCCGCCGAGCCGGGCGCTGCCCCCCGCCCCGAGCCCCAGCGCGGTGCCCCCCGCGGGCGGGCGAGGCGGGCGAGCCCCGGCGGTGGCGGCGGCGGCTTCCTGCCCGCGGGGCCTGCGCGAAACCAGCCTTTCTAAAAAAAAAAAAAATATTCTCTCTTTTATATTTACCTATCTATCTCTCTTTAAAAAAAAAAAAAAATCGCTCCGGTGGGCGCGACCCCCTCCCCGTTCCCGTCGGAGCGGCGGCGGAGCGCCTTACCGAGCCCGGAGCGCGGCGGTGGCGGCGGCGGCAGCGGGAGCCCGGGGAGGAACAAAGCGCCTCCTCCAGCCCCGCCGGCGGAGCGGCGCGGCGGCGAATGGCGAGCCCGGGCGGCGGGCACGGCGCGGCGCGGCGGGGCACGGCGGCGGCGGCTCCCCCGGCGCGGGCACGTACCGGCGGGGCCGCCGCTTTGGGGGGCGGCGGGGGCTCGGGGCTCGCTCGGCGGGGCCGGGGCGGGGGAGCGGCGGTTGAACGGCGGCCAGCTCTGCAGCGCTGGCCCCGGGCGTGGACGCGCTCCAGTCCCCGCAGAGACGATCGCGCTTTCCCCCGCCTCCATGGCGCTGCGTTCGCTCTTCCAATCAGCCGGGCTGAGCGCGCCGGGATCCGCCGGGATCTCCCCGCCAGCCCCGCCGCCCCGCCGCCGCTTTCCGCCGGGTTTTTTATTGCTCTTTGCTTTTGCAACACTGTGGTGAGAAGAAAAAGAGGAGGAGGAGGAGGAGGAAGGAGAAGAGGAGGGAAAGGAGGGGGGGGTGGGGTGGGGGGGGGAAGGGAGGAAGAAAAAAAAAAATCTCCTTACATGTGCAACAATCCTCGGCCGGCGTTTGCATAAAGAAAAAAAAAAAATAGGGGGGAAAAAAGAGAGATGAGGGGAAAAAAAATAAAGAGGGGGAAGCGGGAAGGGGGGGGGGGAGCCGAGCCGGGCCCCCACGGCACGGCGGGGCCGCGCTCCTGCCCGCCCCGCGGCCCCGGGACACGGCGGCGGGGGGGGCTCTGCCCGGCGGGGCGGGCGAGGGGCAGCTTCCTCCCCTCCTCCCTCCCTCCGCTCCCTTTCTCTCCTCTCTCTCTCTCTCTCTCTCTCTCTCTCTCTCTCTTAATTTTTTTTAATGGAATTTCTCCAACTCCACCTTTGTTGTGCTGGGCGTCATTCCCCGCAGCCAATCCCGGCCGGGCAGCGCCTGCACATTCCCGGCCATCTCGGCTGTCGGCACAGTACGGGCCATCCCGGGCTGCTTCCGTGCCACCGGCCAGCCCGGCGGCCTCCGCGGTACCGAACACCTCGCCGGTACCGGCCGCTTCCGTAGCACCGACCGCGCCGGCCCCGCCGCGGCGGCGGCTGCCTGCACGGTGCCGGCTGCCCCTCCGGTCCCGGCAGCTCCCGTGGCACCGGATGCCGCCGCGGCACCGAGTAGCTCGGCCGGCTGCGCTACGGCCGGGCCTCCCCGGCTGCCAGCGCGCTCCGGGCGGCTCCGGTCACCGGGCACGGCCGCTCCAGGCCGGCGCAGCCCCGGCCGTGGCGTGCTCCGGGCAGCTCCGGCCGTGGCGCTGCTCCCGGCCGGGCCGGCTCCGGCAGCCCCGGCGCCACCGGTGCAGCCCGCCCGGGGATGCAGAACGAGCTCTGGGAACGTGCGGTCACCCGGCTCGGTGGGCTGCGCGCATCTCCCGGGCTGACCGCGTGGGGATGGCCGAAATCCGGGGGCTTTTCACGCTTGTTTATATGGAAAAGGACATAAGAAATATAATAATCCCTAAATGTGGGTAACGCACACGCACACAAACACACACCCGGCTGGTTTGGGGTGCGGGGGTAGTGCCTGGCTCTGCAAGTGGCTTATTTGGGCTTTATCCCGAAGGGAAGGATCAGGCAGAGGGAGGGACAGGCGGACAGCCGGCTCCTCCGCCACGTCCTGCCCGAGCTGTGCCAAGCCCGGCCAGGCGGCACTGGCGCCGGGTGGTTAATCCCTCCTGTGAGTGCTTAAAAATAAAAATATATGTATTTATTCTGTCTGGAAAAGGGCCTGGGCTGAATCCTTGAAATTCAGGAATTGTTGCTATTTTGCGAGAGGGAAAAATTATAAAAGCAAAAAAACCAAAACCAAACCAACATAAAATATTTAGAGCCCAATCAGGCCCAACATGTGAAAATTGACATTTCTAATTTTTCAGGTTTTTTTTTAAATCAATGGAGTCGTCAATGTGCTCCAGTTCCAATTCTCCCAACGTGGTTTTGGGGCTTTTGTTACCAGCAAGACACAGCGGGGACCTGGGAATCATCCACAGCCCCTGCAGCAGGTGGGCTGGGAATGGGGACCCCCCAAATGCCCATCCAAACCACCCCCCTCTCTCCTTGCCCTTCCCAGGCCTTGCTTCTGACCATGGGAATTTTTTATTTGCTGTTAACTTGTGTCAATTAATATTTTTGGACAATAAAGCCACAGCTTTGGAGGTTTTTGTTTACTTTTCTACTTTTTCAGCGCACGAGCAGTGACACTGCCAGCAGATGCCAGCGTGTCCCGTGTCCCCTGCCCGGGGATGCGTGGAGCACCCTGTGATGCTGCAGGCTGCTGGGGTTCTCCTTTTCCAGGGATGATCCCCCTCTGGAACTCCATGTTCCCCCCCGCCCCTTCATTAGCAACCAATTAATTAGCATTTATTTCTCCTGACCTTCCCTAATTCCTTCCCCATTTCCCAGGGCTGAGGCAAGTTCAAAGAAGAGCTTGACCTAAATTCCCACCCCCAGCCCGGGCTGGATCCCACGGCAGTGACCTCGCTGCCATCTCCCAGGGAACAGCGAGCTCTTCCCAGGCTGGGAAACCTGAGGGGTGGGTGCAGGCAGTCCCTGGGGTCGGGAAGCAGGGATGGCAGCCCTCGGGATGGCAGCAGCGTGGCCTGCCCACGTGAGGCTGGCACAGGGACACGGGGACAAGGAAAAACCTCAGTGCTGGGAAGCGCCATCCATGTGCTTCCCTCTCTGGAAAATAGGGGCCAGCAGCTCTGATGGGCTTGGGACAACCTGGTGGCCACGCTGGGGTTTATCCCAGCCCCTCAGAGAGGCTTTGGGATCGAGGATGCTGCTCCCAGTTCCTGCCCCATGGACAGGCTGGGGGCGAACGGGCACGGCCCTTCCCACGGCCCCGCTGGTGTCGCCGGTTCCTTAATGGGATTGTGGATAATCGGGGTCAGCCCTGTGCCAGGGGCTGGGGGAGGGGCAGGGGCTGCTCTGAGTCCTGTGCCAGCAGCGCTGGATCGGGATATTCCCAATCCCCCCGGAACGGGGAGGGTTGTGGCAGTGCAGGGGGCTGGAGGGGGGATGAGCACCCCGGGATGGCTGCGGGGAGCAGCGCACAAAGAACAGCGAGGGATGATTCTGGGGAGCGTTCCAGAATGCCGGGATGCAGCGAGGATCTTGGGATTCTGGGATTCAGTGATATCCCAGGATACCGTGGCAAGGATCCTGGTGCAGCTGTGCTGTGCATTCCGGGGGGGCACGGACACCCTCAAAGGATGCTGCTGCTCTCTTCTGGGGCGGGGGGGAATTAGGGCACCATCCCAGACAATTCCCAGCTGGAAAGAAAACCCCCATTTCCTTTCTGATTTTATTTGATTTGTTTATTAAAGCCTGATACAGAGGTGTGGGGAAGGGAAGGAGAAACCCCCAAAGATCAAAACATTTTTATTTCAGACACATAATTAATAAAACTAAACCAACCCAAACGTGAGGCATGTGTGGCTGCCCCTTCCCCCCCCCCCCCCCCCCCCCACTGATTTTGGGGTTCCCTGCTCTGATTTATGCAAAAAGGAGCAAATTTGGAGCCTGATCTGGTGCTCTGCACCCTGGTCACATCCAACCCTTGGGGCTGCCCAGGGCAGAATCAGCCCTGGCAGGATTGGGGGATGCTTGGCTGGACTGGGAGCAATCCCAAGGGAAATGGGGCAAGACACGGTGAGCAAGCAAGGGAAGAATCAAGGAAAAACTACATGGATTTACCTGAAATGCTATAAAAATAAAGAGGACTAATTAACTAATTAAGACTAACTTATCAATTAAATGACGCTGCCAGACTGGTCCATAGAGTTTAGGCCCTGACCAGGATTCTTTAAAATCATCTTTTCTAGAAAATTCTAGGTTTTGCTATCATTCTCTAGTATATACACACACGCACATGGCCCCACTGCAGTGGGGGCACAACCAGCCTGAAAAATAAATTACAAACCCCCCCAGTAGCATCAAATATACAGATCACTCCTTGCAGCTACTTTTTTTTTCTCTTTTTCTTTTTTTTTTCTATTTTTGAGGTACTTTTTCAGCCTTTTTTTTTTTTTTAAGTTTTGCTTGGCTCTAAGTGAATTCTACCTGCAGAAGCATCAGCATAATTTTAAGTATTTTTTTTTTCTGTGTGTTTTAAGCATGATTGTTTTCATTGTAAATCTATAAACCCCCTTGCTGGACTATTTACACCCTGGCTCTGGGATGTGCTGGGAGTGCAGTGGAGCAGCTGCCACCATCCCCTGGAGCCAGCGATGGAGAAAATGGGAAAAGGGCTCCAAGGGTGGAGGGTCTGTCCCAGCTTGTTCAAAGTTCATCTGGGAAGAGGGGCTGGGCTGGGGGAGCTCCCCGGGGAGGGGGAGGACAGTGGGAGGGCCCCATCCTGCTGTATCTCTGTCCCTGCCTTCCTCCTCCTCCCTCCAGGGTCTTCCTCCAGCTCCTTCCCACACTGGTGGTGGCCTTGGGGACAGGACAGTGACACATCCCACCTTGCCACAGGTGGAGGGTGGCTCGTGGGGCCCAGGCAGCCCCTTCCCCAGCAGGCAGCAAAGTGGGGGTGAGATCACATCATCCAAAATACTTTTAAAAATAAACAAAAAAAAAAAAAAAAAAAAGGGAAAACCAAAAAAGGGTCCATTCCCAAGGGTGGGCAGGTGGGGACTGTGTCCCCAGTCCTTCTTGGTAGCCCAGTGGCCTCAGGGATGGCAGCAGTGGAGATGGAAGCAGGGCTGGGGGGGCACTGGGGGGCCGAGGGCCGGCCCTTAACTGGGCATCTGCACCTCGTTGTACACATCTGTCCCCTCTGCCTCTTCAAAAGTCACCACGGCGTCATCTGCGTCCAGCTGCAGAGAGGAGAGGCCGTGAGGGGGACAGGGATGGGGACAGGAATGGGGACAGGGACACTGACAGGGATGGAGATGAAGGAGAGGCTGGGGAATGGGATGGGGACAGGAATGGGGACAGGAATGGGGACAGGGACACTGACAGGGATGAGATGAGGGAGAGGCTGGGAATGGGATGGGGACAGGGATGGGGACAGGAATGAGGACGGGGACACTGACGGGGAATGGAGATGAGGAAGAGGCTGGGAATGGGATGGGGACAGGGATGGGGACAGGGGACACTGACAGGGATGAAGATGAGGGAGAGGCTGGGACAGGGATGGGGACAGGAATGAGGACAGGGACACTGACAGGGATGGAGATGAGGGAGAGGCTGGGAATAGGATGGGGACAGGGATGGGGTGAGGATGGGGACACGGGTGGGAATGAGGGATGCAGATGGTGACAGAGATGGGGATGGAGACGGAGGGAGGATGGAGATGGGGATGGGGAGGAGAACAGGGACAGGGATGAGGCAGGCACAGAAATGGAGATGAGGATGGGAGCAGGAACAGGGAGAGAGGTGGGGCTGGGGACAGGGCTGGGAGTGCCAGGGCTACGTACACATTTGAGCTCGATGTCCCGGAAGATCCTGGGGAGCAGGAAGCGCCGCAGGGGCACGGTGAGGATGAGGACAAAGGGCAGAGCCAGCGAGGCTGGTGTGGACTTCACCACCCACAGCACCACGAGGAAGATGATCTGGGTGAAGGTGAAGAGGTGCATCCTCCAAGTCTTCACCTGTGGGATGAGGAGCCGAGGGTTGAGGACGGGGACAGCGTCCCATACCCTTCCTGGGGTGTTGGCTGCTGGGGGAGCAGTGCAGGGTCCCCCCCAGCAGTGCTGAAGGAGGAGGTTCTCTGGGGAGCCCTGAGCAGCCCAGGACACCCCCAAACCCACAGCCACCCTGGGGGTCACTCACCCGGGTGACGTAGGGCTCATCAGGGTGGTACTTGGGGGGCTTCAGCAGGAGCAGGATGCGGTCAAAGAGCTGGATGCCAAAGAGGGAGGTGACCCCCATGTAGAGGAAGATGCCGAAGAGCACAGCCAGGGGGATGTACTTCAGGATGGGCTCCATCAGGATGGAGACACCTGTGAGGGAGAAGGAGAGATTGGGAAGAGTCCCTGGGGACCCCTGACCCTCTCTGCCCATCTGGGGACCCCTCCCCAGCTCACCAATGAGCACAGCCACCAAGAGGCCGCTGATGCGCTGCTCCTTGACCTCCAGGATCTGGGATTTCTCGCCCGGAGCAGAGGTCTTGCTCATGATGGTGAGGGCGTTGGCGTGGGTGATGGTGCGGACGGTGGTGGCACTGAGCCAGGGCATCCCAAAAAGGGCTGCCAGCCCCCCCATGGCCACGATCAGCAGCAGGTCCAGGTGGAAGCCTGTGCCCTTCACCAGTTTCCTCTCAGGCTTGCTGACAATGAGGCTGTGGGGACACAGGGACCAGTTGGTGACACAGTGCTCCAGGGAGGTCCCCTCTGTCCCCAACCCACCAGGCACCCCACAGCCCTCCCCTGCCCATATCTCCATCCTCACGTGGTGATCTGTGTCTCGAGGAAGATGAGGATGAAGACCAGAAGGGCGGGAATCACGGAGGCAAACATCATCCAGATGGGGAACGGGGTAGTGTCTCCCATGGGGTGGATGAACCAGCCCCGGGCAGTCGAGTTGGTGACCTGCAGCCCTTTGGGGACGCTGAGTTTCTGGATGAGAGCAGAGATGGGGGAGTGAGGGCTGGGACACAGGGACAAACACCTGCTCCCGTGTCCCCATGAGGGGACACCCCTTCCCCCCCAGCCCTGCCCTCCCAGACCTGGGTGTAGGTGTCGTTGATGAAGAAGTCAGCCAGTGCCATGATGAAGATGGAAATGGGCACCCCAAAGTCCCCGATCAGGCGCCGCACCTGTGGGGACAGCGTGAGAAACCTGCAGGGCCCCCCAGCCCGGGGGTCCCACCACCCCCTCCTCTGCAGGAATATGCACTGACTTTGCACAGCCTCAGCCACTGAACCCCCAGTTTTTCCATCCCCTGGGCATGGGGGGACCCTCACCTTGCCAGGCAGGAAGGAGCTGTTCTTGAACACACGGAGGAAGAAGGCCAGGAAGAAGGTGCCAGCCATGAGCACCAGGGACAGCAGCGCCGTGTTGGGCTCCGGCACCCCAGCCACATACTGAGGCTGCACATTGTAAGTCCTCTGCAGTGGGTGATGCTTGAAAATCTGGGGAGGGAAGAGGAGAGAGTGAGGGAGATGGGGATGGGGATGCCCTGCACCCCCCTGCCATGGTGGGAGCCCTGTCTGAGAGCCCAGCATGGATTGAGCAGGAGGGGATTTTAGGGTTTTGCAAATGGGGACAGAGCAAGGGCTGGGTGGTACAGTGGGGATGGACAAGTGTGCCCAAAATCCCTCTGCAGAGAGAAGCATGGATCACAGAATCACAGAATAGTCAGCACTGGAAGGGGCCTCATGAGCTGGAAAACACCTGGAAAAGGGAAGGCAGCACCAGGAGACTCCATCCCTCACCTGCATCCCACAGTTTCTATGGAAACCTGGGTGATAACCACAATCTGCTGCTCCCCCACACCCACCGTGGGACCCCCGTGCCCCTCACCGTGACCAGCTTGGAGAAGGTCTCAAAGATGAAGATGAGGGAGATGAGGAAGGAGAAGATCTCCTGGGTGTAGCGGGACAGGTAGCGCACCAGGAAGCTGCCCTCACAGGCCACCACCACCAGCACCAGCAGGATCAGCCAGAAGCCAATCCAGACCCGTCCCACGATGTATTCCAAGCCATTGCTGCTGCAGAACTGGGGAGCCAGAGGGCACAGCCCTGTCAGTGCCCTGGAGCCCCTGGCGTGGGCACCCAGCTCTGCTGAACCCACGTTGCCTCCCTGGGATGGGGGTGGGGGTACCTCGGATCCCTGTGGGGTCACCCACCCAGCAGCACCTGCCTGGGAACTCCCCTAGGGTGTCACCCACACAGGGTCAGCTGTTTGGCATCACCCAGGTGGTGTCACGCGCCTCACATCACCCCAGGGCCACCACCTGGGTGGCTCTACCTGTGTGGTCTCACCCTTGGGTCATCACACGGGTGGCATCACCCCCGTACACCCTCCATGTGCCATCCCCCTGTGCCACCCCCCTGCAGCTGCACCCTGTCCCTGTCCCAGGGCTGGTGGGGACACCCCAGCCTCACTGTGGGGACAGCTGGTGGCAGCTGGGGGGCACCCAGGGGCTCAGGGGACACCCACCGAGTAGAAGGCTTCCTCAAAGACCAGGAGGGGTCCCGAGAAGCCGACGACGAGGAGGGGCTGGGCGCTGAGGAGGCTGAAGAGCACGCACTGCACACAGGTGGAGATGAGCAGCTCCGACACCCCCATCATCCCCTTGGTCTTCTCACCTGACGGGAGCGGAGCCGGTGGGTGCCGGGCTGGGGGGACAGCGCTGTGCCCCCACCCCACACCTCTCAGCACTGGGATTGGGGGGAAGACCCCCCGTGGGATGGTGGAGACAAGGCAGAGACACCCCCAGCCCCACGCCCAGCTGGGGGGACATCCCCGTCCCCAGGAGTGTCCCCAGCCTGTCCCCCCCATTACCCAGCAAGCCCCCGAAGGTGATGGCGGGTGACAGCGCCGCGAAGTAGATGAAGATGACGGCGGCCAGGCACTGGGGGTTCAGGGCGTCCTTGATGTCGCTGAGGTATTTGGGGTACCGGCGGCGGATGTCCCGCACCAGCCCCCCAAAAGGCCGCCCCGTCCTGCGCAGGGGGTCGTCGTCCTCCTCAGCCTTGTCCGGCCCTGGGGACACATCAGGTGGCAATGAGGGGACCCCGTGTCCAAGGCGGGGGTGCTGCCAGCCACAGGGACAGGGGATTGTGGGGGGTCCCTGCCGTACCCAGATCCTTTAGGAAGTCCCCGATGTGCAGTCTCTCCAGGGGCTGGTAGCGCCGTC
The DNA here is from genome assembly GCF_963513975.1 of Fringilla coelebs. Taxonomy (NCBI): domain Eukaryota; kingdom Metazoa; phylum Chordata; class Aves; order Passeriformes; family Fringillidae; genus Fringilla; species Fringilla coelebs. The sequence continues at coordinate 1,509,839 of NC_140053.1, forward strand.
GGAGCAGCTCCTGCTGCAGCGGCACCAGGGCGCGGAGCAGCTGCTCGTTGGGGGCCTCGGTGGGTGGCAGGACGATGCTGGCATCCAGGAAATCCTCCACGCCCCGCAGCAGCTCCTGCCGCCCCTCGGCCAGGTAGGCGTCCCGGCGGAACACCTGCAGGGCGGCGCAGGGACTGAGCCAGTGGTGGCGCCCTGGGTGTCCCCATGGGGACGTGGGGACACGGGCTTGGGGATAAGGGGACATAGGGAAGTGAGGACACGGAGTTTTGGGGAGAGGGGCATGAGGCCACAGAGGACAGGGACATGGGGATCACAGGGGGACAAGGTGCATCCCAGGGATGGGGAGCCCAGGTGCTCGGGGGGTGGTGGCACCGGCGGGTGGCCCGTACCCTCTCGGACATCATGGTGGCGATGGCACGGCCGATCTCGTGGTAGCTGATCTGGGGCGTGTCGGGCCCCAGGACCACGACGAGGAAGCGGACGGGGACGGACACGTCGAGGACACCGTCCAGTGTCACCGCGTCCTTCAGGCGCACAAAGGCCAGCATTGGCTGCTCCAGGAAGGCTGCACAGCCTGGGGGGAGGATGGGACGGGACAGGGATCATGGGGGAACATGCACAGGGACACAGGGGAATGGGGACATGGGAGCACAGAGACACAGGGACAGCAAAACATGGGGACATCAGGAATGGAGATGAGGTGACACAGAGGCATGGGGACAAAGAATGGGAGAAGGGCACAAAGGTCACTGGGACAAAGGGGTAAGGGGACGTGTAAGTGCAAGGACATGGGGCATGGGCACAGGGACACACGGACACATGGATGGGTGGGCAGGGGAGTATGGGGACGTTGGGACACAGGGCACATAGAGGCATGAGGACATGGGGACAAGGGACGTGAGGAGAGGGGCCCAGAGAGCAGCGCTGAGCAGCAGCAGGCGGCGGTGAGAGCTGAGGACGGGGAGAGGCAAAAAAGGCACAAGAAAAGCAGCATGTGAGCGAGCGCAGCGAGGGGCACATGGCAAAGCTCCCCCTGCACCCCCCAACCCTGCACCTGCCCCCTGAGCCTGCACCCCCAGCACCCAGCACCCCCCATCCTGCTGACCACTCACCCACAAGGACCAGGGTGGCCTCGGTACCCTCTGGGATTGTCTCCAGGAGTTGGGGTTTGGGGACCCCGCTCTGTTGCAGGCAGATGGAGGACAGGAATCAGCCAGCCAGCCTTGGTGTCTGTCCCCCGTGGTTCTCTGTGTACCCTGCATGTCCCCCTGCTCTGCCCCTGTGTGTCACCCTCCACCCCCTGCATGTTTCCCTGCATCTCCTTCTCCTTGCATGTCCCACTCTGTCCCTCCTTCTGTTCCCTGTGTGTCCTTCTCCATCTCCTGCATGCCCCCCACTATTCCTGAGTCCCCCCTCTGTCCCCGAAGTGTCCCCACTGTTCCCTGTGTGTCCCCCTCTGCAGGTATGTGTGTGTGCACCCGTGTGTGTACCCAGCGTGCATCTCCCACTCCCAGCCCCGCACCCCAATGTCCCCAGTGCCCCCCGTGCCCCCTGTCCCACTCACCTGCTCCTTCCCTGCCATCCTGCTCATCTCCATGGGCCGCTGCTCCCGCAGGAGTGGCCGCTCCACGTCGGCCCGGCCGCTGCCCGAGCGCTGCACCAGCGCCGGCGGCATCGTCCACACCGACTCATCCTCGGTGGGGTGGCTGAGGACACCGGGGCGCTGTCACACACCACGGTGCCACCAACTCCTCCCCCAGACAGCCCCAGCTGCCCCCTCAACCCCAAAGCGGGCTGAGGGGCAAAGCTTTCCCACCCCAGAGCCCGGGACCCGCCCAGGGACCCCCAGCCCCGGCCGTACCTGTGGCGCAGGAGCAGCGTCCTCATGACATCGTCCCGGTCCTGCGGCTTCAGCTGCCCCTCGTAGATCAGCTGGTCCAGGAGGATGTGGACGATGGCTGGCAGCGAGTTGGCCTCCACGTTGAGGAGAATGGCACCTGTGGGGACAGCATTGTCACCATCCAGCCAGCACAGGGTCCTTGCCGGGTCCCCACCTCCGGAGGTGTCCCCACCTTTGTTCAGAGCCCGGCGGATCTCCAGGAGGCTGTGGTAAGTCAGGAAGGAGAGATGAGGCTGGCTCCAGTCTCCTGATTCCTGGAAGTCCTCCTCCAGCTTGAGCCAGTGGCCGGCCTCCATCCAGCACAAGTCCTTTGCATTGTCCAGGACCAGCTCGTGCAGCTCCACATATCCCTGCAGCCAGAGATGGAGGGGGTCAGCATGTCCCCTGGCCACACTGGGGACCCCCAGGACACTCAGCATCCCCCCTCAGTGCCCTGGTATCCCCAGGGCTGAGCTGTGAGGTTGGTCCCAGGGTCACCACAGTCCACCCACCCCCAGAACGGGCAGAAAATGGGGGTCCCTGGGGCAGCACCCACCTCATGGCTGTCCTGCTGGGACAGGAGCCTCCTGCTCCCTGCTGCCTCCAGGTCCACATCGTTCACTGACACAGCTGCAAGCGGAGCCACCAAAGCGTTAGCCAGTCCCTGCCCCAGCCCGGACCTCCTATCATCACACCCATCCCAGCCCCCTTTGGGGTCACCTGGACGTGTCCCCTTCTCCATCATCCCCACCCCAGCCCTGTTGGGCACTCGTGGACGTGCCCCCCGTGTTGTCCCACCCCAGACCCAGCTGGAGTTTGCTGGATGTGCCACTCCCCCATCTCTCACCCTGCCGGTGCCCATCTCGGTCCTGTCACATCCCCACAGCCCGCTCCCTGGGGCAGGGTGACAGTCTGGGGACATCACCGGAGCCGGGGTGAGGACGGGGCTCGTGGCCACCACCCTGCCACCGGCACAGCCCCAGCACCGAGCACCGCCTCCGGAATGGGGACACGGGGACAGCACATCCCCGGCCAGCCTGACCCCCGCGTTGTCCCTGTCCCCGTCCCCTGCCTACCTGCGGCCCCCCCTGCGCTCCCCATGTCCCCGCAGCTCCGTCCCTATAAAGTGGGGACCGATCCCCGCGGCCGCCCTGTGTGCACCGTAAATCCCGCAGCACTTCCTTTGCTGACAGTAAACACCAGCGCGGCTCCCGCCCGCCCGCTGTCACCCCACCGTGGGGACAGGCTCACCCCGTCCCTCCACCCTCGACGGGGACCACCGCGGTCCCCTCGCCGTCCCCAGCGGGGTCACCCGGCGGGGGGATGCTGCAGGAGCCGCATCCCGCTCTGCCGGGGGAAGGATGCTGCGCCCATGGGAGCAGGGATGGGGCGCGTCCCCTGGCACTGTGTCCCCGACGGTGCTGGCCGTGGCACGTGGGCACGAGCGTGTCCTCGTCCCTGCCCGCCGCCACCGCCACCGAGCCGCCCGGCGCCAGCCGGCGTTCAGCCCCAAGTGGTTCTTGTCCTCACCCCAAACAAAGACTTTATTTATCCTCAATCAGTGGGCGATTACGGGCAAGTGGCAGCGGTCACCCCGCGGCGTGCCCTGACGCCCGGGTGACCGTCCCCCCGCGGAGGGTGGGACACGGGGGTGGCAGAACCGGGGCAGGCAGCGCCACGGAGGGCTTGAGGTGGGGGGGACGCCGGGGCTGGCCTTTGTCCCCCGGGGCCCCCGCGGTCACTCACGCTGCCCTTCGCCACGGCTGGGGTGTCCCGGGGGGGCCCCGGCCGAGCGCCTCTTCCCGTCCAGGTCATAAAATCCCCGGCGGCCGGGCAGATACTGGCTGCAAAACACACACCGCGGGCACGGGGGTTCAGCGCCGGGCACCGCGGGTGCCACCAGCCTCCCCCGGGGATGCCAGCCGGGCAGGCAGAGCCCCCTCCCCGACCTGGGGACTCACCGCAGGGGATTCATCTCCTCCGCCCTGGCCCTCCACGCCTGCAGGGGGGACCCGATGCCAGCGCCGGCCCCTGCGCAGAACAGGCGGCAGCGTTACCCCATCTGTGTCACCCCAGCGGGGGACCCGAGCCCGAACACCCCCTCAGGGTGGCAGCTCCGAAACAACCATGCCTGGGGCAAGGGGATGCTGCGCAGCACGCAGACCCCCAAATTCCCCTCATCTCCCTCCCGGGGGGCTCAAGGACCTCGGGTGTCCCCAAGCTCAGCCCCACTCCGGGCACCCGCAGCTGGAGGTGGCACCTCACAGCTCCAGGGTTTCGGCAGAGGGACTCTCTGCCGTTGGGTGACGCCGCCCTGAGGGGGGGTGTCCCTGCCTGGCCCCGCTGCCACTGCCATTCTGGCACCCGGGAAAGACATCCATGCAAGACCTCTGTGCTCATGCAACTCATCTGTGCAACCCATGCAACGTGCCTGTGCCATGCTGGCACCCATGCAACGCGGTGCCGATGTGCCATGCGTGCCCACGAGAAGCTGGCAGCCATGAAACACCTGTGTCCATGAAACACCTGTGTCCATGCACTGCTGGCACCCATGCAACGCCCCTGAGCCATGCTGGTGTCCCTGCACAGCTGCGCCCACAAAACTCTCTGCCCACGCAATGCGTGACCTTGAGTTACTGGTGGCCCTGCAACGCTGGCACCTAGCTGGTGCCACTGTCCCTGCGGTGTCATCACCCCTGCAAAGCTGTCACCCGTGTAATGCCATTGTCACACATGCAACACTGTCACCTCTGCCACACCAGTGCCCGGGTGACACGCCGGCTCTGCCACACCCCTACAGTGCTGGCACCCCTGTGACACCGGTGCCCATGCAATGCCACCCCTGTGGCGCCCACGCTGCCAGTGTCCCCAGCACCCCAGGAGCCACTCACTGCTCATCTCGCCCAGCGACAGGTGGGAGCTCTTTAGGCCGGGGTCCTCGTAGCCTTCGGGGTCCAGGCTCCTCCTCATCCCCTCCTCGTAGGCCTCCTGTGGGACACAGAGAAGGGGGTCAGCAGGGTCGGGCACCCCCAAGGCCTCGCCGGGGCCGTGCCGGGGCGCAGCGGCGGAGCCGGGGCGGGGGCCGGGTGTCCCTACCTGGCCAGGCCCCTCCATGGCTCCGGGCACGGCCCCCGCTGCCGCCTCGGCGCGTCCCGGCGCTCAGCCCGGTGCCACCATAACCCGGCGCTCTGCGGGGCGGGCACGGGGGAAACGAGAGAGAACAAGTTAGCAGAGAGGAGGGCATCGCTCGGTGCCCCCGGGACTGGAGTTTGTCCCAAGGGCTGGGACTGGGGCCGGACGCCGTGGCCGTTCCCGCAGCCCCCGCCTGCCTAACCCGCTCCCCACGGGCTGGGAGGTCCTGGGCTTGGGGGTCCCCAGGGAAGTCATGCCCTGCCTTGTCGCCAGACGGGATGGGAACGGACGTCAGGACATGGCAGAGCCCCGGCAGCTTCCCACCGGGGACGTGGCATCCTGCCCTGAGCCACCCGTGCCCACGCACACCGTGCCCTGTGTCCGGGTCAGCCCCTGCACGGACCCACAGCCGGGGTCGGGTCCCATATGGACCCACGCTCAGGGACTGCGGTCCCACACGACCCTCTCGTGTGTGGGTGGGGGTCCTGTACAGACCCACGCACGTGTCTGGAGTCCTACACAACCCCTGCAGCCCCCTGCAGCCCCTTGCACCTGTATGAAGGTCCCGTGTAGTCCCACACACACGGGGTGGGGTCCCGCACGCAGTGCCCTGATCCCCCAGCACACAGCGCCAGCCCCTGGCAGAGCGGGGAGGGGGAGAAAGGGGGAAACTGAGGCACAGCTGGACGCACAGGCCCCCCCAAACCCAGGCGGGGTGAGCACCCCAAAGGGCCCGAGGGTGCACAGCTGGGGACGCCCATGCTGCCGCCCTTCTATCAGCCCCCATATCCCCTGCAGCACGCAGTGCCCGCCCCCCCTGTGACCCCTGTGTCCCCTGTCCTCCCCTGCGCGTCCCCTGCCCCCCCCGACCCCCCCGCAGCTGCCCCGGGGCTGCGCCGCGGGACAACCGCCAGGGGGCGCCCTGCCCCGCACTCCGCCCCCCCCTTTAACCCCCCCGGGGCAGCCCCGGAGGGACCCGGGGGGGTCCGGAGCCCCCTCCTGAAACCCCCTCACCGCTGACCCCCTCCCGCCCCAGCCCCGAGTCTCTGAGGAGGGGTCCGGGACCCCCAAAGCCGCAGTTCCAGCCGCTCCCTGGGGACTCCCCCCAGCCTGGGGGGCCGAGGGGCTCCGGCTGTCCCCCGCCACCCCGGCCCGGCGACCCCACTCGGGGGCTCAAGGGCAAGGTCAGGGCATGGGCGGCTTTGGGGGGAACCAGCCCCCCCCGATCTCACCAGGGTGGTGCAGGAGCTCGCTCCCGGCTGGGGGTGGCGGGAGCCGGGGTGGGGTCCCGGACACCTCGCGGGGGCCACGGGATCCCCGCTGGGGCCACACGGGATCCCCGGCGGGGCGCGGGAGCCGCGGCGGGGCCACGGGATGGACGGCGAGCCTCTGACTCGGCCGTCTCCTTCCTGCCCCGCCTGGCCCCGGGACCGGCGGCCCCCGGCCCCCTAGTCCGGCCTGTCCCGGGCCCCCCCGGCCCCCCCAGCCCGCCGGCGGCTCTTGCATCAGCCCGGTGCACCGGGCTGTGCCCCACTGATAACGCCCGACACCGGGCGTCGGCCCCTGCCCCGCTCCACCCGCTGCCCCCCGCTCTGCCCCACAGCGCCCCGGGCCGGGCTTCGGGACCGGGACCCACGGGGTGCTGCGGCACCGGGCAGCGAGGTCACCGGGACCCGCCGGACGCATCCCTGCGCCAGCCGCGCTGTGCAGGGCCCGCAGAGCCCCGCACGGAGCCCACGCTGCAGTCCTGGGCACGGCAGGATGGAGCTCGGAGCCCACAGCCCCCACATCGCACAGCCAGAGCGGTCCCGGGGTCCACACATTCCCCAGGGCACGGCTGGGGTACCCCCTCAGTGGGTACAACCCTGTGGGGTACCCCTCAGTGGGTACAATGCCATGGGGTCCCTCTCAGTGGGTACAACCCTATGGAGTCCATACATCCCCTGCCAGGCTCAGGACTGGGCTCGCACCTCCTGCACCAAACACCCCGCACGGCTCAGCCCGGAGCCCGCACACCCCACGCCATCCCCGCACGGTCACCGGGATCCTTCCTGCGGCCGCCACGGCTCCGTGGAGCCCTCACATCCCACACCACCCATGAGGCATGGCCGGGATCCCTCCTGCCTCCTCCGTCTGGAGTCAGCACATCCCAAACCATCCACGCAGCATGGGACTGCTCCTTCCCTCCGTGGGTACAGCCCCGTGGCTCCCTATGGAGTCCATACATCCCAGGCCATCCGTGCAGCACGGCTGGGGTCTCTCATGCCGCAGGTGCTCAGCACGGAGCCCGCACATCCCAGGCCGATCGCCCCGCACGGCCGGGACCCCTCTGGTGGCTCCCAATGGAGCCCAAATCCCCCATCCCACCCCAACACACCCCTGCCAGCCCGGGGGGCAGCCCAGGGTGCCCCCCCAGCCCCCCATCTCCCCGCCCACCCCGTGTCCCCCCTGGCAGACCCAGGGACACCCCGAGGTGACCCCGCACCTACCCCTGGGGTGCCTCCGACGCCCCTGCCGCGCTCTCTCTGCGGCTGCCCGGGGTGTGAGACGCCGATGCCTGAGTCACGCTCACCTCCCTAATCTTGCCCCCCTCGGGCTCACCCGGCCCCCCCCCGCCCCGTGGCCCCCCGTAAAAACAAGGTTATCGGGGTGCAACATCTGCAAAAGCTGCGCCTTGGCAAAGCCCCGCCTGCGCCCCGCTGTCCTCCTGTCCCGCACCCAGCCCGGCACCCCGGGACCTGCTCCCGCTGCCCCCCCTCGTCCCCCCAATCTTGTTTACCTCTGGGTTTCCCTGCAGGGAATCCCCGGGATCCCCCCGGTTGTCCCCCCTCCCCCTTTCCGCGGGGTTGGGGTGTTCTCTTAAAAAAAAAAAAAAATTGAAAAAAATGGGGGTTCCTGGGGAGGTTCCCCGGGGAGGAGGCGCGGGGGGGACACGGGGATGAGGTGTCCGTGTGTGCCATGGCACTGGTGGCACTGGGGTGCCCTGGAGAGGGTGGGGATGCTTTGGAGGAGGGTGAGGGGTGCGTGCACCTGCCTTGGTGCCCACCCATGGGCGCACCTGTGTGTGTGAGGGGCACACACAGCCCCGTGCGGGTGCGCACACCTGTGCTCACACCTGTGGACGTGTGTGCACACACACGTGCGTGTCTCTACATTTACAGCCTTCCTAAAAGGATCTCAGCCCCAAAATCCCAATTCTGGGGCAAGGGTGGGGTGAGTGAGCCTTACACACACCGCACACACACACCTGTGCACACACACACCTGTGCACACACACCTGTGCACACACACAATCCCATCCCAGCCCCGGTACCTGGGGACCCCCACAGGGTCCCCCCAGCAGTGAGGTGGCACCGGAGCTGTCCCCACCCTGCCTGGGGGCCCATCCAGGCTGGGGGCTCAGTTGCACACGCTGGGGACCTGGTGGCACCCTCAGGGGACGGAGGGGTGGTGCTGGGTCTGGGTGTCCTGATAACAGCCCCGGCCTTATCTGGGCACTGCCAAGGGCTCCCCTCCCTGCACAGCCTCGGGGATTTTGGGGGTCCCTCCCCACACTGTGCCCACCTGTCCCCCAGCTGGGTTCTCTTGGCCGACACCCCCTCGGCAGGGGCACAGCGGGCGTGTGGCACCCAGGTGGGCACAGGGAGGTGGCACATGTCCCCACGGGGGGTGTCTGTGTGCTGAGGGTGACTCTGATTTATTTGGGGGCTGTAGAGGTTGACGTGGCTGCTGTGGGATTCACCAGCCCCCTCCCCAATTTCTCTGTCACAACAACGGGGAAACTGAGGCACGGTGAAAAACGGAGGTGGAGGGGTTGCCCCTCAGCACAGTCAGCCCCCGCCCACCCCGTGAAGGGGGTCCTTGCCCCCCGCAGACCCCGCGGGGGGGGTGGGGGGTGATGTTCAGCCCCCCAAAACGAGGATCGAGGCAGGGCAAGGCAGGGGGTGCTGATCTGAGCCTGGGGTGGGCAAAAGACCCCCCTAAAACCCCCGGGGGTGCCCCCTCCCCGTGGCTTTACCCACGGGGTCCCCCAGCAGTGGCACGTCATGTCGGGAGAGACAGGTGGGGACCCCCCGGGGGACTCCGGCCCTCCCCTCTCTGCTCTGCCCCCCCCATCCCCCGGAGAGAGATTTGGGGGGCCGGGGGCGGGGAGAGCATCCCTTTGGGGGGGGGGCGGCGCACGGCCCGTGGCGTGGGCACCGGCGGAGCAAAGCCTGCGCGGTGCGGGGGGCCGCGGCCGTGGGCTGGGGGGGTCCCCACGGGGGAAGGGGCATCGCCCGTGGCCGTGGCGCCTGGGCCGCTGGATGGAAGCGAGCTGGGTGCCGGCTGCCATGGCTCTGGGGCTCTCCTCCAAGAAAGCTTCCTCCAGGAACATCGCCGTGGAGAGGAAAAACCTCATCACCGTCTGCAGGTGGGGGGCAGCCGGGGGGGCACCGCAAAATGGGGGGTGGGGGGGGAGAGGAGCGGGGGGAGGGAGAAGCGACCACCGCCGGTGGGGATGGAGGGGATGGGGGGCGGGGAGGGGCCGTGGTGGGGAGGAGGGTGGGGGGTTCATCCCTCCCCCCCGCCGCCCCTTCACCCTTTGGGGGGATTTGTTGTTGCTGCAGTCGCTTTTTGAGGGGGGGAAATTCAGGTTTGGAGGGGGGAGGAGAAGGATGGGGATGCGGGAAAGGTGGGGGGGGGGGTGCGCGGAGCTGCGGGGCCGCGGGGCTGCGGGCAGCGGGGCCGGGGCTGCGGCGCTGCGGGGTTCCAGGGGGTTCCGGGGGGTTCCGGGGGGCTCCGGGGAGACTGCGGGGATCTACAGGGGCTGGGGGGTCGTGAAGGGGGAGACGGGGGGCGGGGGACACAGTGACAACATGGAGGCGGCCGGCGCGCGGATGTCGGGGACCACTGGGGATGGCGGGGGGATGTGGAGGGTGAGGGGGGTGCTGGGGGCGGCGGGGTGCGGTGGGGGGGGGGCTGGGGTTGGGGACCCCCATGCAGGCGGGGGCCCAGGAAGTGACGTCAGGGCCCCGGAGCGGCGGGGATGGGGGATGAAGGATGGAGGATGAGCGTTGTCATGGAGACTCCCGGCTGGACCGGGATGGGGGGGGCAGGAATGGGGTGCAGGGACGGGGTAGGGGGGGCTGGCGGCTCCTGCCGGGGTGCGGGGGTGGGGTGACAGCCCCGGGGGCCCGGTAAGGAGCTGCTGGTGCTGGGAGTACTGGAGCCTGGCCCAGGGCTGGGGGGATGTGGGAGGTACCCGGGCCTGGGCAACCTGGCAGGGACCACCAGGATCTCATGTGGGGGTCTGGGGACCCCAGGGCTCCTCAGCGTGTCACGTGGCACCTCCAGACCCCACTGCCATGACATGGGGACCCAATGGATCTCCTTGCCATGGCATGGGGCATCTAAAAACCCCACTGTCACCACATGGAGACCCTCTGGATCTCCACCAGGATGCCTCCAGCCCTCACCGCTGTGCCGTGAGGCACCTCCAGACCTCAGTGCCACCATGGGACACCCTCCACCTGCTGCCAGGGGGATGGCCCAGGCAGCTGTGACCCACAGACCCCACAGAGGGGGCGATGCCCCCCAGGCAAACACCTGCCCCGTGCCTCCCTGGCCTGGCTCGGCGGGTCCGTGCCGCGTCCTCGGCGTCGCTGCGCCCCGAGCACGAGCGGCCAGGCGGAAGGGGAAGCCATCACCGCCCGCGCACGGCCGGGAGGAAGGGGGCCTTTGTTCGCCCTTCCTGGCCACTTGCACGGCGGGGAGCAGCGGCCGCCCCTCGGGGTCCCTGGGGACGCGGGGACAGGGGGGTCACCGAGCCACAGCCCAGCCCGACGCCCTCTTCCCGCTGCCGGGAGCGGGAGCCAACAGCTGGAAAAGAGCTTTGCTAAAAACCCTGCCTGTGCCAGGGGGGTGGGTGCTGGGTGCGTGTCCCCTCCCAGCTGTGATGCCCGTCCCCTCCCTCGCCAGGTTCTCGGTGAAGACCCTTCTGGAGAAGTACACGGCGGATCCCATCGACGACTCCTCCGAGGAGTTCGTCAACTTCGCTGCCATCCTCGAGCAGATCCTCAGCCACCGCTTCAAAGGTAGTGGTGGCCTCCAGGACTGTCCCTGTCCCATCCCTGCGTCCCGTGGTGGATGGGGACGCACATGCCTGCGCCAGGAAGGGTGTCCAGCTCTGCTGGAGGGGCTCTGCTGGCACAGCAGCCCCTGAGCAGCCCCTGGGTGCCCACAGGCCCTGTCAGCTGGTTCAGCTCTGATGGACAGCGCGGGTTTTGGGATTACATCCGCCTGGCCTGCAGCAAGGTCCCCAACAACTGCGTCAGCAGCATCGAGAACATGGAGAACATCAGCACCTCCAGGGCCAAGGTCAGGAAGGCACCAGTCCTAGCCCTGTCTTTGTTCCTGTCCCCATCCCCTTTTCTATGCCTGCCCCTGTTTCCATTCACTCCACCCTGACTCTGATAGATGGACCTATCTACATTCCCATCCCACCCCATCCCATTTACATCCCCATCCCATTTACATCCCCATCCCGTTTACATCCCCATCCCCATCCCCACCCCTCTGTGCCCTCACCTTGCCCCCTTCCCCTGCCCTCCTGCAGCTCCATCCCACACCACAGGGACCCTGGGACACAACAGCAGCTGTGGGTCCCCACGGTACCAAAAACCAGGCTGAAAGTCACTCCTGTTGGGGACCTCCAGCTGCTGCCCAGAGTGCTGGGGGTGGGTGGGAATGTGGGGACCCCCGAGGCAGCCCCCACCCTCAGGACTGCCCGGGTGCTGCCTCGCAGGGCCGGGCCTGGATCCGTGTGGCGCTGATGGAGAAGCGAATGTCCGAGTACATCTCCACGGCCCTGCGGGACACTCGCACCACCAGGTGAGCAGCCCCGGCCCTGCCGGCCACGGCCACACCTGCAGCAGGGTGTGTGGGTGTGCTGGGGTGGGTTTTGGGGTGCCAGGGTGGGTTTTGGGGTGCTGGGGGGCACAGCCAGCTGTGTGCTCCTCACAGGCGGTTTTACGATGACGGGGCCATCATGCTGCGGGAGGAGTCCACGGTGCTCACGGGGATGCTCATCGGGCTCAGCGCCATCGACTTCAGGTAGGGACAGGTGGCACAGTGGGACACAGGCCCCGACTGGCATCCTTGGGGTTCCCTGACCTTCTTCTCCCGCTGCTTCTGCTCAGTTTCTGCCTGAAGGGAGAGGTGATGGACGGTAAAACGCCCGTGGTCATTGACTACACGCCCTACCTGAAGTTCACGCAGAGGTAGGAGCTGGGGTGCCCTCCTGGGCTGGGGACCCCCCTGTCTCTGCCCCAGCACCACGATGGGGCTCCCTGAACCCCTGACAGCCCCTGCTGAGCCCCCACACCCCCCCCAGCTATGACTACCTGAGTGAGGAGGAGGAGCGGGGCAGTGTGGAGAGCAGCACGAGCGAGGACAGCTCACCTGAGCACCCCTACCTGCCCCTGGTCACCGACGAGGACAGCTGGTACAACAAGTGGCGCAAGATGGAGCAGAAATTCCGCATTGTTTATGCCCAAAAGGTACCAGGAGCCAGGCTATCAATTTCCCCAGGATGCTCCAGCCTGGAGTGTCTCGGACTCAGTGGTACCCTCGGCCTTTCATCCTGCTGCTGCAGTGACCCAGCCCACTCCCTGTCACTCTGGATGGCCCTGGGGACACTGGGGGTGGTGGCAGCAGGGCACCACTGATGGGGACCCCTACAGGGGTACCTGGAGGAGCTGGTGAGGCTGAGGGAGTCACAGCTGAAGGACCTGGAGGCGGAGAACAAGCGGCTGAAGCTCCGGCTGGAGGAGGTGATGGTGCAGAACCAGCTGGAGAAGAGGGAGCTGGAGGGCGTCATCCTGGAGCTGCAGGAGCAGCTGTGAGTGGGGGCTCAGGGGGCTGGGGGTCCTTGGAGCCAGGCTGCCCCACAGGCCCTGGGTGTCCCCAGTGTCCCACATGTCCCATGGGCTGTGTCACCTGGCAGGTCCCTGGCACTGGTGGCTGTGCCAGGTGCTGAGCACCCGCTTTTGCTGCAGGACGGGGCTGATCCCCTGCGAGAACCCACAGCTGGCCCAGCTCTCCAAGGAGATGGTGACACCCCTGGTCAACCAGTGGCCCTCCCTGGGGACCCTCAATGGCAACGAGAGCGGCTCGGACAGCAAACTCTACAGAAGGTAAGCTCACAGTGGGGGCAGAGACCAGCCAAAGCACCCTGCCCTACCCCGGGGGGGACACAGAGGGTGTGGGAGGGGCAGAAGAGCTGTGCCAGCCCCAGAGGGCTCAGAGCTGTCCCCCTGCAGGCACAGCTTCGTGAGCACCGACCAGCTCTCGGCCGAGAACAGCCTCAGCTCCGACTCCCAGCGCCTGGGCGAGGGCAAGCGCGAAGGGGAGCCCTGGGGGCCCTTGGGTAAGACCCCCCCCCACCCACCATAGGGTGCCCCCGGGGCTCAGCACTACTCCCCACATGCACCCGGGTGTCAGGACCCACCAACAGCCCCCTCCTGATGGTTGGGATGCTGCCCCAGCAGTGCAGGGACACCCAGGTGGCCCCCGGAGAGGTGCTCCCTGTCCCCCCGGGGTGGCAGGGCAGGGACACGAGGCCGAGCCCCCTGTGACGCCCACCTCTGCCCGCAGGGAAGGACCCCACGCCCTCCATGCTGGGGCTCTGCGGCTCCCTGGCCTCCCTGCCCAGCTGCAAGTCCTTGGCCAGCCTCAAGTCCAACGAGTGCCTGGTGAGCGACAGCACGGAAGCCAGCCCGACCCGCAGCCCCAGCTGAGACCCCCGGCCCCCGCGCCGCCCCCCGGCCCCGCGTGACGGCACAGGACTGACCGGGCTCGGCCCCCCTCGCACCCCGGGCCCGACGAGGGACTCGCCGATCCCACCGGGGAGCCTGGGGACGGGCATCCCCCTCCCCACCTTGAGACCCCACCCGGCTGCGCCTCTGCCCCCCAGCCCGGACCCCGGCTGGAGACACGGACCTGTAGGGATGGGGGTGCAGGACTGGGGGGAACGAACTGTGCCACGGTGGGGGGGACACTGGCAGTGACGGCTGCTGGGGAGCAAGGGGGGGTCGGGGCCAGGCCCCTTGCAGGGGTGAGGGTCCAGCGTGGCCCCGCTGTCCGTCCTGCTCAGCCCTCGGTGCCCACCCGGGCTGCGCCTGCCTGGCCTCCCCCAGCTCCCCTGCACTGTGGGGGGCTGCCTGTTCCCCCTTGCAGCAGCATCCCCACGACAGGGGGAGGACTCTTCTTCCCTCTTCCTCCCCATCCTCCCCTGGGTTTTGGGTTGTTTTGGGTGGTTTTGGTTTTTATTTCAGCCCCATCTGCCTTGTTGGAGCAAAAAGGAATCAATAAATGCAGCAAGCAGAGCTGGCCTGTCACCCACCTCCCCAGCTGGGAACAGACCCCTTGTGTCCCCCTGCCACAAGGTCCTGGCTCAGGCAAGGATGCTGGGGCACCCAGTGAGCCTCCTGCAGCCCCTCTGGGCAGGGAGAGCACCTTTGGGCCACAGCAGAGCACCAAGGCTGGGGGTCCTGGGGTCCCCTAGCCCCCAGTAAACACCCAGCAGGGACCCTGTGGGTGACAGTACCCTGCCCACACAACAGGGCCGTGGCTGTCACCCCCCAGGTATCTCTACAGCCCCCCAGAACACAGAGAGAAATCCTTCCACTAAGAGACAATTGTTTTATTTAAGAAATTAGGAGAAGTTCCCTCCATGAGTCCCGGGATAATGGGGGCAGTGCCCACAGAGCTGGGGCAGGCCCTTGCAGTGAAAGGATGGGGCAGGGGGGCCACAATGGCCCCCCCAGAGCAGCAGTGAGGTCTGTCCCCACACAGGGTCTAACAGGGGACATACCAAGTGGGAGGAGAGGTCCAGAGGCAGGGAGAGGGTCCTGACGTGTCCCCATGCCATGCAGAGCCAGCAAGGCGAGGCTGTGTGTGAGTGATGGTCAGGAGGGGCAGATCCCCAGGCACAGCAGGGCTGGGGGGCCCAGGCAGGCAGAAAAGCCCCCGAGGTCTGGGGTTTGGTCCTTGCCAGCCCCAGCTCCATCTCCTGCCAGGCCAAGTCTCTTGGGATACTCCATCCTTGTGAGAGTGTCCATGAATCCAGCAGCAGCATCTGTCCAGCCCCAAGGGATGGGTGTGGGGGGCTCCAGATCCCCCCCAGTGTCACAGCAGCAGGCACAGATGTCCCCCAGAGCAGCTGGAACAGGGAGTGGGGCAGGCTGGCCTTGGCTCTGTGTGTGGGCAGCGGGAGGCAGAGCAGGAACGAAGGCACTTGGGCTCTGCACGGCCGAGTGCGGATCGCCGCTCCTGGGACACCTGGCTGGAGCAGGGCTGGCACTGTCCCCTGGGCACGGCCACATCCAGCCCTGCCCCAGGCCTGCTCACAATCCCCGCAGCTGCTGCTCCTGGTTCAGCTTCTGGAAGAAGCTCTTTCCAAACTCATAGGTGCTGATCATGATGGCGCAGGCAGGTGCCACCTTGATGACACGGGGCAGGAACCCTGCAAGGACAGCGCCGTGAGCCCTGGGGTGACACCAGGGCACCCAGAACCCCAGCACGGGGCCGGGGCACATCCTCACCTGCAAACAGGCCCCGGGTGCCAGACTCAGCACGGATCCGCTGCATGAGCAGCCAGGTGGAGGAAGGCTTGGAGGCTGTGACTGTGGGGAGAGGGCAGCAGGTGAGGGTTGGGGGACACCCATGGGGAGTGCTGGTTCCCCCCCAGGCACCTGCCTGGAGCCTGGCCCCTCACCTGGGTGCACCTCACTGTCTCCCAGCTCAATCTGCCGCTGGGTTTTGACCACGTCGAAGGGCAGCGTCAGCACCGCGGCCACCTGTGGGGTTGGCACTGGATGGTGAGCCAGGACGTGGGGTTCCTGCCCAGTGCCAGCTCTGTTGTCACCTCCCAGCAGCATCCCAGCCCCACTCCTCCCAGCATCCCAAACTCACCGTGCCAGAGATGGCCCCGGACGCGAAGCTGACCATGAACGTGGCCCCGTCCAGCCAGGCCTGCCTAGAGAGCCACGTCCTCACCAGCTCGTAGTTAAACCAGTACAGAGCTGGGAGAGAGGAGACACCAGGGCTACCAGTGGGC
Organism: Fringilla coelebs; assembly: GCF_963513975.1. Classification (NCBI taxonomy): domain Eukaryota; kingdom Metazoa; phylum Chordata; class Aves; order Passeriformes; family Fringillidae; genus Fringilla; species Fringilla coelebs. Next base: position 1,525,948 of record NC_140053.1, read on the forward strand.
ACCCCCAGCAGCACAGGGCTGCCCTGGGCCCCCCACGCCCCAGTGCCCCCCGGCTTACCCGAGAAGGGGACGTCCCGCAGCACGGTGGGTCCCCAGCCCCTCCAGAGGGACAGCCAGCCGTCCTGGGCCACTGCTGACTGGATGCAGACACGCAGCTCGCGGTAGCTGAGCTGCTGGGACTGCATCTTGGTGCGGATCAGCTCCAGGGGGCTGATGACTGTCACAGCACCCACTGCAACACAAGGGACACGGGGAATGAGCTCTGTCCGCTCTGTCCCAGAGCCACCAGCACCGTGCCAGGAGAGCCAGGCACTGAATGTGGGCACTGAGACCTGCCACGCTCTGCTGCCAGGACAGAGGGTGGGCACGGGGGGACCCCAGAGAGGAGGGGGACTCACGCCTGGCGAGGGCCCCAGCCAGCAAGGGGACGTAGTGGTTCCAGCTCCCCATCCGGGTGCGCAGGTAGTCCCGGAGCTGGTCATAGGTGGTGAAGTAAATGACAGTGGCTGGCACAGCCATGACCCTGCAAGGAGGAGAAGGGCAGTAAGGGGCACATGTCCTCCCTGGGGGCTGGCAGGGGGCTTGGGACCTAAGTCTGTGTGCCTGGGCAGGTGCTAACAGCCAGAATTCCCAAACTCACAGGGTGGGGGGCAAGCCGCTCCACAGAGATCTGATGCCCTCATTGCGTGTGATCTTCACAAAGGCATCCTGGGGAGAGAGCGGAGCACCAGGGACAGCAGTTACAGGTGGGAGAAGGATGAACAAACGCCCAGAAAACACCCTGACACCCCTCTGGGGTGGGGAGGCCCCTGGCCATGCCTGGAGCTCCTACCAGCGTGCCGGTGAAGTGGCCGGGGGCCTTGTACCAGGCAGTGCAGGTGTTGCCATTCTGGCAGACGTACAGATGGTCCATGAGCCCGTTGCAGTAGAGGAAACACTTCCCTGAGGCAGGAAACAACAGCACTGCCATCACACAGGAGACCCTTCCCCTCTGCCCCATGCCCTGCACATCTGATCCCAAAGCTGTCACATCTTCCAGGAAGGAGCCAAACCCTCAGTGCTTGAGCCCACTGTGGAGCAGTTTGAGACTTGGAGGGGAACAATCCTGCAGCAAGGGTCTGATCATGGCCAGAACCAGGGGAGGGGGACAGCCAGCTCCATGGCAGGGGTGGGGATACAGCAGGACCCACTGCCAACAGTGGGAGAGGGTTTATGCCTCACCTGGTCTTGGCTCTGCTGCCCTGGCACAGTGGGGACATCAGCATTGGCCCCTCCACTGTGCTCTCAAGCCAGGCACAAGGGACACTGGGCAGCAGAAATCCAAGGGGACTTTGATGTGGCAACAGCACAGAGTGACAAGACCACACACAGCCAGGCCAGCTGCACAACAGATCCCCACAGACGTGGCACAGCCAGCCCCAAAGCAGGGCTGCAGGGCAGCCTGGGCTGGGGACAATGTCAGCCCCCATAGTGCAGGGATGTCCTCACAGCCAGAGGAGCCCAAGCCACCACCAGTAGAGAAGCAAACCAGGATGAAGGCTTGGGAAAGCAAAGCCACTGGCAGCAGGAGCCCCTGGCGTACTCACATGTGGCCGGCTGAGCGCCCCAGGGCCCTGACTGCGCTGCCAACACTGAAACACACAATGGGGACACACTGAGCAACCACACAGGGGACATGCCACCACCCGGGGCTGGGCAGCGGGACAGCTCTGTGGATGACTGCATGCCCCCACAGCCACTTGCCACGCAGTTCCTATTGTCACCAAACCGGTCCCTTGGGGCCAGCCCCAGCCCAGTGACCCCACAGGAAGGGGCAGAGCCCAAGGGAGCTGCATGGAGACTGGAACAAAGGCCAGCAGCTGCAGCAGGCTGAGCCTCTGGAGGGCTGGGGGCTGCCGGGCACAGCGCTGACCCCCTCAGCACCGGGCTGTGGCGGGGGAAGGACAGAGCCAAGCACCAGCCCAGCTCCCCCAGCAGGGCCCCCGGGCCCGTGAGGACGAGGGGCCCATGGTAACCTGCCACCTCACCGTGGCCCCACGCTCCAGAGCAGAGACACCCTGCCACCAGCTGTGCTAGCTGAGACACCCCTGCTGCCAGGGGGACTGGCTGCAGCCCCCCGCCCTGCCCTGAGCAGAGTTACCTTTGGAGAAGGGGGTCCTCTGGGCCTGCAGCCGGATCTTCACCACGTCCAGCGGCGTCACTGCAAAGACACCATCCCTTAGCCATGACAGCCCCCGTGCCAGCCCCCCGCCCCGGTGACCACCCTGCCAGGCTCACCAAAGAGGGAGGTGAGGATGGCCCCTGTCCCCGAGGCCAGCATCTGCTGCAGTGGCGTGATGCCCCCGCCGGGGCTCGGTGGCATCTTCTCAGCCATGACACTGTCCCCCTGCAAAGCACAGCAGGGGATGCTCGAGCCTGGGGGCTCCCAGTCCAGGGATGAGGTCCCCTGGGAGCCCCCCCAGCATCCCCAGTCCAGCAGAGTGTCCCACAGGTGTCCCACGCCCGCTGTGCTATCGCTGCTGCACACAGCAGACGAGGGCCCCCCATAATCAGGGTGTCCTGGGGGGGGACAGGGACTGTCTCCCAGGGCCGGCCCAGCCCTGATAACACCCCCTGGGCCCACACTGGCAGCAGGCCCAGCCTGGCTGGAGAGGTGGAGACAGTCCAGCCTTCCATGTCCTTGGGGAAGGAGGACTGTCCCCTCCCTGCTCTCGGAAAATTAAGGAAAGGAAGGAACAAAGTCCAAAGACCAGCCATGCTGTGAGCCCCCCCCAGCTCTGGCTAGGACGGCAGCAGAGCCCAGTGCAGCCATGGCAGGACACCAGGGAGGGGGAGATCCCCCTCGTGAGTTTGCAACAAGAATCCCAAGAAGGGTTTAGGCATCTCAAACCTCCTGTCTGATCCCGCTGGGGTTTGGCAAGGCTGCAGCCTCCAGGGCTGGTGTGCTGCCCTCGGGAAGCAGGGGATATCACACCCTTCCCAGGGAGAAGGATGTGGAGAAATGACCCTCAGCACATTCAGCACCAGCTGCTCCCTCTCGCTGCAGCGAGGGGATCATTATCATGCTGGGACAGGGCCATGGCAGGAGAGCTTCCAGGCTTTGGAAACCCAGGGTTCTTTAAAGCCTGGGAATGCAGCAAAAAACCTTCACCACCTGACTCATCAATTTGCAAGGTCAGAGAAGTCATAAATCTCTCCTTTACGGGCCCTGTAATTGTTGGGTGACCAAGGCTGCAAGCTGGGACAGGTCTATCCTGAAGCCACACGTGCCAGCCCCCCAGGGAGCTGGGTCTGTCCTGGCACAGGCACCAGCCCCGCTGGGAGAGCTGGATCTATCCCAGCCCTGCACATGTGCCAGCCCCACGGGGAGCGGGGCCTGTCCTGAGCCCAGGATGTGGGTGCTCTTTGGGCACGTGCCCCACTGACCCCATAGCCATTGCAAAACCCTGCCACGGGCAGGGCACTGGCTACGGATCCTCGCCGTGACCCAGCCCTCCTGCTCCGCCTGACGCAAGCCAGGGGAAATCTCTTGCTCCCAGCACTGCCCCACCTGATAAACTCACTCCTTATGACGTGCCCCAACACAGCCCCGCTGCTGGTGCTGGGGCAGCAGGGCACCTCCAGGCCCTCCTGTTTGTGTCCAAACTCCCCTCTCAGCTGGGAGCTGCTCCCTTTTCTGTGCAGGGTAAAATATGCTCCTAAACCCAGAACCCTAAAATATGCCCCTAAACCCAGAGCCCTAAAATATGCCCCTAAACCCAGAGCCCTAAAATATGCCCCTAGACCCAGAGCCCTAAAATATGCCCCTAGACCCAGAGCCCTAAAATATGCCCCTAGACCCAAAACCCCTGCTCTGCCTGGCGTGTCAGTGGGGCTGGCTATGGCACGGTGACGATCGGGACAACACGGGGAAAAAAACCAGCGGTTAAGATGATCAATGCAAACAATTCCCAGGGTCGGGGGCCTGCGGGGAAGCTCGAAGGGCTCTTGCCGGGCTGGAGGGGCCCGGCTGACTCCAGCCCCGAGCCAGAGGGAAATCCTGCCGGCGGATCCCCTCGGCCCCGGGGATGGGAAGCTGGGTGCCCACCTTGCAGCCCGGGGGGATCCCCTCCTGCCGGGGCACAGAGCGCTCTCCCCGGAGCAGGGACAGCCTGGCCCTCTGCCCCAGAGAACCCCGGCGGGGCAGCTCCCCATCCTGGAGCCGAGCCCCTGCGCGGCCTTCTGCAGCCCCCTGAGGGGTCTGTGCCCCTCATCAGAGCTCGGAGCCCCCAGCCCAGGGCTGTGCCCCCTCCACCGGGGTATGCAGCCCCCTCCCCCGGCCCTACGCCTCCCTCTCGCAGGATCTGCAGCCCCGGCAGTCCCGGGGAGCGCCCCCCCCCCGGGAGGGGAGCCCGGGGGTCCCTGAGGCCGCACGACCCCCGACTCCGGGGGAAACTGAGGCAGCGGTCACGCGTGCCGGCCCACGAGGGGGATGACGTGGGGGACGGGGTGTCGGGGGAAGTGCCGGGGGTTCCGCCCCACCTGCTCATTCCAGCCAGGCTTGGCGCGTCCCTCCGGGACCGGGAGGCGGCTCCGCGCCGGCGGCGCCTTTAAGGAGCCCCATGGGCGCCCCTCGCCCTCCGCCGCGCTTCCGCCCGCCCCGCCCCGCGCATGCGCGCTGCGCCCCGCGCACCCCCGCGCCCCCTGCCGGCCCGGGGGGGACGCGGCACCCAGAAACAGCTGGAATACAGAAACACCTGGAATACAGACACAGCTGGAATACAGACACAGGTGGAATAAAGAAACAGCTGTAATACAGACACAGAAACAGCTGGAATACAGAAACAGCTGGAATACAGACACAGCTGGAATACAGACACACCTGGAATACAAAAACACCTGGAATACAAACACAGAAACAGAAACAGCTGGAATACATAAACAGCTGGAATACAGACACACCTGGAATACAAACACAGAAACAGCTGGAATACAGACACACCTGGAATACAAACACAGAAACAGCTGGAATACAGACACAGAAACAGCTGGAATACAGACACAGAAACAGCTGGAATACAGAAACAGCTGGGATACAGACACAGAAACAGCTGGAATAGAGACACACCTGTAATACAGACACACCTGGGTTTCAGACACACCTGTAATACAGACACACCTGGGATACAGAAACACCTGGTATACAGAAACATCTGGGATACAGACACACCTGGGTTTCAGGCACACCTGGAACACAGACACACCTGGAACACTGACACACCTGGAACACAGCCATATTGTAAACAGACCCCCAGAACACAAACACCCTCTACACACCTGGCACACACCTTGTACGTGCCCTGCACACTGACGGTGCTGACGGAGGGGCCCACCTTGCCCAGTCACCGTGCTGGCAAAGGGGTTCACCTTGCACACTCACCCTCCATGCTGGCAGAAGGCTGTGCCTTGCACACCCACCGTGCTGAGGCCAGGGGGGTCTCACCCTCACCATCCTGAGCCCACTAGGGTTGCACATTCTGGTGTGGCTCGCACACTCGTCATGCCAGGGCCAGCAGCAGGCTGGGACATGGGCACGGTGCCGTGCCAGGCCCAGTGCCACTCTGCTGCCTGCAGAAGAACAAAGCCTCTCAGTTCCCAAAGCACTGTGAGCATCACCCAGCATCTCCCCGTCCTGTGCCACACTCCCTGCAGCTCCGCCGGGCCCTCCGAGCAGGGGGCGAGTGCCCGGCCGCTTCCACCGGGGCCTGTGAGAGCTGGGATTAATGCCAGGACCTGATGGGTCTGGGAGGCTGGAACCCCATCTCTGCTCACTGCAGACCCTCAAGGGGAGCCCTTCCAATGTGTTGGAAGTGCTGTGTTTCCTATGGAGAACACCAAATCCTTCTGGGTGAGGTGGTGATCTCCCTGAGGAGCTCTTATTTCTACTTGTAGTTAAATTTGGGTTTTTTCTCAGGAGGAGAAAGGGAGATTAAACATTGGAAGGGGCTGCCCAGGGAGGTGGTGGAGTCTCCATCCCTGGAGATGTCCAGGGAATGACTCAACATGGCACTCAGCGCTCCGGCCTGGTTGACAAGGTGGGGATCGGTCACAGGCTGGACTCGATGATCCTGCAGGTCTTTTCCAACCTCAGTGATGCTGTGAAGGTTGTTCAAGCTCCTCCGTGGGCGGGTGGCAGGCAGCGGAGCCCGCCTGGCGCCCGTCAGCCCCTCGCTGTAATCTGGGCTGATGACAGCAGATGGCTCCCGAAGCCCCTCCGAAACCCGCACGGACCCCCGGCACCGCGGGCTCTGCCTGGCCCCGCAGGCAGCAGAGCTGGGGCTGCAGGGCCGGGGTGAGATGTCAGCTCCGGTGCTGCGTCCTTCAGGAAAAGTCCCGCGGGCCAGAGTTCCTGGTGACTCGTTCGTGTGACAACATCAGTGCGGGAGCTGCTGTGGTGCTGCATGATGCAATCCCTGCCTCAGAGCCGGCTGAACTCTTGCCCTGACACACTCGAGGATAAACCCTGCGCGGGTGCCCGCAGCCCCCTCTGCTGCCCGGGGAGAGCCATCCTGGGGGAAGGATGGAGTACTCAAGGACAGGTGATGTGCAGGTGCCAGAGCAGCCTCTGCCCGTTGAACAGGAGCAGTTCAGGGCTCAGTCTGCAGTCCCAGGGTGTTTGGAATGGAGCCTGTTTCACCCACAGAGATGCTTCCCGTCCCTTTGCAGAGCTGGCAGAGCTCTGGTGGCTGCTCTCCTCCAGGAATAAAGTCCCTCTTGGCTCCTAGCATCTCTGAGAATTGTCAGTGGAGGGGGCAGCTAGTGCTGGGAACTGCCCTTCCATGACACCTGGTCCAAGGGAATCTTGGCTTTAAGTGGTGTGAGCCCAGGAGCCCCAGAATTCCCACAAGGTCCTGTAAGTGAACACATCCTGTGCCTCCCTGATGAGTCAGCTCTGCCTCTTAGAGACACGGGCTTTAAATGATCTGAAAGCCTCTTGCAGCTGGTAATTTAGAAATGGAATAATGATTAATTAAAAATATATCTGTCCTTAGGGGTATTGGGTCTTGTATCTTCTGGTTTAGGTGTTGGGCTTTGTGTGGCTTCCGCCCAGCTGAAAAGAGACAGGAAAAATGTTTTTTCAGATCGGGTGGGGTCAAGAGGGACCAGTGAAAGATGGCTTAAGTGCCTTGACCTCGATTTTTTGGGTCTCTTCATTTGCTAAAGAGGTCAGGGCGAAAGGGTGAGTTTGTTTATCCCGAGCTCAGCACTGCTGAGGACCTGGCTGGCTCTTTGTGCTGAGTCACAGCCCGCTGGCCGCCTGCGCCGTCCAAGCACCGGGAACCTTCCTGTCCCCAATTCCCATCCTCGCAGTCCCGCTGGCCTCGGCAGGCTGGGGAGGGTGCACCGCGCTCCCATTACTGTGAATATGAACGGCTAAGTTACTTAAGAACAGCGTCCGAATTGAAAGACGTGTCTGGTTTGCGGGGAAGGAGCCAGCTGAGCTCTGATCCCCTCCGAGCCGCAGCGTCCCGCGGCAGCGAGGTTTGCGTGAGCCCTGCCGGGCTCTGTCCTGCCGTGACACCGCAGGCACGGCCGGGAGACGCTTGTGTAACCGCTGCTCCCGGCTCCGGGCGCTTACGAAACCCAGCTGGTGTCCTGGGCCAGGGCCACGGCCGGGGAGCCCTGCTCTGGGGCTGTGTGCCTGGGGCTCCTCGCTGGGCAAGGGTCACTCCCTGCTCTGTCAGCACCTGCACTCGCTCTGGAAAGATCCTTCCCGTCTGGTCACTTTCAAAATCCCGTTTTGAAAGCAATTAGCCCGTTTCCTTAATTTAGGTGAACTTTAACGGCCAGGTTACTAAAGGATCTGGGTAGTGCTTTAATGGAATTAAGCCAGTGCAGAATTTGAGTATTTATTTCAGCTGGGATCATTATGGTTTTGCAAAAGCCAGGCTTAAGCTGAATTAAGTGACTCAAATGAAGCAGCTTGTGGCCAGAGGAGGCCCTAGGGACATCAGACTTGTATAACCCAGAATATAACCCAATATAACCCAGAATTTCTAACGCAGCTGCAGCTCTGCAGGTCAATTCCCACCGCAGGTGAGACCTGGAAAGTGGTGTTCTGCCTTCTGTAGCACCTGCCAGGGAAAACCTTGGTAGTTATGAAACAGGGGACAAACCTCACCTGGGAGGAAAATAAGCCTTAGGGATGAAGAAACAGGTATGGAAGATAAAGACCCCATGGTTTCTTCCCTGAAGGATTCCTTTATAATTTCATGTTAACATAGTATACACCTAGCAGCAGGATGGGCCAAGAGTGTGGAGGAAAGAGGAGCCTGGCCTGAGAGCGGTAGGAAAAATTCCCAGATCCCTTTTCCAATAAACAAAAGCCCCTGTGAACATGAGAAAGAGCCAGAAGAGCTCAGTGCAGTAATTAAGCTCTACATCAGCTGTCAGCCTGCTGCACATACAGGTAAGAGATGTGCCCTTAGAGAGCTTCTCTGCAGCTCCTCTCAGCTGGGGCAGCATCTGCTGATCACCACGAGCTCTTCCCACCCAGGGCTGCACTTTGGGACTTGGGCTGCTCCAGCAGTTCTGGAAACATCTCAGTGTTGCCGCAGCAATTGATGCATTTCACTCTTGACTAACCTTTGCCAATTTCTTCTAAATGGCCTGGATGGGGCTGTGCCTGAGCACTGGCTGGCACTGGCTAACCATGCCTCACTGCCCAGCCCAGGATTTCTTGGATCCAGACAGGATTTGTGCTGAGAACTCAGGCAGGTGTAAGTGGGAACTTCAAGAAGACAGGTATTGACATGCTGAGCACTTCAAGAAATGAGGCCTTTTGGTTTTGCTGTCTTTACATGAAGAAATAATCCTGTTGGGGGGTGCTGAGCTGACTCCCAGCCAGCCTGGTGTTCCTGGTACATCCCACATTGCCTGCTGGAAGAGCTGCTGTCCCAGATTGGGCTCGAGCTGCTTGCACTGCAATTCATCTTGCTTTCTGTTGTCTCACGAGGATGGATCCCCTTGTAGCATTACAGTGTTTATTTTACAATTCCCAAAGCTGCGATAGATTTTTGAGGGGAGATGTGTCTAATCTAGGAAAGTTCTCCAGCTAAATTATAGTGAGTACTTTTTAGGCAGTTTAAAAATGGGCAAAAAAGAACCATTCCTCTGTTTTTAGATGGCTCACCTATTACTGTTGAACTGAAAACAAACAAACAAACAAACCCAGCTATCTCATAACATTGCATGTTCATAAATCAATTTTTTTTTGGTACAATTCTAATCTGTAAGTCTGCAGTTATTGATACTGTAGTAAGAGAAGAGCTTTGACACTCCACAAACCTTTATTCCAAACCAAGACAGATCATTCCCAATCTGGTCTGCTTTAAAAAGCAGACTGGTGCTGAACGTGTGGGCTCCTGGAAAAACCTGGTGAGGAAACTTCCCTTTTCCCATCTAAGTTAGATTTAAAGAGATTCCCAGCAACTACAGGTAAAAAAGGCTTTAAGAAGAACCTGATGCTGCAGGTTCCTCGTCTGTTTACTCTCACAAAAAGCCATTTTTTAGACTGGATGTTCGTCCTTGATTTGCACCTCAGTGTTTGTCAGGAAAAACTGAAAACTGGATCCTGTCCTCCTGCAGTTTCTCTATTAAATCCAATTATTAGGGATAGTAACCCTCTTAACACAAGGTAGTAATTCCATCGAGCGATCACCACTGTGTCCACAACATTTCCAGGCCGAGCAAGAGCAGCTCACTGCTCACAGATGAAGCAGGCAAGCTCGAGAGGGATCTTTTGGGACCAGGATCTGTTTTTTTCAGCCTCTCCCTTTGCTTTCCAGGCTGGTGGCGGGGTGGTGAGGGAACTCCTACGCTCCCCAGCAGCTCAGGGCCATTCTCCTGTCAACTGTTGCTCCTTCTGACAGGTGTCTGCTGAGGAAAAGCCAGCGAGAGCTGCCAGCCCTGTCCCTCCACGGTCTCTGTGGCCTGTTCCTCTCCACTGTCGGTGCTGAGGGTGATGCTGCGGAGCTGCCGCCGTGTGCAGGAGGCGGCCGCTCTCCCTTGGTCAGCTCGCCGGGATGAAATGAAACCGGTGCGGCGGCTGAGGGTGTGCTGAGGGGGTCCCGAGGGGGTGCTGAGGGGGTCCAGAGGGGATGCTGAGAGGTGAGGGGGTGCTGAGGGGATGCTGAGGAGATGCTGAGGGGATGCCGCTCCCACACGAGCCGCGCCACCGCCATCTCCACGGACGCTGAGGGCCGTGTCCAGCAGCGCCCGGAGGCAGCAGCGTGTGCGGGACGCGTGGCCGGGCAGGATTCGGGCTGGAAGCGGGCGGCAGGGCTGAGCAAGGCGGTGTCCCGGGGGAGGGGGGCTCGGTGTGTACCGGGGCTCGGCGCGTACCGCGGCCGCCGCAGGACGGAGCGGGGCCGTGAGGGGCGGGGGCATCGCGGCAGCGCCCCCTGCCGGCCGGGGCGGCGCGCGCGGCCCCGCTCCCCGCAGACAATGGGGCGGCGGCGGCGGCGGCGGCGGGGGCGCGCGCGGGCGGGCGGGGCGAGCGCTCCCCGCGAGAGGCGGGGGGCGCGGGGGGGGAAAGGGGGGGGGGGGGGCTCGGCGGCGCTCCGCGCACGCGCGCGCGCGCTCCCGCCCCGCCGGCGCGGCGAAGGTTCCGGAGCCCGCGCGCGCCCCCGCCCCGCCCGCGCCGCCGCCACCGCCGCTGTCACCGTCACCGCCACCGCTGTCACCAGCCGGCTCCGGTGCGGACACCCCCGCAGCGGCAGGTACGGGGAGGGGTGGCTGCCGTGGGCTGGGGGGGGGCGCTGAACCCCCGGGCGCGCTCTCCCTTTGCCGCGTCCCGCGCGGAGAAGGTGGGGAGAGAGAAAAAAAATAATTAAAAAAAAAAAATCAATCAACCCCCCAGAAGCAAAATCCGGCCATTTCATCCCAAAAGCGAGGGGAGGGGCGTGTCCCGGTGCCGGCGCCCCGGGGCTGCGGCAGCGCGAGGCGCGGCCCCTGCGGCAGCGCGGGCGCCCGGGGCAGGTGCGGCGGGCGGGGAGCGGCGGCGAGGGATGGAGGGATGGATGGATGGATGGATGGAGGGATGGATGGAGGGAGGGATGGATGGAGAAGGGCGGGTTTGGGGCTCTCTCCCCGCTCTGAGCCCGTTTCGGCCCCGTTCCTCCCGGCAGGTGGGGCCGGGGCTGCGGCAGGAGGGGCGGCAGCGCGGGGCCATGTTCTGCAGCCGCCTCGAGGGGGGAGGCAGCGGTGATTAAAAACGGTAAATTAATCAATAATGGGAAACCGTAACGATAAAGCGTTTCGAATAAAAAAAGGAAAAAAAAAAGAAAAAAAAGGAGCTGCACACGCCCAGCCCTAAATTTTGCGTGGGGGGAAACGTTATTGAGGTCACGGCACCCCGGCGCTCCCCGGCTTTGTTGCACCCCCCGGTGCCCATGTCGACGGGTTTGGTGTTTAACGTGAACGAGGTGGGTCCCATCCTGTTGAATCCAGCCCCGGGATGGGGATGCCCATCCTCGTGGGTTTGGGGCTGGGATGGGGCTCCTTGGTGTCACTGGTGGTCCCTGGATATGCCAGGCACATCCCAAGCATCCCAGTGCCCTGCTGGGATTGCCCTTGTCATGCTGGAATTGCCCCCTTGTCCCTTCCATCTTCCTCTTCCCATGCTGTCTCTTCTTTCTTGGCCCAAAATCCCACCAGGTGGGGCATGGAGCTGCCCCCCCTTTCTGGGTTTTGCCTTTTTTACCTGCGGTTGTTGGGTATTTCTTTATTTAAGTCTAACTTAGCTGGGAAAAGGGAAGTTTCCTGGCCAGGTGTTTCCAGGATCACCCCTGCCCTCCTGCCTTGGAGCAATTCAACCTGCAAAGAGCAGAAACAGCTCATTCCAGGTGAGGGATGGAGATTTCTGCCTGCATCCCCGACTGCCACAGGAGCACAAGGGAGGGTTGGCTTAGGAAAGATGATGTTTCCTGCTGTTTTTGAACACCTAGAAACGCAGTCCTGCTGCTGCTCGCAGAGGGCAGCTGCCATCACTTTAGAGGGAGTTTCTCCTTCCATTTGCTGTGGTACCACCCCGCGAGGTGCAGCTCCATTTGCAGCGAGAGGCTGCTCTTGCCTGGAGTGCTGGAAGGAGCAGCTGAGATGAGCTAAGCTGTCACCATTTGTATGCAGAGTATTCCCGAGCTTCCCCGGCGGCGTGGATGTGGGCAGATGTTGGATGCGTGTCTGAATCAGTGGAACAAAATTCGCTGCTGAGAATCGTTAATTTGCCTTGTCGAGCGATGGCTGCCTGCTTCCATCCGTTGAAGGGGTTTTGGCTCTGCTGCCAGTACCTCACATTTGGGCTGTTTAATCTTGTGGGGTTCAGCTTTCTTGGCATTATTTTTCTCAGGGTGGTCACTCAAAGCAGGTCTCAGTTGAGCGTTTGCAGGCTGCTCTTGAGGGGAGAAAAATTAAAACCTCGTTCTCTCTAGGAGCGAGAAATTGCCTAACCCAGTTATGCTTTGTTCACTCTTGATACACAAAATGCTTTGGTTTTCACTCCAAGATGAGCAACTTAAGGAGAAAAGCGAAGTGTTGGCTGATTTACCTGTAATTTGTAGAGGATTTGAACGTGGAAGCATGGAATGGTTTGGGTTGAAAGGAGCCTTACAGACCCTGTCGTTCCACCCCCCTGGCATGGGCAGGGACATCTTGCATTAAACCAGATTGCTCCAGCCTGGCCTCCAAGCTTCCAGGGATGGGGATCCACTGGCAGATGGTTCACACCTGATTAAAGTACTGCATTTTCTCATTCCTTGAATAAGATGCAGGTGGGGTTCATTTTTTGAGACCTGGGGAATGCGATGCCCATCCCACAGATGGTGTCACAGATCAGAGAGGGATGTTTATCCTGCAGGGATTAACTGAGGATAGGGTGCTGGGAGCTGTGTGCCCTGTGGGGAGCTCCCTGAGGAGGGGATGGGCCCAGCCCCTGCTGGTGGCAAGTGCAGGTTTTGTACGTCTCCCTCTGTCAAGCACTGTGTGAAATATTTACAGGTCTGGCTTGCAATTTGGTTTTGCTCACCCTTCCTACTCCTCTGTACCCCTTGCTGCCCTCTGCTTCCACCTCTGCCTTCCCAAGGTGTTCCATTCAAGCTGTCCCATTCCCTCTTTGCTTAAAGAACTGCAGCTTCAGGAGGACCAAGCAGATGTATTTTTTTCATGTATTTTATATATGAATAGGGAATGCTGTAGCTTTGTCATTTCCTTCCCAAAAGCCATGGGAAATTCTGCTCCCCTGGCCAGACCTCATAGGATAAAAAGGAGGAAAAATGTGACACTGTAGCTGGGTGTAGCCAGTCAGGGATGCTCGTAGCATGCTGGTGAGGTGGGTGTTTCATCTTCTGCCTTTTGTGTTCCTCTGCTGCATTTCAGAGAACCGTGTTCCTCTTGGAGTGCTCGTTGATCTGTGTAGCACCACAGGCTTTTTTCCCAGCGTTTTCCAGGCGTGGGATTTGGAGGTGTTTGGGTACCACTTTGCTGAGCAGTCCTGAGGGTGCAGCAGCAGGGATGGAAGGAATTGCTCCCCGCTTACCTTTGTGGAATTTGGGCTCCCCAGCATTGCAGGGCTGTCGGAACAGCCACGCTGGGAATGTTTTGGAGCTGGTGTCGGTGCTGAAGCTCCTGAAAGGCTGCCTTCATCAGCATGGGAGTGACAAATTGTCCTGACACATCCTGCAGCACAGCAGGTCCCGCCGGAGCCGGGTGGGCCCGTCCTGGTGCTGGGTGTGCCCACTCCAGGCCTCCAGACAATCCCTCTGGGTTGGCAGAGCGTGGAAAATTGGATCATGAGGCACTGGCTAAGGGGGAATGCTCAGGGTGGCCGGTCCCTTTCTTCCCAAAAGCAAGATTATTCAAAAGCTGGAAGAAAGCTGTGGATTTGAGTTTGTCTTGAGCAGAATAATCTTATTTTGTCAGCCCAGCGTGCTGATGAGGCTTGGCTGTGGTGCTGGTGTCCTTTGGGGCAGTGCTGCTAATTTAGCTGTAGGAATGCTCTGACACTTGATGAATGAGCCAGGGAAGAGCCAGAGCACTGGTTTCAGTCCCAGTATTTTCCAGTTTGCTCAGCTTGCCGGCTGGTCAGGTCAGTGGGCTTGTAGGATGGCTAGGCTGTGTGCTAAGGTGCTAAGGTGTGGGGCTGGACTGAGAGCTGGGGGTTTGTAGTGCAGTGCCTTGGGCTTGTGGCATCCTTCTGGGTGATGCTGGGAGGGTGTTGGGGCTGCTGGAATGTGGCAGCAGCGTTTAAAAGGAATTTAGGGGGGTTGTGGTTCTGCACACAGGTAAAGCAGCCAACCTTGAGCAAAATGGGCATGGCTGATGCTTTCTGGCTCATTCTGAGGTCTGCAGACCCACGAGTCTGTGCAAAAGCACTGAGAGCCCTTTCTTGAAGCAGAAGGGGCCTCTCTGGCTGTGCTGAAGTAGCCAAGGGGATTGTTCCCCTTGTGTACCTGTCCTGTAGCACTGGGAGCCCCAGCTCAGCATCCTGGCTGTTCCCAGCCTCAACTGAGAGGAGCAGCAGCTCTCTGAGGGCCTCTCCCTCCTGCTGCAGTGGCAGCAGAGCTGGGCTGGCTTTCTAGGTTTTTCTGCCAATGCAGTGTAATCTCTTCCTACCTCAGGGGCTCTGCTGGCTTGCCTGTGCTGCTCAGGCTGCAGAGCTGGCTGGGTGGTGCCTGGGGCTCACCCCAAGGGCACCTCCTTGGGGCTGGGGGTGCTCATCAGTAAATTGGGCAGTGCTGGGTGCTGCAGGGCTCTGCCTGCCCGTGGAGATGGAAAAGGAAGCGATTGCAGAAGTGGCTTGGGCTGCTGATCCTGCAGAGATGTTCCCACTCACCTGGCAGCAGCCCTGGGAGGAGGAGGAGTAGGGTGAGTGGTCTGGGGCAGGGGGGGGTGGGCTTGGAGGAACCTCACTGAGCACCAGGCTGGCTCAGCCTTGCCAGGGGTGCAGCCCCCATGCTGGATCACTGCTCCTCCTTTTCAGGAGGAGATGGATCTCATCTCCTCCAGGAGATGTGGAGCCCCTGCTCTGTGCAGCGCTGTTCCCTCCTGGCTGTTCAGCAGGAGCAGCCCTCAATCCCAGGCTGTCTTTGCAGGTCACCCCAGGATGTGCTGGACAGAGCAGAACTGTGGCCCTTCAGGTAAACCCTTGTGAGGTTTTTAAGGTGCGCACAGCTCTGCTGGGAGGGACTGAGTGGATCTGAGTCTCTCTTGCAGCAGGATGGATCTCCCTCCTCCATCTGTGAGCTGGGGCTCTGTTTTACACTGAAATCTGCTGGTTGTAGGCTGTTTTTTTTTTTAAGTGCCTGTGGAAAGCATGTGTGGTTTACACTGGAGTCTGGAGGAGAAGTATCTGTGCCTTTAGACTTGAGTGGGTTTTCTTTGCAAGTCTAATGAGCTTTTTGCTCCTCAGAAATCAATCCACTGGTTTTTCCCTTTTCTTCCCTAGCAGACCAATTAGTAAAGGTGGTCA
The DNA here is from genome assembly GCF_963513975.1 of Fringilla coelebs. Taxonomy (NCBI): domain Eukaryota; kingdom Metazoa; phylum Chordata; class Aves; order Passeriformes; family Fringillidae; genus Fringilla; species Fringilla coelebs. The sequence goes on from NC_140053.1 coordinate 1,541,453, forward strand.
TAACACACAGCGTGGCTCCTGTTTTCAGTGTCTCTTCTTTAAATATCCAAGGAAAGGGAGCACCAGGGGATACCTTCTGTGCAGCTAAAAGGATTACTGCTGCCGTTGGGCTAATTATTTCCATCTTTGCAGCCTCTCCACTCTTCCTGCCCTGACCTCTCTGCCTTCCCTCCAGAGCAGTGGGGTTGTCCCACCCTGGGCAGGGGTTTGTCCCCAAGAGCTCAGGTGTGTTTGGACGATGCCCCCAGGCACAGGGTGGGTCTGTGGGGGTGTCCTGTGCAGGGGTGGGGGTCGATGATCGCTGTGGTCCTTTTCAGCTGGGGATATTCCACGATTCTGTGATCCCCGGGGAGCTGGGCTCAGCTCTGTGCTGGGAAGGACAGAGCTGGTGTGGGATGTGGAGGGGTGAGGTGCAGTCCGGAGGGGCAGGAAGGGCTGTGTGAACTCTTCAGCACTTCAAGAGAGGTGATGAAACCACTTGTATTGAGGGGTTTGAATAGCACGTGTGAGACTCGAAGGGCTTTCTGCCACTTATCAGCTGCACTTTGTGGCTCCCCCTCAGCTCCTGCCCCGGGCTGTCTGCCTGGAAGTGCCAGATGTAATTTCAGATGGATTTCATCAGCGGCTCAAGTCAGTTGCTGCAGAATGAAATTCCATGAGGTGTTTGTAAATGACTCAAAACATCTAAAGAAGCCTCTCCTGTGACTCCTGAGGACATCCAGCTCAGCCTGTTTGGGGAGGGCTGGAGACTGGCTTCGGAGAGAAACCAACTGTTTTCTGTGCCCTGCAAAGGAGAGTTCGCAGGGCTGCGCTTCGAAGTTGAAATTGCACGAGTAGGGGAGGTGTTCAGAGTGGTTAAATTGTTCCCTGTCCTAGGAAACATTTTAACTTTTCTTTGATTAAAGGTTACTTGAATCCTGGCTGTGTTGGCGCGGTCTCAATGTGCTCAGAAGCGGCTCTGCTCCCTCTCTGTGAAGGGAGATGTCACTTCAGGTGAGCTTCCTGGGGCAGGAGCACATCTGGCCAGCTGTGCACATTCTCAGCCAAACCACAGGCAGACCAGGGCTGTCACACTCAAGATGAGAGGCCAAGTGATGGGCAAGCAAGGTTTGTCCTGCATGGTCACTGTGGATCTCAGGATGAGCCTCGGGCAGGGGGAGCAGGGCTGTTCCTGCTCTTTGTGTTAGGTGGATGACAGGAGGGCTGCCAGAGGAGACTGTCCCAAAAGAAGGGATAATCTGGAGGGATTCCTTCCTGGAGGTTGGTCTGTGTTTGTGTCCACTCAGGGTTATGTGAGGAGCCTTTGTATAAAAATGACATTTATATCTGGAGCTGTACTTGACTTTGATATGGTCAGAAGAGAAGGAAATGTAAGATTTGGAAATGTGGCTAGTGCTGACCCACCTGGTACAAAGTGCTGACTCCTCCCTGCAGGAGCCAGTGCTTCATTACCCTCCTCAGATCCTGCTTGTGGTGGGGTGAGAGTGGCTGGGATTGAGTTACCTGTGTGCTTTAAGGTGAGACCTGAGAGGTGATGTGGCAAAACTGGAGCTTCTCATGCTCTCTGCTGGTAGCTGTAGTTTGTGGTGTTAGTGAGCCCAAAGCTGGGATTTAATCCAAAGTCAGAATTGCCTTTTGTGGTTGATTTTCAGCTCCCACTGACTCTGAATTCAAGGGCAGATTCTACCCTGAGCAAATTCTGCCCTCTGAAGTTACTGCTTATATGTGGTTTTACCTCCTGCCTCATCAGCATGACAAAGGGTGCTGCCTGGAGCTGCCTGGAGGGATTTGTACGAGAAGCTTTTAACAATGGACGTCTCCAAATTGGACAGAAAACTACACGGTTTCCCCTCAGCATTTCCTGGTGTAATAATGGAGAGCCTGGCAGGTGTGAATAGGCAGAAGTAAGAAATGTTGCTGTTGGGGGCAAAAAAGAAAGCAGGTAAAATCTGTTCCAGCTGTGGCATGGCTTGGAGTCACTGCCTGGGAGAACAGATTTAGAGAGGATGGGACCAGGATGAGGGTATTGGAACCAAAATGAGGATGTGGGACAAAGGGAGTGACTCTGGGGTTTGTGGAGCCCTGCAGGGTTCTCGTGGTGGGTGGGGGATCCAAAAAGAGCAGCTGTGAGCAGGAGGAGTCCGTGGGGCTCCCTGCTTTTGTTCTCATCCTGAGCAGCATCTTGGGCACACCTGGGCCTGCTGTCCTGTCTGCTCTCCTTGCTCATCCATCTCTCCTGTTCCTGCCCTCTCACCCTTCCATATTAAACCCTGCCTGGCAGTCCCAGCTCCGTGCTGGTGCTTGCCTGGCCCTTGGCTTGCTGAGAGCAGGGTGGGGACCCAGCTCCTCCCTGCTTGATGTGGAATTCCAGCATCAGGAATTGCTGAGCTGCATCCTTATTTCATGGTTTTGGAGCTTACTTTGCATGACTTCTGCTTTTCCTCCCATGTCAGTAGTAGCTGGATTACTCTGCCAGCTCCTCCCTTCCCCCAGGTTCCTCCAGGCAGGAGGTGAAGGATGAATACTCTTTAATGTGAAGGCACTTATTAATGCTTAATCTCTCAAATATGTCACTGCTTTTGTGTCTAATAACAGGGCTTATTGTCACGGCTGTCTGAGGCCCGTGCTCAGCTCCAGAACAGGTTTCATTAGCCACTGCTGCTCACCTTAGCAGAGGAGTTTTGGACTTTTGGGCTTGTTTGCTCTCTCAGCATCCAGGAGCCTCCTGGTGCTTAAGTTCTTAAAGGGAAAAATCCTGCAGTGGGGTTGTGGTGTTTGTGTCCAGGTGAGCAGCACCTTCCCAGTGCCCAGGAGGGGACACCAGGCTCAGGGAGGGTGTAAAGTGACTTTTTGAGTGAGGATTGCTTGGCCCTGGGGTGCTGCAGCCAGGAAAAAAAGCTGTGAGTGCTTCTCCTCAGTGCAGAGGGGCAGTTGTGTGAGGTGGGTGAAGCTTTTGGCTCGGTGGGGAGAGCAGAAGGCTCCTGCCTCCCTCGATAAGGGATGACAAAGCCGTGGCTTTAGGTGTGGTCAGAGCCTCTCCAAACAGGCTGGCTCCATTCATCCACGATAAAAACAAGCAGTGCTGACACACCAGCGGCCCTGCATCTTCCAGCCTTTGTTTTAGTGGTTGAGAGAGAGCCCCTGACCCCGGGGAACGTGAATGGAGCCCTGGTAAGCCGAGAGCAGGAGTGAGATTATTTGGAGGCAGAAGTGAGGCTGGGAGGCAGGCGGTCCCTTTGTACATGGCATACATGTGACAGCAGAGCTGCATTTAGAGCTGAAAGAGGATAAAATGCCCGAGGAGGCTGATTGCACCTCGTTTATTTTTAACAAATGCACTGGGGGAGATTGAGCTGGAATTCCCAGACTTGGGGCAGGTTTAAATTCGGACAATTTCCCTCATCCCTGTGAGAAGAAAAATTGGCACCAACTGGGCTAATTCCTGGGGAAGATGAAATGCATGTGGATTATGGGTATTTTTTTTTAAACTGTCTCTTCCTTTAGCCTTTGGGTTAGGAGGGGAAATAAAGGTTTTACAACTCTTTGGCTGAATTTATGGTCCATGTTCCCATGTGGACTGTCACTTAGTCACACTGCCTGCATCTGCTTGTGCTGCGAGTCTGCTCATCGGCCCCATAAAACTAAAATCAAGGCAAGACAGATTGCTGCTTGATTGTCATCCCAAGTGGCCCAAACTGGGCAAAGACCAGCTGGGGAGAGACATCCAAGAGCTCAGTGGGGATGTTTTGGTATAAAGGTTTTTATTTGCTGCTCATCCTTACTGTAAAATCCTCGTTTGTCTTGTGCCTCAGCACGAACTGTGCTCCCTTGTTAGGAGGAATAAAGGTACAAATGCAGCTACTGTCGGGTTTTTGTGTCAGAAGGAAGAGCTCTGGCTCTTGGATTCTGTGACCTTGTGCAGGGTGTGGGGAGCCAGGGCCATCTCCCATCACAAGTCCCTTGCTGTTCGTGTCATGGTGTGCAGAACATGAGCAGAAACAGGCACCAGTGCCTTGTTGATCCTTGTGGGATCAGCAGGGCTGGAGCTCCCAGGTGTTCAGGGGGTGTGAACCTGTTGGGGTGCCCACCTGCTTCCCCTGGGCTGGAGTGTCCCAGTCCCTCCCCTCCCTGTCAGGAAATGAGGATTCTCTCATCCCTACGCTCAGCTCTCCTGCTGATGTTTGTTTGTTTTCTCTCTTGAGCTTTTCCAGATTAGGCTTTTTTTTTTTTTTCCTCTGCGTTTATCTTCTTAGTGACCTGATAGAGATTTAATAAAAAAATTGAGCTTTTCCTTTTAGTAAATACAGTTGTGAACATTTTAGGGAACCGTGTTTTTCTGCTGTTATGCAACAACATAAAAGCAAAGCAGAAACACTTGATGAATGTCCTATTGTTTGTTGTCTTTCGGCATTAAAGAATGAAAGATGATGTTCAGGAAACACACTGTGACTTTTGACCTCATCTGAAGAGCCTCTGAGTCATGAAAAACAAAAATAATTCAGCAGAGCCAGACAGAAGCTAAAACAGGCGTGGCAGATCCCACTGTGGTGGCTGCTGGGGTGAGGACAGGTCCTGCTGGAGCCCCGAAAGCTGGTGAGATCTGATGTGTTTGTTGCTTTCTAGGCTAAGGAGCCAGTGTGTCGAGAGTGCCTGAGCCTTCCCTCTGTATTTATAGAGTGTCCTGGTGAGTGTCCTGCTGCATTCCAGCTCTGACAGTCACCCTCGGGGAGCTGGAGCTGGGCACTGGGGCCAGGGACTGCCTGGTGCCCAGTTTGGGGTGTCAAGTGGCTGGAAGTGATGGCTTGGTGAAATGGGCAGAGTGTGTGGAGCGTAGGGGAGGCTGGTGCTCCCTGCAGGGCTCTTCCAGGCTGGGAATGCTTGTCCCAGCACTGCTGCTGGACACCCTGTCCTTCCCCTCTGCTCCCCTGGGGAGGGTCCCTGCCATGGCAGCCTGGAACCCGCTCCTGCAGTCAGCCTTGGATCCTGCAGGAGGAGAGCAGGGATCCATCCCTGGGGAGCCTCACCTTGGCTTCTCCCCTGGGACAGGCTTTCTGTGGCTGCCAGAGCCGTGCCAGCCATGGTGGCGTGACAGTAGCTGCAGCAGATGGTGCCGTTGTCATCGTTTTATTTTCTATCCATGTGCTGAAACAGCTCAAAATAACTTCAGAAATGATGGCCCAATCCATGAAGAATGTTTTCCTGGCCCTGAGAAAATCTCCTGCAACATTAGTGGCCACAAGGCTCTCCTGGTTCTGTCTCATCTGCCCTGGCTGGGATCCCTCTCTAGGCTGGAGCTGTGGCATGAAGGATCTTTCATATTTAATATCTTCATTACTGTGGCAGCATTGAATATGCACAGAACTTCTGTCAGGGCGCAGCAAATGTTGTCAGCACTGTGAAATCAAAGAAAGAGGAGCAGCTGAGATCAAAGTAAGCGATAAACACATACCTTGTGTCTCACAATGTCTTTTTCAAGCCCGAGGCAAAACTTGGTGGGGCTCAGGTGCAGCTGGGTGGTGGCTGCTGCTGGCACAGCACTGGCCTGGCAATTTTTGCTGTCAAATGCAGACCATTTAACTTCACCTCGGTGGTGCAGAGTGTGTGCACCCTGCAGATGGCCCAGGGCTTGTGTTTGACCCCCCTCAGGCTGCAGGGATGTCCCCAGCCCTGGGGTGGGCACCCCTGGGTGGGCAGAGCTGTGCTGCTCCTGCTGGCCCCGGGCTGGGGCTGTGCTGCACAGCTCTGGCTCTGACAAGGAGGAAGAGCAGAGCCAAGGAGTCTCTGTTCACAGCTGATGGATCACCCTGAGAGCTCCGTGCTGGGTGGGATTCCCACCCTCCTGGTCCTGTGAGGCTGGTCCGTGTGTGGCTGGCTGACAGAGTGACTTTTGGGGTGTTGCTCAGCTCTTTGGTTGGCTGAATTACATTGCAGGGAGCTCAGGGTGGGTGTAGCAGTGCTCAGTGCCCTCCCAGATGGGCTGTACTGGGGGGAGGTGGGGGTGGTCTGAATCCACCAGCCTGTCCCCGCCTTGGGAGCTGGTTTGGTACCCACTGGAGCATGAAATAAGTTCTGTCAGCTCGTTTCTGGCCTCATATTAATGAAGAAAATTGTGATAGCCATGAGACCCTGCTGGCCACACAAAGTGCCCTGTGTTTGTGAGATGGCAGTTGTCCCCAGAGCAGGTGAGCCCCGCCAGGCTCCTGTCCCCAGACTGCTCTGCCAGCAGCTCTGTCCTCTGCTGCTCATCCTGGGCACATCCCTGACAGTTCCAGTGAGCCACACAGGGGAGTGTGGCAGGGTCAGTTGGTGGGGATGGATGCTGCTTTCCTTCCTTCAGGCAGTGCAATCTCTCCAAAAGCCATTGCTGCCTCCTCATGGTTTGCCAGCCAGGGTGAAGCAGGCACTTGATGGGGCAGAGCAGCTGCTGTGCCATCCATTGTCCCAATTCATTAAGAATCCAGGGGCATTTTTTTGGGAACTTCTTCTCCCTCTTTTCCCTCTCCCCATCCTTTTTGGAGGCTGGGGGAGCAGTCTGTGACTCTGTCCTGCGCTCTGCTGTGCCTGGTGTTGCAGCCACACCTGGGCATGATGTGGGAAGGTAGTGCTGGGGGAATATCAGCCTTCCAGCACTTTCTGTTAAGAGAATAATGACTGCTACAAGCCTGAGAGCTGTCGAGCCCGCCTTAAACCTGCAGCAGCAGGGGGGAGGCTCTGATTTGCAGCAGGTTGGGCTCAGCCTGGGATGGGAAGAGTCAAAGAGAATTAGCTGGTAAATAAGATCTGCCTTCTCTTTGATCCGCTCTACGTGTTCAACTGCTTAAAGGCTTCCCAAGCAAGCAGGATTTTGGGGAGGAAGAATTTTATCCCCCCCATCGACCATCTCGGGGCTCAGTGGAATGCAGGACTGCAAGATGCTGTAGCAGGGGGTGGGAGGAAATCCTCAGGCAGCCTGGCAAATCCCTGCCAAAGAGGCTTCTCTCCCCTCTCTGCAAAGAGCCTGCTGAGCACACAGGGCAGCCTTTAAAACTGCTGCTGCTTCCTTTTCTGCTGCCACCTAAGCCCTTCTGATCAGAGCTCTAATCTACCTAAAGTTAGGGGACTTAGGGGCAGCCTGATTTTTGCATCATATTATGGAATGAGCTGGGTGATCTGGAGGGCCAGCACCTCCCTGGGCTCACCCTGAAAGCTCACAGGCAAGGCTTGGGGTCTGCACTGCTGCTGGGAAAGGTTGGTCAGGTCAGAAGTGAGAAGGAAATTAAGAAGGGGTGGAAGATCAAGGAAGGAAGATGCACTTAGTGCCAGGAGATGCTGCAGGTGGAAATGGAGATGCTCAGGTTCTGGGTGAGGTGGAGGTGGAGCAGGTCACAGATGTTTTCTTGGGGCAGAGAGGAGACGTGCAGACAAACCCATTCCCCCTCTCCTGCAGCTCAGGCTGTGGGCTGGGGTTTTGTGCTGGATAATCTGGTCTCTAATTGCTACCCTGCTCTGAGGCAGCTGCTGAACCGGGCCTAAGCTGATTTGGGACAGCAAATTCTGTTAGTTTAATTCTCAGCAGCCCTGAGGAACTTGCCAGCATGTGAGTGAGTGTTCCTTGGCTTTTCTCTGGCCATGAGCCTGCCCTGGAGACCCCCATGGTGACCCCTGGCAGAGCTCTTGGCTGTGAGCAGCTTTGATTTGTGTTGGTCTGAGAGGAGCTTGGGGGAATGGAGTGACAGGAAAAGAAAATGGATGTCCATGCTGCTGTGATGAGACTGCTGTGCCCCAAAAGCTGTTCTGCTGTGGGCCCAAACCCATCTCATGTCTCTCTGAAAAGTGTCCAGCCCCTGGAGAAAGGGACAAAAGTTTCACACCCCCAAAGAGTTACTTAAACTATAATAAATATAGGGAAAAAAAAAGTAAAAAGAAAAAAGAAAACATGCAATTTGGAGACAATTCCTTTTGCAGCTCTTTCCTATTGCTCCAAGAGGCATTTATCTGTCTTTGAACCTAAAAGAAGTTTTCCATCCTCTTGACTAGATATCCTGAAATTCCATGTAATTTCTCAGCTCACTGCATATTAGTGCCTGCAATTAATGAGATCATCGTCCATATTCCTTCCTCTGTCAGCTTCTGGGAAAAACAGTACTTGGAGAAGAGCACAAAGGAGATGAAAAGGAAGTTGCTTATGAATTATGAACAGCCTTTCAGGCTGATGTTGTTTCACGGTGCTGTCACTCTGTTTTAATTATGTAATTCAGACGGAATGATGCTTTTTTAAAGCCCTCTTTGGGTTTGATCACCTTTCAGAGGTAACACTTAGCTCGTGTTTGTTGAATTTTCATTTTTGACAACAAGAGCGAGGGCTTTGTGATTAAATAATGGGGAAGGAAGATGCTGAGCACGAGACAATAGCCAAGAGGCTTGGGAGTTATCTGGGTGATCACTTGGGTATTTTGTGGGTATTTTGTGAGTATTTTGTGGGTATTTTATGGCTGGTATGAGGGGTGGAGCTGATGGTGGGGCCACTGGTGGGTCCCAGAGTGTGCCAGCATCTCCCCGGGCGTTGCACTCTCCTGCTGCTGAAATGTTCCTTTCCTTTTCCTGTGTTTTCTCACCCCTGTGCACCAGGGCCCCTGCACCACCCACAGGCAGCTCTGCCAAGGCCGGGTTTATTTTGGGCTGGGCTGTGTAAATCGAGCCCCTGGTCCAGCCTTGTGATCCTGGGATTGTCCCTGCCCTGCTTGGGGACAGTCCTGGGCCCTGTGCCCACTGTGACCCACTCACCCCCTGGCACAGAGGGGCTCAGGGGAGGCTGTTCCCCTCTCCTTTGTGCCAGGGCTGGGGATGTCTGGCACAGGTTGCTCCTGGATCTGCTCTCTCCCCCTTCTTGATCTCCCTCCCACTGCAGAGAAACTTCTGCCCGAGGGTTGAAGAGTTTGGGCTCTGAACCTCAGCAGGCAGAGGGTGCTGGAGGCTTTGTGTGGGGTTTTTTGGGTTCCCCAGGGGCTGCAGGGTGGGGGCCCTGCTGGGATGTCCTGGCTGTGCCCAGGGCAGGAATTGCTGCTGCAGACTGGACGTGGGGCTGGGCACACAGAGCAGCTTTGGGCTGAGCTGATTGTGGCCTTCCAGCACCTATGGGAAACGGGGAATATTGGGAATTATTTCCAAGGACCTGCAGTGACAGGACAAGGGAATGGATTCAGACTGAGAGAGTAGGTTTGGAGTAGATATTAGGAGGATGTTCCTCCCTGGCACAGGGTGCCCAGAGCAGCTGGGGCTGCCCCTGGATCCCTGGCAGTGCCCAAGGCCAGGCTGGATGGGGCTGGGAGCACCTGGGACAGTGGAAGGTGTCCCTGCCATGGCAGGACTGGCTCTGAGTGGGCTTTGAGGTCCCTTCCAATGCCAGGCAGGCTTCAGGTCTGGAAAATGTGAGGTTTGGAGGAGCTGTTAATTATGGGATGGGCTGTTGCTTTTTAGATAGTGTCCCTGGTTAAGGAGAAAAGTTCTGCTGGGGATGGATAAGGTTCTTTGCAGGGTTTGTGCTTTATCTGCCATGAGGAGGGTGCTGTTCAAGTTTATCTCTGTGCAGCTTTCTTTGCTCTAATTATGCATCACTGAGCCATTGCTTCAAGGCGGGGCTGGTTTTACATTTTAAAGAATATTTTAGAATTTTTTTTTTCCCCTTGATGTTAAGTTTTTCTCTGAGAGGGATTTCCCCTTCCCCCACTCAAAAGGAAAAACAAAGAGGATTATCATTGTGGACTTCTTTCAGAATTTTCAGCCCATCTTTGAGAATTCAAATCTAGAGAATGCCATTGTAATAAGACTGAAATTCTCTTTGGTCCTATGAGTTCATTACCTGAGTGAAAACCCAAGGCCAAGCTGAGACTTTCCCTCCCTCCTGTGCCAGCTGGGGGTGGTTTTGTTCCCCACTGATGGTGGCTCAGGCACAGGGGACTCTCAGGAGCAGCAGGAGGACGCTGTGCTCCATCTGCTGGGAGATGTTTCTGCTCTCCACATCCATCCAGGCCTTGCCCCCAAACCTCTGTGTGCGAAGGAAGGGGCACTGGGGGTGTTCCCTGGGCTGCAGCCGGGTTTGAGGAGCCCCCAGGGTTCCCCTGAGTGTTTCAGTGATGGACCTGCATGCTCTCAGTCCTGCTTTTTCCCCTGGAACAGGAAGGCAGCTCTTCCTCTCAGATTGTCTCTGAAAAATTAATGGCTGCATCCTCCCCGAGCTGCTCTGCCATGCCATGGTGGGAGTGGGGGCTGGCCCTGCCTGTCCCTGAGCAGCACAGGCAGGGAGCAGCATCCCCAGCTGCTCTGCACAGCCCTGGCCCTTCCTTTGTGCTGGAGAGCCCTGGCACTGGCACACTGCAAGCAGGTGACCACCAGCCCTGCCCACAGCAGCCTCCTGCCTCTGCTGAATCACAGCGCTGCTGCAGCCCTGCATGCCCAGAGGTGCAAGGTTTTCCCAAGCTGCAGCCCTGCATGCCCAGGAGAAGGACTTCCCCAGGTTGCATGTCCTGGAGAAATGCAAGATCTTCCCCTTACTGCAGCCCTGCATGCCCAGGAGAAATGCAAGGTTTTCCCAGGCTGCAGCCCTGCATGCCCAGAAGTGCAAGGACTTTCCAGGTTGCAGCCCTGCATGCCCAGAAATGCAAGGTTTTCCCAGGCTGCATGCCCAGAAATGCAAGGTTTTCCCAGGCTGCAGCCCTGCATGCCCAGAAATGCAAGGTTTCCCCCAGGGGGATGCTGTCCATGGAGCCAGCAGATGAACCTTCAGCAAGGAGTCCCCTCTGCATGGTGCCCCAGGAAATTGTCCAGAGGCAAGGAAGGACCAAATGTGGGGAGACACTAAACTGCTCTTCTCCAAAAAACACCTGGGAGGCAGAGAGGAGGGGAGGCAGAGTAAGAAAAATCCCGGTGTGGGTGCAGCACAGAGGATTTGGGGGAGTTTAGCCCTGGATGTGCAGCTGGGAAGCAAAGGTGGGAGGTGTGTGGTGAGCAGGGAGGGGCAGGAGCTGCTGCTGCCATCCACATTTCCCTGCCCAGGACAGGGCAGGGCTTTGGGAAAGCTGCTGTACCCAGTGCCAGGTGTGTTTGGGGCACTCCTCCACGTGCACACACCAGAGCAGCACATTTCTGCGTCATTTTACAGCCAGGTTTGTGCCTAGGTTGCTTCTGTGGTCCCTGCAATCTGTTAACACTGTATTTTAGTATTTCAGTGCTGTAATTAATATAAAGCATCAGCCAGATGAGGCCTGGGTATAATCAATATGATCCTTTGAGCACTGGGAGGAGGGCACCCATATGTCCAAATAATTAGGGCCCACCAATTAGAGCAAAAATTGGATACTTAATTCTTTCTTATTTTATACCTCCATTTTTATGGATGATTTCATTCCAGAGCAAGTTCTCCAGCTTCCTTGGTTCTCCAGTCCCGTCCAATGGCTTTGTAGCTGTCTAAGGCAATAATTAAATTGCAGAGTCATCTTGCTAAGGCTTAAAAAAAGCTGGGTGAGAGATCTGGTTACTGGCCCTGGAGTTTCTCTTATGTGGTTCCATACATGCAGCTAATTTATTGCCAGCAGACAAAACCACAAGTTTCCTCCTTGCTGCTGGTAACCTGAGCTCCACTGGTGGATCTGCCCGTCCCTGATGGTCATGGCAAACATGTGATCACACTAATAGCTGATTATTAATCACTGCCAATGGCTGTAATTAACCAGCTCTTAGGAAGGCAGCTGAAAGCGCTGTCTGTCCATCCTGCATCAGGAGGGGCAGGTAATGGTTGTTGGAGGCTTCATTTCCTTCTGCAGATCGATGGCTGGGAGGTTTGGCACTTTCTGCTTCCACCCCTGACCTGTTTGCTTTGCTCTGTGCCATGGTGGGGCTCTCTGAGCCCTGCAGGAAGGGTTTGGGGTTAAAGCAGGGGCTGTGCTGTCCCCTCACAGCCACAGCTGAGTGAGACCCTCTCCTCTAAGAGCCCAAAATCCGTCTCTGGATAGTCCTGGTGTCCCCCCACATGTCACTTTTGGATGGCTTTTGAGGTGATGAGTGTCTTGTGGTAGCTGTGTGTCCCTGCTGGGTGTGTCCACAGGGATGGGAGGATCCCTTCCCACAGCAGCATCACTCCTCACCAGCAAACACAGCTCTTGGGAGACTGGTTAAACTGGGAAATGCAGAGTTTGGAGCGTGCACCAGGAGCTCACAGGGACCTCCTGGGGCAGAGCTGTGCCCTGGGTGCTCATTTTGCTTGGGACATCTTAAATACTCCTGGAACTTGACTGCAGCTGGCAGGAGTTGCCTCTGTGTTTGTTGTGAGGATGCAGTGACTGGCACAGGCTTTTGCTCGTGCAGCAATGACCAGACCTTCCCTTTGCTCCTGTTGTGTCAGGTTTTGCCTAATAGGTGTTAGTTTTTTACTCTCCTTTTCAGGTATCTTTGCTGAGAGGTGACAGAGCAGCCTCAGGACACCACCATGATGGAGGATCACGCACCTGGCCAGGAAAAACACTTCTCATCAGGTGAGCACGTCCAGGAGGTGGTGAAGGACCTGCCTGGGCCTCTGCTGGGCTGAGGAGGGAGAGGGAGAAGGGCATGGTGGTGTGGGGGGTCCTTGGAAGGACACTGAGGGTCACCTGGCTGCAGCCAGGGCACCACAGGGAGCCCACAAGATGCTCCAACATGCACAGTTGTAGCAAAATGCTGCTGGTGGATCTCACTGTCCATGGAGCAGAATAACCCCAGACTAGGGGGGATCCCACTGCTGTAGCTTTGCAAGTGTGTTTGTGTTCACTCCTCAGTTTGCTAAGGAAACACAGCACTGTTTTTATTTATTTGGGGTCACACAGCTCGAGGATGCTGCTTGCTGCCTGCTTTCCTCACCTGCACAGGGACCTGGGGACAACTGAGCAGAGAGCTCTGGGAGTGGGGGCCATGCTGGAGTCTTCCTCACCATATTTCAGACCTGCATTTCTTCAGAAGCTTTTCCTTTCTCATTCCACCATGCTCCACAGCTGAGCTTGGAAACCCGCACTGCCAGCAAACCTGGTGGGACTCACTCCTGGCTATGCTCCATATAAACATCATCTTAATTTCCTTTTCTTGAGGTGCTTTGGACACCTCTTTGGCCAGATAAATGGGTGGCCTCCGTCCTGGAGAGAATCCACAGCCTCCATTCATCCTGGCTCCGCGGCATTGCGGTCTGACAGCTCCTCTCAGCTCGTTTCACACATCACAGGCTCCCAGGGATTTCGCTTCTTCTTTTCCAAATCACTTTTCCCAGCTCTCATCATTTGATTTGCCCGCACCCTTGCTGAGGGGAGACTTGTGCCTCTTGCCCTGCTCTTCCAGAAGACTTTTGCCACCTTTTCTTGGCACGGAATGTTGTCCTGCTCCAGCCCTGTCACAACCCCGGGCTGGTTTGCAGTCCTGGGAGTGCTCAGCCTGCTCTGGGAGGGAGAGGACAACAGTGCCTCAGAAGCTGCACATCTTTCCTCCTTAAGTTGCTGAGATCTCCTTGCCTGCTTGTGCCATGCTTTGCTGTTTCTGCCTGCCCAGTTCACTGGGCTTTTCTTTTGCTGGTGGTGGGTTTCCCTGTGTTCCTTTTGGTGGTCACCCTGGTGCTTTTGGTTGGCATTTTCACGCTTTGCTTGCTTTTAGTTCAGGTGGTTTTTACTCTCCAGCTGCAGCTTCTTGCAGCTGTGGATCTGGGCAATGAGAGTTGGTCCCCCCCAGGCCCCCAGGTGATAGCCAAGGACTCGTTGTAAGTATTTGAATGTTTTCCAGGCTATCCCCTTCAGATACCAGTCGATGATGGATCGGATGAGCCTGTTTCTGAAACATCTGACGCTAAGAGCACCCCAACTACGGAAGGTGGGAGCTCTTTGACTTTCTGCTTTGGAACCATGATGGATGGGCTCGTGGTCAACCTCACCACAGAGTCCCCGTGCCGTGTCTGGTGGGGTTTCTCAGGAGGAGAAACCCCTTTGTTGGTCTCATCCCTAGTGGTGTTTGCAGAATGAGGTGCAGAGTGGGCTGGAGAGCAAGAAAGGTGAATTGTTGGTTACAGCTCAGGAAGTTGCTCGTGGTTTGTTTCCTGCAGACTTTGCAGGGGCTCTGCAAGGTCCTGGCAGTGCAGCCAGGAGCTGTCCTGTGTTGGGTGACACAGGTTTGTGTCACTGTGCTCCCCAGGTCCTGAATGCTTCGTGGGTGGAAAGACTCTAATTCCAGAGTGGTCTAGAGACTCGTTCACTGTTGTAATTACCTTCACTTTTTGCTGCTTTAATCTCAAGAATCTGCCTTTGGAGACTTGAGGTAGAGGCTTTAGCTTGCAAAATTGTTCTGAAAGGAAGGAAGGCCGGGCAGAGCAGAGTTGCTGAGCAGTCCCAGCCCTGTCCCACTAGAGGCGTGGGCTGAGTGATTGTTGGGAGAGTGCCTCAAGAAATCAGGACATAGAACCTGTCTGGTGCAGGAGGGGATATTATCCTGCTTTCCAGCTGGAGTGGGACTGTCAGGACCAGCAGCCACCCCTGTGGCAGGTGGAGCTGGGTGTCCCTGTGTCCCAGAGCACAATGCAGCCCCACTGGGATGTTTTGTGCAGTCCAGAGGAGCTGTTCTGTCCTGCTCCAGCCCAGCCGTGTCTCCATGCAGGATTGCTGTGCACCAGGGGCTGCTTTTAGTGGTGGATTTTTGGACAAAAAGGCAAAGCCTTCAGAAGTGTAGGGAGCACATTGTGTGGCAGGGGGCAGCTCACGGTGTCCCTGTGGCTCTGGCTTTGCTGTGTCATGCCTGTTCCCTCCACCAGCTCCTCTGGCTCGAGGGGGAGCCCAGTGCTTCTCTGAGCAGAAAGTTCTTCAGGCACATCCTGGCCTCCAGAGGGCTTTGCCTCTCAGCAGCTGTGTGAAAGCTGTGTTGTTTTTCAGATGCCACAGCACCTTTAGTGGAGGAAGGAGACCACGAGGATCAGGGTGGTGCGGAACAGCACGGGGAGATCCCAGAAGGAACCACAGGTGAGGGAGACCAAGGTGCAGCTTCATCTCTTGCTGCAGACAGAGCAGAGAGCTGGACTGGTCGGTGCTGTGAGACAACACCACGAAACCTCTCACAGGGACGCTGCTCCCAGTGCTGCTTCCTTCTTCTCCAGAGAATTCCTCCCTCAGAGCTGTCCTCTTGCCTTCCCCATCCTGGGGGGAGCTCGCAGCCTTTTCTTCTCTCTTTCTCTGCTCCACATCTGACAATCCTTCTGTCTGGTGTCTCTGTGGTGGCTTTGGCTCCCACCTCCAGGCTCCTACCTGGTTGTTCCTGTGCTGGCAGCCCCTGGGTGCCTGTCCTGCAGCTCTTGGGCTCTGCCCAGCCCCGCGGGTGTCTTTGGAGTGGCAGGTGAAAACCAGGCCACTGCAGCAGTGCTTTTAAGGATAATGCAGAGGAAGTGAAGTGACTAATTCAGCCTGAATGCCCTGTGGGCACTCACTGCACCTGGGCCTGGTTTTCCAGGGAAGGATGGGGCCTTTCAGAGGCAGAGCAGGGAGTGACTGTGGCAGTGCAGTGTGTGGGAGAGCAGGATCTGGGAGGACAGGTCTGTGTGCAAAAAATGAGGATGTGTCCCCTGTGCCATAGCCATTGGCTTTCCCTGGAAGCATCAGGCAGGGCCTGAGAAAAGCAGCGGGTAGAAAAGGGCTTCTGCCAGTGCCAAGCACTGAAACAAACTCACAGCAGTGAAATTTCTGTGCTGCATCCAGTCCCTGAGCTGCTGGCAGAGCCCTGGGCTGAAACACAGACAGAGGCTCTGGTGCAAGATCTGACTCTCTCAGGGAGCCAGTGTATCCTGAACTGCTTGGAAAATAATGGGGAAAACAGAAGAAGTCCTAGTTTGACTGGAGAGCTGTGGCATACCAATATAATTGTTTAAGCTAGCTTGAAAGCAGTCATAGAATAAACTGAAAAAATGCTGGTGGAGACAAACCGTCATCACTGTGAAGAAAACCATCAGTCTCTGATGTACCTGTGGTCCTGAAGTTCAGGATTTCTCTAGCTTTGTATCAGGCTTGGAATTACTGGTCTCACACAGCCTTGGCAGGGTTCACAGGTTGGTCACAGACACCAAGAAGGTGAGCTCAGGTAAGAGACATTCATGGGAGTGCTGCTGGCCACGTAAAGGCCAGCTGGGGGTAGAAGAGGATATGCATCCACAAGTTTCCTTGCTCCTTAACAGCCTGTTTTCTGCCTGGAAGAGCTTGTACTAACCTGCCATTTAGGATTTGGAAGCTGGTGAAACACTGCTCTGGTCTGTAGAGCAGGGGCTGAGCAGATCTACCCAGATCCATCATCGGTGTGGGGAGATTCCCTTCCTGATGCTGCCCTGCTGTGATACAGCAGAGATCCTGCTCATTCTGCTGGGCAGCCTCTCAGCAGGGAGGCAGATTCATTCTCCAGGCACATGCTTAAACTTAACTCTTATTTTGATCATGTTTTTCCCCTTCTTTCTCTGACCTGGGAGCAGCTGAAGAGGCGGGCGTAGGAGCCACTCCCAACCTGGAGGACCACGCTGCAGGAGATGCCACTCAAGGTGGGTCAGGTGTCTGTCACTGGGACCAGTCATTGCTGCCCACGTGGGCAACTGGTTGGTGGTGGCTTGGGAATTTTGTTCTGTGAGGAAATGCCCTGCCCTGCTCAGCAGTTGGGCAGTTCTCCCTGCTCCTGGCAGAGCAGGGCCACACACACTTGGGATATTCCAATATACTCATTTCAGGGAGTTGCAGCTCCTCATACAGCAGATTTCCCTCTCAGATGGCCAAAGTGAAGGTGCTTGTTTGTCCAGCTGCAAAACCAGGGCATTCTCCAGGCTGGAAAAGCTGCTGGACGGAGCTGGGATGTGCTGGGGCCAGAGGAGCTGCTCAGATGGAGCAGAGGCAGTGCAGGCCCTCTGCTCACACATGAAACCAGCAAATTGTTTAATTAGCCTGACTTTCTAAAGTAAAACAGGACTCAAACCAATCATTCATACCCTGACTTCAACATTAAGGGATTTTTCTCCTCATCCCGGTCTTGGGGAATGTGAGTGAGGAAGGCAGACAGTGGGCAGTGAGTGTTCTCACAGCATTCATTATCTATCTGCTTAGATGGGCTGAAAATTATCCAGGGACCATTTGGCTACCTGGAAAGTTTCTCTTGACTCTCCTCAGTTCAGACTTGATGGAAAATTGCTTTTCCCAAAGCTCCCAGTGCTGGCTTGAATCCATGGGGCAGACTTAGGGGTTGAAAATGTTTCTGTCCTGCCTGCACTGCACACCACAGCACAAATTTATTGTGTGGCTTAAAATCTTAGTCAAAAGCCATTTTGTGAAGCAGTTTCCTGGGCAGTAAACATAACAAATCCCTCCAGTTGAGCAGTGTTTTTCCTCTTCGTGGCTCCATTAGTGCATTTAGACATCCATGTCTTTTACAGAAGTAAATAGGTTTTGCCTTCTCAGCTCAGGGCAGAATTCAGGTTGTTGTTGCTTTCCACACAGAGATGAGCACAATTCTGTGCACTCTGCTCCCTGCAGTTAGAATAAAACCTTCTCTTGCCTGGCCAGTGGATTTTGGACTGTCAGCTCTTCTAAATATGAAATAGTGGCTCCATTATAAAAAAGAAATCAGGATTGTTAGTGGAGGGGGTTGAAGCTCTCTCTTCTCTCTGCCCTGATTTTAGTGCTGTTCCTCAGCAGGTTTTTACTGAGCCCTTTCTGCCTTGTCCTGGGATCTTTCAGCTCTCACATGTGAGGTCTTGGTGTGGTTGTTTCACTTAACTGTGATATTCTCTTTAAATGGAGAGGACACTGATGAAAGACCAAGTCAGTCTTGACTTCATCTTCTCTTGTTTTAGCCTTCTTTGTTAATCTGCCAAAGCCACAGCTGTGATCTCAGGGCTCTGATTTAGGCTCTTTACCTGCTCAGTGCTCAAAGAGACCAAGGAGTCCTTGAAGCTGAACCAGCCCAT
Organism: Fringilla coelebs; assembly: GCF_963513975.1. Lineage (NCBI taxonomy): Eukaryota > Metazoa > Chordata > Aves > Passeriformes > Fringillidae > Fringilla > Fringilla coelebs. Next base: position 1,559,415 of record NC_140053.1, read on the forward strand.
AATACAAGAGGCACATTCTTACAGGGCTGGTGACTCCAAAGCAATGCACACAGGTGAATTCTCCATTGCTCAGGGCATCTTTCCTTCAGCTGGAGGGATTTCCAACAGAAAAGCTCCAGCTCAATTGGAAGACCTGCTGGCTTCATGCAGCAGTTGTTGGGTGGGATTGTAAAGGTCTGTCGTGCACAGAGCAGTGACAGAACAGAATCCCTTCTTCCACACACACATACACCAAAAAAGAAAAGAGAATCAGACAAATCTTTGTCTCTGTGGCGTCAGGTTTCTGGGGTTGGAGTGTCACTCATCCCAAGTGATGGCAGAGCAGCAGCCCTGGAGCTCTCAGGGGTCCCAAATTGCTGTGGCCCTGTGGCTGCAGCCACGTTCTTCTCCACAGTCCCTTCCCTGCTCTGGCATGGGAGTGCCCTTCCCAAGCTCCTGGGCAGTGGGAATCATCAAAGGGCAAAGCAGAGGGGGTTTGAGCTCTGAAGCCAGTGCTGTGTGTGCCTGAGCTTCTCCTGAGGGGAGGGAAGGCCAGCAGGGGTTCCATGGGGTCAGGAAGGAGGACAGAGCTCTGACCCTTGCCCAGGCCCTTGGGGCAAGGAGAGGTGGGCACTGACCACCAGACTGATGGTCCAGTGGTGGTGTTAGGGAAAATGGGAATGTTCCTGGCTTCTGGAAACCTCTGCAGCTAAACCAGCACAAGGAGTGCAGGGTGAATCTGACCACCTCCAAGCTGGGTCCAGGCAGGAATCTGATCTCAGGTGCTGTTCCTGATTCCCGTGGGGATCAGAGTTCTCTAAAGGCAGAAGCTGCTCTGGGAGCCATCTGTCTGTTCAGTGGGGCGGGGTGGGACTTGCTTTTATCCTTGATTGCCAGTAGAAATGCTGAATCTCTCCCTTTCTGTGATGTTTGACATGCCTGTGCTAATTTCTTGCCCATGCTTCACACCCCACGTCTTCAACTCCAGGCGAGCCGAGCTCTGCAAAGCTCCAGCCTGGCCCTCGGGAGCGTGTGGGAGAGGCAGTGAAAGGTGCCAGCCAGCCCCCAGAGCAGGGGCTGGGCCCTCAGCAGCCACCTGTGCCCCAGGAAGCCAAGGCTCCTGCAGCAGCTCCCACCAGGATCGAGGTCACCATCCCAATCCCCCTGGACATGTACCAAGGCTCCGGAGGCAGCAGGGAGCCGTGGGAGCAGGCAGGCAGAGAAGGCAGCAGTGCAGAGCCAGAGCTGGGGCTGGCAGGTGACCACCAAGATGGACCATCATCTCCTCTGCGTGCCAGAGCCACGATCAAAGAAGGTTCTGGTGGACGGGAGAGGGATGAGGAGCGGGATATTGATGAAACTCCTGGGCAGGGTTTGCCTTCCCTCGTGGATCAGCGTGTTTCTCTGGGACCTGAGAAGGGCTCACATCCAGCAGCTGCTCTGGAGACTCGTGAAGAATCTGATGGAGAAAACAAGCCCAAAGGTGTCCTCAGAGACACCCCAGGAGAGGCACTTCTGGCTGAAGCTGAGTCACATAAAGCAGGAGAGGACCAAGAGGAGAAGCGAGAGCTGCTGGGGGGAGAAGGAGGCACAGACACTCCCCTGTCAGAGCCTTCTGGAAGCATCTCCCAAAAAGAGGCTGAGCCCAAGGAGGGAGAAGATTCTGGGCCCGTGCTAGAACCAGCCAAACTCCCTGCTGAGGTAGAAGATGGTGTGAAGGATGAAGATGCTGCTTTGGGAGAGGCTGTGCCAGCCTCAGGGGGCCGCCGGCCGCCCTGGAGGAAGCCGGGTGGGCTGGCTGCAGACAAGGCCAGTCGTGTCCCTCTGCTCAAAGGTGTGTGCTCCAGCACTGCAGCTTGCTGCCACCTGGGCTCCTGCTGCTTGGAGCTGGCCTGGAGCGTGCTGTGACTGATCCAGAGTGCTGCTGCTCCCTCCCTGCCCCTGCCTCTTCACTCAATCCTGGGCTGGATTGACAGACCCCTGTGCTGCGGTTCTGCGTGCCTTGCATGGTGCTGGCGTGTCCCTAATCATGCTTTTTTTTCACCTGTTTTTGTTTTGATTTCCTTGGATCTGTTGGGTGGGTGCCTTAACTCCCACCTGAGAAGAGGAGGACCTGGACGTGGCTCTGGCATGGTGGAGTGGGGCTCACCTGGCGTGTGCAGCTTGTTCCAGCAGGACACGTGCCATCTGGTTTGCATGTCTGCTCCAATAACTCTTGGAATTGGCTTTCCTAAAGAGGAGGGAGGAGGAAAAAAGGCAAGGATGGCAGGTCTAACCATGGAAAAGCTCCCACGCTGATCCTGTTTCTTGTACTTTCCCCTTAAATATCCGCTGCTGACTGCTGCTGGAGGCACGGGCTGCAGCCAGCAGGGCCCTTTCCCACTGCCAGGCATGTCCATTGCTCTTCCAAAGCATCCTGCTGCCATCCCAGCTCTGGACGGGGTGTCCCTGGGTGTGCCAGCACAGTGCTGGCTCTGGGGGCTCAGCAGGAGCTGCCTGTGTGTCTGGAGGCATCTCAGCAGCCTTGGGTGAAGCTTTGAGCTCACCACTAAATGCTCGAGCATCCCTTGGACCTTTTCTGTGTTTTCCACCTCTCCTGGGTTCAGGAATGTCCCAGGGGCCCAGCTCAGTGGCCAGAGGCAGCTGTGGTGAGGAGCCAGGGCAGCAGGACACGTGCTGGTGGTTGTACCTCAGCTCTGGCTCTGCAGGGCAGGTCCTGGGGGAAGCTCTGCCTTTTCCCCCAGCTCCACATTCCACAGGCTGGCTTGGCTGCTCCCGTGAGCCTGGGAATGCTGCTGGGCTTGGGGCTCTGCTGTGGGGCTCAGGCAGAGATTGTGGATGGAGCTTTTTCCCCTGGAGCCAAAGCTCGTAAGACATTTCTCCTTGCTCCCTGTGGGATCAGCAGCAGGCAGCTCCCTCCTGTGCTGCAGGGCACTGGCATGGCTTGCACTGGAGCCTGGAACCACAGCAGGGTGGGGAGGCACTGCCCAGAGCCAGCCAGCTTCTGATTCAGCAGGAGAAGTTCAATTATTTAATGGTCCTTCCCTTCAAAGACAAGAGATGCTTGTTTGGCTCCAGCCTTGCTCCAGTTCAGCTGAATTTGGGAGGGGTCAGGGCTGGATTAAGAGCACTGTCCGTGTCATCAGGAAAGGGCTGATCCCCCAGGATGAGTTTCCCAGCACTGGGGAGAATATCAGCAGCTTCTCCTCCCAATTAGCTGGAGATGGGGGGAAAGGGCTTTGTTGTGAGTGCCTTGGAGTAAAAACTTTATCTCCTCCCCATTTCTAATCTCCTAATTAGACTGACCCAGGTGGAAGGGGCACCGTGCTGGGAGGCAGAGAGCAGCCTGTCAGGAGAGATGGGAATTAACAACAGCCAGGGATAAAAGTGCTCTGCAACACCAACTGAAGAGCCCCTTAAATGAGATCACAGTGCTGCTGGACTGGGGCTTCCTTCAGTTTGGGTCTGTGTTTATATAATTGTTAGAACAAGTGGGTGTTCCAGAGGGTTGAAGGGAACTTTCTGTGCTGAACTGGATGGATCCTGCAGGAGCTGGGTGGAAATCTGGAAGAAATGCTCCCTCACAAACCTCCCTGGTGTGCCTGGTCCCCAGTGCTGACTAACACAGGATCATCTGCTAGCACAGGAGGGATGTGTTTGTGGAGTGGTGCAGGGATTTCTGCGGGGAGTGGTGACTTTGTCACAATTCTGAGAGCAGTGTTGAGGGACAGGGAACACCCCCAGCAGTGTGTTTATGACCAGTCCCAAGAGGTGTAACTCTGTGTTTCCATCTGTCAGGTCGTGTTGACAAGGAAGGGACCGAGGCTGATGAAAAGAAACCCAAGGTAAGCTAAAATCCCAAACCAGGGGTGACACCTGCCCATGTTCCTGGCTCCTCTCCTGCCCTGCTCTTTGCCTCTTAGGGAACCTTCCCATTATGTTCCATTTTTCCATTTGTTTTCAAGAGTGTTTTTATTTTTTCTTCCCTCCCCTGGGTTTGGATGGTGCAATCCATGGGTTCTTTGAGGGTGAGGAAATGATCCAAATCTAAATCAAGCACGTGGCTCATGGGGTTGGGTGGGAGGTTGGAGAAAGCATTTTATCAGCCCAGGACTGAAAAGCAGCAGCTGACCTTGGGGCAGACTCAAAACTGCACTGGGGCCAAGCATAACTGTGAAAAGAGCAAAACATGTAATTAAAACATTAAATTAAATAATCTAGGCCTTGCAGATCATAGAATATCCTGAGTTGGAAAGGATCCACAAGAATAATCAAATCCAGCTCCTGGCTTGCACAGGACATCCCCCAAAAAAGATGCTGTGTTGTGTTCTGGGTGAGGAACAGAGTTTAATAATGGGTAAATCCCAGAAGCTAAACAATATCTGTGACACTGGTCATTTGGAGGAGGTTTAGCTCAGCTGGCCATGATCCTGGTTAGTGCCTGAGTGGGATAATGGACAAGCTGAGGGGAAATGCAGTGGGTGAAGAGCTAAAGATGAGGAATAGAATTATTTTCTAACACTGAAATTGGTTATTTCTCTGTGTGCAGCCCTGGCAGTCCCTATCCCACACCCAGCTCTGTATTGCACCTTCTAATCCTATTTAATGTCGCTGATCCCATTTCATTTCCCTGCCATGCTGATTTTCTTTTGTTTTTTGTTCCCATTTTTATTTCATTTCCACGTCCAAGAGATCCTCACCTTGCCCTGCCAAACCCCCTGGCTCCACTCCCCCCCTCCGGCACGCAGCCCCTCTGAAAGCACCCTGCAGCCCTGCCAGTGCCTCCAAAGCACCCTGCAGCCCTGCCAGTGCCTCCAAAGCACCCTGCAGCCCTGCCAGTGCCTCCCAACGAGCCTGTCCTGCCACCCCCCGGCCTGCCAGCACAGGAATGCAGGAAACCAGAGCCAAGGTAAGGGACTGGGCTGGGACAGAGGCCAGGGCAGCACCTGAAGGCATTCCTGGCATTCCTGGCTGCTGCAGGTCCTTCCCTGTCCCTGGAGAGGGGGATGTGCTCCCTGCAGCTGCCCTGGTGGAGCCAGGCTTGGCCCTGGGTTTGGTTCTGGGAGGACCCAGCACGGAGGGCTCCTTGCTGCAGGTGTGCCCCCATCCCCCTGTCCCTTTGTGCCCTTCCTTGTTTGGCAGCTCTGTCTGTGTTTCACAGGTGAGTTTGAGCTGTGCCAGAGCTGCAGGTGCTGCATGGGGTTAGGGGGTGCAGCACATCCATCCGTGGCTGATCCTGCAGGGTGAACAGAAGCTCAGAGCTTTCTCCCTTTGTGACATTCAGACACATGAACACACCCCTGGGGACAGCACAGGGAGGGCAGGTCACGTGGAACCACAAAATCCTGCTGTGGTTTGGGTCAGAAATGAGCTTAAATGTCATCCAGTGCCACCTCTGCCATGGCAGGGACACCTTCCACTGTCCCAGGCTGCTGCAAACCCCAATGTCCAGCCTGGCCTTGAGCACTGCCAGGGATCTTTCTCTGGGCAGCCTGTGCCAGTTGCAGATGCTGGATTTTTACATTTTTAAATGCATTACATTGCATACATTACATACATAAATACAGAATTTATCTTCTGCACAAAATTTTGGCAGAACAGGGGAAACCAAAGGAGGAAATTTAGAGAGCAGAGGTGTGGCTAAGCCAGGTGTGATGGCGTAGCTGAGGCCAAGGGCTCACCTGGGAAAGGTCACAGCCTTTCCTGTGGACGTGGGACACAAGGTGTGAGCAGGGGCAGCCCAGGTGTGGGCATCCCAGGGAAAAGTGGGAGGGCTGGCAGCCTGTCCCTGGCTCTCTAAGGGGTGTCAGCCTGTCCCTGACTCTCTAAGGGGTGGCAGCCTGTCCCTGACTCTGACTCTGCTCTAGGGGTGGCAGCCTGGCCATGACTTTGCTCTAGGGGTGGCAGCCTGTTCCTGGCTCTCTAATTGAGGGGTGTCAGGCTGTCCCTGACTCTCTGAGGGGTGTCAGCCTGTCCCTTACTCTGACCTGAGTGGTGGCAGCCTGTCCCTGACTCTGATCCCAGGGGTGTCAGGCTGTCCCTGATTCTGATCCCAGGGGTGTCAGGCTGTCCCTGACTCTGATCCCAGGGGTGTCAGGCTGTCCCTGGCTCTCTCAGGGGTGTCAGGCTGTCCCTGACTCTGTTTGAGGGGTGTCAGGCTGTCCCTGACTCTCATCCCAGGGGTGGCAGCCTGTCCCTGACTCTGATCCCAGGGGTGTCAGCCTGTCCCTGACTCTCTCAGGGGTGTCAGGCTGTCCCTGACTCTCTCAGGGGTGGCAGCCTGTCCCTGACTCTGCTCTAAGGGTGTCAGGCTGTCCCTGACTCTGACTGAGGGCTGGCAGCCTGTCCCTGACGTCCTGCTGTGTCCCCAGGGCCCGGAGGCGCGGGGTGGCTCCAAGACGGGCTCGGCGCGCGCGGGGCAGGCGCAGAGGAACTCCACCAACGCCACCCGCATCCCGGCCAAGACCCCCACGGCCCCCAAGACCCCTCCCAGCTCCGGTAGGTGACGGTGGCAGCGTGTGCTGGTGGCTGGGTGGTGCTGCTGGGCAGTGCCAGGGGTTCCTGACCGACCCCAGCCCTCTCCTGGGACTCTGAGTCCTCCCAGGTGCTGCTCAGTGCCTGTGTTCGTGCAGTCTCCAGTGTGTAGGAGAGGCCAGTTGCTTTATCCTGTGGGATTTCCTCAAATTTGGAAGATTTAGGCAGCTCCATTTTTTTTTTAATCCATCTACTCGTTTTCTCTCTGATGATATTCACAAAGAGCAGGGGCAAGAGGATCAATTCTTCGATTACAGGAATGGAGATTAGCCCATTATGCTCAGAGAAGAAAACCCCAGAAAGCATCAGGCATTGTGAATTTCCATTAAAATGGTGCATTTCACTGGATGTATACATATATTTCATACTTAACCAGAGCTGCATAAAACCTTAAATCAATTAATTTTCCAGCTTTATTATGTTTAAGCATCTTTCTCATTCACTAAACAGGCAGAAAGGAGCAGAAAAAGCCACCTCCTGCAGCAGCAAAGACTGAGAAAGGTGATGTTTAAGGGTCTTCTTTTCTTCTTTCATTTCCTTTTCAAACTGGGGACAGTGCTAAGCTGCTCAGCGATCAGCCTTAGTTAATTACAGAAAATAATTTTGTGAAAGTGTTTCCAAATTTCTGATAGAAAAGTGGTTCTGAGTGTCTTTTGTCTGTAATTCGCCGTGCCACGCTCGGGTGGGGATGATCCAGGCAATGGAGACCATCTTCCTTCTGGGATATTAGGAAATTACCTTTGAATCACAGTTTTTCCTTCAAAATGGAGTAGAAGAAAGTGCAGCCAGCAGCCTCCCCCTGCCCTGGGCTGTTGGGTGGGCTCTGGGACGAGGCAGAGCAGCCCCCAGGGGCAGCAGGGGAGGGCTCCTGACCGGGGCTGTGCTGTGTGCAAACTGCAGGTGAGCAGCCCAAGTCTGGAGACAGAAGCGGTTACAGCAGTCCCGGCTCCCCCGGGACTCCAGGCAGCCGTTCCCGCACCCCCTCTCTGCCCACCCCACCAGCCAGGGAGCCCAAGAAGGTGGCAGTGGTTCGCACCCCCCCGAAATCTCCCGCCTCCGCCAAGACCCGCGTGCAGCCGGCGGCCGCGCCCATGCCCGACCTGAAAAACGTCAAGTCCAAAATCGGCTCCACTGATAACCTGAAGCACCAGCCCGGAGGTGGCAAGGTAAACACGGGCTCTGCTCCTGGCTGGGTGGGGGGACAGCGTGTGCTGGGCGCTCCCTTTGGCTGGCAGGGCCTCCCTGGAGCTGCAGCAGCGGGCACGGCTCCAGCCTGGCTCTGCTCCGCCCGCAAGGTTTGGGCTCGGATGCTCGGCCTGGAATTCCCTGCCTGGCTTAGTGCAGCTCAGCTGTGCCACGGGGAGCTCGTGGTGAGGGTCTGGTGGGGAGTGACCTTCCCTGGTGGTGCCCAGGCAGGGACAGAGGTTGTGAGCTGAGCAGTGGCAGGGTCAGGGCTGTGTGGTCCTTCCAGCGCTGCAGCAGAGGACAGCAAGGTCTGTCTCCTCCTTCTGAGGGTCTCAGACCCCACATTTTGCCAGGCATTGGGATTTTGGATCCAGCTCTGTTGGCAAGGTTTTGGGTTGTGTTGTGCCACCAGGTGCAGGGTGGCACAGCCAGAACTGGTGGCACTTCTGTCCTTTTAATCACTCTGCATGCCCAGAAAAGCTGTTTCACGAGCCAGGTGACCTCTGGGCTCCAGGTGCTTGGGAGTGAGGGTCTTGGGTTAAATTCTGCAAGCCTGGCAGGGGACACTGCCTTGTCCTGGGGGTGGCACTGCCTTGTCCTGGGGGTGGCACTGCCTTGTCCTGGGGGTGGCACTGCCTGTCCTGGGGGTGGCACTGCCTGTCCTGGGGGTGACACTGCCTGTCCTGGGGTGACACTGCCTGGCTGCAGACCTTGCAGAGCCATAACAAACGTTCCCTGAGTGCTGTGCATGACATTTTGTGTGAGCAGGTACCTCGGTGGCTCTGAGTGTTCCCCTTTGGCATGGGGGGGAGGCTTTGGGCTGGCTCCTCTGCATCCTGTGAAGTGGCAGCCTGCTTCTCCATGGCCTTTCCAGGCATTTTCCACCGTGGCTGGCGATTCACTGGCTTTGTGCCACCATCCAGGGGGGCTCTGGAGTCTGGGCAGGGCTCTTGGTCATGAGACAGCAGCACATGAGCACAGTGTCCTTTTTGGGGGGGCTCAGCCCTCCTGCCCACTTAGCACAAGACATGGGTTTTTCTTCCCACCCCCACAAACCCTGTTCTCCAGGGATTTTAGAAGGAGCCCTTGTTCACTGGAAAATAGTTAAATTATTTGCTTGTTCTTTTTAAATCCAGCTTTTACAAGTTGTTTTTTTTTTTCCCCTCTCTGCTTCTCCGTTTGTTGTTGTTGCTGAAAGAGTAAGAACAGCTGAATTTGGGACAATCCCTTGCTCTTTGCAGGGGAGAATGGCTGGATGCTCTGCTGGGGATTCTGTAGACTGCTCCCAGCAGAACGGCTGCAGCTGGAGCAGAAGGGGCCGATCCCAGACATTTGATTTGAGGCTGCTCAGAAATGGGTTTGGAGCCTGCTCTCCCTGCAGATTCCAGACCCCCAGGCTGGGCAAGCCAAGGAGCACGGGGCACACGCCAGGGGCAGCCAGGCCAGGTCTCTGCCCGTGCTGCTGCATGCTCTGAGCACTTGTGCCGTGGCTGCATCGCCCAGTGTGGCTCTGGCACAGCCTGCTCTGGCACAGCTGGGTCCTCATTTGTGGCGTTAGTTGGTGTAAACTCAGAAAATCCTGCTGGAGGGACACGCCAGCCGTGGTGCTTCTCATGCTGGAGAGCCAGGGCACTGCAGGGAGCTCTCCTGGCAGGAGCAGGCTGGGGCTGGAATGCTCAGCTCTGGGGAAGGTGCCACCAGGAGTGCCTGTGCCCAAGGAGGTGACACTGCTGGGGACTCTCACGGGGCTCAGACCTGTGGGCTGTCACCTGCATTTACACCCACAGGGGTTGTGAAGCCCCTCCAGGGTGTGTGGGGAAGGAGCAGGGATTGTCTTCACCCTGGGGGTGTCTGGAAGAGCTGCTCAGGTGCCTGAAGTGGCTCCAGGGCAGCTCCCTACACAGCCAGGGGGGAAAACAAGTGGAACCAGCTTTGTGAGCACAGAGATCAGCGTGCAGGGAGGGCTTTGGGGCTGCAGGGTGTGGCTAGCAGTGGTTCCCATGTGGCCACAGCCCTTCCCAGCCCCACTCCCTCCCACCAGGGACTTGTCAGGAGTGTGCCACATAACTGGGGTGGGGCTGCATCCCTGGGGTGGGGCTGCATCCCTGCCCTGGGGCTGCATCCCTGGGATGGGGCCTGGGGCTGCATCCCTGCCCTGGGGCTGCATCCCTGCCCTGGGGCTGCATCCCTGGCCTGGGGCTGCATCCCTGGGTTGGGGCCTGGGGCTGTATCCCTGGCCTGGGGCTGCATCCCTGGCCTGAAGCTGCATCCCTGCCCTGGGGCTGCATCCCTGGCAGCATTTCTGGCTTTCTCTTGGCAGCTGTGGAGGGAGTGTGAGCCCTGTGCAGAGCAGAGCTGGGTGTCCTCTCCCAGTGCTGGACACACAGCTCCTGCTCCCCAGCCTGGCCAGTGGCACCTGTTTGCCCAAGGCCAGGTGTGCCTGGCCCAGGAGGGGACTGTGGTGCCTGGCACAGAGCTGGAGCTGGGCAGGCATTTTTCTCTCAGCTCCATCCCTCCTCATTCCACTGGCTCTGCAGGAGCTGAGCCTCTGAGCCCTGGTGGGCTCTCTGAGCCCTCCCTCCCAGGGCGTTTGCTGTGCTGCCCAGTGAGTTCCCTGTTCTGTTCAGTGGAAGGATCCAGGCTGAGCTGGCTTTTTGGCTGGGGTTTGTGGCCTGGGACCCAGGGCTGCAGCACTCCCCAGGCCCATCCAGTCTCAAGTTATAACCTGCCCACCTCCATCTTCCCTTTCCAGCCCAGGAACAGACAAATCTGTGCAGCAAACCAGAGATTTTCCTTTTTCCTGCTGGCACTGGAAGGCAGGTTCCTGCTTTTAGGGCTATAACACATGGTCAAGCTGCAGATGGTCATGTTGTTTCTCACGCTCTTTTCTGGCTACTAAAGGTGCAGATAATTAATAAGAAGCTGGACTTTAGCAGCGTTCAATCCAAGTGTGGCTCAAAGGATAATATCAAACACATCCCGGGCGGAGGCAGTGTGAGTACCTTCACACTTTCAATGCTCTATCATAGTGCTGATGATAACTGGCATGTTGTGTACACTGAACTGCCAATGCTATCTGCAGTGACCCTGCCAGCAGATAGCTATTGGTGACGTGCAATGACTCTTTTCTGGCTACCAAAGGTGCAGATAATTAATAAGAAGCTGGACTTTAGCAGCGTTCAATCCAGGTGTGGCTCAAAGGATAATATCAAACACATCCCAGGCGGAGGCAGTGTGAGTACCTTCACACTTTGAATGCTCTGTGATAATCCTGATTTTAGTGGCATGTTGTTACACTAATCACCAATGCTATCTGCAGCCACGCTGCTGTCACATAGCCATTGGGGACGTGCTGTCATTTAACCCTTTAACCCAAAAATGAACCCTAACGAGTCCTGGACAGAACTAACTGCCCCGTGTCCAAACCACGTCTGTAACCAAACATCCCAGTAACTCCAGGGCTCTGCACTGCCTGGAAGGCTGGAAGCCTCCTGGGCTGTGGGATGGGGCCCCTGGCACAGGGTGATGCAGGAGATGGGCAGATTTATGAGCAGACCCAGTCCTCATTGCTCAATGTGCTGCTAAATTGGACATGATCCTGCCCAACATGTGAACGTGCCCGTTCCCATCAGGCAAGTATGATCCATGCAAATATTAAGTTTCTCCTCGCTAATGAATGTGTCCAGCAGCGCCCACGGGGGCTGAGCCTGAAGTATTGTTGAGCTAATTGATTTGAACACTGGCATTTCCAGCTGTTCCCACATAAATACCAGACTCAGCTTTCAGTTACTGTGCCAGAAACCTGGAGAAACTCCACAGAGGTTGGTGGATTTACAGCTGGAGAGAGTTTGGGTCCAGGAAAGCGGAAGGCACATCCCTGAGACCCCAGACTGTGTCACTGGGGCTCGTGGGGCCTGCTCTGGGATGTTCCCCATGGATTTTCCTTGATCTCTGTGGACGCCCTCCCTGAGAAACTGAGCCTTGCAGAAGGCTTGGCAGGTGAACACAGGGACACAGCTGGCTTTGCAACCTCTGGCTCAAATTTGGTGTCACTCTGCAGTTACTTCAGAGGCCAGAGGAGCTGCTCTGCAGAGCTCAGACCCCTGTGAAGCAGTTCCATGGTTGTTCCTCTTCCTTCCTCTGGGGTCCTGCACTGCCTGGGCTGCCCAGGGTGAGGTGGACCAGGAGCTGGCCACGAATCCCCCGTGCTGTGGCTGGTGATGAGCTGGTCCCTTCCTCCACAGAGCTCACACCGTGGGCCTGTGCAGCTGCACTGGGTTAAGAATGACCTGAATGTCCATCTGGGGGCTGTGATCCCTCCCTGCCAGAACTGAAAACCCCACGGGCTCTGCCTGGCTGACAGGGGCAGTGTCAGGCTGTCCTGGGGCTCCTTGGTGAGGGGCAACAAGAGACCCCAGGGCTTCAGAGGCCTTTGGGACTTAAAGCCATGGCAGCAGCCCCTGCCCAGCCATCCCTGCTTCCAGAGGGAGCTGCCACTCCCTGGGGTTGGTGCCTGGATTTTGAAGCCTGTGGATGCTCTGACCAGGGGATGCCTCAGGCAGGAGTTGGCTGATGCTGAGGGTGGGATCCCCAGGTCTCTGGCACTGCTTTCCCAGGCAAAACAACTCTGTTCCCCTTTTCCTTTCTTGCTAAAATGGGGAGGATCCTTCTCTGCTCCCCAGCAGGATGGGAAGGGGTGACAGAGTTCTGTCTGTCACAAAAGGGACTGGGAATGAGAGCAGAAAGTTCCATTCACTGCTGACTGCTTGTTCTGGAAATGAGAGGACTTTCAGTCCCAGGTCTCAGTGGTGCCTGAATTGCTGAGAGACCCTTCAGGGTCACAGCTGGCATTAGAAAGGCACCAGCTGCCCTTTTTGGGTCTGTTTCCTACTTTCCAACCAAATCCAGCTCCTCTCCTGCCCAAGTGCATTCAACAGGTGGCCTTTCCCTGCACTGTCCCCACGTCTGTGTCCACGGTGTGCTCCCAGACCCTGAGGGGTTGCTTTCCTCCCTCTCTGTCTCCTGTCAAACGTGCCTTTTGGTCTGTGTGAGCAGCAGAGACAAGGCAGGTCGGCAGGGCTCTGTGCCTGGGGCTGTTGCTCCTTTTCCTGGCTCCAGCCTGGGCTGAGGGTTGTTTCTCAGGGCTGTGACAATCACTGAGGGTGTTGGGGCCAACGTGAGGACTGCAGGATGCCCCTTCCCCTGGGGCTTTGGGGCCAGCCCCAGGTGCTGAGATGGGCAGCAGAGGCTGCAGTGGATCCTTGGTGCTGGTCTGGGCGCTGCTGGGAGGAGTCAGCTCCTCTGCACAGCTCCCTTTGGTGCTGGCACATCCTCCTGGGGCTGCTGAGAGCATCGCACTGCCCTGCTGCTGGGGGGAACACCGAGAGCAGCAGATGCTCCCTGGCAAGGCCAGGCTGTCCCCAGAGGCAGCCTGAGGTGTGGATGGTGCCATTTCTCCTGCCCAGCCCCACTCACCCAGCAGCAGCTGACCCTCAGGGCAGCCTGTGGCTGCTGCGAGCCCCCAGCCAGGCTCCAGGGGAACCCGGGGGGTTCTGGGGGTGTTTTATCCCCCTTGTCTCCTGCTCCTGCCGTGGCTGCCGTGTGTGTGCCTGCTCTGAGGCTCCTCCCTGGTGTGTAGCTGCTGCCCAGCCCTGCAGCCCCGTGCTGTCCCTGTGTCTGTCCCATGTCCCTGGTGTCCGTGCCACGAGCGCTCTGGGGACGGGGGGGATCCCTGCAGTTGCTGGAGCCCACCTCAGAGACATCGTGGGCAAAGCACGACAAAACAGGGCTTAAATGTCACAAAATGCTGTTGTGGTTCGGTACTTGATAATTGCCATTTTAATTTCTATGATGTGAACTCCAGATATTTCGATTTTGCTTTGCTTTTTTTTTATTTTTATTTTTTTAACCCTTATTTCCATTACAGCATTTTTCAGAAATGCATATTTTGGTCACTCTTTTGAAAGTTCTGTGCACATTGATCATTTCTGTTCTTTCAGTTTTTGTGGACATAAGCTTTATGTTTTACACCAGAAAAGGTATTTATTTTTTACGTTTTCTCTCTGGTATATCTCCTCCTTTTGGATGATGTGTATGCAAATCTTAAATTAATTACCACTCCACTTTCTCTCTCACTCGAGCACTTTAAAATTGCCTCTACTCCCCCCTCTGTGGAGAGGTGATCTCGTGCATGCTGACATGTTAAGAGGCTCCTGCACACGGGCATTAATGATCTCCCATTTCTGATGGCAGTTTCTTTGGTGTCATTAATCCTCCTGGGGTTGGAGCTGTCCTTTCCCTCCAATCCAGCTCAGGTGCTGCTGTGTGTTGTGCTCCCCCTCCCCACCTGCCCGTGCTGGCCACCAGCTCATCCCCTTCTCCTCTCTCCCACGGGCAGGTGCAAATCGTTTACAAGCCAGTCGACCTGAGCCATGTGACATCCAAATGTGGTTCCCTGGGCAACATCCATCACAAACCAGGTACCCCTGGGGCTCAGGGGGGTGTGAGAGGGGCAGGGGGTGAGGGGAGGCAGTGACTGGAGCACCCCGGTGAGCCCTGCAGTGCTGGGTGCTGTTCCCAGCTCCTGAGCCGCCTCTCGCTCTTCTCCTGCAGGTGGTGGCCAGGTGGAGGTGAAATCTGAGAAACTGGACTTCAAAGATAAGGTGCAGTCGAAAATCGGGTCCCTAGATAACATCAGCCACGTCCCTGGAGGAGGCAATAAAAAGGTAAAGGGGCCCTGGGGACAGGTGTGTCCTGCTGGGGGTGTGAGGGGACAGGGGACAGGGTGGTGGCACTGCCCAGGATGTCTCTGTGTCCCTCTGAGTGAGCACAAACCAGTGACAGCCTTTCCTGTGGTTTTCTGCTCTTTCTGCTGCCTCTCAAGTGTTTTGTGTCTCAGACCCTTCCCACAAAGTGTCACCATCAGCAAGTCCCCATGCTGTGCTGCTGCCGTGGCACAGAGCTGGCAGCTGCAGAGGTGTTGGATCCCCAGTGAAAGTGGAGCATTAAAGGCTCAGCTTTATTTAGAGCAGGTGACTTTGCAGCAAACTGGCCCTTCAGAAGGTGATTTCTCCTTCCTGACCCAGGGCTCTGTGAAGGGAGGGGAGTGTTTGGGGGATTAAATTGAAATACAAAAGGCACTCGGGTCAGGGAAGGGAGCTGGGGCTGAGCTGTTCCCACCGAGGCTTTGATGGTGACTTCAGTGAGTCTTGGCCAAGTGAAACAGCCCCACAGCTGGGCTTCAAGGCCACCAAGTCCCCAGCAGGCAGAGGGGTGAGAGCCCCAGGTAAGCACAGAGCTGAGACTCCAGCCTGGCCACACGCAGGGTTCAGCTTCCCCAGGGAAAAGCAGGGTTTTGTCTTGCTCGTTTTTGCAGCACTTTTGTCTCAATGGGAGGGGAAGGTTCTGTTTCAGCTCCTGTGTTTTGGCACTTTGTTCTTGGCCACGTGTTCTCTGTGCAGCTCCAGCTCTCACCTCCAGCTGGCCTCTGACTGCGGGACCGCTTGACTTCCTTACCCTTCTCTCTGCCGTGCATCAGCCTCCCCTGTGCTTCACTGAGCCTTTTGCCATCGGTTTTGTGATTCCAGTGATGGCTCTGTCACATCCTGGCACATTCACTGGGCCATAGCTTGAAGAACTTGCCCTTTGCAGGGGAGTTTCTCTGCAAGGCTTTGACGCAGCAGTGGCATCACCACCTCAGCCTTCCAGCCTGGTGGCTGCTCCTGCCCTGCCTAAACCCAGCCTGGAGGAGGTTCTGGGTGTAACTGAGTGCAGGTGCAGCTCTGCTGCCCCTTTTCCGTGTTCCCAAGCCCCTCCTTGCTCTGTGTCACACAGATCCACATTGGGACTCACAGTCCACAGCTCTTTAGGCTGAGCTCTGGTTCCTGTGCCATGGGGAGCTGGGTGCTCTGTGCTCTGCCCAAGTCCCTGTGCTCTCCTGTGCTGTTCCTGGAGAGTTTTCCTCCCCGGCTCCAAAGGCAGCCACTCTTCTTCCTATGAGTCAGTGAATGGCCCTGGTTTTCAGATCTTTTTCTCCCCAGTTTTCTATTTCTTTTCTATATTTTTTGTCTTTTTCCTTCTGGCTGACATTTCTTAGATCATGATTTTTGTTGCTGATGCATTTTTTGCCCCCCACTGCCCTGGGTGGGTTTCTTCACCTGTAGAGAGAGAAAGGCAAGGAAGACAAGACCTGGACCCTGAGCCCAGACCCCGCTGGGCTCCAGGCCCTGGTGCTGGAGCCACTCACCCCCATGGAGAGCCAGCCCCCAGCCTTGCACTTGGCTGGGGAGGGCACCTGTAAGTAGCAAACCAGATCCAGTTCACCGGGAGAGGGGTTTGGCTCCTGGGAGCAGCTCCGTGGGCTAAGGGGAAGCTTCACGTGCCACGTCCCCCCATAATCTCTGCCAGGGGAGTGGGAGCAGCCCAGGTCGTGCCCTCTGCGTTCTGGGACCCAGGACCTCGCCTGGGGAGGATTTGGCAGCATCCAGATGCTCAGGTCCTGCTGTCCCCTCTGGTGCCTGGGGCGCTGGGGGCTCTGGGTCACTGCTCTGAGCTCTGCTCCCACCTCTCAGCCGCCGTGCCCAGGTGGACACCTGGCAGGTCCCTCCATGCCCCCCTGACCGCCCTCCTCTCCCTCACAGATTGAGACTCACAAGCTGACCTTCCGCGAGAACGCCAAAGCCAAGACCGACCACGGCGCCGAAATCGTCTACAAGTCCCCCACCATCTCCGGAGATGCCTCCCCGCGCCGCCTTAGCAACGTCTCCTCCACCGGCAGCATCAACCTGGTGGACTCCCCCCAGCTGGCCACGCTAGCCGACGAGGTCTCCGCCTCGCTGGCCAAGCAGGGCTTGTGATCGCGGCGCGGCGGCCACCAGGAGAGAAGACAAGGAAAGGAAACGAAAAAAGAAAAGAAACAAAAATAATAATCTGGCCTTCTTCCTCTGTTCCTTTTACAGCTGCTTCCCCGTCCCTAACTGGTTAATGATTTAACCTGCTTTTACTGTTCATTCAGCTCTAGCTCCAGGACTTCAAAATCAGTGACACTATGAGGTACAAAACCTCCTCTCCCCCTGCTCCTCGGAGCGCACAGCCCGTCCCGTCCCGTCCCCGCGCTCCCCCTGCTCCTGCCCTCGCTGTCCCAGCCCTGCCCGGGGCCACCCGGCGAGGCGGGGAGGGGGCCCGAGGGGCGGCCACAGCACGACGCTGACCCGAGCACCCCGCACCAGCACAGGGCAGCGGGTGGCCCTCCCGGGAAGGGGCTGTGACCTCGCCCAGCTCGAGTCCTGCCGCTGGCCGGGCTGGGTGCGCGGCCAGGGCTGCGGGGAGGTGCCCTCCCTCCTCCCCGCGTTAAATTTGCCTGCTGATTTGGAAGAAACCTTTTGTTTTTATTTCCGAAAGCCGAGATGTGTATGAAGATAACGGCCAGGTACCCCCTAACCCGCTCTCAGCTCCGGCAGCTGGAGTTCCGGCGAGGCCGGGTGCCCGCTCCGAGGGGCCCCGGGCGGCCGTTCCCCTCTCCGTGGCTGTGCTGGAACCGCTGAGTGGATGAGTAGAGGCTTTTCCCCATTCCTTTGGCAGCCCCTCGTGTCGTAGAGTAGATTTGTCTGTATATGCTTGGACCGTGCCAGGGTGATTGTTTTCATAAACGAGCATGTGTTTGAAAAATAAATGCTGTAAGTAGTTTTGAGCTGCCCCGCGCCGGCTCCGCCGCAGCCCAGCCGGGGGCCCGGGGAGCTCGGCCGGCTCCGGGCCGTGCCCAGCCCCGGGGCCGCAGGAGGAGCCCGGCACCGCATGTCTGCCGGGGGCCCGGGCAGCGCCCCGGAGCTCGGAGGAGGGGCACCCACAGCTCCAGGGCTGGAATGGCTCCTGGATTTGGGTGCAGCTTGTGACATTTTTGGGTTGTTCTTTTTCTTTCCCTGCAAGGTCAGCTCAGCGATGGCGGAGGTGGCAGCTCCATGGCTCTGCTGTGCCGGTGGCAGCGGTGAGACCCCGGCAGGACGCGGGGGAGGCGACAGCAGCTCCCCCAGCCCGGGGCCAGCGGCTGCTCCCTGGCACTGAAGCCCCTTTCCGGGCGCTCCCCGGTGTGAGTTGGCAGCATCTCACCCCTGACACAGCACTGACCACCCCTGCACCACTCGGGGACAGGAGCCAGTCGAGTTATTGCTTCGGCTGCTCTTGCTCCTGTGGCTCACTGGGGAGCACGAGGGGGTCCCGTGGCTGTCTCTGCCTGCCCCTTCCCTCTACAACCAAAGAGGCCGAGATGCCACCAAGTGCAGCTGTGTGTCCTCCTGCCCTGTCTCCCTCAGGGGCCCCAGCCGAGCTCTGGGGGTTCAGCTGGAGGTGGGAGGGCAGAGGGGGCCCGGTGGGGCCGCAGCCCCTGCACCCCCGGCTGTGCTGCAGGGAAAGCCGTGCTTTCCCAACGAGGGCTGCAATCCTGCTCCGACAGGGCTGGCGGGGGGTCAGGGCCCCTGGTTGTCCTTGGGGTGGTGGTTGGGTGCCACCGAGGCTGCCAGAGCAGCTGTTCCTGGGCAGAGCAGCAATTCCTTCCCGGACAGGACCTGTGGGAGCTGTGAGCCCCCTCTCACCCCCGTCCCTCTGCAGGGCTGGGCTGCCGCAGGCCTGGCTGTGGATGGAGATGGTCTGGGGGGTCCAACCCTTCTCTCTGCAGCCCCAGGAGCTGCTTTATTGCTGGGGAGAGGCTGGTCCAGCAGCACCATCATGTCCAGCTTGTCACTCGCTCCGTTCACTTGACTCCATGATTGTAAGACTCTGTGCTCCGTCCCTGACTCTGTAGCGCTGTAGGAGCCGCCGCGCTTTTTGTCCTTTGTAGAACGAGCAAGTTGGGAGAACCCTCAAAGCATCACCTCCTTACCCCTCTGGGCTGCAGGACGGGGTAGCTGAGCTCGCCCGTCCTGTGCCACCCCTGTCCCCCTCCGTGCAGCCCCTGAGGGACACCAGCACCCAGGGCAGGATGGCCTCAGTGTGCACCAAGCTCCAGTGAGCAGCCCCTTCCTACTCTGAGTGTCCTCAGCCCCAGCTGTTGTCCCCCCCGGGGGCTGTGGGGTGCCAGGACAGCCCTTTACAGCCACCACGTCACCCGCTGTCCCCTCCAGCAGCCCGAGCCACGTCCCCTGCCCCAACCCTGCATTCAGACCCAGGCCCGAGGGTCCGGTGAGCAGCCGGACAAAACCCGACCCCCGGCTTTTCCTTTACTCCACACACATCTTGGGTCTGAAAAGGGTTAAAACCGGCACTGATTAAAAAAAAAAAAAAAAATCGTATTTCTGCACTCCAAAAGATTCTGCGTGTTAGCCAAGGTCGGTGCCAGCCTGTGTGGTGTTGGCAGCCCCGTGCCCCCCGCGCTGCGCCGGGGAGGGGAGGGAAGGTTTGATCTCAGTGTATCATTCTAGCTTAGCTTCTGTCTGTGGGTGTCCATAGTGTATCGTGTGTTTAACAACTGGTTTACACTGTTGCCGTAAAAGTGAATTTGGAAATAAAGTCATTACTACGATAATGATAATTGGCACCTCTTTTGCATGGGGGGATGCGGGGTGGGGGATCCACCCACAGTCATCGACTGGGGCAGCACCGAGGGGCAGGGACTGGTTTGCAGTTTTTTACTTTTTAAGCTCCCACACTTCTTCCTGGGGCACAGGAAGGGTGGCCCTGCCTGCTGGAGCCAGGAAGGACACAGCAGTGCTTCCCTGGATGAAAACCAGCAGCACCCAGTTAACCCCAGAAATGTAAAATAACCCCCAGCCCAGGGGTTCCTCCTCTTGCTGTCAGTAACTGCTGGAAAATAACATCACACAGGAAAAAGAGGCCACTGAAATGCAAGAGGGAAGCAATTGATCTGAGTGCACTGAGGGCCCCTTCCCTGTCCCAGCCCAGCGTTTCACACTCATCAAATGGAATATTACATTTTAATTTTTTTTTTAATCTTTTCTTCTTTTTTTTTTTTTTATAAGCACATTTGTGCTTTGCCAACAGAATCAAGACATTAACAAAGATCAGCTTCTCGGAAGAAAAGCATTTCTATATAACAAGGACATTACACAGCTCAAAGCAGGAAAAGAAAATATTTACAAAATACAAGGTGGGTTTTTTTTTTTGTGTGGTTTTTATAATGCTAAAAGGGTTATTCAGAATTTTCAACCTTATAAATAGAAAAGCACTTCTGCAGAGGGATATGGTAGCGCCGTTGTTTGTTGGGTTTTTGTTTTAAAGAAACGATGACGGATCCTTTAAACTAGAACAGAACCAAAACCACGAGATCATGTTGAAAATTGTGAAAACCCCGACCATGAAGCAGTTCAGCGACTATTTCTTTACGATTACAAAATGGAAAAAAAAAAAAAAAAAAAAAAGTCCTTTGTATTTTTTTTTCCCGTTTTTTTTTTTTTTTTTTTTTGGTGATGTGATTATACATAAGACAGGCACAATGCTAGCAACAGGACAGGGCCCAGGAGCCACACCGTCAGGACCGGGAAGCGTTACGATGGGGACGGTGTGCGGGGTCCGGGATCGCTGCGGGTGCGGAACCGGGCGGGAGGGGACGGGGAGGAACAACAAACTCGGGCTTCAAACTCAAATACCTGTCAGGAGGGGGCACGGCGGGCGCCCCGAAATGAAACGGAACCGGCACCGGAGCTGGGACGGTGCGGGAGTGGAGCGAAGCTGCGGTGGGAGCCCAGGCGGGATCAGGATGAGCCTGATCCCCCCGGGAGCTGCCTCCTGCCTCCATCCTTCCCTCTCTGCCCCCCTTGTCTGACACAAACCCACCTGCGGGACCCCAGCCCGGCCCAGAGCGGCGGCTCCTCACTCACAGCTCCAACTGCACGGGCCCCAGCCCAGCTCCAGCTGAACAGCCTCACCCCAAAGGGCATCCAAGTGCTCTGGGAATTCTGCTCCTGCTCAAAGCATCGGGGACTCTTCCCCTCCCTGCCCTCGCCACACACCAAGTGTGCACAAGGTGCTTCCCAACTCCCACCCCTGCTGTGCTGAGTGTGGAGCAGCCACAAGGTCCCTCCTTTCCCCCTGCCCAGGAATGCAGCCAGAGCCACAGCTGCTCCAAACCAGGAGAGAAGGAAGGGAGAGGTGTCCCCAGGGGCAGAGCGAGGATCAGGGAGGGGCAGAATCCCCCCTTTGGATACCTGGAACTACAACCTGGGGCAGGAAAACGCAGGAGGGTGAAGTGCAGGTGAGCACTCTGCAGGTGAGGACAGCCAGACAGTGAAGGTTGCAATCCCAAGACATCACTTTTCACCACTAATTTCACTCCACTAAAACCTTTCAGGGTGGGGGGAGTGGGTTAAGAGAAAACGACACCCTTTTGGTGGGAAAAACTATCCCCGAAATCTGCTAGTCAGCTAAATCCTGTGCTCTAGTTTTATACACCTAAAGGAGGGAGGAAAGGGGAGGGGGTCTGGTGGGCTGCTCCCCTCCCGAGGCTTCACTCCACTGGGAGGAATCTGGGGGCTCATTCATGTGACGAGGAAACATGGAGAAGGAAAAAAAAGAAAAAAAAAAAAAAAGGAAAAAAAAAAAGAAAACAAAAAACAGTTTCTAAACTCCTTAAATTCACTAAAAACTGTGAAAATTCCCGGCAGGATGTTTGAATATCAAACGCAGATTTTGGAAGCTTTAATGCCAAGAGTTAGTTCTGTGTGTTGGTTTGCTCATGTCTCCCGTGTGTCTCTATCTGTGCGCTGGCCGCAGGACTGCGGAGCAGGAGGAGGAGGAGGAGGAAGAGGAGGAGGAGGAAGAGGAGGAGGAGGGGGGGGCCAGCGGGGCTCGGCTCTTGAGGCTGGGCAGGCTGGGCGAAGCCGAAGTGCCATCGCATTCCCGGGAGGATTTGCTGCCCGACGTGCGGCGGGTGCAGCGCGAGAGCCGGTCCTGGGGGTCGGGCTGCTCCTCGCACTCCGTCCGGGGGTCGTAGGAGAGCGGGAAGGTGCGGCGCTCCCAGGGCTGCACGGCCTGGGGGAGAGAGCAGAGTCACGGAAAATCCCCGCAAAAGCCTTCTGTCCTCACTGCCCGCACGGATGTGGAGCTCAGAGCTGCTCCTGGTGCGCATTCCCGGCTCCGAGCAGCGTCGGCAGATGTGGAGAGGACACTGAGCCAGCTGCTGGCAGCGCTTCCCGGAGCCCTGATCCCACCTGGGCCAGCGCTCCAGCACCGCCCACAGGCGGCTTCCAGGCTGCCTCCCCACACCAGGGCCACCTGTGGTGCCACACCTGTGTCCCCACACCAGGGTCACACCTGCCTCCCCACACCAGAGTCACTTGTGGTGTCATGTCTGTCTCCCCACACCACGGTCAATTGTGTCCCCACATCAGGATGACCTGCAGTGCCACACCTGTGTCCCCACACCAGGGTCACACCTGCCTCCCCACACCAGGGCCACCTGCAGTGCCACCCCTGCCCCAGCCCCAGCCAGCACCCACCTGCTCGTCCAGGCCGGCCTCGGGCGTGGAGCACCGCGTGTCCTCGCTGGACAGGAGCCGCAGGGAGTCCCGGGACAGGGGGGTCAGGGGGGCACAGAGCAGTTCGGGGCTGATGGGGCTGCGTGGTGAGTGGGTGTGGGACAGCTCCAAGTGGGAGTGGTAGTTGCCCACCTCAGGGGATGCTGGCTGGGGAGTCGAGGGGTTCCCCAGCTGGGGGGTCGTCCGTCCGTCTGTTGATCTGTAGGACCTGAGACAGGAGCAGGTTTGAGAGCCCAGCCATGATCTCCCCCTGCTGCCTGATCCTACCCCAGGATCCTTTTCCCCTGATGGGAACACGAGCAGGGAATGCCACAGCCCAGAGATAAAAGGCACCCAGGCCCATCCCTGTCCCATTTCCACTGTCTGGATGCATCACTGATGCTGCTCTCCTGAGGTTCTGTGTCCCACACATCTACACTCCAGTGTTGCACAAACATCACGATGAGAAGCTCCCTGTGGAATCAAGACACTTCCAAGTGTTTCCCCCTCCTCATACCAGATGACTCCTGGCAGCAGCTCAGGGTCTGAGTGCAGGGAATCAGCAATGCTGGAAATGCAGCAATTTCAGCAGTAGGGAGTGGGAGGAGCACAGTGAAACCCTGAGACCTCAGATTTCAACCAAGAATTACAAAAGTCTGAGCTCTGACACAGAATCCAGATAAAAACCCACAGGCTACAAGCAGAGAAACATAACTGAGTTCCTAAATCTACGTGCAACTCTCCAAGATGAACTGCAACAGCAAGTGGCCATCAAGGACTTCAGAGGTAATAAATGGGCTAAAGAAACAGCAAAACATCCCACTCTCCAGGAGCACTGGGAACTGCAGCTGCAGCAAACAGGGCAGCAGCAGCAGCATGAGGGGGGTTTGACACAGGCCAGGTTTGCACCTGCAGGAACCCCCACAGTGGCAGGAACCAAAACCAAAGCATTGTCGAGGGCAGGGACAGAGCTGTGGCTCTGCCCCAGAACAAAGTGACTCCAGGCAACCAAACCCTCGGTGATGGAACTGAGAAGAGCAAATCTCTTCTTGAGCAGGTTTATGATGAGATCAACAGCTGGAAACTGTGCTGGTTTTAGACACCCATAAAGACACAGCAGAAAGGGAACTGAGTGCCTAGTGACAGTGTCCCTGATCCTGCAGGAACGATGCCATTGCAAGCCCTGTGCCTTCCCCTGGACTCCTGGGCTGGCACAGCATCCCCCACACTTCTGGAGCAGCAGAAATGCTTGAGGAAACACTTGGTGCAGTTGTCTGCAGCCAAACTGGGCTGTGGCTTCACCCCCACCTAAGCAAGGCTGTGCCCCACTCCCACATGGGCTCCTCAAGATGGATGACACCAAACTTTTCTACACCAGCAGCAGCTTTCAACCATTTGTAGGAATCCCAGTGAGCACCCCCGTGCTGGGAATGTGGCCCTGAGGGCAGGGCTGTACCTGCTGCCCCGGCGCTGCGGGGGGACACTCGTGCTCCAGAGCCACCGCGCCCGCTCCATCTCCTCACACTTCCCGTGCCGAGCAGCAAAGGCTGAATCTGACAAGTCCTCAACCTGGAAAGGGAAGAGCAGAGGGCTTGGTGAGAGCTTTCTTCTTTAAAACAACCATCTCTGTACAGTTTTTCCAGAGCTAGTTGTAGTGAGAATTTGAATGTTTAGCATTGAGTAGTAGAATGTCCTGAGTTGGGAGGGACCCACAGGGATCATCCAGTGCAGCTCCTGGCCCTGCACAGACACCCCCCAACAATCCCACCCTATGCCTGAGAGCTTGTCCAAATGCTCCTGGAGCTCTGGCAGCCGTGGAAAGGAACCAACCCCAGCTGTTGGTTCCCTGCTGAGGTCCCTGCCTCTGTTCCCTCCACAGACGCTGTTCATTTACCACCAGCCTCATCTCACATTAATCGGGAAATAAAATCCTTCTTACCTCCTCGTTGTCCTCCTCAGGGCTGCCTTTCAGAGCACTGATATCAACTTCACGCCAGCTGCAACACAACCACCAAGGGCATCACTCAGGGCACAGCTAGAACCAGCTGCACAACCCCCTCCCATCCCAACACTGGCTTTTGGGAAAGGGGAATTCCACCCTGCCATGACGAGCAACACACTTAGGCTCAGTTTGAAGCACCAGACCTCCCTCGGTGGTCTGGTAGCACAGCTGAAGCTTCCCAAGGGCAGAGAAAGCAGAGCAGAGGCTGCTGCATTTCTTTCTCTTCCTCCTGCCCTGCTCTGAAATGGGCCAGGGAAGAGCACAGACTACCAGGAGGAAGACAGAGGGAAGTTGGGAAGAGGCAGAACTGCCAGGTTAACCCAGCCCAGAGCTGGGAAACCACTGGGACCTTTGACTTAGCAGCCAGACAAGGAGACAGCCAGGACTGACTTCAAACTGAGCAGACACTGAGCTGAGCAGTTGGCTCTGATGGCCAAGGGCCCCTCAGATAAAATACTCCCTAACTTAGCCAGTCTCCAGCAATGGCATGATCAGTTTTCCAACCTCTCCCTTACTCCCAAGGAAGAAGCAAAGCACTGTGCTTTCCCTCTGGGGCTGGGGCAGTACCTGGGGGTGAGGATCTCCTTGTACTGCAGCTTCTCCACGCGGGTGGTGGCAGCCACGGACATGGGGATGACGATGTTGTTTATGTCAAAGGAGCTCTCACCCCTCCTCCTCCTCGGCTGCTGCAACAGGGAGAACCATGTGAGAAAGGGATGTGGGGTCTGGCATGTGGGAAAGTCATTGATGGAAAGAGAACAGAATGGCTTTGTCTGACCTATGGACACTTCAGAGCCAACATCAATTTGCATCAGACTAGAGTTCCCCTACTGCTTGCTCCAAGTCCTCATCCCAACCCAAAATCTACCGCCCCAGCAGCAAGGAAACCCAAATCCAAAGGTGTGGCTGCCCAGAGCAAGGATTGACCCTTTGGTTGGGGAGCCCACACAGACCCGCAGCTGCCTGGGATGCTTGAACACAGGAGCTCCACCCCTGAGCCCAGAGTGTGGAGCCCAGGGCCTGGAATCCTCTTGCTGAGGGAAGGAAACCTCTTCATCTTGCATTTCTGAATGAGCTTGTGAAAGCACAGCAGGAAAGCAGCAAGAGAAAACCAGGGTGGGTGTACAGAGCCAAGGAAAGGCCTCCTTGAGGTGTCAGAGCTGCTGAGATGGACTGTCCTCTCCTCCAAAACACCAAGCACACTCAAGCTGAACCATCACTGGGTTCTTCTGACACCCTGATGTCACAGCTGGTGATGGAACAATTGAATTCTGCAGTGAAGGAATCCAGTGGGGACACAGGACCCCATGGCAACAAGCTTGGAGCAGGGGGTTCAAGGAGTCCTGTTCTACTCTCCCTGGGTCACATCCAGCTCAGGCTTTGGCCCAAACTACCAAATGGGGGGACCAGACAGAAGCCAAATTCTTATTGGGATGCCTGTGAGCTCAGCAGAATTCAGTCTTTCATTGGAGGGCTTCTGCTGACGTGGGCCTGGGAGGATGACAGTGTCTGGTGGAGGAGCTGTGCCATCACCCTGTCCCAAGCACAGTGGGAAGGAGCTTCTGCTCACTCACAGAGCTCATGAAGGTGCCACACTCTGCCACCCACAAGCACTGTGCCAGTCTGAGTGTGTCTCAGAAGATGGTCTGAGTTCAGAGACTGCTGGAGATTGTGCACAGGTGGAAGATCACCACCACCACTGCTGTGCCCTGGCCCTGTGACCCCAAGCCCATTCACAGCCCGGTGACACCGAGGCCTTGAGGGGAACTGTCCCAGGGGAAGCAGCACTGCTGGGACTCAGCTCTTCAGGCTGCTTCAGATACCAAAATCTGGACGTGCACCAAAGCCAAGGGACTGCTGGGAACAGGAACATTCAGCAGCAGTTACTGAGCTGATGGTGAACCTGGAATTGCCTGTGTCTGCACAGCCAACATACCCAACACCCACCCAGCAACCCCAGCAGCATCTGAACCAAAGGGTCCAGCGTGGCAACAGGAACACTGAGCACTGCCCAGCCCAGAATCTGTGCACCAGCTGAGCCCCCACGATGGGCTGAGCCCAGAAGCCCTGGGAAGGCAGCAGATACTCACAGCAGTGCCAGAGGTGCCCTGGGAAGCGGAGCTGGTGGGAGCAGAGCCCTCGGAGGAGGTGGAGAGCTGCCGAGCTATGGGGCTGTGAGGGGTGGGGGTCACAGCTGCTGACAGGTAGCTCGGGCCACCGACGTCCGTGTGATGCTTCAACACTGCACAGGAAGGGGGGAGAAAAGGAACAACAACATTAGCAAAAAAAACCCAGCCCACCCAAGGGGGTGGTGGTGGAGAGGAAAGGACCATGTGCACCAAAGATGGCCGGTGCTGAGGAGCACTTTGCAGGAAAGAGAAGCACCTTCGAGGGGGCTGCCCTGGGGAAGAAGCAGTTTAGAGCACACGAGGCATTGCTGTGGTGGCGGCTCGGCCCGAAGCAGTGCGTGCCCCCTTCTCTGGGGCAGAGAGGCTGGGGATGCAGCAAAGCCCAAGCTCCCCCCGAGACACCTGCCCCTGGGGGCCTACCTTCACTCCTCTCAGATGAGCAGTCTCGCAATCGCTTTTTGTCAAAGGCAGGAGGCTGGGCAGAGCGCTCTGGCGCTCTCTCGGCCTTGGACACGGCCGAAAAATCGTCTAAAGGCGGCCTGTGTGCCTTGTCTGCTTGGGCTTTTTGATGGGAGCGCTCTGAGGAGGGGAACAGAGAAAGAGCTATGAAATGCCTGCTTTCACCTCTCTTTCTGCTGGCACAGGAGACTCGGGCAGAGTTTTTTCCAACTGCACAAATTGTGGGGAGGTGTGCTCGGACCTGTGGCACTGCTGTGGGCATGGCTGACACCGAGCACGCGAAGGTCCCTACAAACCTGAGCTGCACCTGCACACAGCTCATCTGCAACCCTGCCATAACCCTGCCTCACCCCTGAGAGTGGGATTGAAGGGCATCCTCCTCCTCCTCCTCCTTTTGGGGCAGGGGCAGCACTTACTGGCCGCGGTGAAGAAGGAGTTGACCAGCTTGTGGCGGTCCTTGCGCGCGGGGTCAGCCAGGCTGGGGGGCACGGGGGCTCTGTGCTTCAGCGACAGCTTCTTGGGAGCTTTAGTTTTCTCGTAGGGCTTGTTCTGCCACTGGGATTTCAACATGCTCTGGAAGTGCAGGCTCGTCGGCACATCTGCAGGGGGTACAGAACATCAATCCAAATTAATCATGCAACAAAGAGCTGTGGTGCCATCACCCTGTCCCAGTGCTCCCAGTAAGAACAGCCCCTGATGAACATGCCAGCACAGACTGTCAGACCCAGGCTTCCTCACACTCTCCTCACATTCAGGAAGGACCTGCAATAGGACACAACATTTTGAATCTGCAGATCTTTGTGAAATTCCTACAGGATTCAAAGCGCAAGAATATCCTAGCAGGAGAGCAAAGTTTTCTTTGTCAGAAAACTCCTATGTCTTCACCTCTGTAGGTATCTCATGTGGTGCTACCTTAGATCTGACTTTCAAGAATCTGAGGTATCTCAGCACCAAATCTGTGCTGGAAGAGAGAAATTTAGCCTAAATCCTCAATTTCAAGTCAAGCCAGAAGCCAACCATGCACTGCAGCATGGTAATCTGCCTGATGTGGCACCTCAACCATGAGAAGCTGTGTGTGATCACACCTGAGAGGCCCCAAGGGCAGGAGGAACTCCTGGCTGGTAGCTGGACCCCTGTCCAGTATTTCCCTCCCAGTTTCAGGGACTGGAAATCCCCAGCAGATCCAGGCAAGCAACAGAGGATGGAGCTGGCAGAGCATGGGCTGGAGCTGGTGGGGAATTGGCTCCCTGGAAAAAGCCAGGACAGCTTCATTCCAAGTACCTTGGTGGTTAAAGCTCTCACCCAGCCCCTTGCTATGGAAGTCACAGGGTGATGGCAGCTCTTTGGCCATCACTGCTGGCTTGTGGGGACATGTTCCAAAAAACAGAGAGGGGCCAGGCCACTTCAGGGATGCTGCCATCCACTGGAGTGGTCAGTCTTGGGGAAAATGTCCTCTGCTCTCTGCTCATCTTTTGCTTTCTCCTCCCAGTTCACATCCCACACCATCTGTGGAAGGAGGGGACAGGTTGAAGGGAGGGGGAGAAGGCCAGGACAAAACGCTGTCAGCAGGAAGTGAGTTCTCTGCTGGTTTGGCAGCAGTGCCACCATCCCTCCTCCCCCTGCTCCTCGGGAAGCAGTGCAGGGCTCCCAGGGACCAGCAGATGGCAACCACAGTGAGCCCAGCGCTCATCCTCCCTCCAAGGTTATTACATCATCCAAAAATTCCCAGCGAGAAATCAAACCAGAAAAAAAAAAAAAAAAACCCAACCAAAAAACCCCACACACCCTGAAAGGAAGGGGACAAAGGGGACAAAGCTCTGGTGGACACAAGCACGGGAGTTCAAGGCCTCGCTGGCTGGGTCCTGCTTGTGAATAAGTGAATAAATGATCTTTTCCTCCTGCAGTGCCTGGCAGTTTTGCCCTTGGCAAACTGCTCTGGAGATCCCGGCTGGCACTGGAGAGGCGGCTCAAAGTGAAAGTCAGCACATGCTCACAGCTGTGCCACGGCCACCAGGAACCCTCAGCGAGCCCTGCACACACAGCAGCCCCAGCAGCACCCTGGATTCACCTCCCAGGTGTGCAGAGACACCTCAGTGCACACCAACAGCACCAGGCACTGCCATTTCCCCAGCTGAACACGTTACCTGCCTTTTCTCTGGGATAGGCATCACCCCCATCCCAAAAATCAAGTTTATTCACTAACTGCTTTAAGCATTAGTGAATAAACAAAGTTCACCAGCACTGGAAAATGGGTATTCCTGCCCAGGTGTTTTAAGCTTTACACCCATTAGTTTTAAATCCAAAGTTTTTTAATCTCATGCAGCCAGAACTGATCTTCTACCCTGTGAGGCAGCTGCAGGGAGCTCTGAAAATGGGAAGAACATGGGATAATTTGTCTGGTGCCTCTGCTGCAATAGCACCCAACAGGTTGTCTCCCCATTTTCCAGGATATTTGATTTAGCACTACAGAGGATCACAAGTGCTGTGAAATCAGAAAATAAATTCCTGCTTCAGGAGTTCATTAAGTTCCTTGAGCACTCCTGATCAGAGCTGAGTCTTTGGGAAGGGAGGGATCTAGCTAAAAATAGCACCAATTTACTATTTTAGTCTGGTTTAAATATAGTGCTAATGAAAGAGGCCACACTAATTGCTCCCAGACACTCCCTGCATTTCCTACTGTCACAAGAAGTTTGTGAAAAGTGGAATTTAAACCCAAGCACACACATTAGCCCAGTGACTTATCCCAGACCAACCAGCTGACACCTCCAAGGGAAGCCAGGCCACACACCTTCCTGCCAGCATGAGAATCCCAGAATGGCTTGGGCAGGGACACCTTCCACTGTCCCAGCTTGCTCCAAGCCCTGTCCTTGGGCACTTCCAAGGATGGGGCAGCCCCAATTTCACACCTCAAGCAGCCATGAACTCCCACCAAGGGAAGGAACCACTGTGATCCATGCACTTCCCAACTCTCCAGTTGAAGAAGACTCTGGAAACTACTCTTCCCTTGGGAAAGGTCCCTACACATGGAATTTTTGAATAGCCCACAGTCAGGGCAGGTTAATTATTCCTCTCTTAATGATGATTAACCCTGAAGTGATACAGGAAATTGAGTGTCCTAATGGGAACATCCCTTCTTGCTGTGCCCACCCAACCATGGAAGATCATTTTCAATTCCTGATGAGGCCAAAAGGATTTCCTGTGACAAACCAATCCACAAATCATTTTATACAGATGGACAAACTCATGGAAGCAAATATTTCCCAAGTGGTTTAGAGCCCCAAAGACCCCCAGAGGCAGGTCCCAGGAAGGACTCCCAGGCACTGCTTGGCTTCCCCACCATGAGTGAGGCTGCAGGTCGAGATTCCCAAAACACAGCAGAGCCCAGGTGTGACACTCTCCTCCAGTCAAGGCTCCCACCTCAAAACCACCTGCAGATGAACAGGTTTGGCTGTACCCCAGCAGATCTGCACCCCCCCGGCAGCCAGGGTGCCTCCAAGCCCCCCCTGCAAGCCCCAGGAGCCGTGCTCACCTGTCACCCACGTGTTTTATGAAAAATCCTTTCTTTAGGATTTTTCCTCCTGAGAAGCTGAGAGGCCTCAGGAACAAAAGGTAAACAATGATTGTTTGCTGCTGTGGGATGCAACAGGTGGATGTGGATTGGTCTCATGTGGTTGTTTCTAATTAATGGCCAATCACAGTCCAGCTGTCTTGGTCAGTCTGAGCCTTTGTTATTCATTCCTTTTCTATTCTTAGCCAGCCTTCTGATGAAATCCTTTCTTCTGTTCTTTCGGTATAGTTTTAATATAATATATATCATAAAATAATAAACTTTCAAAGCCAACTTTCTCATCTCTTCCCTGACCCTGGGAGCCCTGTGATCACTGTTACACTCACCATCTGGGAATGACAGGACAGGGTGGATGCAGGAGTCCAGCTGCGAGAGGCGCTCCAGCAGAGGGGCGTCGTACTGGATCTCCAGCGTGCTGGGGCTGCGGGTGCCACACAGGGCACACGAGGGGTTCACGTCGCAGCTGCAGCGTGCCAGGCTGCCACGCTGGGCCTGGGGGGACACAGGGGACACAGGGGTCACAGCCAGCCCGGGGACAGCACACGCTCCCTGGGACAGCTCACGGAAAACATCCGAAAAGCAGCTTTGCTGTTTTCTGCATATATGTAAAAATACATTCTCTATGTGTATATAAAATATCTAAAATAAACCTGCATCCTCTAGATTACAGCTACATTCCATTATCAATAAATATATTCATTTTATTTCTATAGAATTATTAAATAGGTGTTATGTGATATTTTATAATATTGTCAAAAATTATACTCGTTATGCATAATATATAGTATATTCAATATTAATTACATAGATAATATATATTTTTAATATATAATATATATGCACACATACACTCCCTTTTTTCTCTTGCACAGAATTTAAGTATATATAATTAATATATGTAATTTTATATATATAATTTTATACATAATTACATATACATAGACATACACATATCTATACATACATACATATATATATTTGCACACATACACACACACCCGTTTTTTCTCATGTACAGAATTTATAGATATAATTAATAGATCTAATTTATATATACAGATAATTTTATAAATACATATACATACATACATATATATATATATGCACAAATACACACACCCCTTTTTTTCCTCTACCTTGTACAGAACGTGTTAATTTAGTCTGGCCTCATGAGAGGATGTTTTCACTTTGCATAAACACAACTGAAAACTACGACTTACCAGCACAGACAGTTTAACAGCTGCTAAATTTGACTAAAAGTGTTTAATTTTATCTAGGTTGAAACCTCATTTATAAAAACCATGAGGCAGCACAATTCTGCTGTCAGAGAAGGGGCAAAGAAGCCATTTTTAGTTCCAGTGGGTCAGAGCCATCATGATATGCCAGGAGCTGACACTTGCAGGGACATCTACAGAGTGACAAAGGTGGTTCTCAACCTTGCTCCTTAATCCAGGACAGAGTCACAATTCACAGATTTATAGACTTGATACAGACTTCATTTGTGTGAAAGCACTGCAAGCAGACACACAACTGGATATAAACTCCATGGAGAGAAAACAACCCCTAATTCCCCACCAAAATGGAAGAATGGATCAAACTGGATCTTGCAGAAGCCTGCTCTGAGCCAGAATTATTCAAATAATTTCCATGAATGATCAGAAGGATGGGAGAGAATATCCACAGCAAATAACACTACACTGGGAAGGGCTGCTTGAAGCAAAGAGCTGGAAACCCACTCCTGGTTACAAGTTAAGAGAAATTATTTAAAATAAATAAATGTAATTCACTGAAGGCAAATGCAAGAAGCAAATGCAGTGCCCAGAGAAGAGGAGGAAGGGGTAAATGAGCAGTTCTGTTGCTACCTCTGGGAGGTTGTGGAGGTTGTGATGGATCCAAAAATGAGCATGAATCAGCAGTGCTCTACAACTGCTGGGAACTAATTAATTAATAAAAAATAATAGAGATGGAGCCCACAGGGCTTTCTAACCAGGATGGCTGTGCAAGGAGGGAGGCAATCCTGCCACTCTGCCCACGTGTGAGCTGAAGGGCAGCACTGAATTGTGAGGAAAACAATAAAAACATTACAAGATCAAAACCTCCAGAATGCAGGTGCAAAGTTCAATCCACAGCCACTTTCTGCTGGGCAGGGGAGTGCAGGAAAGTGGACGAGGTGTTTCTGGAGCACGACTTGGCCATGACTCAGCTGTCTCTGGAATGACTGGAGGAGGGCTCAGAAATCCCCTGCTCTCTGGTACTTTCATCCCTGGAACTGCTCTTCTGAACCACCTCTGATTACCAAATGTATTTGATGACAACAACAAAGATCTAACACAAATTTACAGCCAATTCTTCAAGCACTGAGTGTAAAAGGCAGCATCCACCACGAGAATGTTCAGCAACTTCCAAATCACTGAAGATTTTGCAAGTAATCACTGCAGAGCTCTCCCAGAAATACCCCAGATAAAACTGCAGATAAGTGATCAGTTAAAGCTGACTCAGCTGAGGAAGAATCTGTTTTGCTCAGAAAAATGCTGCTTTTGAAGCTTCTCTTTAAAACATCCGCAGGGTGAAAACCCCCCACCCTTGTGGGAAAGTTAGACTTGAAACATTTTGTCTCAAAGGTAAGTGGATTTTTGCCATTATGGTTCTGCAAGCACAAATAAAGATCCTTATTTCCTTCATTTCTCACTATTTTCCCTCCAACTGACAGTTTATGGTATTCCTAAGAGAAAATAAAAAGAATTAAACATGGCTCTTCCTCATGGAGGCAATAAACTGCATTTCCATTGAATGAATTCTGCATTAGGAGGAGGAGTATAAAAAATAGTAATAAAGAAAACAAAACAGGAAGAGACAGGGCATTCATCCCACGTATGCCTGGGCAAACAGCTGTGGTTTTCCCTTGAGAAGCAGCAGTGAGTTCCTGGGGCTTTGCTAATTCCTGTCTCAGAGTTAAGGTTTCCTGATACTTGACTTCTCAGGGCTTCTTTCTCCTGCTCAGACTGTGCCACACTGACCTACCTGGCCTTGAGTTCACCTCAGGTTGGTTGGCTTAAGAAAACTCACGAGTTCAGCATCTTCCCTGCTCAGTGACAGCGAAGAAAAATCTTCCAACCCGTTACAACCTTCTCCTTTGTTTATTCAACAACCTTTACAGCCCTGCTGTCCTGCTCTTCCTTTCTGTTGTTTTCTCCATCTTTACAAGAAAAAGAAGAGCAGAAAACACCCGACTGACCTTTTTGGAAAGGGGCATGATGGTGCTGGGTCGGACGAGCCGTCGCTTCTTGCAGCTGAGGACGGGGCGGGTGCGAGCGGCCACGCACGTCCCGTCCGTGGGGACCAGGGACAGGCGCTGCCTCTTGTGGAGCAGCTCCTCGGCTTCCTGGCCATCTCCCTGAGCGTGTTCTGCCAGGCCAGGCTGCAGACTGCCCCACAAAGAAGAGAAGAAGAAAACTCCAGTTATTCATGCAGCACTAGCAGCAGGTTCGTGGTTCGCACCTGAGCTGAGTTTAGAGCTCTGAGGTTTCATGGCACAACAGGTTTTATTAAACTAACTCCATTTTTTGCTTTTACTTCAGTCACCTTCCACTCTCCCATGACTGAACCTGTCACAAAATACCTTTGGAAGCCCTAACAAAAAACCAGCACTGAAAGCCACTCTAGACCTGAACAGCTTTAACCCTAGAATTCACTTCCTTCAGAATGAGAGTTTGGGGATTCTTAAGACAAGAGGTTTTCATTAGTCTAAATGCCAGAGAACATATAATTTTATAGAAAAAATATTTAACCCTGATGTAAACTTGGTTCTGATGGATATTTGAGATCTCTACCTGTGCCAGCTCCCAGCAGTGACCCCAGAAAGGTGCAGAGTTAACATCAACCTCTCCGAGGCACAAAGGCTGCAGCAGCCCTGGCATCAGTGCCCCGTGCCCCGAGCAGATCCCAGCGCAGCAGCCTCATCTACGGAGCCTTTTCATGTCTCTTCTACAAGTGTTTCATTTCTAAAAATGCAAAACATTAAAGCCCTGTGGTCTAAGGCTGTGCAGTTCAAAGGCTACAGGGATACAAAGGGCTCTGTTACAGCCTGCAGTGTTCCAGCTGCAGCCATGGGCTCCTTGATCTGCTCGCATTACATCGGTGCAGGATCCATCCCTCCCTCCTTCCCTTTTCCCCTCTCTTTTTCCCTGCCTCCTCAAGGCACTGAGCAAGTGCTATGTTTTTCAAGGGTTTTCAAGTAGTTCAACCCTTTAGCATCACGGAATGTCTTTCACTTGTTTTCATTTACCCACTTCAAGACTTTGTCAACAAAAGCAGCCTGGAGAAATAAAGAATTTAGGAAGTTTTACTCCCCAAATCAATGGGATTCCTCTGTAACTCCAATAAAGTGGGTCAGTGGTTACAGATAATTCTGTGAGCAGGGCATTAGTACCTTTGAATCACACAATTTGCAGATGTATTAAAACTACTCATAAAGAAACAAGTTTTGCCCATGCTCAGTGCACAGCTGCCTGCAGGGCTTGTTCATGTAAACACAGCTCAGTTTAATTCCATTTTCAGCAAAACAATGCAGCAGAAAACCTCAAGCAAGCAATCTCCTCCAAAATGTTTCCAGGCATGATCTACTACTGTACTTTTTTGAAAAAAGACACCATGTGTACCATTACAGCCTGGCTTCCAACAGGACATTGCAAAGATCATAAGAGCAAACTCTTCCAGAATTTCCAAGAGCTTACGTGTTAATAACTCCATTGACAGGTCTTGGTGCTCCACAGGGCTTGGTGGGATGGGATTCAGGAGTATTTGCAGCAGAAATTCCCAAGCTTTCTAGAGGCTGGGATCCAGACACACTCTAAGGAAGGGTGAGAAAAACAGAAATAAATAAAAGCTTCTTAAAGAGACACAATTAGTATAACTGGGTTCTGGTTGAAGATTCTGCACTGTAGCCATGGATTTCCACACAGGACTTTAAACTAGGGTTCAGAAGTCACTGTATGAACAGGAGAACAGGGACACAAGGAGATCTTAGGGACAGCAAGAGGATGGATACATGGCAACTCTTTCATTCCAAGATCCAAAGGACTTTAATTCCCCTCAGGCAACCAGGAGCATGAAAGGCTGAGTGCTTTAAGGAGATTTTAGAATTTTGTCTCCATGGTGCAAACAAGTTCAACACCACCTGTAAACCTCTGCAGTCTCTCCTGCAGTTTGG
Organism: Fringilla coelebs; assembly: GCF_963513975.1. Taxonomy (NCBI): domain Eukaryota; kingdom Metazoa; phylum Chordata; class Aves; order Passeriformes; family Fringillidae; genus Fringilla; species Fringilla coelebs. The sequence continues at coordinate 1,594,942 of NC_140053.1, forward strand.
TTTCTGTTCTGAGCCATGTGGTTGAAAGCTCCTGCAGAAGCACTTTGGGGGAAAACAGGGAGGGAGGGAGAGAGAGAGAGGGGAACTGACTTGCAAAACTGAATTTGCATTTTAACTTACTACCTGTGCAAACAGAGTCCAAAGAGCATTTTAGGGAGTGTTTTAAATGAGCGTGAACCCAGGCTGTGGGGCTGGGATGGGAGCAGGGCGAGTCTGTAACGCTGAAAGTGCTGCATAAACACAAAGCTGGAAACAGCTTTTTGGTAGAGCAAAGTGAGTAAAAATTGAGTTAAAAACACTGTGCTCCCCCAAATCCCTTCTGTCTGAGGTCTGAAACATAAACCCCCTGGCTTTGCAGGGAGCAGGATTGTCACCAAGCCTCCAAGGACACACTGGCTTTGTACCTCCCATCAGTGACATTCCTGCTCCCCACCCTGCAGCCCACCAGCGTGTCCATATCTCTGGCATTCACCACCTTCAGCCCCACCCAGCAGTCCCATTTATGGTGTCAGACATGCTCCTCCCTGGGGTTAAACTTTATTTCTTCCTTTGTGTGGCACTCCCTGCCCTGTCTCTCGCTGGGGTTCCCCCTTTGAGCACACACAGTGGTGATGTGGTTCAAGTACCAAGAAAAAAGGCAAAAGCAGAGCTCTGACACCACACAGATGGTCAGCCAAGCCCCCTGCTTGGCCCTGACTCCATCCCAAACCCATCTGGATTGTGGTGATTAAATCTTCCCAGCAAACACCCCCTCAACTCAATAAACAACAAAAGCAGGCCATGGCGCTGCTGGATTAACGGTTTCCAGAAGAGGAGACACCTGAGTCACCCAGGGAAGGGCCATTTTTAACAACTCAGACAACTTCTGCCTGGGCCTGTTTGAGGAACTTTGCAGGGGCTTTTACACTTCTGCTAAAAGAGATATTTCTCCTATGGGGGAGCAAAGACAGGATGAGACCAACTCTGCCACCCAGAGAGACAGAGGAGCGAGATCAGATCATGCCTGAGACATCAGGTAAACTCAGAGCCCAGCCAGGTGAAGTCATGCAGGAGCTGAGCACTTTCCCTCTGCTTTCCAGAGGCTTGGCAAGGCTGAGCCTCCACGTGACACCCGCCGGAGGCACCCCTGGTGCAGCAGGGCGGGTACTCATGACTCATAAGCTCTTTTGAAATCCTTCATTTTCTTCTACAGAAAGGGTCTTAAAGGAGGAACTTCTTCTCCAAGAGCTTGCTCTGTCTTGGTGGTTCAAGATAGGAACAGAGGGACTCTGCTGCTTCCTGTGGAGAAGCTGTAAAGCATCAATCCAACGTGTATTTATCAGGAGCAGCCCAGGCTCCCTTTATCACTCTGAGATGGGTGTACCCAACACACGAGCAGAGCCAACACCTCCTGCACTCTCACTCTCCTGCCAGCTCCTGGTGCACCTCCCAAGGCTGTGCTGTCCTCCAGGGCTGCCTGGGCTGAGATCCAGAGCAGCATCCATAGCACCAGGATCACAGCCCTGCTCCTGACTGAGCTCTTCTATGTGCTTTGGGTCTGCAAGTCCAGGTCCTTAGGATCCCTGGGAATCTTGGGGGGCGTGGAAGATTCAATTGTAGCACATCTGGGCAGCAAAGCAGCTGTGTGCAGACAGGTCAAGAGCCAACATTCCAGGAGACCAGGAATGTCCCCTGTATTCCCAAAAAACCCTAACAAAAGCAGGCAGGTTCAGACTCCCACCTACTACTAGAAATATTTAATTAGGGGGCAATATCAAGTGCAACCCCTCACTAGACAAGCAATCCAAGGAACCCAAATCAACAGCCAAGTAATGTCTTCAGGGCTTCATGTCATTTCCATCTTCAGACAAAAATATTTATTCACCTACTGAGCTTCCATTTCCCAGAAGATATTCCCAGGCCTTATTTGCAAAGCCCTTCCCTCCACTGGTGATAGGATTAGTTCCTCTGGGGATTATCAGCCCCATCCCACGTAGGAAGCCGATGCCCAAGGACACGGATCCGAGGCACTCACGAGAGGAGGAGATCCAGGGGAGCTGGGGATGAGACAGGATGGATTCCTCCCTCTGCTCCACGCTGCAGATGTGTCTCTAACTCTGCCAGTTTGGGGGGAAAAGGCTTGGAGGGTGCCAAAATGCTACAGCACCTCTCCAGGAAAGGCCCAAGAGATCCCTTTCCAGTAAGAGCCCTCACACACCACGGAATGTCTCTGGGTAATCTCTGGCTCGGAGCAGATCAGGGCTCTGACTCAACCCCGCCCTAATGAGCAGCCCTAATTAAGCACAAAGCCAGGGGCTGGGTGCCGCAGGCGGCGGTTCCAGGGGTGACACTTCCAGCACTGTCACAGAGAAGCTGGGAGTGTGGAGGGATGTGGGAGTCCCTGTGCAAGGGAAATAAACATCCTCCTCAGGAGCAGGCCAAGAAGGCACACAGGGCTTCAGGAGTGGCCACAAGAAAGTGCCAAGTAGAACCTGCAGAAGTTTCAGGGACCACCCTTCTCCTCCTGCTCCACCACAACTTGCAAACCCTCCATTTTAATCCATTGCTGCATCCCCCAGGATCCAAAGCAATCACAGGCAGGATGAACAGTACCATCAAGCCTTCAGTCTGTGCCCTACATTTCTGCATTAAATAATAAATACCTGGCACTCTGCATAGTTTCCAGTGCATCTCACTGCAATCATTAGTGCCCTTTCCAAGGGGGAATGCTCAGATGCTCAGGCAGATATTAAATAGCCACATCTTTAGCAGCCTTTGCTAATCATGCTGCTCTCAGTTTGAGGTACATTTTTGCTGGAGGGAAAGGATTAGTTAGGATTTTAAAGCTTCACAAAATGCTAATGCATATTACAAAGGTGCTCCCAGGAACTCTGTTCTAAAAGGTGTTTAAATCCTATTGTTTATTAACCCCAAAACAACACGGGAGGGGGCGAGCTGCAGACCAAGATCAGTGATTCCCAACTGGAGCACAGCAAGGAGCTGCTCCACGAGGCCAGTGCCATGGATTGAGCATCCCTCTGCCCCACAGCTTGAGGGATGAGCCTTCCCTCCCCAGGAGTGGTGCAGTGAAGCCCCTGGAGCAGTCAGTCCCACTCACCAGCCGCTCAGCCCCAGGCTCCAGCCTGACTTCAGCTCGAACGGGACGGGAGGAATCATCTACTGCAGGCTCAGGGGGCGAAGCTTCACCAAGAACTATCAGCCCCTGCAAGAGAGGAACAGCAATGAACTGCAGATCCTTTGGTGTCCACAGGGAAACTGCACACCCCTCCATGCTGCCCAGCCCTCAATCCCCAGCACGGCTTCCAGACATAATGCCAAACCCGATCCCCTGCTGCCTGGTCTTCCCTGACATCTCAGCTGAACTCAGAGAGGGCTGGAGGAGCTCACAGCCTGTCCCAGCTGCCACCCTGCCCTCCTCCCCACGTGCCAGCCAAGCCAGAGGAGCTTCCTGCAGGAGCACAGAGCAGCTGCCCTCATCCTGCAGAAGAAAACTTGCCACCACAGCCAAGCAAACAATTCTGAGCTGGTGATGAAAATGTACCAACTTGTTACTCTGAGCAGACTTCCCCCTGCTCCCCCAAGAAGTGATATTTACAAAAATTCAATAAGGAAAGAAAGACATTGCTATAAATTTAGTGGGACAAAGCACTGGCTGAGCACTGTTTTATCAGGTTTAACATATGCTTCATATGTTGAACTGAAGCTTAACCTGAAGGCAGGAGTGCTTTGTTCTCAGAACAACACAAAGTGAAATAAAATCATTGGAATTATGCATATTCTGGGCTATATTATAACAAAGCAGGGCAAAATGTGCAAGGGATCAGGGAGTTGGTGGAACCTATAGGCCACAAACCCAGCTCAGGACAAGGACAAACCCCAGTGAGCAGCATTTGGTCAAACAAGGGATTGTGAAGGGGCTGTTCAGATCAAGAACAGGCAGATCAGTCACCTGAAAACAATTCTGGAGGTTGCACAGTGTGTCACAGCAAAGTGAGCCTGGAGGGAACCTGGGGATGTTATCTGGAGGGAGGACAGAGCCACAAGGCTTCCCTCAACAGCCCGCTATTTTTGAGTGCCTGCAAACAGGGTATTCTACAACCAGCTCTGAGCACACGCTCCCTGATTTGGTGTTTTCCTCCACTTCTCACCAGGCTCCAACTGAGCTGATCTGAATGTGCTGAGAGCACAATTCCTGCTGAGACTCCCAGGCAGCAGTTTACCCTCAAAACACAGGGTTATTTTTGACTGCCTCGTCCTTCCCTTGCTTTGATCTGACACAGCAATGTGTCTTTCTTGAAGGGTACACTGGGATGTAAACTCTAACATATAAAGGTAATTAAACTAAAAAAGAATGAAATCAAATTTCTTTGAACTTTAGAACTTGTAGAACTCTGAATTCCTGCAGCAGCTACATTTTTAACCTCCTTATGGCCCAATAAGCTCAAGTTAAGTTATATTGATAGAAAAAACAAGGTGTTTCCAAATTCTTTAACTGTTTTCCTTGTAGAATTTGAAGCCAAATCCATTCCAACAAGTTCGTGTGTTACTGAAAGACAGGGCTGTTTCTCTAGTCTCCTATTCTTGTTCCAAGCCCTTTTAATTTGGTGTCTAGTGTTTCATTGGTACAAACAGAATCTGTTTTACAACCATCCCAGAGCTCAGTGACATCAAGATAAGGACAGCTGGGTGCAAGAATAATCTCCAGCAAGCCCCATCAGAGATGGGGTATGTGATATACTCATGGTTCTGATATTTTTCTTCTTCAGGCAGAACAGCCACTACCCAAAACACTCAAGTTCTGAATGCCCCTGCACCTTAAGCAACATGTTTTATCTTAAATTCATGTATTGGGGTATCACAGTTGAGTTTTGGTTTGAACACATCAGAGAGGATGATCCTGTAGGCCAGAACCTCCTTTCAGACCTTGAAGCTGCAGCTTTATAAAAGCACAGGGGATGCCTGTAACCATTATCAGGCCATTTCATGAACTTGTCAAGTTGCCATCACCTGGTGAAAGCCCTGAACCTTCCACACCATTACATGAGTTTTCTTGTTTCTTCCATTACTTAACTTCTAGCATATAAACCTTCATCTATTTTGTATTTTAAACTTAAAACCATGCTGCACCCTCAGCTTTAAGACAGAAGGAAGATGATTCTTTCTGAAGAATCATTCATTTGCCCACTTCCCAGAAGCCTTTTGCCCTAATCTCAGTAATGGATTCTGCTCACAAGCCGTGCTCTTCCACCTACTCATTTAGAGCCCTCACTCACTCAATTAAGCCTGTTTTTCTGCACAGCTGCATCAAAGTCCAGTCTCCCTCCCCTGCTTTCTACCCCCTGAAAGCCTCTCCCCACCACCCCCAGAGCAGCACACATCTCGGGAAAGGCGTTTGCCAGACTGAATTCCTGAGGATCTCTCAGTTGATGCAATACCAGGAGCCTTCTTGCCACAAACTCCAGACATTCCTTCCTCCAAGGCCTGACATTTAGATGTGCATGCCTGAACAAGTCTCCATAACAATCCCTTCCTCATCCCTTCTCTGCTCTCCCCCATTCTCCCACCATCTGAGAGCAACACTAAAAAAAAACTTCCACAGAGAAAGGTCAGCACCAAAAAATGATCTTTTTTTTATGGAACAGACTCAATTTCAAGCCTGTTCAGATAGCATCTGAACTAACTTCCTCCACAGGCCACTCCCTTTTCCACTAAATCTCAGCTGTTTTTATCCCCATCTTCAGCTACTCCCAAAAAGAAAGAATAGGAAGGTTTTAAAAAAATATCAAAGAAAAAGAGAAAGGCTTGAGTGATGGGGAACAGCATCACACATGCAAAGCACCAAAGACTGACTCTAAAGCAAGGTATTGCTCCCTTCATGTTATCATACTGAACCAGGGACAGGAATTGCACTCAGCCCATGCCAAATTGCATTACAATTAGTCACAGATTTGCAATCTTCTCTGGGAGAGAGGCATGAGGGAAAAGCATCAGACTTCACATCTGCACTCTCTGGTGTCAGAGAGAGCCATCAGGAGGCAAAGCAAAAGCACAGTGACCAAAGACCTCCTGCTCCATCCCATCCCATCCCGCTCTATCCTGCTCCATTCTTGCCCCATCCTGCTCCATCCCATCCCATCCCATCCCGCTCCATTCCTACCCCATCCTGCTCTATCCATCCCATCCTATCCTGTTCCATCCTGTTCCATCTCATCCCATCCTGCTCTATCCTGCTCCATTCCTGCCCCATCCCATCCTCCTCTATCATGTCCCATCCTGCTCCATCTCATCCCATCCTGCTCTATCCTGCTCCATTCCTGCCCCATCCCATCCTACTCTATCATGTCCCATCCTGCTCCATCTCATCCCATCCTGCTCTATCCTGCTCCATTCCTGCCCTGTCCTGTTCCATCCTGCCCCATCCTGCTCTATCCCATCCCATCCCATCCTGCTCCAACCTGCCCTGTCCTGCACCATCCTGCTCCATCCCATCCCATCCTGCTCTATTCCTACCCCGTCCTGTCCCATCCAGCTCCATTCCTGTCCCATCCTGCCCTGTCCTGTCCCATCCTGCTCCATCCTGCCCTGTCCAGTCCCATCCCATCCCATCCCGTCCCATCCCGTCCCATCGTGTCCCATCGCACTCCATTCTCCTCCATTCCTGCCCCATCCCACTCCATTCCTGTCCATCCATCCCATCCATCCCACTCCATCCCGCTCCATTCCTGCCCCATCCCACCCCATTCCTGTCCCATCCTGCCCCATCCCCCCCTGTCCCAGTCCACCCCAGCCCAGCCCTCACCTTGTTGGCTCTGATCTGTTTGTAGATGTCCGTCTGCTGCCGGATGCGGTACTCCAGGTCCGACACGTGGGCCTGGAGCCAGTTCCAGCGGCTGACGATGGCGGCACGGTCTGCTGCCCACCTCCACTCTGCCCTCCGCCTCCTGCAACACACACAGCATTATTCTTAGGGTGATTTTAATTACACAGGCCACGGAAATCCAAGGAGAACTGACAGACAGATCAAAAGCTGCATTCTGGATGGCAGGACTGATACCATCTCACCGCTGCTAATAATTAGCAAGGAATTACAGGCGTGCTGCAAGGGCCGTGTCTCTGCAGAGCAATATTCCAACATCTGCTGGCACCCAGTGACTGAAGTCTTCAAAAAAAGTCTCTGGCATCAGTCCCCAAATCCACCTGAACGGCAGCTCATACCATGTGGCCACAATTAAACCTCAGTGACAAGTTTCACAACCACCACTGCTGGGGTGTACAAGTTGGAGAGGACCAACAGGGCCAACCTTGCACAAGCTGCTCCCCTGCAATGGTGTGCTGCAAAAGACAGAGCAGGCAGCAGCAAAGCAACCCTGATTTCTGCATCTGATGGATGGACCAAGCAAATAAATAAGCCAGGAAATAACATCAACTGTCATCAAACCACCCTCAATCCCTACTCCAGGGCAGACAGGGACACAGAGATGGTAAGGAATAGATAAATCCACTGCTCCACTCTCCATGTTAAAAGCCACAGTATCATGAGAACATACCCTAAGCACACTGATTCCTGTGGATAAACATTAAGACTGCCCAGAAAGGAAGAAAACCCCGTCATGGTGTGGAAACAAAGCACCAGCAGAAAGTGCTGACAAATCCAATGTTGCTGCACAAAGCCTTTGCCACATCTGGATGCTTAGCAATTAAGAAATTAATCACAAAATAATTCCCTTTGCCCATCTCTCCCCACCCCCCCTCGTTCTGTGCAGGAATTCTGAACCAGCCAGAGCATGTGGGGCAGGGGAGCCACAGCAATGTCCAGATGTTTCCTCCAAAATCAAACCAGAAAGTCTTCTGCTGAGATTAACCCATTTCAGAGCTGAAACCAGCCACGACAGCAGAAGCAGCACGTGGTAAATGAGGTTTTGTACTGAGGCAACCCCAGCTGCAAAGATGGGAAGGAGCAGAAATCATCAAGTTCTTAAAAAAATCTGCACTTCTTGGCCCTCTGCCCTGATTTAGGCATAACTGCTACCAAATGCACTTGCCTAAAAATGAAATAAATACAAAAAAAGTCCCAGGGTTACTACAAGATTCAAATCAACTAATAGAAATACCCTGAAAAGGAGGAGTTGGTTGCTTCAAACTGCAAGTGAAACCCCTGCATTTAGAACAAGACACGTTATCCATATTCCTGCTGGACCTCTGGCTGTCCCTGCAGAGCCACAGGGTGAGGCCACATTCCCACAAAACAGGAAACAGCATCCACTGCCTTCTGCCCTCCCAGCCTTCTCCAAATCACCTTCAGGGGTTCAAGTCCTTCCTCCTGGAATATCTCCCTGTGTAAAGCCAGATTTCAGCAGTTTGCTCTCTGGGGAGCCACAGAGCCCTGGGAATTTTTAGAAGTAAGTTTTCAGGATCAAATGCTGCTGAAAGTACATCCCAAGTGCCAATTCCCAAAGTTTCCTCTCCCAACATTACAAAGCACCTCTGCCTGCTGGAACACTGGCCTGTGCTGATAAACACAGCCTATTCTTTTGCTCAGATTATACAGAAACTGAGATTAAATATGAAAAGAATAGTTTTAAATCCATTTCGTTTCTTAAGTGACGCGGCAGCACAAGCAGCAGCAGACCTGCTCCTCACCTTAAAATCAGGACACATCCTACCCCAGAAAAACCCACTGGATTGGAACCAAAAATAACCCAAGAAAGCGAAACACAGTAATGTACACTTCATCCTCTGACACCCTGCGGCAGCAGGGGAGGAGGGGAAGAGCAGAATGATGGCTCAGCCACACTTTCCAAAACAGCACCCAGAGTAGTGGCTCTATATTTAGAACTGAGCCTTTCCCAGTTCAGTCCCACCCTTCCCTGTGAGGTGCTGGCAGCAACATCATGGGATGGATGTTCCCTCATGGGGATCAGCTCTGGGACAAGGACCCACGGATATTCCTCAGCTTTAATGCCTCTACAAGCATTTTGTGAAAATGGTTCTTTTCTTGTCTAGCATCAGAAAGGAGCAACCATGCAAAACATAGAGTGTGATGTCCTGCAGTGACTACTGGGGATCTGAAACCTCCACTTGCTCTGGGGGAGAGGAAAACCCTCTCCTTTCTGTCTAAATCTGAACAGAGTCTACAAGGAAAAATGGAGAGGAACTTTTCACAAGGGCACAGAGTGACAGGACAAGGGGGAATGGCTTCAAAGTGATAGAGGGAAGAGTTAGATTGGATATTAGGAAGAAATTCCTCCCTGTGAGGGTGGTTACACCCTGGCACAGGGCACTGGGATCACTTAGTTCCATCCCCTGCCATGGCAGGGACACCTCCCAGTGTCCCAGGCTGCTCCAAGTCCTGTCCCACCTGGGCACTGCCAGGGATCCAGGGGCAGCCACAGCTACTCTGGGCACCTGAGCCAGGGCCTGCCCACCCTGCCAGGGAAGGATTTCTTCCCAATATCCAATCTCAGCCTCAGTTTCAAGCCCCTCAGTCAGCCCATCCACCCACCAGTCCATGCTGCTTTCTGCTGAGTCCATGCAGCTGAATTCCAACCAGGCAGACAGAGACAGCCCCAACAAACGGAGGGAATTAGAGATTAGCAGACTTATTTTTCACCAGGAGACTGCCCTACTAAAGGCCCAGCTGCAAAGTGAGCAGAGCAGGCCCACCAGCTGCTGCTAAACCATCCTGGTAATAACATGGAGCAGCACAGAAAAATGGAGCTAGAACTGATTTCAGATCAGAAAGTTACAGGCTGGAGGGGAGCTACATTATCAGACCCACTTCTAGGAATCAGCAGAATGAATAAGAAACAGCCACTGGGCTCTGGAGGGAGATTGTTTCTGCCACTCCAAGCACTTGAGCAAACCCAAACCATCTTGATGTTCAATGAGGAGTAACAGGTCACGCTGCAAGAAACAGTCGATGCCAGAAGAGAGAGAAACACAACACAGAAACTCTGAGAAGCTCTGCAGGCAGCCAAGCAGGCTGAGAGCTGGAACAGCCACGGGAGGGGTTCATGGGAACCAGAGAATGCCTTTGGCACTGATGCCAGGAGGTGGCACAGCCCAGGCAGCTCCCAGAGCCTTGGACACTCACAGATTAATGCCACAACATGAGGCAATCAGCTCCAGCTTTCCAGGCACTTCCCAGATGGTTCCCCTCCTCCACTCTGTACTGGTGAATTCCCAGGGGCTCTGCTGTCCCCTGGAATGCAGTCACCTTCCAGTGCAGAGGCCATGCTGTATTTACTCTCCTCTTTCCTGCACAGCTTTGGACAGAAGAAATCACGTCAGAGTGATTCAGAGCTCTGGGGTTTGAGACTTTCCCCCAGGGACACCCAGCTCAGGCTCCCTCACCTTCCAGAGGCAAACTGGGAATGTTTCAGCCCTTTCCACAGAGGAGCCTCACCGTGGCACTGGGACAGAGCCTAGAAGGTACAGGATGGGACCTTTCTTCAATGAGACAACAAATTCAGCTGCTATTTTCCACTTTGCTCATGTCCCTGTATATTCTTCACATTCATTCTTCAGCTCACCAAGCTTTTATATTATTATTAGTATTAGTATTATTTTGGATCAATGCAAAACCAGATCAGTGCGTGGAGCAAGAGTTAAAGCTCTGCCAAACCCACTCTCATGATGACTCTGAGGGAGGAAGAGAAAACCCCACAAGGCTCGAGAACAATCTCATTAGCTGATCGTAACATTTCTGCCTGCAAAGAAGCCAAAGTGAACAATTTGTTCAGCTGAACACCCGCCCCCACCCCTGGACAGAACCATCAGCTTTGAAGGGCTCTTTATTCCCAGCATGTGCTCGGCACTCTGCTGAATCTCCTTCCAACTTCCCCTTGGCTCATTCATTCCCATTTTCACACAAACCGAGGACCTCCACAGGCTGTGAGTAAAGACTTATTCCCACTGAAAAGCCCCCATTGCTCAGGGAAAACTTGGGAGCACAAATCCTAAAGCATGAGCAGGGCTAAGCCAAGCTCCTGCCCCAGGACAGAAATGTCCAGTTTCTCAGCAGTAAAGTAAAAATCAATGTTTTATTTCCCTGCTGTTTGCAGTTCAGACAGCACTGCTGGCTGTGAACCACCACCTGCACAAACCGTGCCACCAGCCAGCCACGCTCAGGTCTGGAATGGAGTTAAACTCCCGAGCAGAGCAGCTCCAGAGCACTGCCCAAGGCTGGACCAGATGGTCTCAGAGGGCTTTTCTAACTGAAAGGACTGCAGGGCTCTGTGAAGGTGGAACTCCACAGCCCCAGGTGCTACACGAGGCTGGTGACACAGCATCCCATCCACCGGGGCCTCAGGGTCGGGATCCTGCCCGGAGCACCAGGGTGACTCACGGGGACACTGAGTCACTCCTGGCTGTGCTGGCCTCCCCAGCCTATCCACAATCCCTGTGCAAACAGCAAACCTTGAGAGAACAGGCAGGAGCTCCCACCAAGGCCTGGAAATGACAGAATGCTGTCTCAGAAGCTCTTCTGCGCTGTTTCAAATCCAAGTGCCCCAGATCTTTACACCATGACATTTATGCACTGCCCCAAGCATTTATTCAGCTGTCTGAAAAACAGCCATTCCCAGCTCCAGCTGCTCTTGAGCCTTCAGCAGCAACAATTGTTCTGTGACAATAGCCAAAAATCAGGATTTTATTCTTCCAACTATGCCAACGCAAGTACTTTGGGCCACGTCTGAACCCTGCTTAGCACCCATGGACAAAGGTGTGAGGAGAGAAGGGGAAGGTGGGGGAGCAAGGTGCAGGACAGGAGGTTGGATCAGAAGTGTGGTCACCACAAGCTGTCTGTTACACCAGGAAAACCAACTCTCCAGAGGCTCAGCAGAGCAGTCAGCTGAAAAATACCATGTTTGAAGAGAATTTATTGAGCCCATTTTTCAGTATAGTTCTCCACACCCTCCTGGGCGCTGAGGCAGGCAGAGCAGAGCAGCTTGAACTGTTTGTGTGCAGACTCTGTCTGATCACCATCACTCCAGAAATTAAGGCAGTTTCTTAGTCCCTTGCAGCTAAATCCAGGAATGAGAAGGTGACACTACACAAGGCACCAAAGTTTGCTCCAACTGCAGTTGGGAGTTCCCAGTTCACTGGGAATTTTTCCCTTAAAGCTCTGGTTAAGATACCATTCTCAACATTAGAAACTATGAACCAAGAATGCCCGCTTTTCCCTCAAAATGCCTAAAATACAATTTCTCAAGCTTACACCAAACATCTTCCTGGAGCATATCCATCTTTTTGCTGAGAAGGATATCAATAATATAATTTTGCTTTATCAATATCATAATTTTGCTTATAGCAGCTTCCCAGTAGATCTGGGTTGCACAGGAGAATCATTACCTTTCTTAGACCCAGATTTTTCACTAGGAGTTAAAATTCTTCTAAAAGAAAGCACAAAGTGGTAGAAGCAAAAAGCCAATGGAAATTGTGCTCTTTGTTTTTTTTCTCCTCTTCACGTTAAAGGTGGGATCTCACCAAGAGATTTATAACTTTCTTCTGGCAAACTCAGGAGCTGAGGGCCAGTGACTCCTGTTCACTAAGAGGATACAGCAAGGTTTGACATCCTCACTAACACACATCATGAGCACAACCAGCAACAACCACAAGCCATTATCCTGAAAATTGCACTTCTATCCTAAAGCTCTGCTTGCTGCCAGAGCAAAGCCCCAGCAGAGCAAAGCAGGCACTTCCCAGCTCCTGGTCTCCCTTCAGCACCATGAGATCACCTCACTTGGCAGCATGGGACGATGTGACTTTTCTGGATTGCTGGAAAACAAGCTTCCCTGAGAATAATGCCATTAAAACATCAAAGAAGAGAAGGAAGGGGGTGTTCAGTGTTCTGAGCTCTTCAAACAAAACTGAGCACAACAGAGAGGAGACAATTACGGCACAGAGTAAACTGTTTGAGAAGTTATTACACTTGTTCCACAGCAAAGCCCTTTGTATGCAGCAAATAGAGGAGTTTGGTGTCCAAGTGGGGGAGCGCTCGCTGCAGCCCATTAGTGCCACAGTCCCTGGGGAACAAGAATAGAGACTATGCAAATCAGGATCCATTGTTAAAAGGGAAAATTTATTTCACATTCCTGAGCAGCAGTGTTCCTGGAGCATAACAATTGGAGAGGCCCTTCTGCTGAGCACGGCACATTTTTATGCTCCACAGTAAATCAATATTCCATAATACAGAAATTACGTGAAATTACAGCCAGGGTGAGGACGGCAGCCCCGAGCTTCGGTGAGCAGCACCAACACAACCCTGTGTCAGAACAGGGCTTATCTGGGACCTGCTTTCATTGCTCAGGAGAGTTACTGAAGGCAGAATTTATGGAATGATTCTCCAGGATGTTAAAACCTTCCGGCTCATGCCATAAGGTGAGTGGCACCAACAGAGGCGTTTCCTGACTGTGCTGCTCTCAACTCGATCTGAACAAGTGCCACTACACTTGTCTCAGTGTCCTGGAGCTTCCCCACTTGGGCAGCACCAGCAAAACAATCTCACAATGAGATATCCAAGAAAAAAGTGGAGTTAATCTCAAAGCAAAGAACTCTTCCTTGCAAGAGGGGAACTGACAATTCCTTCAGTATTTACCGAACTTCCCAACAACAGAGCTCACTACACACCGATACAGGATGCAGAAACTTGTTTTCAACTTGGCCACTTCTGATCACTGTCACTCCAGGATGGAAGTGAGCAAGGCAACAAATAAAACCTGCTTTCATTTTCCTCTTGGTTTATCTCACAGGAGATAGAGTCTTCCTCTCAGCCCCCACCCAGTAAACACTGACAGAGGGGTGAGCAGCACTGGATACTCCCATCTCTCCAGGCATGAAAAAGCAGCTTCAGTCTCTTCACTTCTCATTATGCAGCCGTTAAGACCTGAGGTCAAAGGGTGTTTTGTCATGGCTCATGGGGACCAGAGGGGCTTTTGTTTAACTCCACAGGTTCTGCAGCCCAAGATCAAAATGAAACTTCAGGATAAGTGATTACACTGAAATAGGCTCAGCTCAAGGCCTGGGAAATTTCTGCACTGCTGGGATGACCTCACCCTCCTTATCTGCTCTTTCATGTCCTGGGAGGAAGAGGAGAGAGCTCTGCAAACACGTCTCCAAATGCAGAATTCCGACATTGTGCTCCTGAAAGCAGCTCTGAGATCACAAAATTGCACTCTGCTCTGTACCTGGAACACAAAGGCTCTAAACCCTCCTCACAGAAGTCTCCTATAAAGTTTTTTTTTTTCCAGTTTTCCTCACAGTACATTAGAGCAAGGAGGATTTAAAGCTCACACAAAGGCATGAGTCAAGAAGTCTAGAGAATTTTTGACTCCCCATCTCTGGAAATGTTCAAGGAGCAACCTGGTCTAGTGGGAGGTGTCCCTGCCCATGGCAGGGGGGTGGGACTGGATAAGCTTAAAGGTTTCAACCCAAACCATTCTATGATTCTAAAAAATACATTTGTTTGAACCATGTAATGACACCAGGACAAACCAAATATAAGCCAGGGAAGATTTCCAGTAGGAGCAGAAGTTCTCAGCAGGGTCAAACACGACTGAAATGGGCTGGGCTTGGAGTACGGGAGAATACATACTGGATTTTAGGGGACAAAGCAGCACAGAAACATCAATGTAGAACTGCATCAGAGGTATGAATTCACCAAGCAGGGGCAGTCCCAAGGCTCTCTGCCTTCCAGGGGAGCAGCAATCTGCTTCCCAGCCTTTGGGAGAGCACTGGGAGCAAGTTCCACGAGTACAACTCACTCAGGGGTTTGCCCTGATTTCCAAACCTTCAATCCCAGTAGGTTCACAGTCACAGGAAAAATGAGATTTCCTTTTCTTTTTTGGCTTGAAGCATGGGGAGGTCATCCCTGTTCAAAGCAACAGGAACACCATGTCTTTTAGGGAAAGAGAACACCCACTGATGCAGATACTGTCTGTGGTGCTGTGCTCTGCAGCCCCTCTTAGCACAAGTCCCTACCCAGGCCTCTCCCAACACAGTTCCCAGCAAAGATCACCTCTTTAGTCTAAATCAGAGCAAGAATAAAGCTACACATCAATATTAAATCTGAAGGTCATTTAGTCAAGGGAAGGGGCAGCCGTGCTATTTCTGGCATCAATCCAAGGAAAGTTTCCTCTCTCAACCCAAAGAGCCATTCCAGTTAACACAGAAATAACACATTTCTGGCCTCCAAGCCCTTTATCTAAGAAATGGGATAATATAATCCTGGCTGAAGGACTGCTGTATAGTACAGGAGCATGGAAAAAATCCAGAGAGAAATGGAAAGGGAGAGGGAGAGCAGGAGACTGCTGTGAGTCACGCTATGCTGGGTTTTGCCTGGAGCCAGAGAAACAGTGGTGGAAAGGGGCCATGGAGCATGGGGATGGCATGGGCAGGGAGAAGGGCAGCTGCTCCCAGCCACTCAACTGTGGGCAGGCAGCACCAGAGGCAGCACATCAGAAGGTGTAAATGATGGACTTAACAATTGTGTTCCACTGCAAAAGATGCAGAAAGGTTTCATGGCACTGGATTAAATCTGAGACTGACATACCTGGGGATGCAGGGGGAGCTGCTGGTTTGGGGTAGGTAAACTGGGGGCACAGGAGAAAGGAGCTCTGGGTAGAGCTGTCCTGGGGTGGCTGGAGATGGCCAAAATAAGGCTGTAAAAATCCAGTTGTATTTCCATGAGAAGAAAGGAACAATCTGCATTGTTCAGCCACGTGAAACCCCTTTTATCAGTGATGCTCTGGCACACAAAGGACTGAAGAAACACTGGATTCAAACATCAAATGGGAGACACAAAAGAGCATCTCTGCTTTCTAAGAAAGGGCTGAGCTCTGACCAGGTCGAAGAATCTTCCAGAAGAGCAACTCTGGCCACTAATGAAGGGTTTTCAGGGAGCTTCCCATCTCATCTGCATTCAACCACCAGCACATGGTGTCACTTCCCTCCGCTCCTCATCACAGCTTTGGCACCAATGGCTGTCTGTCAACACCCGTGAATTTCCTGGGCATTCCTGGCTCCTTTATCAAGTTTTCCATCATTTAATGAATCTCATTTAATTAATCTGCAAATCCCTCTGCATGGTCCCAGAGAGCACAGTTCAAGAGCCACTATTTCAGCCCAAACTATGTTCTGAACGTGTTTGCCAGAAACAATTTGAAACCCCAGCAGTTTGTGGACAGTAGAGAGGAGGAATATTTCACCCAACACACGGCAGAGGTGGCACACACTGGAGGCTGGAGCTGAACAAGAAATGCTGGGTGATCTACTAGGAAGTGATGGAGACAAAAAGGAGCCACTTGGCAACTCCTCTGAGTGCTGTGGATCCCATCCTGGCAGGGGCCCTGCTTTTGGGACAAGGACTGAACCCTCTCCAGTGGCTGGGGGAGGACAGGGGGAGCTCAGCTCCTGCCAGAGCTCCACCTGTGCCCTGCTCTGCTCCCATGCTGCCAAACCATCCTTCAACACAACTCAGTGCCCTGTGAAACAAGGGCCTCCCCCAAACATAGCTGCAGCCACAGGAGGCCTCTGCTACTCACTGTGGGCTGACAAAGGCCTTAATGTTTAAACTTACAGATACCCTATTTACTCTGCTGAAAAAGAGCAGGGAGTAATTCAAACCCTGAGAGCACAGGAGAGTTGGAGGGGGAAGGAAGCGGGATCTGGATGAGTCTGCAGAGCTGGGGTGGCCAATGCTCACAAACTGAGTGCTGGGATTTGGACATGACCCATCCAAATCACAGATCCTGTTTGCTGCACAAGACCCTGAGGGAGCCCCCCAGGACGAGGACAGCCCCACCAGTGCCACGTCCTCAAGGACTCCTTGCAGAAGAGCTGGCACAGTGACTTTGGATGATGAACTTGGAGAGTCCAAATACATAAAGTCACATGTGCACATGCATATACAGAGCCAAAAGGCACTGGCTCACAAGAGAGAAACACAGAGCTATCACTGAGAGCAGAGTTAAGGGTTAACTCCAGGTAGGATCCAAGGAGGAAACCCACATCTGACCTGGGAGAAAAGCAAAGAACAAACAAAAAGGAAGAAAAGCAAGAAGCTGATAGCAGAGTCCATGTTTGTATATTCGTGGAGGGAATCTAATACTTATTTCCTACATCACAAAGAAGACCTTCCCTTAGGGAATAGGACACTGCCAAGGTGGAATCCTGACTGAGGGCTCTCATCCATCTTCTGCAACATGGCAGAGCAGGGGGATGAATAAAGTCTTACAGTTTAAAAGGCTCAGAGCTGGGCCCCCAGTCCCGCTCTGCTAATTCTGTGCTCCATCACAGATTTGCTGTTTGATCCTGGCCATGGTACTTGACATCTTTTTCTCATCTATTAAATGGCCAGAGGAGCTCTGGCTCACGGTCAAGAGGCTCTGTTATCTGTGGGGTATTTATTGTCCCAGGCACAAGATCACTCTAGAGTGGAATGGTTTTAGCATCACAGAAGACATTCTGCTGTAACCATCAATTTACTGCCTTCTCTCTATTAAGTAATTAAACATGTGCCAAAAAGGCTCCCTCTGATCAGGCCCACACTCCCTGATCAGGCACAGGGGAGGTGGGTGAAGAAAAGCAGAACAAAGGGAGGGTTTTCACCTTGTAGCATCTCTGATCCTATAGCTGCCCTCCCTCCCCCCACTGCCAGGCTCTTCTGGAGTAAAATATGTGTCATACATAGCACACAAATTTAGGAGTGATTATATGGACTTCATTTCATTTATTGAGATTAAAAACGAGGGGTCAGCTGCAGGTTAACAATCCACTCATGTAGTAACTCTGTTGTTTGGGCTTTTTATTAGTTCAGCTACATGAGGCATCTTCAATGTGAATTTGGGGAACAGGACTTAGCAGCTGTTCCCGTGTTACAACTGTTACACCCTCCTGAATGCTTCCTCCTTCTCTCCCTGCAGCTCAGGTTCTTCCCAGAAACTCTGGCTATTCCCTAAAGCTGGGGAAAGGACACACTGTGTTCAGCAATTCTTTTTATCCCCTTGTGTTCCATTTTCTTTCTTCAATGTCTCAAAAAAAAAAAAAAGGAAAAAAACAAACCACAAACAAAACTCAAAAAGCTACAGCTATTTCTTCCCTTTAGTAATCCTGAATATATTTATTATCATGTCTGACCTACAAAAGAAAACATGACCTGATCTACAGAAGCCTGCATCAAGCGTTATTTTGCCTTTTTGCTGTTTTGTTTTTAAAATCCACCCTTCCCCCAAAGCTCTGATTTTGCAGCAGTTGAGACTGGACAAACACTTCTGAAGGAAGTGGCAAAATTTCCTAGATGTATCTGCTGAGAAAGCCTCTACCCAGAGGCACCAGGGAAATTGAGGAGGTTTTCAGAACACTGCCCTCCCTTCACTCTGCCTATGGAACATTCAATTCTGGGCAAAATAAATGAGGCTGGACAGGAGCAACCTGGTCTAGTGGAGTGTCCCTGCCACTGCAGGGGGTGATCTTTAAGGTCCTCCCAGCCCAAACCATTCCAGGATTCTCCAAAAGCATCCCATGTGTGCCAACAGCCATCCCACTGCTTCCAGAGCTTGCTCCTCCCTGGGTTGAGTTTGAGACCAGCTGCAGCAAATCCAAGCCTTAATCCTTGCAGATGAGAAAGGAGAGAACCACAGGGCAGGAGCTGAGGCTGCTGCTGCCCTCGACAGGTGTGGAGGCAGAACCTGGATGGGTGACAGGGCCTCAATGCGCCCCTTCATGCCCGGCAGTTCTGGGACAATGAAACCTCTGTCCAAAGCCTCGGAAATAAAGTTCCTCTTTGTGAGAGTTGAACTCTGACAAGCAAGAGCTGCAACCCAAACCCGACTCCACCTCCTGCCAGGACTCAGACAAATCCCAACCTCTGAGGTTTATGCTGTGTCCCTGCCTTGCCACGACCAGAAAATTCTCTGCACAGCCCTGGTTTGAAAGCACTGAGGTGTCATTTAGGACAGGACCAGAGACACCCACTGATCCCAATGGGCTGGAGCTGACAAACTGAACAAAGGGGAACAGGAAATAAGTCTGGTCACAATTCCAACACTCCTCTGCAGCCATTGCAAGAGGGGCTGTGCAAACATATTTCATAAATAGGTCAGAGAAATGAAAAAGCAGATGACGGACAGATGGCACAGCGAAAGGAGACAAGGAGGAAGAAGGGGGCAAGACCATCTGAGCCAAGAGAGAAGCAGCCAAGGAATTCTTCAATGAAATTCCATTTGGATTAAACAGCTCCACGCTCCAAACTTTACAAGAGGTGAAACACAAATAGGAAGTCCACTTTATTTTGGACAAGGACCCCCATACATGGAAATCACATCTCCAAGCAGCAGATGCTGTTCACCTTCCAGCACCTCAAATCCTGGGAATGGAGCCAAAGTGCACTGGTAATTAGGGTCTAAAGGACAGCATGAATTTAGGGCACACCAGCTTCAATGTCAGCAAAGCTCCCACTAGCACCAACACAACCTTTGTACAAACTTTACAAGAAAACCATCACCTGGTGTGTGTTAAAGGAAATTATTGTACCAGAACATTTAGTGATCCACCAGAAAAAAAGGGAGGCCTCAGACTTCATCTCATCTGTAGACATATCCCCACATGAATCCCAGAATGGTTTGGGTTGGAAGGGACCTCAAATCCCACCCAGTGCCACCCTGCCATGGGCAGGGACACCTCCCACTGGCCCAGGCTGCTCCAAGCCCTGATGTCCAACCTGGCCTTGGGCACTGCCAGGGATGGGGCAGTGACAATAAACCCCTCTCATGGTAGAACCAGACGTGTCAGAACTGCAACACACTTCAGTATTTTCTGTAGACGTTAAGTTTCTCCACATCTAAAACTCCACATATGTAGCATAAAATGTGTTTAAATGCTTAAAGATAACTCTCTTTGAAAAAATCTTTGGTACTCGACAGGTTCTTGACCAAGCCATCAGCATGGTTCTCACCCACAGAGCACACAAACCACGTCCCAGATGATGAGCAACTGAAAGGACAGACCAGGAACAGGAGGCATTTTGAGTAGTTTCTGCAAAACAAAAATCTAAATAAACCTTGATTGAAGGAACAAAAAGTAGTGAGACGCATCACTGACAGCAAGATGGTTCACTGATACTGACAGCAAAAGAGAGCATGAAAACACACTTAACACTTCTGACTGTATGCAGCTGACACAAAAGAATATAGGGCAGAAGTACAGTATTGGAATTTATGGTTTTTTAAAAGAGAGAAAAATAAGTTTGGATCACTGAGGAAAAGCACTGGTGGATTACACCACTAAGAGGACTTCTTTAAAAAAGAAGGGAGGGGTGGTATATGATCCATCAACCAGCCAGAAAATTTTATGTGAAGTTTTAAGTAAATGAGAACAGATTTAAAAAGCCATCACATCTCCTGTTCAAATTCAGGCTCTGTTCAGATGGCAAGAGGCTACAGGATCACACCCACAAGAATCTGAGTTTCCTCCATGGCTTCCCAACCCAACAGGCAAGGGTGGAAACAAGAACTGATGCCTACAAGATCAACCTAAGCAGGAAAAGAATGGTTTTGAAAATCCATTCCAGCTCAAGCAAGCAAGCCTTTACTCAGCTAAATCAGCCTCCACAGCGATGTCTTCTCACATAAATGATCTCATCTGGCCTTATGATCCAAGGCAAAAACAAGTATTCTTGACACCAGCTCTCTGAGCTTGCTTTCTTTCTTTTCCTGCCAATTCTCTCAGGATCATTTTGTCTTCTCCCAGCAGTGTTTCTGTCCCATTGCCCAAGGCCCTGCACCACTCTCCATCCATGTCAGTCTTGTCCTGCTCCTTCCAGGCCAGCAGCTGGAAGATCAAGACACACTGTCCACACACACCATGTGCTTGCTCAGGAGAATTTAAGCACAAAACATTTGCAGTCCCAACCACCAGCACCCAGCAAGTACTTACAGCATTCAAACATTCAGCCCTGCTCATTTTTATGTGGTTGAAAGACAGAGCCAAGTGTGTGGATCACTTCATGGAATCAGCCCCATTGTGACAACCAGTGTCAGAGCTCAGCTCTGCACCCACACCTGGCAGGAAGGAGGTCTGGACCTTTCAAGGCACAGCCAGAAGGTGCACCTGCCCCTCCAAACTGGAAATCCTGCTGGAAGGGGATGTGGAGCTCACACCTGCTTCGCACATTATTCAGAGGACAATAAAGAAACTAATTATGTTTGGAAAGTCACCAGTTATTTATAGCACAGCATCACATTTGTTACCAGGAGAGCTTCAAGCAGGTCAGGGTTACAGTCCTACAGTCACCTGCACAGGGCATCCTGAAATACCTGGGCTGGCCTACACTTGAAATAAAACTGAGTTCAAACACAGCTAGGTCCTTAAAAGCAATCCTCCAGCACGTATTTGCTAAAAATCTTAATGGAAACATCATTTAAAGACCTTTATCAGAAGAGACAGAGATAAGGGTCATGTAACCTGTGGGTGTCTGATTTATTACAGGTGAGCTAGGCAGGGAGACATTCAAACACATCATTAGGAAACAGGGAGGTGGAACAGACTCAGAACAAGCACCTCTTCTTGCAGCTACTCCTCATAAGCAATCCCAGTTCTTCACCACAGCTCCAGGCAAGTCACCCTCCCAACATCCCAGTCAAAACTCTGAATCACACATGAGACAAGAGCAAACAAGGAAAGTGTCCAGCCCCATTCACTAGGGAATCTGATTACTCAGATTGTCCTGCAGCTAATGGAAAAAGAGACACAGTGTGACAGAGGTGACACAGCCAGACCTGTAAAATCAGCACTCAGTTTCCCCTCAAGCAACCCATCACCAGCATCTGCCTCCCTCCCTTTCTGCTGCTCACACTGTTGACAAAACCCAAAGCCTTTTAAGATGTATTTAGTAATAACTGATTTTTTTTTCTAAAGAAAAATTAGGCCTCTGTTGATTTCACAGGGCAGGACAGGCGGTGCCCATCTTCAGTTGTTCTTACAGAAAAATTATCTAATTGCAGCAGAGGAGCATCTCTGCATCTGCTCTCCATGCACTTCACAAAGCTACAGAAAGAGGGACAAAAATGAGGGAATGGGGGATGGAATTTAATAAATGTCAAAATTCATCATGCAGAAATTCTGTTCAGTCACCCACTATTCCAGGATGAAGAGAGCAGACTGTGTTTATTTTTCCATGCCCTCACAAGCTCCTGTGAAACCTGTTTCAAGACAAAGTGGATAAATCCTGGGGCAGTGAATAAAACCTGTGACCCTTCTTTTGTGTTTCAGTGCTTCTCCTGGACATATTCTTCTTTTATAGGACAACATCTTCTACTTCACAACTGAAAAACCAAGAAACTAATTGCTTCAAAACAGCAAAGAATTCCAGAGTAACTATTCCAGACTTTACAACGCTGGTGGGAATAAATCCTCAGTGAACATGGCTTCAAAAAGCACCCTGTGCCCTCTCTTCCTCTTTCAGCTCGCTAAAATAAGACTTAAGAGGAAATCTGCCAAGACACCAAAGAAAAAGGCCACCTCTTCTGCTAAGGGAACTAAGGGAAGCAACAATAACCCTCAGCAAAAGCACAAAGATAAAGGTTTTTAAAGCTGTACCACAATCTGAGGGAGCCAGGAATGGTTCTCAAGGACTTTAACACCCTGTGATGTGATGTGTCCTCCTGCCCTGGGAATGACAGCAGCTCCAAGCTGCTCAATTCCCCCCTCACAAAACAGCAGAGGGCCTCTGCAGGTCCTGAGAGTAATTTATATTTAAAATATTTTAAAATAAAAATAATCATTTTAAAACATTAAGAAAAGAAAAAGAAAAAAGCTGTGGCTGCCCCTGGATCCCCTGCAGTGTCCAGGACAGGCTGGACAGGGCTTGGAGCAGCCTGGGACAGTGGAAAGTGTCCCTGCCATGGCAGGGGTGGCACTGGGTGAGCTTTAAGCTCCCTGCCTACCCAAAGCAGTCTGGGATATTTTTATTCTATAACTGTGTTTCCTTCAGCTATTCAGCTCACCTAATTCTGCCCTTTGCCTGACTAGATTAAGTAATTACCAGCAGTATGGCAGCAATGGGAGGACAGTGGTTTCTGGAACATGGAATCATGCCAGAAAAGCTTTGGGATCCTGTTCCCAAGCAGAGGGAGTGGAAGCTCACTGCTGCCTCATTTCACAGCAATGACATCAGCTCTGAGCTCCCTGGAAATCTGAAGCCTCTCTCCAGGAGGATGGATCAGTGCTGGGCTCTGGTCACGGGGCTGCTGAGCACATCAGGTGATTCACACACAAAAGGGATTTGAGTCTTCCTCCACCAGCCAGAGGAACCACCAGCAGCTATTTATTTATATATCAGACAAGAGGGATTTATATCATATATGTTAGTGTGTATATATAAAATTATTTTATACATATACAATTATTATTATATATATACTATATAGTGTCTCTGAGTAAACATCACCTAGAAGAAAGTTTAAGGCTTAACTGCCAGGTTAGTTCATGTTTGTGCACTGCTTTCAAGATTAAAACACTCTGTGTGCTAAGCATTATCATCAAGTCTAAGAAGGGCAGACTTGGCTCTAGGAGAGCCACTAGAATTACATACACACAAATTAAAACACTTGGATTCTTTCCAAAGCAGATCACTCTGATTTTGTCTTTCTGCTTGTCAGCACACAGCTCCACAAATGTCTGTTTTTTGGAGACATGGGACAGAAATCCACACAGTCAAGTTCCTAAAGGCAAATAATATCAAAACCCATTCCTAAATGGCAGAAGATAATCCTCAAAACAAGGAAAAAAAAGCAGCCTCACTTTTGTCATGGGATACCCACAGAGCTTAAAAAGTCCCAACTTTAAGGCCCATAAAATTTTTCTGACCTTCACAGTGAGACACCAAACCCCTTCAATGAGAAACTTTAGGGAAAGAAAAGATCTAAAAGGTTCAACCACAGTATTATATATAAACATTGAACATTTATATAAATATTTATGCGTAGTAAGTTCCAAAACGAGATTCAGGCAAGAGAAGCAATCAAATAAGCTTCCAAGTTTCCACAAAAAGCATGGCAGTCTCATGGAAAGCCACAGCAAGTGGCTTCAACCAAACACCCAGCTCAGGTCTCACTCCTCCTATCTGAACAAGCCTCTCTGTATTGTGCTGGCAGTTTCTGGAACAGAGTTTAGTCTTTAATCAAAGTTTATTTTCCTCTTGCAGAACACTGAGTACTCACATATCAAAAGCCTTGACAAAATTCCTAGGGCTTCACATTTTTCTTTACTCCTAATGAAAACCAGCCTGGCTGGAGCTGTGAATCTTGTCCTTGTTACTGTGATTCCCAAACCTTGGGATATGGGGCTGCTGCTCTGGGTGCCCTGGGGAGCATCTGGGCACCCCTGGGGTGGCTCTTACTTACCCCAAAGCAGCAGCAAGGCCTTATCCCTCTGTGCAAAATGCAGGCTGCAACCCAGACTCCAGTTTATCTCACCACAAGGGTTTTGCATGTTTGAACCCCAAGTTTATGATTCAAGCCCTTACTATGGACAAACAGGAGGCATCCTTGGCCTCATGAGAATAAAAAGATGCTCAAGTATTTACAAGCACAGCAAAAAAAAAATAGTTGCTGAGGCCACAAACCCCAGCTGCAAGAGTTACTGAGAGGTGTATTAACACTGATTTTCCCAGAAAGGTGTGCACTAGTGAAGAATGTCACAGCTTTTATACATTCTCACATGCAACAGAGACATCCAAGCGCTCATGGTGCCATTTAAGCATTGTTCTCTGTAAAGCAGCTTCCCCACAAACTTTTTGGTGTTTAAGAGGGAAAGAGCTGTGAAGTAAAATCTTCCCCATGCAGTAAGAATGCAGATATCACAGAATCTCTCTCCCATATGGATTCTGAAGTGTCTAATAAGGAAATTTAAAACTACCCATTAAGCTTTCTTTCTCTGCTTTCAGAGAAACTGGAACAGAAGCAAGGGACTGGCTCTACCCAACAGCTCCCAGAGCTGCTGGAGAAAGGTGAATATACAGCTTTAGGGTATTTGGCAAGGCAAGAGCAGAAATAAAAGCAATTTATTTCAGGAATGATCAGAAGCACTTTCAGCCATAGGAAATCATCCTCCCAATGGCAGCATCCCCATCACGTGCTCAGTTCCTGCTGCATGGAAGAGAGGAGAATCCTAACATCGAGTGAATGGAGTTTAATCTGTGCTGGCAATTCTCAGGAGTTTTGGCTCTCAGGGAGGAGGTTGTTAATTCAGTTCACTGCCAACTCCAGCAGCCTAGCACACCGTGTACCCCTCTCCCAGCTCCACAGTAAAGCTCCCTGTGAAAATGAGAGATTTAACAGGACACACATGTACAAATCTTCCCCCTGTGGAAACTCAACTGCTATAAAGGGAGACCATGTTCTGAGAATTCTATCTCCCAGGACCTGTAACTAAAAACTTCACAAAACCACTCAACTGCCACTGTCACCATCTCCCAAATTCCCCCACTCAGGACACCCTGATCTTTTTCAACTTCCAACTGCACCCAGATCCAGAGATTCCCACAAAAGGAATGAGGAAACCATCAAGTTCAGCTGAACACTCTCCAGGAAATAAAACCTTTGCCAGGGTTTTATTAACTTATTTTGACAGGCAACATTTCTTGCATCAGGATCTTTGCTTTCATCTCCTAGGAATTAAAGGGATGTCCAAAGTTAGAGCCCAGGTATTTGAAAGAGGTGGCATTTGAGACCAAGAAGATGACTGACTAGCAGAAATTTTGGATTTGTTGTGTGTCCCCCAAAAGGACAGAGAACTAGTAGCTCTCTCCCAAACATCAGAGCAGTAACAGAAAGAGGATTAAAAATGAACAGAATTTTAATAGAAGAAATCTTAGTAGAAGAACATGTCTCTAACTGGAGCACATTTCAGTGAATGCAAGAAAGAACTGCAGAGCTGCAGTCTAGATGATCTTATTTTAAAAAGCACACAACTTCAAAGCACTGAGATATGTTCTGCCATGAAGCAGCTCTGAACTTGGCTGCCTTCCCTCCTCTCTCCAAACAGCAACAAAGGAACACTGTTCTCCCCCAGCAGACAGCAAACACTGGCACATATTTTCAGGGAGACACCTGTTAGGGCTGGAAGAGCTCAGGGAGTGCAGCAGAGGTGGCCACAGTGACCCAGTGAACCTCAGAGAACCACCATGGCTCTTTTTGATCCCAGCTCTTCCTCAGCTCAATGCAAACAGCTTTACAGACAGCACAGATGCTTTGTGTTCACCAGGGAAGAGTTAAGAGTTACAAGAGGATGTTTAGGCACATTCCATAGATAAAGTCTTACCTCCCAGAGCAGCACTTTCCCCTTATTTCCCTAAAGGAAAAAACAAAATGCTGCAAAACCCAACTGGGCTTTGGTCAAGGATAATTTATACTTATTTTACTTTAAAGACTCATCTTTGCATGCAAACTATGCCAACTATTCCTGCTAAGAGCCTGTGAAAGCCTCATCCTTGAATATCTGAGGCAATAGGCAATGCTGTTACAACTGCAGCTTGAGACACAGAACATGCACAGGCAAAACTTCCTCTCCAGTATATCTTCTTCCATTTAGAAGTGCAGCAGCAGATGCCTTCCCAGCCTCCAGTTTGGAAGAAAAAAGGGGAGAGTAAGGCTGATGTGAGCTAAAAAGCAGCAGCTACTGGTTTAGGGCAAAACTTTCCTCCCCAGAGACACCAGTCCAGACTGATACAGGAGGATCCTCATGGTGACCTTCACAAGGAACAAAGAACTCATGATTTATGTCCTTTGTTATAAAAACAGAACTTACAACAAAAATAAAAGCTCCAAGAAGTCTATTGGACCTTATAAACAAAATCCTGGACAAACTGGTAACTGTATTCAGTTTAATTTATTAAGAACCAATTAATTTGAAACCACTTAATTTCATCTAAAGGCTGACTAAGCAAGGCTTACAGGCTGTTTTCTTTACTGACAAGTCACATCTCTAAAAGCTCCTTATCTAACAGCTCTCTGCTCTTGCCACAGCAAGTCAGAAAACAGATAAAACACTGGGGGTGCAGAAGCCAGAAACAAGGCACCAAGATCTAGGAATTGAACCATGTTTAAGTATTTTGCATCCTGCTATGCATATAAAGATACAAATTCTAGAAGAGATGTTAAATCTCCTGTTTCAAGCTTTAGAACAACCTCTAACCAACATGAATGAACTCTACCACAAAGAACAGATCCTCCTGCTTAGTTTGTATGTTTTCTTCCAAAGCACACAGAAGTGGTTTGAGGAACAGAGTTACGTGCTATGCAACAGAATTATTGACATGTAGAAGAGCAAGGCTGAGTTTGGGCAGGTTATGAAATTCCCCCCTGGGAGGGTGGGCAGGCCCTGGCACAGCTGCCCAGAGTAGCTGGGGCTGCCCCTGGATCCCTGGCAGTGCCCAAGGTCAGGCTGGGCACTGGGCTTGGAGCAGCCTGGCACAGTGGGAGGGGTCCCTGCCGTGGCACTGGGTGGGCTCTGAGGTCCCTTCCCACCCAAACCCTTCTGTGATTCCATGAAATAAAGCAGGTGGCATTTTTGGTGGTGTGCTTGTACCACAAAAAATTTGTCACACACATTAAGATTTCTTATTCAAGTTCTCAAAACACACTTGCTTTTACCTAGTGACCTACACCTCACCTCCTGCTTGTCCTAAAACCTGCTTTAATAAAATTACTTTGAGATTGCATTGAAGAAGAGACTGCAGATTTCCTCCTTGCAGCCAACAAACTTAACCATACCTGTAACTACAGAAATGAGAGCAAGGGTTTTAAACTGCTGGGATCTAATTAAACACAGAGGCTTCTTTAAAATGTTGATTGTATACCATGCACAGTGTGTACATACATACACACACACACTCCAAAATGTTTTCAAGCCTCTAAAAACTCACTATAAATTCACACAAGTCATTCACATTCCCTATAGTTTAAAAAACACAAGCAGCTAAAAAAAGGCTGCACGTCACATGGGAAAGAGAAAACAAAACCATTTTTATTTTGGAACAGTCAGATTCAGCTGCTGTTTGGGAGACATAGAGTCAATTACATTTATTTCTGTGACTCAGGATTCCTGCAGCCTGCTTCTCTTCCCAGAGATACCTGAGTTATCCCTTCAGCATTTTCCAGCTTTTTACACAGCTTTATGTGGCCACAGTCCTTCAACTTACGTTTGATGATTAACACAATCCTGCAGAAGAGCAGAATGCTGCTGATTCTTTGTAAAAGAGCTCCCCAGAACGCAGTATTAATTTAATCTCATTTAGAACAGAAAGATTCAGCATTTCATTCTGCAAGGGAGAGATGCTTTCTACTATGTCAAGGCAGCGAGCAAGAAATCAAAATAATGAGTTCAGAGCCACATTGCTGGGTTCACACAGACTGGAATTCCATAATGTGAAAGAATAAACTGCTGTCTTGAGCAATTAAGCAGCATTTTCTACTCACAAAAGTACATCCTCCTTGGGTGTCACTAAACACCACACTGATTCCAAGCAACTCAGCTGCTCTTAATAAAAAAAATTAAAAAAGAAATCCTATTTCTTGCTGGCAAGGTGAGTTACTGGAAGGCTCTTTCCTTGTCAAGGACAATGCGGGTCTGTATCAAGCAGACGTGGCAGGTTTGCAACTCCTCCCTGTTGTGAGTGCAAACAGGGGAGCTCCTGCCTCACCTGCAGGAGCAAGGGGCTGAGCAGGGAAAGGAGGCAACCACAGACAGGCTGGGAAAGCCAACCCCAACCCCAGGGGCTGGGGAGAGGACAGGCAGCAGCTGGGGAACCGTGCCCTTGACACCCAGGGGTGGCTTTTCAGCTCCTCTCCCTCCCTACATAAACAGCCCTGGGAGGCACCTCTGCAAACCCATAACCCCAGAGCTGGGGCACCCCAGGAACCCCACACCAGCAGCTCTGTGGGGCTCATCTCACTGCTGGCACTTTGGGGATGAGGCCCTCTGCTCTGCCCCAAAACAGCTGAGAATTCACCCAAGAAAGTGAAATTTAAACCAATGCATCAAACTCGCTCTGGGATGAAAGCCAACACTGCCCTATCTGAGATACCCAACTCCATGGTCCACAGAGCAGGAGAAAAGGGAGAAGCTCTTCTGCATGATCTAGAGATCAGAAAGTTCAGGGTACAAAATGGAAAGCAAAGCCATGGGAACAAAAAGTGGTGAGAAAAAACCAAGAACTTAATTATTTTAGGCTATAAAGAGATGGTTGTATCTTAATTGTGTCAGTAAGGACACATAAAAATGGTCTTATTCCCCCATTTCATCCATATTTCCCAGAGCCAAATCAAAACCACCTTTCTGAACCACCCCCATCCCTCCAGAAGTGATTCATGTCACACACTCTGTTGGCTGCTCCACCAGAAATTTATTTTTCTTGGATAGATTTTCCTCAGCCCTTTCAATCAGGTTCAGCCAAGACACACTCTCTACTCCAGGACTTTTCACAAGGACTAGATAATGTTTGTTTCATGCCAAGACACAAGGCAGGAGACAGAATAAAAGTATCTGTAGAGCAATCAGGCCACTTTCTACCTTCTGAGCAAACTCCACTGCATTTCAAGTGCCACAGTTTGGAGCATCTCATACTCTAATTTTATTTTCATGCTGTGTGAAGTCTGCAATAAATATCCACAAATTCTATAAGGAGTTGGAAAGGGAGAAAAGAGAGAGGAATATTGGTCTGTTTCTTTAATTTGGACCCTTTGCAACCAACAGCATGTTCTTTAAAACTGGGCTCCAATTTGCAAGAATGGATATTTTTAGAAGATGTTTTGATTGGTGGCATTGAAACATCTTATCCAAGAAGCAGACCTTCCATCGTTGTCCCAAATCTCCTCAGTCTCACAAAAAAATCAAGGCATCAATCTCATTAGGAGGATTTTTTTATCAAAGATGTGTTCAGGAGGGTTTTCCTGTTCTTTTGGGGGAAGAGGGAGTGGGAGTGAATGGAGCATTACTCACCCTGCAGTCACCACTTTCCAGGAGTTGGGCTTTTCTAGAGACGTGAATACTAGGCCTTCTTTTTAAATTAGTTTTTTTTTATTTACAAGCAGAAGCAAAGCATGTCACATTCACATATCTAAAAGCAGCATAAGAGCCAAAAAAACTGAACTGGGGCAAATTTCAGTCAAGTAATCCATGAGGAAAGGCAGCAAATGAGAATAATTTGGAGTATTACAGCATCATCCAGACCTTAATGCTTGGTAAAACTACAAAAGGTTCACAGAAAGGATAGAATAGAGGTTCTCTGAAGAGGGAAATCAGGGTGAGAGCTCTACTTCCCAAGGCACTGGATCTCTGAAGAGTGCTGCAAACAGGCTGAGCCCTCCCTGCCCCAGGCACTGCTCCCCATCCACCACTGGGTACCCACTGGGTTCCCAGCTTTGGGACAGCGTCCTTCTCCCAGCCCATCCAACTCCCTACACGTGTCAGAAGAAAGCCTACAACACATGGGAGGTTTTCAAACACATTCACAAACTCTGAAGCCAAGAGTTTCACAACAAAAGCCAACACAAAAGTCATTGTAGCAGGAACAAAGAGTGGTGGCTGTGAGTCCATTACTGCACAGCCTGCAAGGGTCCAGAGGGCCAAGCAGGACCTGCAGCCAAACCATGACACATTTGCACCTCCCCAGATCGAGAGGATTCCCAGCTCTGGAAGAGATATGACAATTTTTTTTCATGAGAGGAGCTGGAACGAGCTGTGCTAAGAACTAGAACTGTGATCAGCCAGTGTAGGTCTGCACTGTCAGCTCCCTCAAAGGGCCAGGGAGTTCATGACTACTAGAGAGGGTGGGATGTTTCCATCTAAATAAAAAAGAAAAGAGCCTTGGTAAAAGGGAAAATGTCCCTCTGAAATTAGCATATAATCTTGTGCAATAAATGCAGCTTTAGAAGTGACATTAGGCAGCTCTGAGCTAACAGACAATTACAGTGACTGGAAAAGAGAGATTTTTGCACGGATTTCTACATTCTCCAAGACCTCTCTGTGAAGGAAGACAACACTTTTCCATCAGCTCTCTGCCCTAGTGTCTGTCAAAACCTGATCAGAGGTTCGATGGAGATGATTAATCCTGGAGGGAGCCAGGCAGCTGCTGCTCTCTCTGTGTCAGGGAGGAGGAAGAGGAGGAGGAGGAGGAGGAGGAGGAGGAGGAGGGGAACTACCTGTCTCCTTTCTGAGACAGCAACACAAGGCACAGCTAAGGAGATAATCACAAACTCTCAGAACCCCCTTTATCCCACCAAGCATCAGCTAAATAAATAAACCAAGATGCTTTTGGACAAGCTACTCTCAGAAATGAAGTGAAACCCAGGAGAGCTCCATTAGTTCAATTAATACTCCCATTTGTACCAGGTCAGCAGTTCCCAAGGGCAGCCAGGACAGGCACATCCCACTATTCCTCATCCAACAAAATCCCCAATCACTGGGCAATGAGCATCCAACTCACTCTAAAACTCCAGCAGAGCCCTCTGGGACCCAACTGCAGAAAAAGAAAAGGAAGGGAAAAAAGAGAAAAGGCTTCCCTGGATACGCTTTCCTGAAAATTTTGGTTGCAGTCTCTCAAACTGGAAGGAAAATTACACAGTTTTTGGGTTGGGAAGGACCTTAAAGCTCATCCAGTGCCACCCCCTGCCCTGGGCAGGGACACCTTCCACTGTCCCAGGCTGCTCCAAGTCCCATCCAGCCTGGCCTTGGGCACTGCCAGGGATGAGGCAGCCACAGCTGCTCTGGGCAGCAAAGTTTTCTCCCAAGCCTAATATATTTAAGTAAAACAAATTTTCCCCCCCCCCCAGTATGACAACTGCAGCAAGCCCAGAACAGGAAGATCACTTTATGTACTAGTTTGACTAGTTGAAAAAAATCAAACACCTACATCAGAGAGGAAAAAAAAAAAAAAAATCCTACCAGAAAGCTCCAAAAGGAGGAGGGGAGGAAAACTTCAATTATGTAAGGCAAAGATTGAAAGTGGCCAAGTGCTCTGCATGCAGATGGTTGTTAACAAGCAGACAAGAAGTAGATGAAAGGGATTTTGAGGAATGCTGCAACATCAGAGGAAAACAATAAAGAGAGGATTCCTCCAGCAGATTCACCCAGTAACACTGGGCTCCAGAACAGACCCTCATTAGTGGGGACCACCTCGTTAGTCTGTGAGGGGCTGCAGAGGTTCCCTCCCTGCTGGAGTCCTGCAGCTATTGCTTGTTCCAAGCATCACAGCTAAAAGCAGCTGGGAATTTACAACCAGAATCTTCACAGACGTGACAACAACGAACAAAACACCCACTACATTTTCTCCTCATACTCCTCTTTCAAGGAGCTGCATCACTGAGCACTACAAAGTTTTCACAGAGCATCTTTTTATTGTGGGAGGAAAAGAGGCACAGGATGGGGTTGTTGGGGTGTCTGTGCAGAGCCAGGAGTTGGACTGGGTGATCCTTGTGGGTCTCTTCCAACTCCAGATATTCTGTGATAATTTTCACTAGTTCTTCATAAAACCACTGAAAGGCTCAATCAAGTCATTTTTCCTTTAATTTTTCAGAGAGGAGCACCTTGTCCTGGCACACAAAATTCATTGCTCAAGCACAAGAAAACATTGGCACAATAACCAACCCAATTTGCAGAGCAGCTAATCTGATCAGGGCTTACCTGTACCCAGCCTGGAGGGCTTTGGTTTCAGGAGTTTAACATAATCAAAGCATGCCTGGTACAGAGAGAAAAGGGGGAAAAACAAAGGCAGAGCTGTGCCACTGACAACTAGGATGGGTCATGAAAATTTTTTCTCCTCAGAGGATACCATTTTGAAATAAATACTATCTCAAGAGGCAGCATGCAGGAGAATTAGCTGCAAAAAGAAATAGAACTCTTTCCATTCAAAAGAGCTGGGCATGAATACTTGAGGAGGGGCACTGGGGCAGGTCTGACAAGTGAAAGATTCACACAAAAGAGTGAACCAGCACAGAACCACTGTAACTGGAGACAGATGTAATTCCAGCCTGTTAGGAAGAATTTAAAATGCAGGAAAAAGGCAGCCAAAAAAGAAAAACCAGCAGTTACACACTTCATAAAACAGGTTAACATCTAATACACAACACAATGTCAATCAGAGCCTTCAGGTAAGATTTTTTACAAGTATTACTTATTAAAAGTAGGCTTAAATAAGTCAGAGTTAAGCTGGTTCGGGCTTCCTGCCCATTTCCAGAGGCAGGGAGAGGGGGATGGTAGGGGGGAGAGAGAGGGCTGAATATGGAAAGCTGTCTTTAGGCACAATATGAATCACCACACTGAGGAATCTTCTTTAAGTGGCCAGCTACTACTCCAACAGATTTATTTTATTTAAAATGGGATGATTTTGACCAATATACACACAAGGAACCTTGGAGAAGTCATTACACGACACTCAGCTGTGCCTATCACAATGAAAAATACTTGAAAATTAATTTGTATCAATTTAATCCACCCTGACGTAGGAAAAGTGGTTAATGCCTTGGGAGATTTCCTAATGTGCTTAGTTTCTTAACATTATTTTCTGCTGTCTTAGTATAAACAGCACCTTGCCTTTGACTTTCAGAAATCTCTGCTAATGGCAGGAGAGCTACCTACGACATGAAAGGAACAGAGAGAGAATAATTTTCTTGTTTTAGCCTGAGACAGTAAAAGCCAGCACCACAAAATGTTGCATACATGGAGCAAGAGCCCTGCAAGTGTTCTGCATTCAAAATGCAGATCTACAGAAGGCTGATTGTCTCATTTTTTTGAAATAGCCAGCACGGGAATAGCAGAAGTCACATGGAGAAGGGCTCCAATTCACACAAAAACAGGCAGATTTAGCTACTGTGATTTTTATTCATGCAACTGTCCCAGCCTAGGAATAGCAACAGCTGCTGAACAGAAATATTCTCCCCCTGGCCACTGGGATGTGGGAGAAAAAAAGAGCCACCACCTCCTTCCATCAAAGCACAGGGAGCAGGAGCTGGGAGCACAGCAGTTCAATTTTGTCAGAGCAGAGCCAGGATCACTGAGCACTGTGCCCTGCTCAGGTGCCCCTGTGCTCAGAGAGATCCCTGCTCTGAGTGCACTCAGGAGTGCTCTGCTCAGAGAGATCCCTGCTCTGAGTGCACTCAGGAGTGCCCTGCTCTCTCCTCCTGCCCAGGTATGACTGCTCAGACAGATCCCTGCTCTGAGTGCACTCAGGAGTGCTCTGCTCTCTCTCCTCCTGCCCAGGCTGCAGGAGGGCACAGCAGGCACAGCTGCCAGCTCAGAGCAGGCACAGCTCCTGCCCCAGCACTGCTCAGCTCCTGTGCTGGGCTCTGGCCTCCCATGAGCTCCATCCAGAGGGCAGGGAACTTTAACTGCCCTGCACTGCCTCAAGTCACACAGCTGGATGGAAATACAGGCCTGGCAGCACAGCTGCTGACCCACAACTTTATAAACAATAAATAAACAAATTTATGTATTTCATATGTGCATACAAATATCCCTCACTTAACCTTTTTGTCTTCAGGAATTCTTTTTGGTTTTTATTTCAATTTCTGTCTATGGCACTCACAAAAAAACCTCTCTGGTTCCCTCTCAGGAGTGGAATGGATTTGCTAATTCAACATCACCAGCCCTGAAACAGTCAAAGCTCAGCACTGGGTATTAAAGGGGAGCCACCAGGGAATTCAGGAAATGCAGACTGAGCCTATGAGCTGCCTCAAAGGCTTCTAAATGAAGACAGCCAATTTTACCTCAACTAAGCCTAGAGCCCTCCATGAATGCCAAAGGGTAACAGCTCCAAATCTTTAACATCATGGAAGGAGCTGAAGTTCCAACTGCACATGGGCTGGTATGAAAAGCATTTTGGAGACAAAATGTTCTTTACCTGGACCAGGAGAACAAGCAACAGGGAATATTCCCAAGCTTCACCTACAGCACCAGAGAGGAAAGACTTCATGGTAAACATTCCCCAGATGACTGAAGCTCTCTTATTTTCCTGTTTGCTGGCCAAGACCAGTTCAATCTACGGATGGCTGCTCACTCCAGGCAATACATCAAACCCTTCCTTCTGCCTCCCATCACACACATTTCCCTCCAATTCACACTGCTTTCCATTAATATTTGAAAGTCCTCCCTTACACAAATAAAATTCTTGCAACATTTCTTACAACATCGTTATGTGTTACTATGGAAACTGCAAAAATGTCACAAAATACAAAAGCCTAAAGCTCTGCTGCATCAGGAGAACCCTGATCATCCTCAGTTCCCTCTTTGGGTAATCTGATGATCAAATGTTTTGAGCCTAATATAAAAAAAGTCACTATTATGGGGGGAGGGGGGGCAGTGTTTGGTTTGGGGTTTTTTTGGCATTGCTTTAAATTACTGAATATTTCATTAAGCCAGCAGCCAAATGAAGTCACTTTTCACAAATCCGCCCTGTAAGGAGGCACTTCTGAGGCAGTAAAATGACATTCAAAACTCTTTGGAATTCCATTCTGAGCAGAGCAGCTGTAGCTGCCCCTGGATCCCAAGGCCAGGTTGGACACTGGGGTTTGGAGCAGCCTGGGACAGTGGGAGGTGTCCCTGCCATGGCAGGGGTGGCACTGGATGAACTTAAAGGTCCTTTCCCACCTAAAGCATCCTGTGATTCTGTGAGTGCATTTACAGAGGCAGGATGCACAGATTTAACAGACAGGAGCTCTACCTCTTTAAAACAGAGGCTCTTTGAGAATCAGGGAGTTGTGGAGAGAGCACCCTGTGCTCATTCATAAGGCAGCAGGAATTGAAGTGCCTCAGAAGCAGGCGCGTCACGAGATGTGCCAGCCGAGCTGTGCCACCACTATCGCAGGGAACATCTCGTTTTGCAGCTGAGACACCGAGCTTGCACATGAGCATCGAGGAGAGAACAGCCATCTGCCAGGAGCTCACCTCACTAACCTGACAGATCCCAGCCCCACAGCAGCCCCAGACACACCCCGGGCTGCCCTTGGTGCTGAGGCTGCCCTCCCTGCCTGGAGCTGCTCTCCCTGCCCAGAGTGACCCTCTCTGCCCAGGGGTGACCCTCCCTGCCCAGGGGTGACCCTCCCTGCCTGGCACAGCCAGGACAGCACTGGCAAGGCACACTTTGGCACAGAGTTCAGGCTGGTTTGGGAGGGGCAGGAAAAGGGAAAACACCCTCCACATGATCAATTTGCTGCAGAATTTTTTGAGCCCGTAACAAAAGCAGTGAACAGGAAGTCTCAACAGCACAAAACTCTGAGTGTCCTCTTTTAAACATTCTCCTTCACCAAAGCATCATGCCCCTCACTGCTGATGCAATGCAATGAAACAGCACATTTTACAGGAAAATCCCAGGCATCCTTAGCAAATCCTTAACTCTGCATGCCTGTGCCAGGTACCCTTCCCATAAATAGCTTGTTCAGTGCTGAGGTCAAACCTGGAGCAGGCATTCCAGAAAGTAACCTTATCCCAGGGAAGGTCAGAGGGGGGGGGTGAAAAGAAATAGGACAGAAAAAAAAGAAAAAAAGGTAAAGAAAAGAAGGAGCTGGATCTTACTTAAGCAAACCATTCCAGTACTTCAAGTGAAAGCAAATCTTTCAAATGCAGAGAGCCACAACCAGAGACAACTCCAAATGCACTGGAGAGTTGAATGAGTCCCAGTTGGCTCCAGAGATGAGAAGGGCAACTTCAACAAACCCAACGGCAATTCAAGCTTCTCTTCCCACTTCCCATCTGAATTCCTAGTCAATACACAGGTCCTCACCTATTTATATTTTAAAGCCCTTCCTTTCATTCCAAGATCCAGGAAATAAAACCTAAACCAATTTTTTTAATTCTCTCCTACCTAAAGCGTTTTATCTGAGGATGGCCCAGCAAAGACACTGAGCTATCCAAGCCTTTGAAACGAGACACTTGCAAAACGCCCCACATCCAGGGTGTGCCCAAAACACACTCCGTGGAAAAATCTCTTGGGGTAGTGCCAGTTTAGCAAGAAAAACATTTTCCCCCAGCTGGAAGTCTAGCGCTGCTGAGCGAGTGCAACCAGAAAGGATCTGCAGGAGGAGAGAACAGAAGAGGGGGGGAAGCCCATGTCACTGCAGAATGAAACCCCAAACCTTTGAGGAAGACACCTGGGAGTACCTTTACAATCTCTTCCTTAAGGAATTCCCCTCTTGCCCTTGCTCCACTTGTAATCTCAGCCATGCAGTCATTTGTTGTCTTCTGTCAGTACCAGCATGAATAAAAATGCAGCTCTGAGCTGGGTCAGCTTGCAGATGCTGGTGTAGCACAGTGTAAAAGTCTCTCCCCATCCCCCACAGAGGTATATTAGCCTACAATATTGGAGATTAGCTCTAAACGGGGCCCCTTTCCCTCGCTCAAACACTGACTTCAATTTCAGAGGAGACTGCAGCAAAGCAGATAAGTACCACACTGGGTTTTTAATACCAGTTCACAGTCACAAATTTCTAAAAATTTTTTTTCTGCTGCTTCAGATGTCGTGACAGGCTTTTTCCAATGAAAAGTAAAGTAAATATTTATACAACCCTATTCACAGTGTCACCCACAACTCTTAGAAAATCTGAACTAGAGCCTGTTCTTACTCGCTGCCCCACTGGGTAAGGGCTACAGAGACAAAGAGCAGCTTATTGGCAGCATCAGACACCAAATCATTCCCAGTCCTCTGCATTATCTTCCATACACCAGCCCAGCCTGACAAGCAGGGAGAGAAGACCTGGCTCTGAACAGAACAACCCAAAACGCTGCAGGGGCACTAAAGGCATCTGCCAGAAAGATGCTTTGTCTGCATTCAACACCCCACACAACGTTTTCCTCCGCACAGCACTGATCCTAATGCTATTCCTTGCACGTGTGACCCAACTCTGAGTGCTGCTTCACAGAATCCCAGACTGCTCTGGGGTGCAAGGGGCTTTCAGCCTACATAGATTTAAACCAAAGTACCAAACTCCCTCTCAGATGAAAGTCAACCACGCTGCCTTATCTGAGGTCTGTGGATGGCCACCGACCTACACCAAACCTCCCTGCCACTCTCCACTGAGGTCTGCATGAGGACCAAGGCTCTAATAAAAGTCAGAAACAACCTATGAGACACCCATAATATCTGTAAAAAGTGTGCTAGGACCAGCATCTCTTTGAGAAATAACTGACTATTCTTGTTTGCCCTCTTTCCTTAAAAGCAAGAGGGACTTGGAGTGTCCTACTTACTTCAGATACCTGATTAAGCATTTTTGAACAATCAGCTGCTCTATTGTTCTGCTTTCAAAGGCTAAGCAAAAACACTTCAGGATTTGCTCTCTCTTTCTGAAAGAGCTTGCAGGACTTCTCTCCTGACCAACACATTGCTGCTGAGACTAACAACTCAGACAACACATAAGCAAGTTCTCACAAACAGCTAAAAAATACAGTTAAGCACCTTGCTGTCATCAGTACCTACAAGCACAGCTAAAATTCAACAAAAAACACCCAAAGTGTCAAGCAGGTGACTGAAAAAGTGATAAAGAGACAAACTTTTAGGATTGCTCTGCATAAATCAGTTAGTGAAACATGCTTGTGACCAGTAGGAAAAGTTTCCTTAGTCCCCATGGTGTGGGATTTGATTTCTGAATTATGTGTGGGATCTGTCATCTGAACCATAGTTCCATAAAGTCATGGATTTGAGAAATATTATTTAATGGGCCTTGAGATACAGGCTGCATTATCATGTTCTTGCTTGAAAAACATAATCAAGGGAAAAAAATCAGGACCTCTAAATCCCATTTCTCAGTCAGCTGATGCACCAACTGCAGCCACTCCTCAAGCCACCCCCAACCCAAGTGCTCCATGCATTCACCTCCAACACAGGACTTGGAAATCAGTGCTGGGAAAAGCAGTCGTGAGAAATGTTAATTATTACTCCAAGCCCAGCAACTCTGAAATCCCAGCAGCACAACGTGACGCAGTGCAGGGAGGAGACAACACACAGGCTGTGAAATGATTCACTGCAACACCAAAGTGCAGAAGGTGCTGGGATTTCCCTTCAGTAAATGGGAATAATTAAAGTGTGCTCAGGCATTGTGGCCATAGGCATCATAACAACCACAAGTGAATACTGTAGGGACTGTCTGACCCTTGGAAAGGTTCTGTGGGAAGCCAGGGGTGTGAGAAGTTGGTCACTAGGAACTTCAGTTCCCTCTCAGCAGCTCGATGAAACTGCCAACCAAACACTGACTTTCCAGATAAGAAAACCTGAACTAAAAGATAAGTCCCAGTTAAATATTAGGTTTCATTACCTTTTCAGAAAATTTTTCCATGGTACAGACTGAAGTTGAGGATTAGAGAGACTAAATCACCTACCACTCACCAGCTCATGTCGACATCACTGCATTCACCAACCAGCCAAAAATAATTGACAAATTCTGATTAAACTTGTCTGCAGGCAAATCCAACACAACCAAAGAAACCAACATTCTGAGAAGAGCAACTATTACTATAAAAGTGCACAAGCCACATGAACTATTTCCTATTTAAATGTATTAGCACAGGGACACAGAAACAACAGGACTTTGGTGACTTTCTAAACCATCACTCAGCCACACAAACCAGATTTCAGCCAGCAGCCCTCCAGCACTGGGAAGAATTCCATGCCCTTCTCTGAACCATGTTTCACAAGCAGCTCCTGATCCCAGCATGCTGACAGCAACATAAAACCATGGAATGCTTTGGGTTGGAAGGGACCTTAAAGCTCATCCATGGGCAGGGACACTCTCCACTGTCCCAAACTGCTCCAAGCCCTGTCCAGCCTGGCCTTGGGCACTGCCAGGGATCCAGGGGCAGCCACAGCTGCTCTGGGCACCTGTGCCAGGGCCTGCCCACCCCCAAAGGGCACCTGGGCTCTTTCACAGTCACACAGGTTTCTCAGGCACTGCTGCCTCCAGTCACACCCAGCCAAGGAAGTTTGGATTCTCCACAGGGGAGACTCCCACCTGCCTTCCTCACCTCCTAGCAAAGGCAAAGGTGCTCTCTCCTGATCCTCACTGTGCACTGCTCAACCTCTAGAGAATCTCAGCTGTGAAGCAGACCTGTGCACTGCTAACCTGGCAGCAGGCACAATCCAGCACGGTGGTCCTTTGTGCACACAAAGCAAAGGACTCAGCACAACCCAGCCCTGCCTGCACACACCTGCCTTCCCCATCGGCAGCCTGAGAACCAGGAGCACCTCCTTAAACCAAGCCCATGGCTGGCAGGGCTTCCCAAAGGTGTAACAAATCCCTCCCTGCTTTGTTTATGCATTACATGATGGCCTGGTTATGCACCTGAATGACAGCACCTTCCTGGGCAGCAGGTCTGGGAGTGCTTTACAAGGACCTACCAAGTTCTGAAACATCCCTAACACTACTGGAATGAAGAATTTCTCAGGGAATGGTGCTCTGTAGCTGAGATCAGGCAGGTCAGAACAGTACAAATGCTTCAAAGTCTGTCCTTGACCAGATACCGGTTCTGGAATGCCACCACACCAGAAAAACTCAAAGGTCAGCTCTTATCTAAGCATGATGTAAACATGTCTTTGTCTCTTTTGGGTGCTCCTGCTTGAATCTCCGAGGTGGTCAGTGACATGGCCACTCATGGCCAGCAGGCTCTGCTGGTGCCACAACTCTCACTAAAGGTCTAGAAGCAAACAGTAGATTTTTGGGGGGAAGGCAGGGGCATCCAGAAGCAATGCAGAACCAAGGGATGGATGGTGACTGAGCAATGAGAAGTGTGCAGAATCACAGCACTGCTGGGGTTGGAAGGGACCTCTGGAGATCACCCAAGGCAGGGTCTCCTACAGCAGGTTACACAGAACACATCCAGGTGGGTTTGGAATATCTCCATTATACACTGAGATATTCTGTCTCACTATCAAAATTAAAATAATCAGGGTTCATGTCTTCCTTCTAAAGAAGTAAATTCAGAAAGAGGCAAACTCCAGCCCTCCTTGAGCAGCCTCTGCACTCACACTTGTGTCCAACAATGGCTCTGTACCATCAGCAGGCCCAAGGCAGCTTCCCAGTGGAAAACTCAGCTCTTGCCCTCCTGCCTCCTAGCACTGCTGGAGAAGAATGGTATTTACATGTGCTCAGAAGCTTGGACCAGCTCTTTAGGGTGACCTGAGGAGCTCCATTAACAAGCACCAACACGCACTGAGCTCGGCAGTGTCAGAGCTCGGGGCCGATGTCACAGCACCCATGGTCAGTGCCAGGATGGCTCATTACAGAATGGCCACAGGCACCAACTTTACACGGGCTTTGGTGGGCCTGGCCTAGATGCCAGTGTGCATACACACCGGCTTCTGAACCCAGAGACAACAGAGGGATCAGCCTTTTTATTAGCTTTCGAATCTTTGGCTTTTTAAGAGCGCTCAGAACGTGAAGGCATGACTAACGCAAAGGGCGGAAAAGTCAGCAAAGAATTTCACGCGCCGTGTCGCTGAATGCTGCACTTCCTCTTGGGATTAAGGAGTGGCAAAGAAATTTCACTTTGCTAGACAACACGTGAAGCCATGAAACCCACAATATGGGAAATTTAATATTATTTTGGACAGATTTTTAATCAAATGTCTCCTCCAATAACTACTACAAGACTTAGAAATACAATTCTACTACGAACCCCAACAGCAAGTTTGTGGATGTTATAAAACAGGAATAAAGTTACTAAACTCTTGTTTCTAACAGCACAAGAACCTCTTTATGTCCACCCAGGAGAGATCACATGATCAGCTAGTTACCAGCTTTGCACTGGGAGAAACCCAATCTCAAGCCACATTTACAACTTCACATGCAGAAATTCATCCTGCGCCATCCCAAAACATAACGTGACATTTAGCTGGAATTTGATATTCAAAAGCTGTAACATCTGGTTATCAGCACTCATCCACATGAGCATGGTCTCAGAGGATGCTGAAGTTACCAAGTGCCCACAGTTCACATCCACCCAGCTCAGTAAAATCTGTGTCACACAGCCCTTGACCAGTCACTAACACAGTCCGGACAACAGGAATCCAAATCCATTCAGTGATTTCTCCAGAGAGATCTGAAGAATCCCAGGACAGTGCAGGAATTCAGAAGTCCTGGTGACTATTTCCAGCCTGGATGTGAAAGCCATTGGCATTCGAGCCAGGAGCCCTGTGCCCATGCAGGGACCTTTTTGTTGACTGCAATGATACTTCACAGACTGAGGTTCAACACGTCCATCAGGGTGGAAGAGACCATCTACTGATGCAAGCAAGATTTCACACAGACTAGACACAGAATATGGCTTTTTACGAGATTTTTGCAAAATACTGAGGTATGCACTCCCAGGGAAAATTCTGGGTTTGGAACAAGAATTTCCCTTCTTCCCTGACCTGTCTCAAGACCTCTTGCCTCAAGAAGGATCTTCCTCCTCCGCACACACACTGACAC
This sequence comes from Fringilla coelebs, assembly GCF_963513975.1. Classification (NCBI taxonomy): domain Eukaryota; kingdom Metazoa; phylum Chordata; class Aves; order Passeriformes; family Fringillidae; genus Fringilla; species Fringilla coelebs. Next base: position 1,637,385 of record NC_140053.1, read on the forward strand.
CTAATACTTATGCAAACAGCATCCAGTTAACAACATAATTATGAAGCTGTTGTCATCATTTAATGCAACTCACAGACAAGAAGAAAATTCCCAGCAGTAATTTCCCAGATTCATGAAGGAAACACACTCCTTTCACGCTTCTGCTGGCACTTGAACCAAATCCTTTCTGAGTACTTTTATCCAGGCAGTCCATTTAACAAATAAAATAATTCCCCAATCATAAATATGCTGTCAGCTACACAGAATCAGACTGGCCTTACTTTACACAACAGGTTTACAACAAACATTCCCATTGTAAAACAACAAGCATTTCCTTTCAGGAGACAGGACCAAAGCATCTTGGAGAGAACGGCTAATGGCATTCCAGGTTTGTATCTGCAGTTCACACTACTCCAGCCAGCCACTATTTCCACGACTTGCTGCTCCAAAATCACCAAAGACTATTTCCGGTAAGCATGAGCAATTTTATCTTCAGTGCTGTACGTGCTGCAAACCACACCATTTTAACAATTCTTTGACCTAAGACCATCCAAAATGAAGGGTTCCTCGAAAAACCCGCATTTCTATCTGCCACCTTCCACCTTGCTCCCCAGCACCAAAAGGAAACAAGTGAGTGCTACTTACAGTGGTACGTGGGGTTGTTCTGGGTCTGCTTTGGTCAGTTCCTCTTCTTCAACATCCGACTCTCCCCCCGAGCTGCTGTCAGTGACATCCGAGTCAAAGGCCTGCTCGCTGCATCTCAAGTTGGCCATGCCACTGGCCGTGAATCTCTCCAGTTCCTCTGATATTGAATCACTCTTCAGGAAGTTGCTCAGGCCTTCCGAAGTAACTGTCTCGCTCGCAGCTTTCCTCAAGGCTGCTTCTGCTTTTCTGGTCAACATCAATTGGCTCCGATGCCTCAGGGGGTCCAAGGCTGGAAGCTTGCTCAGCGTTTTCTCCAAGAAGCCGCCCAACTGCTGCTGGATGTGTCTCTCCACCTGCTTCGCCTGCACCACCTGCAAGCGCTTCTGCAGCCGCCGGGCTCGGCTCTCGATGTCCGCCTGCCGCCGCAGCAGGGCCCTCGTCCTCATCTCGGAGTCCAGAGCGCTGTGGTGACCAGCCAGCACAGAGGGTTTCTGCTCCTCCAACTTACTGCTCCCGCCACCGGGCACCCGTGTGTCCCCGCTGCCGCCCTCGAGCACCCACTGCTGCTCTGCGGAGTTCAGGGAGGATTTATTTGCAGTGCTATTATTGCTAAAGGGAGTTGCGTGCTCTGCATCAAGGCTTCTATGTGGAAGAGTGCAATTGGTCAACCCGGTCTTCAAGTCCCCCAATTCAGAACCTCCTGTATTATAGTCAACAGTCTGGAGGGCAGCAGAAGGAGAAGCACACTTCCCACCATTCAGAGAACTAGAGTTTTCATGGTCTGAATTGGTACTTTTGGCCAATTTCTTGGCCAAGCCATTGACAGGCGCTTGCGGGAGAGGTGGCTGGCTATTAGTACTCATTGTTTTTAGATTCTCCAAAGTGAATTCCAACACTGGTTGCCTCCCCAACAGATCACTTGTTTTCAAAAAGGACTGAGATAAGAGAGAGTGAGATTTAAGGACTGTCTGCTTGTTGAAGACTCCTTGCAGCTTCAGAGGCTCTTTTGAAGAGACAGATGTTACATCCGAGCAGAGATAAGAGGCCACTAGCGGCTGCAGCTTGCCCAGCTCTTCCTTCGTGGGGTTGTTTCGGAAATCTAGACTGGGATCCTCCGGAGCAATGGCTTTCCTTTTGGTGCCGTTGGCAGCCAGGAGGATGTTGTTGGCGTTGCCGTTGCTCTCGGCACTGCCAGGCGACAAGGTGGAGGACGGGGGAGCCAGCTTGAATCGGATGTGGTGAGCTTCGGCTGCTGCGTCAGTGAGAGCGGGCGCCATCGCAGCCATTCAGCACAGAGACACGGGAAGTCCAGCCTCTCCCGCTGCCGAGGCCAGCTCCACTGCCTCCCACTGCCGCTCCCGAGGGCAGCCTGCACGGGGAAGGCAAAACACACAGTCAGGCGCTGCACTTGGAGGAAATAAATCAAAAAACACTTTGAAAACGGCAGCGAGATGCTGATGCGACGCTTGCGTTTCGCCACGCTGAGCGCGGCCTCCTCCCCCCGGAGCCCCAGCTGCTCAGCAGAGCAGCACCAGGGAACAGAAACAGGAACACACAACCCTCCAGAATCCCAGGATCTCCCACAGTTGGTGCCTGTCTGTAACTGCTACTCCCATCTTTCACAGAACCCTTCCAGGCCTCTGTGAAAGCTCCAGCCGTGGATGCTCCTATTCTTCAATGCCAGCAGCTCGCCAACTTCATCATTAAAATCCCTGAGCTACACCTATGAAATAGTTTTCAGTGCTTCTACTGCCAGCTCAGGGGTCTTAAAAATGACAAATCTGACTATAACATGTAACACAGACAGGGCTTGAGGGGAACAAATCTCCATATGCTTAAACTCCCAGTGGCTGAAGAAACCCCACTGCTTCCCTGAAACCTGGATTTCAAGAAAGTCTCTTCCCTGGTGTATACGAAACCTACTTTCCCAGAAGTACATTTCCGAATGAGCCAGGTGATTTCCAGTGTTAGCAATTCCCATTTCTCTTTCAAGAGCACGGATAAAGATTAACCCACACACGCACAGAGGAGTTCTACAGTGACTGTCAGAGTAAGCCTGGGTTTAACCCACCTAGAGCAAACAAGTAAAAAGAAATAACTAAAGACTCTTCATTTCTCTACACTGCAGCCTCTTCCCACCCATCTACAAGTCTCTGGTCATTCACTCACTTTCTTTGCCACTAAAACTGTCAGTGTTTTTAAATACCTTTTTAAATTACATTCAAATAATCACAGCACTGGCTGTGCTGCCAGTGAAACAGTTACTTGATTTTCCTTTTACTGCTGAGGTTATTTAGCATCTTCATAAGATATTTCACATCAACTTAATAATAAAAAGTTGCCCTGATCTCTTGCCTGATATGCCAATCCCCTAATTTCACATAAATTTGCATAAGCTTGTTGTAGCTGTTCATTAACACACCCCAATGACCATATTAATGCACCACTTTACAGGAAAAGCAAGGACTATCTGAAGTTTTAATATGCTAACAAGGAAAATTTCACAGCCAGTTTTGTTTCTGGGTTCATCCAGTTGCTCCCAACATCAGATTCAAGTGTTTCTCTGTAACAGGGACCAGAAAGACATCAAGGCTGAAAATCAAAGTACTAGAACCTGAATTTTTGTGAGAAGTCAGAGATGAGTTAGAGAAACAAACCCACATTCCCATGGAGGGAAGGCTCAAAATTTGCTCTGTGTGGTTTCCAATGAGTGCATACATTGGTCCAATGTCCAGCCCCTCACCAGGTCCAAAACAAAAAACCCTCCACAGTCCTGCAATCCCAGAATGATTTGGGTTGGAAGGCACCCTAAAGCTGATCCTGATCCAGCCCCACTCCCCTGCTGCCCACCTGGGGGACCAGCCCAGGGCACGAGGGTTTCTGGGACTGGTCATGTCCAGCCTCCCACCCACCAGTGCTTCTCCCCAGGCTGCTCTCCATCTGCTCCCAAGGGCTGTCCCTACCCTGCTAACAGTCCTTCCAATTCACTCTCCATAAAATCCAGTTAGGTGACACACAAGAAAGAGACAGGGCAGGAAGAATACACTCCCAGAGGAACCCACTTGAAAAAAGCTGTTGCAGCAGAAATATTGAGATGCTGGAGGAGGGTTCAGGCTTCCCAAGTCCCCGACTCACAGAACTTACAGTATTCTGTAAGTGACTACATTTTATCCTTACTAAAAAAGGATCTGCATATCTAAAAGTTTAGGCCACACTCACTGAAAATGGCTTTTAGTCACCATTTGGGTCCATAAATAAAAACTGAACATGCCTATTCAGGGAAGAATGAAAAAAAGGGAACTTGCAGGGAACTTTCCACTTGTAGCTAAGACACCCTTGGGAGAGGAGGGAGGAAGACTGTCAGAATAAAGACTTCCTCCACTCCAGCCTCCTTCCAAGACCTTCACTAGAGACACACACACTGGGAATGACTGCCCCTAACAGGTTCCCAGTTCTGCAGAAACATGTGGGTTTCCCTTCCAGAGGGAACTCTGGCTCAGGGCTCTCCACCACAGTTACCACCAGATATCCACAGTGGCTTTGGAAACACCCAACTGCAAAAAGAGCAGAAACCCCTCCCCTTAATGCTAAATTACTCCTCATGAACATAGCTGCACTGACTGCAGCCAGGCAGGAGGCTGCAGGAGATGCAGGCTGAAGTGAGTTAATTTGTAGGTCATCAACTTAAATTGGGAAGTGGGAAACGGAAGCAAAACTTTGACAGTGCTTTTTCCTCCAGGTTAGCAAACCCACTTGGAAACAGCAAATCCTCCTGCTAAGCTACTGCAAACCTCCTTGGCTCCACTTTTCATGGAGTGGACAGCCTTTAGAATACTTTGGAAGCTGGGAAAGCCTCCCCTAAGAATAAGGCTTTGTTCTAGTAGCTTATAGATGACCTCCAAAAATTATTTGGTCTATTTTTTGTATTTTATTTAAGTCCTTATAAACTCTCTGTGTGCTGGACAGCACTGGCTCCTCTAACACTGAATTAGATCTCAACTTTTATGAGCAACCCCTGGAAAAGACATTAAGGAACATTTGTAAGCATGTTCCCTCCCTCTGTTTATAGTGTTGGTATTAAAGCTGTATTACACGTATCAGGAATTTCTTCCTAACAGGGAATTAGAGGGGAGAAAGTGTTAAGGCATCTCTGAGGAAGGAGAACAGAGAAAAGGAAAGGTCATTCCCACAGTGTGAGGAACCTTCAGAACATTCTGCTAAGTCTTACAATAATTCCAAGAAATATTCTGTTGCCTGCTCTTGGGGCCCAAACTGTGCTGGCAAGTTCTACTGAAACTGCTCTCACTCATCAGTACGAGCAGATCCATATGAGCACCCACAGATCCCTTTTTTCACAGTTTCCCTTGCCAAGGATCTTTAATTCCCAGCCCTCAAGGTGACACACGTGGGACCAAGAGGCTTCTGCTGCGGCACAAGCCCTGCTGGTAGAGAACTGCCAGGGTGACTGGACACTGCTCCAGCTCCACCAGCACAGCTCAACCCCAGCCCAGCCTTCAGCAGCCCTGGCACAAGCCCACTGCTGGACTTGGCTTGGCAAGGCCCAAGAGGAGCTGCCTCTGGAAGGCCAGCGTGGTGTTTACAGCATGTCTTAAGCTAATACTGAATGAAGTTCTTCATTTTCCCTTCAGAAGTAGAGCACTGCCAGAGCACTTAGCAGTAATTAACAGAGCCAAGATGAAAGGCTGCAGCAAGCAGGTAAAACCAGGGTAACAGTAACTCGCCCATCTTCCCTCGCTCCCCAGGAGTGCACGGGAGGCCAGGGAGGCAGCAGAGCCACCAGGGCTCCTCAGGGGGCTTCCTGACCCACACTCCACTCAGCCAGCCAGCACTGCTGAGCAGAGGGACGAGGGGGACACGAGGCAGAGATGGGAGGTCAGAGGGGCAGGAGGAACACACCCAGTCACACTACACCAGGAGCAGCACCGGGTCATGACACCCCTGAAAACAATCCCCTGGCCTGCTGACTTATTCAACACCCTCTGCCTCTAAACCCCAATTTTACAATCAGACATTGAAAGGAGAATTGGGTTTCCAAGCACATGATTTTGTGCAGTACCCCAGAAAATAAGCCCAAAACAAACACAGAAGTTCTGGCTCTGAATCCTTTGTGGAAGGAATTTCTTGGGGAGAAACCAGGCACTGTGCTTCCAGCAAGGGTCATGAGAAACACAGGGAGCTCTGAGCACTGGACACAGGAGGCACCTGTCTGAACTCACTCCAGTTTGCCTCTGGAAGGGCTGTCCATGCTCTTTTCCCAGCCATCAATCCCACTGTGGCACCCAGCTAGCTCCATCACCTGTGCCCTCCATCCCTCCCTGCCCTGCCTGGCCACACACACCTACCTCACATATTTACATTCCTGGATTATGGGTTAACTCCCTGACATGATCCCAAATTCTGCACTACTGCACCCTGAAACCCCTTCAGCCCCAGCTCTCCCCAACACCCATTTCCTGATGCACACAAAGGTGCTGTTAGAAGCAAGAGAAGCAAAGTTACCCTGAAGGAAGTGAGTATTATACCAATTCCCACTTCCCCTCTCCTCCCCCACTACAAATCAACAGCGCAGCCAACTCTCGAGTCCGTGTGGTTACAAATATGTTTCAGTCAAAAAACCAAAACAAAGCACACAAAAAAACCCCAAACTTGGTAAAATAAAATCCCTCTACACTTCATTTTGCAAGTAAAACACATCATCTGTGCTAACCTCAGCAGATAACAACACACAGCAACTCCCTGAGCCCTACAAATATTTTCCACATCCACAATGTCCATCTACCAAAGTTACAACTGTACATAACAAATTCTCTACATGCGTTTTGTTATCACCTCTCAACATTTTGTAGTTGTAAGACAGGTGTTTACCAATTTAGAAAGGGATTTACATGAGAAGCAACTCTCAAAGCTTTAATTAAGGAAACGTGACAGGCAAGTACAGGACGATCACCTTATTGATAAGCCAGTTATCACGTGCAGACTGTGTGCTTGCCATGACCCACATTTGGGAAACAGGCTCTTTTTTTAAAATATTAATTAAAAATGGTTAAGAACATACCAAGAACCACAGATTTTTACAACACACACACGAGGACATTCCACAGCTATTAACACTACAGACTTGCACCTAATCTCCCAGGGAAAAATAAGAATTTTAATAGTAAGAACATACCAGAAATACTACTCTGCTCCACTTTTGTTTGTTTCCAAAGAGAAGCCCTCAAGATTAAACTAAAAGCTGCTGTTTCCACTTCCTTGTCCACATGAGTGGCAGGGTCTGGTCAACTCTGAGATCTCCTTCTGCAAGAATAATTCTCTCATGCCTATGAACTCTCACTAGATATAAATAAACCAAACCAATTGCATCATCTGAGGTAAAGGAGGTTTCATCAATATGATGTCAGAAAGAAAAACAGAAGCCAAAAGCAAGATTAACTATCATCACTGCCAAAAAAATCTGGAAAAGTGAATAATTAAAAGCAACAATGCCTTCACCTGCAAAATTAAGTGGCTGGAGATAGTACTTATTGCTGTTAAGCTACTCTTCAGAACAAAGTTGCAGTCTAGAGTCAAATCACAAGAAATATGGTTCAAAAATAATAATGGGACATCTGCAGAAAGCAACAGCCTGTCAGAGACAAAAAATAAAAAATAAAATAAAATTTTAGAAAGCTTTAATTGTGAAATCTGGGTCTCCCCCATCCAGTATCAGAAAAAATTTTGTTTTTCTTTCGCATAATCTGGGCAAGTTGCCCAGGAAATATGAAAAACTGAACTCAGGACTCAGGGAGCAAGTTAAACAAAAAACAGAATTGCCTTTTAATTTTAAAGATACATTTTCATTCACTAGGTACAGTCATACCCACTTTTGCTCAAAAGCATATAACTGTTTCCAAAACTCTTAACACTCCCCTGCCCCATAAAGTGGAACCACCTTAATACTCCATATTTTATACTTAGTATTTTAGAACAAGGCATTGGCTGTCACTACAAGAAGTCCTCTGGAGTGCCTTGGGATAGCTGGCCATGTCCTCAAGAGGAAATAACAGCCCAGAGAGGAGCAGAGCCAAGTGTCCCAAACCACCAGCCCCCTGCCCAAGCTGGCAGCCAAGTTTAGAGACTTTATTGTGACTGGAGTTCAGAATCCTCAGGACAGAGAGCTCAGCTGACTGATGTCAGAGGAGAGCACAGCCCACCACGGGTGACAACAGCTCCAGAGCAGAGGCACTCGTTTAATCAAAGGTGATGCTCACTCACACATCACAGGTTCTTTTCCACGGCCGTAATTACAGCCTGAGCTGGGCTTGCTCTTCCTCATTTAGCGCAAAGCAACCTCGCAGTAACCTTCCCATCACATCCTCTGTCGCTGCAGACCCTGACAGGAAGTTATAAAGATTTCAGAGAGATGTTTCCTAACGTTTGAGAGCTGAAAATTAGAAATCTTTAAGGTCCACCTTCTGCTATGGCCTCTGAGGCCTGAAGCAGCTCCCAGTACAGAAATATATATTTCAATTAAACTTTTCTTTCCATCAAATCTGAAAGAAATAAGTTCGCAGCAAGAGATTAACTCAGGCACAGATGAGGAGGAGGCCTGTTCAGGCTGACAGCTACCCTCATTTTCCCTCTTGAGATTCAATTTTGTTACCTTTCTCGCTCATTTTATCAGATAAACAGCACGGTTTCATCACTAGATTCAGATACTGCACTTCCCAACTATTAATATCTCCCATTTCTCCATTTGTCTCACTCTCCAAACTCTGGCAGTCACCTGCTGGCTGCATCTTGTGGCAGGAGAAATCCAGACTGGTTTTCTGACTTTCTTTAAAAAACCTGAACAGGTCTTTTTTTAAACTCTCCTCCTCCAAAAACACAGCTCTGAACTTGGGCCGACGAGGACATGTGCAGGGTTTAATGGAATTATGTTTACTCAAGTTCTGCATCACCCAGACTCTTGCTGATTTGGGTATGACAACTCCTGGCCCAGCTGAGAAAGAACAGAAAGCTTTTATTCCAATTTAAACGATTTGTCACAGAAAACTGCATCCTCAAACATGCAGCCAAACTCCTGTTTACAGGGAAGGATTTTCAAACCAAGTCTTTGCTGCTTTTCATTCCAGATAGACATTGTATTCCTGGAAGTCATGAGCAGGGACATGGTATTTATAAAATGCAGCAACGGAAACGCTGCTTCTCAGATCACCTGCCACTGCAACTGCCCAGTGCTCAGAGCTCTTTTTAATGGAAGGATAAACATTGGGAAGAGAGGCAGGCGTGCAGAACTTACTCATTATTTGGTCTCATCACTATGTGATCCACCTGAGACTCTTCCAGGAATTAAATTCCCATTCAGGCCTAAGCTGACCCACCTGTTTCTCTCACAGTCCAGTAAAAAAATGAACAGAAAAATACAAAATCAGGTGCTGTTTGGGTTCAGACTGAGATACCACTGACCTACTCTCAAAAATGGTGCCAGAAAAAGGCAGTTTTCCATAAGAGGAAAATTGTATGGAAGGGGGTGAGGGGAAGGCCCAGAAATAAAAATATGTGCTGCTTGCCCTTTCTCCCACTCCCCAAGCTTTACCCTTCCCTTGGGCTGGGCCTAAGAATCCTCAAGCCTTATCTTTACCTCGCTGTCCATTGAGTCTCATCCTCCCTGGAAAAGCCTTTTGAGGTTCCTGAGGACAGGCAGCAAGTGGAGCCCCAGCAGGGAAGGGTGGAGTGCTGGAACTCCAGAGACAGTCTTTGTTCTGGGCGTTTATTAGATAATGGCAGTGGCCTTCACCAAAACACGAGTTATAAACAGGGCAAAAGGAAGTGACTTTGGTCACAGAACCGCTCAGTTTTCACCCCTGCCTCGCATGATGTCACACTCTCACCAGCTCTCCGGTTACCGGATGATCTCCAAGAGCAAATGGGACTGAAATACAGCTTTTAAAAAAAATAAATAAAAGGCAAAAGAGGGGAAAAAAGGCGTAAGAGAAACCCACAGCCACATCTGCCTGGTCATCTGCTGCTTTATCACCTCTGACGAGGGAACACAAGTCATTCCTCATTGCTAAATCATTACAAATCAGCTATAACAGTACCACAACCAAGTTCCACAATTAACTGCTCCTGCAGCATATCAATCCATTAAGCCCCACACAGCTGTGCTACCTTGGCAGTGCGGCTAGAGGGAAAAAAACCAAAACACCGTCCCCATCCCTGCCGCGCCAAAGCCGGGCCACCCGTCCCCGGTGCGCGGGGGCGGGCGGGAACCGAGCGGGGAACCGGGAGGGGAACCGGGCCGGGGCTCCGCCGGCTCCCCCCGGCCCCGCTCTGCTCCACCGCCCCCTCCGCCGATTTAAAACGCTGCTGACTTCTCAATTAAAGAAAAAAAAAAATATATATATAATCAGCTTGACGAGCGTCGCTGTTCCCGTGCCAGAATGGAAATCCAAGAGGATACGCTAAAGCAGGGAAGAGCATCAGAGGTTCCTCCATGAAAACAAAGGCTATAAAAAGGACAAATATGGTTTTAAAGAGAAAACGCCTGCACGCAGGCAGATGCCCGGACTGGCAGCCCCGGCAGAGGTTCGGAGCACACACAGCCACGCTCACACCTCGGGCAGCCCCGGAGTGTTCTATCCCCCGCAGCAGCGGCACCGACCCACAGCGAGTCCTGCCCGGCCTCCCGGGCCAGAACCGGGCTGCTGCCTCCTCACCTTATTTTCACAGGCACAAAGCACCCTGTACACAACACATGACATGATGTAACCACCGACACGGCCGTGGCCCAAACCAGTTTAAAATATAATGGTCAGTCAAAACAAATAATAACCTGCAGTTCCTCCCATATCCTGACCGGTTTCATGGAAAACTACAGTTTGTCATTCAAGAGCATTTTACATAACAGGGAATATAATCTATGGAGTGCCTGCCTTCTGCTCCACCTGGACACAAATTCAAGGAGAGGAGAGATGACACCTCGGCACCTCGGTTTGGAAGGTGGGTCTGATTTTTGGGGGGAAAATAACTTTAGTTCCCAATATATTTAGCTGCTTTATTTTTTCCTCCTACATAACCCCCATTTATACCCCAAATGATGGAAATTTCTCCGTAACCAAGCACTGGAAGATGCTAATCCCGTGATGGAAGTAAACACACGTAGGGATCACGGAAAGCATTTCAGGATAGCCGGACTCTTCCCAGCTTGTTTTGGGGAAAATAATCCTGGATCGGCAGGGCCGGTTCGAAATAAATGAAATACAAAATATGCGGCTGGAAAGTAAATACAGGGAAACGGTTTTGGAGCTCGAAGCCACCTGGAAAATGACGCTATTGTGCACCCCGGGAGCAGGGAGAGCGCCCGGTGACACGGCTCCCGCCGGTGACAGCCCACCGGGATTACCGGCACCGCTCCGCTCCTATTTTCCAGGCGGATTTGGGGCCGCGGGACCTGCTCCCTCCACGCGTTTTGCAAGCTTTGAGGTTATGCAATTTAATTTTTTTTTTCTGTGTACTTTTAAAACTTCGCGTGTGCCCCCCCACCCCAGCCCCCCTTTCTCACCAGGTTAGGGAACGGTGCCCCCCCTTCCTCCCTCCCGTCCGTCCCTTCCCCTCCCCGGGGGCAGCGGCCACGTGAGAGGCCCCGGCCCGACCCTGCGGGACCCCCGGGGCCGGGATTTCAATGTGGAGCGGCGCCGCCGCCCCCCGCCCGCGGCGCCCCCCCGCCCCGGGGAGACGCAGCACCGGGGGCGGCGGGCGGGGGGGTGCGGGGCGGCTCTCCTGCCGCGACCCCCGCACTTTCCGCCGCACCGGGGAGGGGAAGGGCAGGGGAGGGGGGGGCTCGCAGAAGTTGGGGCGCGGCGGCGGCGGGGCCCGGCGGGGCGCGGCGGCTCTAACAAAGGGGCGGCGGGGGAGGCGCGGCGGGCGCGGGGCGGCGGGCGCGGGGCGAGCGGCACCTACCACGTGACGAGCGGCGAGCGCGGTCCGGGCGGGCTCGGCCGCGGCGAAACGGGCGCAGTTCGCAAACAAACCAAGCGGGCCCCCCCGGGACGAGGGGCGGCAGCCGCGGCGCCGCCACCCCCGGCGCCCCCCCCGCCCGCCCCGGCGGAACGGGGGATGGGCTCGCCCGTCTCCCTCGGCGGCCGCAGTGCTGGGGGTGGGGGGGGAGGGGGGGAGCGGGGCCCCCCCGCCCCCGGGTCGGAGCGCTGGGGCGGAGCGGGCGCTGCGGCGCTTCTCGTCGGCGCGCCCGGTCCCCCCCTGCTCCGGGCGAGCGCGGCGGCGGCGCGGCTCGAAAATGGCGGCCGGGCTCCTTCCCTGCCCTCCCCCTCCCGTCAGCCGGAGAATGCACCGGGGGGAAGGAGGAGGAGGACGGCGAGGAGGCGGGGGGGCGGGGGGCGCCGCCGCAGCGCCCCCGGCGGCCGCACCGCGCAGCGCAACCCGCGCCCGCCCGCAGCCGGGGGGCCCCGCCGAGCGCCCGCCGCGGCCGCGCGGAGGAGCTGCAGTGCGGGAGGGGAGGGGAAGGGGAGGGAGGGGCGGGCACCGGCACCGCCGCCGCCGCCGGAGAGGGAGGGCGGGGAAGGGGAGGGAGGGGCGGACCCGCCGCCTTTTGTCCGCCCGCCGCGGCCCCGCCGCTGCCCGACACCGCCAGGGGGAGCCCGCGGCGGCGCGCGGGGCACGCCGGGAGTTGGAGTCCGCCCGCCCCCGCGGCCGGGGACACACAGGACACGCCGCCGCCGGAACGCCGCTGGTTTAACGCTGCTTTAACTGTTTCCTGCCCAAAATGCACGGCTGTGCCACCGCAAGCTCTCTCCCGGGAAAAATCAAACAACCTTCGCCGTTTAAGCGTTTCTCCGCAAAACTGCACGTCACGCTCTCCCGTGCCCAGCGGCAGCCCCGGGAGCTCGCTGCCGGGCCCGTCCCGCACTGCTCCTGCCACGGTCCCCAGCGCTAATGCCAGGAAATCTGCCCAAAGAAAATCTGCCCAGGAAATCTGCCGAGGCAGCCCCCTGTGCCCCAGCCGGGCTCCGGGGTTAGGGTTAGGGTCCCCCCGGCTGCAGGCAGGGTTTGGCCGCGCCGGGGGCACGCAGGGCTGGCAGCTCCTGCTGCTGCCCCGATCCTGCCCCTCCTCACCAGCTCCGTCACACAGGACACACCAAGAGCAAGAAGGCATTCCCTTGAGACCGCAGGAACCATTTCCCCTCTCTGACCTTCAGCCTGGCCCCTTGCAGGCAGTGACACTGACTGTGCCCAGCACAGACCCCGGCACGCTCGGGGTGCCACAAACCCGCTGGCAATTCCTGCCAGGCAAAGGCTCTTCCTTCCCTGCTCTGGATGTCTCAGGCAGAACACTGCTCTGCTGCCTCTACAGCAGGAACGCAGCTCTGCCAAGAAAAAAGTGCTTTATGCAAAGGGAAAGAGCCATAGCAGTGCCAGCTGTGCTCAGTGCCACCAGAACTGCCCCGAGTAAAAACAAAACCCATCCTGCACAGGATTGCAGAGCTAGGAAAGGAGGAACCCTCTTTCCAGTACGTTCAGTCCTGGCCTGCACACACAGCACACACAGACAAGTTTATTTCCTCCTCGTGATTCAAGTCCCAGCACCACAAAAGCAATGTCAGAATACCCTGAGCTGGGAAGGATCACAGTCCACTCCTGGCCCTGCACAGGAATCCCACCACGTGCCTGAGCAATGCTCCCCTCCTCTAAAAACCATTTGGAGATCCAGAGTCAAGGCACAACTGTTACTCTTTAAAATCCAATATATTGCTCAACAAACCACACCACGGCACCGTCATTACAGTTGGGTTTTCTGGGCCAGGAAATTCACATTTCATCATTTTTCTAAGGGTGTGTGTGACCACCTGGGCTTGTAGCCAGAGCCACCCAGAGGTCTCTGCTGGCCACACAAATGTTCAAAACACAGCTTATGCCTAAGTGTTTTTCCAAGAAAAATATTCAGCTAAGGAGAGCAGTGAGACTAATGCTGGTTTTTATGCCCTAGCAGGGTGCTGCAGACAACCAGCTCCACTCCTGGGCTGTCCCTTGCAGTCCCAGCTGTCCCCTCAGTGATGGCCATTCCCCATCTCCAAACACCCCAGGCTCAGCACTCCCATGCAGTACCTTAAGAAAATGAGTGTAGAGATCTTGAACAGGGCTTTAAGTCAGTGATGAAACGGTGCCAAGGAGGACAGACAGCAGGGCAGTGTGTTATCAGCAGCCCCACATCCAGCACCCAAGGGGGTAACAAAGTGAACACTATCTATTCTTAAGGGTAACAAAAATACCTTTTCTGAAAGACAATTGCATTGAGGAACTCAGAAGCTGCACACTCTCTCCTGATCTCCTCATCTCACTTAGAGAGATCTTTAGGAACCCAGGACACAGGACCCTACAATGGCATGCAAACCTCTGCTATTATTGTTTTTTTAATCTACCTTGAATTAGAGCTCAGCTAAAAAGCAGAAGTAGCAACAAATGTGGTTTTTATACTGGAACAGAAGAGTGAGGACAATCTGTTGTGAAGAAAATTAAAATAAATTCCTGTGTAATAAAGCTTCTGATCTTTTGTTCACTGTGCAGACCAAGAGCCCAGATTCCAGCTTGACACTCCAGCACAGGTCTGGATCTTCCTGCAGCACAGACAGCTGCAGCTTCCATCATCCAGCCTGATCTGGAGATGAGTAACAGAAATTGCTGTGCAGTGTAAAATTACACAGCTTTGGCCTCTGACACGTACCTCCTATGGCCCTGCCAGTCTCAGTTTCCCACTCAAAACTGGCCACTCCTGGACCAGCCACCTACCTGTTCCTCACACAGGATGTTCCTGACCTGGAGATGCCCCCCATGAACAAGAGCAGCTGTCCCCAGTGAAGCCTCACTTTTACAGCATCATCCTTTGAACTGTCCTCTTCTGCCAAGCACCCAGAACACTCAAACCACAATAGCTGGTGAGGGCTGTGTACCCAGCTACTCACACCTAATTGTTACCTCGACTTTCCACCTATTAATCCTCATTACTTGCTCTGATTGGATCTGCCTCAAAAATGTAACAGTCTCTATACAATAAGTATATGCATATGTACAGAAAATAACTCTTAAGTGTTATTATTAATGACTTTAGAGCCTAAAACCATGCTACTTCAGTTTGGGAAACATTCAGTGTATGTGGGAAAGGTGGATGGCCACTAAAAAACAATTATGAGACTCTACCTGCTCTTACTAACAGTATTTCCTGTGACAAGTCCAGTATGGGAGAATCAGAGCCCAGGCAACCACAGGGAAATGGCAACGGGAAGGAGAAGGCAGCGAGTCCCTGTTCTGTGAGCACAGCACAGCCAGAGCTGGAGCAGCACGTTCCCCTGGGAGGAGCAGGGAGGGGAAACCTCCACAAACCTCCTGCCCCTCTGAGGAGCTCTGGGTCATGAGCTTCACAGAACCCAAGGGCTGTAACTGAGCCAGTCTCTTCTGTGCCAATAAAACATTGCAAACTGTGACAACACCAGGTGCCAGGAGCTTGAGCACAAAGTGGGGGGACCGGTGAGAAAAGCCCTCAGACAGGTCCTGGCAGAGCTGTAGAGCAATTCAACCTGTGACATGCTCAACACACTCCAAAAATCAAGGTCCAGTAAGATCCTCCCCTCCAGAAGGAAACGCCGCTCAGCAGAGCTGCCGGGGGATGCAGTGGCCAGACAGCCCGACGGCCGGACAGAGCCAGACAGCCGGACAGAGCCAGACAGCCTGATGGCTGGACACACCAATGGCTGGACACTCCAACAGCCGGACAGCCTGATGGCCAGACAGCCTGACAGGGCCGGACAGCCTGACAGCCCGATGGCCGGACACACCGACAGCCAGACAGCCCGACAGGGCCAGACAGCCCGAGTGCCCCAGCAGCACACCAGGCACTGCTCCTTCCCTCAGCTCCTTCCAGCTCTCAGGAGGCACAAAGGACCCAGGGCACCCTCCCCGGGGCCCTTCCCTGCCCTCCCAAACCAGCCCCATCTCCCCATCCCACAGGGCCTGCAGCTCTCTGAAGTCTTACTGGGTTTTCTCCTCCACAGTTTTCCAGATTGTAGCATGAGACTGAGGAGCTGGCATTTAGGATGGGGACAAATGACACTCACAGGGCTGACAACACCCCAGTGCCCATGTGGGTGAGGCTCCACACAGCCACACTCAAACCCCAACACATCAGCATGTGGCACTTTGGAAATGAAGACCAGTCTGCAGAGAAGTTATCTCCTAATTCCCACCAGTGTCAGCAGGAGCTGTAGCAACACAGATTTCCAAGGTATTTCACAATAACCTCCTGAACCACAACAGGGAGATTTAATTCCATTTTTAAAGCCCACAAAACAACTCACTGTTATTCTGTGTACAAAGAGCAAGAGCTTTGCTGCTGTGTTGGCCAACTGGAGATCAGATACCACAGCAGATTTGTGTAAGGTCAGTGTGAACAGATTGAGATAAGATTTTTGGTTTTCCCATTACAAGAGAATTTGTCTAAATTCAGCCTCAATAATTGGCCTAAAGTCAGGCTGCTTTGGCTTGTAGATTTATGAAAAGAGGGAAATATCCTTCCCTTTAGCACTTCTTTTCAGGTTTTATTCAGCTGCACAGAACTCGATTCCTGTACCTGAGTGTTTAGGACACAATTTTAATTTAACATCAGCAAGGCAAGAGGTCACTTATCTAAAGAAGCACCAGCAAAGCCCTGCCAGGCTCCACTCCAGAGCCAGGAGCACCACAGCTGCCTCACACACTAGGGAAACCAGAGGGACAGAAATGTGAGCAGAAAACTTCAGCTTTAGACCTTTGGTTTTCACAGGACAAAGCCAAGACCCCTCTGACAGGTGTACACAAAACTATTTTGATACGATAAATACACATACAAACCAGATCAAATCAGCAAGTTAAAAGGACCTTATAGCGTAAACCTGGGGTTTAAGAATGAACACAATAAAGAGAGGGAAAAAAAATCAGGAAATCTTTCTTTTTCTGGGCAAGTCATGCCTTGATGTCTCGATGCTGTTGCACACAAGGACAGGTAACACCTGTAAATACACACACATGCTCCAAAGAGGAGCCTCCACATCTCTTCACTACAGGCATTGGAATGGTTTTGGAGAGAGAAACACCCTGTACACACACAGGATGAATCCACACTTCCAGCCATAACACCAAACCTCCATTTTAAAGTTCTGCATCAGCCAAGAAACTACGTGCAGGGCTCCAGCGTCATCCTGCACGGTCAGGAACCAGCCCAGCACCTGCCAAGGCACCTGAGCACACCCGAGCGGGCCGGTGCCGGGGCGGGAGAGCCCCGAGCAGCCCGGGCAGCGGGGCACACGGCACGTACCTTGCTGGGCATCTTGGCCAGGCCCATCCTCACACCTGCGCTCCAGGTGGGCAGCACGGGGACGGCCTCCGGATCCTTCCAGCCTCCGCCGACGCCGGCGGGATGTAAGTTTCTTATTTATTTACTCGAGGAGGTGGGAAAGTCCAGGAGCTGGGGACAGAAAGGGCTGTCACAAGGGAGCCCCGGCGCCCCCTCCCACCGTTACCTCCATCCCGCCCCGGGCCGGCCGGCGGGGCCGGGCCCGGCAGCGCTCGCAGCACGGCCCGGGGCGCGGGGGGCCGGGGGCTGCCGCTACCCCCGATCCTTCTCGAAGCCCCCCGGGCCCGGCCTCGCTTCCCCGGGCTAAAATGGAGGCGCGGGGCGGGCGGGGGGGGTCCCCGCTCCGCACGGAGCCGGCCGGGCCCGGCCCCCCGGGGCAGCGCGGCGGGGCGGAGCTCTCCCGGCGCCCCGGGCCCGGCGCCCGCCGCGACCCTGCCCGCGACCCCAACTCCGGGCGGGAGCGGCCGGCCGCCCCCCCGCAGCCCCGCCGCGGCCCGGCCCCCGTAGCCAAGTTGCGGGACGGCGGGGCCGGGGGCCGGGTCCGGCGCTGCCCGCGGGGGCGGGGGCCGCGACCCCCCGGGCCGTGCGCGACCCCCGGCGCGACCCCCGCCCGCTCCGCGCCCCCCGCCCGCTCCTACCTGCGCCGCTCCGCCGCCTTCAAGCGGGGACCTTCCGCCCTCCCCCGCGCCCATTGGCTGCGCGCGGGGCATGGGCGCGCCCCATTGGCTGCGGCCGCGTCAATCAGCGCGGGGGGGCGGGGCGGGCGGTGATTGATGCGGTGCCGCCGCTCGGCCCCTGCCCCGCGGCCCCCCCCCCCCCCCCCGCCGCCCCCCGCCCCGGGACTCCCCAACCCCGGCACCGGCCCCGACCGCGGGGTCCCGAGCGCGCCCCCGTCGGGGCAGCCGCGGGTCCGGCCGGGCCGCGGGAGCGGCGGGCGGGGGGCGAGGGGGCGGCCCCGGGTGCGAGGCGGGGGGGACGCGGGGCGCCGGTGTCCCGCAGGTGGCACCGGGCCGGGAGCCGGGGACACGCGTGGGGCGTCCCGCGGGCCGCAGGCCACTCGTGCCCCGTGCGGGGCGCGGGTCCCGCCGCAGGGAGGGACCCGCTGGGGGAGCGGGAGGTGCCGCCGGGACGCCGAGCTCCGGCGCGGTTGCCGGGGGCTGCGGTCCCGCCGGGGACACCGGGCCTGGCACACGGGTGGCACCGGGCTCACGTCCCACAGGTGACACAGGGCCCGTGTCCCCTGCGTGGCCCTGGGCCTGTATCCAGTGCCACCCCTGCCATGGCAGGGACACCTTCCACTGTCCCAGGTGCTCCCAGCCCCGTCCAGCCTGGCCTTGGGCACTGCCAGGGATCCAGGGGCAGCCCCAGCTGCTCTGGGCACCTGGGCCAGGGCCTTGCCAAAATCTCAGTAAAGAATTTCCTGCTCACATCTATAATCTAATTCTCTCCCAGGTTAAAGTGGTTCCCCGTCTTGGTCTATCTGCCTGTGTAAAAAGTTACTCTCCCTCTTTTTTTCTAAACCCCTTTCAGGACTGGGAGGGAGTTTGAGATGCTCCAAACGCACTTTGAGAGGTGGCCGTGCAGTCACTGTCCCCACACAGACACTGGCTTTGCTCTCCTCCCCCAGGGAACATGAAACAGCCAGGTTGTTTTTCCTGGTTATCCAGGAAAATTCAGACTATGACCTTATTCTGAGGTGACAAAGTTTAAAAGCACTGGGATCCCTGCCTTAGCAAAACCCAGTTCTGCTCCATTAAAAATAAAAAGCAGTTCATGCTCGTGGATCGGCTCTCAAACAAAGTCACAGACTTGGGCAGAGGGACAGAAAATGAGATGTTGCAGCATCACAGTCAGTGCACCAACAGGAGTGTAAACCTTGGTAAGATCTAGGTGTTCCCAAACAGCTCCTGGTGCTCCGCTGGGATTCAGCCCTGGAACAATGGGCAAATCCAGCTCTGGAGGCACCTAAAGCTCAGCCTGCCTGAGCAAAGCCCAGGTGCAGCACTAGGCAGAGCCCAGGTGCATCCCCCAGCCCTTGGGGGAGGCTGCAGAGGGGCACAGGAGAACAGCTCAGCTCTCTCTGCACTCAGCCACCCCCAGACACAGGAACAAATGTCCAGGAGCAACAGGACCGTGGGGGAAATCTCACTGGTTCATCTCAGTGGTGCTTGTACAGCCAAACTCAGCTCTCAAAAATTACCAATGAGGTTGGACAAAAAAATGAGTGGTAAAAGGTTCAATCCAAGATGCCTACATGCAGCAGGAGGACTTTCTGCACAGCCATGAGCCTTCCTGGGAAGCTTTTCCTCCAGGTCTGGAAGTGCAAGAGACTGTGATAATTAATTTTTCTCCTGAGCAACAACAGCTGCAGCCACAGGGTGGGACCTGCTATGGAAGGCAGAAAAAAAAAGAAAATAAAACCAACCTGCTCCATACCTGAGAGCTTCTTCAATCTCCTGTTGCTGCAGGATGGAAAGTGAGGATGAGCAGCAACAACTTCTCTGGACACCAGGAAGGATCCATCCCCAGTACCCCACCCATCCCTGCCTTTGGGCAGTGGATGGACACATGGCAGGACACATTCCCCGTGTCCTGTCCCTCCATCCTTGTCCCCAGTCCCTCTGCAGCTCTCCTGGAGCCCCTTCAGGCCCTGGCAGGGCTCTGAGCTCTCCCTGGAGCTTCTCCTCTCCAGGGGAGCACCCCCAGCTCTGCCAGGCTGGCTCCAGGTGCTCACACCCGGTTGTCACACCCATGTCACACCTCCCACCTCACCCACAACTCCAGCCAGGACCCTGCAGCCCACTTGGAAGGCTGTGGTGGATTTACAGGTGACACGTGGAGGCTCAGGCAGCACAGGACAGAAAAGAGCCCTGAGCAGCCCAAGGTGCCCTTAAACCTTTCCCAACCTCTGGCACTTGCCCAACTTCTGAAGGGCAAATCCCACCCCTGACCCAAAGCACCTGGGGCTAAGCCTGCTTTTAAAAGTAATTTATTTGGATTTTCCACATCCTTTCATGAATTGCAAATATATTAACAGAAAAGAATTTTTTCCCCCTAGGACTGTACAATTTTTGAAATAAAAAAAAAAAATCAAGAAAAGCAAAAAAAAAAAAAAAATCAAGAAAAAAAGGACAAATTACATTGTTTCAATGCAAATAGTAACACCACACCCACACTTTGCATTCTTCCATAGTTTTGTTGTAAGAAAATGATAGCTCCCTAATTCTCTTCTGTGAACACTTGCTCACCTCCCTGCCAGTGCCTCTATGCTCAGCCTCTTCCTCTCTGTCCCTCCTCAAGAGCCAAATTTTAGTCCTTCAATACTAATTTTGTATTTTTCCTTAGAATGTAAAATAGCAGCAAGGGCTAAATGTGACCCTGGATTCTTGGGAAGAAAGAAAATACCTTTAAGGTAGGATGAACATACAAAGCCAGGAATGTTTTTATGTGTTAAATCTTCCAAACAGCACAAACATCCTTTGAACATCCCAGCTCAATGAAGAGCTTTTTCCAAGGGCTCGAAAGTTTTACTGTAGTTTTTAGGGAACAAATAAAAAGAAAAAAAAGGCCCCACAATTCCTGGATCTCTGGTCCCCACAAGAACAACATTTGTTATGGAAAAGTAAATAGCACCTGCTTCCTCCTGCTTTTTGTTTAGAAAAATATGCTGGGAACCAAAAGGAAGCCAATTAACATGGTAATTAGTGGCATTCCACAAGTGCTGCCTGCAGACCTTACCAGGAGGTGCTGCTCAAACTCTGGTGAGGGATGAGCTGGAGCTGGAAAACCACAGCAGGAGACCCAGGAGCCTCAGGAGCAGGGCCTGGGAGCTCTGCCCTGGGTGAGAGCAGCTCCAGGGAAACCTGAGCCCTGTGCCTTCCCCAGGGAAGGCTCTCCAGGAAGGGGAATCACCCGGAGCACCCCAGGAATCCCTGTGAGAGCCTCACTCCAGCCCAGATCAATCCCCAGACCCAGCTGATCAAAGTGCAGGGCACAGGCACAGAGCTCGTTTAACCTCTTTTCATTCCTCAGATTTTAGAGGGTTTTTTTCACCCTATGAGGGGAATTGAAGCCTATTTTTCACTGCCCATCCTCTTACTTCAAAATAAAACCCACCACACCACAGAATTCTATTTTTGCTCAGAACTTGGGGATGATTTTTCAAAGGATAAAAGTGTCCACGTGGCTCTTGACCAGAGAGAAGCTGGGACAGAAGAGGTGCCAAGTGGACAAGGACAGAATTCAAAAGAAATTGAAGTGTAAAGGAAACTAAGAGACACCTAAAAACCAATAGATTAAGAAAAAAAAAAATTAAGACTGATCACAACAAATACGGTGCTATGAAATTTGTATCATTCCCAATTTATTAGGCATAAATTGCTCTTTAAAACTGCTTGTATCATACACTTTCTTTATCATCACTGCACAAAGGGCACCAATTGCTGCTGCAGAATGCTACAGAGAGCAGTTTGGACTCACTAACGTGGCACAGCTTTCTCCTCTCAGAAACAGACCCTCGAGGAAAGGAAAGTGTTCCTAGAATGGGAAACTGAAAGAACAGCTTAAAAAAATAAGGAAAAAGACAAATAATTGCACATTTTTTGCATCCTGCTTGGACCACACTTTACAAAATAGTTTTCAAAGTGATAGCAGACCTAAGGAGATACTGATCTGAGACAATTATTTGATGCATTTGACCAAGGTTCTGATTGTATTAAGGCTTCCAGTCTTCCCACTCTCACAGGATTAAGGGTTTGATGTTTCACATTACACTTGTATCTACATTTCTCTCTTGATTTTTCCCTTTATTAATTTTTATTCTTCAAAGGGGAAGAACAAGTCAAGGGGTGCATGAAAAATGAAGCAAGGTGGTGCTGACAGAAATACGAAGTAAACACTGACCTTTCCAAAACCGGGTGAATAAATTAACTCATGGTTAGAACATGAAAGCATTTGATGAAAGCTCTGATCCTGCAATGTGATTCTCCTGCAATTGCACCCTGGGCAGGGACAGGGCTGTTTCACCTGGCCTGACACACGCCCAGTCCTGGTTGCTCACTGGAGACACTGCAGCTTTAAGGTCACTGACACTCCCTGGCATTTAAGTTACACTACAATATGCAAAAGTCTTGAACAGCCTGTTTGTCAACACTGTCCTTGGAGAACTTGGAAATGAGGTTCAGCACTCTGCTTACCAAGAAAGACCCAAACTAAGACACATTTCTGGAAAAAGAACAAGACACCTCGTCATTAGTACTATCCCCACATCTACTGGCTTCCATACAGCAAAGCACAAGTCTGTCTTCCATGATATTTTTTTCCAGCAAGGGGGAGTTCAAAACCAGCATTTTCTCCTCAGTCACTGCCATAAATGTGTAAGAGCCAACTAGTCAGACTCAGCAGCAGCTGGATATTGCACTGCCATGAACTCTGCTAAGTTCAGGTCTGAGGTGCACTCGTGGTGTCAGTGGAGAACAACGACAGTGCTGGCTCAGAGATGTAGAACCCAGGATGCCAAGGAAGGGGAGAACACGACAGTACCAGTCACACACACTCAAGCTCAGACACTGGCTCTTGGAGGTTAAAATTCATCACTTTCCACGGCGTGGAGCTGCGTGTCGTCCGCGTCCGTCATGCTGCTCTCCTGGGACTCGTCTGTGCCCACTGTGGGGACAAAGAGACCTCGGGGTCAGGGGCTGTCCCACTGCACAGCTCCCCCTGCCACCCAGCCCAGCCCAGCCCAGCCCAGGCAGGGCAGCCAAAGCACTCACAGAAAAATTCTGCTTCCCCCTCAAATTACCTTAAATTACTTTTATTTGTCCCATGTACCCCGAGAGGGTCATTCAGCTGAGGCTGTGGAACTCTTCCACACTTTCTCTGCACAGCCAGGGAAGCTGAACATGACACAGCCCAGCACTTATTTTCTTTATGCTTATTGGACAGATTAGGCCGTTAGGTTTTTTCCTTTTTTAAATTTTTTTCTTGTTTCGTTGGTCTTTGGGTTTTTTCTGCACTGCTCAGGTGTGGTTGAGCAGTTCCAGTCTCTGTCTCCATCTCCTGGTCAGAACGGGCTCAGCCCACGGAGCTGGGGCTCAAAATCACCCCAATTACAACAGCAGGGACAGAAAAACTGGTACTTCCAGAAGTGCAGTGCACTGTAAAGTTCCCATATTAAAAAGCACACAGGACCAATAAAAACCAACGTGATAAACAGTTGTCACCTTTCCCTATTTTTCAGTTGAAAATCTGGAATTGCAGGACACAGCCATTTGTCTATTAGTAAGAATCCAAATCCTGCTGTAGGTCCTTCTTTGTGGGAAGACAATTAAATTGCTTATTAGCATTTATTTTTTATCTCCATTTCAGCCTGCAGATAAGTCAATATTTATGACTGTCCATGCTTTATGGAATTTAAGTTCATAATCAAAAGCTGAGAGAAGAAAAACCTGGGCTGTTCCTTTCTGTGAATTACTCCCCATAGTGTTTTATTTTCTCTTGATCCAAATCAAACTGCTTCCATGACCTTCATCAAAATCCACCTTTTATATTCAGGACACCAAGTATTTTGATCCAACATCCAGTTTAACTTCTGAAAAAGCATCTACAGACAACTTTAGCTGCCATTCATTTACTCTGAAGTTATTTGATGCTTTATGATGGAATACTTGCAGCCCTGGGAATGTCCTGCTCTCCTGGCACACTCTTAAAGCCATCCATGATTTGTATAGAGTTACCATGATCTCTGTCCTACTACATCTAAAGGAATTTGACAACCCTTCATGCCACCTTTTCTGCAGGGACAATATAGGGATGGGCCCTCTGTTAAGGGAGTGAAAAAACTATCCTTTGTCCCCTCAAAAAAAAAAAAACAAAAAACAAAGAAGCCCAAAAGTTTCTCTCCTTGATTAGGTGAAAAAGCCACCTCATAGGCCTGGGGACTTCACCTCAAACTTATAGCTGATTAGATAAAAGCCAAAAAGTCTCACCTAGGCAATTTACTAGAAAAAAAAGAGAACAAAGAAACAAATCACTTTTGTGAGGTGCTTTGCCAAGAGCAAAAACCTCTTGCACCTCAGTTTTTTCTCTGTTTGTTATTTTGCCTTTTATTAAACCTTTTTGTTTCCAACACTGAAACAAAGCCATCCTGCTGATTTTATGTCCCCAAAAGTAGCTGAGCTACCTTGAGTGAGTAATAGACCTCCAAGAGCTTATGAGACCTGACTCAAAGAAGCCACTATCACTGGACAATGAATGAATTCTGAGTGAAGAGCCTCCAGAGTTCCTACTCACTGGGCAGAATGTTTCACCTATTAAAGCTGGTCCTGTCCCCAGGGCTCAGGGGCAGAGGCTGCTCCTGGGATAGAGCATAGAAATGTTTCACCTGTAAAAGCTGGCCCTGTCCAAAGTTCAGGGCAGAGGCTCCTGGAGCACAGAAATGTGCTGTAAACCTGGCCCTGTCCCCAGGGCTCAGGGCAGAGGTTCCTGGAGCACAAAATGTGCTGTAAAAGCTGGCCCTGTCCCCAGGGCTCAGGGCAGAGGCTCCTGGAGCACAGACCTGACTCGTAGGGGTAGCACTCGCTGATCTGCTCCTCGCGCGTGATGGGCTCCTCGTCGTCGGGCAGGTAACGTTTGTCTATGGCCTCCTTGATCTGGTTGTTGGCTCCTTTGGGATCCAGGTCCATTGCCCAGGAGAAATTCATTAGGGCCAGATGTGTCTGACCCAGCTTTTTATAAACCTGAACATAAAAAAAAGCAGAAAAGGCTACATTTACATGAAGCTGCTACTTGAAGGTTTGGGCTTTGGTTCCACAGTTCAGTGATGTTTTATGGAAAGCAACAGAGGGTGGACATGAAAAACTTATTTCCCTTAGGGCTCACAGATGTGTAGAAAGAGCAAGTGTTTCTATTTACAAATAGAAAGAAATAAACTAGCAGTTAAGAGATTCTTTATCATTAAGGGCAGATGGGGAAGTTATTTATCTGTGTTGAGCATTTAAATAGTGAAAATACTTCAGTTTTTCTAGACATGGCTACTCATGTCAGTTTAGAGGTCCAGCTACTCCTGGACAAATACCAGTGAACACATTTTAGCACAAATCCTTTCACCTCTCTCCAGTTCAAACAAAATAAAGAAATCTTGCTGACAGAGAGTTCTCCAGCTCTTTGTGTTAGAGGAAAGTTTGCCTTGGTGCTTCCAAGTGACCAGACACTACCCAGCAGAAATTATTTAAAGCTTATCAGCAGAGGTGGTGATGGGAAGGAGGATTTATGTCACTAGAGCACTGCTCTGGCATTTCACACAAGAAAGGTTGGAATGGAGCTGCTTCTCGTTCAGTATTTCTGACACAATGCATGAGAATGATTCAATATTTTAATAGTTACATGTGCAAATAACCAGCCCTGCTCACTGGGGGATGGACTACGATCTCCAGCTCTCTTTAACTGCCCTCTGCATTTAAAAGCTGGCACATAATACAGCTGTGAGCACTAAGCTTTATTTAAAGCTTTGGGAATTTTTAGAATACTGCTCCAAGTGGAAGCATCTTAGTGACAGGCATCAAATTTCCTCATTAAGCAGCAAAGGAAACCAAAGAACTTAGGATCACAGTGAAGTTTTACCTACCTTTCCTATTAAAAAGTAAACAAGAGACTCTTTGGGAACAATCTGTTTCAGTTCTTCAAGTTCTTGTAAAGCCGACTGAAAGGTTGGAAAGAGTGTTTCTATTAGGCATTTGTAACCAAACACTTTTAGTGAAACTTCTACTTTACTTTTCAATTAGTTCTTGATGCTGGAGCTGTTTACTCTGCTGTGAGAGTCACCTGGCATCATTAAGAAATTCAACTGAAAAATATTTAGTCTGCAGTTAGAAATAAAAAATAAGTTTTTAAGTAAAGTTTTCCCTTTCAGTGTGCACACACATTTCTGAGGCAAGTTTCAAAACCGACTTGGCTTGTCTTCTGGAGCCAAAAAACACTGGCCAGAGGAAAAGCTGCTGGATAAACACTGTGGGAAGATCTTCTCTTAGTCTAAGCAGGGTTCAGCCCAAAACTGCTTCACTTCTGACTTTTCCCTCCACAACACAACCTTGGAAACAGCTGGTTCTTATTGCTGTAATTGGATATGAGGCAGCTGGCTGAGTTTTTTTAATAATTTGGTATAAATTCATGATAGTGGGTCAGACTAAAATAATAATTTAAGAAGCAACACCTGATGGCCCCAGATTTTATTACAATCAAAATGCCACCCTGGTGAGAGTGGCACTTGCCAAAGCAAATGCTTCCCATGTCCCAGGCTCTTCCTGCAATCCCTGGTGCTCCCCAGGGTGAGCTGCAAACATTCCCAAGGCACCCCCATTCCCAGCTCCAGGAATTTCAAGGCTGCCACAAGCACCCAGACTGACCTTGTACTTCTCATTTGCAAACAACACCGAGGCTCTGTGGAATTTGCATAGTGGGTTCTTGGGGTCGATGTTGATTGCTTTGTTCAAAGTGTCCAAAGCCTTCTCAGATTTTTTCAGTGCATGTTGGACCTGGCACACAAAGAGAGAACAATTCCAAAAGGGGAAAAATAACAGCTCATCTGCTGGGCAAGGACAAACCCTTTACTTACAATCTGCTCCTTTAGAAAAGTATTTGCCCACTTCTAGACCAAGTCTGATTTTATTTCTACAGGAAGAAAAATCCTCCTCACCTCCTCTCCACCCCAACCTTCTCCTCACCCAAGTTAAGTGCCATGTACTTACTACTCCAATGTGACACAGCAGGACTGAGCTCTGAGGGTTGATATCAAGTGCTTTCTGGAAATGCATTTCTGCCAGACTGAATTTCTCCTGTTTGTAATAAATCATTCCCAACCCGTACCTGCAGCAGAGAAACAATTCTGGTAAGCAGCACTGCATTTTAACCAAATTAGTTTCTGTCAGTGGAAGTGACGTGGCAGGAATGGTTTGTAGCCTTGCCAGCCCCATCTAGGGTGGGAATGAATTTCCTGGGGGAAAAAGCTGTCTAAAATTTTATTTCTTTTTGTTATCCATTGGGTGGCTGAAGAACTGATGTGTGATACACAGCAAGACTGGCTAAGGAGCTGCTAAACAAAAGGACACAAAAGTTATTAACACTATCACACTCACAGATCTAACTTTTACTGCTTTATGTATTAAAAAGCTGTAAGAAATTAAATGTGTCCTAAGCTATGAAGAGGCTGAGATCTCATCTCTCCAACTGCAACTGAGGACACATAATGCACAAAGAATGCTGCCCAACAGGACAAAACAGCTGGGGTAATACAGACTAAATAATCAGTGAAAACAAAAAAAAAAAAAGTCAATTTTTGGCCTTCATTGTGAAAGTGGCCCCTTATCTTCTGCAGGAATGGCTTTGCTCTTCTCCAGGAGGGAAGAGTGGTGGCTGTCCCATTCCTGGGAGTGTCCCTGGCCAGGCTGGATGGGGCTTGGAGCAGCCTGGGGAGGTGGAAGGTGGTCCCAGGGGGTGGCACTGGATGGCTGTAAGGTCCTTCCAACCCAAACCAGACAGACTCCATGGAGCTCCAGCAGTGGCAGCACCCAGGAGATGTTCCTCCAGCAGGAATTCTGCAGCCCAGGGAGCAGCAGGGGGATGTCCCAGGGGATAAAACCAGACCTACCAGGCGTTGTAGTGCCGGGGGTTGACCCTGATGGCGTTTCTGAAACAGGCCAGTGCCTTGTCCAGCTCTTCTGTCAACACAAACTCGTGGCCCAGCAGGGTGTAGGCATAGGCATAGTTTGGATCCACCTGGATGGCCCTCTGGAAGAACTTGATGGCAATGTCATGCTCCCTTTGCAAGCTGAAGCAGTTTCCTGCTGCACACCAGGCCTGGAACAACAGGAGCAGAACCTTTTATACTACTCTGAGTGACTTAAGTTTGAGCTGAACACATTTATCTCTACTGCTTTAAATAATTATAAATAACTTCTAGATTAAAAAGTAAAAATAGGAATAAATCAACAGCTAGTTCAGGCTCATTCCTGTGAGGCAAGCAGGGCTAAACACACTTTCTAAAATAAATAAATGAATAAATAAACAAGCTGAATTACAGAAAGGGAGAATCCATGGACACCCAACAAGTCTGCACCAATTAGATCCTTTGATGACTAATGACTAAAGCTTTTGAAGGTGTTGAAAAGGCCAGAAATAAAACATCTTTGATATTTAAGAATAACAAAAGGGGAGATAGTACTTTATTTCTTCAGCTCCCTCCAAGTGACAAATCTGGAAAGTTGCAGAGGAAGAATTTTAGCAACAACCTCCTCTTTTCCTGCTGCTCAGCACCCATCAAGACTTTAAATACCACAGCTCAGGGTCCCCAACTTCCCCAAATTTTTAGCATCACTGCCAAAGCACATAACTATTTTCCACTGCTTGGATTAGAATCTGCATTTCCCTCTATCCTGACTAATCTTTCTACAACCACCAGCTGTTCAATTGAGTTTGTTTTCCACTCTTAGACAAACTAACAGGACAACAGGAATTGGATTTCCTCTTCTACAAAAAAGATTTTCAATATCCTCTACAGTTTGCTCAATTCTTGAGAGCACATTTATCAACTCACATATTTTATTTTTACTGTGGCACTCATTGAAAGATTTCTGAGTTTTGGCACCTTGTGACTACATTACCACACACCCTGCAGTTTAATGGACTTTGGGATAAAAATGTGCAACATCACATCTGCAAATAAATTCTAGAACAAATATTTTAAGTGCCAGTGAATTAGCTACAGCAATTAAAAGGTACAGGAAAAAGATATTCCTTATCTCTGCAGCAAGAGTGACTGACTAACCCATGATCTTCCTGGTTGAATGGTGCCAAGGCAAATTTAAATAACCATTAACAGATAAAAGGTTTCAACCTGTTCCACATAAGCTGATATTCAAATTTTAAGGAACCATTTCAGGCATCAGCAGTTCAACAGACAACCCTGCCAGCTCCCTCTCCAGTTTTGCCATGTTCAGGTGTATTCCCACTGGAGAGTACACTGGATTAGACCTCAAAGCTCTGTTCTGAATCACTGATTTTACTACACACAATTCCCCTCTTCTCATTCAAGCCCACAGCATTTTTATACCTCTGGTGAGTTTTTATCCATGTCTGTCAAATCCTTAGAAAGAACTGAAAGGGCAACATCTTTCTGCAGATGCCAGAGTGTGGTTGAATAGATTTCCATGCCTTCTACTCTGTAGTTTTCAATCCTCCTCACTTCTGAAAATATTCTCTCAGCCTGAGAACAGAAATGAAACTTAAAATAAAATTCCACCCACCAAGGCAGAGCACAGAGGTCAAGGTCCAAGGCCTCACATCCAGCCTGAGCATCCTCTCTGCTTTTTAAGTGTTCTACACAGAGCTGCAAAGCCCTGAACTTTCCTTTCAAGGGAAGGAAGTGACTGGATCCCAGGATACTTCTGCCAGCAGGAATGCAGCCAGCTCTCCCTCCTGCTGACTCAGCTGCATTCCTGTTTCTATCCATGCTCGAATGAGGCAAAAACATCATCCACAAAATCAGAGAGAGTGCAACAGACTTTTATAGGCCAGTTATGATTGTTAACCATCCCAATAAAGAGTGACAGGATAAGGGGTGATGGTTTTACACTGCCAGAGGCCAGAGTTTGATGGGATACTGGGAAGGAGCTGTTCCCTGGGAGGGTGGGCAGGCCTGGCACAGGTGCCCAGAGCAGCTGTGGCTGCCCCTGGATCCCTGGCAGTGCCCAAGGCCAGGCTGGACAGGGCTTGGAGCAGCCTGGGACAGTGGAAGGTGTCTCTGCCATGGCAGGGTGGGACTGGATGAGCTTTGAAGTCTCCTTCAAGCCAAACCACCCTGGAATTCTGTGATTAACCTCACCTTTCTAAATAAACTATGAAAGCACCCAGCATGTTCCATCTTGAAACAGACTGTGCACAGCTCAAAACCTCCCTCTCCTTTATCTCCTGCACACATTCTGCCAAGGAGTGCTTTAAAAACTTAGAAAACAGGCACATCAGCTGTCAGGACAACAGTGCCAAGGAGAGGTGAACTGTGGGATTACCCTCAACTGCTCACTTCTGATTCTGGAGCAGTTTGGCATCACCTCAGCTGTGCCAATGTTTCATTTGTGAGGCTGGAAAGGAAACTGGGTCACTGATGTGATCAGAATTAACTAGAATGGAGAGAAGATTTTTGGTTTAGAGCTCAAATTGTTGAGTGATCTATTCTAAAACAGTGCAGTGCAAACAATTCCATCAGCACAGCACGAGATAGAGACAGGACACACAAGGAGGAAACCCCAACTTACAAGATACAAGAGGAATTAAGAAAAAATTTTAGGAAAGCTCAAATGAGAAAGCTCTAATGAAGCAGATTCAAGACCTAAATCCATTCCAGGTGTAACTTTTATACTGATGCATTTACCACAACTGCAGTTTTCCTGGATTTTCCAGGAGATCTGTAGGTTTTGTGTAAAACTGCCAAAGCAAAGTGAGAAGAGGAAGGTCTGGCCCCTGTTCCTACCTGCATGTATTCTGCCAGCTCAAAGTAAGCTCTCCCAATTTGGCACAGCACCCAGCCTGTGTTGTAGTGGTGGGATGGCAAATGGCTCAAAATATTGATGGCTTCTTTGCAGTTGTATGAGCACAAGGCTAAATAACCTTTCCCCATGTCCCGGAGAAGGCTCATCAAACCTTCTAGGAGAAAAACACAATAAATAAAAGTGGGGAAAAAAAAATAAATAAAACAGCTGAGACTTATTTACTTGGAAGTGCTAATCCCAAAATCTCTCCCTTGTGCACTCCTCCTATGAAAACCTTTCAGGAGTTTCCAAACAAGGTTTATATACTCTTAACATTATACACTTAATTAACATGAGCATGATATTCTGAATATCAGCCTCTGTAAGGGAAACCAGAAAGTAATGAGAACTTAAACTCTGGGGCTCAGGGTGAGTGGAGTTCTGCATTTCTAGCAGCTATTCAAACATTTCTTTAGGTCTGAGCAGTTCCCACAAGCCTGGTAGCCATGGATACATCCTCTTGCTGCCTGGAAACATTACTGAGCCAAAAGAGGGGAATTCAGCATTTTGCTTAGGATTTTCTGACAATCTGAATAAAGACTTGTTTTTAAACAAATGGGAAACATCAAGGGAGAACAGACCACATAAAGCCCATGTTAAGAGGTGTTTGGGTTATGAGTAACTCCTTTGAATCAGTTTCCAATGATAATACTGTCATAAATGACATACTTTAAAATTTTGAAATTATACTTTATAACATTGTAACACAATTATAATAATAATAATAGTTATTCTATTATCATAATTTATACATTGCATAACAATTTATAATACTTTATATACTTTGAAAATACTTTAATCATTAATAAGGACCAGAGCTTGCAAGATTTATCTGCTGACAATTACAACTCCCGATATTTCTTCATATGTTTCTAAGTTAACAAAGTCTTGAATTAAATCAGTTTTTATCACTATACAAAGGTGAGAGCTGCATGCTAAATAAAATGGGAAAGAAGCAAATACTGAAGCAACATTAAAACACAGATATCTATCAGATTTTACTCTACTACAGACCAACAGTGCTCAAACAGACCTGCTGCTGCCTTCTGTAGCGTGAAAGCTTGGATTTGTGGTGCAACAGTGGAAATTTTCCCTTCTGAAATGATGGAAGAGTCCAGTTTGGTAATTTCCAAACTATCATTTAAGTTTGGTTGAGTTATTCCTCCCTTATTTGTTTTACTCTTCGTTTTTCTGTTTGGAATCTTAGGTGGAAACTTCATTTTTAATTTTTTGCTATTTTCCTGCAAAAAAGAAAAGTAAAGAGTTATATGTATACATATGTATATACATAAATATAAGTTTTATATATGTTATATAAAAGTCTTTTAAATTCAGAAATCTAAACTTGAGAGTGAATTTTGTAAAATTATGTGGAACAACCATGCCCTGCTCACTGCAGAAATCTAAACTTGAGAGTGAATTGTGTAAAATTATGTGTAACAACAATGCCCTGCTCACTGTAGAATCTGTTCTTAAGCTGCTAAAACTGCTATGAATATGTGGAAATTCACAGCTGGCCCAGTGGCATGGATGGGAAGGGCAGGGATTTGCAGCACTGGGGGGTTTGGTACCTTGGTTGTGGAGCTGTCACTGGTGAACAGGCGAGAGCTCCGCCGAGGCAGCGCGTTGGGTGGAGCAGCAATGGTTGGGCTCAATACCTGAGGTGTTGTACTGAAAAGGAAAATTGAAAAATGACACATTGGAAGGTAAGCTTCTTTATTCCACTTTTAATAGTAACAGCTTTTAGATTTGCTTTAAATAAAAATGCTCCAGAACTGTGATTGTTTTACCTTGTCTGGGGACCAGAGCTCTGTGTTTGTGCAACAAGAACTGGAGTGACTTCCCGGCTATTCCCACTCTGGGAGAAGACAGATTTTGTTCCAGCCTGGCTGATCCTGCTGACAGCCTGCACAACACAGAGTTTCTACAGGTTTGTTATTATGTCACTCAGGAGTCTCCATCTCTGCTGTGCCAAACCCAGCCCACTCCACCCACCAAACCCTGCGTGAGAAGGAGAATTATTTGAATAAAGGAGAGGGTTCCCCCATGCCCAGGGAAAACCATCCAAAGTGTTTCTCCTTCTACCTGTTGATAACAGCAAGTCTACAAAGCTTATGCACATTATTTGAAGATATAGAATCTCCATCTAATGGCAAGAAACTGTATGTTAAAGTGTTTGTGCAAGAACAAAAGGGAATTAAAATACATCATATTTAAAGGCTTTTTCCTGCAGAAAGTTGTAAAAAAGAAATGACAAAAAAAAAAAAAAAGAAGAAAGAAAAAGATTTTTAAATTATCCTATTACAATCCCATTCAGAAGCTATTCACAAACTGCACAGCACCTCAGCCTGTTTTCAGAACAGATCCTCCTCTTCATATTTTTTTTTAAAAGCTTAAAAAAATTATCTTTCTGCCTACTCCAGGGAAACTAACATTCAATTCAGTGATAGCTGTTTGGAGGAGACACCAGAAAGGGACAAGTGGATCAACACCAGCACAAGCAATGTCAGTTTGTGCATTATCCAGCCCCTAAAGCTCTGTCCTTCTGTTCCTTTCCCAGATTCTGTCACCAGAGGATGGTTTAGGTGGCAAGGAAACTTCCTGCCCACTCAGACAGGAAGCCCTTGGATTCATCCTAATGCTTCACTCACTTATGTAAGTGTTTCCTAGGAAACTGCCTCTGCTCAGCCACAGCTCCACCAAACCTTGTCTGACACAGAACTGGAAGAGCAAAGTGGAACTGGCACACTCACTACTTGCACTGGACAAAGCATGAACCAGAATTTAAGTTGTTTATTAAAAATAATGTATTTAATATTTGTGTTTTGGTAGTGGCACAGCTCCATCTGGGTAGGGCCTAAGGGTGGAGTAGTGAAATTTACACCTCAGTGCTGCTGCGTCACACTCAGCAAGGCAACAAAACAGCAGCAAATCCAATTGGATTTCCCAAAGCTCTTCAGCTCTCAGAAGAGCTGCACCTTACTAACTTTATTTCCATTTTCAGACTCATGGAAATTTACCTTCCTCTATGTGCACAGTCCAGCACAAGCCACTGTTTGCAAATGGTCCTCAGCAAGCACGGGGTAGGAACTGGATCAGCCAAACAAAGCACATTCCTAAGTGACTGTTTTGGCCCCAAATCTCCCTTTCAGAATGGCACAGCATCAAGATTTATCCAGAGCAAATGTGGCAGCTCAAGTTCTAATTCTGAGAGATTCAACACTGTTTCAAAACAGTGCCCCCTATAAAACACCAACACCCCTCATGCAACTTGTAGATTTACTAAAAATACAAGGAAAAATCCTCAGGTTTTTGTTTTTAGAAAGGAACAAATAGTTCTTCAACTGTCACCAACATTCCACCTCTCATTTATCACTATGGCAACTACAGTAGTTTCTTCCTGAGCAAAGCAGGCATTTTTTAGTTTTAGCAAGACTTTGCTGAGTGAAACAGCACCATTCTCTCAGTCCTTCACACTGAGAGGATTTTTATTACCCTGGACTGTAAACCACAACTCAAGAACTACTTGCAAGAGATCAGTAGCTTCAGCTCTCTTGAGGCTTCAGAAAATACATTAAATAAATAAAATAATTCCAAGTCTTCACACTCCACCCTGCAAACTGAAAAGTTTGAATCTGCTGTTGTTGGGAAGTTTTGTTTGTACAACCCTCTGTGATGGGAGGTGGACAGAACACGAGAGATCTTCCCTAGATTAGTCCAGCAACTACAGCCTGGGCATCTGGGGGGAAAACTTAGCTCCCATGTTTTTTCTTCTGTATTATGGATTCTTCTTCAAAGTGCACTGCAATGGCAAGCTGTGAGCAGAGCAGCTGAGCTCAGAATGCAAGGTACCTTCTTTGAAGGTGCTCCGGTGGATGGCACATCAATGACAGAGGAGGAGTTGGTGTAGTTCTGTAAATAGGATCCATCTCCAGGGCTTGGGGTTTCTAGTGGTAAAATTCCAAAGCTGAGAACAAACCAGAGAGGAAGGGTCAGTGTGTGAATGTTAGACCTGGAGAGCTGGTCTGATGCAGGGGTTAAGACACAGACCCAGAGCATGGAATATCCTGAGCTGGCAGGGACCCACAGGATCATCAGGAGCTGGACTTCAAGAAAAGCTCTTTACAGTGGCCTTTCTTCATAATAAAGTTTATTCCAGAGCAGTAGCATATCCCTTCAGAGATTTTTCCAGTGAGAACATGGCAATAAGCAATATCTTGAATCAACAATTCCTCTCCAAATAACCAACTGCTGGTTTAAAAACCAGAAGAGATGAATACTAGGAGCAAGAGCAGTTCCTGAAGTTGTTTGGGTTTCCCTTGCACAGAAATTCTCCTACCATGTGTCTGAGTGTGCTGTGCAGCCCCAGCCCTCCTGCTCCAAACCCCAAAGAGCAGCAGCAGCTCAGCTCTGGCCAGAGGTTGGCCATCCCAAGGACTTACCTTGGAGTTAGTGGGCTCAAAGCTGCAGGTCCCCCCAGTAAACTCCGTCCAGTTTTTGGTTTATTTTGAGCCTGTTTGGACAATATGGCAGTTCCTGACCCCAGAGGGACAGAATCTGAGGAAATCACAGCTGAGTCAATGTAAGACATGGAGGAATCTGAATTCAAGGAGGAATACTTTGAATTGGAGGACTCTAGGTTGATTCTGTTCAACTCCTGAAGAATAAAAGACAGCTCTTAGGTACTCAGGGTATAGTTCAATTAATGTTTTTCAGTTAAGCTGGATAAACTGATTTCAGTAAATGATTTTACAATGATTTGAGCAAAACTCACAATTGTGTCCTGGGGTGTCTCCATGAGGACACTCTCGGGCTGTCTGTGGGATATGTTGTGATTAGACACCACTGTTGTGCAAGTGTTGGGCAGACAGCTGCTGAAATTCTGTAAGGATGTTAATTTAAATGTTTGGTCAGGGTCTGGCTTTTCACCTGTAAGAGTGGAAGGAGATTTAATAGTTATTGCTGGGTCTATACACTGAATATTCAGTCTGAATCAAGGACAGGGGACAAAGGATTTTAGAAGAACATTTGGCTTGAGTTGGAAGAGACCTTAATGAAAATGTCATTCCAGCCCTCTGCAATAAGCTGGGACACCCTTCACTAGACCAGGTCACTCTGAGCCCTTGGTACTAAAGCAGAAATATTCTTCCATTCTTCTACTACAAAACCCTGGACAATCAATATTTTAATAATTTTTATATATTGTTTTTTTCAAGCTATTCTCAGAAACAGGTTCTAAGTGTCTACTAAATGTAGGCTGGAAAGCACATTTGGATTGTTAGATCCAAAAACGTATAAATAACGAAGATGGAAGAAAACAAGACAGAAGTTTTAAACAATGACAAAGTAATTTAAATTAATTGTTGCTCATAAAAATCTCTCCCAATAATTACATGAGTAAAACAGTTCTGCAGACTCACCTATTTCACATAGTGATTCAAAAGGGGACCAGAGGAAAGGATTTAAACTAAGGCTCTTTTGGTAACATTCTGATCCTTTGGCAAGCCGGTCTGTCTTGCTGCAAAAAGAATGAAACAGTTCACAGGGAAACTTCAGAACAGCATTTCTGTTCAAGAGTTTTCCAGAAGAGGAGTTGAAAAACAAAAACATGTTGAGAGGCATAGAAACATTCCTCATCTTTCAAGCCCAAGAAATACTGAGTTCTTTTGAAGTTACTTGACATATTTAGACACAGTTGTCAAAAAAAGTTACATAAGCACTAGAATAGCTTGAGAATTTTCATTTTTAGGAAGATGCAGTTCTTTGCAACAGCTTGTTTCCTTTTTGCCAACAGTAACCTGACTGCCAGCCTTCTAGCCATCTTAAGTATCTATGGATAATATTTATGCAAAGAAATTAGCAGCTAAACTCAACACTTAAGTGTTTGGCTACAAAGAAAAAATTTTGAAAAGAATTGAGAATAGATCTAGTAGAGAAGAATCCAAGAGCCCAACTACTCCTATTCTATCAATCCTTCACATTTACTGAAACCTTTCTTGCATCATAGCAAAATCAAAACACAATTGTCAAGTTATTCTGCCTGGCACCCCCAGAACTTTGATTTGAGGGTTAGAGCTACACGTGTATAACACTGATAGTAAAAATCTAAATGGTAACACTGAGAAACAAGCTGAAAGTTTTTCTTAAGGAAGAATACAGAGCAAATCCAAAGGTATATAAAAATCCCCGACTTTTGGGTTGTATTCTTATCCACCCAGAAAAGAGGAATTTGTGTTTTCAGTCTCTGGGTGAAAATTAAAATTAACCATTCCCAAATCAGACTGATTCTACAACTATCCACCTGAATTTATCATGCTCCAAAATGGTGTAACCCAGAGAAAGGTGTCTCCTGTAATGACTAAGGATATGTTTGACTAAACCTGGGCTTGGTTAAAACCTTCCAACTTTATTGGGCAAAATGAAAAAGCAACTTTACCAGTAGACATGTCCCAGTAAGGAGAGTGTAAAGCATGCAGAATCACCAAACTCCATAACAATGTCATCATGGCTTTTCTGTTTATTCAACACTCCACCAGACAAGATCTGCTCTCCTTCTGCAAGCCTTTTTAAAAAACAAGAGGTTTAAAGGGGTTACAAGGCTCACAGTACTGGCACTCCAGTGTTTTCACCCTGCTGCAAACAAAAACAGAAATCCACTGTCAGTGTTCACAGGTTTTAAACCACAAACCAGTTCCTGCAAATGAACATTAAGCAACCCATGGATTCCTCTACAACAGGGAGGTTCAGGACTCTGCAGTCAAACAGCTCTACTGGGAGGGAAGAAAAACAAAAACCCAAAAGCAGAGGCACAAAATTCAGCATGACTTTTCCAAAAGTGATCAATCCTAGCATGAAGGACAAGAGAATCAAGACACTTGATCTTTGAAGGTGCTTTATCTAAGCAAAAACAGAGCTTAATTTGGCTTTGTTTCCCAAAGAAATACAATCTGTAAGGCCCCCATGCACTGAGTTAAGAGCCAATACTGGAATATGGCAGAGATGATGGATTTTAATGCCTTTCTTTCTTGCAAGAAGGGCTCAAAAGGAGAACAAAGGCTCAATTTGCACCTCCTCCACCTGCAGGAGCAGTAGCACTCACACAGAATGGGCCACTGGCTGTCAGGCTTCAAAATGACTTTTTACAACTGCTGGGGTGGGAGGCATTTTTCAGGCATCTGAGCCCAAACACCTGAACAAACAAATCACCTTTCCTTGCCACCACTTGAAATTTTACTTGTAGATGGATGCTTCTATCAGAACAGACCATCCCCACAAGAAAATAAGGCAGAGCTGTATAAATTAACCCAAAAAAGATCTGTTTTCTTTCTACACAGCTTGGCAATTCCTGTCTAAGTTACTCAACAACTTTTAGAGGTTTTTGCAACATGGGTTAATGCTCATTAGATCCATATCTGAAAGCAAAATAAATTGAACTCAATCTTTTGTGTTGAAGGACCAATGAATTTCTAGTTTATACGAGACAACATCTTCCAAAGAGAAATCCAAACAGAAAAAAAAAATCCATTTGTAACCCTGGACAGAACATGAAGGATTTGCTTACTTGCTGAGGTCCACACAACATTTTGCAAGCAGGTATTTACACTGTGGGGTGGTACAGCTGTGTCCCTTTAGGAGCCTGTAAGCTTTGTAGGCCTTTCCTGAGCGGTAGTAACACGTTGCCAGTAAAAACAGTGCTTCTTCTGAGTGAACTGGAAAAGAAAATCACCAGTTAGATGTTAATCATTTTGGTACAAAAAAATTAGGAGCAGGGAGTAAAAGCCAGCTATGGACAAGATGGAATAAAATTGAATAAAGATGGTATAAAATGGGGACTGGTATTAGAAATTCATTCCTGAATGAAGTCTTCCTTATCTGTTGGTGATTATCTTCCTATGCCATTTCCTTGGCCAGTCAGATGAACTCTTAACAGCTTTGAAGGAACTTTGATCCTTCTGGCTACCTAACCTGAATAAGTGATGAGCCAGCTTGCAGTGAGAACAGCAGCAAGGCAAGGAAAGCAGCCAGGCCAGAGCTACTTTAACAACCTGCTGGCCACACCAAGACTGACTTGGCTCAGAGTGTCACCACACTGGAATTATTTAGAATTGATGTCTGTTCCCAAATTTTCTTCCACTGCAATTGTGTACCATACTGAGGTTCTACTCAAAGAGCTTGACTTGACATCCAGGTTTGAGACTGAGGTCAGACCCACTCATGGTTACACCACAAAGGACAGAATCAACTCCTGAAGTAACTTTAATCCTGGAAACTCACAGATTTTGTACATCCATGGCTTAACCCACTCTGTGCTTCCCCAAATGTTACACTCAGATCACCCTCACACAATGATATTTTAAATCAAAAGCTGTGTATGAACACAAGCAACTTTAAACTCCAACCACTTAATAAACCCACATTACCTTTATACTTTTCAGAAGACATTATCCTGCAAATGGAATTCAGCATTAAATAAACAATTTTGATGTTTGTTCACCCACCTATAGGGAAATCTTTAGAAAAATCAATATGAGCACTGTATAAAAACCTCTTTGGGAATCTGCCCAAATCCTTTGCTTCACTGAAAACTATTTTAAGTTTTTGTCATCACCTGAACAGTGACAATGGAAACAGAAGACCCAAACAGAGGACATTTTATTAGCTTTATCCTAAAAACACCAGAAGACCTTTTTGAAAATTCAAGTTAAATCAATTTTTATCCACCACTTTAACAGACTTTGAGAGTCCTGAGAAACAACCAAGCCACAGATGTCCCATCAAGGACAGTAATTGCAGGTAGACTTAAAAGAAGCTTTTCTCAGGGTGGAATCACTCCTGCCAACATGGAGCCACTGTATTCAAGTTCTGCAGCTTCCACTCTGCAGTGTAACCACTTATTTTAACCAGGAGCCAGATGTTTTGTTAGCAGTTAATTGCTTGCACCAAGTGTCAGCATTCATGCTGCTTTCTCTCAGCACTGCTGGCCACTGAAAAAGGCTGTTTGAAGTATTCTTGCAGAGAATTATTCTGTAAAGATGTGTCACTATCAAGTCAGGTATTTTTCTCCTGGCTGCTGCAAAAAGTAGATTCTCTTTGTTACCTTCAATCTACCATTTCCCTGCACCTCACAGTGTGTTGTGCTCAGGGGAGCTCTGTCATACCTAAAATACTATTTTCTTCATAAACACCTGGATTATTAGGTTCCATAATATTCTACACAATCTTTCTCATTTCAGCACCAGATCAAACACCCCAGATTCCATTTGTAACTCTGACACAAGGAAAAAGAAGCCTTTATTTCTCAAAACTTAGGTTTGTGCTTCCATTTTTAAGACCTGCACTGTGGGCATGGCAGGCACAATATTTTATTACAAAACAGAGCATGAAATAGCTTATACACTTTAATTCAAGCTATAAGCTCAGGTTGTTTAACATGAGAAATTACATGACACTTGTATTTTAGCTTAAGGATTGAGGGTTTTTTGTGTTTGTGGTTAGGGAACAAAGCCTTTCAAAACAGAGAAGGAAAGCTGACCACCAGTATCAAGGAGAAAGAAGTACAGAAGAACAAAAAGCTTATCTGAGGTCATGGAGAAAAGGTTAAAGAAATAAAAGGTGCTAGAACACACCAAAGAAGTGTTTGAAGGACCCAGAGAAAGTACAGATTTGTGTTACTGCTGCCTGCTCACTGTCCAAGATACTTCACTGTAAAGCTGTCAGGGCTGAGGGAACAATTAGCAGGGATTCAGCAGGAGATACCTGTTCCATATGTTCTGATTCTCACTGTCTCAATTTCACAGTGCTTTTCTCTCACCATCACAAGACTCTCTTTGAGCCAATCAACATATCTGAGCAGCATTATCAGCAAAGACAGCTTTCAATGTCAAGCCAATTTGTAGAATTTGTGTGCTGCATCTATCCTCAAGTGCCCTTGGAAGAATGCAACGCTTGAGGGTTATTAAAAAACCCCCAACATTCTCCCATTTGATACCATAAACCAGATCACTGTAAACACTGCACTTAAACACACAAATCTGAATTTAATTTTAAGGAGATTTTACTGTAAAATAACATTGCTGCTGTTACATGATTTGATTTTCCAACCTAATTGCAAGGCATTCCTCTGCTTTCCCCAAGCAAACTTCATTATCAGAACAGGAGGAAAATAAAGCAGGAGCAGAGGCTGACAAATCCCAAATTCAAATTGAGAAAAAGCATCAGATTTGTAATTGTAAAGTACACACCTTCTGCATACAACCTTTCTGCGAGGAACACGGCATCGCGATAGGCGTAGTGGTTCAGTGCTTGCCAGATAGCAGCCTGCAAGGCAAGAAAAGCATCTTCATTTAGCTCTGAAAATGCAAAAAATTCATTACCTCTTACTGGCAAAAGGCAAAGTTCAGCTTGGTTTTATAGAGCTGTAAAATGAAAGGGGAGGATTAACATGCCAGCCAAGTTGTATTTGTTTCAGCTATTAGTAAGGAGGTTTAAAAAACCCCACCAAACTCTGCAGTGAAGTCATGTATCAACCTTAGAGTGTTTCTCACTGGTTACCAGCCACAATCATCCAAACCCCTTGGAAATTACTGAGTCTCAGCCTGGTGCACAACTCAACACCACACAACAACACCTTCAGTAAAGATAAAACCAAAATCCAACCCCAACTGGTCAGAGTATCCCATTAAAGCATCTGCCCAGGATGCCAAACCAAAGCCCAACAGGCCCAGAAACCTCTCAGGGTTGGTCAAGATGAGACTCGTGTTGATTAAACATCTTTGTATAAAGGATCTTCCCTGAAGAGGCTGCAGTGCTCCCTTAAGGGCCAAGGTGGACAGGACCCAGCATTTTGCAGGGTCTTCAGCCACCTCTTCACTGTCACCAATTGTGAAGCAGCACCCAAGAACAAGTGCAATGCAAGTGAAACAGACAAGTTGTATTCTACAGCCACAGATGAACACCACCTACTTCTGGTTTTGCTTACACACTCAGCCAAATCCTGCTCCCAGGTACTCTTTTCCACAAGCATCAAGTTTGGGTTTGTGACAACCAATATTTGTGCAGACTGGAAGGATGGCACAACTCCAGTGGAATAAACATGCACACAGGTGTACAACCTGTGTGTGTCATTTACCAGCACTGCTGTCACCTGAGTAGCTGACAAACAAGAGCTGTCCAGGGCTGGGATAAGAGGGTTTCACACAAACTGCTCGGCCAACTTTCTTCAGATCGCATTAAAAGTTGTCTGTTATCTATAAAAGAAGGCTGGCATTTGAAAAATCATTTAAGATCTGTTCAGCCTTTCCTCCTCACCCACTCCAAAGGTACTGTGCATGCTTATCAGAGTTTGTGCTCCAAGGAAGGTAGGGCTGGGATTGGGACAGCAGTTCCTTCCCATCTGGGGTCTTCGCTCCAGTTTCAAAGCCCTTTTCCATCAGCTGCACAGAGCCATTTTCCAGTAGTTTTGCTATTACTGATCCCAAACAAGATCTGAACTTATGAATTCAAGGCACTGTGATCTAGGATTTCTCTAATACTCATCAGCAGTCAAAGACAAATAGAATTTGCTTCTAAAACCCATAAGACACTCCAAAACTAAAAGAAATCTTCCACAGGGAAAGCAATACTGTAATACTGTCCTGCAGTGCTATTCCCCCAGCTGGAAAGGCAAGTGCCAATTTCATCAAAAAAAAAAAAAAAAATTAAAAAATCCAAACATCACAGAGTTACATGTACCATATGCTACTTCTTCCAACACAAACTTGACAAACACAGGGTGTGAAAACTGTGCAAATTCTCTTCACAGGAAGCCCACACAGCCGTCATGAACAGCACACACCAGGGCTCCCAAGTACTACAGGGAATATTATAAACAAATCTCTACAGAGAATCTGTTTTCTCCTATCAGTAGATCCCAAAAATATGCTCAAGAAGTCAACAGGTGCTTTTAAGCTTGTGTAAAAGTATATGGATGTATTTAAAAGTGAATTCTCTTAGTCTGATCATTACAATACAAACACACTATTGTTTCTCTCTGGTTGTATTTCATATTTCAGATAACTGAGCCTCAGA
This sequence comes from Fringilla coelebs, assembly GCF_963513975.1. NCBI lineage: Eukaryota > Metazoa > Chordata > Aves > Passeriformes > Fringillidae > Fringilla > Fringilla coelebs. The sequence continues at coordinate 1,680,054 of NC_140053.1, forward strand.
GCCTCCTGAAGTGAATTCCTCCCTGGTGCCTTGAAAGGATCCCAGGCTGAAGGTGGTTCCACGCCCTGCAGACAGAGCAGGACAAACAGGGAGACAGAAGGTCAGGGTTACAATCTTTTAAGGCATCCTGAAGCCAGAGCAGCCCAAGGTCTCTCATTTCTCTTGCTCCCAAAACCAGCTCTTCCTTCACCAGGTCACAAGTGATTTTTAGATGAATCCAGCCAAGCTGTGGCAAATATCCTGTCTTTGCAGGGCTGTAACTCAGCCAGCTTACAAAACAAAGGTGTGGGAGTGGGAAAATCAGGGTCATCTGACTGCTCAAACCAGAGCAAGTTGCCAGGAACAATCCTGCCAAAGGCTAAGAGGGGACACGAGGGATTTGGGGCTGTGTCACAGCCACTTTGTAAGAGTTACACTACACCCTGGCTCAAATAACAATTGTTGTGGAGCAGAGTCCCAGTGAAAGCAAGAAACGAGCTGGTAGAACCCCTGTTCTCTAGCAATTATCATTTTGCAGTCCAAAATGTGCCTCCTGCCCTCAACTGACCCTCGCTGGAGTCTGGATCCTCACACACACTCTCCTAAAAGAGCAGGAAGAGGAAAGGAAAGCAGCAGGGAATCAGCCATACCTATGCAGCAACAATTTTCCATGAGAACAGTCTAGACCATGACTGTGCCTCAAAAGAGAGGCTTTCTTGCCCACTGTCTAGGACAGGAACAATAATCTCAATATAGCACAGTAATTTAGTTTGTTCTAAAAGAAGCACAATGCATGTACACAGCACTAGTGGTATACAGTTGCTAAACCACACCAGAAGAGTGTTCTCAGGGCTGCCTCATAGGAAGGAGAAAAGTTGGAAGTGTTTCCACATTTTATTCAAGTGTGCTTGCAGAGAGGATGAACCTCTAGGTCCTAATCACTCTTTTTAAAAATAATTAATTTGAAATGCAAAATGACCAGAGAATTCCAAAACTACCATACACAACCCTGCAGCAAGGCATCTTCAGAAAGGAGAGCAGGAAAATAAAATCAGATTCAGACAGGTCCATCTTCTACCCAGAAAATCCTGTGCATTGTCCAAGTGTCACTTCATATCTAAGCCAAAGAGCTATTAAGAGATGTTCTCTTCTGACAGTTATACAACCTTGGAAATTGTTTTCCAAGCTCTTTAGCCTATATTGCCATGCTAAGCAGATTCTGCCATGATTTCAGCCTTCAGGGTGGGCAGGGAGGAGGAGAGCTCTGGGATGGGCTGTGCTGCATTCCCCAGTTACACAAACTCTGCCCACTGAACAAGCACACGTTGGTCCTGCAGCTTGCAGCCAAGTTCAAGCAGCATTCCAGTGAGTCACAGCAGACGATCACCTTGAACAGCTAAATTCCAAGTAAAGTGCTCATTTTCTTTCCAAGATGTTTTCCAAAAGTATTTGGAAGGCATCCAGCCTGTTTCTTAGCACATGGGACAGTTTTATGTTGGAGCTGAAGGGTTTTAAATCGACCGTATCAGGAAGTACAGCACAGGGCTGTAAACTCTGGCACTCTGCTCAACTTAAAAGAATTTTAAAAGTTAGCAAAAACCTAACCAGTGGCCAGAATGCCTTCTGGGGCACGAATTTCATGTAATTAAAGCACAACATTTATAAGGCTACAAACAAACACAAATTCTGTTATTTATCTGTCACACTGTGACAAATAAGTAACATCACAGCTGTGAGGATGTAAGGATGACAGTTTCTTCCTGGAATGCTGAGCCCTGTAGACATCTGAAAGGCTGGGAGAGAACAGACAAATAGACAGGAAAAAATCTCTGCAATGACAAAAATGAGAACTAGTGTCAGCTTTCCCAATAATTTCATTTAAGTAAATTATAAAAACAGAGCTAAGTATGTGGACTTCAGCTAAACTGGGAATTTAGAAACACAATGGACTTTACCCAGTCACAAATCATTCCTAAACTTACCAGCACTCCTGTAAGCAAGGAACAGCAGTAAAACTGACAGCAGCAGAACTAGTGCTAAAGGAATGATCTGTCATTTAAAAGCAGAATCTAAATAGATGTAGTCAATCTAAATAGATATATTCAACACAGCAAAGCCTCATCAAAACATCCAAGTTGGGAAGAGGTTAAGAATGGAGAAAGCATTAGAGGGGTCTTTACCTTGCTGAAATACCACAACAAGACCCCACATTTCTATCAGGGAGCTCTCAGGAGAGCAGATGTTTCCACTTGGTCAGCCTAGTTAGCACAGCACTGGAAACATTTGGTATTGTTTCCTGTCAGCTTCACTCATTCACACTGCAGTGCATTCTTGCTTCCTTTTCTATTGTAATCCCATGTTTTCCTAGAATGCCCAACTGGTGCAAAACAACCAGCCCAGCTCCACAGCTAACACCAGTGGTGCAGGATGGCCTCTGCAGGAGAGGGACCAGCTGGCCAAAAGCATTTCCAGCACTGCACTGACCCCTGCTCTAAGAGGGAATGAGAGTGGTGGCATCAAGGACACACACCCCTGGTCTACAAGAATGCCCTCACTGTCACCATCTTCCACAGACAGAGTCAAGTCAGCAGGATGGTTTTCCACAGGAGCCTTCCTTCCCCTTCCACCTTTTCATTAGAAAGAAAAGAGCCAAAAGCAAGAATTCTCACAATATTCATTACAGAACACAATCATGTTCTAACAAGACACTGCTGCCAGGAACCTCTTGCTGTAACTAGAAAAAAAAAAGCCCAAAACATCCTGTTAAAACGCTAAAAATATATTTTTTAAAAGAATGGGAATATGAATGAGACGACTGATTAACGAAGATTATGAATAGCTAGAGAATGGGCATACAGGAACTGCAAAAAGAAAAAGCAGCTCTGAATTCTGTGAATCACGACTTTTGGATGGGAAGCCTGAGCACAAGAACAGGAAACCCATCAGAGTAACTGCAGCGAGACTGAAACACGAGAGAAAAACGAAATTTACATTATTTTCTCTCCTAGGTCTCCCATCAACCCGAAAAAACCAACTCCTTGGGAAGAAGGAACGTCCTTCACTCGCACGACACGGAGGGATCCGAGCACGCTGCGAGCATTTAAACACGACACGGCAGCAAAAGCAGAAAGGTGAGCGAAGTATCAACAGGTCTCCCGGGGGACCCGCGGGGGCCCTGTCCGGGGAGCCCAACCGGCTGAGGAGCTGCGGGGACACCGACAGCTCCCCCGGGGGCCCGGGGGGCAAAGGGGCGAGAGCGACCGGCCCGGGGATGGGGACGGGAGGCTGGAAGGGGAAGCCCGGCGGGCTCCGGCAGGAGGGAGGGCGGAGGAGCTGGAGGTCCTGCGGGCCCACCGGCCGAGGAGCCGCCGGGAGCGGCCCGGGGCCCCGGCTCCGGAGCGGGCGGGGCGGCCTAACCCGGGCCGGGCCAGGCTTTGGGGCCTGAGCCGCTCGGGGGTCGGTACCTGGACGGGTTCCTGCAGCACCGTCATCCTGCTCTCCCCGGCCTCCGCCTCCTGGTCGCTGAGCCCGAGCGGGGCGGCCCCGGTCCCGGCCCGGCTCAGAGAGAGTCACGGCGGGGCCCGGCCCGGCCGCGGCTCATTTGAACCCGCACCGACCGTTACCGGAGCGAGCGAGGCCGGCGGGCGCCGAGTCCGCCCGAACCGGCGGCGGAAATAGCCGAACCCTTCGCCGGAAATACCCGAAGGCGCAGGCGGAAAGAGCCGAGCGACGACGGAAAACAGCTGGGAAAGCCGCGCTCGGCAGCCGGGAGGAAACTCGGCGCCGGAGATAGCCGAACAGGGACGGAGATGGCCGAGCCCAGACGGAGATGGCCGAGCTGGAACGGGGATGGCCGAGCAGAGGCGGAGATGGACGAGCCTGAGGAGGCCGGTGAAGCCCGGCAGGGCCTGTGGCTCGTCCCTCAGAACACCCATGGAATGCAGAACTCGCACTTGGTGCCACAGAGCTGGCTCTGGGGATCCCCAGGTCTGTCGAAAGCCCCCGCGTCTCTCAGGGTGCTGGTCCGAGGGCTCCCCCCTGCCATCACCAGTGCGTCCTGAGCCAGCCGGTCCCCGCGCCGGGTTGGGCTGGTGTTCCCCGTGTCCCCGTTCCCAGTGTCGGGGTCAGCACAGCCCAGGTCCTGTCCCCGTCACTGAGGGGTCCGTGCTGATGGTGCTCCCCACACAGGCTCAGCCACGATATCACAAAATCGCAGGATCATGCGGCTTGAGAAAGACCTCACAGATGATGGAGTCCAACCTGTGACCCACCGATCTCCACCTTGTCACTAGACCAGGCGCAGTGCCACGTCCAGTCGGTCCTTGGACATCTCCGGGCATGGGGACTCTGCCAGCTCCCTGGGCAGCCCCTTCCAATGTTTAACAACCCATTCTGTGAAGAAATTCCTCATTATGTCCTCATATACAGGTGTAAAACTGGCAGAGCAGGGTGTAAGTACAAGGCAGGTAATTTGCCAATTGCCTTGCAGCTTGGATGTGTTTGAAAGTGCGATATCTGCCGCACAGAGCTTTAGCAAAAGAATGGAATAAAGATGCACAAGTAAACCTCAATTTATGAAATATACTGACCTATCAATAGCCACCTGCAGCTAGCAGAGGCCTTCCTGCTCCAAACCCTTCAGTGGGCTTGCTGAATCAGCCATAGCAGCACCCCAATGCACACACACCTACACACGGACTCTGTGCTCCATCTCTCTCTGTTCAGTGCTCTGCACTTGCACTCGGGCCCCAAGGTCAGATCCTGATGTGCTGCCAAGCACACGTGGGCAGGGGCTGTATCTTTATGCGAGAACAAAAGCTGTGTGTGGAGCAGGAGGGCTCAGCCTGCCTCCTTCCCCTCTTTCTCTGCACTTCTGAAAGGTGTAGTTAGAAATTTGTTACTGGCAGCAAATCTGCGCGTGTTTGCATTCAGGGTGTGAGCAGGCAAAGCTTTCTTCAATCCTTCACCTGAGACAAATAACAAATTTTAACTGCAGAGCAGTGCTGTCCCCTGGGATGGACACCTGGTTTCCTAATCAGGTCTATCCAAGTCATTTTGTCAGAAAAAAGGAGGGTGTGAGTAACATGACAGTGAAGTGTCTCCTCCTCTGAAGGCCTTTGGCCTCACTTGCTGATGGTGATGATGGTGGTGTGTGTACATGGGCTGGGGCTCCCATGAAGGAGCCTTTCAAGGAGCACAGTCCATATTCACCCTGCTCCTGATCTCGTGCACTGCAGATAACTCCTCCCAGGCATGAAAGCTGGCTCCATCTGTCTCTCCCATTCCCCAGGGCACAGAACTGACATCCAGACCTTCTTTGGTATGAGAATCTGTCTTATCACAGCCTGAGGAGATACAGGCCCTTCGGAGCATGGGGGCTCCTTGTACCTCTCCTCAGAGTCCCCTGGAATTCATGTAAAACATCCAAACTGTAAAAGGTCAGTGTTTGCTCTTGTCTCGGAACATCTGGATTTACAGAGGCTCCTCAGTCCTACAGTGCAGTTCTGCCTGTGGGGTCACTCACTGGCACCCACAGATGCACCCATAAATGTCCATGGGACTAAAGCTGCTTTCTCTGTGGAATCCTCAACTTTTCCAGAGGAGGAGGGGAGCAGCCTTGCCAGGAGGAGGCACAAGCAGAGGTACAGACATACATACTGTGCCTGTTCAAGTGCATCATTCCAACCTGCTTTGCTGCAAACCAGCTCTGCTTTATCTTAAAGAGACACAACAGGTCTCTAAAGTAAAGTGTGGATGGCTCTTCCCTCAGGGGGGCTTCAAGTGCTGGATATTTCCCATGGAAAACCATTTTCCTGTAGTTCTGTCATTTCTTACTGCTTGCCTTCTGTCTGTCTCTTTGCAGGTCTCACTTTGGTTTTAATTTGGTGTTACTCCTTTCACTGTGGAAGCTGGGGGCTCAAACACAAGGCCTCTGCTCTGCACAGAGGAGTGAGAGTGCAGCCTCTCGGCTTGCAGGGAAGGATGTCACAGCTGTAGTAGGAATATCACAGCTAGCAGAGATATCAAGGCTAGTAGGGATCTCGTGGAATATCATGGCTACAGCAGGAATATCGTGGCTAGAGGAGGGAAACCACAGCTCCAGGGCCCCAGTCCCTGCCGTGGATTTCCTTTGTGAGCTGAAGCAGGTCCCCACCTCTTCTCTGCTCCGTTCCTCTCTGCCACACCACGTTCTGCTGCAGGAGCCAGTGCCACAGCAGTGACAAGGACAAACGTGACCCCAGAGCGAGTGTGCAGCAAGCAGGGTCCCTTCTGGCCCCGTCACCACGGTGCTTTAGGAGGTTAAAGCACAGATAGCACATTAAAAACACGAGGTGCCCACGTCCTGCCTAATGGAAGCTGTGGGAATAGCACAAAGAGGAGCTCAAATCTAATCTTGCATCTATAAACAGCTTATGTTGCTTTTTATGAGCAGTTGAATCAAACAGTGGGAATTGGAAGCAGCTGTTACTCAGTCACTGCACAGGAACGAGCAAGTGGCAGCTGAAGTCAACACATCGGAGCAAAGTGCCTTCAATTTCTAGTCAAAGGCAGAGGGAGGACGTTGGAATCAGGAACAAATCAAAGGAAAGTGTTTTCTGCTCCCAGGTGTTCTGCTGATGGGAAGGCTGAGTTATGTATCATGAATTATTCACCGCTTGTGGTGATGCTCTGAAGATTGCTTTGCAGGTAGGAAGAGGGGGAGAGTCACCAGCTTGTATCACACAGCCCCCAGACAGCTCTTGGCTGGAACACACCATCTGCCTGGAGAAGAGCCATCCAGAGAGCCCATCCTGGCTGGGCTCCATCCCCAGCAGGACACTACCCACACCCCATGAGGGTGGACCTGGCCCAGAAATACCTGTTCTTTCCCCGTTTTTCTTCACCCTTGCTGATTCAGCAGGAGTCAACTTTCTGAAAACCTTCAAAACTAGACTTTTGGATGTCTCATTGATACGGAACAAAGAATGTTTTTCATGCTTTTCTGATGTTTTGGGGTTTTTAAGGGCCTTTCCTGGCTGGGACAAGCAGTGAAGCAGTGCCTGTAGGTCCCTCTGTGACAGGGACAGTGGCAGGGCCAGCAGGGCCCTCTTTGCTTCATAGTGCTGTTCAGCCTGGACCTGGAGGGAAGATGAAGAATGGATGGCCTACAGTTTTGGAAAAGGGTTGGTTTTAGGGCAGAGAGGAAATTAAGAACTTCCCAAAACCAAAGGGTGTGTCTTTGATGCAACCTGCCCCTTGTGCTCTCCTTGCTCCAGGTCTGCATCAGCAAGAGGTGACCAGGCTGCAGCCCAGCTCCTGACCAATGCCAAGGGTGGATGATGATCCTCACTTACAAGTCTGAACTCTTCCTCTCCATGGAAATACCATTACCTCTGAGAGTTGGTGGAGACTGAGGGGTCCCCTCCACCCACCGTGTCAATAAGTAGCCCCAAGCCAAGGCAGACAAACCATTTAAGGGAGGAAGGAATGAAATTTAATGAGACAAATGTCACAGGGAAAACCTGACAAGAGTAACTTGAGATTTAAAACCTAGTTGCAGATATGTCACTGAGTACCAGGCCCAGGCACACACACATGGTGGCCAACGATGGCTTAGACAAAACATCCCAGGGAAAGGACATGCATGGAGGAATCTTGCTCTTCATGGTGCTCAGGTGGGTTCAAGCATTTCTGGGAGACAAGTGGGAGAGGTCTGAATGCAAAGAATCTTTGGGATGAGAATATTCAGAATATTATTTTTCAGATGAACCCAAAATGTTAAAAGCTGTAATTCAATACCATTTTAAAAAGAGTTTTATATGCAAATAGTTATGTGAAGAATTAAATCTCCTGTCAGCATTTGCCACCCAACCATCTATATTGCTGAGCTGATGAACAGGAACCGGGGAGAAATGGATTAAAAAGGAGATAAAAAGGATGCTGAACATTCAAAGTTCAGACTTCTATCTGTCTGCATTTTAACCTTCTGATGTTTAAAGAGATTTTGGGTGGAGAGAGATTTTTAAATGTTTAATTCGTGTATTTAGCACTATCTGAAGGTCATTTTTACTTCTTTTTTTTTTCCCCTGCCTCCTGCCTTTTACGTAGCTGAGGGGTAGGAGAAATGTTTAAAAAAGTAAATAGATAATGAAATCATAAGAAATTGGTGGGGAAGCTGGGGCCAGGCATCAATTTGGATTTTCTTTTCAACTGAATAGATTTCAGAGGGATAATTCATCCTCAAAGAAACTTCATCCCCTCAGCAAGGTTTCTCTGTTTTCTTCAGGCAGATCTTAAGGAACATGAAAAAGTTTAACAAACATCTGTGATACATTTTCCTTATTCTTTGTAACATGAATGGGAATGTTGATATTTCTCAGTTCAGAAATTTCCTCTCTAAGTATTAAATATTTTCTTAGCATTGAGTCATTCACTGATGCAGGTTTAAAAATATTGATTTCCACTGGCTGCTGTTGACCCCCTTAGCTTCTGGCAGGTTAGAAAGCATGGCACCATAAACCACCTCTTTCTTTCTGAGCAGAGACTCCACCCAATTACCCAGACCACAAAGGACCATCTTAGTTGTGATTCTGTCCTGATAAATTTTAATTGGCAGGAGTTACAAATGAAATTCCTTATCATCAACATAACTTTTGTGCCTTCAGAGCTGGGGTTGTTCCTGTGGCATTAATCCACTGCAGGTTTGGGTTTTGGCTTCCCTGCCCCTGGCTGTTACTTGCAGGATTTCCAGTTTTGGAGTGAGCAGCCGCAGACGCCACTGAACTCACCTGAAGTTTCTCGTTTCAGCCAGACATGATGTGCTTGACAAAAGCTGAGGAGAAATGAGAGCGTGAGGGGTCAGGACATGCTGTGAGCTGGGAGGAGCAGGTGGAGAGGCAGCAGGGGGGACCCCCAGCCCGGACCCCCCCAGGGATGAAATGGATGCTGTGCCAGGGCTAGTATTCCTCTCTCTGTTCCCACTTTTTGCCTGCCATCCCCAGCCTGGTCAGAGTGATGCCAACCCTTGGAGATGAGCCAGTACCGTTATCCTCATTTTTCTGAGGCCAAGGGAAATGGATCCCCTCTTTTCCTCACTGCTCTCCAATTTTAGGGGTTCCTAAATTTAACCACCTCCTATTCCAGATTTTCACCCTCTTGGAGCAGCGAGTGATCCAGGTCTGCAAATGTTCCCAATTAGCCTCTGCTGGGAAAGATGCTGGCTTTGTTTATTTTCAATAGATTGCAACAAAACAGTGCCAAAACTGTGGATAAAACAGCCCTGAACTCCTTGGAAACATGCTGTCTTCAGCTGCTTTTCCTGGAAATCACTGGCACAACCACCTTGTTCCCACCCCGGCTAATATGTCTCAGTGCTTTTTTGGAAAGGCTTTGGAGGGTGGTCCACACCTCCCTTCCAGTGCTCACCAGTGTTATAAAATCATGGAATCATTCAGGTTAGAAAAGACCATTAGGAACAGCAAGTCCAACTAGAGCCCTTGCAGAGGATTCATTTTGTACCCTAAGACAAGAGAGCCGTGTCTGAGATGGCCCTGATGGGAATCTTCTGCCCTTACCTTCATAGTTGATACAGCCATTGGCATCTTCCTGCCCTGCCATGAGCTGCTCCACCTCGCTTTCTGTCATCTTCTCTCCTGGAACAGGATGGAGAGGTGAGGGGAAGGGTTCTCAGCCTGACAGGACCTTCCTGTCCTTCTTCCAGATAACCATTGACACCAGAGGGAGGAGAAGGGGTTTAAAGAAGAGCTGTGTGCCACTACTGAGGAATGCTGGTGGGAGAGGGTGGAGAGAGGACCACACTGCAACTGTTGCCTGATTACTGAGGCTGTTCTGGAGTCTCCATCTTGCCTGGGTCATGCATGAAGCTGTGGCATGAGGTGGAAATGGCCACACATTCACAGCTATTGACTCCTAAAAGAGCCCGTGAGCAGCAGAGTGAAAAGGTCCTCTGTGATATGTGGGACCAGGCAGCTACCTGAGCCCAGGAAGAGCTGGGGGCCCATGCCTTGTCCCCCAGGGCCAGCCTTACCCAGCGTGACGAGCACATGGCGCAGCTCAGCCCCCATGACCATCCCGTTGCCCTCCTTGTCGAAGACACGCAGCCCTTCCACAAAGTCCTCGAAGGTGCCCTGCTCCTTGTTGCGGGTGAAGTGCTGCAGGATGGGGAGGAAGGTCTCAAAGTCCAGCATCTTTGTGTTCATTTCTGGAAGAGGAGGAGATGGGGTCAGAGATGAACCCTCAGGGGGCTGAATTAAGCCTCTGAGGGTCTCCTGATTAACTCTCTTGGTCTCTTTTCCATCAGAGGGCAGGGGAGAAGCCCTGTGAGGAGACAGAACTATTATATTGGACTTGAGATTGGAGATCCATGAAGTATTAACATCAGGGGACTGCACAGAGACCCCTGATATCAGCCCAAAACTACACCATCAGGTGGGTTGTCTGTCACCACAGTAATGTGGCCGCACTGGGACTGGTCTGGTTATACCAGTTTGCACCAGTTCAGGATAAAGTCTGCTCAGCATCACTTGCCACCATTCCTGTGTGAGGACTGCCCATCCCATATGTCATCCCCCATGGTATGGGGAAGGGAGTGCAGGAATTACACAGGAATGAAGCCTGTCTGCATAATTTCCTTCCCAGTTCCTTCACCTTGCAGGGTTCTTCCCTTAGGGAATGTTACCCTTTACTTGCTGACGGGGAGCACAGGAATTGCTTGTCCCACCCTGTCCCCAGCTTGCTGTCACCTTCTGGTTTGGGCTTGCCCAGCACCTTGAGGACCTCTGCGTTGGTGGGGTTGTGGCCGAGCGCGCGGAGGACGTCCCCGCACTGTCCATAGCTGATCTGCATCATCCCCCCAGGTGTCCGGTCAAACAGCCCGAAGGCTTCTCTGAACTCTGCAGGGAAGAAGAGCTCAGAGCGGCCCCATTCCCACTCCAGGGAAGCACAGCACGTCGTGCCTGGCAGGCAGGGAAGGGACAAGGGACAAGGGACAGACACGTGCACGTTGTGCCCTCTGAATTCATCCAGCCCCGAGTGAGCTTGCGCAATGCGGGCTGAGGTTTGCCAGACTCCTCAGACGAGTCACTTGGCTGCTCGAGCAGGTTTTGTCACCTCTGCAGGACTGGCTGGGTGACCTGCTGGATCCCTGCACTCTCAGCAGCTGGCTTTGCTGCAGGACATCCATACTTATCCCTTTTCCACTCGGATCTCCACTCTCTAGGGCTGTCCCTGTGTCGTCAGAGGCTGTTCCTCCCACCAGACACCCTGACTTTGACCCAGGCTGCATCTCACACCATGAATGAAAAATACCTTTTCCCTGCCAGGTTCTGGATCCTGCTGGCCTTTCTCCCAAGAGGGGATTTAATGTGTGGGGCCTCAGCTCTTATGTCTGTGGTGAAAAACTACCTGAAAAAAGGATTCCCCCTTTCTAAAGCCACCTCTGAGAGAAGCTGAACTCGGCACTTACCTTCAATCTGCTCTGCCGTGAATTCAATCTGTAAAGAGAAGGAATCAGAGCTGGGCATGAGAAGTGGACTGCTGCTGGAGGGAGCAAAGGAACTCTCCCCTCTGGACCTCTGCCTCCCCAGGCTCGGGGCAGGAGGCTGTATCCATGCCATGTCCCACATCTATGCCATGTCTGGCTGAGCCATGTCCCCAACTGCTTCTGCCCTTGCTGTGGAGCTGACATCCCTGTGGAGAGCACAGCTGGCAGCAGCAGGGTGGGCAGGCAGGAGGGATGCTCAGACCACAGTCAGGACTGTTTTGGGTGGAAAGGATGTTATTTTAGGGTCTGATCCCAAGTTCAAGTGATTAAACAGCCTCCATGCTGAGCCTGCTCTTAATAACTCTCCTGCCACAGCTATGGCTTAAAAATGTAAGTATCCTGAGGAATCATGGAAAAAGTGAGTTCCTGTTGTGGAGCTGTTGGATAAAGGATGCTCTTATGGGGAGGAGGCAACACAGGCAACAAAATACTTCAGGATGGAGACAGTGGGTGGCAGAGGAGCTTTTTATTGCTCCTGAGGCCCCGAGATGGGGTCTCAGCAGGAGCTGGGAGTTCGACTGCAGCCGCAGCTCCGGGAGCGGGGTCCTGGTTCCCTGCAGTGAGTGCTGGCAGGGCTGGGTGGGCAACACGGAGACATCTCCCCAGCGAGGGCAGCATCACTCCCAGCCTGCTGCATCCACACAATCGGATAATTTTCCCCTCCCAAGGCTGGCTTCCAGCCTGGCTAATGCCATTTGCAGAGCGCTTTGCATCGCCCGTGCCTGGCAGATGAAAGGCAGGGAGAGACACGGTGACGTCTTCATTCCTCACTCACCTTCACGCTTTTGGGATCGAAGGCAGGCTCCGAGCCGGGAGCTGCTTTGGCTGCTTCCTTCCTCGGGTCGGGTTTCTTGAGCGGCATCGCGCTGGGATTTGCTGAGGTGCGGGATGAGTCCTGCCGCCCAGCGAGGGAAATGAACGGAGGGATGAAAGGCAAAGGCTGCTCCTTCCCTTATATACGGAGCCCAGTGCTCACCCTGGAGGGGCAGGCCAGCTGCTGGAGCAACTGCTACTTACTATAAAAGGAAGAAAACTCAAACGAGAGGGGCCCCAATTTGACAATTGCCCATTGTCATCGGCTCCTGGCTCCACGGAGCCACCAGCCGCCCCCCCCCCAGCTGTACAAGGGGGGACATGTCCCCCTCCAGCACCTGCACCAGGTGGGCTGCATGGGGGCTGCTTGCTAAATGATCACTGAAACCTAAACACGGATGGCCACGGGGGCCAGGCAAGAAAATAGCAACAGGATGGCTGATAAACCTGCCATGATACCCACGGGGAAATGCGCCTGTTTGCAGGCAGGCTGCGAGGGCCAGCACTGCAGAGCCTTTTTAAGACCAGGATTTACAAAGTGCTGCTTCAAAGGAGCTCACAGCTCTCTGAACACTCCCTTGGTCTTGTGCTCAGGGTCTGCTTTGTCCCAGTCTCTCCCCAGGGCTGAGCTTGAGCCCTGGAAAAGACCAGTGTAGGTGCTCACCTCCCTCAGGGTGGCTAATGAAGAAATGGAAGTGATGGCCAAAGCCACAACTGAATTCATCGGCACAAATCTTTCCCAGCTTTGCACAACCCATCCCAAGCACCTCCAAAACCTGCAGGGCAGATGGAGTCTCCGTTTGGCTCCTCTCCAGGGGCTGGGCAGGCTCTGGTGGGAGATGCTCGTGCTGTCACCCTCCTCTCCCACCTGAAGACTCACAAAGGCACAGAACTCATTGAAGTTCAGCATCCCAGAAAATGGGGCTTGAGGGTTTTACTGAGACATTCTAAACCATCAACTTAGACAAGATGTGTGGGGCACCAGGGCAAAGGAGGAGTTACGGGGGTCATTCCAGAGGAGGGAGCAGCCACAAACTGCTGGGAATTCTCTGTGTGCCATCATCTCATCATTGCTAGCAGGGTTTGGGGAGCTGAGGGGGCTGGATGGGTGTCATTTGCAATCATTGCTTTCCAGAGCTCTCTAGAATATAACGAGTCATTTAGCAAAAAACCTCAACATGTTTTGCTAAGTGTGAACTCAGAACCTGGGTCAGGTGTTGTCTGGGAAATCAAGGGAGTTAAATTGGCCCTGAGCTGCCTCCCCCTCAGCATCCATTGACTCCAAAATAATCTCACCTTAACTCCATCTTTACTCCCCAGCAGCTTCTAGGTCAGAAATTAGACCCAGCAGAGCCTTCAGAAAACATTCATATTGCAGTCTGACTGTTTGCTCCTTGCTCACCCTCCATGCCTGTGCAGCATCCCGAGGAGCCCTGGCAGAGCTGGTGTCACACCCACGCTGTGGCACGGGCAGTGGAGACAGGCAGCTGCAGACAATGTCCCCGGTCCCTCCTTGATTTTCAGCTGATGGCCACCGTGGGGCTTGTTTTGCTGTCTGATTCCATCAGCAGGAGCAGCAGCCCCTCCTGAGCCCTGTCCTTGGGATTTGCCGTGTTCCCTTGGCCTCCCCTCCCCCAGGAGCCCAGCAGGGCTCTCTGCCCCTTATCACACAGTCCCAGGGGCTCATGGCTGGGAGCAGAGTGAGCTGCCTTGCCAGGAAAACCCCAAGGAAGGCTCTGGGGGCTCTGCAGCTCTGTGCAGGACTGGGGCACTCACAGAGGCAGCAAGAGCTGTGTCTGGACATGGATTATGTGCACCAGGGGAGGGGCCCAGGCTGGGAGCTGCTGTTCCAGGGATTTGGCACTGGGCTGTTGAATTCCAGCCTCATCCTACTAATGACAACCTGCCTGGGGAAAGAGGGCTCCCCTCTTTGTGCCTCATTCTGTGCCCAGGGGGACGCTCTGGCTGCTGGGGGTCACAGGGTGTTGGAACTGGCTGAGTGGTGGGAGCAAGCTGGGCATCAGCATGACCCTGAAAGGCAGGGGACAGCCCTGGGTCCATGCCAGGGAGATGCAGGTGACAAGGGAGAGTGACAGCTATAGTGGGACCAGCTCTGACCTGATGCCCAGTGATGGTGTGGGACCCCATCTGGGTGGCTGCTCCCTCTACCCCCCTGCCCCAGGATGGAGCCTCCAGCCCCTCTCCCGAGGACAGTGAATGCAGATGTGCTCTGAGGTCACTGTGGGTGCCTGGGAGAGCAGGACAGATCCCAGCATATCTCCCCAAAACACATCCCAGGCCCTAGAGAAGGAAAAGGGTTAAACTGGCATCTGCCTGAAAGACATCCCATCGCAGGAGCATCAGCTGGAGGTGCTGCTCACGTGCTTGCACCCTCTGCCTCCCTGCCTCCAGCCACCTCACTGAGATTTTCCTCTCCTTCCTCCAGCTACTTGGGACCAGTCTGGGGCTAGAAGGGACTTAGGAGCATGGGGGCAGTGGGGGAATGCTGTGACAGCTGAAAAATGAGCCACTGAGCAGCGAGAGAAGTTTCTGAAAAGAGAAGAGGAATCTGCCTTGAATGAAGAGGATTTTAGCACCTTGGGCTAAGCCAATAAACCTCTGCCATCCCCATCTGAACGGGAACTGTTTGCACACGCTCCTGGAGCTGCTCAAAGCAAGCAAGACACAAAGAGAGAATAGGATCAAGCATGGTGTGGGGAGAAAACCCCCT
This sequence comes from Fringilla coelebs, assembly GCF_963513975.1. NCBI lineage: Eukaryota > Metazoa > Chordata > Aves > Passeriformes > Fringillidae > Fringilla > Fringilla coelebs. The sequence goes on from NC_140053.1 coordinate 1,695,119, forward strand.
GCCTGGAGAGCCTGTGAGCAGATCCCTATAGGGATCCCACAGGGACAAGGAACTCACCCAGCCCTGATCTCCCAGGGACGGGCTGTGTCCCCAGTGCCACCTCACCTCAGTGGGGCTGGCAGCCAGGAAGGCGCTCCCAGAAGATGCTCTGTCCTGCTGAACACGCCAGCCCTCTCCACCACTGGCAGCGATTCTGGTCCTTGAAGTCCCTGTCTGAGTGACACGGTGGCACCATGGGGACATCTGGCCCTGTGGGAGCTATCATGGTGACTCTCCTCTGCTGCTGCCTCCTGAGCTCGGCTCTGGTAAGTCTGCGTGGCCCCGGGGCTCCTCTGCTCCCTCTCCTGGCTTTAAATGTTGTGCTGCTGGCCCGGGCAGGGCTGGCTGTGCTCCCGACTCACATCCCGCTCTGCAGAGCTGCTGGGCACGAGGGGAGAGCATCTCCACTGCTGCTAAAAGCTTTCCAGCAGCCATGGAGGCACTGCAGCGTGATGGCTTTTCCATTTCTTGGACACATCCAGGGCAGGGGTCAGTGCCTCGGAGGACTGGGGGAGCAGAGTGGGTGGTTTACGAGCAGTGCAGGAGGGGCTGGAGGGCAGAGCTGGGCCCACAGCCAGTGAGACTCCCACAGCCAGGCCCCCATCTTGCTGATGCACCCCCAGGATCCCACTCCTGCCCCCCATTCACCCACCCAGATGCTGCTTTGGGAAGTGCATGGATGGGAGTCCTGGATCTCCTCTCTGGGGCCGGATTTGGCTGTGCTCACTGGAGCAGGTCTGGGGAAAGTGACCCTTCTGCATCCCAGCTCCTCTTCACTTCCAAAGCTGTGTCCTCATCCTGGTCAGCATGGGCAACAGGGACACCCAGCACTGCTGGTGATGGGTGACAGGGAGATGGGGCAGGAGCCCAACAGGCCACTGATTTCTGCATATAACCATGAGCAGAAATGACTGTGGAGAGGGTGGGAAGGGGCTTGGGGTCAGCATCAGCCTTGGAAGAGGGAAAAATGAGAGCAGGAATGCAGGAAGAGCTTTTTTCTTCCCTGTGTTGTTGAATCTACCCAAAGCCACCCAAACCTGACTCTCCTGGAGAGGGCTGGGAGAGCACAGCCATGCCATGACTGGAGCCAAGGGGTTTTCACTTGGGTTTTGTCTGGGCAGGTCGATCCTGATGATGTTCTCACAAAAGAAGAGCAGATCTATCTCCTGGTGGAGGCCAAGGAAAAGTGTCAGAGGGACATAAAGGCCCAGCTGGAGAAGATCAAAGGTATCAAAGGTCCCCCCCTGTGCTTGGGTGAGCCAGCCCTGGTGGAGCTGGTTGCACTGTGGGGAATGCTGTCCTCTCTGTTGGGGTGGGATGGGGCTGAGGACACCCAGCTCCAGGGGGCTTGTGGAGCTCATGGCACCATCTGTGCTCTGGGTGCAGCCAGCACTGGCTCCAGCATTTTCCAGACAGCTCCATGTACACCACAAAAGAGAGCTGTGGAGGGGCCTTGCCCCATCTGGAAGAGGTGGGATGTGTCCCCTTTCCTGGCCCCCTGCAGCTTTTCTCTCTCTCAGCCCAGGGGGATCTGTGGCAGCATTTTCCTCCCCCTGGTCCAGCACACACCTGGGGAAGGCAGAGGTTATACTGAGGCCCTGACTGGAGATGTGAGATGTGTCTTTGCTCTTTGGCCAGACCCCAGCTGCCCTCCAGAGTGGGATGGGATCATCTGCTGGCCAAGGGGCTCCCCCAGCCAGGAGGTGTCAGTGCCTTGCCCCGACTACATCTACGACTTCAACCACAAAGGCAAGTCTTGTACCTGGGCAGAGAGCGACCTCACCCTTGTGACAATCCACGGGGTAGGGACAAGTCTGGGCTTCCCTTGGGTCCTTCTGCTGCCACAGTGCTCGTTGCTGTCCCCAGGTCATGCCTACAGGTACTGCAGTGCCTATGGGACCTGGGCCATGGCTCTCAGCATCAACAAGACCTGGGCCAACTACACGGAGTGTGCCCTGCTCTTCTCCTCCGAGAGCCGGAGCCACCAGAAGGTGACCTTGTTTGTCAAAGGTGCTGGGAAAGGGGTGTGGATGGGGGCCAGAGGAAGTGCTGGGGGCAGGGGCTCTTCCCTCTCTGCTCCTCAAACCAGCCTTGCTCCCCCTGTGCTCTGGCAGGGAGGTGGAGCTCAGTCCTTCTCTTCCAGGAGGTGTTTGACCGCCTGCACCTCATGTACACTGTGGGCTACTCCATCTCCCTGGCCTCCCTCATCGTTGCTGTCTGCATCCTCTCCTATTTCAAGTAAGGAGAGGCCAAAGCCCCTCCCATGTGGGAGAACAGGAACCCATCCCATTGTCCATGCACATGAGCCCTGGGAGGGGGCAGCCCCCAAAGGAATGGGAACAACCCCAGACCCAAACAAACATCAGCCAATTTCCCAAAGCCCCAAACATCCCCAGTGTGACCAGCTCCTGATCTCTCCACCCTGCCCATGGACAGCATGGATACCCCACTTGCTCCCAGATCTGGTTTCCCTGCCCAGACACCCCATAGCCCACTCTGAGAGCCCCCATTCCCTGAGCCCAAGTGTGGTGAGTTGGTTGGGCAGCTGGGGTTTGGTTCATGTCACATCTCCTCTCTGCAGGCGCCTGCACTGCACACGGAATTACATCCACGTGCACCTCTTCACCTCCTTCATCTGCCGGGCCCTCAGCATCTTCCTGAAGGACGTGGTGCTCTACTCGGGCACGGCGCCCAGCGACGCCGACAGGCTGCGGGAGGACGACTTCAGGGGACCCTTGCCAGGACAGCGGGGACACCTGGCAAGTGGTGGATGGGGGGAAAGGGGGATTTAGGAGCTCTGATGCAATGGGATGTGCTTGGGATCCTCCCAGGCCGGGGCTGTGCTGCTCAGGGGGAGGGGATGAAGGTCCACCTTTGGCTCTGCCCAGCTCCTCTCTGTCCTGGAGCCACACTAGAGACCAGAGCCACAGAGTACCTTGGCCTGTCTACAGGGAATACCTGTCCTATGGGAAGGAAGATGCTGGAATATCCCAGAGGAGATGCAGGTCTCTGCAAGAAGAACATGGGGCACAGATGGGTTTTGGTGACCAGAAAGCAAAAGCCACCAGGTTTTGCTTTTGGGGCCAGCCTGACACAGGCATCTCCATATGCCCACAGGTTGGCTGCAAGGTGGTGGTGACTCTCTTCCTCTATTTTCTGGCCACCAACCACTACTGGATCCTGGTGGAAGGTCTCTACCTGCACAGCCTGATCTTCATGGCCTTCCTCTCCAACAAGAACTACCTGTGGGTCCTCATCATCATCGGCTGGGGTGAGCACAGACCCAGCCCCAGCCGGGAGCTGAGGCATTGGCCATGGCCGAGTGGCACCCAGGGAAGGGCAGTGGGATGCAGGAGCTGGTTGGATCTGCTAAGGTGATGCTCCAACCCTGCTCCTCACTCTGTCCCTGCCCTTCTAGGTCTCCCTGCTGTGTTTGTGTCCATCTGGGCCAGTGTCAGGGCCTCGCTGGCAGATACACAGTATGTACACCCACCTTCACCAGGGCCTTTGGGAGGGGAAGAGTGGCTGCAAATGCCAGCAAAGTAGCAAAGTATCTGTGGGCACCAGAGCTTTTTGGAAATGAAAATTTTCAAAAAGAACAACAGGATGGAACCCACATTCAAGGCTTGTTCATAGAATTGTCAGTAATGCAGAGCGATAGTGGTTTTGTTTTGCGTTTGGGAGGACGGTGGATGCAGGTTTGCAGCATAAATTGATCAATAAACAGCAGAGATGGATGCTAAAGGGCATATTCTGGAGTGAGGCATTTTAAAAGGAGAAAGGCCATCATATGAACAACAGGAGTTTGGGATGAGGGGGTCAAGGAGCCCTTGGGAACATTAATGCTCATTTAAACCTGCTTTGCCCCACCATGATAGTTACAAATGCTTGTAGTTACAAATGCTTGTAGCCACAGCTCAAGATTTCACAAAGCCCACCAAGGGGGTGGAGATTGGGAGTTGGGGGTGCTGGGGTGGTTGGGGGTACAGGGAGCCATCCTTCCCAGTGGGGTCAGGTTTCTCCAAGGAATTTCTTTACTGGTCTTCTCAGGTGCTGGGACCTCAGTGCAGGGAACATGAAGTGGATTTATCAGGTCCCCATCCTGGCTGCAGTCGTGGTAAGAATCCTGTGGATGAACCTCTTAGTTCCTTTTGGGGAAAGAGGATTGATAGAGACCAGAGCTGTTCACTTGTGGTCGCTGGAGTTTTGTCCCGGCCCCTCTGGCACCCAGGGACAGCCCAGAGGGATCCAGGAGCTCCTGCTCTGACCACAGCATCACTGCCATGTCCCTGCCTGCACCTCACCCAGAGCCACCTGTCTGTGTCCCTGGGGCTCCTTGGGCAGACCCCAGCTCACAGTGGGCACCACCACCACCGTGGGTGTCTCTTGGCAGGTGAACTTCTTCCTCTTCCTCAACATCGTCCGGGTGTTGGCCTCCAAGCTCTGGGAGACCACCACGGGCAAGCTGGACCCCAGGCAGCAGTACAGGCAAGTGCAGGCAGCATCAAAGCCTCGTGTCCTGCCTGTTCAGTCAGGATGGCTCCCCATGGAGGAGGAGCAGAGGTGTGGGAGGGGCTGGAGGAGTGAAGAAGGGTGCCAGGACAGTGGCAGCCAGCTCCTTTGGCAGCTCTGCTGGATTGAGGCCTGGCTCTGGAGATCTGAGCTCTTCCTGCTCCCACCTCCAGCCTGGCCACTGTGGGGCTGGGGGCTGTCCTGCAGGCCCTGGGGAATGGCTCTGAGGTCTCTCCTTTCAGGAAGCTGCTCAAGTCCACGCTGGTGCTGATGCCACTTTTTGGAGTTCACTATGTGGTGTTCATGGCCATGCCCTACACCGAGGTCTCTGGGCTCCTGTGGCAGATCCAGATGCACTATGAGATGCTCTTTAACTCCTCCCAGGTGGGTTGACACTCCCAGCATTGAGGGATATTCATCCAGGGAGGCTCAGGGACTTCACACTCCACCTCTTTTGGTCTTTTGGCAGGGTTTCTTTGTGGCTTTTATCTACTGCTTTTGCAATGGGGAGGTAAGTGGGAAGAGTGAGGAGCTAAGCTCCCTGTTCCAGCCCCAGGCTGTGATAACCAGAGCAAAAAGCTCAGATCCATCCCTCTCAATAGGATTTGGAGGGGAAAAAAGAGAAAGGAAAACGGGAAAGGGAGGGAAAAGGGAAGGGAAAAGGGCAAGGCAAGGCAAGGCCAGGCAGTTTTGCTGTCTCTGGGCACAGCAGCCCCCTCTGCTCTCGCAGGTGCAGGCCGAGATCAAGAAGGCTCATTTCCGGAGGCTCCTGGCGCTGCACTTGGGGCAGCAGGCGCGCCCCGGGAGCTGCTGCTGCGCCGGCCGGGGCTCCCAGGCCCCCCAAAGCTGCAGCACGAGCCTGGCGGGGCGGGGAGCAGGAGGCACCCGGGGGCTGCTGCTCCCGGCCCGGCCCCGCCTGCCCGGGTACGCCCCCGGCTCCGGGGCCTCGGACCAGCTCCTGCCCTGCCCCGCGCAGGAACTGAGCCAGAAAGGCCGGGGGGAAAACACGGTGGATTTGACAGAGCTGACTCAGGGTCACACCAAGCCCTACAAGGAGCTGGAGACGATGCTGTGAGGCAGAGGGTGGATTTTCCACCTGGGCATGCAGATGTGCCTGGAAAGATGCTGATCCTCACACTCTGCTTGCAATTGCATGGAGAGCCAGGGCTGGGATAGCAGCCAGAACAACCCAGCTCCCTTTCCATCAGAACCAGGGACCACCTACTCTTGCTCCTCCTCCACCCCGGCCCAAAAACAAGCCATAAAACCTCATTCTCCTCCACGTGCAAGTGACTGAGACAAACTTTATGGTCGGGAAGGGTGCAGGGAACACTTGAATCCCCAACATTTCATCCATTACCACAAAGGCCCCTGCATGCAATTGTCATGGCCCTGTCATCTCATTGCAGGCTAAGAAGTGAATAAAGAGAGTCTGTTTGGCTTGTTTCCATCCTTGTATTCCAGCCTGGACACAGCAGTGGGGGAAAGGCTGGAACCCTGTCCCCAATTCCCAGCCAGGCCTGTTTGCCCTCTGCCCCTGCCATGGACAGCAGCCCCCTGCACTGCTGGGAAAGCTCGTTGGGAAAAGACTTTCCCAAGGAGCTGTGTAGAGGGCAGATAAATTAAACAGCATGGTGGTGGTAGCATGGAGCATCTTCTTCCTACACAGCTCCTCAAGGCAGGAATTTCTTGCTAAGGCCAGGGACCAGGTAAATAACTGTGTGCATTCCCATCTCTGCCAGTGAAAAGCTATGGTGGCATAGGGAACTGGAGGGACAAACAGCCAGGAGCCATGTCAGGGAAGGGCTCGAGGATGCACAGTTTTAAAATCATCTCTTGGAAGGAATTAGTCTCTTTGGAGGACACCAGCACAGCTGCCACTGCAGGGCCAGATCCCCTGTCAGGGCAGTTGGAATGCTGCTCACACTGCTCCCTTGTTCTGAGGGATGGAGCCAGCCCTCCCATGGACCTCACACAGCCCTGCAAGCTGACATCTGTGCTCTCTGTCACTGATCAATATTTAATCACTCTCTTCCCAAGAGGCTCCTGGGAGGTGGGAGAGGGGTGAGGAATTCCAATAATCCTACAAGGAGCAGAGGGAAGTGTTAACAAGAAAGGGAGAACCCCCAGCATATGCCTCACAGGGGGCCAGTTCCCAGTGGCAGGGAGCTGGGATCTGGGAAGGGAGGGAGCAGATGGCAGCTCAGACTATGGGGCTATTTTTATGTTTTGTTTTGAAACTCCAATCTTTAATTGCAGCAATGAACCTTCAGGGTGAGAAGGGGAACACAACAGCTTGTAAAGCCCTGCCAGTCTGCCCTGAAACACCCTTATCTTCACACCGAATGTGCAGAGCTCAAACCAGGGCAACAATTCCTGCCCAAACTGTGGGGAGGGAATTCTGGAAACTATTTTAAAAAACTCCAGCAGATCAGAGCTGGTTTCTGAGGGGGCCCAAATAATCATGTGGTGTCTGAACTGTAGCCAGTTCAGGTGTCAGATCTTGGGGCTGTCGCTGAGCTCTCTTTTCAGGTCTGCCCATGACTCCACAAAAAGCTGGGGGAAATGAATCACATGTCCTGGGCTGTATCCTTTCCTCTTCTAAAGCAGAAGAAAATCTATTTCCCAGGAGACCTTGAAGCTAAAACAGGGTTTGTGAAACATTTTGGGGTGAAAGATACTAAGAAAAACCACAGGAAGTATTTTATCAACTACAATCCACAGTATCTGGTGAGACAGACACAGTCAGATCTCCAGACTGTCAGTTCTCCATCCACACACCAGGGCAGCCAAAGGAAGGAGAATAAAAAGCACATGCTGCATATTTTTGTACCAGTAATAAAACATTTACTAGAGCAAGCAGAAAGTAAATGCACAGCTGATAAAGAAAACATCACAATGTCACAAAACCCTGACAGCTTCTGGTACATCTTCCAGTGGAAACGAGCCAGCGGTGGGTGCTGACATGTCCCAACTGAAAAGTTCTTCCCTACCTTGTGGCAAAAAAAAAAAAAAAGGAAGTTAAAAAATGGGAATACACACAATGAGTTAAAAATGGGCAAGCAAGATTTTACAGATTTACTACATGTGTCCAAAACAAGGCCAGATTTGAACTGTTTCTTTTCATTAATTGTTTTCTGAGTTCTTCCTAAAGGCTTCTGAGCAACAGATCCCTGAATTTCTGAATCTTCTTCCTTTAGCCACACTTCCTGGGGGGCTCCAGCCTCTGATTGTTGTGGTCTATCTACATTGTCTTCCCTTTTTTGTTTTTAATTTGAAGAAAGCACTCAATCCTCTCAGAACAGAGGGTGCATAGGCACAGCAGAGACACAGGTTTGCTATGCAGGCTTCTACCAGAATGAAGGATATTAGAAAACAGAAGGTTCTTCAAAAGAAAAAATATCTGGGCAATGGAATTGGAATTAAAGTACTGATCACAAACAAGCCAGGGAGTCCAACCTACACTACAAGTGAATTTGTGGTTTGCTGGGATGGAGAAGGATCCCTGGAACAGTGCCACACACACCAAAATAAAAAAAACAAACAAAAAAAAAACCCCAAAACAATGAAACCAATTTGCTCTGCCCCACCTTCAGCAAAGCAAATTGATACATTCTTAGTTGATGGGGAGAGAGGTAAAGGGTAACCTGGAGACCAAATTATTTGGGGAGAACATGTGAAAAGGAGATGGAGGAAGAACTCACCATACTGACCAAACTGTTGCAAGATTAATGTCTAACAGGCAGGTCCTGAGCATCTCTAGGTGGACTGGACTGGTTTGTAAATGTGAACGCTGGTTAAGAAAAGACTAATTTATACTTCTATGGACAACAGTTTCTTAATGTTCCAAGGATGTGGAACGGCCTCTTTTTGTCGAGAAGATCTGTTTAAATCCAGCAGAGTCACTCGAGCACTGAAGGTTTCAAAGCAGAACCCAGGGAGCTTTATCAAAATGATTTCTTTCACTATGTGTTGTGTGCACTTCGCTCGTTCGGGTGAATCTGTCCGCAGATGAACTTGCATGGGGGTTCTCTTGCTTCCCTTCTCCTGCCCCAGCTGCTCAACAACCAGTTACCAACAACCCCAAGAAATCCTCTGGAAAACGACAACACTACCTGCAGAGATTCCAGGCTGTGAACCGCCAGCTTTTAACTGTCCCACCGGCTCTTCTTGCGTTTTGGGGGCTCTGGGACAGCAAAACCATCTGTCTTGTCTCGGCTGTTGGCCTCCTTCCTGTTCTCTCCATTCCTGCTCTCGCTGTTCCTGCTGTCACCGTTGTTGCGGTTGCCGCCCGGCAAGTCGGTGAAGTGCCGGCCCTCGCCGTGGCGATGGACGTCGCCGTGGCGGCTGTCGCCGTGCCGGGAGGGGTCACTGTGCCGGCCACCGCCTTCGCTGTGGCGCTGGCCCTCGGTGTAACGCTGGCCCTCGGTGTAACGCTGGCCATCATTGAAGCGCTGGCCCTCGGTGAAGCGCTGGCCATCATTGAAGCGCTGGCCATCACTGAAACGCTGGCCCTCATTAAAGCGCTGACCATCGTTAAAGCGCTGACCATCGTTAAAGCGCTGACCATCGTTAAAGCGCTGACCCTCATTGAAACGCTGACCATCACTGAAGCGCTGGCCCTCGTTAAAGCGCTGACCATCGTTAAAGCGCTGACCATCGTTAAAGCGCTGACCATCGTTAAAGCGCTGGCCCTCACTGAAGCGCTGGTTCTCGTTAAAGCGCTGACCCTCGTTAAAGCGCTGACCATCACCGAAGCTCTGACCATCACTGAAGCGGCCACCACCGCCCTCCCCTCGGCCAGCGCCTTCCCCTCGGCCGGTGCCCTCCCCTCGGCCAGCGCCCTCCCCTCGGCCGGCGCCACCCTCGGCGCGCCGCGGGGCCTCGCCGTGCCGGCTGTTCCGGCTGTCGTTGTACCGTTCTCTGCCGATGCCGCCGCCGCCCTCCCGGCTGTTGGCGTTGTTGAAGCCCTGCGCTCCGGCGCTCGGGAAGGGGGGCACGCTGCTCAGGCTGCCCGTGCTGGTGAAGCCCGGCACTCCCTTGGCCGCCGCCGTGGCTGCCATGGGGCTCTCGGGACCGGCGGCGTTCTGCTGCGCTGAGCTCGTCGGGACGGAGTTCAGGCTCCCGGCGCTGGTCCAGCCGCTGGCACCAGCGGCAGAGCTCCCAGTCTTTTGGTTATTTAAACTTGCAGCAACAAAGTGACTCTTGTACTGGGACTGCAGGAAAGGGAGAGACAAGAGAGAGCAGGTTTGGTTCTGTGCTGTCCCACAGAACACGGAATCATCGTGTGTTCACAAGCCCACCTTGGATTTTGGGGCAACAGAATTCCTAGAAAAAGTCAGTCTTGGAGTGATTACATTCCTCCTGTGCTTATGGACACAGAGTTAGTAACAGGCACCTCCTACTAGACAACACCAACAAGGGAGTTCTTACATTGTGGGGTTAATTTTTACACTGAAGAGAAAGAGCTTCTGCTTCCCCTTTTGATTGCAATTACACTACTGCTGCAAAGCAACCTCCACAGAATCAAGCCCAGTGCAGAATCCAGAAAGAAAAAAGAGAAAAGAGGCAGCAGAAAACAAAGTAAGTTTGGCAAATTTGTGCAAATGTGTTCAGTCCAGCCTGCACCTAATTCCACCACTTGGGACTGCCATGCTGAGTGTGCTGCAAATGACACAGCCACAACCACCACCCTCAACTTCCCTGAAATAAAAGGCCTGCTGCATTTTCAGGGGAGAAAAGGAGTCCAAGCACGAAACCAACCTGGAAAGCTGCTTTCATTGCTGTCAGCCTGTCCCCCATGGCCCCTGTGGATGGCTTGTAGGCCTCATAGTTGCTCATCACACTGTTGTTGTTTCCACGGTCCTGTGCAAAAACAGAAAGGGAAGCTGCAGAGGTTTATCCCACACAGACACACTCAATTCAACCACTGCTCACATCTATCCTCTCTCTGCACTCAGGAAATACATCCACTAAGGATGACAGACTTCTGGAGAGCCCTGAGCAGTGGAACAGTTTGCTCCATTTTTTTTTTCTGCCAAGAATCAGATTGGAAATGGCTGGGAATTTTGAAGTAATTTATTAGCATTTATTTTACAGCGACAGTCTATTTTATGAGGAATCTCCAAACCTTCTGGATCATTCCAGCTCTAAAAAAAAGCAGCTCTTAACAAGGGAAGAACAGCACAGGAGACTTTCACTTGAGATATATGATCCTAACTCTGAAAGATGCTGAGCTATGAGAACTTTTAAAGCAGACACTGTAATCCAGTAGCAAGATTTTTTAAATTAAAGAGTAATCAATACTAAGTGAAAAAGTTCCAAGAATCTGTGAACAACCTCTTCAGCATCTCTACTTACAGTATTTTCTGAGCCCAGCCCGGGGCGTTCACGGTACCCCAAGCCACCACCACCAATATTCAGCTTCTTGCCCTTCCCTCCTTTAAAACGGGATTTCCGGAACCACGGGTTCTGTAAGAGAGGGACAAGTGCTTCTCAACACAGGGAACAAAAAGCTTCACAAATGCATGTAATGAGGCTGAGAAAAAAGGGATACTGAGCATTTCAGAAGAGAAACATAAGTACTGTTTTCCATTTAACCACACAGCTGCTGTAGGCAGTTGTGCCATGTGGGTCTGATGCTTTAAGTTACAAATGCTTTCTATGAAAACTAATTTTACACCTTCAGCTCTCATTCAAGTTAAGGTTTTGGGGGTTTGCATTCTAATAAACCCAGGAATAAACACAGTTTCCAATGCCATCACTTGGGAGCTCTGCTCTTGCTCATACATTGGTTTCACTGATTTAGCCCAGTGCTTGGCTAACGAGAAATGAGGGTCTGTCAGCAAAACTTTCTGCTCCAAGCAGTGGCCAGGGAATGTCAGCCCAACCAGACCTGCTGTTTCTAGCTGTTTAAATAATAGTTGGCTGCACCTCTTTTTATGCCCTACAGTCTCTCCAAATGTAAGTCATTTGGCTTCCTACATGCTGTTCTCAAGGTAGTCAGGGGAGCTCTGTCTCACTAATTCCATCCCTTCTGAAAATGCTGCCTTTGTCAGAAAATTTACTTTTGGCAGCTGCTGTCCAAGCTACTTGCTAATATGTCCACAGGCCTGCTAATCCATCTCTGAATCTGGGAGTTGCCAAAAAGCCTGGGCTCTCTTGCAGCTATACAGACAGCAAAAGACAAGAAATTAAAAGAGTTGGTAAGTTCAGTGGCACAAGCACAATTGCTGCAGCTACCTGTCAGACCTATATATAGCAAACCTGTCAGAGAGCACTGCCAAGCAGGTGGAATGATCAAGCAACAGCCCTTTCACAGAGGGAATGTCCCTGTAATTGTTTTCTAGTTTAGCTTTCAACTAAGCTGCATCTCCCAGGTGCCTGCTATAAATCTGACTGTAATGAGACACTGGAATGCTCTGCTGGCATCAGCAGATTACAGCTCCTAATTTCCTAGACAGTGCCTGGCCCCAAAATAGATCACATACTGTGTTACAAAATCTTCATGGATTCTTTCAAAGGCCATTAAAACCACTAGGAAACCTACTTTAAACCAGGACAGATCCCCAAAAGGTCACTGCTAACACACGACGGAGCCAGCAACGTGAACTGGCTGACTTTGTGCTGAATCTGGAGCGAAACTTCCTCACCTCAAGTTTTGCTGGTTCATACCTGCATTGCCAAATCCAGCAGCTCTTTGGAGACGTGCTGGTTGGCACCCTCCAGGTTTCTGACGAGGTCACCAGCGAAGTTGCTGTCCTTGGGGGTCAGCAGGGTGTAGGCCACCCCCTTCTCCCCCGCGCGGCCGGTGCGGCCGATCCGGTGCGTGTGGGTGTCGATGTCCCGAGCCACGTCGTAGTTGATGACAGTCTTGATGGAAGGGATATCCAACCCTCGAGCTGGAAGAAAAAGCAATGTGGTGGGAAGTGTCATTATCCCAATTAACTCAGAGCAATTGCTCTGGTACCAGGGTATCACCCTGCTCTGGTCCTGCAGGCAAAAGGAATGTCAGCTGATGAATGAACAGCAACCACTTCCTTAAGACACAGCTTTTCTTTCTGTATATTAAATGTCAGGCTGTAATTTAGGCATCATTAAGAGACTAAAAACAACCTCATTTGCCAATGCCATGTACTGCACAGGCACAGAGTGAGACTCTTGGGGGTGTCTGTGCAGGGCCAGGAGTTGGGTTCCATGACCCCTGGGGGTCCCTTCCAGCTCAGGATATTCCATGGTTCTGAAAAGCACCTGGAACACAGCGTCCTGCAGGTGCAGAAGTCAACCTGGTTGCCTTCCACTGAAACATGCTTGCCTTTCTGCTGATACACACAGCTTGTCTGAGCTGCTTTCCAGAAGGTCACATACCTGCCACATCAGTAGCTACCAGGATGGGGATCCCCTTTTTCTTAAATTCCGAGATGACTTTATTCCTCTCGCTCTGGTCCATGTCCCCATGGAGCAGCCCAAGGTTATGATCCTCCTGCTTGAGGTTATTGGCCAGCTCCTCTGCGTTGGCTTTCTTGGTGACGAAGAGGAGGACGCTCCCGGAGGACGTGAACTCCACCAGGCGCCGCGTCAGCCAGTTCCACTTGCTGGGCCCAGAAGGAAAAATCTCCACAATCTGAGTGACATCTTCATTTGCCTAAGGGCAGAAATGTCCTCAGAGTCAGGAAAGTGGGAGCAACACACAGATTTCCCACACATTCTGCATCACAAGTAATACAGTGCAGTGCAGCTTACAGCACTACCTGCAAGTTTTCTCTGACAGATTTAATTTTGACACATTTTAATATGACAAGGATGATGCTCCAATTATACAGTAATAGTTTAGATCAATGAATAGAGGCCCTGTGACTGAGCTGTGAAAGCTGGTGCTTTTCTTAAGCGAAATCAAGGATATTTTTTCCCAGAAAGAAGGGGCTTCAGGAAGTAATTTCTTTTGTTATAAAGGGACCTGATGTAAAAACCAAAAAATACAGAGAACTGGCTGAAAGAAGGATGTTCTCAAGGCACCTTGTGAAATTTCTCAACAGTTTCAATATATTATTAGCAAAGTTTCTTCCCAGCAAGTTTATATCTGCCCACTTCATCAGCTTCCTACCAGATCCCAGCCTGCTGATAGTTCAGCTGTTACTGTCAAGCAAGTCCAGCATCAACATTCCCATGGAAACCATAGGACAGAGATTTTAACTTTCAAATTCTTTGCTGCAGAAGTTGCAGCTCTGTTTACGCTTCTGAGATAAAACTGAGAGATGCAACCATTGATTCAGCCTAGTAACAAAAATAAACCACCACGGTTGAAAGGTCAACAAGATAAAAATAGAAACCCACTATTTCTAAAACTTTCTATTTTTGCTAAGCACAAATTATTTAAAACTAACTATAAATGATGATTCTTGCAGTTTAACTTAAATTTCAGAGAACAGAAACAGAACAATTCCTTGCTCTGAGTGCCTCAAGTATTATGGAATTACCTCTCCAATGTCTCCTTGCACAACCCGAATTGGGTCGATCAGAATGTCCCGAGCCAATTTCTCAATCTTCTTCCGGAACGTGGCACTGAACAAGAGGGCTGGAAGAGAAACAGGCTTCAAATGCCTTGAAGTAGAAATTTCCTTTCAGAACTGTAAAAACACTGCACAGATGTTGTGAAGGAGGACCTGGATTCCTGAGTGTCAGTGAACTGAAGCTGAGGTTTTATGGGTTCTAATGGAAATTACCAACCACTGTTAGAATACCACAAAATGGAAACACATTTCATAGCATCTGAAATATTGATAATACAGGGCTCTGCTGTGAACTTTCTCTCATGGCACCTCAGAACACTGAATTTCAAGGCATATGAACATGAATTCAGCTAATCATCTTTGTTCTGAGTGCAGCTGGTGGAGGGATTACAGAGAGATGAGTTGAATGCCCACATGTCACAACTGCTCCCTCCCAACAGCCCACGCTGAGAATAACACCAGTGGACTTTGGCACAAGTCTCCTGGTGTGGCTGTGTCCAGAACTGGAAATCCAAGCTCTGCTCCAGACTCACTGTTTACTCACTCTGTCTGTCAGGACGTACGTGGCTTGCGATTGATCTGACCTGGTATTCTGCAAAGGAGAAGAAATGCTCTCATCAACCCTGTAAACTCATTGTTTAGAAAAACTAAGTCAAAATGCAGTTTCCTTGCTTTATTTAACATATAATCACAGAAAGAATGAGTGCTTCTCACTCACTATTTAATTTTACAGACCCCCTAAGCTGGGACTGGGCACCACTGCTTTCCAAAATAGTGACTTTGGTTCAATACGTACCAAACCCCATATCAAACATTCTGTCAGCTTCATCAAACACAAGGTAAGTGACTCTCTGCAGGTTTGTAGCTTTCTTTTTCACATGATCAATCAAACGACCCTAGTAAGAAAAAACTCCATATGTTAATATATACAACCACCTAGCTCCTTTGCATCCTGACTTACCAGAGACTTACAACAGAAAACATCTTAAGCCTTCAGTCTAGTGTCAATATTCACATCATAGAACAGATTCTGACAACTTTTTTTCAAGCTGAACAGTGCAAAACTCTGTTTTTGGTGCCCACAGGTACTTACTGGTGTGCAGACCACGATCTCTGCCCCCTCCTGCAGGGCCTTGGCTTGCTCCCACATGCTCCCTCCTCCGTACACGGCCACAGAGCGCAGGTTGTAGGCCTTGCCAAAGCGCTTGCACTCGGAGTGGATCTGAGGGTGTGACACAGACACAGCACAGCTCACATCACACAGCTCTGAGACAACACACCTACCCTGGAATGCAGCATGGAGCCTGAAATGCACTCTTCAGCTACTAACTCAATTCCAAACTCCTCAGGGGTGAATACTTCGACATATGTGGATGATTTCCAACAACTTGAGAAACCTACTTAGGCATCCAACAATAATTTAACCTGCAGGCTTTATCATTCTGCACATACAATTTGTCACAATGCATACACAGCATTCTTATACCTAAAAATAATATAGGAGCATGGTGCAAAAATTTAAAATTTTAGGTTAGTCATGATTCTTCGAGAAAACCATGGTAAGAAAGAGCTGTGAGCTGGACCCAGGCTACTCATGCACAAAGCAGTTTTTTTCAAATACTTTCCTGATGTTGTCTGATAATTTCTGCCAAGAATTTTGCCTCCTTCTCCAAGGAGACTGGCTGGTAGATCCAGGAATGCTACACACCTACCTGCTGGCAGAGCTCCCTGGTCGGGCAGACGATCACTGCGATGGGACCATCCCCTGGCTCAAGCTCCTTCTGATCCATGATGTGGATCAGCATTGGCCAGATGAAAGCAGCTGTTTTCCCACTTCCAGTCTTGGCTATCCCAATCATGTCTCTGCCACTTAGTGCCACTGGGACACCCTAAAAAAAAGGAGATTCTAAGCCCACATTATGCCCAGTCTAGCACATCCTTGTACAGGAAAACTCAGGTAACGAGGAAAGCCCAACCCAAAAAACCCCTGAACTTTTCATACATTTCTCTAGGCAAAAGATATCACTTGAATGTTCTTTGTTCACCAAAACAAACAATGAAAAAGGAATGTGGATATAGTTACAGTGGTCATTCAACAAGAAAAAAAGTGGCCAAACTTCTATTTAAAAAATACCAAAGCCATTTTTCTAGAAAAGCCCACTCTGCAGGCAACTAGAATTGCATTTGTCTCCTCCTCATGTTGATGAGGAAGCTTTGCATGTGTTATTTTCGTTCCCTTTACAAGTTTGAGAAGTAACAACACTCACCTGACATTGTATTGGAGTGGGTTGGGTATATTCAGATTTCCTAATCTGATGCATAAGTTGCTCATCAAACCCAAAATGAGCAAAACTACTGCCAGGCCTTGGAGGAGCAGCCCCGGAGACCTTGGAAAGAGAAAAAGATCTTTGTTCATGAACAGTGAGAGAAAAACAAAGAGCAATCTGTTAAAAAAAAAAAGAAGAAAAAAAAAGGGTCTTTCTGCCTCTGAAAAAGAATTATACTTTTTGAGTGGACATTAAATTTAACTGGGTACAAATTCCAGATGTGTTGTGTAAATACGACTTTCAGGTATAAAAATTTAATTATCTGTCAATCACCATGAGCTACTAAACATCGTTTTTACCTCCTTGTGTTTAACTGATGTTCTACCCCAAATAATTCCCTTCACAGAAGGTCACCCCACAAACACATCAGAAATGGCAAAGAACTAATTCCTGCATCTATTTCCAGTTTTAACTCCTAGCTCTGGAGGTCTTTAGTCCCAGTAGCTTTTCTCACTGCCCACTTTCACAAATCCATAGCAGACCTCCAAGAAATCAACGTCACTGCAGGTTTCTGAGAGGACTGGATTCAAAAGCTGGAGCTCCCAGTGGAAATCTTCATTTAAACTAAGATAGCCCAAAGCTGGAAGAGAGTTCAAAGCTGCTGGGAGAGCAGTTTTGTGGCCAGCTTACCCGGAGATTCAGCTTATGCCGTAACTCCACCACTTGCTGAGGGGTCAGGCTGGTGATCTCCTCATGCTCATCATAGAAATTTTTCTCAAATGGAGGGTATTCAATCTGCAATGTAATTAATTCATTACTCAGTTAGTCCAGATGCAAAATTATTTTTTTTCCCTAAAGTTCTTAATTGTCTGCCAGAACATTTGCTTAAATGAAGCCATTTCAAGGAAATTTAGTAAGACTTACCTAAGAAAGCACTGAAATATTACAGAGGCCCCTCAGCACTTGCTTTTTGGAGTGCCTCAAACAGAACAGAAGAGAAGTCCCTCCTACCTCTGAATGGTCAATAGGTGGAAGAGGATCAATGATTTTTTTGGAGGGTGCAATCGGATTCCCATCACTGTCATACTCCAGGTTATCCTCCTCCTCCTCCTGCACCACACCAGCAGTGGGGTTCTCTGCCATGTAGCGAAAATATGCCTCCTGCAGCAAAACAGATCAGCAAACTCACATACAATAGGATGCAAAAGTACTTCTGTTTGGTGAAGTGATGTGTGTGCTAAGTGGCTGTCTGCTTTCACATCCACCACTGAGGAAAAAGGTAACTACTTTCACTAGAACTGATTCTTCTAATAAACACCAACAGATACATCCTGAAGGACAAGAAGTATAAATGAAGAAAACAACTCCAGTGTCAGCTACACCACAAAATGCTCCTAAAAGCCAAACTTCTCTTGTGCCTGTTTAACAACTCCTTCTACCAAGTTTTGTTATGTTTTCCAACAGAAGGATCTATTCCTATTTCCACAGGAACAAAGCACAAAACACTGTAGGTTTCTAAGCAGAAAACACATTATTACTAAGCATATGATACTGATTTTTTAAAAAATGCTATGCCAAAGATAGTTCCTTTACTTTCCCTAACTAGACTTCAGGAAATGAAGAGATATCTATTTTTCATTGAGAGAGTCAACAACAAATGTGAAAGAAAGTATTTCAGAAGAGTCCTTCAAGACAAGCCTGAGTTAAGACACTGTCACCCTGTCACGTGCCATCCTCACAGCTCACAAAGATGTTTGTGTCTCCCAGATTCTCACTGGTACACCAGTGTGAGACTTCCTCATAGAGAAAACACCACTCTTCCTTGACTTGAAGCAAATATTTAAGATCAGATTCATAAAGCAAGGCTCAGTTACAAATACACATATATACTCATCTGGATTTTCCATTTTTCTGGCCAATTATTCCCCAGTCACAGAGCTAAGCACACAATACACTTGAACAACAGCTGCCCCCAGGCCTAAAGTCACCTCTGCTCCAACTCTGGCACAGCTACACCCACCACATTGGGAGCAGAGGCCCTCAAGGCCAGACAACCCTGCCAAGCTCTGCACTAATACAAGTAACACAAGTGTTAGTAACTACAACTCAGTAGGAAGGTACAATTTGAAATTAAGTATTTTCTCTTTAGTATTTCTGCTACAGTGATAAAGCTCAATGAGAACTGGAGCTCCTCTGACAACAGGGAACAAAAAGCCTGATTCCTGCCCTGAACAGACCCCACATTTCACTGCTAGGACCCTCCACAGTCCAACAGCCTCTCCCTGGTGTCTGCTGGAGCTGATTGTGCTAATTGCAAGGTGTAAGATCCTCAGACACTGACAACCTGTACAGGAAACTTAAGTTCAAACTGACTGAAAGATATCTTCTTCAGTGAATGCAATTGCCTAATACTCTTCTTAAAACACCTGGAAGGGTAGAGAGCAGGGAAACCAGTACAGCTTCCTGCTGAATTGTCCTGATACTGTGCATGACACTGGAATTTTGTTTGTCCCTAGTAGTTAGGTGATTGGAGAGGGAAAGTTAAAAAATACAAAACAACAAAAAAGAAGATAGAAAGACTGCATAGGAACTCACTTGGTCATCTTCCTCTTCAATGTCATCTCGAATACCCCTGGAAAAACAAGCGGAGAAAAAACTTCCCTGCAAGTGTTCCACAGACTCAGCTCAATAGTTTCATTTGATTAGTGCTGAGCTCCAGATTTTGTGGAAGACACAACACTATCAACAGGGCAACATTTATATTCCCAACCCATGGAGTTTTCATATCTGCTGCCAACCATAGCAGTGACCCTGCAAAGACTTCTCTTTAGTACTGAGACTGAAAGATTAGGATTCCATCTTCCCAGCCACATCAAAGATCATCCTGGTCTAAGCTCTTGATGCTACAGAAGTCCCATAACTGAAGAGGAATATGAGCCAGGAAGTGCAAATCCAGTTCAGAACTTGCCCAGGTGGTGATTTGGATCCGGTGTTCTGTGTCAGGACCACGTATAATCTGATCAACCCCATGCAATGTAACCTCTACCAACACATCTGACATTTCTATCAAGAATCAACAGCATAATTATATTCCTTAGTCAAAAGAGATAAGCTGCACGAATTTAAACTGTTTTAAACTCCAAATATAGTACCCTGATCATCATGTGCTACCTAACCTATCAGCTTTAATGTCTAAAACCTAGTCCAAGCTTAGAAGAGTCTCCAGTAGTCCAGGTACAGCAGCACTGACTTATTTTACTCACAAAAATGCAATTTTAAGCTAAACCATTCTGATCTCTCCAAGGGTGTGGGAAGCAGAAAAACTCTCCAGGCTGATCTGGAAAGTGGCAGGAGTACAACATGTTGCCCTGATTTCTGTGACCTAGAAAGGCTTCTGGCAAGGGATAACTCTCAGTATTGTTGCAGTTTGCCATGGGATGCTGCCATGGATTCTTCCCCATTTTTACAGCACAAATCATTACCCACAGCATCTCATGCACAGGTTAATGATGTTTATTAGGTATCTACTACACTGCCTAATGAACAACCACCATCAACAAAATGCACTGGAATTCTCTGAGCACCATACAAGACACAGGCAGGCATGGCAATGATAAAGGAGAACTTACTTAACGTTCTTTTTTTCTTTGTCTTTATCTTCAAGTCTCTTCATGTCTCGAGCAGCTTGATCCTAGTAGGTCATAAAGTTGTCACATGTTAAAAAGACCAAGATGGTAAAGCAAGGAAGGGAAAAATGTTCCTGAATAATTAAACCATTATGTCACAGAGACAACACTTCTTGGACTTGTCTTGTTCCATATCTGATTATGCTAAATAAATTCTCCTACTAGCACCTTTGAATTTATATATTACTCTAAGCTTGTGACAGTGCTATTGAAAAAATAAATTCCCCATATTCCTCCTGAATCCAACTAATAACAGAACTGTAGCTAAAAATCAGCTCATCATAAATTTCCATTTAGGTAGTGAAAAACACAGAAAACCTTAGTTTGATATTCAGAAACAAGCAGAGCTTTATGCTGTATTGTTCTAAAAGCAGTCAAATAGTTAAATTACTGTAAGTCACATCCACTCTTTATCTAATCCATTTCTGAGGTCTAACTAACACCATCCTACATAAACCACAAAGTTAAGTGGCATTTTTACTGCAGCTGCCAAAGCCCTGAGTGACATTTGCTGCCCCTGACTGCACAAAGGGACAGCCACAGTAATGAATAAACATTCCCCAAGCTGGCTCTTGCCTCCACTTCAGCCATGAATGCCTCCAGAGGATCATCATCGCTGTCAGAGTCTGCTGATTTGGAATGGAACTGCTGCCGAGTGGGGGAATTCTCTGCAGGAATGTAGGGCAATTCCACATTGCTGGAATCTTCCTCTTCATCCTCAAAGTACCTGGAAAAAAGTGAACAACAGCCCAGTCAGCACATGGTTTACAGCACTGTGCTGTCTTTCATGGTTTCTGGTTGAGTCAAGGTACCCACATGGCCAAGAGAAGATGTTGAGATTTATTTATTTACAATTATTCATGTTAAAAGTTGGAACCAATGGCAGGGCAGAGATATCATAAAATTGAGTGTCTCTTCATCTTTCTTGTAGGCTCCCCTTAGGTACTGGAAGGCCACAATTAGGTCAGCCCCAAATTCTCGAGGCTGAATAATCCCAACTTTCTCTGCCTTATTTATACATTTATGCAACCAAGAGAAGGGTTAGTAAAGAACTCTGGAGACCAAAATTTTCCTGTGCAAAAGACACCCAAATTTATCCTACTTGGCTCCAACTCTGAGTTTTATTCAACTCACAGAGTGAATAAAATACGTTCTCGAGAGGGGAAAGCTGGAGGAGGAAAGCTCCTGCAGGCTACTGTAGCATCTCAGAGTCTTCTATTATTCTGTATTTATTTACATAAATGTCACAGATACTTCCCCCAACCTCAGAAACATAAAAACATTAAAATCTAGAGCTGCATATACACGAGAAGTGAATGCACTCACGCATTCTCCTCATCAAAATTGGCTCTCTTTGACCCAATTTTGTAGAAGGAAGGCAGCTGAGGAGGCCCCGATTTCGCAAACGCTGCCGAGGAGCCGGCGGTGCCAAAAGCACTGTGGGACTGCTGAGACAGCTTGGGCTCCTCTTTCTTGCCAGGTGTTATGGCAAAGCCACCAAAGCCAAAGCCTCTCTTTGTACCAGGTCCACCCTTATTCCAATTCATGATGCCCCTGATGTACCTGTTAAAAGAACAAAAGACAAATTAATGCTCTTTCTGATTCAGGCAGTTATAGGTAATTGGCATGATTTTTCTTGTTAGCTGATCACTGCAGTCATGACACAGGGACTTGTGGAACTGTGAGTGACAAGAGTTTAATCTGTTTCCCAAAAAGGATGGGGCTCTGGTCTTTTGTCAGTAGTAGGAACATACCCATAATTCCAAAGAAGAATAAAACCAAAGTGGTTGTCTTCCAGAACAGGTCATGTCCTTCAAGGATTGCTTAAACACATTTAAGATGTTACCTGTCCTGTTTGCAGTCTAAGACAAACAAACCCAAGGCCAGAACTTTGAACACCAGGAGGAACAAGAGAAGAAAAGGCAGCTCAGTGCATATTTTGCATGTCCATGTTGTCCCATCTCTAAGTGTTTCATGGCTTGTCAATACCTCACTCCTGCAACCCAGCAACCTCCAGAGAAATGGGCCCAGAGCAGCACAAGGCCCTGTGTGAGCCCAGGCACATCTGTGCCAAAAGCCAGCTCCCTTTGCCTCTTAAACCACCTTCAGCCATATATATAATCTCTAATGTATTTATATGCTCCCCCATCTCTGTTTTTCAAACAATATTTTAAACATTCCACATAACAGTGTCTGCCCAGAACTTGATTTTCTAAGATGATGACTGAACTGATATATTAATATTTACAGTTTCCATTCTTGAGTCATTCAGTTACCTGCATGGTCAAGCAAATCATGCCTGCAAGACAGGAAAGAGAGCAAGACAGCCACTGCTTTCCAAGGCATTATAACTGACTGTCCAAAGGCTACAAGTCTTATTATACAAATCCTCACACTGAGGATCTTCAATGAGATCAGAACTCACTGGCAAAAAAGCAACTTCAAAACAATCCAAAGGTAAATAGTGCAGCTGGTTCCTGTGCTGAACATTTACCAACTTGGGGCTTGCTCAATAAATCTTGAGTCAAGACCAAAGCTCAGTAGTAGGTTTTGGGGGAAACTCTGTTGTTCAGCTCTCCACGGCAGCAGCTGACCATGGAGTCCTGTTTTCCCTCTTGTCCTGACACCCTGTAGCTTTTACACCTGCGGATCCGTGGCACTGGGAGATCAAAAAGTACAATAGAGGGGTGAGAGGTGGAACCATATTTCTGCTGTCAGAGCACAGTGGGAATGTTTGAAAACTGTTAATTTAAAATCTGATTGTAAGAATTCTCTCTCACTTTACTTATCCACCTTTTTCCCCCTTCCGCTATCTCCAAAAATAAGGAGGACCGCTTTTTGATTGTCATACAGCAGCAAAAGTACAAAACACGGTCAGTTCGCCCACTCGCCAGCAGCGAGCGAGCAGGGAGAGATTCCCACAGGACGCAGAGACCGCAGGAAAACCCCGAGGGCTTCTCTGGCCTGCGGCCCCGTTCTGCGGGAGGGAACTCGCGGGACACGGACCCCGCCGGCGGCGCCCGAGACCCGCGGGCACGGCCGCGATGCGCCCCGGCCGCTCCCGTTCCACGGGGGAAGGGCGGAGGGACCCCCGCCCGCCGGGACCGCCCTCCGCAGGGCACGGCAGGGACCGGGCCGGGGGGCACAGAAGCCGCGGGCAGGCGCTGTCCCGGCACACCGGGCCCTGCTCGG
This sequence comes from Fringilla coelebs, assembly GCF_963513975.1. Classification (NCBI taxonomy): domain Eukaryota; kingdom Metazoa; phylum Chordata; class Aves; order Passeriformes; family Fringillidae; genus Fringilla; species Fringilla coelebs. The sequence goes on from NC_140053.1 coordinate 1,718,324, forward strand.
GGCCCTTCCCGCCCGCGGAACCGCGGTGCGGGGCGGGCCCTTTGTGCCGGGCAGGCCCGGGCTGCCCGCGCCCGCTCCAGGCCGCGGCTACGGCGGGTGCCGCCCGCGAGAGGCCCCGCGGGCCGGCGAGGGAGAATCCGCCGACATGCCCAGACCGGCCCCGCTCCCCTCCCTCAGCCCCCCGCACTCACCCGCAGCCGCCGCCGCCGCCACTTCCCCGGTTACCGGGGCGGGGGGTGGGGACGGACGCACCGACGTGCCCACGCACTGTGCGTGAGTGACGCGCGGCGGCCGCGCGTGCCCCGGCGCACGCGCACCGCTCGCAGGTGAAGCGGCGGGGAGTGAGGGCGGTGGGACCGGGCAAAGGCGGGAGCGAGACCCCGCGAGCGAAACCGGGAGACGGTAACGTCAGCGGCGGCCCCGGGACCGTGTTGCTTTCCTGGTGGTTTCCGGTTGGTTCTCGGGTGGTTCCCGCGCTGCAGGGCTGGGCTCGCCCCCCCCCACGCGTGTGTACCCGCACACCCCCGCACATGCGGCGGGGCCCGCGCTGCGCAGGCGCCCCGGTACGGCGGGCGCGGAGCGGAGGGTGGGGGCCGGGCCCGTGACTCAGGTAACGCTGCTCCGGCCCCCGCGGCCCCGCCGGACGGGACACCCCGCTCCCACCTCCCCAGGGCTGCCGGGAGCGGCCCGCTCCCTCCGGCGTGCTCGGTACCGGCAGGCTCCCCGGGAGGGGCAGCCGGGCGCCGAGGGCACCGGGCGTGCGCGGCCTGTGCTGCGCCCCGCGGGGCGGGAGGGGCTGGCGGCGAGGCTGGGGGCGCAGATCGCTGATTTTATCTTGTTAACCTTGACTCGTGTTCCGGGAAGGAGCTGGGAGCGTCCCTGGAGCGGCGGGATAACGAGCACCTAGGGTGGTGTCCCCGCTGCGGGCGGGGGTCACGGTGAGGGCCCGACCTGCTGCGGACGGGCGCTTCTCCAAAATCTGCCTCCGAGCTCGGCTCTGGGCTCGAGATCTACTGAGCAAGCCCGAGCTGGTGACTGTGCAGCACAGGCAGCAGCAGCAGTGTTTGCCTTCGGGTTGTTGGAAGGAGTTTCTCTTGCCAGTGGGGTCTGGGCAGCCGGTGTGGAATTGGAGAATGAATCGGTTCCTCTGGCAAGGGAAAGTCGGTGGCGTGTGGGTCGTGGAGGGCCTGCCGAGGATGTTCTGCTTCCTGGAATTTGAACTTGGAAGCCATTCTGACAGACTTCTGACCTAAGGGGGTGCTCCATCTTCACCCACCTCTGGTTCAACTGTATCCTTCGAATTGGGTGCAGAAGCTTATTTTGCATTGTTGGGTCTTCCGAAGGGGGATGTGCTCAAATAGAATTGGAGTTCTTACTGTGGAATGTTAGAGATTGGTCAAACAGGTGGCTCTGTTGTCCTGTCATTTTCAACAGTGTGTAAATTCTGTCCTATTGAAATAATATTTTAGGGTTTTTTTTTTTTGCTTAAACTCACATAAAATTGTGACGCTCCCTCACAATGTTCCAAATTCCTGGGCCTTGCTGAACTTTCCATCCTAATTAAGGTTTGGTAACCATGTTCTGTGCAGGTTTTTGCTGGAGTGAGGAGTGTTTGACAAAGGTGTTTATTTCAGTCGTCCTTGTCATTCATAACAGGGTTCCCTGCACGAGGCACTCAGAGGAATGCTGGTCAAATTTAGAAACAAATCATTTCTATTCTAAGTTTGTGAGAGAACACTCTGATTAACATTCAGGTTCCCACTCGGATCTGGTTGCGGGAGGGAGTAAAATGAGCCTGACAGCAGAGCCTGATGCAGCTGATCCTCTGTGCCTGGTTGTGAAGTGCAGCTGGGGGGTTGCTGCCTTTTTTGGACCTTGGAGAAGGTGCTCCGACCTGAAGGGGAGGTTGGGACTGTTTTGAACTCAAGCAGAAGAGACAGGAAGCTGGGGGCAAAAGAAGGGGAACTGGAAACTCTGCAGGGTTCTGGCTGATGTGGGGAGAGCTCTGGGCTCGTGAGCCCCAGTTTACCCCTTTGGGATAAGGGGTAGCAATGCAATATCTGTCCTCTTCCTTTTTTATTTTTGGCACAACTTCCAGCAAAAGATCTTGTCTGTAGGCAGAAATATGATGGGACACTGTGGGAGCTTAGTTTTGAGTGTGCAGCCTAGAAAATCACAGATGAGCACTTTTGGACTAGCAGAGGCTGTCAGAGCATTGCTGTTTAAGTGAATCAAGTGCATTTTAAGATTTACTGCTGCTGTTACACATTCAATACTCCGACTGTGCCTAATTGCTAATTAATAACAACTGTAGACACAGAATGTGGTCTTGGAAGTGAGCTGGCAGAGCTGGCTGGGAGATGCTATTGCAGAGTCAATTTTGTAGCAGAACATCCCTGCTTTTCATCTCAGCTCATTTGAACAGTGTGGCCAGATGTGAATTTGCTGCTGCCACAAGGAACAGAGTCCAGAACCTCTCCTTCAGAGTTACTTTGTTCCTGTACCAGCAGTCACTTTATAGAGAAGGTGGCAAGATCAGGCACAGGTTTATTTCTGTCGCTGGTCTGACTCTTTTTTTAGTGTTTTCAAATTGTGCACTGTGGCTTGGGGGTTACTGGAGGTGTGATGTAACAGAATTGATGAGGACTTTTTGCAATGATTTAATTTTTTTTTCCAGTGAAAATGAAGAATTTATATATTTTTATCGCTGTCCTGTTCATCCCATGGAGCTTTTCTTTGGCAAAGTATGATGAATTTGAGGATGGAGATGATATTATGGAATATGATGATAATGACTTTGCTGAATTTGAAGATGTGAGTGAAGATACAGTCACAGAGTCTCCTCAGAGGATCATCACTACAGAAGATGATGAAGAAGAAGCCACTGTAGAGCTTGAAGGTCAGGATGAAAATCAGGAAGACTTTGATGATGCAGACACACAGGTAAGGCCTTGCCTCCTTCCTCAATGTGTTTCCTAATAGTGTCTCTGCAACTTTCTTTCTCTTTTTGGATTTTACTTGCTGGGCTTTGGATTTTCATGCTGTTTGTGATTTCATCCTTTAGGAAGGTGACACCGAGAGTGAGCCATATGATGATGAGGAGTTTGAAGGGTATGAAGAGAAACCAGATGCATCTCATAGCAAAAATAAAGACCCCATAACAATAGTTAATGTAGGTATAACTGTTGATCCAGTGTCTATTTGTAGTTTCATCACTTATTTTCTTAACACAGTATGCCAGGAATGTCATTGGGGTATTAGACAATGAACTCAGTGTGGTTTTTGCTTGTCTGTGGCTTAAGTGTCAGATTAGAACTTGTCAGCTTGGTTGGTTTTTAAAGCAAATCTCTCTGCCCACCCTGCAGCACCTTTTTGCCTCCCAAAATAATCTTTCACAGAATGATCAGGTGCTCGAGGTCTGCCTTTTTATTACCCCTGAGATCTCTTTTTAGGTATTATAGCTGACCTTGGCAGTGAAAATTAACATCTGGGTACTTTTATGACTCAAGGGTGGTTCAGTGATAGCAGAATGGCTAATTAGCCTCTGAGGTGGCAAGGTCAGCAAGGCTTCCCTGCTGCCCCATAGAATCTGTGGCTCTTGCTGGCATCCTGAGAATGTTCCTGGGCATTGGGTGTTTGGATTTGCAAAGAATTTACATGATGATCAGATCATGCTGTGATGGGCAGGGTATCAAGCTCAAATGCTCAGTGAATTGAAGTGCTGGACTGTTTCCTCTGAGGGATGTGTGCTAGCCCAGGCTCACTTGGAAGTGAGTACTTTTTTTCTGTTAAGCAGGTATTTTGGGAATGCTGTTATCAGTTGTTTCCTGTATGATTACTGTGCCCCAGTAAGCCAAGTGCTTTATGTAGGCTTAGCTCTCTCCTGTTGCCTTTGTGGAGCTTTTTGCTGTGATGGGGATGGAACTTCTCTATATTTCCCAAATTTTTGTGTGTATAAAATCCACTTGTTCAATATGTAAATCACAGCTTCTGTTCCCTTACACAGGTCCCTGCTCACCTTCAAAACAGCTGGGAGAGTTATTACATGGAGATCCTGATGGTAACAGGTCTCCTGGCTTACATCATGAACTACATCATTGGGAAGAACAAAAACAACCGCCTGGCTCATGCCTGGTTCAACACTCACAGGGAGCTGCTAGAAAGTAACTTTGCTCTTGTTGGTGAGTTCCATAATGACAAGGATCTGGTTTTAGTATTTGAATAAAGCTGGGTTTAGTCTGGCATTTAGGCTGCAGAGAATCCTTCTGTGTGGTATTGTGAGCTGTAAGCCTTCTGCTGAACTGTGGTGTCTCAATTTGTGAGTTTAGATTGAGGTTCTTTGACTGTTGTTTTCCCCAGGGGATGATGGCACTAATAAAGAAGCTACAAGCACTGGGAAACTAAATCAAGAAAATGAACACATATATAACTTGTGGTGCTCTGGAAGGGTGTGCTGTGAAGGAATGCTCATCCAGTTAAAGGTAAGAATGAGGGAGTTTGTGGTGCTGTTTGTGTCACCAGTTGTCAGGTTCTAGAGGCTTTTCCATTCCTGTGTGGGCAGCATGGAATCCCAGCGTGGCATCTGTGCTCACATTCATACACAGAGTTCTGAGTACACACACATGAGGAAAAACTGGTCATCTGAAGGTCTGTACAGACCTGTATTCTGGCTCTTAAAGTTGGCACCAAAGAGCAAGTGCTTGCAGGAGGAGTATAAAAACCAGAGGTGTAGTGTGGACAGAGGTAACTGTCGGCTGAAGCGCCCATTTGCCACTTAGAGGGATAAATGGACCAGCAGGAATTCCAATGAAGTACAGCAAAGACAAATACAAAGCCCTGGACCTGGGTGGACCAGTCCCACAGTTCATGTTCTGACTTCAGGGAAACTCCTGCAATGCAGAAAGTGGGCCTGCTTTTGAGCTGTATTGGTCACACAGGGAAAACTCAGGTTAGATATTAGGAAGGAGTTTTTTAGTGTTGTCTGTTCAGCTGTTTTCTGTGTTTACCACCTTGTGTTTTTAGTTTCTCAAGAGGCAGGACCTGCTGAATGTCCTGGCACGCATGATGAGGCCGGCGTCAGACCAAGTGGTGCGTACTCAGCCCTTCAGATTAGCTCTGATAAACTGTTGCATTCCTTCAGTTCTGCTCTGCTGCTTTTGATTGTTCCAGGTGATTTCTGTAGTATTCCATATCTTCCAGTTCAGTAACTATTGAAACAACCTCAAAGAGTTGTTTGTATTTCTTTCCTGCCTGCAAAATGCAAACTGCTGATGACTGGAAGTTGCTTTATCTGTGGATTTTATCATTCGAGTGGTTTTGTGAGTCTGTCATGATTCAAGAGGTCATATTGATAAAAGTGGTTTTACAATCTGAAATACTTAGTGATTGTTCATCTGTCTGTTCACTCTGCCTGAATAGGACTGCTTAAACCTATATGTTGGTCCGGATATTATATTGTTAATGTTACCTTTTGCCTTCCAACTTGCTCTCAGAGACCATAAGTGCCAAGAGAGGTTACATTTGGAAGAACAGTGACTGTGTGCACTGCATCTTCCCATGCATCTGTAATTGTATTTAATTACATCAAAATATTTAATTGCAAGTTATTTTTACAACTCTGCTGTTCTAGTCATTACAGCATGATACTGATTGGTGTGCTCAGTCTAATTAAAAAGCTTTAAGACATACTGAAAATCTTTAAATCAACCACCTTTTTCTTAGCTGTGTCTGTCCTTGCATTGTCCTTGTTCTTAGGAATCAAAGTATCAGACAAACATTGAAATCTGACCAGGGCTAATAACATTCTGTTTCACAGCAAATAAAAGTGACAATGAATGATGAAGATATGGACACGTATGTGTTTGCTGTTGGAACCAGAAAAGCACTGGTGAGGCTTCAGAAAGAGATGCAGGACCTGGTATGTACATGCACATTGATAAATAATAGCATATAAGAATCTAATCTACATATTCATTGTTTTCTTGGGAACAGCTGAAAATCTGTGACTGACCTGTTGGAATTTGTGTGGAAAAGATATTTCGATTTACAGATAAAAGTCTAATGGAATCAAGCATCGGAAATGCTCCCCCCATCAGACCTGCAGGGAAAGAGGCAGTGGAAAGCAGCTTACACCTTTCTCTTGGGGTATAGTTGGTTTAAGAGGGGCTGCAGATTTTTGTCAGCAAACATGAGTGTCACTTCACCTCATTTCATTTGCATAAAAGACATCTTCAAGGATTGAAAAGTAAACTTAATTACTGATTTGTAATGTGGAAAATTTAGGTTTAAGTCATCTGTTTTTATATGATCTGAAATTAAAACTTTCCATATGTTCAAGCCATGAAAAGAATTGCAGAGCTTGCAAAGACAGTGATAACAAGTAATACTAAAAAAATCTTTTCTCTCAAGTAATAGCTTGATGTGTGGTTGGTAGAATGCCAATTTTTGTTCTGTTATCAAACAATGTAAGCAAAATGCCTTAATCCACTTTGAACACTCCAGTATGTATGTATTAGAATTGTTTTATCTTCTTCCTTAAAGTGCTAACTTCTGAAGGAAAATACTAGCTTAAAGACTGTTGATGCTGTGTGCTTTACTTTGTTTGAAATGTCCCCAGCCAGGATGAGTGAGTGAGTGTATTTTTTATTATTTCTTTTCAGGTACTTTTAGAGGTCCCTCTGTTCCAGAACAGTTCAGTCTGATAAGATGCTTACAGGCTTGTGTTTATTTTTCCTTTGCATTGTTCTCTTTGAAACAGAGTGAGTTCTGCAGTGATAAACCTAAGTCTGGTGCAAAATATGGGCTTCCAGATTCGCTGGCCATCTTGTCAGAGATGGGGGAGGTCACAGAGGGAATGATGGACGCTAAGGTAAACTTGAATGAATTAATACAAATACTTCTTGGTAATCCTGGCATTTGCAACTTGTGTGTTCTAAAAAAGTTAGAAGTTAAAGGGGAAAATTCATGTCTTTATCAGTGTCACTGTGGCAAGCTGGGCACAGCAATTTCCTGAGTGATACACAGAACTGTAGAATGGTTTTGGTTGGAAGGGACCTTAAAAATCATCCAGTCCTAGCCCCCTGCCATGGGCAGGGAACTGGCAAACCCCTATGGCATGGGCAGGCTGCAGCTGGATTGGTGTTGGGAAGAACTAACCCCCATTTCTCTTTCAGATGATCCATTTCCTCACACACTACGCTGACAAGATTGACTCTGTCCAATTCTCGGACCAGTTCTCCGGTCCAAAACTTATGCAAGAGTAGGTATAAAGGCTGATTGTCAGCTGTGCCTCAGCAACACACAGGCAGCAGCTCTGCTTTTCCCTGAGCCTCTTAGTCCAGAGGTGCTTTCAGAGGCTGCTTCAGAATTGCCAAGTGCTGGGTGATGTGTTTTATCTGAATGACTCTGTAGGTTTTTGCTCATGCCTGTGTATTATGCTCACAGGCATATAAATGAATGAACATAAAGGAACATATTTTTATTTAAATATAAAACATTTTATGTGTATACCTTGTACTACAATTGTTGAGGATCTGTGAAATGAAGGCCTGAGATTTTCACGTTAGAATACTGTGGGATTTTGGGCAGTGAATACTTAGACTCTTGAGAAAATATTTTGTTCTCCTAAAATATTTAGAGATCTTTAGTGGTATAAACAACAAGGGGGTGTGTGAATTTGAATGTAATTCAAAATATACCGGCCTTCTCTTAGTGCTTGCATGCCCTCTTGACATTTAGAGAGGCTGGTGCTGTATGTTTTCACACTCATCCCTTTTCTCTGCAGGCTTTTGGGTAAAACACTTCTGGAATCTGATTAGTTTGAAACTTAACTTTGGATTATAGCCAGGCTTTTAGTGTTTATTTTATTCAAGTACTTTCCAAGTGTCTTTTGATTCTTGATGGTTTTTCAGACCAATGGTAGTTACTTTGTATTTTGCTTTACTTTTTTCAAACACTTGTTTCTTTCCTCCAGGGAGGGCCAGCTTACAAAACTGCCCGAAACTAAAAAGACACTTTTGTTTACATTTAATGGTAAGGGCTCTGTTGTCTGTGTGTGTCTGGGGGAGTGTGTGGCTTTATTTGGGTAAGTCACATGCTCTCCATCTGTCACCTGTGGAAGATAATGTGTGATGAGTGACTTCAGTGCATTTAGCAGGATCATTGGTTGATAAACAGAAGGCAGCAATACACTGGAGACTGAGCAGCTTATTGTCATGATAACAGGACACTCAGTCTTGCTGTTATTGACCTCAGCTCACACTCCTCTCTCTCAGGGTGGTTTGTTTTTAAACCACAAGCCTTGCAGTTTGAACTTGCACAGGCTCAGTTGGTTTACCCTGGTTTGAAATAAAAGTGGCCTGTTGAGAGAATTCTAGAAAAGAATAGATCTTCAAATCTCTTCAAAATTGAAGCCTATAGCTCTAAATGAAGCTTCCTAAAGAGCAGGATAAGAGCATCTTTATTTAATGAACAGTGTGAGCCATAAGGGAAGAGCATCACAGCAAGCACATGAGTACTGCCAGTCTGTGTGAATGAACAAGGAACTCTTTATTTCAGTGCCTGGTTCAGGCAACACTTCCCCAAAGGACATGGAGTCTTTGCTGCCTCTGATGAGCATGGTTATCTACTCCATTGACAAAGCAAAGAAGTTCAGGCTGAACAGAGAAGTAAGTAGTGCCTGGTTTTCTATCTTCTGACATTGTGTGAAATTGGAACCATTACCACTGGGCCCTTATGGATCCACTGGATCCTTCTGTTCCTGTATGACTGGTAGAGATCCTGCATCCTGCCTGTGGGGAAATCAGTACAACCTGCGTTTGCTTTTCTCTGTGCAAAGGGTAAACAAAAAGCTGACAAGAACAGGGCTCGGGTGGAAGAGAACTTCCTCAAGCTGACTCACGTGCAGAGACAGGAGGCTGCGCAGTCCCGCCGGGAGGAGAAGAAACGTGCGGAGAAGGAGCGAATCATGAACGAAGAGGATCCCGAGAAACAGCGTCGGCTGGAGGTGAGGGCACGTTCCCCTTGGTACAGGCTGCTGCCACATCCCTCCTGGGAGATCTCCAGGGCTGCCTGCAGGGATAGTAGCAGTGGCAACTTTGATTTCTCTTTGCTGCTCCTTTCTGAAACACACGAAGGCTCCCAGTGAGCTGTGAACGGGCTGCTGCAGGGCTTTGTTGTTTGGTTCTGAAAGGATCTGCTTGGTCCTTGAAGAGATCACCTGTGTTGATTCAGATCCCTGTCCTTGCCTACAGGAAGCTGCTCTGCGGCGTGAGCAGAAGAAGCTTGAGAAGAAGCAGATGAAGATGAAGCAAATCAAAGTGAAAGCCATGTGACTGTGCTGTGAGAAGTGTCTCGGTGCCACCTGTGGAACTGTAAATTCACAGGGTACAAAGACCTACATAACTCCATAAGCCTCTGATTCCTTGAACACTAGTACCCATTAAGAGAAAAGTTCTTGCATTGGTGTTACTTATTTAAGTATTACAGCAAAATGTGTGGAGAGCTTTGTCTCAGCAGTTCTGTTCCAGGTGGTACAAAGTTTTGCTACTTGTCTGTTAAAAAAAAAATTGCAATATTCTTGAATGCTTTTTGTCATTTGTTCTTTAAAAACAGAAGATTGTAAACCTGTCCATGTGTGCTGGTAACATATTCATGCTTTGGTTTTAAACTTTGGTTTTAGTTATTGTGAGGGAAAGGGGGAAAGGGGAAGAACTTAGGGGGAGGCAGACTGCACAATAAACATTTACTGTGTGCATTTATTTGCATCAAGGCACAACACTTAGAGCCTTCCATACACAGTATGGATTCTTCAGGGATTTAAGCCCAGTAGAGTAGAAGTTCTAATAGAAGTAGAAGATTTTTTTATCTTCATTTTTTTTTTAAAAAACAAAGGCCTGAAGCAGTATTAGGTCACCTGTGGGCATGGTTGGCTTGTGTAAAACATAGAGATGGTTAGAACCAAGGGACTGGAACACATGGACAGTTTCCTACTTGTGTGTTTGGATGGTGCAAACTTAACAATGTGGAATCTGTGATGTCAGCAGTGTTCCTTCAGGAGTGAGTGCATGGTGAGTTAGCAGTTCAGCCAGCTTTCCTTCAGTATTTTTAAAAGTTCAAGTTTGCCTCAACCCCTTCTCTCCTGATCTCAGCAGCTGCTGCCCAGCTCACTTCAGCCAGGAGCCAGATCTAGTGGAGTACCTGCAATTCCTGATCTCCCCAAGCCAGTGAAACGTTTCAGAGGATATTGGTCCTCTTCATCTGGTCAGTGATCTCTTCAGGGTTTTGAATCTAAATGGGAAGAATGAAGTGAATGCCCTGTGCAAGCACTTCGCTGGGAGAGCTCTGCATTTTATAAATGCTTCCTGTCCAGAAGGCATTTTATTGTTGCTTGTAACAGACTTGTGGGGAAACAATGTCCCGCATTTTCTTGTTCAATACTTCATGGAAACTTGGTTCTGAGGCAATAAGAATTAGCTGCTGTTGAAACAGCAATTGCTTAAACTCCTTGTTCCAGCATGGGATACTTCACCCTGACTGAAATGCAAATGTCTGTAACCTGATACATGCAAATACATTAATTTTATAATGGTTGGTAAAATTATTTAAAACCAAACTAATGTAGATTATGTGAAATTTTAGCACTATTTAGCTTTAAAGATTAATATGTTATTGTTTCACAGAGTTCTTTGAAAGGAAATACTAGTTTGTGCTCTTTTGAGTAAGTGGACAGCTTTCCTGAAGTCCCATCCAGTTGTGGGCCATGGCAGCTAATTTTGTAATACAAACATTCAAATGAACAATCTAATGAAGAGTAAAATATAATTGAAACACTCCTGCTTTACTTGGCTTGTCTCAGTGTTCCTTTCCTTCAGTAGACTCTGAAAGCCTCCTTTGTGCTGGTGAGTTTTGGTGTGGGTTGTAAGCAGCAGGAGGGGCTGGTTCCTGCTGGGGAGGGCTGCAGGAGCTGTGTCCCCCTTGGGCAGGCTGGGCTGGGCCCACATGGAGGATTTGCCCCTGGGGTTTGTGTGGCAAGTGGGCACAGCCTTGGCCACTCTCTGAGGGACCCACAGGGTCACAGGATTGATTAGTTTGGAGAAGACCTCCCAGATGGTCCAGCCTGTGCCCGATCCCCACCTTGTCACCCAGCCCCAGAGCACTGAGTGCCACGAGTTGTTCCTTGGACACCTCCAGGGATGGGGACTCCACCAGCTCCCTGGGCAGCTCGTTCCAATATTTAAGAACCCGTTCTGTGAAGAAATTCCTCCTGATGTCCACCCTGAGCCTGCCCTGGCCCAGCCTGAGGCCGTTCCCTCTCCTGTCCCTGTTCCCTGGGAGCACAGCCCGACTTCCCCGGCTGTCCCCTCCTGTCAGGAGTTGTGCAGAGCAACAAGGTCCCCCCTGAGCCTCCTTTTCTCCAGGCTGAGCCCCTTTCCAGCTCCCTCAGCCTCTCCTGGTGCTCCAGAGCCTTTCCAGCTCCGTTCCCTTCCCTGGACACTCTCCAGCCCCTCAGTATCCTTTTAAAGTGAGGGGACCAGAACTGAACTTGAGGTGTGGCCCCACCAGTGCCTGGCACAGGGGGTCAATCTCTGCTGACCACACGTTTTGACAAGCCAGGTGCTATTGGCCTTGCTGCCCACCTGGGCTCACGTTCGGCTGCCTGTCAGCCATCACCCTCAGCTTTTTTCCAGTGGCTCTCTCTCCTGCCCGCAGTGCTGCGCGACTGGATGTGGCCAAGGTCCAGGACCCGCTGAGGGGCCCAACATGGCGCCGGCTCCTTCCCCACCGTTCGCGGGAGCTCCGCCCGTGACGTCACGCGAGCGCGCCCGCGCGTCACGTGTCGACGCAGTGACGTCACACGCAGCGTCTCTCGCCGGTGAGCGGCGGCCGCAGCCTGAGGGGTCCGTGAGGGGCTCGGGACGGAGCGGGAGGGCCCTGGAGCGGAGCGGGGCCGTGCGGGAGGGCCGCGCACGGGTGAGGGGCCCAGGGAACGGAGTACGGTGTGCGGGAGGGCCCCGCACGGGTGAGGGGCCCCGGTGGTGTCGCCGCTCTGGGGGGCTCCGGGCAGCTCTTGCCGGAGTTACCGCTCTCCTGGTGCTGCCGGGCCCAGGGCGGAGTTCGGAGGTGTCGGTGCTTTGTGGGGTTACCGGGTGGTGCTTACCGGGATTGCCGCTCTCCCGGGGCCCTCCGGGGCTGCCGGGCCGCGGTGTGGGAGGGCCTCGGGGGTGAGGGCGGCTCGGTGCTCGCTGGGGTGACGCGCCCTGTGCCCGCAGGTGTGCCGCCCTTTCTGCTGCGCGTTTCCCACAGCGGCGGATCCATGTCTTTCCTTGTAAGTAAACCCGAGCGCATTAGGGTGAGTGTTGAAGACCTTCCAGCTTCCCTCGTGTCTCGGTAGAACGAGTCTTGCGCTTGTGCAGAGCGGCCGGGCCTGGAGAGCACCATAAGGGCATAGGAAAGCTGATTTTGGGGTTGATGACAGGACATTGCTCGGTGTGCAACCAGCGCTGGTTGAAAACCCTGCACTAAAGCCTTTATTGCTGGCACATTCACCTGTATCTCCTTGGGGTGCGGTGCAGAGGGCTCTAATGAGCTTTGCAGTGAAGAAAAAGGGCCATAAAGCTGCTTATTTTCAGTCGTTCTTTAAGAAATAGCCTTGTCACCTGTGTCACAGTTTATGGGGTTTATTTTCCTTCACTTTGCTTGCAAAGCTAAACAGAACAGCTTTGTTTGATTCTGCTTTTCAGCAGAAAATGAGGAAATTTCCAGCAGCAGAACCACTTCTGATGCATTCAATGGTATTCTTACAAGTTTTGAGTCACCATCACCTAAAGACTCATTGGTGCTTTCTAGGACCGGCTTCTCATGCACTGAACAACATCAGCTGTTTATTAAACAGTTTTGCTAAATAGTAAATTCTGTCATGGGAGTGTTTGTGATTGATGATATAACCAAAATATTTGAATTCTCAGAGATACCACCTCTTTGTAAATAGTGAAAGCATTTTTTTTAAACCTAAAAAGCCAACTTTTATTTGGCTGTATGAGGGGGTTGTTGCATACTGATTATTTTTGCTGTATGTGCATGTATAAAAACTTGTTTGAATGGATTAAATTATATTAACTTTATTGCAAGTGCATGTTGATTGGGAATAACAGCAGCACCTGTGTGGGTGCTGGGTGCATGTCACTGGCCCAAAAAGGGAATATCCTTGTCCAAAATAAGGATGTCACTGGTGATATAGCAATCAGTTTCACAACACATAAGATTCATTGAATTTTTTTTTCTTGTGGGGAAGGGGTAAAGAAACTTTTCTCTAGATGGAATAACTGATTATGTGGAGAATTTTTATTTCTTTCAGCGGTGGGTGTCTGAGAAGTTCATTGTTGAGGGACTAAGAGAGTTCGAGCTGTTTGGAGGTAAGTTTTCCTCTTGTTAAATGACATTGCTAGAATGTTTTATTTCAGCTGTAAAGCTTGGTAATTTGTTAGTAAAGATGCATTTTATCACTAAGGGAGATGATTAATCTCATTGTAAATCCATGTATTCAAGCTGTCTAAGCCCAGAAATTTAACATGGAAGTGTCCAAGATGTAGGAAGTTATTTGGAAATCATTTCCATGTTGGTAACAGTTCTAAGATAGTTCTGTATTGCTTAGCATAACCACATTTTTTTTTTTTTTGTATGCAAAAGATGGATTTGGGGTTTGGGAAGGTTGATTAAAATTTTTTGAGTAAAAATGGATTTTGAAGCTGCTGATGGCTCCCCAGGAGCAGGAGCTGACAGGTTTGTGCTCTGCTTCTGCATAAAATACAAAGTTGCCCACTAGGATGCAGAATTCCTGATCAATGACATGGAGAACAAACAGAGCATAGGACAAACATCTAGATTTTGAGCTTCCAGGTGGAGTAAAGGAATTTTTATTACTTTAAATAATATTAGGTAGTTTCTTCTGTATGTAAGAGTCGTCTTTGAATGTGTTTGCAAGCATAGAATTGTTCAGGTTGGAGGGCACCTTTAAAGATCACCAAGCCCTCCCCCCCTGCAATGAGGGACATGACAGAGGGTTAATACTTAGAGTTACAGTAAAAAAAAAATTGTCACCTTACATTTATGCCAAATTTACAAACAGTAGCACTCTGTGAATCTCTTTGATCCTGTACATGTGCTGCAGTATGACTAGTGCTGCAATTTATTGTGCAAATTAAATGTCTTTCTATAAAACAAAAAAAAATCATGTATATTTGAGACCCAAAAGGGTCATCCAGGGTTATTTACTTAATTTTCCAATTATATTTGAATGGGTATCTGTTGAACACAACATGGTGAACAATTAATTTCTTTACTCCAGAGCAGCCTCCGGGTGACTCTCGGAGAAAAGTAAGTGACTTGTGCAGGCTGTGGTGCTGTGGTTCATTGCATGGAGATTATTCCTTGTGGAAGTTTGATTTTTCTTTTTATCTTAGTTATATATCTCATCTCTATATATAGCTCTACAAGTGTGGAAACAGGTTTCACCCTGGAGTGGAGATTTTGGTGTGTGGTTTTCAAACTATAACTCAAAAATTTAAACTTCATCTCTTGGATTTCTACTTGTTTGTCATTCTCCTCCCCCCAGCCCCTCAAGGGTCTCTTTTTGAGGTGATTTAGTTCTGATCCTTCAGAGAAAGAAGGGTTTCATTTTATGGGATTTCTGAAAAGCATTTGTTCTGCAGGCCCTGAGTGCTCACTGTCTGGTTCATAATGAGCATGTAACACATAAAATATCACAATTAACAACAGAGTATCTTAATCTAAATGATTCCTCACCTCCCCACACCACAGGTGTGCAGGTGTTGCTCTAGTTTAAGCTAATTACAAAAACGAATTAAGTGTGATTTGGTCATAACTGTGTCAGTTCAAGCTGCTTATAATTGATTTTTGTGTCAGTGTCTGTAATTTACTGGCACAAACAAAGCTCAAAATAGGAGATGTATATGGAATGTTTTATATAAAATTGAGTAAATTCACACTTTTTTTTTTAAATTGCCAAGTGTTAGACATGCTTGGCTGGAAGCAAATTGATATTAGCATCTGTTTTGTTTTTTTCCAAGGGTTTTCTTGGGATTTAGATACATGCTGATTCTCATTTTGATCTTTTTACATCTAAATAAAAGCCTTTTTTTCCACCAGGGCTGTAGAGAAAGGCACATAATTTGGGGAGGGGGGTGGGAGGAAGATTTTGGTTGCTTATGCTGAAGTGAGGGAGGGAGTGAGGAGATGGAGGGGAAGACAGCAGAACAAAACTGATACTCTCTCTTCCTGTCTCAGATGAATGTCATTTGGCAAATGCAGATCCTTGCAAGTATCACAGAAGTGATTGTGTTATGGCATTTATACCAGTAGTTGCCTTTCAAAGATTAATTTCCTTTCAATCTATCTCAAATTAAACTGGACTCCCAAGCCAAAAGCCAGCTCTAAATGAATGTCATGCCATAAAACTGGTCATATGGGACTTCATTTTGCAGCTGCTTTTGACCATACACCAAAAATTGTCCTGTGTGAAACCACTGAGGAGCTTTTTTGCAGTACCTCATAAATGACATTTCAGTTTAACTTTCTTTTTTTAAACTGTTGTATGATGTTGATAAATCTCTGGTTGAGCTCCTTTTGCATTAACTCTGTTATTGGTCACTGCTAACATGAGGAGAGGTGAGTGAAGACCTCAAACTGGAAGACTTTTCAATAGGGAATTCACAGTATTTTTCCATTACTGCACAGCCTACACCATTAATAAGATTAAATTTATTTAATTCTTTGCATCTGTTTTGTTGGCTTATGCTGTCCCTGGAGTGGACTTTAATAAAGCAAACCACTTACATGTTGCTCAGTGTCTCACCAGCTGTCACTGCTCCATGACTGCTTCCCAGCCCCCTGCTTCCATCTCCTTGGTGGTGCCTTTGTGCTTCAGAGGTTTTCTATCTGCCTGTGTGTCTCTGCTGGCAATCTTGCTGTTGACAGGACTGTGTGAAATTGCTGAAAGAAGTAATGAATGATAAAGCTGAGATCAGAATGGACAGGCCTCTTCAGCAGAAGTTTGAAATCCTGAGTGGGAAGTTGCTGCCTGTTCTGAGCCAAGAAAGAGCACTGTAGTGTTCATTAAAGAAAAGGATCTGGGAATGCTGCTCCCAGGGGCTTTAGCTATGCTGAGATAGGACTGAGTTGTTTGTGCTGAAATTATACCAAAGCACCACAAATCTTAATTTTTGCCTTTTCCCTTAATGGAAAATTCACCTATTTTAAAGGTAGGCAGCGTGATCTTCAAACCAGTTGAAAAGGTGGAACTTGGGAAGTGTGGCTCTAATTTACTCCCAAAGTACACTTGGCACCCAGAGGTAATTGACAGCAAACTTCTGTCTGCAGTGCTCTTTGCACTGCATTTACCCTGGGCTGAGGGTGGAACAGCAATTTCCTTGTTTTTCAGCTGTCACTGTGTCATTTCCATCTCTCAGTGATGGAAATAAAGAACAGAGTCTGCTGTCGTTGTAGGAAAAGGCACAAACTTCTTCTGCTTCATGTACCATGAGAAAGGTCTGATAAAGGGCATTTGCAGTTGATGAAGAATGAGGTGGAAAAATTGAGCTGGTGTTCCAAATGCCAGGAGGAGTTAATGTGCTGGAAATTGGAGATAACTAAAGACAGTTTTAGATACCACATAAATTTTAATCCCCTTTAGATAGCTCTCCTTGTGACTTTGGACATTTGAAGGAGTTGGAAGGTATAAAAGAACTTGAAAGAACAGTGAAGTTTATCATCTGCAAAATCCTTCAGGGGAAGATTTCAGTGTATGTAAATAAGGCAGAAAGCTTTATGTCAGATGGAGTGAGGGAAAGCTGACAGGCTTGGGAATGCTGCTTTCCTGTGTGGTTTGGGGGTGCTTTTTTCCCCTTTTTTTTTTTTTTTTTTAAATTCAGAAGCACTTATGCTTTGCAGTTTTTGCTTTCATTTGGAGCTTCTCTTTTCATGTCTGTCTGATTTTCTTCATCACTTGTACCATTCAGCTAAGCAGCTTCAACTGTGCTGGGCTTATCCCAGGTGAGCAGCTGAAAACCCGCAGCATCCACCAGGAACACCAACTGTTATGGTGCAGAGAAGGGCTAAGAAAGCTTCCCTTTGGCTCTGGCTCAGGCAACAGGACAGTGGCACAGAAGTTTGTAATTATAAGAGAAAGGCAGTTACTGTAAAGCAGAGTTTAGGCTGTCCTGGGGAATAATAATTGGCTTCATAAAAATATTCCTGAACAAATTCTCACTTACATTGATTAAAAATCTACTTGTTACGTGTTTTGTAACACAGATGTCTGGATCTTCTGAAATGAGGCATCTCCTGAGTTTCAATTGATAAATGACTATTTAAAATTATTTCAACAGCAACTAAATCCTCTTCTGTATTCCTGTTATTTTGAAGTGTATGATAATGTGGGGCAGATGATTTTTTCAGCAGGTGATCTGTATTTCCTTTGACCTGACTTCATTTTCTTTCCTCAGACAAATGAGGCGAGCTCCGAGTCGATAGCTTCTTCCCCCAAAAGGGACACCATGAGCAACTTCCTGCCAGACAGCAGCTGCTATGAGTTGCTCACTATCATAGGTAATTCTTGAGGGCTGAGGGATCAGAGTCTGCTTTGTCAAGAAAATAATTTCTGCAGATTTATCCTTTTCTTGATTGATTGCTTATTTTTGATATTGGATGTCTGCATCTTTGATTTTAAATCATTTGAATAAAAGATGAGATGCCAGTCCTAAAGGTTTTCACCTGAGAGGGACATGTAGTGGGTCAGTGATGCTGGGGGTGCAGTACAGTCAGGAGAAGCAGCCTGAAACCTGTCCTTGGTGCTCCTAATCACTTTTCTTGCCTCAGTCCTCAATTGGAAGGACAGGATAATTCTACTGGTTAGGAGGATTCCTCTCAGTGGGATACATGCCAAGGAAGGTGGTATCTGATGGAGCAATTACTCTTTTTTACAAGGTCAAAAGTAGTTTCAGTGAGTGAGGGTAAAGATTATTGAATAGGCAGGGGCCAGAGGAGTTCTCAGTGCTTCCAAAAGCATTACTGAAGCTTTCATGCTTTCTCTTTCAGGCAGAGGCTTTGAAGACTTGATGGTTGTGAACCTGGCCAGGTATAAACCCACAGGAGAGTATGTCACAGTCAGAAGAGTGAACTTGGAGGCCTGCACGAATGAAATGGTCACATTCTTGCAGGTAATACCACTCATCATGCAGGCTTGAAGAGGACAGACAGCAAGAGCAATGCCTATCAATACTGCAGTCATGTTTCTGCATTTACTAAATTTAATCAAAGTATCTTTTATTTTAGGGGGAACTTCATGTTTCCAAACTCTTCAACCACCCTAACATCGTGCCATACAAAGCAACTTTCATAGCTGACAATGAGCTGTGGGTAGTGACTTCTTTCATGGCCTATGGTGAGTGGAGAGGGGCACCCTTTTCTGACCCTCATGTTCTGTGAAATGAAATTGAAGAGCTGAAGTGTGCTTGGGGCTTTTGTTCTGACAGGTGGTGTTTTGTTTCTTTCTAGGTTCTGCAAAAGATTTAATCTGTACCCATTTTACGGATGGGATGACTGAACTGGCCATTGCTTACATTCTCCAAGGTGTCTTGAAAGCACTTGACTACATCCACCATATGGGCTATGTACATAGGTATTGAAAAATACATTGGTCATTTTCCTTCTGGTGGGAGTTCTTGGAAGTAATACTCAAAGTAGAGCAGAGGATGAATCAGGAAACACAAAACAACATTAAGTTTTGTTTTACTTTGCTGTTAGAGCAAATCAGTTTCATACTCATGGGAAGTGACATCACTGTTCTTACTAAGCTGCACAAAAGTGTTGTTGTGGAGCAAACTTACCCAAAGACCACTGTGTGTCTAAAATCACAGTCCATAACATTTAGTCCTGCATTTCTCCTCACCACAGAAACATTCTTTGTGAACTTGCAAAGGTGATGAATAGAATCCTGTTAACTGATTTTGCCCAGCATCCAAGGATGGTTGTTGGGAGTGTCAGCCTCCTGGTAGGAAGCTGATAAGGTACTGGGTTTTTTACTAAAGGCCAGGGAACCTGACTGTTTTGTTCCTTTTTTGCCCAGGAGTGTTAAAGCCAGCCATATCCTGATCTCTGTGGATGGGAAGGTGTACCTCTCTGGCCTGCGGAGTAACTTGAGCATGATCAACCATGGGCAGCGACTCAAAGTTGTTCACGACTTCCCCAAATACAGCATCAAAGTGCTGCCTTGGCTCAGTCCTGAGGTTTTGCAGCAGGTGTGTTTAAAAGAAACTGCTCATGTTTAATGATGTGTTGTATCTGTATAATTTTGTGAGCTCTTAGGGCAAATTGAAGGGGTGTAGAGTGGGAGACATGAGAGAACCTGCAGAGTTGCTTTCTTGTGATGAGCTCTAGTCCTTTTTTCTCTTATTTTTCTCTCAAAACTAGTGACCCCTAACACGGGGAAGGGTACATGAATGCAAGGAAAAGAAGTGGAGAGGCTAAAGGAAACAGATCTGGGGTGAATGGGCAAGTGGGTAGAATTTGATCTAGTTGACTCAACAGTTTAATTGTAGGCACCTCTACAGGTTGTCTCATTAACAAAGTGTTACATCAGGTGCAAGTTTCCCAGGGTAGATGCCATCCCTACAGGCTGGCTGTTTTCAGTTACATAAAAGTTGCCCTTAACTGTGTGTTTTAACAAACCAAAAAACCCTCACCTCTATAAACCAGTGTATCTGTGGCTTGTGCTGTTCCTGTTCTAATCATCTGGGTTTGTTGACTTGCAGTCAGAATTATGGGTATTGCCCATTCAATCACATCCAAGTCCCTGAAGCTAATTTTTCTTTTCTTTTTTGTGTAGAATCTGCAGGGTTACGATGCAAAATCTGACATTTACAGTGTGGGGATAACGGCCTGTGAGCTGGCAAATGGACATGTCCCATTTAAAGACATGCCTTCCACTCAGGTAAGGTTTGCAAGCTCCTTTCTCGTCCTTCATCCTGGCACCTGGAACTGCTTCCCTGCTCTGGCACGTGAGCACAGAGAAGTGTGCATGAATGGAAGCCTTAACTGTGCTGTTGCTTGTGCCCCTGCTCTTGCAGATGCTCTTGGAAAAGCTGAATGGAACTGTTCCCTGCCTGCTGGACACCACCACGATTCCTGCTGACGAGCTGACCATGAAGACATCCCGCTCCAGCGCAAACTACAGCATGGGGGAGAGCACGGCCGTGAGCAACGCGCGCGCGGCCAACGGGGAGCCGACCCTGCACCCCTACCTCCGCACCTTCTCCACCTACTTCCATAACTTTGTGGAGCAGTGCCTCCAGAGGAACCCTGATTTCAGGTAAAGCCAGGTGAAAGCTGCTCTCCCTGCCTGTGCTATTGTAGGACTGGTTAAACTGTGGGAGTTAGTTAGCAGATATTGTTTACAGTTTTCTTTCCAAAAGTGTAGTGGAGTGAGGATGTGCCCCATCTGTTGAGGAGAGCAGTCCAAGTGTGTAGAATAACCAGTGTTAACAGTTTGAGCACTTTCTGTATGAGAACCTGAGGAATTCCTTTGCAACCTTTCTTGGAGGATGAGTGGTGCTGCACATCAGGAAAATAAACAACTTGTGTTTCTGGCCCCTGGGGGACCGTGTTTACCCAGGTCCCATCACTGCAAATGGCTGCTCTTCAGCCAGCAGAGAGCAGTGATGGAAAGTGATCAAAGCTGCGTTTTTCTTTGTAGTGAGGGCAACCTGTAGCCATGACAGACTTTCCAGCGGTGCCCCACTGCTCAGGTACTGTCCTTGGCCAGATGTAGGGGGTGCAAGTATGTAGCTTAAAGGTTCGAAGAAGGAGGTTGAACTCCTTGCATAAAACATTACACGACTGTAAATGCTTAATAAGCAGTGCTGCTGCTGAAAATAGGGAAGTATCCAACAGCTGAGAAATGGGAGAGGCAGGAAGGACCCTGATCTTTTCTTATTCCCACTACCCAACTTCAAGCACTGATTCACGTTCTTGTCTGCTTCCCTCATTCTACCTCCCTTCCACAGGCCAAGCGCAGGCACTCTGCTCAGTCACCCCTTTTTTAAGCAGGTAAGGAACTAATTTAGCTACAGGTAAGTGCTTTGCTTTGTCTTGCTGTGAGGGTGGGGATGTTGAGTTGCTGAATTTCCTGTGATCGGGAAGAGTAAGTCAGATTTTTGACTATTTGGAGTGCAGTGTGGTGATTGTCACATCTGGGGAGGTGCTCTTATCTGGGAAGCATCTCTTATCTAAGAGAGATTCTAAATCTGCCTGTTTGGGAGCCACAACAGCTCTTCCCGTGCAGGCTGCTGAGTTCTGGGGTGAGGCAGTTCTAACCTGCTCCTTAAGGAGTCCAAAGGGTGCCCCGTGCGTTTCCTGCCTGTTGTTTCTGCCTGCAGGGCTGGGTGTGGAGCAGCACCTGAGCAGCCCCGTGTCTCATTCTGTCCTTCCTGTGCAGATCAAGCGCCGTGCTTCCGAAGCACTCCCTGAACTTCTGCGCCCTGTCACCCCCATCACCAATTTGGAAGGGACACTGCCCCAGGATCCCAGTGGCATTTTTGGGTTGGTATCAAATCTGGAGCAGCTGGATGTGGATGACTGGGAATTCTAGAAAAACAGGGACTACACTGAGGAGGAGCTTTCTGGACATTGTAATTTATTGGTCCTGTTCATAAAAGCTGATGAATGTTACACACAGAAGAGTTTACAGGTCCTTGGGAAGGAACTTCAACTGCCTGTTTACTTAAGAAGTAGCCTGGATACAAATGGACAGACCTGAGCTGGAAAAGGATCAACCCAAGGAGCTGTGGAGTATTCCAGAAGGTGCAGTGCCCAGAGCCCCCATTCTTCCAGCTGAGCTCTGGTAGAGTGCTTGAGGGTGTTGAGTGAGTCTGTGTAGTTATGGTCTCTATTTATGTATTTCTAAAAATCACTGGCTTCCTCACAGTTGAGGCTGCATGTCCCTGCCCTCTTTGGTTCTTTCTCATTTAAGGGTGCCTTAGAGTTGAGGGGAGGTGGGCAGCTTTTAGTTTTGGGCATTCTCTTAGAACTAGTCAAGTTCCTGTAACAGTGTTGTCACAGGGCAAGTTTTAAGGGGGGAAAAAGGGGATTATATTCTTAGTTACTGCTTTGTGATGGAAAACAGGAGATCACAGACAAGCTGATGCCATTCCAGGCACTCCTGCTGCACTGGGCATTCCTCTGCAGCACTGGATCTTTCCAATCTGGAGAGGGCTTTTGAAGACTTGTCACTTGATGCTGAGCACTCTGAACTCCAGGTCATACAGGGCCTTCCAGCTCCCCTTCCAGCTTCCTGGGTCACCAGAGCAGTGGGGATGCCTGGGCAATGTACCAGCTTTTTTATCCCCTTCCAGTTGAACTTCATGTTTCACAGCACAAAACACTCTTACCTGCCTGTTCTCAGTGACCTAACCCTGGCACAGAGGAAAAGTAAATTGATTTTCATGCTGATCCTCTTGCTCACAACTCCTGTACAGAATTGAACTTTAACCTCTCCATTACCATTGCTGTTCTGCCTTCCCTCACTGACAGGTAAAAGCTGCTCACGTGGCTCCCTGTGATTCATGGCTGTGTGACTCTGCCCTGCTGCTGTGGCAGCTCTCCCCCATTCCGTGGTGTTTGGTTTGTTTGGAGGTGTATTTAAGGCTTTTAGTTTGACTTTTTTTCCAAGGACCGTGGTGCTGAAGGTCATCTGCTCTGTACTGAAGCACTGAGAATCCTTGTATAGGTGCAGTTGATGGGAGTAGTGGTGCTGGCAACAGGTCCTTCTTGTGTTTATAAATTGTACTTGAACCCAGATAAAAGTTTGTTACTCTAGTTTTTTTTCCAAAACAAATAAAATATTTCTGAAGTTGTTTTTTAAGTCTGCTGTTTGTGCAGGATGATGAAGTGAATCACAGAGGGTGATAGGCTGGCAGTGCATGCTTGCTTTCACCTTAGTTTCATACAGCTCACCAGTTTATGGCAGCTGCCTTCATGCTTCAGAAACATACTTCAACTAAAGCAACCTGCACTTGCTCTTTTCTGAAAGTTTCAGTAAAATTCTCCCAGTTGCAGGAGTGTTTGTTAAGGCCAGGCCCAGTTCTGCTTCCTCCCTATGATCAGGTTTGGCTCCTGATTTAATCTTACTGTAAGAAGATAATTGATTTCCTGGCTTGTTAGGAAACCTTGATTCAAAAGGTGTATAGCCCACTGAAGTTCTGTCCCTGAGTTCTAGGAGCCAAGACAGGAAGGAATAAATGCCCAGTAACTGCAGTGCTCCAGCCTGCTTTCCCTGAATTAGCATTTTTAGGGTGAAGGATGAACTTAATGTCTTACCTGTCTTGCCTTGTGCCCCCACAGGGCAGCAGAGTCCTGCACAGGTGGACACGGTTCATAGCTGCTGGTTGGATACAGAACCCCTGGCTACAGCTGGTAGTTTTTTTTTCTCCTACAAAAACTTTATTCAGTTATGTACAAAATGTGTTCTGCTACTGTGGATCCCCTTCTTGGTCTGACTGTTGCTCCTCTTCTTCCTCCCCTTTGTGTTTTTCCAGTTTTGCCATGAGCTCTGAAAAACAGAACAGGCACAATGAGGCTCCAGGTGTAGGGGCTGTCCCCGAGCCAGGGGTCCAGGTCCTGTGAACACCCAGGACCAGGGCAGCTACCAAAAACCCCTTGCCTCCAGAGGCTCAGCTCGGAGCCCCCCTGTTGGCTGAGCCCAGGCAGGAGCTGTTACAGTCATTCCCTCAGAGCATTACTGACCACACAAGCTGCTGCCTCTGCTCTCCAGTTGCTCCCCAGGTTCCCCACCTGGGCAAGTACAGATGCTCAAGTTGCATCTGTGATTCAGTATTTCCTGACACTAACTGTGAACTGCAGCTCAGGGCCAGGCCCAGCACCAGGAAGCTGCACCTGGTGCCTTTGCTGCTCAGGTGCTCCCCCAGCAGCCCCTCACCCCAGGTGCCCGTTACCTTTTGCAGGGTTGAAGACTCCGTTGGTTTGCTTGTCACAGACGTAGCAGCGCTGGGATTTGCGATAGTGCTGCAGGGCACAGCTCTCACAGAAGTAGTGCCGACACCTGGATGGAGACACAGAGGTCACTGCAAGTCCCCAGACAAACCACTGTGTCCTAGAGTCAGAAACTACTGACTGCTGGTCACAGGAACATCAAGGTTGAGAATGCCCTCCACCATTGAGTCCAACCTTTGACCAAACATCACCTGGTCACCCAAATCAGAGCACTGAGTGCCATGTCCAGTTGTTCCTTGTTCCCCAGGGATGGGGACTCCACCAGCTCCCTGGGCAGCCCCTTCCACTGCCTGACAACTCTTCATGGTCCCCAAGGGAGGCAAAAGTGAGCTGCAGGCATCCCTGTCCCCATGGAAGGTGTTTCAGCATTGCTTCACTGATGTGCAGCAACAGCACAGAGCCACCAGTGAGCTCTTCCAGACACAGGATATGAGGAAGGGCTGTCCTCAGCCTCGTCCTCAGCCTCATCCTCATCAAGCTCCTGGCTTCCCCACATTCACATTTCTCTGCTCAAGCAGTGCATCTGCCATTCAGTGTCCAGGAATGATGGCATGAAAACAAAATCTCAAGGTTAAGAGAGAATGATGAAGCAATGAAGCAGCATTTGTGAAAACCTAAAAAGTGCTTAAGTGCTTGAGATCCCTTCCGAGGTGATACTCCAGATGCAGCTATGAGACTCCTTGGCTCTCACAGGATTCCCCCACCCACCAGAAAAGCAGGGCAGACAACAAGCACGTTCCACCTACAGCCTGTGGGCTGGGTTTGTCTTTGCCTCAATAGTGAATGAGTGACTCCTGAGCTGCATCGACAGCACACGTGGCTGCTCGTGCCAAACAACCACTCACTTGGTGACCACGGGGTTCTTGAAGGAACCTCTGCAGATGAAGCATTTGAAAGGCATGTCCTCCTCATCACTGCTCACCTCGTAGTTTTCGTCATCTGCAGAAGAGAAAGTGAACCAGAGTGGAGTGAGAGAAGAAGCTAGCCCAGCCCACGTGTGGGGCACAAAATAATAAATAAGGGGAGAGAACAGCAGGTGGGATTCAAACTCTGCTGGAAACAATGGAGCTCTGGCATCTGGGTGTTGCTGATGTCAGTAACACGTGTGGGACTGTGCTATAATTAGGGCTAATGAACCAGCAGGCCTGTTGCTCATCTCAGGAGAAAATTCTTTTCTACTTCACCCACTCACTGCTATAAAGAGAAACATCCTCCAGTACCCTCCTGTTTTTTAGACTTTCTTCCAAACCAGCTGCCACCAAGTTCTGGCTCCAACTGAGCAGAGAATAGCCCCCATTTGCACAGCAGCACTCATGAGCCCTGGGCCACAGCTCTGGACACTGAGTGACAAATGACACCCCACCTCTGTCCAGGGGGACAGACAGTCCCATCTCCCAGCTCCACACAGCTCGCTGCTGGGACCCACACAGCAGTGCTCTCGTTCCCAGAGAGCCAGGGTTATCTGAGCAGCTCTGTTCAGAGTGTCAGTGGTTGCTGGCCCTCAGCTGATCCTGGAGCAGCAGTCCCGTGAGGGCACAGGGGCCGTACCGTTGACGCCGTAGCGGCCCTCGTCCAGTTCCCGTTCGATCTGCCAGCCGTGCTTGTAGTCCGAGCGGTCATGCAGGAACTTGCAGCTGTCTGAGCAGCACAAAGAAAGAGGAAGTAAGAAACAGGCTGCAAGGGCAGAGTCTTACCAGGACACCTAATTCCAGGGCAGCCTGAGCTTTGCCCAGCAGGAGAAATCTGATTGTTCCTTCTCCAGGGCAGCACTTAGCTCCTGGAGCAGGTACAGGATCCCTCAGTGCTGACAGGCTGTGAGTGGCATCCTCTCTGTGCCACAGGGACAGTTCCAGCAGCTATGCACATGGGAAGTGGGATAAGGAGCAGGAAAACCCATCCCTCACATGGTCTCAGTGCACACAATACCTGTAAGAATGTGGGTCACTGGAACATCCCAGGGGTCCCTTCCAGGACTCCTATAACCACTAATTAGAGGCCCTGGGCTTTCAGAAGGGATGGCACGAATGACAACCTTACACAAACAGCTCTGCACAGAAGGGTCTGTGACTCAGCACCCCAAACACGGGGTCACAGCTGGACTGGCTGCCTTGGCATGCCTGGTGCTCAGCTGCAGCACGGGGCACTCACCCCCGAAGCCGCAGAAGCCGGTCTCTTTGTAGTCCTTGCAGATGTCGGGCTGGTAGTCCCAGCGCACCGTGGCCCGCAGGTGCTCCGGAGCACGGATGGGGCCTTTCCTGAAAGGGGAGAAGAGGCTCAGCCCAGCTGCAAAGTGGCCCTGGAGCAGGGCCCTGGCCAGAACCAGACACCACACTGGTCAGGCAGAAACTGGCAGTGACAGCAGAGTTCCAGCCCCAAACACTGCCTTTGGGATGGTGCCTGAGCTCCTCTGTGGTCACAGACCCCGAGGCTCATCCCAACCCACCTCACCATTCCTGAGGAGGCATTTCCCATCGATGTGTCCTTGGGCTTCACATACTTCTGGTAGTTGTTAATGCCACGGTAAATTTTATCATCTTCCTTTCCTCTCAGCTCCTAGGAGAGCAAGAAGAGATGATTAAGGATCAGGAGAGCTTCATGACATGAATTAATTGCCACCACTCTGACACCAGTCTTCCTCCCCACCCTGCCTTCCTTAACACCAATGAAGACACCAATAAAGCCACAAAACTCCCCTATTTGCCAAGATTACACTCCTGGCTTCTCCAACTTCTAGGGAAGATGAGACTCTAACTCTTCTTGGTGTGCAGAAGGGGGTGAGCAAAGCACAGGCTCTCCTGCTGCAGAGCAGGAGTTCCTGAGGAGCAAGGCTGACTCACCTCCTGGATTTT
This sequence comes from Fringilla coelebs, assembly GCF_963513975.1. Lineage (NCBI taxonomy): Eukaryota > Metazoa > Chordata > Aves > Passeriformes > Fringillidae > Fringilla > Fringilla coelebs. The sequence continues at coordinate 1,745,254 of NC_140053.1, forward strand.
CTGGCTGCGCTCAAAGATGGCCTGGGCATCCTTCTCCTTCTCTGTGTCCAGTTCATACACTGCTGTGGCTCCCATGTCTTCTGGGCCAACAGGTTTCTGAAAAGCAAGGAAAGCTTGTGGCAAGAGTGGAGTGAACACCTGGACAAGACAGAGAGCTCCTGTCTACCTGAAGGATTGTCACAGAGCAAGAACTGGACACATCTGCTTTGTCGCTTCCCTAGGGAGAATTCACCACAGGCTCCAGCCTAGTGTGTGCAGAGGCCAGAGTGTTAATTCCTCATTGCTCCCTGCAGTCAGGGAACACTTATTTTACTTCTTCACACTCAGCCCCAGCTCAGCTAGAAGCCCCACTCAGTTCACCCATGTCACCCAGTTCAGGTGGGTGTCAGTTCACCCAGCACTTCAATCACGGACCCTCCTGCCCACACACAGGATGTTACTGAGCTTCTGACCCAGCTGGGGATGGCCAAAATTCAGTTTCAACACAGTGATCTGGTTTAGGTTCCTCTTTAATGGACTGAGCAGATACCTATTCCTAGCTTTTATCATATCTTCAAGAACAGCTGCACAGAAACCAGAGAATAATTACAGCCAGCCTCAATTAGATACAAATCCAACTTAAGTGCCAAAAGCTTGCAGAGTGCCAAAGCTGTCACCTCCTTCCATCCCTTCCCATTCTCTCCAGAAGGCTGGGCAAAACAAAGGCTGCCTCCCTTGGGAGCAGCCAAAGATGGTCTAATGCTAAAAACACAAACCCAACAGCTGAGCAAACCTGATCCAACTGCTCCCTCTCCTGAAAAATCTCTGCAGTGTTGGGCAAGTCCAGTGGCATCCTGGAGTTTTAACTCCCACCTCTGAAAGGGAAAGGCCAACCTTTGATGGCCTCCCATGGAGGGAGGGACTGTCAGAGTAAACCCAGCACAAGGTGCTTGGCTATTAAGAGGAGAGAGGGAGGTGCACTAATAAGAAAGAATGTCCAATCCCATGTTTAGAGTGGCAGATTCTGTCTATGAGGAGTGGGATCCCCAGCCCCACGTGAGCTGACACCCCAGGCCCCCTGCTGCCTGTCCTTACCGCCGACCTGGTGGATTTGTAGGTGACCCCGATCTCCTTGGCAGGATCCTCATCCTCGCTGCTGCTCGGCGCATAGTCCGGTCTCTCCCTCGTGCAGCGCCTGGTCTGGGGGGGGGAGGAAAGGCTCCAGCGCTGTCCTGGCTGAGCCTGGCAGGCCCCTGCGGGCAGCCCTGGGTGGAGCAGGCGCTCCCTCGGAGCTCCCTTACCTTCTGTATCATGGGGTTGGGGGCGTCCCGCCGCCGCTCCTTGCGCACCACGGTGCTGCCCTCCTCCCCGCTGCTCTCTGCGGGGAAAGCCGGGCATGAGTGGCACGGCCCGGGCCTGAGGCAGCCGCTGCCCCGGCGGGCTGGGGACACCACGGAGACCCAACAATGCCACCCCGGGAGCGCGGTCCAAAGGCTCCCCGCGGAGCTCGGGCAGCCCTGGGGCCGCGACCGTTCCCTGGGAGCCTGGGCAGTGTCCGACCGCCTTCCAGGGGAAGACCCTTCTCCTAATATCCAACCTCAATCCCCGTGACACAACTGCAGGGGTCCCTCACGCCCTGGGGCTGTGGGCAGCGCTGGGGGCGGCACCAGGCCCTCCCTCGCCTCCCCGCTGCACCGCACCGCACCAGCTCGGCTCCCCGCGCCGCCCGGGTCCCCCAGCCCTCACCCCGCTCCTGGTCGCTGCCGGGCCGTTTTCGCCGGCCGCTGCCCGCGGCCCGGACCCGCTTCTTGAACACAAAGCTGCAGACGCCGCTCTCCTCCGCCATCCTGTGCCGCCGAGACTGCGGCGCTGGACAGAGCGGCGCCGGAGCGGCCGGCGCGGGTGGCGCCCTCTGCGGGCGCGGAGGACTCAGCGCCCCGGGCGGGGCCGGGGGTCCCGGGGATCTCCTCGGGACCCTGAGCCCCCCCGGAGCCCGGTTCTCTGCCCTCTGCACGGCTCTCTGCCCTCTGCACGGCTCTCTGCCCTCCGCACAGCCCCCTGCCCTCTCTACAGTGTGGCTGTCCCACCGCTGGCTCACATCTGGAGAGGAATTCCTCATTAATTTGCACTCGATAGCAGCGAGCCTGTTCAGCACAGATGCTCTTTGAGCAACGCAGAGTGACAGAGGTGGTGAATCACATCACTGCTGTCTCCTTGTCCAGTAATCACTCCCCTGAATTCCTCAGTCATGTTTTTTGTACGGGGAATCACAGGCAGACTGCACACAGAACACCTGTCTCTGTGGCTGGGCTCAGGCTTTAGGCCACCTCCAGCCAGTATTTGGCTCTTTCCAGTGGCACCACACTGTGTTCAGGAGCCAAACAAGAATATTTGTTCCAGCATCATCATTTTCAAAGATATTCCCATCACTCCATTGTATATTTTCCTCCATTTACGGCCCATTGGAGGACTTTGAGAGCTTAAGGTAAAGTCCTCAGAGCTACAGGTTATTGCTGCCTCTCTCCTGACCCACGGCCATTCCAGCTTCCTTGGCTAGCATGAAACCACCTCCAGGTTTTAACTATTAATATTTATATTTATTTCTGATGTTTTGCCCTGCTCCTGAGGAAATCCCAGCCCTCCAAATACCAAGGGAAGCTGCACTTACAGTCCGGGCAGTGCTTTTGCTCAGCCCACAGGACCCTGCTCAGGCAAATCCACTGCTCACCTTGCACAGCCCTGCTCCCACGCTTGGCTCACCAGCTTTCCATGGAATAAACCCTGGATTTCTGAAACCACCACAGATCAGTTTTACCCCGCTGGAGGGTGAGGAGTGGGGAGCACTGGAACCCTCCTTTCCTGCTGCTGCCTGATAAGATCCTTCCTATGCAAGCAGTGGGCTGAGGTGTGGGAATGTGGCTTTTGCAGATGCTGGAGGGATGGATCCTTTGGGATGCTCCAGGATCCCTCACCGGGGTCAGGATGGATCCTTTGGGATGCTCCAGGATCCCTCACCGGGGTCAGGATGGATCCTTTGGGATGCTCCAGGATCCCTTATCGGGGTCAGGACGGATCCTTTGGGATGCTCCAGGATCCCTCACCGGGGTCAGGATGGATCCTTTGGGATGCTCCAGGATCCCTCACCGGGGTCAGGATGGATCCTTTGGGATGCTCCAGGATCCCTTACCGGGGTCAGGATGGATCCTTTGGGATGCTCCAGGATCCCTTACCGGGGTCAGGATGGATCCGGGGTGCGTGAGTGCCACTCGGAGAGATCCCAAGGCCGCGTCCAAAGCTTGGGGCGAAGCCAATCTGCACACGCAGCTCAAGGGAGAGAGGCTGGAAGAGCTAATTACCGGGGGGAGGTAATTGCACCCTGTGCCAGAGCGCGGAAGGGTCGCCCCGGGGCCGGCGCGGTGGGACCGGGGAGGCTGCGGGCGACCAGGCAGAGAGAGCCGGGAGCCGAGGGAGCGGGGAAGGCTCGGGGTTAGAGGTTGGCTCCACACAAAGGAGCGAGCGGCTGGAAGCCGGTTCGACGCCGAGAGCCAATCGCTGCTGCGGCCCCGCGATAAAAGGGCTCGGAGCCGGCGCGGGGAGCGCAGGAAGCGGCTCCGCTGCACGGCCGCGGCCTCTGCGGCGGGACACGGGCAGCAGGGAACCGGGCACCGGCAGCAGAGCCCCGGGCACGGCACGGCCCCGCCCTGCGGACCCTCCTGCTCGGCGGTGAGCTCGGCTCGGGGGCGGCGGGAGGCGGCGGCGGCCAGACAATGCCGGCCCCGGCAGCGGGGCTGAGGGGCTCGGCCGCACCGGGGATCCCGGTTCCCGAGCACGCCGGGCTGGGGAGGGGGGAGCCGGGGCAGCCAGAGCGGCGGGGATGGAGAGGAGCGGGGATGGAGAGGAGCGGGGAGAGGCTGCGCCGCTCAGGAGCCGCCCCGCACTCGGGGCTCGCCCCGCAGCACCGGCAGCTGCTCGGCCTCGGGGGGCGGGAGGAGGTTCGGCTCGGAACGGGGGAGAGCGGGCCGGGGCCCCGGAGCGGAGCCGGGGATCGGGGCCAGCTCCCCGAGCCCGCGGAGCCCCCGGGAGGGGCCGGTACCGGCGGGGCGGGCAGGCCCGCGCTGGCCGGACCCGCTCCGGGGGTGCGGGTTCGGGGTGTGTTGGGGGGCTCACGTTCCCGTTCGGGCTGCAGTCGGCTCTTTGTTGTGTGCTGCAGTACGTGCCGGAGGGCGGCTGGACAGATCCGTTTTATTGAGCTGATCAGAAAGAGCAGAGATGGTAGAAAAACCTGTTAGATCCCGACTCCCTTATCCCCTTGGTTAATGCCTGCCAATTCCCGGTGCTGTGTCTCCTACCGCCTCGTCCAGGCTGCGTTTAAACCTTTCCAGCGACAGGTCTTTCATCACTTCCCTGGGGAGGCTGTTGCACGGCTGTGAGATTTAATAACAACACAAATGCCCTGGGCTCTGACATAACCCTTAACAGCCAGGGATCTCCCGGGGCTTCACAAAGGAGAGCAGCTCCGTTTTCATCGAGGGGAGGGGGAAAAGGGGAACAGAAAAAATGAAATTATTTATCCACTGCCACCCAAAATTAGCAGCAGATTTAGGAATCAAGCCCAGGTCTCCCAAGTCCCAGTCTGGTGCTGTAACTACTGTGTTTTGAGCCAGCCTGATCTGTCTAATCCCCTTGGATCACTTCAAGCAAGCTAAGATACCTTGTAGATCATATTTATGATCAATTTTCTGCTGATTTTTTTCATGGTGGGTATCAGTTTTGAAAAAAAAGCCGATGATCCAGCCTTGAAAATTGGGCTTTGTCCACCAAAGGCGTCGTGTGAGGGCTCTCACAGGGAGGACATCTGGTGCCTCAGCTGAGCTGTTGTGTGTTTAAGGCCAGGAGCAGCACATCTGCAGCATTATTAATGTAGATTACAAAATAATTGCAGGGCAATCGACCAAGCTTAGTCTGACACAGCCCCAGTGTTAATGTCCTTTTTAAATGGGAGTCCTGCAAGAAGCAAATTCCCAGTTCCAAACAGAGGGTCTGTCAGAACCAACCTCTTGGGCTTTGCAAAGTGGCAGAAGCATCTTCATTCTTACACAGCCTCAAACCAGGTTCCTGATCTTTTTTAGTCAGCAAAAATCCCAGGAGACTTCTCATTAGGGAAGGGGAAAATTCCTCTTCTGATTTCCTTCAGTGGGTAACTCCTTGGAGTCTTCAACTACCCCTCTAGTCCTGGAGGGTGATGAAGTTTTTCTTTTCCTTTTCTCCCACTCTCAGCTCTTGCAGGTTTTGCCAGGCAGCTGCCATGTCCCCCCAAGACATGTCTGCTTTTTCCTCCCAGTTAAGTCATTTTTATCTGCCATCTGGGGGTGTTGCAGTGCTTACCTCGCTCTTAGCAAAAGCCCTGGGATGGAAAACATTAAATCTGGACAAAAGGATTATTGCAATATCAATGTTAAGCACACTTTAGACATATTTCTCACTCCTGTGGTGTGCCCATAACCCTCTCCATATGTCCAGCTCAGGGTTTTCAGTGGCAAGATGCCTCAGCATCCTCTGATGTGCCTCTCCAGGGATTACTTTTCCTGGCACACTCATTGCTCCCACTGCAATCTTGTGGATTTCAGAGAGCCAGATCCTATGCTGGGCTCTATGGCACCTTGGATCCTAAAAGGAAGGATAGAGATGAAGGCTGAAAATAGCTGGGGCAGCTCAAAAAGAATGATATTTGCAGAGATTTAACTACCAATATGATTTTGGTTGTGTTTTCTTCTTATGCAATCTGCATTTGGACAGCAAACAGTGGATTTTGTAGGGCTTGTGTGGAGGCAGGGACCATGGAAAGGGGTTGTGCTGTGTTTTGGAGTGCCTGCAACTGGACCCACTCCTGCTCTTACTGCATCTGCAGGTGATGAAACACCAAAAGCTTTTTGTGGGGTCTCTTGGGGCTCAGGAGATGGGGTCACCCCATGGAATCAGAGAATCCTTCAGGCTGGAAAAGCTCTCTAAGGTCAGAGTGTCCAACCATTCCCACAGCTCTGCCAAGGCCATTGCTAACCATGTCCCCAAGTGCCACCTCCTCATGGCCTTAAACCCCTCCAGGGATGGGGACTCCAGCCCAGGAAATGCCAGTGAAGAGTCTGGTGAGTAACAGGTGATATTCCAGGAGAGGAAATCAGCCAAGGCAACACTGAGAGGTTGTGCTGGAGGAAGGAGGAAATTACAGGCAATTACAGCTCCATTAACCAGAGCACAAGGAAAGGTTGGTTTCTAGACCAGGTTCTGGAAGAGTAATCAGTTTACAGGGTTGAACACAGATTGTGTCAGGCTGGCTCAGTGTCTTCCTTGGATATGATAAATGATTTCTGAAACAACAGGGCCTCGTGGTAGAGCCCCAAGGAAATGATTATTTCAGGTGGAGACAGGAAAAAGAATAGGGAAAAGAGCAAATTGGAAGGAAGACACTTGGATTCTTCTGCAAGGAGGGATGTAAGGACACAGCAGGCCTGAGGTTTTCAGGGGTGCTGGAGTTTTGTATCAGAATCCCAAGGTCTGAGGTCTCCCACTGTGGAGCTGCCACACCAGCTCACCTGTTTGCATCACAGAGAGCCCACCAGGTGAGACCAGCTTAAAAGGAATCTGCTTCTCCTGAATGTGGTTAATCTTAATTAATCCCTCTGAGAGGCCAATATATGATGGGAGAAGAACTGATGTCTGCTGTACATTTGAGTAGGAGACCAGGGTGATGTTTCCAGGTGGAGCATGGATTATGGAAGAGCTTCTGTTTGCCTCTTGTGCTTGTTTGCAGCAGGTTGGTATTTGCACCTCATTCAGTCCCTTCTGCAGAGCTTCCAAGGTTTCTCCCAGTGAAGCACTTCTGTCTTATGTCCAGCCTGAACCTCTCAACCTGTAATTTTTGTCTGGCACTGCTGTCTCTGCTTGGAAAAGCCTCTTCTCATCCTCCTGGCAGGATTTCTGCTGTGCTTCTCTGCTCTATCTGAACCCCCAGCAAGACAGGAGAGCCCAGGGAGCAGAGACTCCCTTCAGATCATGATTTTAATGGATCCCATTAAACACAGCCACAGTCCCAGGAAGTGGCTGCCTCAGTTTCTGCTTCTGGGAAGCAGGTGAATCCCAGCAGCATCCTTCAGGCCCCTCCCTGAGAGGCAGGGCAGGGACCAGCCCAGTCCCTGGTGCTTCCAGAGCTGTGCACTTCCTCCTCAGGGGAGGCAGGGATGAAAGTGGCAGAGGGGAACGGGTGGGCAGGGGCTTCCCTCGGGCTCCCCCTCACTCCTGTGGGTCCCCCATTGTTGCCCTGACAAAGGCAGCCCTGTTCCTCCCCACAGCTATTCCTTGTCAGCATCCCTCAGCATTTTGGCTGCAGATTTCCTGCCCACTGGCAGCCTCTCAAGAGGCAGAACGTGGGTGGAAAGGGGATTAGTGGAGCAGGCTGCTGGAAGGTGGCTCCTGGCTGTGGGGTGGGACATGGTCAGGCCCACTGCCCAGGAATCTCTCCAGCAGGGGAGGGCTGTCCCCAGAAATGTCTGGATTCTCCTCCCTGAAGTCCTCCAGCCTGTGCTGAGCCAGCAGGGACCTGCCCTGGCTCCCCAGTGCCATGGGGACAAGTGGCTGGCTCAAAGCCATCCAAGAGGCAAGGTCTGGAGCAGGATGGAGGGGTTCCATGCCTGGAGCAGGATGGAGGGATTCCATGTCTGGAGCAGGATGGAGGGGTTCCATGCCTGGAGCAGGATGGAGGGATTCTGTCCTGAAGCAGGAGCTGTGGCCACTGGGCTGGCTCCATCATCCCTTCCCTGGCACTGCTGTGCCTGGCTCTCTTTGGGGCTGGTTTTGCACCACACTTGGTTTCATGGTGTGAGTCAACTGAGCCTTGGGAGCTGGGTGATTCCCAGGCTCAGGAGAGGCTCTTCCAGCTCCTGTTCACCTCTCTCCCACACTGGCCAGCTCAGAGGGATGATGGCTGTGGAGCTGGAGGGTCAGCACTGCCATGTGTGTGGGTTTCACTGATCCTGCACAGGGTTTTGTGGACATCCATCCCCACAGCCACCAGCTCAGGCCAAGATTTCCTGGGGAAAGGCCTGGCAGCCTCTCCAAGCTGCCTGGCTGTGCTCTGGGGTCACTCCACGTCCTCTGAGGATGGAGGAGGAAGGGGGCCCAGATCCCCCACGCTGTGCTTTGCCTTTGGGAAAGGCTCCTGCAATGGAGCAGTGATCCCTGCAGTAAACAAACCCTTCCCAGGGCTGCTAATGGGAACCATCTGGCAGAGAGGGGCCCCTCGCCCTCTGCACTCACTTTCCTTCCCTGCTGGAACCCACCGGGCTGGGAATGGGCTGGGACTGCACTGGGAGCAGCTGGGTCTGCACTGGGAACTGGGAACGGGCTGAGACTGCACTGGGAGCAGCTGGGACTGCGCTGGGAACTGGGAATGGACTGGGACTGCACTGGGAATGGGCTGGGACTGCACTGGGAGCAGCTGGGTCTGCACTGGGATCTGGGAACAGGCCAGGTCTGCACTGGGATCCAGCCCTGCTGGCCCCTCTGGAGAGGGGAACAGGGAAAGGCTCCCTGCACCCTCCTGGCTGCAGGAAACCTGATCCTCCAGGCTGAGGATGGGGGGACTGCCCCAGGGGACCACCCCAGATGTTCCCTCTCCCTCCATCTGCCCCAGGGTCAGGCAGGAAGGCGAGAGGGGATGCAGGAGGCTGTTGGGGAAAAGCTCTGTGATGGGGCAGCGTTGCCTTCCTCCCCTCCAACTCCTCCTTGCTTGGAGCTCTCAGTTCCTACAAGGGGCAGGACGAGAGAGGCTGGAAGGCAAAAGGGTCCTCAGCTTGTCCTGAGCCAAAACCCAAAACTGCTGCCATGACCTGGAGAGGAGGACAGTCCTTGCTCTGCTCTTCCCAGGCTGTGGAAGTGGCTGAGGGCTTTAGGGAGCAGAGGTTTGGGGTAGTTTTGGTGCCAGTCTCCACTGTGGGGCACAGCTTTGGCTCCCTGAGCCCTTGTGAGGGCTTTGCAGCATCAGTGTGGCAGCGTGTCCTCAGCTCTGCCCCTGTCACCTCATTCCCCCTCTCCTGGAGGCTGCTGCTGGCTGCCTTGGGCTCCATCCCCAAGCTGCGCTCCTGGGAAGAGCCTCCAAGAGTCCCTCCTGCAGTTTCTCGCTTGTTCTGGTTCCCTTATCACCCCAGCACACCCTTCCCCTTTGAGATTTCTGCTCTTGCCTCCTGCCCTGCAGCAGGAAGGAGGTTTGAAGGCTGAAGGGCAGCAGCTGCAGCTTGGGGCTCGCTGGAAGCACCAGAGGGTCTGTGCAGGGTGAGCAGAGGGGCTGGGTGGGTGGAATTGAAGGGAAAGGGGTTTGGGGGGCACGAGGAGCAAAGAAACCAAGAGTGGGTGGAATTAAAAATGCATTTATCAGAGAACCCCTGAAAGGTTTGTGTTGGAGGCACCTTAAAGCTCATCTCATCCCACCCCGTGCCATGGGCAGGGACCTTCCACTGGGGCAGCTCCTGGGGAAGGGTACGAGGGGCTGGAAAAACCCAGGGAAAGAAGGTGGTTGGGGTAGGAGAGGACAAATGTTTGTAACAGAGGCAGGGGTGAAGGTGAAAAGCAGGTGAAAAGAGGGAGGGAGGGTTGTGCTCTGTCTCAGAGGTGTGTGTGCAGTGGGGACAGCAGGTTTTTGGGGTCCCTCATGTTCCCTGCAGGGTCTGTTGGACCTGACAGCCCCTGGAGGCACAAAGAGAAGGTCCTGTCCCAGGAATGGGGGCAGGGAGGGGTGGCCCCAAGCAGATGCTGGGTTCAGCAGCAGCAGCAGCTGCCTGCGAGCAAGCTCGGAGAGCAGGAAATAACAACGAAACCACAGCGAGACGGGAAATGATGCTGATAGAGCAGGGCTGGGCCTCAGCTGGGGCTGGGAAACGTTTGCAACCAGGGCTGAGAGGGGCACCCACCAAGTGCCCAGGACCTGGGGAAATGCTCTTTCAGCTCTGAAAGCAGCCATGGATTTTAGGTGCTTTGCTGATGTAACTCAAGGCTGCCGTGAGCTGCTGGGGGTTTGGCAGGCAAAGAGCCCCCCTAAAACTCAGGACATGTTTGCCAATGTCCCTGTGAGGTGGGCATTGAGGGGATGCCCCTGCCCCAAACCCTCCATCCTGACGTGTCTCTGCCCTGGGGACTCTCTCAGGGTCTAGCTCAGTCCTTGGGCAGCAGGAAGGTTTTTGGGGTGGCAATGTGAGGCCAAGGGGGTTCAGTAGGACAGGACAGCAGCCCCAGGCACAGGCAGGTGCTGGTTTTCCAGCTTCCAGCTCATCCCCATCATTGCAGAGCCACCCCTTCACCCTCCTTTTCTCTGCTCTGCTCCTCCCTTGGCAGCATCACTCAGCCCCAGAGCTCTGTCCTCTGTATTCAAACCAGGGCTCATCTTTCACGGGTGTTTTGAGGGTGAAGTGTGGTGGGGAAAACCCCCTGAGGAGCTGTCAGTGCCTCTTTAGCTCTTTTTTACCAAAAGAGGTGATTTGCAATGCTGGTGTTTTTTTCCTGTGCTGGTCCCAGCCCTGTCAGCCTCATCCTCCCAGGCACATCACACAGGGCTCAGCTGGGCTCCTCGAGAAGACAAAATCCCCATCACTTGCTCTGCTGAGCTGGGATCAGCAAGACTTTTCTGGGCTAAAAGGAGACTAAAATCCCAGTCCTTCCTCCAGCAGCACCAGTCCTGAGTGGCTGCATTAGTGAAACACAGGGTGCTGGTTTTGCTGCCTTGGCTTGGGGCCAGCCTTGCTGCCAGTGGCGAGGTCATTGCCATCCCATCACCTTCCAGGTGTTGAGAGCCCCCCATCATTGCCATCCCATCACCTTCCAGGTGTTGAGAGCCCCCCATCATTGCCATCCCATCACCTTCCAGGTGCTGAGAGCCCCCCAAACCCTCCAGCTGCTGTCACAGTCCTGCAGACCTGCATCTCCCATCCAGGTCCCTGCCCCAGGAAGCCCCAGGCCAGCAGGGCTGATGTGAGCCTGGAGGGAGCTTTGAGCACACACCAGCTCCTGCAGGGCTGCTGGGGTTGGTGATGAAACCAACCCCACTCCTGATGACATTTCCTTTCCAGGTGTTGCAAGAGGTCTGTCTTTGACACTTCTGCAGGGAACCTCGACCCACAGCCTTCAAGCTGAGGATTAAACAGAGGGAGAAGGGAAAGGAGCCATGTTCCAGGCCACGGGAGCTGCCAGCCCAACCCCAGCTCATGTACGTGGGGTTTGTACCCGGGGGTTTGCGTGGGAATTTCAGCTGGGTTTGGGTTCTCAGGGGGGAGGGCTGTACACAGAAGCTGTGTTCCTGACCTGACATTTTGGGGTGATCAAAGGCACAGTCACAGCTACTCAAAGAACAGAACTGGGGACAGGAATGTTCCAGCAGAAGGTGCTGTTTGCTGAGCACACTGGACTCGGGCTCTGCTCCATCCAGAGCTCCTGGAGCTGCTGTCTGTTTGTTTGTGTTTCCATGGCTTTCCCTGATCACAATTGAGAGCTGCCGAGGGCTGGAGTGATTGGAGATGGAAAAACATCAAGGTTCAAGAACATCTCCTGCTGGGACAGGATACGGCCCTTCCCCGAGGGAAGATCTGTCAGATACGGAGTGGAGAGCGTGCCTGGCCAGCCAGGAGGCTGCCGAGAAGTGACAGCAGCCCTGGGTTGCTGCAGCCTTGGGAACGGATGTCTCAGCTCCAGAGAGGCAGCTTTTCCTCAGCTCTGGTCAGCTGAGCCTGGAAACAGCAAATTAAACCCTAACCCCAGGAGAGCAGCTGTGGTTGTTCTCCCAGTGCCAAGGGATGCAACTGGTTTTACACAGCCAGAGCCTCCTCCTGCCCATGTCCCGTTGTTGATTTTGGCTCCTGCTTCCAGCCTCGTGGGACTGGGAGGAAAATCACAAAATCATGTCCCTGACCTCAGGCAGTGAGAGCAGCTGGGAAACCTCTGAGGAGGCAGCTCAGCGAGGGGAGAGCTTCCTGTGCCTCCCTTGGACAAACTGTTTCCAAAAATACAAAGGAGAAACGATGGGGAAGGACAAGGCAGGAGGAGCAGGGGTGGGGATCAGGCAGAGAGGGGCAGTGCTGGGCAGGGGAAGGACAAGGACAGCAGGGGGACGTCCTGGGGTGACACTGCCCTGACCTTGGGAGCAAGGTGTGAGGGGGATGAGCCAGCCCTGCCTGGTCACCTTGCTGGAGCGCCATTGCCCCTTGGAGCCCGACTTTGGGAAGGAGGGAGCTCTTCCCTCAGTGCCCAGGAGGGTGAAACTCCAGGGGTGGCTGCCAGGGAGCCAGCAGGTGTGGGGTGGGTGCAGGATGTGCACTGGGGAGGGGGAGCAGGGCGGATTTGGAAGGGATGAGCTGTTGCAGCTGCAGGTGGGACACGGTGCAGAGACCTGGGGCACAGGCAGAGGCTGCTCAGCGCTTGGGGCTGTGCCCTGGTGCTGCAGGGCTGAGCAGCAGCAGCTGCCCCAGAGCTCAGAGCTCCTCCTGTGCCCTCCTGTGCCCTCCCCACACCCCCGGGGCTGCGTGCTGCATTTCCTGCACGGCCCCAGCCTGAGGAACTGGAAACAAAACCAGAGCCCCAAGAGGCTCTGGGACAGCAAGGGGCACCCAGCTGTGCCCAGGGGGAATGGGCCAGTGCCCCCTGAGCCTGGGCAGCACCCACAGGGCAGCATTGCCCCCTGAGCCCCTCCAACAAAGGAGTTCATCACCCCCTGCGAGGGGCAGAGCTGCTTTGTGGGGTGCATGGGGCACAGGTGATGGTTTACAGCTGCAGGTACAGAGGGGTTTGGGCAGGGTCTGGTGCCAAGCTCTCATTTTGCTTTCTCCTTCCCTTTTTAGGAGGCCAAAAGCAGCTCAGGAGGCAGCACAGTGCAGCGCTCCAAGGTACCTCTGCTTTTTCCACACCACAGAGTCATCCCAGAATGGGGGGAATGGACCTCAGAGCCCACCCAGTGCCACCCCTGCCGTGGCAGGGACACCTTCCACTGTCCCAGGCTGCTCCAAGCCCTGTCCAGCCGGGCCTTGGGCTCTTCCAGGGGCAGCCACAGCTGCTCTGTGCCATCCTGCTGATTCTGGGCAAGGGTGGAAGGGCCCAAAGCCCCCGGGGCAAGCTCCAACCCAGCCCAGCACCTGTGGAGTGGCCCAGGGAGGGTGAGGGAGGTGGGGCTGCTTCCTGCTCCCCAGTGCTCTGCTGAATGCAGGGCAGGGAGGAGGGCAGTGGAGGGATCCAGGGTGTCCCAAACTCCTTCCTCATCCTCTGTCTGCCTTTGCTCTGCCCTTGGCCAGTCCTTCAGCCTGAAGGCACAGGTGAAGGAGATGTGCACTGCCTGCCAGAAAACCGTGTACCCCATGGAGCGCCTGGTGGCTGACAAATTCGTCTTCCACAACTCCTGCTTCTGCTGCAAGCACTGCCACACCAAGCTCAGGTGAGCCAGGCTGTCCCCGTGGTGCCACAGGTGCCACTGCAGCTCTGCAGACGCTCCCAAAGGCAGGAGGAACAGGGGTGGGGATCCATCCCCTCCCCATCACAGCCCCTGGCTTGGCCAGTAGCCAAAGCCCCCCAGCCCACCCATCATAGCAGAGCAAAGGTTTATCTGCACACCTGGGCCCAGGTCACAGCTGAACCCTGCCTGGTGTGGAAGGAGAGATGATCCCCTTGAGAGCAGCCCCAGGGGAACGCGGAGCTGAGCCAGAGAGGACTCAGGGCTGAGGCTGAGCTCCCCTGGGACCCCCATTCCCACTCTCAGCACCTCTTCTGGTGGGAGGGAGCTGTTGGCCCCGAGGGTCCCCTCCTGCATGTTGTCCCCAAGCCCCCACAGTGTCCCCAGTCTCCCTGCCTGCTAACCCTGCCCTCCCTCCCCAGCCTGGGCAGCTACGCCGCGCTCCACGGCGAGTTCTACTGCAAGCCCCACTTCCAGCAGCTCTTCAAGAGTAAAGGCAACTACGACGAGGGCTTCGGGCGCAGGCAGCACAAGGAGCTGTGGGTGCACAAGGAGGTGGAGAGCAGCACCAAGTCGGCGTGAGCGGGGCCAGCCCCGCCCGGAGCCCCGCGGAGCCGGAGGGGCTGAGCCGGACCAACTGAGCTGATGTAGAGCAGGACCTGGGCCGGGGGAGAGGGGGGAGCCCCTCTTTGGGGGGTGCTCAGAGGGGTCCTGCAGGCTGTAAGGACAGGGCAGAGTGAGCAGGGGGCAGCCCCCAGCCCTGGAGCCCTCTCTGTGCAGGCTCCTGTCCGCAGTGAGATCAGAGCAGAGCGATGCCCCCCGTGGCACCCCCAGCCCTGTCGATCCATGAGTTGGGGGTTACCCAGCTTGTGAGCCCCTGCAGAGCTCCCAGCTGCTGCTGGGGCTCTGGGTGAGGAGGGTCCCTGCTTTACATCAGCTCGGTTCAGCTGGGATGGTTCAGCCTTAAGGATGTTGCCCTGCCACGGTTTCAGTGTCTGTTTTTTATATTTGCCTTCCACTGGTACGTTCTGCGCTGGAGCCTCGCGGCAGCTCCACCCTTTATTTTTGTAATACAAGGTTTCCCAGCCTTCCCTGTCTCGTCCTGTGTTCCCAGGGGCCTGGGGAGGTGGCACTAGGGGCCAGGTCTGCCTCTCACTGCCCAGGATCAGGGAAATATTCCTGGATACCTGCGTGTGGGGGGGAAGGGGAGGCAGGGAAGGGAAAGAGGCAGCCCTCCCTTCTTTGGGGGGTGCTCAGAGGGGTCCTGCACACCCTCAGGACTGGGCAGAGGTGAGCAGGGTGCAGGCCCATGACCTGGAGCCCCCCTGGAGCCCCCAAATTTTTGGGAACCAAACCAGGATTTCAAATTCCACATCAGTGTTGGTCTGCAATCTGCAGAGCCCAGATGGAACTTTCCACCAGCTTCCACATGGAGCTCAGACCACCCTCAAAAGGCATTCAGCAGCCTGGGGATCCCCCAGGATTTGATGCACCCCTTTGCCCTGCCGTGTCTCACACTCTCCCCTGCACATCACACCCTGTCCTTCGGTGGCTCTGCCAGGGGCAGGATGGGATCAGTGCTGGGATGCCCTGGACCCAGCACACTCCCAACCCCTGCTTTGGATAGCACAGCCCATGGAAATTCATGAGCCCAACAAGCCCTGCCAGGCTGGAGACACAAATGCAGGAAAACCAGAGGAAGTGGATGAGTCTGGTTTTAATTATTATTTACCTCTTTCCTCCAGGCACACTTTGTGCTCAGGAACCCCAATTTGTCTTTCAAATTCTACAGGAATTGGGCTCTTCAGAGCCCCCACATAGAGCAACAGCCTTGATATCAACATCCCTGACTGATGCCATCAGCTCTGCCCAGCACGTCCTGTCTGGGAGAAGCCAGACACAGCCATGGAAACAGGAGATAAGGATGAAAGAGGGAGAAAGATGGGGATGGGTAGTCCAGAGGAGGAAGAGATGGCAGAAATAGCCCCTGGTCCCTGTGGTGCTTCCCAGGCCAGGCAGCAGCTCCACAGTGGAGATATCTCAGTGACATCTGATTTTGGGGACAGCACTGGTTGAGTGACCACAGGATGCTGATGTTGGACAAGCTAATTCTCCTTTTCACTGAACATCTTTTCCAAGGGCTCCTGGGTGGCCATGGCCTGGGACACCACAGGGTCTGTGCACACAGACCCTGGCAAGGCTCTCAGGGGGCTTTTGGGATTTACAGCCCAAAAAAGCCACCCCTGAGCAGCCCTGCTGAAGGCTTGGGGCCCCTTCCCTGGCCCCTTCTTTCTTCACAAGGCTCAGAAAATGAAAGCAGAGCCCTCGGTTCCCCTTCCTGCCTCTGGCTGGCCTCACTTCCCATCCCCTCAGCTCCTAGGCTGCTGCCCAGCAGGACCAGCAGCATTTCAACAATGCAGGAGGATTTTAGGGGGGTGGGTAGGGAAGCATGGAACCCCCAGGTTTTTAAGGTTGGGTTTTCAGTCAGAAAGAGAACATTAAACCAGAAAAATAATGATTTTTCCTTCCCTCCTCCTCCCTCTTTGGGAAGAACCTGCTCAAAGTGAGAGCTGCAAGTTCCTCCTTGGGCAAAGGCAGGAGCTGTGGCTCTGACACACAGGGGGGGTCAGGGGTTTGTTCTGGTTCCAGGAGACATTTCTGGTCTGAGACAACTGCCCCTGATGGGTCTCATCTGTGCTGGCACAGCCCCCAGAGTCACACCTGTGCTTGGTTCATGGGCAGGGTTTCTGCTGTATCAGCTGGTTCCCCCCTCTCTGATCTGTTCACATTTCACATTGACAAATATTCCAGTGTTACATCCCAGGAAAAGGTGGCTGGAGGCTGCTTGTGGTGAGGCCAGCTCCTCAAGGGACAGAGTGGCACCCAAACACTGATGAGGTGACAGTGACAATGAAGAGAGAAGCTGCATGAACAGGAAACAAAACCCAGCCTTTCAGCAAGGAGAGCAGATGAATTTTATAGCAGCACTATTTTGGTTTGTTCCTAACACAGCAAGCTAAAAAAAAAAAATCAAACCTGAAAGTATTTGGAGATGTGGTTTCCCATTCTCCTGCCCTACTCAGGGACAAAGCTTATTCTCCCTAAATCACTGGTACAGTCAGTGCAAGACCATCCAGATCCCTCCACTTCAGCTGGGAACCTCCATTTCTGCAAGGGAGCTCATGCTATCTTCCACTTGTCTGAAATACAGAGGCTTTCCTTCTCGGAATTTTTGCTTTTTAAAAGGACAGTCACCAAAAGAGGCTTTCATATAAATGATAATTTTATTGTAAATAAAATGATACATTGGCCTGGCTTTGCACTGCAAGCCCCCGGTCGGTAAATAGAGACTACTGGGTCAAGGTCTTCTGCACAATCCAGGTTAAAGCCCTTTCTCCCTGCTTTGCATCATTTATGGTGATAACAAAATCCTTTTCTTCCTTTCTGAACTGCTCCTGGCACACTTGTCTTTTCCCTCCTGGTCAGACTATGCTGGTAACTGGTACCAATGGGAACTCTTTGGAGCAGCTTCCAGTCCTTTGGAATGTTATTCCAAATTAGGCAAAAAACCCACCCCAAAACCCCATCCAAACTGATGCAACCTAACTGCCACAGAATGGGCAAAGATGGGATTTTCTGGAGAACAAGCAAATAACCTGGAATGCACAGAATCGTCACACCAAGACCAAAATGTGTCTGCTTTGTTCCCTAACTGCCTCAGGGACAGCCACATTCCCCCAAGTTCCTCTCCAATGGGAATCTTGGACACTTTTCTGATTAGTTTTAATAATTTCAGGACACTGGGACTCTGATAAGAAATTCTTTGTCAAACAGAATATTCTCCATTTCTGCAGCACCTTCCATCAGGGACCCCAACAGTCAATATTCCCTATATATCCCTCCCTGGAAGGAACAGCAGGAAATCCAACATGACATTTGGAATTGACACAATAGCTTATTGTCAGTCTGGCACTCCTCCTCTTCCACTCTTCCCTAAATGAGTTTATTCCCAGTTTTTTCCTACTCTGCCAGGATAAAGAGGCCAGATATAATTCAATTCTGAGGTATAATTACATTTCTGTCCACTTGAAACTCTTTTGCTGCCAGGGCTGTTAAAAGCCCCTGGTATTAATGTCAGCCCCAAGTTATTAATGAGAGCAGTGGACTCAGGAATCCAGATCTTCCTTTTCCATAATCAAGAGGGCTGTGAGGAAACAAAGAGGCATTTTGGCTTGGCTCTACTCATTATAAACCATCAGCAAATTCTCTGCAAAACCAGCTGCTTTTTTTCCTTTTTAAATTCATAAAGGCGTCAAATTTATTTCCCCACCTCCCCCCCCACCCCATAACAGTCGATATATATAAAAATCACCAAATATGATCTTTTACGATATAAATTAAAAAAAAAAATAAAATAAAATGAGGCATCACCGTTTACATGATGTAAAAAGAGCTAAAAAAGAGCGATATAAACTACATTCAGAAAAGTGCATCTCCAAACATACAGGTAATGCTTTGGCTTGTTCCTGTGCCGAACGCGCCAGTCCGAGCTGGCCCCGTGTTCTCTGTCACTGTACAGGGGGTGCTGCTCCCATGCCAGGCTGGCCTTGGCACAGAGGAGGCACAGCCAGCCCAGGGAAGGGCTGGCACTGCGGGGACAGCGCTGAGCCATCAGTCCTGCCTGCTCCTGCTCTGCTCTGGAAGCGCCTCCCGGGATGCGGGTGAGGTAAAAGCCACGGCAGCTCCTGAGGATTGAGGTGCTCTGACAGAAGTTCTGCCCTTTCCTCGCGCCCTGTTCTCTCCCAGATCACAGCACGTGGGACAGCAAGAGAAAAAACCCTGGGAGAAGGTCTGGATTTGGTGAGGAGAAGCCAAGGATAGAGGGATGCAGATGTCACGGTGCTCCTGATTCCTGCAGGTGATGGGCAGGGGGTGCAGACTCCAATCTTTGGTACATTCAGGATGCGAGGCTCCAAGAGCTGGTGCTGATCCCCCTCCTTCTGTCATGCAGACTGCAGGGATGGTCCCACACTCCCAGCAGAGTGCTGGGACAAGCTCCCCAGCTCACACCCTCACCTCCCTTCATGGCAACAGTGAAGTGCAAGCCAGAAGTCAGGCCGAGGGCCTGGACAATCTGGAGTCAAGTTCCTGGCTGGGAAAAGATCAGTTGAAGTGCTCTCATTATAATTAAATAAATTATGGAACAAGGGCTTTCATAAAAGGGATCCCCTAAGTGCCCACAAGTGGGACAGTGCATCCTTGGAGTAGTGCAGGGAGCCTGGCAAGGAAACCAACACCAGTTTTTATTGGCTACACTTTGCTCTGGGTTTGGCACAGATAAAACATTTCATATCGTTAAAGCTTTTCAGGACTTTTGGTTGGTTGGGGCTTTCAGGGTTCTTTTTTTTCCTCTTTTAATTCAACACAGTATTTTTCATGTGTTGAAGGAGCTTGGTTTCATTAAAACTTGCCTTATCCTGCTATTAGTATTCACTTAAAAACTTAATTTTACTGCATTATGAAGCAATTTTCAATTTTTTATGGGGGAGAAGAGTGGAGGTGTGTGGAACCTTAATATGGTTTCCAATACAAGAGCAGAACACCTTCAGTGTTGCCCTATAAAGCAATATTTTAGTTAATTAACATTTGCTTTTCTTAGTTTCATTTCTCAGAGGTAACTTATAATCACTCCATGAATCCCCAGCACTTAAAACCTGCTGGTCTTTCCCGACTGAAATAAAGATTATTAGTGCCCAAATCAGCACAGAGGATTTGAGGCCATCAGGACCTCAGTCCTCTCACCCGTGCCGTCTTCCAAGTGCACAATCACTTGGATATGCTTTGCTGGTACCTGTTTGGGGATCTCCAGGTAATTTTAGATATTTGCTACCATTTTAAATGTTGTCTGAGGTTCCCTGTTTGACTTGACTCCTACAAAAGCTTATTTAAGTTAGACTGTAACATTTTTATGGAACTCTTAAATGATCACTTGCACACCTGTAATTCAAACAATGCACAGCAAAGGGTTGAGCTTGATTCCAGCTCCCTGTGCACAACACAACAAGTGTCCAGGTAATTTTCCCCAAGAAACTCTCCATTTTCCATTAGGCCATGTTCTCAAAGAAACTCTGAATTTCCTGGGCACCAGATGGGCTATCTTTGGTTAAAAGGATGGTAAAAAGTTACCAGCCAAAGAGACAGATGCAGGAGGAAGCTGAATTCCACTGAATTCCCTTCCAGAGGGGTTTTGTTTGCACCCAGCAGCTCCAGAGAGAGGAAGCAGGAGCACAGATTTGTTTGGTATGACACAAACTAAATGACACTGTCAGATCAAACCTAGCTCCAGATTTTCCAATGTTAATGGGAGAGCCCTTCCCTCAGGCCCTGGAGTGATTGCATTCTGCTGAAACTTGTCTGATTATCCTGACATTTAGCTGGAAAGACCTCCCTCACCCCCAGCCCCAAATCCACGGGTTCATTATAAAATAACACTATTCACATACTTTGAAATCAATATCTTCTGAACACCTTCAGATGCTGAATACTCAAGAAGAAAAATATACCATACTATAGTGAGCATGACACATGGCTTTTTGCTGGATTCAGGTACTGGAGATGCCTCTGGAGCCCCAGGAGGGGAAAACCAGGGACTCCCACAGGCAGAGCTGGTCTGGAGGCTGGTGCATGTTTCTGTTTTGGACAGAGTGGAGCTCTTCCAGCTCCCAGTTGGGTTCAGGTTTCTCCTATGTTCCTTGTCAGATTCCCCTTCCTGCAGAAAACACCCAGCCAGCTGCAAGGTCACATCCAGGTAACAAAATCTGGGGCAAAAATGCAGCTCTGCTCGGACAGCTGTCGGCAGGATGAACATCAGTCCAGCAAACGAAGGAATCAGGCACAAGAGCAGACCCTAAGTTCCTTGGCAGAACTTCCCAAAGGACTAGGCCTAGCTGAGTTGGCATTTTGAAGATGCAGCACCACAACGGGCAGTTGCAACTAGACAAGACAGGGCACGGAGAGCCCGGCAGGAGCTGCGAGCAAGGGAGGTAATTCAGTACTGGAGCTGTGCAAACTGGTGTCTGAGCAGCTCTTCAGCAGAGGGTCTGTGCCTGGCTTCCACAAAGATCTGCTTTAGGAAGTCCCTGCAATGTTCTGATATGTGGGAGGGGAGCTGGGGGTTGGTGGGCTGCGTGGCGATTTTGAAGATCGCTGCCATGGCTTCGTACTCTGCCCAGGGGGGCTTCTCTGTCAGCATTTCCACCACGGTGCAGCCCAGGCTCCTGGAAAGCAAACAGGAAAAAAAACCAAATGAGAATTCACTCAGTAATGCCCAGTGTTCAGGGAGAGCTCCCCAGCAGCCAACAGCGAGGTGCAGCTCTGGGGGAGTGTGTGCTCAGAGCCAGAGGTGCCAACAGCTGCTTTTCCTGCTGCCAGGGAAGTGCCCTGCTCCCCTTTGCTCAAACTCTCAGGAAACATTTGTGTTATCAGAGGATGAGAGGGGTCAGAGGGACATCTGAGCTCGCTGGTCCTCCAGGTGCTGCTGCTCCTGTTGTACCTCAAAAGCACCTGGAGAATCACTGAGTCACAGCACGGGTTGGGTTGGAAGGACCTTCAAGACCATCCTGTTCCAACCCCCTTCCACCTTCCACTAGACCAGGCTGCTCAGAGGCTCAACTTGCTGAGTTGCAAGGTAGAAAACAGATTTTTTTAACACTCAAGGTTCAGTGAATCAGAGCTTGTTGACCCCACAAAGCCATTTCAGCAAAATCTCTTTTCAGTCACAGCCTCAAAATGCCCACGTTGGGAAAAAATAACCTAATAATATCTCCACAAGAAACCAAGCATCAGTCAAAAATTAATTGAAATCTTAACAGTTCCAAACTGGGAAGGCAGTAAGTTAAATCCCTGTGGGACAGATGCATCATTACCTTAAGGAAAAATTCCTTGTAAAGTTAATGGGGCTCTGCAGGCTACTTCAGGGCAAGGATGTGATCCTGGGGACATGGCTGAGCCACCTTTCTGAGGCAATGTGACTCCAGCACCTTCCCAGGGAAGATGGCTGCTGTAGCACTGCACTGATTGGGGTTTATTCAAAAAGGATTAATTGCTTCCTCCAGGCCACAGATTAAGTAAAAGTCATTAGTGAGTTTTTAATATCCAATCCTGTGGTTTTATCACGTCTTTACATTAAAAAGGCAAAACTGCCTCCTCTACCTTAAAACTAAACCCTCTTTTGAGGTGAAATGCAAGGAAAAGGCATGGTGAGAGGCAGACTTGCATCAACTGCCAAGACAAGGAGGAAAGGAATTAAATGCAGTGAATATGCAAGAACTGATTTCTCGACAAGGTTTAAAATCCAACGTGAAAATTTTACAGTTTTCCAGCCATTTCAGGCTTACTAGAACAGAGTACAGAAAATGCAAACCATGTGTGCTGAAGTGCTGGGGGCTTGCTCAAAAGCAAGCAGGGATATATTATTGTTTAGACTGATTTATACCGTTTAAGCAGATCCGGTTTCTTTAAGATATTCAGCAAACAGCAGGAATGTTTTTCATGTCAAGTCACTCCAGCAATAACAAATAGCTCACATATTCTGCTATTTAGGAAAAAGAAAACTGGAGAGGGGC
Source organism: Fringilla coelebs (assembly GCF_963513975.1). Classification (NCBI taxonomy): domain Eukaryota; kingdom Metazoa; phylum Chordata; class Aves; order Passeriformes; family Fringillidae; genus Fringilla; species Fringilla coelebs. The sequence continues at coordinate 1,767,331 of NC_140053.1, forward strand.
CTGCAGCAGTGGCACAGAGCCAGGTGGATGGATTTGTTACGTTTTTGAGCCTCTGGGCCATACACATCCACCCTGGGAGCAGCGCTGCACTGGAAAATTGTGACCCCCCCAAAATAATGATTGGGATTGTAGGAACTGGAGTCTGGCCAAGGGCAGCCACTCTTTGATGGGAATGGACCAATGTCAGCACCAAGAGGAAATCCACAACTGCACCAACCCAGGGGGAAGGGCACGTGCTCCCCTCTCTCCCCAAGCATCCCAACTGGGACAGTCTGCAGGACTTAACTCTTTGCAGACAAGAAAAGTTTCAGCCGTGTTTCCACTTGCTGCTTGGACAGGAAACAGGTCCTGCTTTACTGTGGAGGCACAACCAGACCTTTTGTCCCAGTTGTTTACTTAAGTTTTATAATCTCACCTTTTTAAGGTCCCCAAAATTAACACTTTGGCACAGCACCATTTTGCTCTTTTGATAGAGGCTCCTCCTTGGCTATGCCAATAATAGCACAGCTACAGTTTCCATTCATGCAGATCACTTGTGATCTGACCTGGATCTTTTCTGTTATTCCAGGTTTGAGCATCTTTCCTTTAAAGCTAAAATTCTATTAATTTCCAGTACATTTTAAGCATAACTCTCATTTTATATCTAAATGAACAGGCTTTCCCTAGACAATCTTCTAAGGGATATCATAGAATCACAGAGTGTCCTGTGCTGGATGGGACCCACAAGGATCATCATCCCAATTCCTGGCCCTGCTTAGGACACCCAGGAATTCCACCAAGTGCCTGAGAGCACAAGGATAAAAACATTGCACCAGCCAGAAAGCAAAAAAACAGCTATCAGTTTGAGTGAGGAATGAGTGGAAACTGTTCCTGAAAAACGAAATGAGTTGTTGGGTGTCAACCCTGCCAAGCACAGCCTGCGGAAGATTATGTCTTGAACTCAAACCAGTGGCTTCAATTTTCTTTAAACTTTTCATCCAGACAAGGTGTGAATCTGGATGCTCAGATGGCAGATCTGTGCAGTGATCTGTGGGCAGCAAGGGAGAGGCTCACCACACGTCTGCCTTCCTGCCGTAGCCCTCGCCGCTGATCACCTCCGGGCTCATCCAGTACGGGGTGCCCGTGACGGAGCGGATGCCTGTCCCCGACATGCAGATTGTCTGCAGCCTTTTGCTGGCCCCAAAGTCCCCAAGCTTCACGTTCCCAGCAGAGTCACGGAGAATATTGGCACCTGGACAGAAGCAAAAAAACAAAAAAAAACCCAAGACAGCTGTTTTCATGAGATCCAGCTGTTGGATGTGCAGCCGACAGAAGGATATCCAAGCACAAATAGCCGTGCTCATGGTATGGCTCTCTCCCCGTTAAGCCTCAGGTGACCTGCTAAACATCATTTCTTTAATTCAGGTTGTAGACAAGCCAATTGCTAATGGCTGTAAATGGGAAAAACTTCAGGGAAAAACACAAGGAAGTGAAGGGGGGAGGGAAATGAGAGCTGAGTCAGCACCAGCATTGTTACAGTGCCTGTAAACAGCTCAACCAGCCTAGCAGGGCCCCCAGGCCAAGGGCTGAGGGAGAACAGAGCTGTGTAGAGAAGGATTTTATTGGGATGCTGCTTTGGTGAGTGCAAGCATTGCTTTCTGGTCAGCTGGGTAACAGATGTAGCTAATTAAACCACTTTGAACTCCTACAATAAACAAGTCAATCTCCACTTGGTCCTGAACACGAAGCACCAGGGAAAAAGCAAACTTTAGAGCTTAGCTTTTATGTGGACACAAACTGAGGTTTAGACACCAAAACCAATTCTTCCTCCAAAACTGCAACGAGCTCAAGAACCCCACTGTAGGTGCCCACATGAAACCCCTCTGCTCTCAAAGTGACAGGGAGAGCTCTCTGGCCCTGCTCTCACCCTTGATGTCCCTGTGCACGATCATGTTGCTGTGGAGGTACGAGACGCCCTCGAGGATCTGCCGCGTGTATTTGCGGGTGACGTTCTCCGTCAGCGCCCCGTACGCCTTCAGCTGGTCCTTCACTGACCCCTGCCACAAAGAAAGGGAAAGAATTGGCAAAGAGGTGACAAAGCACAGACCTTGCAGTGTCCATTCAACTCCCAAAAGCCCTGGGTGTTACACACCAGCTGGCCCTGCAATGAACTCTGCCCTCTGCTAAAGCCTTTCTATGAGCATCTTGCCCTAAGAAGCTCTTTTTAAGGACAGCAAGGACAGGCTTCATGGCAAAAACAGCCTAAGGAGGTTCTGTCTGCTGGTACAACTTGTTGTGAAGACAAGCAATAAAATAGCTCAGCAGACTTATCTGGGTCAAAAGCCTCGTTTTTTGGAGAGTTACTTTTAGCCTCACTGTCCCATGATTCTGGAAATTCAGTTACCAGGACTTACAGGTTGGCCCAAGTCCTTTGGGGTACTTTGGTAGAACAAATTTAGATTGAAAAAAATAACTGGCTTTAATGACTGTTACAGAGAATGCATTTCAAGTAGAAGACACTGAAGGAAAAAACCAAAGAGGGCATTAATAAAATGAAAGTGGTGACATTATGAGCCTGAGAAGGCACAGCTCTAAGAGGGTCTGAGGCAGATGACACAGTTAGGGGGATCAGAGCAACTAACAAAGCCTTCTGTGCTGTTCTTACCCCTGGCATGTACTCCATGAAGATGGTCAAGGTCTTCTCTGCCCGATCCCTTAAGCAGCCATAATACTGCACAATACGGTCGTGCTGGAGATTCTTCAGCAGCTGAATTTCACACTCCAGAGCACTCACCTCCTGTGGATGTTGAAGGAGAAAATAAGATTGCAGCCCCAGGAAATATATAATAAATATAAAAAAATAATAAATTTGTCATGTCACTGGCAGGATGAGACCGCTACCACACTGAGAAGTGTAATCCATGACATCATTTATCTGCTTCTTGGAAAAGGCAAACATTACCAGGGCTTCCTGTTCATTTTTGCTGCATTATCTGCAGGTAAGTGTTGGTGTGGAAGCTTTGATAGAACACAGGCTGTATCATACACTGATTTAGTACCAGAAAAACTTTGCTTCTTGCCTTGATTCTGTCATGTGCATGGCTTTATCCTGGGTGGCTGAAAGGATTCTCCACCCACAACACAGGTATAACCTCACTTCTCTCACTAAGCTGTGAGTGTCATTATGAAGCAGCTCTGAATACAGTTACAGAACTGGAACCACAAACCACTGGAGAGCAAAACAACAGGTGCTAAGAGTTGCTAAGTTTCTGTCACCCAGTCCTGTTCTGATCACACTGATGATTTACTGGAATCAAGCCCCACAAACAGCTTCCTCTCCTATTTACTTCAAAGAATCTGCAGCTCTGCACATGAAACTGATCCTTTGCTTTGCTCTTGCCACAGACAACAGGGTATCACAGTGCAAAGAAGTTTTCCAAGAATTTCAGATGGAATCACAAATGTTTGCTGCTCAGAAGAAGTATCAGGTTCTTGCTGAATCCAGGGACTGAACAGGAGGAACATCAAAGGTACTGAAGCATGAGGATTTACAGAAAAAGGAACAATGTTTTCTCCCCAGATTAGCCCCATTTTTTACCTTTCTAGCCCTGCCATGGGAAGGTATCAGGTTCAGCTCTCTCACTCTGGGAGAGGATGCAGAACCTTAGAGCAAGAACCTGGGTGTTGTAGGCACACATGGAACCAGTGGAAGCTGCTTCATCAGACCAAATAATAGTATAAGGTTTGGAGTTTTAGTGCCTTCAAAATATATTTCAGCCTGTTCCTCCTTGGCTCAGAGTTACTGTCTGATTTACAACACAGACATAGTAGAACTTCCCAATTTAGGACGTATCTTGGCACCAATATCCCATATAAAATCAGAATAATTAAATCTTCATGGATCAGTTATTCTAGCTCAAAGTGAATTTGTTCAATATTGGGAAACTGGTACACTCTTAAAACACTAGCAAAGAACCCAAAAGCCATTCCAGTTGCATCCTCTGTGCAGGAAGTTGAGTGCTGTTCCCTAATTTCAAGGTGCCTGTCCCATCTCCAGTGTTGTCACATCACTGCTCTTGATTAATTTACAACCCACAGCTCCATTTGTTTTTAAGAACACAGAGAATTCAGAAGTGAAAATTGGTAATTAATGCACTTGATACAGGGTGCACCATATAAACCCAGAAGTGGGTTTTGCATGTGCAAGCAGCTTTTTTTTTGTTCAAAAAAGAAAAAAAAACCCTACTCTTGCTGGATTTAGTTTCATTCACATCCATGTCTAACCAGGAACACAGGGCAGTCTAGTATTCCTCAAGCAATCTGGCAAAAACCCAAAAAGCTGAGAAAGGAGAGCCAAGAATGAAGCAAGAAAATGGATTTTAGTTTCAAGCTGAAGTTAATAACACAGAAAAGTAACTTTTAAATGACTCCTATTCTTCTCCACATGACTCGAAACCTTAGTAGGAACTAAATAAGACGCCAGCTTTCAAGGACAGACAGAGAGAGACATTGTACAGCATCTTAGAGGGTTGAGATGAGAATTACCTTGCTTGTTTCAGGGCTCTCTGGATCAAACTGGACCTGCTTGGCTGCCAGCTCTCTGCCTGTGTCCACGTCGTAGCACAAGTAGACGCGGCCGAAGGCGCCCTGGCCCAGCAGCTTTCCCCTGCGCCAGTTTATCGGAGCACTCGGAGCTAAAAGAGAACACCAGTCATTTCTCTTCTCATTACACTCTTTAAAAACAAAGGTGGGCTTTTCAAGGATCAATCTCCATCATACTGGGACTGAACAGGTATTCTGTAGTTGAATAAACATGAGTAGGGTGTCAGCGGCAGAGCTCTGAGCAGAATCCAACCGTCCAGACTCAAGGATCTGCTGACTGATGTTCCATTAATATGACACCACAAAACATTTTGCAAATGTCTTTTACAGACCAGTTATTCAATGGGGTTGGTGAAATTTCATTCCACCAGGTGGATTCTATGAAAACATTACTTTAAGAGATGATGCAGCAACTAAAGAGCAGCTTCCAACCCTTGATCTGAAGTTATCACATGCATCAGATAAAGAAGAGCTGGATTAGCCTTGCTAAATCAATCCCAGCCAGCTGGGAATGACTTAAAACTTCTGGGACAACTTGAAGGACATTATTCTGAGCTTATTTGCCAAGCTAGTTTGGGGTTAACCTCTGTGGGAAGGCTCTCTCTAACCATAAAGATTAGAAGTCATGATTACCCACTAGACATTGATAGAGTAGGGACTGTGTTAGCACTGTGGGGGCATCTTCTTCACCTGCTAAACAGTTAGACTTTATAAAAACACCCATGAGACCCAGGTAAAGCAGCATCTCCAACACCCCAGCAGGAAGTTCCATCCTCAGGGCACTGGGAGCTCTCACATTCATAAGCAGCAGTCTCCTGACCCAGGGATTAATATCTGAGCCCAGTTTTTCAGACTGCCCTTAATCCCAAAGCATATTACTCAAAGACAAGTGCTTTAGCTCCAATTTTGAAAGCAACACTACCAGACTCCTGCAGTTCAATGGATCCAATTATGTTGGATCTAACAAGAAACTCTAAAAACAAAGACAAGAACCAGCCATCTGAACAGTGTGAAAATACAGAAGAGCTGAGAGATTTGCTTTGACATGACTAATTTAATCAGATTTACTGCCAGTCAGTATTTTAGTATGCTCCTTACTCTGCTACCAAGCTTACTCTTCATTTTGATCCTTAAATTACTGTATGGGATATACAAAGTTCTTCAATAATGACTTATGTTCCACTTCTTTTTTATTTTTATAATAGAAAGCTGCTCAACAAAACAGCTCAAGGATGCCATTAATACAGGAGTAAATCCTTCTACTAAGGAGCAAGTGAAATACATACAGCTCCCAACGAATAGAATAACTGTAACCCAAAAGCCTGACTGAAAATGTTAACATAGCAAGAAAATAAACAAGCTTGTCTGCCTGTTTTAAGAACCCTGTACATCATCTAGATCAAGCAAATTTTTACTTCTTAGCTGAATTTGCAACGCTTTTTAAGGGAAAGGCCAGCTCCCAGAAGAAATCTGAGAAGAAAAACTGTTCCAGATTGCAAGGCAAGATGTATTCTATTATCATCTGTATGGCAGTTGTCTTGTGTCAAGTGGGCAATTCTCCTTATCTCTCTCTCTGAGTGATCACAGTCACTCCTCCCTGGCAGGGGACATCTGCTGATAAGAGGCTATTGAACGTCACCCCATGGCTGATAAGAACTGTAACATCCCATTGTGAGATGCTCCGCCCAAAGGGAGGAGCCAAGCATTGCTACCCAGATATAATCTGGAGGTTCTGACACACCAGCACAGCTTCCCACTGCATTCCCCAGAGGAACAGCAGCTGCTTCTTCTTCCAGGGATCTGTGGAGGAAGAATACATCCTTTCCTACAGGACCCCCCTGCTCCAACAGAACCACGCCTGACACTCCAGGAGGACTGCAGCCCCTTTTCCAACTGGACTGCCACCAACACCCTGACCCACAGGGTGTCAGGTTGAGTTCTGACTCTGTCAGTGTTGTTCTAATATATTGCATTGTTTTATTTTATCCTTTTTTAATTTTTTTCCTTCCCTATTAAAGAACTGTTATTTCCTGCTCCCATATTTTTTGTCTGAGAGCCCCTTAATTTAAAATTCATAGCAATTCGAAAGGGTAGGGAAGGTTTGCATTCTCCATTTCAGGGGAGGCTCCTGTCTCCTTTAGCAGGCACCTCTCTTTCCTAACCAAGACAAAAACACTCGTCCTGAGTGTGTGACAAACAAGCCTCAAAGCAGGGAATGAGGTGGTTGGAAGGGCTTGCTAAAGGCAGGTTCTGGCAATGCCCTGGCTCTGGAGCCCTCCCTGTGGCACTCCCCAGGAGCCCAGCCTACACTTGGTGGCAATGTTCCTCTCCTGCACTCCCAGGGCGTTCTCGCTGTCGGCGCTGCGCAGGCGGCCCCGCGGCTCCAGGTACTGCAGCGCCAGCCCCAGGTTCTCCCCGTTGGTGCTCAGTGAGCGGCTGGAGGGCACCAGGGTGAAGAGATTCCCTTGGTGACGTCGGATCCTGGGAAACGTCCTCCGGCCTGGGGAGAAGGAATATCTTTAAATAAATGCTTGCAAGTGGGAGGTAATGGCTGGGGGTTGAGCAGCAGGGAGAAGGGAGAGAAATCCCAAGTTCTGCTCTGTTCCCATGGAGCGGAATCTGCTGCCAAACAGACGAGATGCAAAAATATAACAGCTCAGGGCTGGTGCTGCCTGAGTTCAGTACAGCCCTGGATCATTCCCAAAGCAGAAGGCAGAGAACACTTTGTAATGCCCTCAGTGCTGTAAGATCTAAACTTACCTTCCAAAGGAAAAATCTGGTTTACAGGCTCTAAGCACAAGCTCTGAGTTTTGTTAACAACTACATACAAAATGACTTTCTAGATAACGTGCCTGGACTTGCAAATAAAAACCACAAAGAAAGATTATGCCAACTTGCACCTCATGAAATTTTGAGAGATTATTTTGCATAAAGCCATCTGACTGAGCAGAGATGTAATTCTTTAAGTCCCTGCTATATTTAAAAGACCCAGAAGCAAGTTTGCAATGCAAATTAGCAAAGTATAACGAATCTCTGTGGTAGGAAAGCACTTATATAGGGCCAAGTCTAACAACTACATCCACAATCCCCTACTCAGCCTGGATAACACCAGAAAGGACAAAGAATTACAAAGTAAACAAAGAATTACAAACAACCATTGGTCTCCATGAAAATGTGGCATCAACCTCAGCACTAACTGCAAGGAGCAGGGCACTTCCAGGCTCTCCAAATAGGAGTTACCCTCGTGTAGAGGCTGCCACTGTCTCATCTTTTTTTGCCAGCCTGGAATGGGAGGTGTGAGACCAGCCGTGAGACCAACTCACCATCGTTGTAGTCCTTGTGCTGCATGGAGACGTTGTAGCGCCGAGGGTAGGTGCCACCTTTGCCTGCCTTGTCATAGATCTGATTCTCACGGTCTGCCAGGAGAAGCAAAGACAAAAGTGAGGCTCTTTCAAAAAAACATAACTTCTAATAACAGAATTTTCCTGTAACAGCAGGTTTTTAGGAAGGGGCAATAAATAACTTCATAGCTTTTCCATCATCGTGTCCCCACTTCTTCTATTTATACAATCCCAGCAAGCAGGGAGGGCAGCCAGCCAAGAGCAGAAAGTGTCTGGGTCAAATAATCTTTGTAGCAAAGACATACCTGAGAACTCCTGTCTATTGTCAGGAAAGCTCTGTGCCCTTGACATCCGTGACTTCCGAAAAGAAGGACTGACAGAGAAAGAAGGCAAGAGTAAGTTTTGCTGTTGTTTGGGTTTTTTTTTTTTGTTGTTGTTGTTGTTTTATTTTCTAAATGAACAAGTAGAGCCTTGTCTAAAAGAGGTTTAAATACCCTGCAGCCAGATGTTCTCAGAGGGGCGGCTCCAAACAGGCTGCTTGCTTCAGAACTTTGTATTTATAACTTAAAGCTACTGAAGCACCAGTTTGCTGGTCTGTGGTTGTGCCAGAAAATAACACAGCCTTAAGACATAGTTAATGCTCTTTAATGCTCTTGTTAATGCCCTTGTTTCCCTCCAAGAAAATGCATGAGATAGAAAACAGGATTTTATGTAAGTACAATTGGCATTTCCACCTGAGCACACACATTCTCACCAGTTTGTACATTTGTACCTGGCTGCTCACCTGTCCAAGGACTGGCAGCTTCCTGACACCGAGTTTTCAGCACTGCTTAGAGGGTCCAGCATCTGCAACACAGAAGAAACCACACAGCAACATGAGTGGAGCCCAAGGCCCAGGAGAGGCTGTGACAGAGGAGCAGAGCCCACGACTGCTTGCCTCCAGCTGAAGAAGGGAGTCTAGGCCTATTTAAATGTATAATTTTCCTTTATCTCCCACAGAAATTAGGTTCATATAAAATATGAGGCACTGCTTTAGTTGTTAGCTGTTGAAGGACTCCGCTGTGAAAAATGCAAGCTTTAGCAGCCTTGTGCTGCATTTTGATCCCAACTGGCTTCAGGAACAGTCTCTGCTGGTGCTGCTGCCTCCACCTGCAAGTCGCCCTTTGGCCTCACTTCCCACTTTTCTGAATGGAGAGCAGAATTTCAAAAGCAAGAGGGTCACACAAACCTGGTAATAGGAAACCTTGTCACATGTGTGACAGCACCAAAACTGCTCAGTCAGAGGTGGAGGGGCAATGCCCAGAACAGGGAACTGCTTTTGGCAGCCCAACAAAGGCTTTGAACTTACACAGCTACAATCTGAAGCTGTTTAAATGCACAAAGCAGCACTTTTATAAACCCAGAATGGCTTGAGTTGGAAAGGACTTTAAGGGTCATCCAATTCTACTTCCTGCCATGGGCAGGGACACCTTCCACTAGATCAGGCTCTGAGGACACTTCCAGGGACGGGGCAGCCACGCGTGCCTCACCACTTCAAGGTGTTGATGCAACCACAACCAGTGAATATTTGGGAGAGGAAAGGAAGGCCCAGATGCTGGCAAGAACCCCTTGGCAGGTGGGTACTCACACACTGCTCGCTGGTCTCAGGGATGAACTCGCCCTCGCTGTGGATGCTGGTGTAGGAGCCCTGGCGGGCGATGCGCTGCTGCCGCTCGGGGACGTAGCCGGGAGGGGGAGAGCTGCGGCCCGTGTTCTGGGAACCTGTGACAGGGACACACTGCTGCTGGGGACACTGCTGCAGCAGCCACCCCCACCACAGCACACCTCTGTCCCCCCACAGGAACTGCAGAGTGAACCCTAGAGTGTGGACAGACATGGGACCAGGGAAACCAAACTGTCTGATGAGCACCATCCCCACCACCTCTATCCCCTGTCACATTCACATTTTCTGAAAAATCCCTTCGCCCAGGATTTTTCTCCTGGGAAGCTGAGAAGCCTCAGAGAAAAATGAAAACAGTAATCATCTCATTTGCTTCTCCTGTGTTTTGCTCCTTTGGAATGTGTTTGGAGATTGTTTCATTGGGTTTCTGTGAATTGTTTTCACTCATTGGCCAATCAGGGCCAAGCTGTGTTGGGACTCTGGAGAGTCACGAGTTTTCATTATTGTCTTTTTAGCCCTCTGTAAGTATCCTTTCTGTATTCTTTAGTATAGTTTAGTTTAGTATTCTTTAATATAATTTTGTATCATAAAATAATAAATTAGCCTTCTGAGAACATGCAGTCAGATTCATCATTCCTTCCTTTGTCTGGGGGCAACGGGCAAATACAATAATCCCCCAGTAACTCCAGAGTGAACCCTACAGACATGGGACCAGGGAAACCAAACTGTCTGATGTGCACCTGTACTGATGTCTCAGATGCTGTGTGATTATTGCTGAAGCTCCTGACAAAGCAGTCACCTATTTTAACCTCTTCTGCTCAACCTTCTGAGCTTAATTCCAGTTTAATCATCTGTTAGTGGCACTACCTAAAGAGTTTCTCTTGTGCTACCTACTGAGAGAAACTTCACTCTTAGGGTTTATTTCTTCCTTGCAGATCTCAAAGATGATGAAACTTTAGATACAAGAATAAAAAAACCCTTTTTGCAGTGACCTATCCACCTGCAGCTGTCACCAATTCCCACTGTGAGCTCCAAGAACTGCTGTGGTCCAGGCCAATCTGCCTGAGGTCACACATGAAGCCAGAGGCAGCAGGTGGAGATCAGCTCTCAAGCTGTGCCCCTCACAACACTGTCTTTAATTAACTGTGTGTACTCAGGTGCTAGGAAAGATGGGTAAAGATCAGCAAATATTCTCCCAAGGAAAATATTTTCTATAGAATTTGTAATAAAGAGGGAAGAGCTGGGAGAAGTGGACTGAAAAGCAGAGCACACACCTTTCAGGGGGCTGCAGAAGGAAAATGACTTAGAGCGCAAGGGGGGTGAACTACATGAAAAAAAAAAGGGATTAATAAAATCATAGAATCATTAAGGCTGGAGAAAACCTCCAAGATTGTCAAGTCCACAATCTATTGCTCAGAGCTATGTCCCAAGCAGCTCTGAGGGCTGATGAGCCCTTGGGAGGGGTGGGATAACCCTGGGAGTGCCTGGGCTGCCCCAGCCCTGGGAGCACTTTCACTCCTTCCGACAGATGCCACGGGCAGAGCCAGCCCGGCGCTGCTGGCACCGGCCCAGCTGCTGCTGTGGAAAGGCCCCATCCCTGGGCAGGAAAAGGAAGCCTAAAGTACTAAATCCATGTATATCAAAGGAAGTGAGTGGAAAAAACACAAGCTCTGCCAGAATGCTTAGTAACTTTTTTTTTTTCTTTTAAATAAAGTTATCTTTACTTCCAAAGCGCTGAACTGGTGACAATGGGCTCGGGATGTTTGGAGCTCAGGAACTACACAGGTCCCCTCTCCCTCCTGCAAAAAGCTTCAGTTGAACACTGCTGTGGACTCTAATTGCATGACATGGTAGGAGTTGGAGAGTCTCTCTGGCTGAAACACCAGCAAACAGGGCACATTCCCCTTCCAAACCCAAGAGAGGAAAAGAGAAGGAAGAAGAAATTGATGCAAGACCAAGCTATTGCCAAATTACCAGCAGACCTCTGACACAACTGGAACTCTTCTGGACCTCTTAATAATGTAACAGTCTGGTACTGACACGTTCAGAAAATAAAAGCAAAGGTTTCTTGACTGATGAATGACAAGTTATTCAGGAAAGAGTGTGTAACTGGGGCCCCTTATCACTGTACAGTTTAGCCATGACAGACACTTGCTACAGTCTGTTGGCTTTGGCACCATTATCTGGATACCTCAGAACATCAGTAAAGAAAAATATGTATCTAGATATATTTTAAATGAAATTATTTTGGCATTCAATTTGTCTGTTACAGAAGAAACATGATGTTCAGACATGCATGGATACCACTTCTCAGGACCAAGGAATGCTGCTCCTTTTATGCATATTAACTTCAAACTAGGAAGAATAGTAAAAGTCTTTCTGCCCCCATTTCAGTCACATACTTCACAAGTACTTTGTTTGTTTGCTGCTTCATAAAAGCAAATTGTACAGAAGGGTATCAGCAAACTCTCCACAGGATACAAGCAGGTTTGTTAGACAAGTGCCACACTGAGAACTGCTGCTCTATCCAGAAGTCCTTCCCTCTGAGCTCACTCTCTCAGTTACCTCTGCTCAGGGCAGTGTGGATCCAACTCTGATTTTGACCCCCCAATATGGAGACTGTTGTGGTTTAAGCTGATTTATTATTTGATACTTTGCACTGCAAATACTGATCTAAAATCATGCAATCATTCTGCCTCAAGATCACAGAGTTCATGAAACTGAAGCACTCCTTTGCAAACAAAACAACTCTGACATTCCCAGCTCCTGGTACTGCCCTGTGTGACTGGCATCACTTGTCCTCAGGCATTAGCTCTGACAAGCCCCAAAATAGCTGTTGTAACAAACAGAGTCATCCTCTGCTTCTGCTTCCAGCAGAATTTACCTTCTCTCCTTTCTGAAGCAGAAATATGCAGAGCAGCATTTCAGGCTCTGGCCTTCACACTCTCACCTTCCCTCTGCTCATTGAGCTTCACACCAAGGAGTCAAACCCTAAACCACAGACTTTGCTGGGTTTTTTTTGGCCCATAAATCCTTGAAGGTGTTTTACATGTTTTAGTTTTTCATATAAAGGTTAACAGCTTTGAGAATCATTCAAGAACAGATTTGAATTGTGATGCACATTTAAGAGTATGTTGTAACACAGAAATTGGGAGAAATCAGACAAATCTGCCAGAGATGGAAGTCATAAAAACTACAGAAGTCTTAGATGAACTTTTCCTCCAACAGGAGTTCACTGGGCTAAGAGAAACCCAAAGAAATGAGACAAAGGTACATATCACTCCGATTTTTCTGATTTTCTTTTGTGCACCTGTGATTTTGCCTTGTGCTGATAATTCTAGAAGTGAAAGCTGAGGCAACTCAGAATGTAGGACACTAGCTGGATATGCAATAGTAATTCCCAGCAAAATGCTTGATTACAGGAGTCAGGACAGATTCCAAAGCCCAACACAAAAAAAAATCCAATCTAGGTTACATGAACTGAAATTGCCAATCTAAATAAAAAGCTTCATAGACTCACATCAGCTTTCCAAACTTCTAACCACAATGGCTCTGGCTTTAGGACATCCCCTTTAGCAGCTCCTCAGCTGTTCCACAACTTAGCAAGGAACTTTGAAACATTCTACTGTAAACATATTAAGAGCTTTTGAAAATGAACTGCCTTGTCCTAGAATAACCTTTCAATTTCTCATGGCTCTCCTAAATGCTGTACCATAAACACTAGTGCCCAAAAGCTACATTTCAACAAACAAAAACACTTAGAAGTGGCAAAAATACTCACTGACAGACAGATGCCTGCTTCTGGGTTCTGGTTGTTGGTAGGGTGTGCTCACATCCCCCACAGATTGGGAAGTTTTAATCCTGACTTGCTTGGGCAGTCCAGAGTGGGGTGAAGAACTGCTCTGTTGGGTAAAATGAAAAGAATAAAGCAAAATAAAGTGAGATGAAGGAGCTCAAGCAGTCTGGCTACAGTTTAAAAGAATATTATGCTTAGTACCAAGAAAGTGCTGAGCAACAGTTCTAGAGCCTGAAATCTTATTAATTCAGGAAACACAAACAAAAAGACAGCAAAAGAGCCAGGTTTACAATGAGGGTGTAAAACAGGAGTCAGAGAAGTAGAACAAGTGCAGCTCAGCTCAAGGGCATGATTTGCAGGTCTGTGTCTGACACCACCTGTGAAACACAAGGGGCTCCTGTCCCCCCCTGAGACCAGAATACAGAAGCACCTCCAATTTCCATCAGTCACCTTGGCCAGCAGAGATAAATTCTGAATCTTGCACTGTTTCAGAAGCAACCTGACTCCCCACAGCCTTTAAAAAGTAAATTCATAACTCAGACTAAGTAAAAATAAATTCTGGAGAGTTTAATAGCACCAACAGTCTGGAGATGCCAAGATGAATTTATTCATCCTTCCCCTGAACTTAGATATTATCTAATTAAAGGTAATTTTTCCACAGAGCCCTCATCTCATTCAAAGCAAGAAGAGGAATGAGACACATGGAACCTCCCCCAAGCCACTGAGATTTTGTGTTAAAGCAGGGGCTCAATACCTGCAGACATTTCAATTTTACCCCTGACCCAACACACCTAGTTTTACAAGAAGGTGCAATATTCCCCTCCTCTTGAGTTATAGAATTTATCTTATTTGAAAAGAACATAACCAAAGACACTTCAAGGGAATAAATTCTGACTTCTGAAAATTATTTGAACATGACAGGCAAAGAAGGTGCCATAATTCAAATACTTTAATTCAACATTAAATTACTGGATGGTTGCACATTTAATGAGTGCATACACCTGAAAGGAGTAAGGAAAGAGACTGATCTAAGTCACATAAACTCCACCATGGGCAGGTCCATGGGAGCTGGATAAAGGGTGCAGAGGTCACCCTGCTTAAAAAGCTGCAATGTTTTAGCCCCCAAACAGCTGCTGAAGTCAGGGAAAAAAAACCCAACACAAAATGACACCTATAGCTGAGCCAATGCAAAGAGGATAAACACATGCATTTGTGCCTGGCAAGAGTGATTTTATAATCCCTGTCCCACTCAGTTAATGTTCCATCATGCTTTAGAGCCTCGATTTTGCTGCAGTCCCAGAAGTTGTTACCCACATGGTTTCTGTCCTGGGACAGCAACAGTATCCTCAGGCTTTTCACATTCGAGCTCCTGTCCAAGAGATCCACAGCTTTATCCAGGTCATCTTGGTTTTTCAAAGGAATGGAGAGCTGCAAAATAAAGAGCATGGAAGAAAATCATTAGAAAAGACAGGGAAAAACCCCCAAAAAACAGTCTACTTCTACTATAGGTATTTAAACAAACATTAGAAAAACACCAGATGCTGATTGCTCAGTTATTCCCCAAATTTTCACTCCAATGCTGTCTTACTGTCCTTTTTAATGAGGTTTTCCTCCCAAGTCAGAGAGATGGCTGACCCTAATGCAAATTCCTCTAAAGCATCACCCACAAAAGTATGAATTGCTACCTGGATTTGCTGCTTGCAAAGAACAGAGACTTGTCAGCCCCTGACTCTCTGATGAGAAAATGGTCTCAGAATACTATGAATCCAGAATAATGAAGTGAAAATTTGGTTTCATGTAGAAAGAGTGTCCTAAACAAGACCAGAAAAAGGCAACAAGATGCTGATGTTTGTGAGATGCTTTATCAGGATCAGCACATTTGGATCAGGGATTCAACAAGAGTTTGTATTAAAGAAAGACCCCAAAATTCAATTTCTGGGTAGGGAATTGGTGCTGGGGAAAGGAGGTGTCATGCAGAGAGCACTGAGAGCTCAGTACCTCGTTGTTCATGTAGTGGAGGTCCAGGGGCTGCCCAAAGGCTGTTTTCACTTTCTGCTGCACGTCTTCGTAACGCACGGGACGGACAAACGGAATAATCCTGGGGGGAAAGACAGCCACTGCCTCACTCCAGAGATACACTTGATAATGCAATCAAATCACATGGCTGCACCATTAAAACCACATCTGAATGGTCTCTTTTCATCCACCAGCAAGTAGGGAACCTTTCAAATTTAAATTTCTATGTATTATTTCAATAAGGAATTATTGATCTCTGGCCCATTTCCATACAGTTTGTCAAAATGCAATATTCAGCTGGAGATTTCAAATAGAATCCCTTTGTCCCTGGGCAGAAAAAGAATCCTTTTTTGAATAAATGTCTTTCACATAACAGGATACAAATGCCCTGTGCACCTTGGCTTAAAAAATACCACCTGCTCTGGCACAGATGAGATACTGCCACAAAGAGCTGGATTGTGAGCACCAATTAACAAACTTGTCACGAGGCAGAAATAACAGGATACAACAAGGTCTCCCCTGAGCCTACTCTTCTCCAGGCTAAACAACCCAAGATCCTCTTCACACATAAACTATTAAAATATCTGGTTATACTTTTTGTCCTCACTTGGAAGATTTGTGTTTTTTCCAATGCAATTTCTGCTGGTTAACTTTCAGAAAAAAAAATCTTTTGCGATGCAAAAACTTTCAGTTTTTTTATATTTATCTTCCTCCTATTTCTTTTGCTACATCAGCACACTACAAATATCAAGGGACTGCTTGGACTTCCAAGTCACTGAGTGGACCATGGAAATTCAAGATGTGTTCTTGCTCATTCAGTGAGACCCTGAATTATCTCACAGGAGTTTGTGGGGAAAGGGAGAGAAAGGGGCTTTGTGTAAGGGCCACAGAGAGAAGCTGTGGCTGCCCCTGGATCCCTGAAGTGTCCAAAGCCAGGCTGGACATTGGGGCTTGGAGTGACCTGGGACAGTGGGAGGTGTCCCTGCCCATGGCATGGGGTGGCACTGGGTCTTTCTTCCATCCCAAACCATCCTGGGATTCTATGGCTCTGTGATGAACCTTTGGAAAGAAGGCTTAGTTTCCCAGTCATCCATCAACCCTGGGTATCCTTTCAAGAGATGCAGCTTTGTTTGAAATTAACCCTTGTGTTCCTCAGCCCCTTCCCATGAAGTTTATCTTGCTGTCACACCTACAACATTCAGCTGATTGGAAATAATTGTCCTTGTTAAAAAGCAGCCCACAATAACATTTTCTACATATTCCTAAGAAACCCATCCATGAAATCACAGTACTCTGGCACCACACAAATGCCATGTGGCTCTCAGTCCCTTATAAAGGCTCCCATTCTACACTCAATGCTTTCAAAAGCAGAGCTGTTCTCAGGTGCCACAAATTTTATTAGTTTAAAAACTCTGTGCACTCCTCTAACACAAAATCCTGGACTGCAGGGTTTAAGGAGCCCATTCCTGCCTGACCACCTTAAATATTTGTGGTTAGATCTGGCAGCTCCTGTGAAACCAAGCACACACTCTGACATTCTGGTGCAAGCTCCCTGTCTGGAACTGCACACTGTGCTGGGAGCAGGGAATTCAGGCCAGCACAACTGCATAATTAGACTGACACACAATCAACCTTTTCATTTTAGGGAAAAAAAAAAAACCCAAAAAACCAAGAGAAAACCCTTCTGCCCCCTGGAATGCACCCAGCAGACAGGCAAGGTGATAAGCCTGTGGTGACAGGAGAGTTCCCCTGTCCTGACACAGTGTGACAAGGAATTGTGACATGTCCCACTGTGGCTCTCTTGTTGTCCCCACAAAGCCCCTGACACAGAAGAGTGCTGAGCAGACCTGGCTGACAAAGGAGGAAGCAAATCCCAGTGATGATTACCTGTAAAATTTCTCCCACAGCACAAAAAGTCACTGAGAGAATTCATCACAGAGGATTTCAGTCAAAGAAACAGTTCAAGTTTTGAGGAAGAGTAGAAATCATTCTCCACAGCCTGCTTTGCCAACAAAGAACACTTCTGCTTTCCTAACAGAAATTCCAAAATCTGACAAAGGAGGAGCTTCAACAACCTGGCCAAGAACCTAGAACAGGCTGTGAGGATCACTACAGACACCTTGTCCTGTGCCACTGACATTAAATTTGCATTTTTTCATGAATTTGTGAACTACTTCATGTTGGAAGTACTGCCTGGCCTGGGAGAAACCAAAGGATTTTGCTGTGAAGATGGCACATACATTCCTGCTTACAAAAAACCCAATTAATATCTTCCAAAATATAGATATTATAGCCCAGCATCCAGATCATGTTTGCCCTCAGTGAGAGCAGACCCAGAGACCACAGACAAGCCTGGAGCCCTCCTGAGTGTTCACACAGCCACGAGTCATTAAATGTTTCAAGAGTTCCTCTTGAATTGATGGCAAATAAGAGATTTTTGGGACCTACTCTGAAATACTTCAGCAATTTTATCCATTGTAAACAATGCTGTAAAAACTGAAACTGCTATTTCAGTTATTTCTGGGTTTTTTTCTTGTAAAAGAATGTCTCTCAAAACCAAATATCAGAGGAAATAACAAAGAAGCTTTTACACCAATGAAAAAAAAATCTTGCTGTACCTATTGCTCAATCACAGCAGGGCAGTGATAGTGACAGGGCATCAGGAAGTGAGAAACTAGAAAAGAATGATGCTGATTTGATCAGCTTCATTTGGTTTCAGTTAAATGAAAAAATGGGTACATATCTGAAATAAGATTTTCAGGCTGAATTTTTTTCAGGCTGGACAGTTTTTAAAAATGCTGCAGTTCACTTATTATGGAAATAAATCAGTGTTTTATGACACACTGATCTCCAAAAATAACCAAGTTGTGTGTGAGCTGTTTGCTATTGCCTTCAGTGTGTGATTTGCATTCAGGAAAAAGAAAAGCAAAGCCAACAAAATATTTAAGCTAAATTTCTGATGATTAAATAGTCTCCTAAGCAAAGAATCAAAGCAGTGAAGGCCAACTTACCTTCTCTCCCCATTATGTTCAAACTTTATCCTGACATCATTCTGCAGGAGAAAGAACAAAAGGTGAGCTCACAATCAAATCCTGGCACACACAACAGCACACAAATGCAGCATTATTGTGATTTTAGTATTTTAACTTTCTCCATGGAAGCTGAAGCAGATTGTGGAAAACAAGTGGCTGATGAACACAGCACGTGAGGAATGGAGAAACTGCTGAAGGAGAAAGAGAAGAAAAGGGGTAAAAACTAAGCTGTAATTTTTGTAAATTGACACTTAAACAGAGGACATTGAAATAAACTTTGAAAAAAAGTTAATCTATCTTTAAAACTGCACGGGAAAAATTTGAAATTCAGTCCTAACTGCTTATTAATCTGAGCATATTAATCTCAAAGCATGCATGGCAGAAAACACAAAGGGAATGTGCTACATTTTTTATTCCTACTTCTATTTTTGAATTTTTATTCCTATTTATTATTCT
This sequence comes from Fringilla coelebs, assembly GCF_963513975.1. Lineage (NCBI taxonomy): Eukaryota > Metazoa > Chordata > Aves > Passeriformes > Fringillidae > Fringilla > Fringilla coelebs. Next base: position 1,786,213 of record NC_140053.1, read on the forward strand.
TTATTCTTAAGACATGGGCTAAATCTCTCCTTTTGCAAAAATGAAGCCCCTGAAAGTCAGACTGATTCTATGTCACCTTTTAAAGGTCTAAGGTTTCATCACCACCATCTGCAACCTGTGCAGTCACTGTAAACTCAGAAGATGCTGGGTGGCATGCAAGGGTCAACAAGCTGAACTTTCAACTCTGGACATTGAAATTCAAATCCCAATTTAGGTCAGAAAGATAAAAATAAAAGGGAAAAAAATCTACTCTGATAAGACTCCATCATTTCTGCTGCACAATTTATGTGATTGGAATAGATTAAGCCATCTGTGAAAGCCTCAGACAATAGGCAATCATACATCTAGGAACTTCAAAAAAAACGTGGCCAGGAAATGCTCTTTAGCTGGAGGAAGTTTCTGGCAGGCCCAGTGGTCAAGAATGCAGTTCAAAAGGACCCACTGAGTCCCTGGGAGCACAAGGAATTCCTGCAGTGAAAATGACCTTCCCAATCCCAGCCACGACCAGCTGCAGGTGGGGCACTCACATGTCACTTTAAAGAGTGGTTTTTTAGATGTAGAAAGAGAAAGAACTTAGTCTAGAATTACTCCAAAATGAACAAAAAAAAAAATCTAGAGAACTCATCTGAATTGATCAGAAAAGGAACAATGCAGCAAACACAGCACAGGAATAACATGAAGTCACTGCACACAATTTGAAGACATACTCCTAATTTATAATTGCTAATATGGAAATGAAGTCAGTTTTCTTACTGGAATTTTTTTTTCTTCCACTGCAGAGGCACACTGGTTCATTATTGCAGGGCTGCCCAAGAGGGGGGGACTGCTGGCATTGTGTTTTTTCTTTAAAAAAGAATAAAATCACTTTAAAAAATGGAAATATGACTGTGAAATGAGAAAGCCACCTGCTAAGTTTTTTAGCTGTGCAGACCAAACCCCATAATGGGGATAATGCAGCATATATAATGTTATACTTATTAAATATTTTATTCAACGACATAAATGTATAATATATAATATAGACAGTTTATATGACATGATATTCATTAATCTTATATAAAAATATAAAAGCCACCACATTTGTCACAGCCTGAGCAGGATCAAGGAGCTGCTTCCCATCTGATGCTTTGGCTGTTGCAAGCACAGGACAGAGCCAAGGATCTGAGCCAGTCAGATCCTCTGCCCACCTGCTCTGTCCCTTCTGCCCCCAGTTCAGGCACTCCCAAACCATTTTACCTGTCTGTTGGAGTGAGCAGTGTCTTTATTCTTCATGGTGTCATAGCCAGGCAGGCGGTGACGCCGGCCCATCTGCAGCGCCACCAGGTCCTTCATGATGGACTTCAAGGCCTCTTGTTCATCTGTGATGCACAAGAATTTTAGGAATAAGTTGTCTGGGGGAGAACCATGACATTTCTGCAGCTCTGACACTTCTACACTGGTTTTCTGAGATCCTTTTTAGGATCTTTGCAAATTGTGATTTAATTTTGTCATGAAAAAAGCCAAACTTCACTGAATATCACGACATAATAAATTGACAGATAAATGTTAAATCACTTGTCCAATATCATAGAAGGATCTGGGCAGAGTACAGATGAGAATGAATATCCCCAGCCCCTAATTCTGTTCAAAAGTCTTCACAACAAACAGTAAAACACGGACAGATTTGCTAGAGCATCACAGGTCATTTAGGAAGGCCAAACTGATGTGCTTCTGCCAAGGAAAACCTGGTAAAAGTCTGTTCTTTCCCATTTTCTATCCTGTTAACTCTGAATTCTTGCCTGCTAGTGGAACAAACCACAGCCAGTAGAAAGAGAAATGAAAATCTGGATGAAGATTCATCTTGGAGTATCTGTGAACACAAATCCATTTGCACTGATTGCCCCAACACGTTCCTCTCTTCCCTCAGAACAAGCTGATGGAATAAAATTCAAACCATTTCATGAGATTTCAAGATCTGCTGAACAGGTTCAAGTTGTCCAGCACTAGGAACACTGTCTGCTGGCAAAGTGCAATTCAGCAGGTTCAATTCAAGTCTGCAATATAAAAACACACACTGATTTTTTCCTTGTATGTTCCACTGACTAAGAAATACTTTCTGAAGATTCCTGATGTGACCAATTTGAAGTATTCTCTCCCAGTGCCTGTTCATTTTGAGAAGTGGTACTTAGCAGAACTTTGTGCTTAGAGAAAAAAAACAAAGATGCAAAAGGAGAGAAATGCACATTAGTTGTGATGGATGGTAAATGAAGGTCTGAAAGCCATGGAAATGAATCCTTTCCTTGAGCAAGGGTAAGGACCTTAAATTCCTTGATATTGCAAAAGGTGAAGGAAGTTGCCAAGTGAGGTTCTGTCCAAAGTGGGACTGCCAGGCACTGTGCCACAGCCAACAAAGCAGCACCTCATGCTGTCACTGCTGCTGGCACACTCCTGCCCTCTGGACTGCCTGGCTGCTGTCTCACATAGCAAGACTCCAAAAGGTTTTAGGGATAAAGTGTTGTTTCCTTGGCAAATAATACACTCAGTTAAATCCTTCCTGATATGAAGGCATTATTTAGGCATGGAATTTGAAGCAATTATTTGATCAGCTCTGGACATGCCCAGGAGAATCTGCCCTTTCTAAAAGAGTTTGGGAGGACCTGAACCCTAGATTTGAAACAAAACCTTTTTTTTTTTTTCTATAATTGGGACTTTTGGAAGTGATGTGAGCCAGATGAGGTTATCACAGTTCCTCCTTTCTTCCCTCACTATATCACTTTGAGAAGTTTGAATTGAAATGAGCATTTCTGAAGCTGATTTGTAAATAACTGAAACTTCATTTTAAGAATCCACCGTGGCTATACACTCATCCCTGATTCATGGCACTGGTTTGATAGGTAATCACTTGCATTTGGAAGAGCTGTCCTGGGAACAGCTGCTGAACATCAAAGGATGCACTGGCTCACACTGGTACTTCCCTGTAAAAGGGACTCAGTGGGACTATTTGTTTCTGCAATTTCATGTCGTGCATTTGTTCACCAGTCTCTCCAAAGCAGTCAGCTTATGTTTTATGCAGAAGACTGGCTTCATAATTAATCAATGTCTGAATAACAAACTAGATTTTCGCAATGCTTTAAAGATGACAGATGTGGGACACATACGGCTTGTAAGGCACGCTGGGAGCAGATCATGCTCAAAGTTAAAAGCAGAATGGGAAAAACACACTGAGGAAACAGCTGAAGAAGTCCCAGTCAGAACAGAAGTCACACTAGGATTATCTTTGCTAAAACCAATAGTTTCTGCCCAGGTCTGTTTTAGCTTTTACAGGATCCCAGAATGGTTTGGGTTGGAGGGATCTCAAATCCCTCCCAGTGCCACCCCTGCCATGGCAGGGACACCTTCCACTGTCCCAGGCTGCTCCCAGCCCCATCCAGCCTGGCCTTGGGCACTGCCAGGGATCCAGGGGCCTCCCCACCTTCCCAGGGAGGAATTTCTTCCCAACATCCCATCCATCCCTGCCCCCTGGCAGTGGGAAGCCATTCCCTGTGTCCTCTCCACTTGTAAAGCCTCTCTCCATCTTTCTTGCAGGCTCTCTTCAGGCACTGGAAGGTGAGTCCTAACTTGGTCCTGAGATCACCCAACATCTGAGATACATCCACTGTGGACTCCACAATGTTATACCAGAAACATCAAGCCTGGACCAGATTATGAAAGGGAAGGATAAGAAATCTCCCAGTGCATCTGCAGAAGGTGTTAATTACAGAAAAAAAATCTTAAAGAAGGAATGCAGAGCAGAGAATAGAAAAAAATCCAAATCAAAACCCACCAAATCTCTGCTGTCCAAGACAAGCCAAATGAGACAATAACCACATTGTGGCAGTGGAGAAGGGAGAGCACTCCTTGACATTCCAACTGCATGTAAAAGAAGCAAGTGGTGTAAGTAACACAACCAAAGCAAGAGGCTGCTTTTTGAGAAGCACATCAGCCAAAGGAAATAAGTGCTGGGATCTATCTCAGCACTAAGTAACCCCTTGTGGGATGAAAATGTGAAGAAACAGCTGTGAATGAAGCTAAAGTTCCAGGTAGGCAATGGCACAACTTTTTCCTTTTTTTTTTTTTTTTTAAGTTTCCAACTTTACAGTTGAACATTTAACCTTTTACCTTAACTGGAGTGTCTCTAATTTACTGGTATTCTTTCATTTTGATGGTATTAAAAACAGCCTTGGAGTCACCTGGCAGACAAAGGCTGAAACCATGCACAACAAAATACTACAACCTATGGCCTGGAACATCCCTGATGTTCCTACCACCCAAAACACTCAGGGAAGAGCTGGGATACAAGTTTTCCACTACAGTGCAGTTTGGGTTTGGCCAGATATCAGGAGGATGAAGAAGAGCTTGTCTTGGCAGAGTTCCTTTGGGCAAGAAGCAAAGGAGCTATGAAAGCAGTTTGTAGCTGAGGGCTGATGACAAGAAATCAAGGTCTGGGAATAAGAATTCTCCTCTAAACAGTATCATCACTGGAAAACAAAGATCAGTGGTTGCAAGGGTTGGCTACAGGTGTTCTAGCCCAGGTTCCAGGCTGTGTGGAGTCAGCAGTCACCCACTTGTGGCACAGAGGACACATCCAGCCAACTGTGTGTTATTACAGATTGCAGCTTGGCTATGAAGTGAATTTATTGATTAGCTGAGGCAACTTGTGAACTGACAACACAAACTCTGAAGGGCAGCATCTGGAAAACACCAGAGCTCAACGCTCTCAGGCACAGGGTGGGATTGTTGGGGTGTCCTGAGCAGGACCAGGAACTGGACTCCACCATCTCTGTGAGTCCCTCCCAACTCAGGATATTCTACAAACCCCACTCAGTGCCCTGCAAGGTCTGTATCTTATTCACTGTGGTCATTCTAACACCAAAATACCATTTATCTTCATAAAATGGGAACAGTTGATGTTCTAACAAAGAGGATGGAACAACTTCAGCTGAGTTTGAATCTTACACATTTTTAAATAGTCTTACACTGAGCTATTGGTTCCTTACTGCTGCCATACATCCTGTAATCCATCCCTATGTTGATGAGGTAGGACATGACAGAGTATTTATCTCTTAAAAGGATAAAACCAAATACTGATCTGAGCTTGCACAGGGAAAAAGTGGATCTGTGTCACAGCACTGTGATGGATTTAATGCTGAGAAGCATGAATACTTCTTTAGTTCCATCCCAAGAGAGGATTTCCATAGACTGACCTGGAGAAGCACGTGGAGCAGCCTTACATTAACTGCACAATGCAGAAGCTGCTACAAATGAAAATGAAGCAATTTTTGGAGCACTGAGAGACCCTGTTTTGCCTGGTCTCCAGTAGGTCTGGGAAACACAGTTCTGCTTTGTGCGGGAAAGATGTTGTCCAGGAAATGCTTTTCATGTTTTAAAAACTACACTCAAGGATTTTTATAACTTCGATAAAAGCAAACTGCTGCTCACAGGGAAAGTTGTTCCTCTCCACAAAACATTTACTTCAACCAATCCCTGGTTTGTTACACAGGTCTGAACAAGTCAGAAATGGAAACAGTTCAGAAAAAGAAAACAAAAAATCCCAGTTAGAACAGTGAAAGTATCTGCATATGTCTGTGAAACCCCTTATCCAGGATCATGATTTGGATGGTGTCATTGTGGGACACATGATGCCACATTGGTGTAAAAGAGAAAGAAGTGAACACATTTGTGTATTTGTTATCTACCAGATAGCTGGTTTGGGTGAGTGACTGGCAGATCCTGGGGCAACGAGGAAATTTTAGACAAATTGTGTCTATGTTAGAGGTCTCAAAAAAGCATTGAAAAGAGTTTCACTTTGAGTCCTTTGCTGTGGGCAGTTTTAGTGGTACCAAAATGCTGCTGTGTGCAAGGCTTAGGAAATCACAAACAGCCTGGTTTGTAGAGTGAGAGGAAAAATCAGAGAGTTCTAGGAGGCTTATCCTTGCAGGATATATTCAGGGTCTCTCTTCTCATCCACAAGTGAAAGGAAGGGCTGGGATTTGGGATTTGAGCCGGTCCTAACCTGCAGGCTCAGCCCCGCTGTGTCACTGGGTGCGTGTGAGCCAAGGGAAGGAAGTGACACAGGCAGGAAAAGCCAGCGGAGGGGAAGGCTGCAGGGAGCAGGGCCTGCTCCCCAAAGCCAGCCCCGCTGCCCCTGCACACCTCAGGGCTGCAGCTCCCTGCTCTCCACCCTGCCAGGGAGGCAAATAAAGCTCAGGGACTGTCCCAGGTGAGCCCCGGCATCAGCACTCCACACATCCTTCAGGTGGGTTATGAAACACCAGATCAAAGGGAGTCAGAGCGTGATGTACAGCCCATCACCCCTTATTAATCAGATTATTTGGTCACAGTTGCTGAATGAATTCAGGTTTTTCCCGCTGCAAAGGGAAAATCTGCCTGCAGCTGTGCCGTGATACACACAATGCTATGGTGGAGTGGGCCATGAAATTGTATTTTTTCATTCTGCTCTCACATGTTTACAAACACGGGTCCAATTGCCATTGGAAAACACTTTCATGGAAATCCAAGTTCCTACTTCTAAATCATTTTAAGTTTATGAAGCACCCTGCTGCTCTAAACAGAGGGGATTACACTATTCCTCTTCTAGCAGAGAAATCTAGAGATTGGTTTCCATGAATTTGTTGCATTTAACAAATCAAAATAAAGAGATATTGAAGTAGTTGTGGAATAACATTTGCAATGCTTTTTGAATTCAAAGTATAAAAGTTAATTATGTATACAGACTAAATGAAGGAGAGTCTTAGAAAACTAAACTTGGTTGTAGGGAAGAAACGTTTAAGTTGTAGCCCATGAAGCCATGAAACTCCAAACTTAGAAAAGCAGGAATTTCCTTGCCAATATGCAAGTATGAGTAAGATCTGGTTTAGAGCAATTGAAAGTCTAATTCTAGCACCTCTCTTGAAGCTGAAAAGGGAATTAGGAAGCACAAGATCCCCTCCATAAGCAGTTCTTTATACAGGACATACAGTCCAAATCTAAATTAATTTAAATTAATCAATCAAACGCAGTCATGGCAGCTCCTCATAACAACGTTTTCCTTTTGAAAAAGAGTTCTTCCAACTCCTTTGCTTGTTTTTACATGTTGCTGTCTGGGCTAAGAATGGCAAATGAGAACTCGGGGGAGCTCCATAAAGGAGAATCTATTTTGATGGACTCCCGAGCCGCACTTCACGCTAACAATTTCTCCGACCGAGCCTGAGCACAACAATTCGCGTCTCAAGCGGAGCCAACTTCTGGCGGCTGGAGGAGCCCCCTGAGCGCAGCCCGGCCCGCTGCTCCCGCCGGCTGCGTCTGGCCGAGTTCGGTATCAGCCCGGGGCACCGCACCTTTCGGTGAGCACCGATTTTCACCGAATCCTTGACAATCCACCGTTCCCCGCGGCGCCGCCGCTGCCCGGGCCCGCCCGCGCCGGCTCCGAGCGCCCCGCGGCAGCGGCCCGGAGCGGGGCCCGGCCGAGCCCCCGCCGCCCCCTTCCCGCCCGCAGCGGCCCCGGCCCATGACGCGGCCCCGGCTCCCGGGGCTTCTCCGCCGCTCCTCACCCATGTCTGCGGGCGGCGGCCCCGCTCACGGCGGGCGCTGCGGGACGGCGCTGTCACCGCCGCGGCTCCATGGCGGCCGGGCCGAGGGGGAGGGCTCAGAGCCGCCGCCGCCACATTCCCAGGCCCCGCGCCGCCGCCTCCTCCCGGCGGCCGCGCTCCGGGAGCGGCGGGCGGGGGCGGGAGGGCGCAGGCGCTGCCGGTGCGTCCCGGTGCCCCCGGTCCGTGCGGGCCGGCCCCGCCGCCGCCGCCCGCAAAACAAACCGCTCGGCGGCCGCCGCGCACCCGCCGCCTCCTGCCAATCACAGCGGCACCCGCCGCCGCCCGCCAATCGGCGCCGCCGGGGCGCCCACCCGACGGCGCAGCTGGCCAATGGGCGGGCGAGGAGCCGCGCCGCCCGCCCCGCCTCCCCGCGGAGCCGGCTGTCAATCACGGGGGCCCATTGCGCCGCGGCAGAGCCACGCCCCCCGCCGGTCAGGAGGAGGGGCATGTAAGACCACGCCCCCTCTGGTTGTCAATCAGGGTGAGTGACGGTTGAGCGGCCCCGCCCACGGGCTGGGAGCGGGGCCGGGTCCAGAAAAGAAAATAAAAAGGAAAAAATGGAGTTTTGTCCTTCTGCCCGTGCTGTACCGACAGTAAAGCACCTCTGGGAATGAAGGCACAGAGTGAATGAGAAGAAATGCTCCCTTAAAATGAACGAATGAATTGTAATTAAAAAAATCCTGCTAGGCTGGGTCTGATGCAACTGCTGGGTAACTCTGTTCACACACCATGTGCTACTGTCATCATCCAATCTAACCCAGGAATTCTGCTCTGAATCATGAATGCTTTGGGCTGGAAGGGATCATCTCATTCTCCTCCCTGTGTTTAAATCAAATCAAAGCTTTTAAAGCAACGCCCAGCCTGCTCTTCCCCACTGTGTGCCCATTGCACCTGCAGGATGGCATTTCCATGGCGTCCCTTCCACCAAAGGGCTTTGTTGTTGTGAAAAGAAGCCCATACCTGGCTCCCTGGGCTGGGAAACCCACCTGGAGCAGATGTTCCAGCTGCTGCTTCTCAATCGGCCAAATGTCTGGGAGTGGCTTTGCTCACAAACAGCAGGGCAGCAATGCCACAGGGGTTAGGGGACTTGGATAAGAGACACAGAGAAGAAAACTAGACTGGAAACTGCTCAAAAGTGTGAACAAGTGCAGGAATCTGAAGCTACCCATCAGGAGGAATTTGGGACTCAGTCAAAACATGACAACTTTATCTGTAACATAATTGATTTTTTAATTTTTATATTTTTTTAACTGTTGGGGAAATAAAAAGCTCTTAGAGTGTCATACCAGGTAGACATGGAAATAGGAAAAGGGATCCACAGACCCAGCCAATTTCCCTTCTTAATACAAGTCTTGTATTTGTGGTATCAAGCTGGTAGCTTTTTGTCCCTGTTCCAATTTGAGTTCTTCTCTCATTTGACAGCATCACTATTGATCTTGGAATCACTTTTTGACATGCTTTTTCACAGCTTCATGATGGCTTATCACTAGCTTTACCAACCACTACATCTCACTTTCCTTTCCTCACTAATTTCCAATAAAATACTCCACAGATTTCTCCTTCTCCATAAGTTCACATCCTTGCACTCTCTGCTGCTGCATTTAATCTCATCCCTAGTTCTCACTCTTCAGTCATCCAATCTCCAAGACACTCCAGTTCCCTCATATTATTGAAGCCTCCCACTTTTGTTCATCACCAAATTTGATTTTAATGCCTGCTCTTTGTGCCAGGATCATTATAAAAAGGCTTTTCTAAGAGAGGTAAGATCCCACCCCATGCCCTGGGAGGCAGAAATTGAGTATCAATTCCCCACTGCACCAGCCCTGATTTCAAACCACTCCATCATCACCTCACCATTTGCTATTTTTGCCTATCTTGTCCTGCTAAATGAGAATGATTCCATGTCCTTCGTGCAGAAACTTGCTTTACTGAGTCCAAAAGATATTAGAGCAGCAAGTGGCAGCTTGTGACAGGAGGCAGCAGCTCCTGGCAGATGGCAGGAGACACCCACCCTGGTGGAACTCACTTTTCCCATCTCCCACTGCCCAGGGTGTCTGGATTTCACTGAAGCTTCCCTGCACCTTTTACCAAATTGAAAACAGAATGATTTGTCCTTAACAGCTCATCACTTCACCCACCTGTCAAGCCTAATGTGTAAACCAACAGTTTTATCTCTTGGTTTGTGGTTTCCCCATTTTACAGACATTCTCACATCACTATCTACACACAAGTGCCATCAGGACTTTTTTTTGGACCACTACAGACCCTCACACCTTTTTTTTTTTCCTCCTAACAAGCTGGTGAATCCTTCCTGAATTGGAATCCAACTTTCTACCAAAAGAAGTGCCCCTTTTTTGTGTAACTTGAGAAAAAGTGAATAATTCCTTTCTGACTTTTATGGTGTACTTAACGCTGTGCTGGTTTTGTGCATCATCACAGAATGCCAGAAGGGTTTGGGTTGGAAGGGGCCTTAAAGACCCTCCCAGTGCCACCCCTGCCATGGCAGGGATACCTCCCACTGTCCCAGGTGCTTCCAGCCCCATCCAGCCTGGCCTTGGGCACTGCCAGGGATCCAGGGGCTGCTCTGGGCACCTGTGCCAGGGCCTGCCCACCCTGCCAGGGAGGAAATATCCCATCAAATCCTTCTGTCTATCAGTCTGAACCCAGTTCTCCTTGTCCTGCCATTCCAGTTCCTGATGAGGATCAGGTTATTTATTTTACTCTGTGCTTTTCCACATCCTTCCAAAGCTGCAGCTTTCCAGCAGAGGAGCTTCACTCCTGTAAACAGCAACTGCAGAACAGACTTAATTCATGACTTTATTCAGATTGTCTGATGCCATGTAATGTAAAACCATCAGTAAAGATATTCACAGAGACTCTCCTCTGTTTCCAGTCAGCCCATTTGTTTTAAAGGAATTTTATAAGGCCTAATTCCTTAACGCTGTCACGCAGCATCAGCTAAGAAAAGGAAGTGTGATCCCTATTTTAGGGACTTAAGGGCATTGCACAGAGAGACAGTGACTTGTTAGAAGTTACACAGGAAGTCTGGAGTAGACCTTTGGGATTTAACTCTTGGCATCTTTTCCTAGTGTCTTAATCACTATGCCATCATCTTATTTTCTATTTTGGTAGTATTTCCATTTTCTGAGGCATACCTGACTCAAAGAGCCCCTTTTCCTCCCTATCAGATGTACTATTTCTTCTTTCCTTCCTGCTTCCCTTCTTGTTTAGGTAGACACATCCTTCCTGGGGAGCTGAGCAGGCTCCAGGCTGAGCCTTGTCCCATGCCAAAACTTCCTTATTCTACATCTTGGACTCCACAGGCACAGAAGGGAGTGAGGAGGAGAAACCCTGTCAACAGAACCAGAGAATCTTTGAATGCTTTGGGTTGAAAGGACCTCAAAGCCCATCCCTGCCACCCCCTGCCATGGCAGGGACACCTCTCACAGAGTCCAGCCTGGCCTGGGACACTGCCAGGGATGGGGTGTTCTCTCTTCAAAGGATGCATGAAAGGGTTCTTCTGCACTATCTTCAGCAGATGTAGGAGTAATCTTATTAATCCCAGGCAGTTCTGTCTCTCCTAAAAATTTCTTGTTGTGCTCTCAGCTTTAAAAGCAAAGAAAATGGAACACTGCCATCATTACCCAATTCTAGGACAGCATGGCAGGATATATATGGGCCCAAATGCATCTCTCCCCCAGCAGAGACATGAATCATGTGAAACTCCTGGAAAACACACCTGCAACAGCCTTCCTCAGCTGGGAGGAGCAGGTTAGAAAAGCCTTTTTATAATGATCCAGGCACAAAGAGCAGGCATTAAAATCAAATTTGGTGATGAACAAAAGTGGGAGGCTTCAATAATGTGAGGGAACTGGAATGTCTTGGAGATTGGATGACTGAAGAGTGAGAACTAGGGATGAGATTAAATGCAGCAGCAGAGAGTGCAAGGATGTGAACTTATGAAGAAGGAGAAATCTGTGGAGTATTTTATTGGAAATTAGTGAGGAAAGGAAAGTGAGATGTAGTGGTTGGTAAAGATAGTGATAAGCCATCATGAAGCTGTGAAAAAGCATGTCAAAAAGTGATTCCAAGATCAATAGTGATGCTGTCAAATGAGAGAAGAACTCAAATTGGAACTCAGTTGGGCACCTGTACCTGTCCTGGGGCCGAGGGCTGGGCCTGGCTCCAGCAGCATTCCAGCAGAGGGGGCTCTGAAGCTGGTTAAAAACCAGAAGCTGTTCTGCCTTTGGAATGGCAAAATTAGAGAAGGAAGGGGAGGAAGAACGTTAAAAATATGATATGCTTTTAGATCATTACTTCCTCTGAGCTGACAGTCTGGACTGTTTCTAAAACAACACGAGTGAAAAAACACAAAATTAAACACTTCTTCCAGTCACAGGCCCCAGAATAATCTCAGAGCCCACTTTTTCTCTACAGCTATTGCTGTGCATTGTGTTACCACAGAGGGTTTCTTTCAAGTATTTTTGAGCCCTTTACTGATTGCTGATTAATTCTGTGCTTTTCACTTACAGCTGGTATCAGAGCAGTGACTTTCCCATGGTCACAGAGCAAAACAGCTGTGCCAGATGTTGGCTGTTCCCTAATATTTACAAAAGGCAGAACCCTTCTCATCTTTTTTTCTACCTACATTCCTCTTGTTTTGCCACACTGACAGGCAACCTGCTTCATCCATTATCCCCCACTTTTTGCACTGCTCCAATTTGCACAACCTGCCTCTTTCCATAGAATGTTTCTCTGGAGTGTTCCAAAGCACAAATCCAGGGACAAAAATAATCTGTGAGGATGCAAATACATTTCTAGAATGAAAGACAATTCTTGGAAAAAAAGTTTTTTTTCTGAGCAGGAGTTGCTAACACAAAGTCCATATATAGCTTAAAAACCACTGCAGCATCTTTGCAGGCAACTCTTTCCACTGTGGTCATTAACAAGCTTTTATTTCAAAGCCAGTACACAAAGTATTAGAAAGAAATCCAAGTGTTTAGTTGAATCTAAATACTTAGGGAAGTCATCAGTCCTGCTTGCCAAGGCCCAAGGTACAAATTTCCAAGCTCTGCCACACTGTTCTCCTCTTGGCCCCAATTCCAGACACGACAGCAGTGACTGAGTGTGGAAAAAACACCCTTTAAGAGAGGTCACCCTGCCCAGGAGAGACTTAAAGCTCCAGAAGTGCCCAATTGCTTTGTTTTCACTTTGCCTATATTCAAAATCCCTCAGAGACTAATTATTTGAATTCTTAAAAAAAATCCCCTTTTCCCCTCATCTTAAAAACAAAACCACACAGCAGATAATTCCCATTTTTTTTGTGCAGAGAACAAGCAAAATGTTGCAGAAACAACACTGGGATACACAGACCCTGCAGCAGATTTTTAAGAAAGCAAATATTTAATGTACAGCTGCATAACCACTCTGTTGGAGGTTCTGTAGTGGCTGGGTTCCTAGCAATGTATTTGGGGAAACTTGAAACTTAAAGAGTAGCTGGAATTATCAAGTTTGGGTATTTGTAGGACAAGGGATCAATATGCTTCACCAGGCAAAGCAATCAGCCTCTTCTTACAGCAACCAACTCCACACAGAAGAAATGAAGCTCGTCCTGCTCCCCCCAGGATTTCACTCATCACACAGGGAACTGCAGTCAATCTACAAATGTTCCATTTTTATTACAAAGTATGAAAGGCAGAAAATACTGTACCTAATACACAGGAGGCCGAAACTTAGAAAGAAGGTTAAAAAATCTGAATAAAACTACATAGGAAGCAGGAAATAGCATAAAAGGATGCAACATTCCACTTTCAAGCGAGTTCAGAAAATTGCCTTAAAATTTACAGTTTCAACAATATGGTTCCATGACTCAGGTGTTAAAATCCATTGTAACAAACCCTTTTATATTTTCTCCATAAAAATAAAGGAATATAGGGACACTGCAGTTATCCATGTCAACAATATATGTCTGTTGAATAGCAGGATACTGGGACTCCTCTAGGACAGAATAGTAGCAAAGTTGCAGGTGAAGAAAAGGACAGAAGTAAAATTACTATTGCTTTAACATACTCTAGTGAGAACAAGAAGTCAGGAATCTCATATGGATGTTTGTACAATCATGCTACAAAGATTACACCTTCAGGAAATTACCACAACAGGACTGTGAATGGGAAGAGCAGAAGGGAAAACACACCTAAAAGTAGAATCTCCTACTCAGCTACTGGTAACAAAAATGCTTCGGCGCAATGGATTTAAATTACATTTTACACTGCTAGCAACCCAAGGGTTAAAAAAAGGTTATTTTTAAATAGCAAATTTCATAATTCCTATTTCCCAAGTTGTCAAAAAAAGCAACATACCTTTTACCAGCTGCACTGGGACTCTGTCCTGCTCTGGTTCTTGCCTCTCTGCCTTGCTAAGATCCCACAGACCCACCCTCAGCACTAAGAGGGGCTGGAGTTGCATTTTTTGCACATGGAAAGCAAACTCCAAGGAATGGGAGCTGGACCACAGGTTTGCAGTTGCACATGGCCACAATATTTTGTCAGGAATTAGCTTTTTTTTTTCCTTAATTTTGTTAGATTTCCTATAAAGAAACAAACTTGATGGAAGCCACTGAGATAATTTTTTTTATGACTATGGAAATTCTTGCTTGATGCTAAGTATCAGAGACTGCACAAAAGGCCACTGAGGTCCTTGGCAGACACACCTGTCACCTGAAACAGGCAGCACCAACTCTCACAAGTCCCTTTGCATCTGGTGTCTGCCATGAATCACCAGATGAGCCTTCAGTGACTGGTATTTAGCTGCATCTCTAACTACTGTTCTTTTTACTGCTGGTGAAAGGTGCTGATTGGAAGTTCTGGAGATCCCTTCCAGAAAACAAATCAAGTCAGGGGCATCCTAAACTCTTCTCAATACTCTCAAGAATGAAACATTTCTGACTTTTCTTGGGTAAGGAGGGGAAGTACAGCTGCATCAGAAAGTGCTCTTTAAGTGCCACATACAATTAATTCCCTGGATTCCCTGCAAAGATCAAGAGAAACTGGGACAGAGCTGACAGTGACTCGCTCGTTGCTTTCCATGTCCACAGAACAGCAGGTACAGGCTTGCTCTGAAATATTGGTCTGAGAGCAGAAAGCTGGAAACGTGTGTTAGACAGAATTTGTGTTACCTGACAGGATAACAGAGTGCATTTGAGGTGGTGGAAACACTTTGCTTCTGAAAAGAGCAATGGGAAAACTCAGCCCTTTAGTACTTGGATGGGACTGAAACTGTGCAGCCTGCTGAGCCCAGAGCTTGGCTGTGCTGCTGTCCACTCCTTCCAGTGTGTCTGGAAAGAGTTAAAACACCCCAGACCAGCTGGTCAGTTCAATGTTTCAGGCTGTGTGAATTTCCAGGCAGCAGCTGCAGTTTCTCTCTCACAAAATTCAAGTTATCCAAAGACTCCAGGCACATCCTTACACAACCAACCTAGCACTGTCAGCATCATGTTCTGATGGTAAAGAAGAGGATTCCCAAACACCACTGAGTTCCCAAACTAAAAGGACTCTCTGGGAGACATGCAGCAGCACATCTCTTGGGTTGGCCTTACAGGACAGTGTCAGCCCCAGAACATGAAGCTGCAGTTTAACATTTACAGCCTTGTCAAGTGCTCACATTTTTGGCTTTCAGTAAAAGCAAGTGAGGGTCCACTATGTCCCCAGTTCAGGATTTTGGTGACAGTCATTATTTAACATTTTCTACACAACACAGACAAATGCCTACCCTACAAGGGCTGAGGAAAAGATGACTCTCCTCCCAATCTTAGCAAAAAATATACTTGTTAAAGTGCCATCTGCAAGAGAACAAAACGGACACGCTCAGCTCCTTTTTTCCATTGACAACAAGCACATCTGTGAATTCTGTACATCAGATTCCTCCCCTCACCTGGTCTCTGGCAGGCTGTGATCTACACTTGAGACTGAGGCAGCTTCTCATTGCACCACGAGGCAAAAATAGAGCTTTTCACTATTATCCAGAACATTCAGTAGAGTAATTACTGCTAAGTTTTGAAAGGATCATTAACTTTGACTTATGAGAGGCAATGCCTCCCCCGTTAAATACATTTCAAGGTTCCATAAGAAACAACCTGTTTTAGCAGTCTCCTTTCATATTATTTGAAACCACTGTGTTTTCTTTCTAAATAGATTGTCAAAGCACTCAAATCCTTGCCTTTTAAATCCCTGCACACACAAGTCCAATCCCCACAGATGCAAGCTACCATAGCCCTCCTCATTTAGACAGTTCACAGAGTTGGCACACTACACACTAATTCAACATTCAACTCGTTAACTGCAGGGTTTCACCTCCCTAACGAGTTTTACATCATCAACATCTCCTGGCTGAGAGCCAGCAGGCTGCAACATAACAGTAGGAATCTGTGGAAAGCTTGGTTTAAACAGAACATAACAACCAAACAATAGTTTAGTCTCTTGAATTAATCACCTGGAGAAGTGATACACAACTACCTAACTCAGAAGGATTTCTGTCTCAGAATCAGGCTGGCCTGCACCAACAGCAGCACCTGCTTTTCTGCTTTGCCCACCTCACCTGTGTTCACTCTTCCCTTAATATTACTTTCTACTCAAAAAACATGAGGTATTTGCCAGCAGTTGTTCTGCATCCTCTGCTTGTGCAGTAAGCACCAAATAACAGAAATTGAATATTTCAGAGTATTTCTTTTCATGAACTTTGGGGAAAAATAATGCTTATGGAGGCTTCACACCCTACAAAATTGAGTAGGGGAATTGTGATAATCTGTATATTTCAATTCACAGGCCCCAGTGACAAGTGTCAGGGTTTGTTTTATCTTGCAGACAAACACCAAGCAGAGCATTCCCTCCCTGTCACTGGGTCAGCAGCTGCTGGCAAAAGGGCACCAAAGTCTTTCCCTTCCTTGTCTATATAGAAGTGCCATTTGCACTACAGAACATCTCACCCATGAGGATTTTCATGTCTTTTCACTCATTAACCTTTCAAGTGACATCTTTGAAGTTATTTTAAGTATTATTTCCCTGTGCCAAAACAGTCTCTACTGATTTAAAATGTAATTTCATATGAAGAATGACAATGGATTATTCCCAAAGCAATATGCTGTAGATCCAGAAGGCATCCCAACTGGCTAAAAAAACAGGATACAGGCTTTATTTAGAATCCACTGGAGCCTCCAAGATTCCTTCACTTGCCTTTGATGCATTTGGAGTAAGTACACAATTCCACAAACAGACTTCCATCAGTTTCATGGATGCAAGAACTGCCACTGGATCCTCTTCAAGTCCCTAACAGGATTGTTTTCCAAGAGAAGCAGAATCTACCTGGCTATTCAGATCATGAGTTCCTTTACATAAGCTCTCTTCTCATCATCTTAGCATTTATCTTTGACTCATGCCATCTGTACAGGAATAAACTTGGAAGCAAAAAGGGGACATGGGAAGTACTAACATTGCAGGTAGTTCCCTCTTAGTAACAGCACGTTTTGCCTGCCATTTGTAATTAAACAGAGCATGACCAGCCTGTGAATGTATTTCAGATGACTCCTAAAGCTGTGAATGCCATTAGCCACTCCTGCTAAGAAAACCCCAATTTTTGCTTCATCCTATGTAAGTTTTTTCCAGTTTCAGATGAAGTGCTATTGCAAAAAGTGATTGTTTGGCTAACACTGTTCTGACATCTAGTTAAAGCCTGTCTGTGGAACACACTACTCTCAGTAGTGCTGCTAATAAGAAAAATTGACCTTCAAGTCAAATCAAGCTTTGTCAGAAATCCCACAACTGAACACACTGACAAAACATCAGCTTGAACAGTGTTAGTCTCTTGGTTCTCTGCTATCAAAAGGAGTGATGGAATACAGCTGCCCCTGATGAATTCCTATCAAATTCCTGAGGCAATGCTTTTCTGAGCTCCACAGTGAGAAGCAGCCTGCAGAAGAGCATTTCTCTATGTCCAGAATGACAAAACTTTGCAGATTCTGTTCTGTATTTGACAGTGTTCTCAGTGTCAGCTCCAGTGTTCCACAGCAATCGCCTTCCCAACTTGCCTTTCCTGCACAAACTGACAAGATGCAAGTTTGCCAGTGTCCTGCTATTTATAATCTGCCTGCAGTTGCAGGTGAATACTCATTAGGTGGAAAGAATTTTGATGGTTTCTGACATTTACATAGAAACTGGGCTGCACACCCTTCCAGACCAGCTCTGGCTGTCATGTCTTCATCAGAGAGCACTGCAGAGCCTTCAGCACAGGATCTGTGTTACAGTACGACTCCAACAAGGATTTTTATCTTGCCTAATCCACTCAGCTTTCATTGAACAGTATTATTGTAGAGTGATCCACTATTTCAAACAGAAGCCCTCTGGCACATCCCCCAAAGTCAGGAGGATGACAAATGCCAAACCTCGGCCTCAATGGCACAGCTTCTTTCCTTCCAGATCCACCTTTGGGCATCACATTAGGGAGTAACTTCTTTCAAAAAAACAGCTTTCTTTTGGATAGCAGACCAGCTCTTCTGAGTTGTCTTGTTCATTCAACAAGACCTGGCAGTATAAAGCAAATACACTTCACAAAAAGATTGCTTTGTACTCCCTTCAAGACCTCCCAGGAACACAGGCCAAACACTAACTCCAAAGTACAGCCTAACCACAAAATCTTGCTCATATTATTTGCCAATCAAGCAAGCTACAAAGTGTGAAACCATTTTATTTTGATTTAGATAAGGTAAGTCTTCCAAGGGGAAATAATTTGATTGGAAGTGTCAATCCCAAGGCCATTACAAATACATTTTTCAGGAATTGTTTACCTCCTGGGAGCTCACGTCATGCACAGATCTTTCTCAACCTATCACTGCTCTGTTTTCTAACACAACTGCAGGATACACACAAACTCAGTTAGAATTTAAAAATAAGACCTACCATAGTAACAACTGCCTTGAGCATCAGAAAAATGTAAAGAAATTGTGCAACAAGTACTTGTACTTCACAGCACCAGAAAATTCTGCCCAGGTCACCAGATACAGGGAGCCAAGGCAACAGTTAATTCTGGCAGGCCTTTACTGCCAGGGAGCCTGCAGTGTTACTGTGGTTTGTATCCATGAACAGGTCCTGCTTTGGACATTTGGAAGTGGATTACATATCAAAAGTAAGAATTAGGGAGAAAAACCTTACTCAATAGAAAGTTAGCCCAATATATAAAAAACATACAAACGTTTAAACAGTTTAGAGGCAGCAACAACAGGAATGATAAAGATTCCTGCCAAGGTGGCCGTTAACATCATTGTCTTTTTCCCCCCACCTTGTTTTGCACCTGCATCTATTAAACTGGTGGATGTGCTGCCTCAGCTGGCTGACAAACACATGGACATATGCAGCAACTTAAAAGCCTGCAAGCTTATTAATACAGTCAACAAACAAATATACAGAACTTTTACTGAGGGAAAAAGAATTTCACAAGAAAACCAGAACCCAGAAGTTCCAAGAGGCTCAGCACGTCTCTGCATTTTAGAGTCTTGAGAGACAGGAGACCCCTGCCATCCATTCTCGTAACAGTTTCTTGTAACAGTAGATGCAAAGCAACAACAGATACTGGCCACTTGACTGGTGGTGGTCTTACTTTAGAGGGGAGGGGGAAGGACACAGCCCTGCCTCACTGTGCATGAAGCTGCAAAGTTAGACTCTGAGGATCTCCAGGCAGTTGTTGTAGCAGATGGCTATCCAGTCTGGCTGGGTGGATGCCCACTGTACATTGTTGATCTCTCCCTCGGCTGTGTAGGCCAGGATGGGGTCCTCAATGGCACGAGGCATCTGCTGGATGTCCCAGATGAGAGCCTGGTGATCATCAGCTGCACACAGACAACAAATGCAAGTACAGTCAGAGTGTAACAGCATCTCCACATGTCCCTAAGGAGCCAGGTAAGACATGGCTGCTCCAGTCCTGATCCATATTCAAGCCAGATACAACAACACCATTATGCTCCAACAGAATAAACTTGGATCATTATACATTATCCAAGACAGAGCTGATAAAAAAATGATCAGTGGAACTCATAACAGCAGAAAACATTTAAGAACTGCATTACAAAAAAGCTAAGGAGCATTAAAATAACAGGAACTTAGCCAGAGCCAGTGCACAGTTTGGGTACTGGGCTCACCACTTCCACACAAACTCCAGTAGGTGTCTATTTCTGTAACATTTTAGGAAAGTCACCTAATAAAGAGCTTCTAATTTGCAAATATTCTTTAGCAAAAGGCAGGCAGAGAATTGCATATACTTTAGGATGAGATTCCCCTGTAGGTGACACTTACCTGCTGTACAGATGTGGCAGGAAGAGTGAGGTGCCCAGGCAATTCCATTTACACATGCTCTGTGGTTGTTTAACCTGGCAACGGGGGTGCAGGGAACTCTGACATCTAGAATCACAACCTTCAGAAAAAAAAAACCAGCTACATGAATAAAGTGCATTTTTAAAAGTTAATTTATTCCAAATACAAAATATTTTGAGGTAAGGCTATAAACATGGCTCTTATGTGTAGGCAAGCAAACCCTGCTCCTAAAGAACAGCTTCCAGTTGGTCAGTGTGCCGTGTATCAAAAGAAGTCAGACTTCACAGGGGTCTTGTGAGTTAGGCCACAGTGACAAACAAACTGTGCTTCCCTGAAGCAGCCTTGGTAACAAACTAAAACTGGACTGGCAAAGAACAAAGTGACTCAAACAACTGCAGTTAAGATATCAGGTGAAAATTATTGCCCAACTGCTCACGGACCCCTCTTAAAAATCAGCTGAAATATATACAAGCCATAAAGGTCAAATTTATAATCCCAAAATCACTTCTTTAACTCCACAGTGCACTAAGAACTGGTCCTTAATCATACTTCAGGTACTACCACTGCCCCCTTGCCATAAATACCGGGGTATAAATTAGTACCAAGCCACCTGCCCCAGAAAACCCCATCAGCAGGTAGGGGAGAGGAGCTGCTGCCTCACCTCCATGCCATCCATGGCCATTGTGGCCAGATAGTTGGGGTCCTGCTTGTTCCAGCAGAGCCGCAGCAGCGGGTGGTGCTGGGGGTCCTCGTAGATGATGGTGCTGTGCTCCAGGTGCCGCAGGTCGAACATCCTGACCGAGCCGTCGGCGCCCACCGAGGCGAACATGTCCCTGCCGCCACCCGCGCGGCTGAAGGCGATGTCGTACACCTGCGGGCACAGCACGGCACAGCTGGCACCGGGCACAGCACAGGTGACACCTGGCACAGCACGGCTGACACCTGGCACAGCAGAGCATGGCACAGCTGACACCTGGCACAGCACAGCATAGCTGACACCTGGCACAGCACAGCTGACACCTGGCACAGCATAGTAGAGTACAGCACAGCTGGCACCTGGCACAGCACAGCATGGCATAGCTGACACCTGGCACAGCCCAGTACAGCACAGCTGGCACCTGGCACAGCATGGCACAGCACAGGTGACACCCAGTACAGCACAGCTGGCATCTGGCACAACACAGCATGGCATAGCTGACACCTGGCACAGCACAGTACAGCACAGGTGACACCCAGTACAGCACAGCTGGCACCTGGCACAGTACAGCATGGCATAGCTGACACCTGGCACAGCACAGAACAGTACAGCTGGCACCTGGTACAGCACAGCACAGTACAGCACAGTACAGCTGACACCTGGCACAGTACAGCACAGCACAGCTGACACCCAGCACAGAACAAGAAATTGTGCAACAAGTACTTCACAGCACCAGAAAATTCTGCCCAGGTCACCAGATACAGGGAGCCAAGGCAACAGTTAATTCTGGCAGGCCTTTCCTGCCAGGGAGCCTGCAGTGTTACTGTGGTTTGCATCCTGACACCCAGCACAGCCCCTCAGTGCTTCATGCTCCCTGCAGCTGCTCAGCTATTGTATTTGCAGGGAATGCCCCAATGAAGGCAGGAATGATGAATTTGATTTAATGTTTTTAGAAGATTAATTTATTACTTTATAATACTATATTATGTTAAAGAGTACTATAAAATACTAAAGAATACAGAAAGGATACTTCCTGAATGCTAAAAAGATAATAATGAAAACTTGTGACTCTTTCCAGAGTCTCAACACAGTTTGGCCCTGATTGGTTAATGAGTCAAAACAACTCACACTAGAATTCAATGAAACAAATCATCTGTGGGTACAATCTCCAAACACATTCCAAATGATCAAAACACAGGAGAAGCAAATGAGATAAGAATTGTTTTCCTTTTCTCTGAGGCTTCTCAGCTTCCCAGGAGAAAAATCCTGGGCAAAGAGATTTTTTCAGAGAATGTGAATGCCATACTCAGCCACTCGCCAAAAAGAGGCGTTTCTTGCCTTTGATATGAAATTGATTTAAAGTCTAATTTGATGGTTTAGCTAATTTTTCTACAATATTCTGGAGCACAATCTGTTAAAACAAGCATGTTCTTAAGAGTCTATGATGAGTGAAAAGAATTGTTTTGATAGCCAGCAGTATTTAGGTACTCAAAACTGTACATAATTTTAGAAAAACTGTATACACACTTACATAAATTATCTTTTTGAATCATTAAATTGCTCAAGGAAAAAGAGAAGTTCTGTTCATTTTCTACTGCTTTTAGAAGATGCAATGTAAACAATCAAAACCCCACATCACCTCTTTGTCATGTGCAATAAGCTGGGTCTTCACGTGGCCAGACACCAAATTCACTCTTCCCAGAACCTGTCCTGTCTCCAGACCCCAAATAGTGCAGGTTGTGTCAATACTAGAGGTACCTGAAACAAAACCACTTCTATTAGCAAAATTATTATTGTCACAAATGATTCAGTCACTTCCTGGGTTAATGTAACATTCCCCCAACATCTACAGATCAAAATAGCCATGAGAACAGCATAGAACTAAAATCAAGAATGTCAAACAGCCAGCAGTCTTCCATGCATTTAAATGACCCAAACCTTTTAACTGCAGAAATAGCCTTCCACACAGGAATAAAGTGTAAATAGCTCATCTGCTTCAATCTATTCCAAAGCCTGATGCAACTCTGAGATCAGCTTTCCCATCCTGTACATCTCTTGTGTGTGCCAAACCCCAAATTCAATCAGTGTTTTGATGGCGTGTTATTATTAATTGATTGCTGACATGGGCTGAAGGTGGGGTTAGCACTAAAGCTCTTAAGAGATGAGACATGTAACACACAAAAAATAAATAATGTAGTAAATAATTACTAGGACATATTATCACTGTTAATCTCTGGGCAAATCCCCCTGACAAAAATGGCTGTTCTCTTCTGGGAAACAAACCTCTGCATCCTGCATTGACAATTTGTCCCGTAGGCTATAATTAAACCTTAAGTGTTCAGCCCCCTCCTCCAACTGAATTAAGGACTCTTGGCTCTCCTCCTGCTGCTGAAATGGCTCCACAAAACACCCAGCTCAGTGCACAGTTTCAAATCTACTCCAGAACACCCTGAAATAAGGCACAGAGCTGATGGACATCCTTAGTCAGAACTGCAACAGCAGCTCACCAGCCCTGAAGGCCAAGACTCCCTATCCCCAAACGTCCCTAGTCCAACCTGAGTGACCATTCTGCACTGAACAGGGCACCTTTCAATGAAAAGTCCCCATGAGATGATTGTTTTCATTTTTTAATGTAAAACAACAGCAGTTTCTATGATGCAGCAGTCTGTGGTTAATTATCAGATTAACCAGTGGACATTGCAGTGACACAACAGCAGTTACAGCTCAGGCTTCATCAGATTCAATTAGAAAGTGTGCCAAAACCATAACATTTCATCAGTCTCACCTAACAGGTAAGGATCCACTTCATTCCAGTCAAATGATGTCAGTGGAGCACAGAAATCCGAGTTCTTGTTGTTGTTCAGCAAACACTCCAGCCGGGTCTCAGTTTCACCCACCTTTAGAGAAAATGAAACATCTGACTTAAAATGCAACATCACCTGACTTGTTTCCCTGGCACAAAACACTAGGAGTTCATCCTAGGTTTCTTTCCTCTCAGCTTTACATCCTTAAGCTCTGGAAAACACAGCCACCAGCTCCATTTTCAATAAGCTGATTAAACAGCAATTGCCACGATAATTCTGCTTCTCTTATAGTCCTCATATAGCCACATTATTGCAGTCAAGAAAATCTTGTCTTGAGTGAAAAAGAGATCAATCAAGATATAACACAATTCAGTTCATGGTTCATCTTTTCCTAGGGAGGATTTACTCACTCTCCACACTCGCAGGTAGTCACCACTGGTGGCCAACAGGTCTGGGTAGACTCCCTTGGTGTCTGGGATCCACATCAGCTTTGTGGTGGGGTAGGGGTGATCAAAGGTGTTCCTGCAAATGAATTCTGAGCTCTCCTCATCCAAACCAACAAGCTGCACCTGTGAGAAACCATATTTAAAAGAAAACATTTAATCAAAATACTAATTTCTAATAACAGCATTAAGACTGAGTGTGTTTCAGGACATTTTCTGTCACCTCAAGGATGACACAAAAGGATCATCATGTCAATGAAATGAGAAATCGTTGGAAGTGCTGCTGGGGCATATAAGAAAAGAGAATATCCATAATCACAGAGTCCTTTGATTTGAAGAGATGATCCCAAATGAACTGCAATCCAATCCTAAAGGATTAAAGACCACCCTTCTCTTTTCCACATTGCAAAGCCCAGTTTAAATCACAGACTTAAACTGCACAGACATTATTCTAATTCATCCTTAACTGAACTGATGCTGACAATGTCATCTTCAGAGAGCAAAACAAGCTGTAGTTTGCACAGTTAAAGTGCATATCATGGAATTCTTGGCCATAACCTTGCAGACTGTGATGGATCATGTCAGGTAGCTGGCAAGCTTTTTCAGCACCACATGACCCTAAATGTTCTGTCACAAGTGCATGAAAAACTCATAAATTACTCACATCAGAGAGGAAGAAAGTAAAACAGAATTCAAACTTAAAAAAAAAATACTGGGGAGCTAAAAATGGTTACATAATTATTCAAATGTTTTGTGTGAACAGACCAAGAAAGCAGGTCTACTGAAAGATTCTAGGTAACTGAATTCCAAATTAGAATTTTTGCACAATGATGTGCAAAAAACTTGCCCCATTCTGAGAATGATGCAAAACAGAGCAAACAAGAAACTATCTCCACACAGCCTGGTCATCACAGCACCTGAAGTAATGCTTGAAGTCCCAGACATGATGTTATTAGAAAAATATTGACATGTCAGAAAGTGTCCAGAGAACAAAAGGTGCTGGGAGGACTTGCTCAACCTGCAGTGACTACAGGACCCAAACAGGATGAAAGTCCCACTGTGAGAAATGCTGCTCAAACACAAACATTAAGGGGACAACTCATTGCAATTAGTTTGTAAGCTGCTCACAGTAGGAATTTCCTAGTACTTTCCACACAGCAGCTTCCTCTTGGGAACAGTAGTTTAATGGACTTTTTTCTAAGATCTTTATCTGAAAAAATCCTAAATTTATGCTTATCCTGGGATAAGCAATTTGTCTAATAAACTACACATTTCAGCTAGATGGGAAATTGATCATATTTTTTCCCCCATAACAGAAAACCAACAAATGCTTCTGTTGATCTTAAAATCTAATTAATTTGCGGTTTTATGAGCTTATTTAGAGATTCTCTGAAATGCAAAGCCTTGCCCCCGCCATGAGAAGCTCCTTTCCATCTCATAGCAAACACTAAAAGATGTAGCCAAGTATGCTTCCAAAAACTGAAATACAACCTGTCTTGCCCTCTCTTTATTACAACTACTCCTTACTTCACACTCTAATATAAATCAGTCAAAAATCTCCCAGACTTCCAAAGTGATTGACAAATAGCTTTCTAACTCCTTTAGGGATCAGAAGTACTAAGCAGATTTTACAAAGGAAGCAACTTGTCCTTGGTGATAGAAAATCTTGTGGCAAGGTTAGGATCAGAAGACAAATGACCTCTAATCATTTCTCCTTTGCTTATGCTGTTTTCCACTCAACATGAGTGCATTAATCCTACACAAAGCAATCAACATCCTGATCACCAGAAGCAAATCTCAAACAGCAAAGGATCCCCTTTCACTGGTGTTAATGTAAATATTCCTGCACTGCATATTCCCATTTAACCCCTCCTCAGACCTTATGATGAAGCAATTCAGCAATCCAGTATCTCTGATCTTTGACATATTTAGGTGCAGGCTGGGTTAGGGAACAGAAATTGTATTATCATCACCAGAGCTGCTGCAGCTCAGGTGCCTGCCCAGCCCTCAGAGCTGGAGCAGCTGGCAGTGACTGCCAGGGGGAGCAGGAGGAATGCTTGAGAAGCTCTGCTCTTCCAAGCTCTGCAAATTCAGAGCTGTGACTCTTCTCTCAGGACTCGATCACACAGAGTCATTGCAGAACCCCTCCACTCATCCTCTCGTGCAGGCTGAACACGAGGGGATAGAATATGGAATTCTTTCTAGGATGCTGCTTATGGAATTCTTTCTAGGATGCTGCTTATATCAGAGCCCTGTCTGTCCCTTCTGCAAGTGAGGCAAGAATGCTGCTGCACAAAGGAGTGCCTCAGGTCCAGCCCAGGTAAGACTGAGGTAATGCCTACGGGAAAGTATCTGTCAGTCTGGATACAATTTGAACCATTCTGCATCTCCCTGTAAATCCTTTCAGTAAGAAAATGAGGATCAGCATCTTCAGTCTCAACTAGTTTTGTGATTATGCCATGACAGTAGCTAGGAATGCTAAGTATTTATTTGTTGCTCCAACACCTTGAGATAGGAAAATCCACATCTAATTTTAGCATATTATAATCCAAGCACTTATCAACATAAAGCATAATTGCAACAGTGCATGTCAGTAAAGAGCTGCCTTTAATCAGCATTCCTTATCTTCTAAAAAAATCCCATCTCCAACTTGATACTAAAGAATCAGAACTAAATGATGCAGAATTTGGTCACAGCTTCTTTTTCTTATATGGTTGGAGGAACAGTGAAGTCCACAGTAGTTTGAAAACCCCCAAAACTTTAATTAGATTAAATTAGTAACTACCCAAAATGACATTTCACAATTATTTTAGGGTCATGTACAATCAGAAAGATGTCACTGCACCAATTAATCTCCAGCATTCAATCAATTTTTCTTTGCAGTGCTAGATCTCACAGAACAAATGACCTTCTGGCAGAAGAACTGCCCTGAACCCTCTTTGTCTGAGGTGGAAATCTGAGAAGCACCTGGTCAGAACCTGTCCGTCTGCTCCAGCGCCGGGAGCGAGCTGTGTACACCACAACCTCTACTGTCTAATAAACTGGATTCCAGTTTTGTCTTGCAGATAGATCCCAAAAATCAGCCTTTCCTGGTGTTTTACACAGATATCTCCTGATCCATGAAGGCACAGCCAGGAGCATGTGGAGCATTTTAAATAGTAAGACCTACCCTCCCATAGTGACACTGATCCATGGGGGATTACAATGTCTCACTGCAGTTTCCCAGTCCAAGAATTTTAGGAAACACCACCTCAAATTATTTAATTCCTCCATCCAGAGCAAGGCATCTGTCTTCTTGTAGCAGTGATTTGATCAGTGAAGGTGGACAAGCTGAAACAAAACTTGCTGGGGTTCAAACAGGTCTTGGCAAGCAGCTTCAGTCTTTGCCCCAGAGCCCATTAATGTGGTGGCTGACAGGGTTAGCAGATTTGCTCTTTTACCTTCTCAGAGTACAGACTACAAAAATGTTTCCAAGTTGGTCTTTGAACAAATTGGAAGTTCTCAAGCTCAGGCCCTGCCTGTCCCCAGCAGCATTCCCAGAAGCACAACACTCTCCAGGAAAAGGACACAACTCTCACACAGGGCTCACGTGCCTGAATTACAGCGTGTTCAGCAAAGCCCACGTCGAGAACTGCTGCAGGGGCAGTGATCTAACCACCCTAAGAGATGTCACCCCAGCCACTCCCTGTCACCACACCCTTGCACAGAGCCCTATCCCCAACACCAACTTTCTGATGGTATTTTCCACAATCTCCATTAAACACCTTGACAAGGCTACAAAGCTACATGCTATCAACCAAGCTCTCAGGGCAAACCTTGAGTTTCACAGAAATTTCAGGATGCTCTATAACTTCATCCATCTTCTCATCTCTCTCCTATTTCTATGTAATTCATTATAGCAAACCAGCACCTTGAAGGCTGTTCAGAAGTGACTGCATATGTTCTGAGAGATGAACACAGTCTCTGTTAGAAGTGTGACATTCTTCACTTACACTTTGCAGGGAAACACTGAAGATACAATCTCATGCCTCATTACACCCTTGTTCTCAAGGAAAAGTACTGAGGAATCAATACAGAGAGTGGTTTATATACTCTGAGAAAAGTTATCACACACAAGCCCTCCACAGCAAGAAAGTACAATGAGAACAGCACATTTCCAGCACAGTCTCAGACACCCTGTACACCACAGAATCACAGGGGCTGGAAAGGAACTCTCGAGCTCATCCAGTCCAATCCCCTTTTCCAGGGAGAGTAACCTGGCTCAGGTGACACAGGAACACATCCAGGTGGGTTTGGAATGTCACCAGAAAGGGAGACTCCGCAAGCTGCTTGACTAACCTGTTCCACTGCTCTGTCACCCTCCATGGAAAGAAGTTCTTCCTCAGATTGAGGTGTATTCTTTATATCTATAGGCATATATATGTACAAACCTCAGTCCTGGCCACGAACTTTCCTTTGCATTGACCAAAATGCCAAACAAGCCCAAGCCAGAGGACCTTGTTTTATTTCTAAAGCAGCAGCATCCAGACTCATCTCATATTCACACCTTTAGTTCCCAGCTCTTTACACCACAGAGAACTCACAGCACACGGTGCTTATACGGCTGAAGTCAAGCCAATCGTTAATGCCGAAGATCAGAGGTCACGGCAAGCCCTGCAGCAGCGTTATCCCAAAACCAGCAGCACCCAGGGCTCTTCCCAGCGCAGCCCCGGGCTCGCCAGAAGGAGACCAGACCTGGTCCAGCGCCTGCACTTCGGGGGGCACCTGAGGGCTCTGCACAGCTGCCCCTCGCCCAACCCAAGGCCGGGCTGAGGCGGGCCAGCCCCGGTTCTGCCCCAGTCCCTGCGCCCACCGCTGCCCACCTTGTTGTTGTACTCCTCTACGAAGCTCCCCAGCGCCAGGCGGAACCGCTTGTCGGGCCGGACGCTCCAGTTCATGGCGTACACGGTCCAGGGCGCCTCATATTTGTAGATCTCCTTCCGCTTCCCGTGCAGCGACATGGCTGGGCCGGGGGGCCGCGGGCCTGGCCCGGGGAGCGAGCGGGGGAGCCCGGCTGGAGCGAACGGGGAGGCGGGGCGGGCCGGCGGGAGGCTCAGCGCGGCCCCCGGGACGGGGAGCGGAGCAGGCACGGCACGGCACGGCCCCCTGGGTGCCGGGGAGCGGGGAAGGCTCGGCTCAGCTCTCGGGACGGCGGGGAAGGCGCGGCTCGGCCCCCGGGGGAACGGGGAGGCCCCGGCTCGGCCCCCGGTCCCGGCCCAGACCCGGCGGCGGCAGCAGCGCTGAGGCCGTTTGGGACTCGGCCTCTCACACAACGGGAACGGAAGCCACGCGGGGAGCCCCGCCCACTGCGCGCGGGTTGGATGTCTTGGCTGTCATTTAGAGAGCCGGCTGCCTATTGGGTAATCTGCCTGTGCCCTCGGCCCGTTTCGGTTTTCTATTGGCTGCTTTGCCCTTCACTCCAAACGGACGCTCGCGCTCTGGCCGGGGTAACCTACGGCTGCGTTTGGTCCCGCCTAGGAGGGCGGGCGCGCTCGTTGTCGACATCTTATTGGCTACCCGGGGTCGCAGTGACTGGAGGCGGGATCTTGAGCCCTTATCGGTGATCGATTGGCTGGCAGTGATGTCAATCACGCCAGCCCGAGGCGGGTGGGGCCACTTCAGGCTGTCGAGTGTACCCCGAGTTCGAGTCCCGCCTCGGCCGAGTGACGGACGGGCTCGGGCTTATCTCTAATTAACGAGAGGTTAATTATAGTGCTTATTTTTGGAAGGAGCCCTGGCGTGTACTCGGAGCCTTACTGAGAGAAGGGGTGCAGCCGGCTCCCCAGGGAGCTCCTGGCTATGCCCGGCATCCCGCTGGAGGCGGAGCGAGGCTGACGGGATCCCCGCGGGGGCGCGGGGCCGGCTGGGCTCGGCGATGCGCGGTCCCGGCCCCAGCCCCGGGATCCTCCCGTGTCCGCTCCGCGGGGTGCAGGGCCCCGCTCTGGGCAGCGCTCTGCTCCTTCTAGTCCTGCTCGCTGCAAGGACTCGTGGTCCGAGCTCTGCCTGAGTTGTGGTTGTGTGACCATTTCTCATTCACAGCTGCCTGGGCTTGTAGAAAAGCTTTTCCAAATTACTGCAGAGCCTCCAGTGCATCCCTTCGGGAAGGGATTGTTCGGCTAAGCCCCTGCAGGCTCCACCCTTGACCTGACTGCAGGTGGGCTCTGCCAGCCCCACCTGGGTTTGACCGCAGCCTTTTTGGCCTGGGATGAATCCATGGACGCTCCCAACCAACACAGCCGTAATTCACATCAGGTGCCAAAAACATCTTTATTAGCAAAGTGTACACTAAAACTCCGGAGGAAGAGCTGCTCACAGTTTGACTACTCTCGGAGGGAGCTCGATACATTACTGGAGCTGGCGGCCTAGGACTATCACAGCGTCTACCCGAGCGAGCGGCGAGGCGGCAGCGCTACGTGGGCTTCTCCTACGGACTCTGCAGAGAGAAGGGCTGGGCAGGAGGGAGCACCTATGGAACCCTTATCAAAAGAGAGAGCCTGGGACGGGGGACTGGACACTCTGGGGCTTTTCAGCTTTCTGGGATTGTGCTTTTGAATTTTGTGCTTTATGCCCAGGCTGGTAACGAGTTGGATTTAGCTGGGGAGCTGTGGGATGCGTGTTGGGGTTTGCAAGGTGTGATCAGCCTTGCTGGAGGACTCGTGCTGAAGCAGGCTGAGGTGGCAGGGGCTGTTGGCCCTTCACTTCTCAGTGGCAATCAAGTAGGACAAGCTTCTGTCCTCTGTCCTTGTCCTGGGCTTGTCACCTGCAGTTTTCCCTGGACCACACAGTGGAGATCTCACACTCCTCCTGTTGTGACCACCCTTCTGTAAGACCTGCTGGCTCTGCTGGGCTGAGCCTTGTACCAACACAGTGGTCCCTGCTCCAGAGGTTTCCAGCCCAGCAGCCTCACAGCCCAGAGCCCTGGATGTGCTCCCCTGTGGTTGCTGTGGCTCGCTTGGCTTGTGCCCTTCTCGAGAAGAAGCCTTGGCAAGGAGGAGGTGGTGGCCTAGGAGGTGGCCTAACCAGCTCGGTGGTGGCTGTAAGAACTGTTCTAGGTTCACTCTAATGTGCAAATGAAATCTACTCTATGGGGACCGCTGGAAAACGTTGACCTCGGAAGCCAGCCACTCTATACTTCCTGTCACGGTGGCAGAAGATAGCTACAAATTATACCCCTGAGCCAATGGCATTGTCCAATGTCTTACCCTTGCAGTCAAAATCAACATCAACTGGCCGGGCTTGCAGTTGAGGTTCCTCTTGACTGGCCCCCACGTCTCTAACTTGCAGGAAGCACGGGGTCGGAGAGGTGTCTCTGAATGTCCTGGTGCTCGGAAGATGCCTCCAAGTGCTCAGGGAGGGAAGGGAAACGAGAGCCCCGTGAGAGTCCCTGGGTGTTTGGTGCCCTTTGGTGGGGAGGCTCTGGGCTCGGGAGAGGTGGGGAGTGATGCTCCTGCTCGGAGTAGACGGTCAGGGTTTTGTCAGATGACGCAGACAGCTGCATCCCGCTTGACAAGGAGTCCCTGGATTTCAAGTGGAACTTTTCTACCTCCGTGTAGCTCGGGCTCTGGTGGGAAACGAGGCATTGTATGAGTTATGGTAAACAAGCAAAACAAAGTAGCCACACTCTCTCTCCTCATCAGACTTGGAGCCTTGTCACAGACATGTTTTATGAAAAAGAAGCTGAGAGGCCTCAGGAACAAAAGGTAAACAGTGATTACCTGTTGCTGTGGAATGCAACAGATGGATCTGGGATTGGTCTCATGTGGTTGTTTCTAATTAATGGCCAATCCCAGTCCAGCTGTCCAGACTGTCTCAGTCAGTCCAGGCCTTTGTTATTCATTCCTTTTCTATTCTTAGCCAGCCTTCTGATGAAATCCTTCCTTCTATTCTTTTAGTATAGTTTTAAACATAATATAGATCATAAAATAATAAATCAAGCCTTCTGAACATGGAGTCAAGGTTCTCATCTCTTCCCTCATCCTAAGACCCCTGCGAACACCGTCACAGAGCCTCGTCAGGCTCCAAGCCCGAAAATGTTATTTTTCACTTGAGGAAGCCTCAGAGCAGAGGAACCCACTTCCTTCCCTACTGATGGGGCAACCTGGCCGCGTTGGGGATGGCAGCTGTGCCCCAAAACCAGCGATGCTCTGGGCAGATCTGCTTTGCTGGCACCCACGAGTGTTTGGCTGTGCCTTGCCTGGAGAGAACTCGGGGCTGGGGCAGAAGGACCTGGCGGGGGCTGAGCCAGCAGGGTGGCCTCACCTGCTCCTGGGTGGGCAGCTCCTGGTCCTGCAGAGGTGCACAGGGGGCGAGGGGCTCCAGGCTCCGCGGGACGATGCCGTACATGGCCAGGCTCTGGGAGCTGGGAGAGATGGGGCTGTAGGCGGGTGGCACTTGGGACAGCTGGCGCTGCAGGAGCTGCAGGATTACATGAATGTCTGACGACATCCTGGACTCCAGCCTGGGGACAGAGCAGCCAGAGAACCCTTTTGCATCCTGCAGCAGGGCAGGGGAGGCACTGGGAGGAGGCGCCAATCCCGCTACCCTAGGGCAGTGATGCTTTGCCTGCTGCTTGTTGAGGTTTTTAGAGAGCTTCAAACCGGCACTGCCAGGGAGAGATCAATCCTGCCATCTCTCTCCTGCCACACTCAATCATCCTCTGCCCAGTTTTATGTGGAGCCAAACTGGGATCTGGAGCGGGGATTTGAAAAAAGCTAAAATTACCCTGGAGGGGGGAAAAAATTGCAATGGTTAGTTTTAATCTGGATCAATTCTCCAGGCCAGCTGCCTATGCTGACAGATGGAGCAAGGCAGGTTAGTGCCAACCACTTTTAACTCAGGAACAGAAGAAAACAGAAAAGTAGAAGTCTCTTCTTTCTGCCTTGTCCTTGACTGAAGTGATCAGCTCTGGCAGGAGCTGTTCACTTGCAGGACACAGTCACAACATCACTGACAGAGTGGGCAGATCTGTCCCCCAGTGCTAGGATGGTGCACTGGAGAGACACCTAAACACAAGTGTGTGCTGAAATGAGCTCAACAAGGGCAGCAGAACCCACAGGATCAGCCTCTCATGTGGGTGCTGCCTGGGGACCTTAAACCTGCTCCTCCAGTGTGGGCTCTTCCTTCTCCTTCAAAAATCACAGAACAGTTGGGGTTGAAAGGGATCTTAAAGTTCATCCCCAGCCATGGGCAGGGACACCTTCCACTGTCCTGGGTTGCTCCAAGCCCCCTCCAACCTGGCTTGGAACACTTCAGCCACAGCTGCTCCGGGCACCCTGTCCCAGTCTCACCACCCTCACAGGGAAGGACTTTTTCCTAGGATTCAATCTAAGCCTAATCTCTGTCAGTTTGAAAAATAATTTTTTCTTTTTTAGAGGCCAGTGATGGTCATGACACTCATTTGCTCCAGCAAGAGGATGCTTGTAGGTCTGTGCAGCAGGAAGAGGGAAGAGGGGACCTGCAAAGGGCTCCAGTTGTTCCTGTGGATGGTTTAATATTTGCAGTTGCATTGAATTTGGAAGATGGCACTGTGGGACATCCTGGGGGTGGTGATAGATGCCAAGGGTGGTGGCACAGCAGCAGATGAGGGCTTGGGCTGCAGTCAAGGTCAGGACTTGCCCTTTGAGAAGCCCCTGCATTTGCAAAGCACTCCCACCCCCTTGCCATGAATGCAGTGTCCCAGGGGTTGCTGCACACAGAGCCCACTGCAGCCACCTCTAGAAAGCAGAAAGTGATGGCCCAGAGTTCCCCAGGTCCTCTCCAACCCTGCCCACCTGCTGAGCTGGGCCTGCAGGAGCTCCAGCCTGGACTCGATGTGCCCTGGCCTGCAGTCGCTGTGCAGGGGCACGTCCTGCGAGCTGTGCACCAGCGAGATGTGCTGCAGGGGCTCTGCAGGGTGGGCTGCCTGCCGGTCCTCCCAGAAGGTGAACATGTTGGGAATATCCAAGGGGGTGGCTGGAAGGAGAGGAGACATCTCAGCACTTGTCTTGCATCCTCCAGCCCCGCTGGAAGTGTGTCAGATTCTGTCACCTGACATAGATGGAGAGCCATCACCAACATACAACATGGAGCCACCACTGACACCATGGAGAGCTATTCCCACACACATGGAGAGCCATCCCCCACACACATGGAGAGCCATCCCCAACACACATGGAGAGCCATCACTGACATCTTGGAGAGCCATCCCCAACACACATGGAGAGCCATCACCCACACACATGGAGAGCCATCACCCACACACATGGAGCGGTATCCCCAGCACACATGGAGAGCCATCCCCAGCACACATGGAGAGCCATCCCCAGCACACATGGAGAGCCATCACCCACACACATGGAGAGCCATCACCAACACACATGGAGAGCCATCCCCACACACATGGAGAGCCACCCCCCACACACATGGAGAGCCACCCCCCACACACATGGAGAGCCATCCCCCAACATACACGTGGAACCCCCAGTGACATCATGGAGAGCCATCCCCAACACACATGGAGAACCATTCCCAACACACATGTGGAGCAACCACTGACACCATGGAGAGCCATCCCCCACACACATGGAGAGCCACATGGAGAGCCACCACCCTGACACACATGGAGTGGCACAGGAGGGACACAGCAGATCCAGCTGGGGACAAAAGGCAGCCAAGACCCTTGGCCTTGGAGTGTGGCTCCTCTCAAATGCACAAGAGCAGCTTGGCCCTGCTCCAAGACAAGGCCACCACACCCAAGCACGTCTCACCGCCCTCCTGCCAGCCCTGGGTACCTGTGTAGGACTGGCTGCTCTCTGCTGCCTGCTTGCCAACCTCGGTGTTGCCAGCGCTGGTGGTGATGAGGCTGAGCGAGGGCAGAGCCAAGTCATCCTTTTTGGGTGTGGGGAAGGGCTCAGCTTTCACAGGGCTGCCAGTCTTGGCCTCATCATCACTGGCCTGGGAGCAGGGAGAGGTGCTGCTGCCCAGGTCATCCCACTGGTCCTTACTCAGCGGCTCCTGCGGGTTGGTGAGCTCGGAGTAGGTGTGATACTGCTCTGCATCACAGATGCCCGTGTCTGGGTCTGTGGGACAGCACAGCAGGTCACTTTGGGGAGTACCACACATGAAAAAACAGCCCCCCATTCCCTCAGGACGGCTGTAGGGCTGGGGCACCCCAAGGGGAGGGAGGGGAGGCAGCTTGGGTGCCTGCAGGATGGCTTGTAGAGACAGAGTCACCATCAACCTCTGCTTTGGGGCACCTGCCCGGGTAGTAATGGATACTGACCCCACTGTCCTGGCCTGCAGGTGGGCTCTGCCAGCTCAGGGGCACTCACCAGGCTTGTTGGGCTGGCAGGGGAGTAGTGAATACTGACCCCACTGTGCCACCCTGCCAGCTCAGGGGCACTCACCAGACTCGTTGGGCTGGCAGGGGATAGTGAATACTGACCCCACTGTCCTGCCCTGCCAGCTCAGGGGCACTCACCAGGCTTGTTGGGCTGGCAGGGGGTAGTGAATACTGACCCCACTGTCCTGCCCTGCCAGCCCAGGGGCACTCACCAGGCTTGTTGGGCTGGCAGGGGGTAGTGAATACTGACCCCACTGTGCTGCCCTGCCAGCTCAGGGGCACTTACCAGGCTTGTTGGGCTGGCAGGGGGAGTAGTGAATACTGACCCCACTGTCCTGCCCTGCCAGCCCAGGGGCACTCACCAGGCTTGTTGGGCTGGCAGGGCGAGTGCTTGCGGCGGCGAGCCCGGCGGTAGGTGCAGTCGTACTCCTCGCTGAGGGGTGAGCGGGGAACGCTGTCTGCCTGAGGAACGAGAGGGGCTGCTCATCAGGGAAAGGCTGTCCTGTCCCTTCCGTGTGTGCCACGGGGGCTACAGCTCTTTCCATGTCCTCTGAAGGTGAAGCTACCTCTGTCTCTGCAGCGCTGCCCTGTCCCACCCAGTGCCTCCTGGACTGGTTTCAGATTCCTGAAGCTGTCCTTGCTGCTCTGAGACTGAGGTAAGAGTGTCAGGGCCATGGGGAGGGAAGGAGCACCCTGAGAAGTGGCAGGACATCCCAGAGTGGGACAGGACATGCAGGGAATTTTACTTTCTTGTCTATATTTCTTTGAAAAAAAAAATCAGGAAAGCACAAAGTTCAGTCACACTATAAAAGTAGACATGTCCTGCTGTGGGGGAATCATAACTCCCTGGAGAATGCCCATGGAAATGTGGCTGCTGCACTTCCTGACATCCTTGCTTCAGCCCTCCCACTTGCCAGATTTAAGCACTGACTGCATTTACTCCCCGGGGCAGCCCTGGCACTCACATCCCGTAGGTTGAAGGTGATCTCTAGGTTGCTCCAGAAGTTGTCAGAGAAGGCTGGGTACATGTCCAAGACCTCCAGCAGGTCCTCACGCTGGATCTTGTGCAAGTCACAGTAGGTCAGGGCCCTCACGTCGGCGTTGGACTTTCCTGGGCGGGCGTAGAGGCTGATGGGCTCCCCAAAGATGTCATTCTTCCCTGTGCCAAGAGACAGCTCATTATGGAGACGTGGGCACCCACTACTGCTCCAGCTCTTCTGGTCCAGCACCTCTTACTTTGAGGCCCAGCAAACCCAACCCTGACTGTGTGTGTTGGGGACAACACTGTGAAAGCCACCAGTGGTGGTGACACCAAGGCAGGGCAGTGGGTCATCAGTGATGGCTGGAGACTGCTGAGCCATGCCCTGCTCTTCTCACTCCTTTGCATCTCTCAGGGACCCTCCTTTCCCTGTCCACTGGCGTGGGGACCCATCAGATGCTGAGGAACAACCGGGGAAGTTCTTTACCCTCACCCTTCATCCCCTGCTCACTCCTCATCACCCTTTGCCCCTCGCCTGTCACCCCTCACAGAAGGAAGGACTTTTTCACCTAAGATGGCCACCACAATGTCTTCCCTGAGGATCTCAATGGAGCCCCGGGAGATGAAGTAGAGCGTGGTGAGGACGTCTCCGTAGTGCACCAGGGTGTCTCCGGGCGGGGCGTGAGTGGTCTTGAACTTCATGGCCAGGGCGCGCAGGCAGCCCTTGCTGGCTCCCCGGAAGGCTTTGCAGTTCTGCAGCAGCGTGCGGTTCAGGTGCAGGCAGATGTCGGCCTGCAGGCAGTCAGGGAAGCCCTTCAGCACCTGTGGAGAGCCAGGGAGAGATGCCATCATGCCACTGTCCCTGGGAGGGAACGCTGTGACAGAGCTGAGAGGCTGTGTGACGCTCAGCATGAGACAATGGGGACAAACAGGGAGACCGTGTGCCCGGAAAGCCAAAGGTGGGGGCATATTCCCATCCCTGGAAGTGATCAAGGCCAGACTGGATGGGCTTGGAGAACCTGGTCTAGTGGAAGATGTTCTTGCTCATAGCAGGGAGTGGAACAGTTTGAGCTTTGAGGTCCCTTCCAACTGTAAACCATTCTGTGATTCCGTGATTTCGATCATCTTTTGATCTTCCCTTGGTGGATCCCTGCCTGCCTGTCGCTGGCTTTTACTGCTTGTGGCTGGGGACAACAGCTCTCCCAAGCAATAATTAAAGTAACCATTTCAATCTATTTATACCCACTGGTGGCATAGCCCCTTTTTCATCTTTACACCCACTAATCTTGGATGAATGAGAGCAGAAACTGGCACAAAGAGCACAAAAACCTTAATTAAACAGCACCTGCCTGAATGCCAAGAAACAGCAGCGCAGGACAGTTGTGTGCACTGACAGCTAAATATACCTGTGCAAATACCTCATGTTGAACAAAAGCTGAATCTGAAGGTGACATCAAGGTAAAACTCACAATATGGAGAAAGCTGCTGCCACCAATGACTCATGGTGCCAAGGTGAAAACCACCTGGGTTTGGGTTTTTTTTGGAGAGCAGCATATGGCCCTGGGGTCCTCCTTGCTGTCCTCTTTGCTCACATCCCGCTGGTGGCCAAATCTGGAACAGCCATGCTTGGGCTGCTGAGCACGACTTGTTCCTGGCTAGCAGAAGTGTTTCCCTACTGGGAAATCAGGGGTGGACGAATTGATCAGGCTGTGGGGTGATTGATGAGATCACACCGTGTCTCTGCAGCAGCCAGCGGGAATTGCTGTGAGCGGCGGCACGGCTGAGCTGCAAGCTCAGCTCTCCCTGGGGATTTGTGACCTGGGTTTCTACTAAGCCAAGAGCATCCGTGCTTGGTAGGGTGGCACTGCTTCTCGTTATTGCCACTGATGTCCAGCCCAGGGGGTCTCCTCCACCTGAGAGGTTTAACCCAAAGCTCTCCCAGCAGCAAACCCTCAGATGCTGCCCAGTTGTTTCATGTGGCAGCAGCAACTTTAGAGGGAGATGCTGAATTCATACAAGTCTGTGTCCTGATGCTGCTCAGGATCAAATCTTAAGGATTAGAAGGAGCATTAGCAGGGAATGAGTGGGCTGATAACCTGCCCAGGGCTAAGAGACCAGGAATATGAGGTCTCATGTCTCTCCTTGCCTTATCCTTTCTCATTCCTCTGCCTTGCTTCTGGCTGAGCCATCGTGTCTGTGCACTGAATCCCAGTGCTGTGAGTCCAGTCCCCAGCCCAGAACACCTCAGCCAAGCCACATCCTCATCCCCACGGAGCCCCGGCGCTGCCGGCACAAAGGCTCGGAGACACGGCGCCTCTCCAGCACAGCCCTGCCATTGATCCCCCCTTTGCTAACAAACAGCTGCCTCTCTGGGCTCTAATTAAAATGGATCGAGGTTTATTTAAATGCCCTTCTTTCCCTGCTGCGAGAGCAGGATGCACTTTGCTTAGCAACCGGTGGTGTGGAGAGGAGCTGGATCGATACCTGCTCCGCTCCTGTGACACCAACAGACACCAGCCTGAAAGTGCTCAGTGCCAAGAGGGACTCTGAGCTCCCCACCGAACCTGCTCTCTGGCCAAGAAATGTGCTCATGATCCTGGAAAACCTCTGCATAGATGTAAAGGAACGGGCAGAAAAAGGAGGGAAGGAGAAAGGGGGATGCAGGAGGTGAAAATGCAGGAGGTGTATGGATAGAGTCTGTCTCCAGCCTCCTGCCTCTATCCTGATCAAAAGGATGGAAATCTTGGGTGGACCCAGATCTAGACACCATGTTGTTTAGGACAAAGTGCTGTGAGGACACAGGACCTGCCTGCCCGTACTCACCGCGTTCATGTCGATGCCGTTGGTGTAGGACCAGGCATGCTGGAAATACTCCTCCAGGCGCTGGCGCAGGGGGTTGGGGATCTGGTGGAAGCGGATGAACTCCTTGACCCGCAGCATCTGTGTGTGGTAGCGTGCTGTGCCTGAGTAGAGGCGCTGGATGATGGCTGAGACGTTGCCGAAGATACTGGCGTACATCAGAGCTGAAACGAGAGGGCAGGACTCAGCGGGACATGGCGAGGTGCGTGTCCAGCTACATGAGACATGGAACCAGCAGATTCCCAAAACCCAAATCTACCAGGACCTGAAAACATGTATTTCTATCGCCCCATCCATTTGTCTGTGCGGAAGAGGCACAGGCAGAGAGAGATGCTCCAACCTCCAAAACAGGGATGGGAACAGTGGGACGTGCGCAGGCACTCACAGCCAATGAGCATGACACAGATGGAGAAGATCTTCTCGGAGTTGGTGTTGGGCGAGACATTGCCAAAGCCCACACTGGTGAGGCTGCTGAAGGTGAAGTAGAGGGCAGTGACATATTTATCCTTGATGGACGGGCCAGAGGAGAGGTCGCTGTCGTTGTAGCGCTTGCCGATCTGGTCGCCCAGGTTGTCCAGCCAGCCGATCTTGTGCTCCATGTAGGGCCGCTCCACGTTGCCGATGGCGTACCAGATGCAGGCCAGCCAGTGGGCGATGAGGGCGAAGGTGCACATGAGCAGGAAGAGCACGGCTGCTCCGTACTCCGAGTACCGGTCCAGCTTCCGCGCCACGCGCACCAGGCGCAGCAGCCGGGCAGTCTTCAGGAGGCCAATGAGGGTGGTGGTCTGCAGGGGAGAGGTGAGAGACCTCAGGGATGAGCAAAGGATAAATATGGCATGTTCCAAAGGCATGTTCCCAGCTGAGCCATGCTTCCTTTGAAGGATAAAAATGCATTTCTAGAGTGTGAATCACCTTGTCCTGGAGGTGACCTCTGAACTGGGTCAGATGAGTCACAGCACAGGAAGGGCAGTTTGCCTCTGCTGATCATAAAGGCAACAAGCTCTGGGATTAGAGGTGAGCAAGTGAGAAGAGCCAAGGCCAAGCCCATCTTGTTTCCTGATGGCTCCTCGCCTTACCAGACATTGCTCTCAAAAGTGCTGCCTTTCACTCCCAGATGTGGAGCCTCCAGGCAGTACAGTAACTACAGGGTTATCCCACTGTCAACATTTTGGCTGGCAATGCACCCCCAAATTCACCCACACTGGAGTGTGGGGTCAGCCCTTAAACTGAGCCCCCAGCCTGCTCTGCTGGGTCAGCCTCAAAAAGGGGAGTGGATCCACTCTGAACACTTAGAGTAGGGACTGCCTGACTCTAAAAAACGAAATCCCAGGTCCCAGGTGCTTAAAAATCTGTAAAGACACCCTTCTCCCCCCTTTGACCAACCACATGGATTTAGCCATCCACCACTTACATCAAACCGCCCACATCCCTTTCCTTCTTTCTCATACATCTCTCCCTGTCCATCCACGCATCCCCTCCTGTCCTGACGGACCCTGCTCTTACCTCATCAGAGCCAGAGCGGAAGATGAGCAGGTCGAAGGGGATGGCAGCCACCATGTCGATGAGGAACCACCCCTTGAAGTAATGAATGGCGATCTTGCCGGGGTGGCTCACCACCTCGTCGTTGATGTTGACGTAGGTGGTGCGGAAGTTGATGACAATGTCCACGATGAACATGATGTCCACGATGAGGTCAATGATGTTGAGCGGGTCGCAGGAGTAGCTGCAGTCCCAGCGCTTCTCCTCCACCTGCTCCTCGTTGAGCAGGAAGGCGGCCGAGTAGGGGGTGAAGACGGCGGTGTAGATGACCAGCAGGAGGATGAGCCAGTCCCACACGGCCTTGAAGGGGCTGTAGTGCAGGATGGTCCATCGGTGGATGCGCGGCGCCTGCAGCTTGTACTCGGGGAGGACGTCAGCGCCCAGGGACAGCACCTGCCAGGAGAGGGGTGTGAGAAGGATGCGAGGCCAGGAGAGAGGCTGGATAATGCCAGGAACCAGGCAAGGGACTGTGCTGGTAGAGCATCGAGGAGCACACAATGGTTTCCTACAGCTTTTTCACCTTTGTTGGCTGCATATGTGTTTGTCCGGTTCCCACTGTGGTGACACCAAGGTTCTTGTCTGTCTCTGATGGTCACAGCACCCTTGGGGCAGCTTCTTACCTGCGTTATGGCCTTCTGACCCGGCACAGAGGAAAGTGCCTGCTGCTGAGCCTCCTTCTGCCCTCAGCTCTGTGCCACCTGCTTGGGAGCTGCTGGGAGTCCCTGGTGCAGGGCTATGGGTGGGCAGCCTGGAGATGCCCTCGCATGGCTGTGTCACCCAAGGGTGACAGCATATTATGCATCCTGCAAGACTTTCTTGGCCATAGCAAGTATCTTCCCCTGAATGTCCTTCTGGCACATTTGTCCTCCAAGCAGAGGGATAGCTTGGGCCACCTGCAGCAAAGCCTCAGGCAATGCCCATTTCCCACCTCACCTGTGGCCACCAATGTGCAAACACCATCTTGAGTGGTGGGATAGGGTGAGCCCCCTCCCTTGCTGTCATGTGTCCCCATGGCTCACTGGGGATGGGGACACTCCACAGCACCAGAGAGTTCCCCACACGCCCAGGCCTGGCCCAGCTCCCCCTCCAGGACCAATGCCAGCTCCTGGTGACTCTAAAGCCACTGTGGGCACACAAGACAAGACAGTGGGTATGGGAGGGGGTGAGCCCTGCTTTGGGTGCTGAGGGGTGGCGGCATGAAGGGGCTTATTTGGAGCTGGAGGCAGCTGGATCCCCTTCCTGCCTCTGCTGCTCTGCTGTCCCCCA
The DNA here is from genome assembly GCF_963513975.1 of Fringilla coelebs. Taxonomy (NCBI): domain Eukaryota; kingdom Metazoa; phylum Chordata; class Aves; order Passeriformes; family Fringillidae; genus Fringilla; species Fringilla coelebs. The sequence goes on from NC_140053.1 coordinate 1,828,119, forward strand.
GTGTCCCTGTGGTGCTGGGACCAGTGCCAGTTGCAGAGGAGGGTGAGGGGCACCTCAATTCTCTCTCCTGGCACTGAGCCCCTAGCTAAAAGGGAGCTTTTTGCTGGGCTGCAAAGGAGAGGAGAGAGGAAAGAGAAGAGAGGAGAAAGAAGGATACACATATCCCAAAGGCAACAGTGATGAGCATCACCATGGCTCTGGCAACAGATCTGGAAGAAGGGTGACAGGAAGGATCAAGGTTTCTTGTTCGAGGGTTTCCCGAGGGCTCCTGATGCTGCCCCTGTAGCCCCATCCCACATCCCAGAGCCCCAGGACACCGGAGCGTCCCGTGCCCCAGCGGCGTCCCCTGCTCCTACCTGCCTGCAGCTGGCCCTGCGCCCCAGGCGGCAGCTGCCCCTCGAGGTCCGGGTGTCCACCATGGGGGCCCCCAGCCCCACGGGCCCCGGCAGCGTCCGGCAGGGCGGGCGCAGCGCTCGGGCCGGGGCATTGCCCACGCAGGCTCGCAGGCACTCGGCCAGGCGGGTGGGAGACATGCGGCACGAAGGGCACCCGGGATTAACCCAGCGCGGGGTAATCAAAGGCGATCGATGCCGGGCCCCCGTGGGGACGGCAGCGCCAATGGAGCAGCGGGAGCCGCCGACGTCGGTGGTGGACGGAGAGGGGAGGGATTGGAAAAAGTGACCCGAGCGCAATCGTTGTGGAGGGAATGAGGCACCAGCCGGGCTCGGGGACCGGCTCCTGTGGGGACGGTGGGGAAGGGAACGAGGCAACGCTGATAAAACGCTTGATCCCAAAACTGGGATGCACCGGGAAGAGCTGAGATGGGCTCCTTCACCTTGTGTCTGGGAAAACCAGCAATGCTCCCAGCCTCAGCAGCTAAATGCTTGTTCTGCCTGGCTGGAGACAGCTCTGTGGGGCCAGTCCTGAATTCAGGACACCAAATACTGTTCCCTATGCTGGGGCACCTGCTCTGCCTCTTGTCCCTGGCACCTAGCTCTTGTGGAAGAAGCAAGAACAGGTTAAGCACTCTTGATTTCCAGGCAAGAATGAATAAAAAACCATGGCCCCAAAGATGTGAGGCAGAAAAGGTCACAGAAACAACCCCCAGAAGAGCATCCAAACCAACACAGAGCTAGGGAGCAGCTGCAGCCTGGTTTCTCTCTGCCCCTGAGGGATGGGAAGGTCACCCTTGGGTGACCCTGGGAGTCTCTGAAGGTGGCAGTGCCAGTGTTCCCCATGGTGAGGATCCTCCTGGGTGCCCCTTCCCTTTGTCCCTTTCCTCCTGCACTTACTGGCCTTAGCCACGGCCACAGGCTCGTGGTGTGGGGTGCTGGGTGCTGGCAGTGAGCGAGGGAGTGCAGAAGGGAGAAGGAGGAGGAGGAGGGGGCAGGGTGTGTGTAGGCTGTGGGTGATGGGGAGAGGCTCCTGTGACCCTGGCTAACCCAGGCCAATCCTCATGCCCTGTGGTGCCCTGGCACCCATCACCTTCCCAGTTGTCCCCCAGTGTCCCTTGCCTGGTGCTGGGGATAAGGGGACTGACCCGAGGTGGGGACCACTCCAGAATCACCAGGAGAGCCTCAAACACGAATGACTGGACAGGATCAGGCCCGTGGTGCTGCCTGCAGGCTGGCAGTGACCCAGTGTCACTCCCAGCACGTATCCTGGCACAGCTCAGCCCCCCATCCCTGTCCCCAGCACCCTCCTGCCCAGATGGGGGGACTGGGACACATTCCAGCTGCAGACAGGACCCCAGCCTCACAGCATCCCCTCGTGCCTCCAGCTGTGCTCCAGAGCCCTGGGAGGCTGTGGGACCTTCATTGCACTTGTGGCCTGCCCTCCCTGCCAGCTCAGGGCAGGGCCAGACCATCCCAAAGAGCCTGTCTCCACTCCCTGCCCACCCGCTGGTATTTTTAGTCGGCGTCTCGCCGCTGTCTCTGCCTCACCATGAATTATTTAACAGGCAGGAGCAGGGAGCTGTGCCTTGGGCAGGAGGTGTGGGGGACACTGGGGTGAGGACAGGGAGGGGCAGGTGCAGCAGGGAGGAGAGCTCCATCCTGTCCCATGCCATGCACCCCGTCCCACCTGGAGATTGAAAGTGGAGGGAAGATCGACCTCAGTGGGTGCTGCCCTGCAGGGCCCTGCAGCCACCAGCTCTGGTCACTCCACAACCAGCTGCTGACCCCACAGGGAGTGGCCAGCACCACTGTGACAGTCACCCCAGTGTCACCATTCACTCCTGGTGTGCTCCTTGTGATGGGGACCGGGGCATGGAGGCTGCTCTCTGTCCCTCTGGGGAGTTCAGGGGCCAACCCTGGGTCACTGCAGTCACTCCCAAATTAGAGGGACTAATGAAGGGGACAAGCCAGGGGGAAAACAAGCCTAGAAACTGTTCCATGATGTGTGAAGTGGGGAGCCCATCCCCTGTGCATGGAGGCTGTGAAGTTAAAGGTTTGCTGGCACTGAGACAGAAGGAGAATCCTGCATAGCACCCCACTCTGATGGAGCAAACTCCCAAGCCTGGAGGCTTTTCTGGGGTCAGATGGCTGCGTTTTCATTCAGTTTGCCCTGGGCTGCTGCTGCTAACAATGGGAGGTGCCCTTAGATGTATTCTGTACATTGAGGCTCTCCAGTGCCTCAGTTTCCCCACGGCTAGAAGAGCTCCTTACTCGGGATTGTGGGACACATCAGCATCTTTCAGGCACACCGATATCCCCATGGGATGCACTATTCCATGTGTCCCTCTGGGTGACAGTGTGCAAAGTGTCCCCTGCAGTGACAGTGCAGTGCCACCTGCTGTCTCCCAGGGGATCCTGTGGCCCTCGGTGTGCTGACACCAGGCCAGGTCCTCGGCTGGGCACCTCGGGGCCAGCAGTGCCCCAGGGGCTCCATTCCCAGATCTCCCCACAAAAGAAGCCACATGCACACACAAACATGCAAACACCTGTCCCCTTCAATGCCACCGTCACCAGCAGTCCATGCTGGTGTTTCCCCAGCCACAAATTGCCAGAAATACTCATTCAGGGGACTAAAATGAGAATTTCAGCCATTCAGAGGAAGGCATAACCAAACATAGGGATACTGGCATTTCCTGGGGTGGAATCTCTGGGTGTCACTGCCCTCTCTGCTTCTCTCCTCCCAAAGCCACCAGAGTGCTTGTGACTGCCCCAACCAGCAACACCAGCGCCCCATTTTCACAGACATATTTTCTGAAAAATCCTTTTGTTAGGATTTTTCTCCTGAGAAGCCTCAGAAACAAAATGTAAACAATAATTATCTGATTGCTTGGAATGTGGTTTGGAGGTTGCTTACCAACAGGTGCATCTTTGGTCTCATGTGAATTATTTCTACTTGATGACCAATCACAGGTCCCGCTGTGCTGGGACTCTGGTCAGTCACAAGATTTAATTATTCATTCCATTCCTTTCTTTGCTAGCCTTCTGATGTCTCCTTTCTCTTTCTTCAGTATAGTTTTAATACATCATTTTCTTTTAATGTAATATATATCATAAAATAATAAATCAGCCTTCTGAAACGTGGAGTCAAGACTCTCATCTCTTCCCTCATCCTAGGGGGACCCACAAACACCAGCACACCCCACCACTGCCTTGGTGGCACCTCAGGGCCCCCTTACCTGTGTGACCTTCTCGGTGACGTTCTGGGTGCGCTCCATCACCTTGTGGGGAGCAATTATCTCGATCTCTGTGGTGGAGCCTGAGCGATGCTTCTCCAGGTTGAACTCCACAAAGTTGAGTGTGAACTGGGGGATCTGGCTGATGGTCCTGTACTTCATCAGGTCCGAGTCCGACGTGGAGTTCGGGGGGTTGGGTTTGACGTGGGAAGCCTCTGAAAGAGGATGGAGAGGGACACTGAGAAGGGCAGTGAGAGCAGGAACAGATCCCCAGAGCCCTGGCCTCGTGTAGGACCTCCAGGAGCTGGGGACCACCACAAGGTGCCACCAAAAGGTGCCACCAAAAGGTGCCAAAATCTGCTTGGCCATAAAGGCTTGACTTCAGGCTGGCTCAGATGTGGGATGCCCTGCCTGGGATGCCTGAGAGAGGGCTGTTTTCCCCACACATCACCCATCTTTTCACCATTAAACCTCCTGCAGGAGGCTCACAGCAGCTGCCAAAACACAGAGACACTCAGTGTCCTTTGCTACCCCTGATGACTGTAGTGGGTTGGGGACCAACCCACTGAGATTCACCAGGGAGAGATGCCAAAACTGGCATGAAAACAGACAGGAGGAGGTCGTTCTCCTCCACCCTTTGCCTGACAAACATAGCTCCTGAGCTGCTGTGCTGGTTTTTGGCCAAACTGAACCAGGAGTCGGATGTATCCTCCACCCCCAGCTCCAGGTAGGGAGGTCAGAGCTTTCTCCAGAAGAAGAGCTGTAGTGGGGGTGGATCCTGATATTTCTCCCCGGGGATCTGCCTCTGGGTCACCCCAGGGCAGGACCAGGGAGGAAGCTGTGTAGGTGGTCATGTCATCATGTCATGGTCAGGCTTGTGGCAATGTGTTGTCATGATTGGGAGCCTGGACCCAGACCCAGAGCTCCAGGAAGATCCCCAGGCACTGTACTCAGTGTGTACCAACCTGTGCATCTCCTACAGGCAGGGCAGGGTTGTATTTTCCATTTTTTACCCCTTCTAACCCTTGCACTCTGGCATTGACCCAAGTGGTGGTGTGGGAAGGAAGTGTCTGAAGACATTGTGAAAGTTCCCAGTTAGCACCAGCCATCCTGCTGCCACCCTTCTCCCTTCCCTCCCTCTACATCGTGTCACCTCCTGAGGGTCTGTAACCTGTGACTATTGGAGGATCATGAACCCCCAGCCCATTTTTACAGCCAGATTCCACAGATTGATCTCTCTCATCCCCAGCTGAGAGCCTTCTCTTTCTTGACTTCCACCTAGTTTGTCCTCATCACTCTCATGAGAACCAGAGGTCTGGACGTGGATAGCATGATGAAGGATTGTTCCCTCCAGCCCTTCAGAGTGGCCTGGCCAGTGCCTCACTCACCTCCAACACGTGGACACAGCTCACACTGCACCTGCCTGCAGAGCCCTTCCCTCCCTCCCTCCAGGGAAGGTGGGATGGCATCGGGATGCCCCTTGTGTGGGCCAGCCAAATGCAACCTCACACGGTCTCACACCTCACACACAAACCACGGACAGCTCTACCTACAGAGCAGGACCTGCCTTTGCAGGGAATCTCATGGAGACCAGTGGGGTTTGGGGGGAAGACCCAGGTAATCTCCACTTTGCAGAGGGAAAAGAGACCGAGACCTCCCCCCCGAGATGCGCTGGGGCCATCGCCAGAGCCCTGAGTCCCGCAGTAGAACCGACAGCTCCGGGGTTTTCCCTACCTGAGTTTGCCCTCCTTTCCCTGAATTTTCTCTGGAACTCAGACCTCGCAGCCTCAAAGTTGTCCAAGGAGGAGACCCTGCGGAGGCTGTGGAAGCTGCCCCCGGGGCGAGACCGAAAGAAACCCCATGCGGGGTGTGGGCCCAGCACGGGAGGCTCTTGTTTCGGGGACGAGTGTTGTAGGGTGGGGTCGGCCTCCAGGCTCGGCCTCCGCTCCTTTTCCAGGAGGGATTCGGTCTCTGACTGCATACAGTTTTCCTTGGGCGATGTCTTCAAGTCCCTCAAAATCAGGGAGTCACCACCAGGCTTTAAGACAGCCAGGAGAAAGCGTTGTATTAGAAGGAGTCCCCGCGTGCTGTGGGGGAAGGTGAGGGAGCCGGGGTAGGTAAGAGGAGAGGCAGAGGGCTGGGAAGCACTGCAGTTCCTGAGGTCATCTCCAGCCTGGACCAGGACCTGCTGTGGAGTGGGGCGACCGAGTCCCTGGGGACTTGGCAGCTCCCAGCTCCTGCCAGCTCCCGCCGGAGGCTGGGCGGCCGCGGGGAGGTTTGCGAGGCGATGCTGCACAGGTGGAAGCAGGTGAGAGCAAGAGAAGAGGAGCCCTAGGGACAGGCTTGCCTGGAGTACCTGCTGTGCCATGCGTCTTTCTGAGATGTCCCTGTGTCCCACCATTGGGGCTGTCTTTCCCTCCCCTGCTGCAGGATGCTCAGGCTGCCACCGAGGGTCGGTGCCCAAGCCCTGTGCTGGTGTTCATGGGGGAGGATGTGCTCTGCACCAGGAAGCACTGGAGGAGCTGCTGGGTTTGCATTTTTGGCCATAGTGCTCCTCCTTCTCCTACAGCCACTGTAAAGCATGGCTAAACCTTTTTCCCTGTAGACCTGAAGAGTTTCCAGACTTTAATTTCTGCAGTGGGGTGTGCAAGGCAACCACCTTTGGGAGTAGAAACCCACGAGAACGTGTGCCTGCAGTAATACCCACAGGAGGAACTGGGGCACTTCTCACCATCCCTAAGGCCCTTTAGGGCAGGTTTTAGGATGGGGTGCCTGGAGAGGCTGGCTGCTGGCTGGCCCTGCATCTCAGGGCTGTGGCCACTTGACCACCTCCAGTGAAATGTTGCATCATCAGGCTGTCCTCAATGCACATTTTCCATTCCGCACTGCAGTGCCCCGTGCAGCTCCAGCCTCGGGGCACCCAGAGCTTTTAGCAGTGCTGGTGCCTATGGGAATGATGTACCCAAAGCATCTGATAACCCTACACACATCTTCAACCTACCATAAGCACAACCTTTGAGAAGACAGGCACCTTCCATCTCATTATGTCTATGATTTGGGGAAGCAGATTTATCCAGGCTGCCTGGATACCCCAGACCCTGGCACCCAGGGATGCCTTAGCAGAGCAAAAGCCTCCTGCTCACAGCCTTGAGCTGCAGCATTTCAGAAAACAACAGGTCTTGGACTGGAGGTACCTTGAGCACTGTTGACAGTCAGGAAGCCACCAAGAACAGCAATCTCTAGACAGGCCCCACCAACAGCTTTTCAAGGTTGGTGACAGCATCACCTTCCATCATGGGAAGTACAATCTTTGCTGGAGGGCTGAGAAGCTGGACCTGCCTGTGCTGCCTGGTCCCTGCCAGGAAAACATGGGGAAATGAGCCTGCCAGTCCTTGCTCAGAGCACACCATGCTCCTACAGCCACCAGCACGTCCCCTCCTCGAGGTGGGGACAACTCCCTGGAGCTCCACCATCCTGCACGACTTGGAGTGTGGAGGCAGAGCTTCCTCCCAGCTTTGGCACATCTCCCACTCCCCCCTCGAGCCGTGGGATGTGCAGAGCAGCAGAGTGGAGCTGCAGCCCGCACGGCCAAAGCCCCGCGCTCGCTGCCAGCCCAGCACTGCCCCGTGCCCTGCCACAGGAGATGGCCCAAACCACAGCAGCCAAGGGGGACTGGGGTGGGGACAGCGAGGGGGAGCGCTGGGACCTGGCCTGAGGCGTGGGCTGGTATCAGACAAAGGCTACTGTTACCTTTCCATAGTCAATGGCTACTCCATCAAACTCACTGGTGGGCAGAGATTTCCGCTGGATTTTGAGGCGCCGCAGGGACGGGAGACTAAACTTCAAACTCCTACCTTCACCTTGTTAAAAAGAAAAACAAAACACAAGAGAGAAAGATGTGACCTAGCTGCATGTGATGGCTGGAGCGAGGCAGGACAGAGGAGAGGCTACAGAGAATTTTGGGTGGCTCTGGGGGACGCACATGCTGTGTGGCCCTTCCTCCTCCAAAGCACTGGCTATTCCCATGCCATCACAGTGCCATGTGCTCAAGGCAGACCCTGACCTGGCAACAAGCTCCTCTGAGCTGGAGAAGAGTTTCCTACAACTGCAGATGTGAGATGGGAAAGGTACAGAGCATCCCTAAGCCAATTAAAGAGGTTAAAGCCAATTAAGGGATTTGGTCCCGGAGGAAATCGAGCCTCTAAATCTCCTTGGTGGAACTTTAGGGAAAAAAACCCCACACAATAGAGATGGTAATTTAGAAAGGCATAAAAAGAAAAGTAGTTCTAACAATTTTGTTCCTGGATTTGTTTTGAATTTTCAGTGAGAGAATTTGGACCACAAAACCAGGATCCCTTTCTGCCATCACAGGGGACCACCTCACAGGGGACTGGGGCTGGGACAAGGGCAGCCAGGGCTGCTAGGAGCTGTGAGAGAGGTGCAGGAGAGGAAGAGCCCAGATCTGGAAAGGGCTCAATGCCCCTGGTTGTGACACTCAATGCAAAGTCACTTGTCCTCTTCTAGAGGAGACAATGGTCACTTGCTACTGCAGAGTTTGTGTGAACAGCTGGGTTCACACCCTCGGGGCCTGGGTCAGCCCTGAAGCTCATCCAGCAGCACCAACTCTGCTCCCTAACTGCACAAAAGGTGGCCTAAATCCTGGGGTGGGTGGGATGTGGCAAGAGCTCCACAAAGACCTTGTCCCCTGGGAAAAAGCAGCATGTTGAGGAGCTCTTTGGTTTTGGCAAGATTAGCTTCCCTCATCTGGCCCCAAATCACCACCAAGCTGCTTGGGCAGGGTCCCAGCCTGCCCAGAAATGCCCCTGCTCGTGGGGCACCATGCAGGCTCCCTCTGCTCACCCCATCCCTACTGCCTAGAGCAGCTTTTCAGCTGGAAGAAGCAAAGCATCCGACTTTCCCTGCACACCAGTGAGCTGGAGACCAGCAAGGCAGCCACCTGTGGCTATGCAATGAAAGACTGAGTCAGAAAAGCTGTGCACAAGAGCCTGATCAGGATGGGCACCAGCAGCTCTGGCCTTTCCACACCCCCTGTCACTGGAGTGGGAAAGCCAAGAAACACAACATCCCTTGGGATGCTCAATACAACATCCAGCATGCAGGGAAGGGGCAGGTGCTCTTGGTCTGGGTGCCTCCTGCCAAAGGTGTGTCTTTGGCTGGGATGGGATATGGCTGCATCATGTGTTGAGACATTCTGAGAGCTGGTGGGGGCTGCAAAGCAACACTGGTGCTGGAGTTTAGGATTTCCTCTGCAGGTCATGCATAGAGGGTAGCTGGTACTAAAGCAATCCATCAAAAATACGAATCCCATCACTTCACAGACCTATGAACACATGCACAGTTATCTGTCCATTCACACTCACACATCCACGAGCCCCCTGTGTGCATGCCTGCCCTGAGCATGTACAAACCCTCCCAAAACCCTGCTGGTACCTACACAGACACCTGAGTGCTCCAGGATATAGATATGGACCTAGCAGGAATGCACTGAGACTCACCCAAACTCCAGTTCAATGTCCCCATGGCTCCCTGGCTCTGACCCTGCTGTGCCACCCCATGTGCCAAGGAGGGACAGACCCATGTTGCTCCCACAGCTTTATTTTGAGGCCTGCCCAAAGCCTCCCAGCAGCACCCCTAGGGAATGTCATCATGGAGGCAGAGGTGGGGTTATTTCCTGACTCAAGGAGAGCTGACCAGCACTGAGGGCTGGATGGAAGGAGGAGATTTAGAATCACAGCTCTTTGTCAGGTCTAACATCTGCCTCCCTGAATATCCACATCCCCTCAAGAGCCTCACCACAGCTTCCCTTTGATCCAGTCTTCCCAAAAAAGGGAATTTGAGTTCTCCACTGTCTCCAAAACCCTAGAATGAGCCTAGGAGAGCAGGGAATAGCCTGAAGCTGGGGGCAGGCTGAGCCACTGCAGTGCAGCCATCCTTGTGCCATTGGCCTGCAGTGACACCCCCACAGCACAGCCATGCTCTTGGTGACACCAAATGTCCCCTGGCCCTGCTGGTGACCCCGCACACAGGTCCTGCCCCACACCAGCACCCCCAGCCCAAGCCAGTATTAAATATGGAAAAGATCCAGCAATGCAGGGGGGTTCACGGAGGGGACGCCACTCTCAAAAATGCACCATCCCATGCAGAACAGGCTGGGCAGCCCCCAGCCCTGTTCCCCAGCTCTCTGGGATTTCAGGAAGTGTATGCAGACAGCTGTGAGGACAAGGGGAGCACAGCTGGCTCCAGCAGCCTTTCCCCATCCAGCTGGGCTTTGCCTGGACCACTCTGAGCAGGCAGAGCCGCGGCTGCGCAAAAACACAAACCTCATCCCATGCAGGATCCTGCCCGGACACAGATGCATCCTTCAGTCCCCCGTGCTCCCCAGCAAGCCCTGGGATGAGGCTGCAGCGCTGCCCTCCCGGCCCCACCGCCCCCGGGCACGCACCTTTGCTCCAGTTGTGCGACAGGCGCTGGTGCAGGCTCCGCCCGGTGCTCTTGGCGATCAGCTGGGCCAGGTCCTCGAAGTTGAGGATGAACATGATGACGACGCCTTCCTCGTTCTTCACAGGCACCACATCCACCAGGCAGCGGAAACACGACGCTGCCGAGCAGAGACAGGCTCAGGGGGGCTGCCTGGGAGACTCTGACCTCCCCCTCCCCTCCAGCACCAAAGACTTTGGGCAGAAAAGTGGGGTTTTGAGCACTTTGATGGGTTGATGGGTAGTGGAGGGTATGGAACATGATCTGAGCTCTGGGAAAGGGCCAGATCCCTGAAGCATCCCAATCACACTGATCACATCTCTTTTTTTCTGTCCCAGACAGTCATTTATATTAATGTACTTGAGAGCAGCAATTAAAGAGTGAGTAATTAAGAACTCAGGAAGTCCCAGGTAGTGGTTTAACCTCATTAAGCATCCTGCTTGTAATCATGCTGCAGTTAATTGCCCTGCAATCACCAGGCAGTTTTTGGGGACTGGATGCAGGCAATGGGGGTGAGCCCACGTGGGGAGCAGTGGGATCAGTCCCCAAGGGCATTCCCTAAAGGCATGGAGTGGCCAGGCATGGCCTTGTCTTGTCCTGCCATGGGGAAACTGAGGCACAAAGGACCGGCTCAGTGTCCTGGGAATGATGGAGGCTGTGAGGAGCACCCCAAATATATCCATAGGGATTTTCCTGTTGGATGTCAGCTCGACCCTGCGGCTCGTCTTGTGCAGCAGCCAGGCACCAGGCTGCAATTAGAGGCAACTGAAAACACCTGCAGGTCTTTTCCAAAGCACCCAGTGAAGTGGTTTCCCACCTCCTTTGCCAGCTTTAATTCCCACCAAATCCTCCAAAAACCTATAATGACTGAGTCTCTTGAGCTGTGTGCTGTTGCTTTGGCACTGATGGGAGCGGGACCCCCCCCAAGCCACAGCCCTCTGGCAAAACCCCCCCAGGCTCCTATCCCAAAACTCCCAGAGATGATGGAGCACCCAGGTACCATTCCAGCCACCTCCCTGCCCGGCAGGGCTGCCCGGTGCGGATCGCGGATCCCGCCTTCCCCCGGGGATTAGCGGCCGGGCAGGGATGCGCGGCCGGCCCGACCCAGCGCTCCCGCTCCGGCCGTGGCCGCGCTCCAGCCGGGAGGGGCATGCTGGCCTTCCTGCGTATAATTTTAAGGAGCTCAGGGCCTCCCGTAATCAGGAGCAGATGGCCGGCATCGGGCAACTTCAAAATCTGCCGTGACGTCAGGGATGTGCACATACACGGACACACACAGGCACAAGAACAGGAAAGAAATGGATATGGTGAAACCTGCTTAAAGACCCCAGCAGCCGTGATTTGTTCGTCTGTTCTGTCTTTCTTTCTCTCTTTTTCTCTCTCTTTCTCTACTGCTCACCAAAGGGAGAGGAAATCCACTCAAATGCGTGAGCTGGGGAGGAGAGAGTGGATTTTTGGCAGATAAAGCTGTTTGGGGGCTGCATGGCACTTGTCAGGTTACCTCTGTGTGGAGAAGGAAGAAAAGACTCCTTTCCCTCCCTTTGTCAGGATTTTTAGGGATCTTTAGATGAAGAGATGCCCTGTAAGTGATGCTGAGTGAGGTGACACGGTGCCATCCCTAGGATGCCACAGCTCTGCTGGTGTTGATGCCACTGCTGTGTGCAGGGGCTGTGCACAGGGGAGCCCACTCAGGGATGCTTTCTCCTTTGGTGTGTTAGAAATGAGAAAATCTTTTCCCCCAGGGGTGATTTTGAAGCATCATCGATTTCCTGGAACCCACAAGGTTCATTGACATGGGCAGCCATCAACCCCACACTTCCCCCTGGACTGGGAATTCTGTTCCAGACAGCCCAACCATGGCTCAGGTGCTCTGCCCTCCTGCATTCCTTCACTGCCTCAGGTTTCCTTCCTAAGTTCCTCCCTGGCAGTGGGAGGGGATGGGCTCTGAGCTGTTCTCAGGGAGGGGCTGGATCCTGGCAGGAAAGGGTTAATCCCATGGCCAGTGCTGAACAGCTGAAAACTGGGCCCAGTTACATCCAGTTGGAGGGATAGAAGGAGCAGCTGGGAGGTGGCTGGGGGTGGGTTTGGGTGGCAGCTGGTGCCTGGTTTGATCCTGCAAATCTGGGAGGTGCTGAGCTTGAGCAGCCCTGGCCAATGTCACTGTGAGCCCCTCACTGATCCCTTCTTAAATTAAATAAAATCGACTAGTTCTGTTGGGAGGGAGCTACAGCAATAATCTAGTCTAACTGCCTGGCCAATTCAGGGTTGGCCAAAAGTTAATTCCTCTCCAAAACCAGGGAATCACCCCAAAAGTGACCCCAACAGGCATGCCAGGAACTCAGTGCCTTGCTCAGCCGCACATCTCACAGCATGGAGGTGTCAAGGGAATGAGGGAACATCAGGGTCAGGGATGGGAGCAGCAGATTCCCTTAAGCCTGGCCCAAAGGCAGGCCATTCCCCCAGGATTTGGGGTACCCCCAGCTCTGTGGAGAGGCTGCAGGTGGGAGAGCCGTGGCACTCTCTGCCCTGGCTCAGTTTCCCTGTGGTGAGCCAGCCTGGGCTCTGCTGAAGGCTGAGCCTGCTCATCCTTCTTCCCAAAAACCAGGCACCCCAGAGCTGCTGCAGCACCAGGGGCTGAGCCAGCCCCAGGAGGCTCCTCAGGCCTGCCCTCCCATCCTTGCTCCTCGACCCACTGTCCCCATCCATCTGACTGTCTCTTCCCTTCAGCTGTTCAGCTAATCTGTCTCCATCCATCTAATTTTATCCAGCCACCAAATGATCTCCTGGAGGAGCCCTGGGGGGATTCACAACCTGCCTGTGCTCTGTGGCCACCAGCATGAGGGTGCCTGTGCCCATCTGGGGTGAATCCCAGCCTGGGGGCTGCAGACAGGGGGAAGACATGGAGGGTGGTTTGAAGGGTCCCACAGCCAACGTGGTGGGCTTGTATGAGCTGGGAAAAGCAGCCCATTCCCTAAATTTCTGTTTGACCTTCCAGCACCCAGCCCAGCTCCCCCAAGCTGAGGTTTGTGCTCTCTGACCCAGCGTGTCTTCTGACCTTGATAAAAGCCAACACTTAATAACATTAAAAATGTCATGGTTGGGGGCCCTCCCTCCCTGTCCCCTTATCCCCTGCAGGCACTGGTGGTTAATGCATTTGTCATCAGTATTGTCATCAGTATCATCAGTATTAAACTAATCAACAGGACACGGGGGTTTCCAGAGCCGGACACAAGCCAGCATTGTTATGAATATTAAAAAAGAGAGCTATTAATCTGTGCCTAGAGCTCTTCCCCAGGCCTGCCCTCCCCCCAGAGAGGAGATTTAATCTGCAGGGTCTCATGGCAGAGTGGTTAAAGCTATAGTGGTATTATATAAAGGAGCAGAGGAGAGGGGCTGGGAAGGGCACAGAGATGGGGATGGCTGGCACGGCCAGAGAGGAGCCTGGAGGACCAAGCTGTGCTCCCATCCTGGGATAAATCAGTGTCGGGGCTGGGTGGAACTTCAAAGGGAAGTGCAGATTGCTGGGAGGCTCTAAAGCAAATCCCTGAGGTGGGATGGAAAAAAAAAAAATGGAGAGAGAGTCTGAGCTAGAGGGAGTTTGGTCACTCTTGGGAGCTGGGGTGAGCCCCTGCAGGTCTGCATCCCCCTGCACAGGGAGGGAATGTGCAGCACAGGGTCTGCCCTGGCCCCTCTCCCCACACCCAGAGAGGGCATCAGGAGACTGAAACCTGCCAGGACACCAGGCCAGCAAAAAATGACCTTATTAAGTAACATCAGCGGGACAGAGGCTCCCCTGTGCAGGGATTTGTGTGCTTACAGGCCTCTCTGGCTGGAAGCAGCAGTGGGGAAGGAAAATCAGGAGCTGGCTGAGGGTACCCGCCAAAGTGTTGCCACAAGAAAGATCCAAGCCTAGCAGGGTGCTTTTGGGTGCAGGTGGAAGGATGCTCTGATCCCCAGGAGCCAAAAGGGGTCCTGGATCAATACAGTGGGTTGGCAAAATGCATCTTAATTCTGCCAGGACAGGGATCTCAGGAAAAAGCCTCCTCCAGGCAGCATCCTTAGAGCTGCTGGGGATGATCTGGGCCTGTCCTTTTGTTCATGGGACATCAGGTCCAAGCAAAAAGCACCTGTGGGGATGAAAAATGTATCTCTTCCAGCTCTCTGCCCTGGTCACACTGGCCCTGGGGCACAGCCAGGGCAATGGGGGTGCCTGGAGCTGCAGCACAGCCGTGCCAAGGATGGCAGAATCAGCTCTGCAGGGCAGGATCTCCGGGACCAGAGCTTTTGCCATTGTGAGGAGGGATGTTTATAAGTTCCCATCTGGAGCTGGGCCCTGGTGTCCATCCCCTTCCCGAGGTCACAGACTGACCCTTAAAGCAAACAGCAAGCAGCAAACAGCCCTAGCTTGGCATAAACCCCATGGGTTTGCACAAGCCAAGAGCTCAGCTTGGGGTTGGGGTTTGTCAGCTGGCTGTGCCTTCCTACACCCAAGAAGTCCCCTTGGTCCTGCCTTGACCCCACCATGGGGCAGGAGCAGAGGCTCCCTGGGGCTGCCAGCACCAAATCCCTGACAGTGCCAGGATGCAGCAGCTGCTGGTGGGATTTGCCCTCCTGCTCCCAGCTGGGCACGTCACAGGTTGCTGTTTACAAAGCTGGAGAAACCCTGGCTGGGTCCATCCCCCTGCCTGAGCCAGGCTGCCTGGCAGCAGCTGCTGGAGAGGTGCAGTGCCACGGATGTGCCCTGGGCTGGGGACAGAGGGGACATGTCACAGGGGTGCCCCTGCCCCCTTGGGGTGTGGTGGCACTCCCCAACCCGTGCCTGACTGGCTGCTGGCTCGGGTCCCCCATGGGGACCTGTTGGGGGGATATGTTGAGTGGCACAGGGCACCCCAATCACTCTCTGACCCTCCCAGGGGAAAATCCTGGCTTCTGCACCAGTGTTATGAGTTTGCTGGCCTGATCCCAGTCCCTAATCCCAGTTCCATGGGGACTGACACGAACTGCTGCTGGAGGGGACAAGCTGTGGGCTCTGCCCAGGAAAGGACAGGCTGGAGGGGCTGGGGCTGCCCCACCAGCTGCTCCAGCTGTCGCAGCCACATCTCCCCTTTCATATTCATCAGCATCACATTCATGCAGATTAAGCAGAGCGAGTGCCACCAGCTGCTGCTGCTCAGGCCATGCTACCACGGTGGCACTCAGCACCTGTGGCCACCTCCTGCTCTGGGGACCCCGTGAGCCCTGGCCAGTGGCTTCGCTGCAAAGCACATCCCCACCTGGGGAGGGAAAAAAACCAACCCTGGACGCAGCTCAGCTCCTCGGTGTCATCCTCAGGGGATGCTGGAGGATTTGAGCTCTGGCCACAGTGGACAGTGTGTCTGCAGGGCTGGGGGCCATGGCTGCTCCTTGCTGTGGCAGGAGCTGATCCCGTGCTGACCCCCCTGTCTGGGCCAGTTCCAGCTGTGTAGCATCTTGTAAGGAAATTAACTTTTCACTGATCTCCCAGCTTTGAGCTGGGGATTAGAGCCCACACGCGCTGCAAACGGGCTCTTCCCTCTTTCCAAGGCCTTTTTGGGGCTGGTATGGCAGGGAGGGACAACAGCTCTGCCTGGACTGGTCCCACCTTCCCCCACGGGAAGGTTCCATTCTTGGTTCCATTTTGGAGCTGGGCTAACTCTTGGCACCCCTGGCTCGTTTGGCTCTGTTTATAATTACAATTAGGTGATGACAGCACGGACATCCGGGTGGGGACCGAGCAGCCAGGCTGTCCCCAGGGACACACATCCCCCATCACTCAGCATCCTGCCTGACCCCAGCCACCCTTGGGTGGCCCCTTCCTACCTGCCTCATCCATCCCGCCCTGGCCCTGCTCGGGTGTCTCCAACGGGCAGATTTTGGGTTTGATATTGCCTCTGTCAGCCAGAAAAGCGAGGAAACAACCCCGCGAGCTGCAGAGCCGGGAGTACCGCAGTAATAAACAGCAGGTCGAGGCTGGAGATTGGTGCTGCTGGTATGAAAAAGAGGACAGGCAGGTTCGGAGCTCTGCTGGCTAATTAAGCAGCAGCTCCCTATAATGCAAAAGCCTTTTCTTTGCCGATAAGACCCATTTATAATGGGCCGAGCGGTCGCAGGCTGAGTGCTGGGGGGAAACAATTGGAAAGCATGCTGCTGGTGGGGCTGGGTTTTAAAAATAGACATGAAGGGTTTGCTTCTGGGCTTTTTTATTTTTTCCCCTCCTTTTTCAATAAAAAAAGAGAAGAAAGCAGCTCAGAGCTGCAATGAGAGTTCCCCATGGCCTAGAGGAAGAGCAGGGCTCCGAGGACAGCACCGAGCATCCCGTGAGCCCAGCAGGAATGCTTCAAAGCAGGGAGCATGGTGATGCATCAGGCTCACAAGCCAAGTAGTCCCCAGAGACAGAATGGGAAACCATCCTGAGGGAGGGAGGGAGGGAGGGAATGGACCAGGGCTGCCCATGCTGTCCTTGCCACAGCCAGTGCATGGCCACGCAGTGGCACTGGATGGGAGCAGGGGCACAGCGTGTGCCACTTCCCTGCGTGTCTCCTGCACTGCGCTGGGCTC
Organism: Fringilla coelebs; assembly: GCF_963513975.1. Classification (NCBI taxonomy): domain Eukaryota; kingdom Metazoa; phylum Chordata; class Aves; order Passeriformes; family Fringillidae; genus Fringilla; species Fringilla coelebs. The sequence goes on from NC_140053.1 coordinate 1,844,821, forward strand.
CAGCCAGGCCCTGCGACTGCTGAAGGGGGGGACTTGCACCCAGACCTGGCACCACTCATGGCCCCTCTCCACCCAGGAGTGCCCCACAGGAAGAGCCTCGACCGAGTGGCCCGATCCTGCCACCACAGAGGGTCAGGTCCCGCCGGGATAACACGCAGAGGTGCTGCCAGTGAATAATTCCGATACGCTGGCACCTGGATGCCAGCCCCGGAGATAGGGTCTGGGAGGGAGGCCAGGACACCCGGGTGCCAGCCCCCAAGATAGGGTGCTGGGCTGGGAGCCAGGGTTCCTGCCTGCTCCTTCCTTTTGCTTCCAGTGATTCTCCTCTAACTGGCTGTCCAGGAGCTGCCAGCAGTGGGGTGCAGCCCTGTGCTCAGGCCAAGCCCCCATCAATACATGGGAAAGCTCCATAGGTTAAAAAAGGGAAACACTTCATATTTTTAACCTCCTGTGAGCACTGGACCTGCATTTCCCTGCCTCTGGGAGCCCTGGCCACTGCTGTTTTGCAGCATCCAGCACTAAATATTTATTTAACTTCCTGCCGTATTAGAACTAATCACTCGTATTTTCCATCAAAGCTTCATTTTCATCTTAACGTAATTCCATCTGTGCACGCACAGCCGCATCCTGCTCGCTGCAAAGGCAGCTCTGAGCCCGTTGGCTGCACCCACTCTCAGCAGAGATGGGGGGTCTGTCTCATCTCATCTTGGACTGGGAGACCCGTGTCCAAGCCTGGCTTCTCCACAGATTCTCATTCCTGGCGCAGGGATCCCACAAGCAATGACACAGCTTGTCCCAGGAGCTCCGAGCCGTCCCCAAAGGCTCACAAATGACCTGATTCCCAAATCATCTGGCAACACCCTCTATTGCTCAAGGTCCCAGTGGCAGCAGAGACGCCTCCATCCCACCAGGAGACGGCAAAGCCCTGAGCCTGGGTGCAATCCCGATGTGTTTGTGTCCCACCAGTGGCTTCCCCCAGCCCCAAGGCAGGGCAGGTCCCCCCGCCCACCGCTGGCTCACCCCGCAGAGCGACTCTTACTGTCTTTGCGGTAGTAGAGGATCTCCAGCTTGCACTCCTCGGAGCCCAGCAGGGCCTGGGTGAGCTGGGCAATGGAGCTCTTGGTGGTGTCAGGCCCCGTGAGGAAGTCGCAGGTGCAGGGCTGCTGCATCACCTCCACGCGGGAGTAGCCGAACATCTCGCAGAAGCCGTCGTTGCAGTAGATGATGGCACAGTTCTCCATCTGGGCGTTGGCAATGAGGAACTTGCGGTCTGCAGGGAGGCAGAAGAGAGAGCAGGAGGCTTAGAGGGGTGGTGGGGATCCACGGAGGCTGGGGACAGCCGGGGTGTGGGGGGCCAGCTTGGGATTTTTGATGTGACACTGGTGACAGCTCTGGGGCAACAGCGGCTGACGTCAGCCCACACAGTCCCAGGTACTGCTCTGCTCTTCAGAGAGAGAAATTATCCCCGATTCAATGTGAATTTGTGACTGTGGGGACAGGGGAACCCAAAGTAGGGGTCACAGTGGAGCCAGTTTTGCTGGGATTGGCCAATCCCTGCAGCCTTGACATTTCACCACAGGCATGTGGGGACTCTCTGCTGTCTAATGGGCAATCTGTCCCTGAACGGCACTGCAGGCAGAGGGGAGAGCTGCTGCAGCCTCTGTCCCTTCCCAGGAGCTTATCAGGGACCTGAGTTATCTCAGAGACTTTCCACCCTTGCTCAGATTTGACTGAAGTCAGGCAAGGGGCAAGAGGAGGAGTGAGTGTAAGGCTTGGCTTCATGGGAAGCAGGGGTGAAACCCATCACATTAATGATTCTCCTAATATTTTATAGCATAATTGTGCCTTTGGGCTGAAGGTGAAATCCAGACTCTGCTGGGCTTTGTGGCCCCTGTGCTCAAAAAGGAAAGTGCTCAAGGGCAGGAAAAGGGAAACTGAGGCAGAGAGTGGTGCTGCCCCATTCCCTCCTGGTGCTGCAGCCACCTAGGTTGGGCTGGGGCCAGACTTGCTGCCTTGCCAGGGTGTGTGGCAGTGCTGCACAGCCCACGTCATCCAGCCCACATGGAGCCACTTCCATCCTTATCTCGGGGCGAGCTCTGATTTGGTTTGATTTTGTGGGTTTTTAAGGATAGCAGGGAGTGCTGGGCTCTGGGACAGGTTTGCTGGGATGTGAATGCCACATCTCCCCCAGCACCATCTCCCTCATCATTTGGCATCAGGTCTGGGCTGGAGCTGAAGGCAAGTCTGAGCAGAGGGTCCATTTGGAGGCTGCCTCCCAGCCCAGACCCCAATTAATCTCCTGGATTACCCAGGAATGGCATCTGCATCTTGCATGGTCCAGAACCCTGCTGCGCTCCAGCCTCACAGGGAATTTCACCCAAATGCAAGAGGAACCTCTGCACAGCTGTGGCACTGAGCACTGGGACCTGGTGGGGTGGGGGGACCCCTCCCAGGCACATCAGGGCTGTCCCCAGTGGCACCTCCAGGGTCCCAGCTCTACAGGATGCCTCCCAGTAAAACCAGTGTCCCCAGGGATGCTGCACAAGTCTCCTGCTTCATTCCACCCTCTGACAGCCCCTTGGTAGCCCTTTATGGGGGACTCCCATTCTGGCACCCTTCTCTTTCCCACACAGGGCTGATGCTGGTGCAAACAGCACAAACCACCATAGAAAAACGTTTCCCAGTTCCTTCTTCCCAACCCTTCTAGATCCAAATTGCTTTGCCAGCACTAGGAGGGGACCTTCTCCCAAAGCCCTGCTTCTGGGGCACACTCCCCACCTGTGATGAACAGTTTCCCCATCCAGTGTCAGCTCCATGGACTGGATCCAGTCTGGATCCTGGCTGGGCTGGCGCAGGACAGGATTTACAGGGCTGGCAGGGCGCCGGAGCAAGCTGTGCTGAGCACAGGGATGTGACCACGACCAAGATGGGAAGGAGCTGCAGAGCCACGTCTCCTTGGGGGGTTTTTTCACCCCCAATTTGCTTTCTGTCCTGCTCTCACCTGCAGATTTTCCCTTGGTCCCACAGTAGCAGGGTTCTGCACCAGCCCTGGCCGGGCTGCAACGGGGACTCCCCAGGAGCAGCTACACCCATGGGAGCTGCGGTGCTGGGGATGAGGGCAGCACCCACAGGCACGGAAGAACTCACTGCCTGTAGCAAAGATCTATTAGGTGCGCTGGTTTGCTGTCTCCCAACACCTGTCACAGCACGAAACTGCCGCGGGGGAGCGTGGGGCGATGTTTCGGCAGAACCCAGCTGGTGCCCGACATGGCTGGCAGGGAGCGGGCAGGGAGCGGGGGCCTGGCTCTGTCCTCGCTGTCACGCCTCACCGCCTGGCCCCGCTGCTCCCCAGCCGCCGCTTCCCAGGGGGAACTGATAGGAGCCAGGGACAGTTTTTCTCACTTTCCATCCCCAGGGTCACGTCAGTCACTGCCAGGCCAGGCAGCGCAGAGCCTGCAGGGATGGCAGCGCCGGGGAATTTGCCCACTCGGGAAACTTGAATACCCACAAAAAAAAAACCAAACCCAGCGAGCTGGGGCAGTCGGGGGTGCACGGCCCCGGCACCCCACAGCAGCTCCCCGAGCTCAGTTTTTGGGGGACCCGGGTCATCCCCAGCATTGTAGGGGGACCCAGCCCGGTTGGGGTACCCAGAGAGTGGGAGCGGAGCCCCCGCGCCCCCACCCAGCCAGTGCTCCCCTACGTGCACGGACTTTTCGCTGTATTTGACACGAAACCAGCCCAAAAATTCATATAAAGAGATTACTCGGAGCAACAGCAAATGGCAACGTTTCACCAGGGACGGCGGCCGCCGAGAGCGCAGAGTTGAAGGCAAACAGGCAGCGAGCCCGACTGCGCTGGGGTACACCCTGTCCCCCCGTGCAGCCGGCCGGGACCCCCTCCCCGCCAGCCCCGGCACCCCGTCCCAGCCCGGGGACTGGGGGGGTCGCGGTGTCCCCGGCCCCCGGGGAAACACCGAGGCCGGGATGGCTCGTCCCCCTGTGTCGCCCTGTCTATAAATACCCGCGGGGACACTGCCTGGCTGTCGCCCACCCCTCTCCCCCCTCGGGAGGTCACAGGGGCGCCTCCGCGCCCCCGGGGACACCCTCCCGCCTTCCCCCCCTCCTCTCCCCGCTGTGCTTCGAAGTTGGGGGGCCGCCCCGGCCGCGGGGGAGCGGAGCGGGACCGGAGGGCGCGGTACTCACTTTGTCCTTCAAATTTGCGAATGATGGTGTCCAGGTAGGTGTTTTGGGGGGCCACATGGCCCCGGCGCACCGGCATCGCTCCGCTGCGCTCTGCGCGCCCCGGGAGCGGCGGAACTTGCCGCGGGCGCGGCGGGGAGCGCGGCCCGGCCCCGGAGCGGCGCGGCACGGCACGGCGCGGCCCCGCTCCGCCTCACCCCAGGGCTGACCGAGCTCTGGAGCCCAGCCGGCCCGGGGCTCCCATGCTCCCGGTGGCCGGAAGGGGGAACCCCTCCGCCCGCCCTGCCGCGCCCGGCCCCGGGCGGGGGCGGCCGGGGAAGATGAGGATGGGAGGGGGAAGCGGGGGAGAGAGGGGGGAGGACCCGCTTGAAAGCGGGAGAAAATAATAGAATAAAATAATAAAGAGTAGAAATCCCCAAAGTGCTTAGTCACCGCTGCCCCGGCCGCCCGGAGGCTCCGGGGGAGCCGTCAGCAGCAACAGCTGCCGGCCGGGCAGCGCGCACCCCCCGGCGGCCCCCGGGGCTCCCCCGGACCCCCCGGCATCCCGCGGCACCGGCCCCGCACGGCCCCGGCTGGCACCGGCCCCGCGGGCGGGGGGGTCCGGGGCGGGGCGCGGGGCGGGCCGGGGAGCAGGTGGGTGCTGAGGGTCCTTGAGGGGCTGGGGCAGGGCGTGCGGAGAGGTGAAAGAGACTTTGGGGAGCCGGGACGGGGAATGGTTTGGGGGTGGAGGGAGAATCCCGATGGGGCTGGGATGGGGTGGGGATGCGGTCCTCGGGGTGCCGGCAGAGGATGTCCTGGAGGGATTGGGGTGGTGGAGCTGGAGGTGGTGCTGGGGATGTGGGGATTTGGTGGGAGTGCAAATGAAGGGAGCTGGGGGTGCTGGAGAGGGGCGCTGGAGGAGGAGGAGGCACCGGGAGCGCCGGGAGCTGACGGGTGGGGATGGTGAAGGAGGATGGTGGAGGAGGGAGTGATGAAGAGCGCTGGGGTGCCGGGGGTGGCAGAGGAGGGGATGCCGGGGTGCAGGGGGTGGTGCAGGTGGTGCTGAGGTGCAGGGGGTGGTGCGGGGGAGGAGGAGATGCGGAGCTGCAGAGGCAGAAGAGGGGGTGCTGCTGGGTGCAGGGGTTGGAGGGGGCAGGAGCAGAGCAGAGGGTGCTGAGGAGGGAGTGTCGGAGAATGGAGTGCGAGGGAAGGGGAGAGGGGGGCTTTGTCGGGATGTTGGGAATGCCGGGGGATGCCGGGGGGAGGGCAGGGTGCTCCCAGAGGTTTCCGAGGAGGAGGTCAGGGTGTTCCTGGGGGGCCGGGGGTGCCGGGGATGCCGGGTGCGGGGCCCCGGCGCTGTCCAGCCGAGGTGGTGCTGAAGGGGCGGGCGGGAGGGGGGACCGGCTGCTTCTTTTAGGGGCGGGGGGCTTGGCATGGGACGACCCTGCCTGGCACAGGGCTCTGCGGGCACAGAAAATCCGTGAGGAACACGGAGCGTCCTGAGACTCCTGAGAGCTCTGAAGGACATGGAGAGTCCAGAGTGTCCTGGGAGCTCTGGTGGACATGGAGAATACAGGAGGTTCCAGGGTTTTGGGGTCACAGAAAGCCTCATGGGCCCTGGTGGGTCCCCAGGTCTCTGTGGGACATCGGGGTCCCACGGTGATGCTGCACTGCTAGAGCAAATGTTCAGACCTAGACCCAATTCACTTCTTCTCCTGCCCACCTCAGGGGTGGAGGCCAAGGGGACCAGCTCCCTTTCCTTCCTGAGAAATCCACTCTGGCTGACCCTCTTCTCCTGTGTCCACTGCTAAGGACAGTGTCCACTGAGGGGCTTTCTATTATTATTTTGTTATGCATGATTTTTCAGGCATGAAATTGCTCTAAGAGGATTATGGTCCATTATCATCAACAGAAGTGTTTTGCTGGGATTTTCAATTAATATTCCAGTGCACCTCAGTGATGTCCATGTGGACCAGGCCATGCCAGTGGGGCACTCGACCCACAGCATGGTTTGCCTGGTTTGCCTCCTGTCCCTTGGCCAGCAATGCAAGTGGGTGAGGCAAGCGCCCTTTCAGCCCATTTTGGAGCCTCAGTGCTGTTTTTATCTCCATCTCTCAGAGAAGTCAGCCTTCCCTAACGCAGAAAAACTTGTTCTATTGTTGAAGAGGGTGAAAAACCCATTATCTCCCCCCATCCACTCTGCACACTGCCTCTGCCGTGATTTACTGCGACTCGTGGAGGATGTTTTGCTCTATATTACACAGATGCAGCTTAATAGCATGGGGGAGGGAGAGGGACACAGAGTCCAGACTCCTGCCTTCTCTGTTTTCTTGTTGATATACTGTGTGACTCAAGGGAGACAGCTCTGTGCTGCAATTTCCTTGAGAAAATAGGGACATTGGTCACTTGGCCTGGTAAAACCTCTTTGAGATTCCTGGATGACCAGTTCTGCAGGGGAAAGCAAACCATTACTACTACAGCTAATATGATAGTAATTATGATTATTAATCACCAGGCAGTCAGGATTTAAGGTTGGCCTCCTGCCCTCCTCTCATCCCATAAATCAGCCCGGGATGTTCACGGACACGTCACGTGGATGAGGATGTGTCTGACAGAAAGGGCACGTGCCAGCTCAGAGCCCTTCTGGGGGGGTCCCCAGACTGGAGTGTGGGGGCACGGGGCAGGGACACAGCCCTGGTCCCTGCAGCCCCTCTGCCAGGGCTGGGCTCTGCAGGGACCCCAGAAAGGCTGGTCCTGCTCCAGTGGGGCCCCTCTGATCCCCCTTTCTCCGAGCAGGGCTTTTGTCCCAGCACGTGGCTGGTGGAAGAGCTTCTCTTCCCAGCCCTCTTCCCCACACAGCCCTTGCATTTGGAGCTGAGTCATGTCATTCTCTTTCAGGTTATTATTGACTCAGCTCCAGGAGCCTCCCATGGTTCTTCCAGGCCCCTCAGTGCATCCCTGTAGGGGCAGCTCATCCATGCAGCTGCCAGCCCATGCCCTGCCTCCCTGCCCTCTTTGCCCAGACTTCTTTCAATTCCCTGGGTTTTAAGCATATGCTTGTAGTTAATCCTGTGCTTACATTTTATCCCAAATTGGAAAAATTGGGGTCTTTGGGCAAATTCTCCTGCTGTTCAAGTCAGCTGAAGGGCTCCCTCTAATTTAACTGAACAGTAATCCTCTCTCTCCCTGCCCTGCTCTCCTCCTCCTCCCTCACTCAGTTCTACTTCTCCCCCCTCCTCCTCCTCCTTTTTCTCCTCACTGAATGTTTTTGAGGTTTTACTCCTTTCCCCCCTTTTTTTTTTCCTTTCCTTCCCACACCCTGGGGAATCAGTGGGAAACTACCTGGTTTCCAAGGGCAAAGGAGACCTGGGTGTTTCCCAAGGGTGTCCTCCCCCTCCCTGCTCCTGGGAGCGCAGGGATTTCTGATCTGTGCAGGAAATTATCACAGGCACCTTGGGAAAGGAGCTGCAGCCTTAATGGGGTGTGGATTTGTGGTGGGAGGTGTGGGATGGAGGGGATGGGAGCCCACTCGGATGCCAGCATGGCAGCTGTCGGCTGGCACTTGCCAGGAGAAATGTTTGCCAACCGAGACACGACATTTCTGTAATTAGAGCCACACTGCAAACACAGCTGGGAAGGGAGAGACAGGGCTTTCATGGTCCCCAAAGCTGCTTCCAGCCACCAGGACTGTCCCCAGGCACTCTTGGGTGTCCTTCTGCCTGGCATGGCTCATGCCCCTGCTCTGCCCTTCACCTCTGGAGGATGCTGACACGGGATGGAGGAATTGGGGCTGTAAATTTATTTTGCAGGTGGAAGGATGCTCCTTGTTTTGGCTCCTTTCTCTGCCTCACCACTCCAAATCTTGATGTATTTTTTCAGGTTCTCACCTCCACACTGTTTGTTTGTTAAGTATGAAACAAAAAACAAACAAACAAAAAAAAAGGGTAAAATGTGCAGCCAAACTGAACTCTCATCAGCCTGGGCCTTCCCAGCCCTGGGAGACTGCAAATCTGGAAAGGACTCAGTGACATTAAACCAAGTCACGGACATTGTTCCCTGACAAAGCCACTTCCCACTTGTGACTGGCAGGAAATGCCACGGAGACTCTGCTCTGGGACGTGGCCACTCAGGTCATGGCATCCCCCTGGCATCCTGCCTGTCCTCACTGCACAGCAGGGGAAACTGAGGCACGGGGCAGGCTCGTGACTCACCTGCCAGGAGGATGGATGGGGCCTGCAGGCTGCAATAACTCGTGATGCTGCAGGGAGGAGCGGGGAAAGGCAGCGTGCAGCGGGTCTGTCTGCTGGAAACTCCCCTGGGCAAGGGGGGAGAGGAGCCCATGCCAGGTTCCCAGCATTTTTGGTGGGGGACAATTCTCTCCCTGTCACCTGGGATGGCTCAGTGGGACAGTGTCAGCTCAGGGGGGAGCTGACAATTCCCCACCAGCGGTGGGACATGGGCAGAGCCTGCTTTGGGGCGCTGCTGCTGAGGCACCCTGAGACAGGGCAGGGACTCAGTGAGGCTGGGGAGAGGGTCGGGACCCCTGGACACATCCCCTGGGGAGGATGGGACCCCACTGGGTGCCCAGTGCCTCCAGCCACAGGCAGGATGACCCCCCTCCATCAAGGATGGGCATTGGGAGGGTAGAGGTGTCGTTTGCCTTGGAGCTGGCCCCGTCCCCCTTGCTAGGGAATTCTAGCTAAGCCATGGAGCTGGGAAGTCTGAACTTGCTTAGGGGGGAATATGGGGTCTTTCCCCCCACCCCCAAATTCACTTTTACACCCCTCAGCCCTGCTTGAGCAGTGGGGAGGGAAGGACGGTGCTGCCCAGAGCAGGGCTGCAGCCAAGGGCAGGGGGCTGCAGGGACGGAGCTTTCCCAGTCCCTCCTGCAGCTCACCACAACTCTGCTGTCCCCTGAGACCCCCCCAAGGCCACCTGGCCCCTCTCCCCTGCCCAGGGTGGCCCCTTCTGCCGGCCCCAGCTGCTGCCAAGCTGTGGCTGTGCATTTCCAGGCGCTCCTTGTCCCCGGGGAGGGGAATGTGAGGAACGCAGCCTGTGCACCCTGTCTGCTCCTGCCTGGCCACCCTGCAGCTAAGAATAGACCTGCCTTGGCCAGCCCCACCAGCACCACGGGGCTGTGGGCTGTGGGAACCCCCAGCCACCTTCCTGAAGGGAAAAAATGGACTTACAAAAAAAAGAAAAATGGGTTTCTCTGATTCCCAAAGGGTCCTTGTGCTGGTGAAGGGAGCCCAGGGTGTTTCTTGCTTTGAATTCCTGTGATTTTAAAGCAAATCTCCTCTGGAAGTTCCATGTACAGGCAAGGGGGTGCAAAGCAGCCCCCCAAGCCTTGGTACCCGCTGCCTCCTGAACTCCCCTCCAGGAGCTCTGTGAATTAAGGGGGAATCTCCTCCTTTTTTCTGCTTTTACATTTCTTTTTTCTCCTTAGGGAGTGATTTCGCTGAGCCTCCTAATTTCAGCTGCAAGCATGATGCAGAAGGCAGAAGGCAGCAAAATCTCTCCAGATGTTATCACAACGGGGAAGGGAAATCATCCTCGGTTTAAAGCTGCCTTGTAAAACACTGCTGCTGGCTTGGCAGAGCCCTTGGGGCACAAGCTGGCCCTGCTGCCCTCAAAAGTCTCACCCAGGCCCCCCATCTCAGCCAAGAAGCTCCAGTGGAGCTCAAGGTGGGACCTTCAGCCTCCCCCTGGGCTGGACTGGGCATAGCCTTGTGTCCAGCCCCATCTCCTGGGTGGACTTTGCACCTGTGCTGAAGGTAGCCTGGTGTCCAACCCCATCCCATCTGCTGCGTGGACCTTGGCCCCGTGTGGAAGGTTGGCTGGTGTCCAATCCCACCTGCTGCACAGAGCTGGGACCTGTGCTGAAGGAGCCTGGTGTCTGCCCCTGTCTTCTGCATGGCTGGTGGGCCTGGGCTGGCTGAGTGCCTCTGGACACAGCTCAGTGCACCCCTCATCCACCCTCGTGGCCGTGGCAGGACAAACTCAGCTCCTGTGTGGATTCTCTCATGTTTAGCTAGGGCTGAGTGTATGTGGCACTCCCTGAGTGACAGTGTTCAGTGTGGTTCTTTTTTTTTTTTTTTCCTTTTCCTTATTTTTTTTTTTTTTAATCCTCTTCTCCAGAAAGCAATTTTCATGAAACTTGTAGGATCTTGATGATCTTGGAGACCTCTTTTCCTCCACTAATGGGGCAGAAAGGAGCCAAGAAGCTCAAAATTACCAGTGAGGAATCGAGCTGGATGGAGCACACCTGCTGAAAATACACTTGGCTTCCAGCTCAGCTCTCACCGTGCCAGGTCTCTGCTCCGTGAGCAACACACTGCTGGGAAGGGGGGAGAGGAGGGAGCCTGGTGTGCTGGGATGGAAAGCAGATGCCCGGGGGTGTGGGGAGGGAAGGACACGCCGTGATCCGCGCTGCTGGGGCTGCTGCTCGGGGTCTGGGGCTGCGGCAGAGCCGGGGAAGGTTGAGGTGCCACCTCCCCGTGGGCGTCCTGCGCTCGAGGAGATGGAAAGCAAACAAACACCCGAGTGTGGGCGGGCAGACACCTGCCTGCTGCTCCTCTGCCAGGTGCGGCAGCCGCTCCCAAGCCTCGGCTTCCTGGCTAAGACACGAGCGAGGGCAGAGGCCATGGGATGGGATAGGGATGGGTGGATCAGCCAGATCCCCTCATTTCCCCTGCTGCTTCGGGCTGCAGCAGATCACAGCTCTTTAAGGCTGCAATAATCCCCAGCCTGGGATTAGTTTTGCACCTAATCACCGCAGAACAAATAGGAAGTTTTATTTACAGAAGCAGAAGAAAGACGAGGCCGGGCACGGGGAGGACGGGGGGGAACGGGTGGGCCTCAAAGCACGGCTGATCCCAAGATAATCAGGAGCTGGAGGGCAGGAGGTGATCACTGACCTTGGAACCCCCTCCCCGGCTCTTACGTAAGTGTGGCACTGCTGCTGGAGCCACAGCAGGGGTGAGCTCCAGCCTGGTGACCCCTAGCCCTTTAAACAGCTCCCGTCTGGACTTTGGGGATTCCTGGCCCTGATTCAGCCCCTCCCTGAGGCACGTGCTGCACTGTGAACCCACGAGCTGTCAGCTCTGACGGGAGCCGGGATTCAGGGGAGGATGGAGATGCTGCAAAGGGATGCTGATCTTTCAGATGGGGAGGGGAGAAGCTGGGTGCTGCAGCTCTGTTGCCTCAAATCCCCCAGGGATTTGTGTCTGCACTGGGTTGGGGTGGCAGCTCTCCTGCTTGAGAACCTCGTTCCACTGAGCCCCCAGCACACATGCAAGAAGAAGCTGAGCTGCTGCTCGAAGGGGGACAAGACATAGGTTTATTTTTCATCCATGCAAGCGAACAGCCTGGTAGCAGGCAAACCAGGATGTGCTCCATCCCTCCCCAAACTGCCCTCCGTCACTCAAGTCTCTGTGGCTTTGCCCACAGAAAAGAATTGGCTGGTGGGTGACCAGGCTGGACCAGCTCCAGCCCTGGGCACAGGGGCAGCTTGTGACGGCTCCGTGCCTGCCGGAGCCTGAACTTCTCTTTCCCCTGATTCAGACATTGACAAATAAATAGCTCTTCTCTGCTCTGGTTCTTGCATAGTGGAAAGGAATGTCTGACCTGATAGGAGAGAGTAATCCTGGGTTGTGGAAACCCATGGCTTCCTTGGCAAGTGTGCCCATGGCATGGCTGCCAGCCTGGCCAAGTGCCCATGCTTGCACCCTGTCTGTGTTGCCCTGCTGGTGGCTGCCTTATTTCAGTTCCATTTCTGAGATGGATGTGAAGGCCTTTCCCCTGGCTAAGAAGAACTTGACACCGAAGAAGATGGTGGTGATCAGGAAAAGGAGTGCCAGGGCGAGCAGGACCCAGCCCCCAGCTGTGGCTTGACTTTTGGTCAGGGACATTCCCAGGAAATCAGTTTTGCTGGAATCATCTTGGGCTGGAAAAGAGAGAAAAGAGAGACATGGTTGTTGCTGGGGGCTCTGGGCTGTGGTGTGTTGTGTCACCTTTGCTGGTCTCTTGGATGCCCTTTGGCCTCAGCTCCACGAGGAATCAAGAAGTATCCAAACACCCTGTGGTTTTTGGGATGGCCAAGCAGCACCAAGAGAGCTCCATTTCATTCTGACTCTGGTGAGGGCTGAGCCCTGGCCAGTCACGGACCTGCAGTGCCTGGCTGAGCCCTGCATACCTGTGTAAGGAGTCCAGCTGTACTCGGGCCAGCCCAGGACCTCCCCGTTCTTCTGGTTCTCTTTCTCCAGCCACGTCATGAGTGGCTCGAAGTAGCTCATCAGGGCCTCTGCTGACATGTTGGGCTGTCCTGTGATGAGCTGCATGGCTTCAGGCCATGGCTTGCTGAAACCCAGCTTCAGGGCATCCCTGTGGCAGGAGAAATCAGCTCCAGTGTGTTCCCCATCACCCTCTTGGCTGCCAGCCCCTCCCTTTCCCTTGGAGTTTTTGGTGTCAGTATCCCTGGGTACAGTCTGAACCCCCAGAACCGTAGGGCTGCCAGCCTGGAGCACAGGGGAGGACATTTATCTGGGGGGGAAGAGGGGTTTGCATGGATTAAAAACCTCCAGTGAATCCAGCCTGATGCAGAGCAGTCCCTGGGTGAAAGAGTTAATTTTGCAGGTGCTTTTCTTGAAGCAAGGGGGTTGTTTTCCCTAAGGAACTGGGGGCTGGGAGGAGGAGGAGGAGGAGGAGGAGGAGGGAGCCTTCCCCCTGCCAGGGGCCTAGCTACCATCTAGTGGCTGCCTTTGCAATCACAGCCCCAGAGCCCAGCCCAGGGTGTCCCCCGCAGGTATGGGATGGGAGGGATGACCAGGGGCTGTGTTGCCTCCTGTCTTGCTGGACTGGCTTTAAGGTATTTGGGGATACTGATGCCTTGGCTTTACACCTACCCCAAGAGCTTCCCAGCCTCCTTGGACTGGTAGATGTCACAGGTGTGCAGGGGACCCGTGTGCCCAGCTGCATCACAGAGTGCCTGGTGGAACTGGAACTGGATCACAAAGCTGACAAAGTACCTGGTGGAGAGGGATGAAGAGATGGGAATGGCCCCTGCTTGTGCCTGTGCAAGAGGGGATGTGGCTCCCCTCATTCTCTGGTTGAACCCTCCCAGTCTAGAGGAGCATCACTGGCTTTGGAGCTACACCTTCTTCAGCTCAGCTCAACCTGCTGAGGCCATTTCTCCCATAATGTGTTTTATGTTTGTTGGAGTGGATGAGCTCATCTTCCTTGGATAGGGAGAAATTCCCCTAAATCCAAACTTCTCATCTGAAGCTCTGTCAGGGTCTCTGGAGCTGCCCAGCCCATGCAGGATGGTACCACCAGCCATGGAAAAAGGTGTCATTGCTGGCATCTGACCTGGGGATCCTGCTTCTATGTCCAAGTGGTGTCCTTCGTGCCCCAGCCCTGCTGGCTCACCTAATGTAAGGGACGTTGGCAGGAATGTGAAACTTTGCCCCGGGGTCAAAGTCATCTTCAGACCTCAGTGCTGGTGGGCACAAGCCCTGGTACTTCATCCTGTGTGAGAGAGGGAGAGTCAGGTCAGCTTGGGGAGGAGGAGATGGGGCAAAGTGGGAAGGACAGAGGGAGGGGCTGTGTATCTCATCATTCCCATTGCAGTCAGCTGGACCACAAGGAGAAAACACCCAGTGGGACAACAGCCTTGTTTCAGAGAGGAGTCTGAATTCAATCCTACCTGAGGTTCCACCACTCCTTGTTGTACTCATCCTCCTTGATCCGCCCATCAAACACCTTCCAGCGCCACTGGTCCATGAGGTACCCGAAGGGCAGGAAGGCAATTTTGTCCAGGGCGATGCTCATCAGATAGTTAATATCACTTTCTGCCCGGGGCATGAAGATGTGAGCAAGACAGTGCTGTATCCCCCTCTCCTCCCTCTGTGGGTCATTCTGCCCCAGAACTGGGTGTCCCCAACAGGTCCTGTCCCCTCCATGCATGCAAAGCCACCATGTATGTCCCTGAGCCCTTCCACCTTGCCTAGCCCCTCCTGACCATCTGCATTTCCAGCTGTTCCCATCAGCATCCCCACATTTGCTGTGTGGCCCTCCAGCTCACCTTCGTTTTCCATGACTTGGTCCAGCAGGTTGATGCTATGGAGGTGTTTGGGGGTGGAGACAGACAAGGCCATGACATCCCCAACAGCCTCGTGGAAGCCAGGGTTGGCCCCATCACGGAAGGAGACAGGCTGGTCCTTGTACTGCAGGAAGTACTGGACGTGGCCCATCTCATGGTGCACTGTGATGAGGTCGTCCATGTTCACCACAGTGCACTGCTTGATCCTGCACCAAGACACAGGGGTTGGGGGAGAAGGGAGGGCAGGGGTGGCATGAGAACCTGCAGCACCCCCTTGAGCTATTTTTCCTTTCTATGTGCCTCCTCCCCATATCTGATGCCAGGCCAGGCTGGTCCTGCTCCACTGGGTTGGTCTCTTCCTCCTCCTGCATCTCCTGCTGACCCTGCCCATTCCTTGTCCCTGTTCATCAGCTTTTCCATTCTCCAGGACAGGGCAGGGTAGGCATGGATTGCCCTCCATCCACCATGGGGGCTCCTACCAGCATCTTGGGTACCAAGAGAAGTGCCATAGTTGGGGTGCCACAGCCACAGAGCAAGATACACTGTGGTGGCCCACCTGCCCTATTCTACAAAGATTTTTTGCCCCAGCACCACACCAGCAGTGGCCACACCCTGCTCCCCAGGGGCACCTGAAGTCCTTGCGGTTGTAGAAATCCCAGGCTGAGGCGTGGCACACCACCTCCCTCCCATCTGATGGCTTCTCTATCATGGACTTGTCCCAGAACTCCTGTGGCATCGGGATGAGGCCCAGAGAGGTGAAGAAATGGTCTGACTCTTCAAACATTCTCTTGGGTGTCCAGCCCTGGGGAAAGAGCAGAGACACGGTGAGGGGCAGTGGGGGATGCTGGGGTACTGGGGGCTGTGGAAGGATGGGAGGACAGGGATAACCTTGTTCTGGGCAGGGTAATCTCCAGGAGTCAGCTAGACCTGGATCCAGGTCTTGGCATATAGAGGTAGGGAGAATACAGATGAGGCATGGATTTTTTTTGGCAACATTAGAGCATTTGGCAGCATGGGTGGTGGCAACAGCCAAAGGTTGCTGGGTCCCAAAGGTTTCCCCAGAGCAGCCTAGAAAAGCACTGACCTGGTTTTTCATGGCCGGGGTGGCATCCACCTTGGTGGCATCTGGGAAAGGGATCACCAGGTCGAAAATGTTGGACCATGACTGAGCCCACATGTTGCCTGGGAAGTGCAGAAGGATGACACATGTCAGGAGGGAGACAGGGAGAGGAGAGCAACCAGTCCCTCCCTCCTCCTGCACTGGTGGATCACCTTGCCTGGTCCCTGCCTTGCCTGGTCCCTGCCCTGTCTGCATAAGGGCAATGTAGGCAGGAGCCCAGCCATGCAAGACAAGTCAAACCATGCTGAGCGTGCTGCCCTTCCCTGGGGCACATTGGCCTCTACAGACCCATCCCAGGGGACCTTTTCCCTTCAGCCAGAGCTGAACAGAGACCAGACTCAACTCTTGGTATGGCACAGAGGCAGCCACACCTGGTGGGAGAAGCAGTGTAGCTCAAGGAGAGCCCTTACCTAGCAGATGGGCAGGGATAGGACCCTTCAGGTTTATGTGCTCTGCACCATACTTTTTGTAGAGGGCTCGGCGTACATAAGCATGTAGGTTGAGGTACAGGGGCTGCAGCTGCAGATACAGCCTCTCCAGATCTTCCTCGAAGGTGGATGTCTCATACAGGGATCTCCAGTAGGCCCCATTGTCTGGGTAGCCTGTGGTAGGGCAAGAACAGAAGCTGTCAGTCTGTCCTTCTTAAGCAAGACTGCGTCTTGCTGTTCAGACACTCCAAGAGAGAGTGAGAGTAGATCTCCTGGGAGTTAGTGAGACATCCAAACCCTTGGGATTTTGACCCCCAGTTGGAAGAAGAGCCCAATCCTCTGCTCACAGGGGGTTAGGGCCATGGGGGGCTCAAGGGGAGCAGGGCACTGACCATTGAGCACGGCTGCCTTGTTGCTCAGCTCCACATATCGCTTGTAGTTGTTCCTCATCTTCTTCCCAGAAGCATCCCTCCAGCCCTTCCAGGCGAAGAGGAGCTCGTCATAGTCCCGAGAGGTGGCCATGATGTCTGTGAGGTCTGAGAGAGAGCAACAAAGCCACTGAGATGCTGTTGGATGGGCTGAGGAGATGCAATGGTTCTATACTGCGTTGCTCAGGGACCATCACAGCAAAGGTGAAAGAACCCTTCATGGCCTTTCTTCATGCCCCATTAAAAAAAAAAATCCAAAATTCCCTCCCTTCTGGGCCAGGTGCTGATGCCCCACAGGACACCCTGCTAGATCTTACCAGGATCCAGTGGGTGACAGGTTTTGTTCTCTCTGCAGACCTTGGCTACACTGTAGGTGGTCTCCATGTCTGAGAGCAGGGTGTTATACTGCAAAGGAAATCAGAGTATATGAAGTGGTTATCCTTGCTCCTGATATTGGAGGATATTGGAGGATGTCCCAGCCCACTGAGGTTTTCAGCTGTTTTACTCTGGTCCCTTCCAAGATCAAGTGTGACCCCAACAGAGGCAACACAGTGTCAATGCAAGAGGGCCTGGGGCCAACATCCAGGCCCCAGTGCAGCCTGGGTTAGGCAACCTTTGTGTGGGAAACCCTGAAGACAAGGATTTTGGCTTTGTGTAGAAGGTACTGAGCTATCACCTTTTTCAAGGCGGTGGCTGCCCAGTGGCATTTCTTAACTTTAGAGAGAAACTTTTGTCTTCACACAAGGTGATGGCCAGGGCCACCCTCTCTTGCTCTGACTCCTTGCCACTCACCTCCTTCAGCTCATCCTCAGGTAAGGCTGCCCTCTCAATGACACTCAGCTTCTTGAGGATGCGGGTGACACTTTCATCCTGGAAATCGGAGGTGTCAAACTGCCTGGCCCTCATGCCGTACTCCAGGGTGTGCTTGGACATGGCCAAGTTCTTCTCCAGCTACAATGGGAGAAGAAGACTTACTTCAGGGAGAAGACAGGCCACAGCTAGAAACACCACCTGGCATCCCATCTTCCCACAGCTGCCTTTGTGGGTTCCTCATGGGATGATGAGGGTTTTCAAGGAAAAGGGTGAGAGCGTTATCCCTTTACAAGGGGTAGAGGCTGCCCTGGTTTTCAGAGCCTCTGGGAAACGTGCCCTGGGTACCACCTGCCCTCCCTGGCTCTCCCTGCACAGCCCCAGGGTCGTTCCCATACCATGACCTCCTTGTTGTGGTCAGTGATGTTGGTGTTGTAGGCCCAGGATGCCTCGGTGTAGGCATTCCACACTTCCTCAGCTGTGCTGTTGTACTCGGACAAGAACTCTTTAGCTTGTGCCTCGTCTGCTATTTTGTCTAGAGGAGGAAATAAATGGGGGAAGAGGTGAGAAAGGTCAGGAGAGTTGCAAGAGCACTATCACATGGAGAAGCCATTGTTAAGCTTTCCCCAGAACAGCAGGTCCATTGAAGGATGCCACAACTTGGGAGCAGGCTGAGCTAAGAAATGGGGGAAGAGATGCCCAGCTGGGGTGTCCCATTGACAGAGGATGGGATGACAGGACAAGTTGCATGGACTCTCCCATGGGAGCACAAAGGATAAAACTAAGAAGAGAAACTCTTCACACCATGACTGATGACATCACTACAGAGCTTCAGACAATGGCACCTGCCTCCAGGGAAGCAACACCCCATGGGACTTCACTGGAGCTGCCTATTTCTCTTTCCTGGTATGGGGACCACCCCACCCACAGCAGAGACCTTCCTCTGCTTCTGTCTGTGGGTTGATGATGTCCCTTGGGGGACCTCTTCCTGAGCCTCCCCAAACCTGGGATGGAGCTGCAGCCTTACCAATGCCTTCAGGGTAGCCTTCAGGGACAGGGGGACGCCAGTCAAACTCAGGCCAGCCCAGCACCTCATTGGTCTTGTTGTTTTGCTCCTGAAGCCACTTGGTGACAGGGCTGAAATACTCCAGAAGGGGTTCAGCATCCATCTGACTGGAGCCAGTGAGATTCAAGAGGATTTCCTGCCACGACTTCGAGGACCCAGCTTTCAACACTTCTCTGCAGAGGAGCAGAACAGCAAGAGCCAGCATGAGGCCAGAGGATGGATGGGAGAGAAGCAGTGATAGTATCTCAGCATCTTAAGGGTTGAAAATGCTGTTCCAGAGTGGGACATGAACCTGGGAACTGCCCTGGAAGACACCACCTGTCTTGCATGTGGGAACTGAGGACTCCCTGTCACACACTCATGCATTTAACACCCAGGGAATCAACAGGAGCCAGCTGTGCTTTAGTGACCTCTTGTCTGTGTGGGAGCTCATGGCTGGGACAATAGCAATACTCTGGTGAGGACCACTCACCCCACCCCAGTGCTTCCATGTATTTCCATCCATCCATCCATCCATCTGCAAAGCTATTTCTCCAGTTAACTTTTCCTTCCTTCCTTTCTTCTTTCCTTCCTTTGCACACCATCAGCTTCCATGCACACATCTGCCCATGGGGATTTTCCTGACCCTCCTCTGTCCCCACCTGAGTTTGTCTCCAGCCTCTTTGGACCTGTAGATGTCACAGGTGTGCAGGGAACCGGTGTGGTTGGCTGCCTGGCACAGTGCCTTGTGAAACTGGAACTGGAGGATGAAGCTCACAAAGTACCTGCCAAGGAAGCCCATGAAGGTCAGAACTGGGGACAAGGGGAAGCAGACCCAAGAGCTCAACGCCACCATTTATGGTCCCAAGCACTGGGAGATCTCTGTGTCTTGAGCAGGAACAGCACATGACAGTCCCTGCCCACAGAGGTGATCCCCCACCCACTGCATCCCAAACCTTGGTCCCCTTGCCAACACTTCTTCTACCTGATGTAAGGAGTGTTCCCCGGGATGTGGTACTTTGCTCCAGGGTCAAAGTTGCTCTCATTCCTTGAAATCGGGGCACAGATGCCCTGGTATTTGGTTCTGTGGACAACATGAGCATGGGAATAATAAAGGGTCAGAAGAATCTAGTCAAAGAATAGGAAGGCTTGGCACAGTGCTGAAGAAATCTGCACAATTAGAGCATGATTCCATCCATCCATCCATCCATCCATCCATCCATCCATCCATCCATCCATCCATCCATCTCTCTCCCACCATCTCCATGGTTACTTTTACGCTTTTTCTTTCCTCTTTCCTGCCTCCTTTCCTGGCACATGCCCAGCTCCCACAGCCACACCCACCCTTGGGGACTGTGCCCTACCTCAGGTACCACCAATCGTAGTTGTAGCGGCTCGGCGGCGTGCGGCCACTGAAGACGTTCCAGCGCCACTGGTCGATGAGGTAGCCAAAGGGCAGGAAGGCAATCTTCTCCAGGGCCATCTTCAGCAGGTAGTTGATATTGCTCTCTGCATGAAACAGAGCCTGAACCAGGCTGGAAAGGAGTCTGCATAGACAGCACTACAGGCACCCCAATTTTAGTGGGCAAGAAGGTGGGCAGATCTGGATGAGAAATGGGGACAGCATCTCAACGCCTAAGCTTGCTCCTAGAGAAGGCTGTGTAGGACACAGGAGGTTTCTCTAGGTAGAGTTACTACCTGGGGCAACACGTGCCTTTTACTGAGTGGGGACAATGAGAGTGACACGTGTGGTGTCCCCTTGCCCTTAGCCCAGCTCTCAGAGTTAAAAGGTCTTTGGTGAATGTAACTCTTCACACTTCCATCCTGGGGCCTCAGGGTAAGGGGGTTTGGGGGAGTTTGTTCTGCAGTCACACCACGTTAAAGGCTCTGATGATTTAAACCCAGAACCAGAGTCAACTCTAGGACAGCCACCACCGTATCATGAGGAGCACAGGGGATGGTCACATCTGTTTTCCCCCCTCAAGGAAACCCAGGGAAGGAAGTTTGGAGAAAGATCTGCTGGAGACCCAGCTGAAGCAGTGGGGTCAGAGAAGGGTTGGCAGCACTGCCCTGAGGGGCTATTGGCTGCCATCACTATGGCAGCCTGGCTGCCAAGGGCTGGCAAGCCGGGCAGCAATGGCTTGAGGCAGAGACCATCTGCTTCCTTGTGTTTATGCAGCACTGGCCCGATGCTCTTGGCTGCTGTGCTGTCTTCTTGTCATAAAACGTATTTAATGACACGGCAGGAGGATCCCAGGACTGTCCCTCCTCCGCCAAGCAGGGCCTGGGGCAGCTCTGGGAGTGCTCAATTTCTTCTGCCACCATCTGCTTTGATGTGTTGGCTGAGGGATGTCGGGTGGGAGGATGAGGCTCTTGATGAGCTGGGCAGTGCCTGCAGCGACAAGTCCTGCCCTGCTGTGCTGGCTGGCAGCTGGACATGTCACCCTCTGACTGCCCTCGTGGCTGTGCACGTGCATGCTTGGGGCCAGCTCCTCAGAGCCACACCGGCAGCTCCAGTGGTGGATGCTGCTTGGGGAGGGAGCGAGGGAGGGAGGGAGGGATGCTAGAAAGGTCAAAGCCAATCAAGCACAAAAGTGTTGTTCTCCAGTTTGGGCTCTGTTGGTGAAAGGAAAGGCACAGACAAGCTCTGGAGAGCATCACTGCTGCCTCAGGGGTGAAGAGGATGGAGCCAAGAAGGGCTCTGCACGGACCCATGGAGACAAGAGGGCGTTGTGCATGAACCCATGGAGATGAGAAGGGGTTGTGGCAGCTCTGGGCTGCATTGCCAGACTGCAACCCACTGTGGCATGTCTCAAACCCTTCCCAGTGCCATAGGCACTGCCAGAGCCCTTCAGCTCACCCCGCTCCCCAGGGTGGCTGCCATACCTTCATCCTCAGTAGCATTGCTGAGGAGACCAATTTTCTTGAGGTGGCCGGGGGTGGAGACAGAGAGGGACAGGACATCACCGATGGCCTCGTGGAAGCCAGGGTTGGCCCCGCTGCGGAAGGACACGGGCTGGTCCTTGTACTGCAGGTAGTACTGGATGTGGCCCATCTCGTGGTGCACTGTGAACAGCTGCTCCATGGTCACCGACGTGCACTGCTTGATCCTGCCGTGGAAAAACAGCATTGCCTGAGCCCAGTGAGGGAGCCCTGTGCACCCCCTTGGCAGGAAGGACTCCCCACAGTCTCAGAGAGGGTGGCAGCACCCCACAGGGTAAGGGAAAGTGGAGGGGAAGGCAGGGCAGCATTGCCACTCCGGACCTCACATCAGAAAGTGCCATATTGGGGTACATGGCCAGGCTGGGGGTACCCAAAGGGGTGATCACCCACGGGGATAGGAGAGGGTCTTGCCCTGTAGCCCTGCACGTCCCCACAGACCTGAAGTCCTTGCGGTTGTAGAAGTCCCAGGCCGAGGCATGACACACCACCTCCCGCCCGTCTGTCGGCTTTTCCAGCATGGACTCCTTCCAAAATTCAGGGGGCATCTCCAGAAGCCCCAGGGAGGTGAAGAACTCCTCCGAGACCCGGAACATGTGAGTGGCATTCCAGCCCTGGTGGGCAGCAGGCAATGGGTTATGGCAGAGGAAGGGGCTGCCTGTGCCCTGGGCATTGCCCCCAGTGCTCCAGGACTGTGGGAAGGAGGTGAGTTGCTCCCAGGGACTGAGGTCTTGCCCCTCTCTCTGTGATGGGGAGGCCCAGCCCCAGAACTGGTGTGAACATTGCTAAAAAGCCCAAAGCAATGGTGGTGGAGCTCAGCAGGGGCAGGAGAAGGGAGCAGGACTTATACCCAAGAAGGGCTTGGAGCTATGTGATGGTGGGAATGCAGCAATGCAGCCCCCAGCCCGGGGACTGGCAGCAGTCCCAGTTCACTGCCCACTTTTGTTCCCCTGCTGCCTCTTTGGTCATTACCAGATATGGAGTAAGATCATTTATTTGTCCCTTCCCCTCCCATCCATGGATTTTCTGCTGTCCCCTATACAAGTATAAGAAATTACTCCCAGGGGGTCAATGTCATCGGTCAGCCTTGGCAACACCTCCTGCTTTTTCTCCCTGGTCCCTCCAATGAGTCCCTCAGCCCGTCACCTGCTCCACCATGGTGCTCGTGACATCAAGGTTGGGCTTCTCAGGGTAGGGGATCATCAGGTCATAGATGTTGTTCCACTGCTGAGCCCACATGTTGCCTGAAATGAGAAAATAACTGGAGCAGAGCTGGTGGCAGGTCAGAAGAGAAACACAGTGATAACTGGGACTTCTCTGGCCTTGTGTGTGCCCCTCTGACCCCACCAGCACCTCTGGGCACAGGCTGGGGGAGTCTCATCTCTTACCCAGGAGGTGAGCAGGGATGGGACCCTTCAGGTTGATGTATTTGGGCCCATAGCGGTCGTACAGCTTCCTCCGGACGAAGGCGTGCAGGTTGAGGTAGAGTGGCTCCAGCTGGTTGTAGAGGTGCTCCAGGTCCTTCTCAAAGGTGTCTGAGTCATACCAGGAGCGCCAGTAGCTGCCTGTGTCATTGAATCCTACCAGGGACACAGGGAAAACCTCTGTCTCCAGACCCCAAAGGCTGCCCCCAGTACCCACCCCCAAAAGGTGGGACCAGCAGCAGGATTTTCCCCCCTCCCCTAAAGCATTGGCACTTGGGAAATAGAGGTTGGATGCCTGGCTGCAGGCGGGGTGGGGAGAGCAGTAGGACATCCCAACATCCCAATTTCCCCCCCTGGTCCCTGCCCATGCTCTGGTTGGGGCCCCCTTGGTGTGTACCATCCTGCGAGTAGGCGGCGTTGCTCAGCTGCACGAACTCCTGGTACTTGGGGCGCAGCGGGTTCCCCGCGGCGTTGTGCCAGCCCTCCCAGGCGTACAGCAGCTTCTTGTAGCTGCGGGACGTGGCCATGATGTCAGATAGGTCTGGGACAGAGGGGACAAGGAGGACGTGAGAAAGCAGCTGGAGAGGGAGGCAGAGGTGCCACCACCACGCCAGACCCAAGCGCCTGTCACTCTAGGACATGAAACAGAAAAATGTGGACGCTGGATTTTCTGAGGAAAAAAAGAAGGAAGTCTAATTCTGACTTCAACATTTATAGATTTCCAAAAGTGACAGTGGATTGGAAGGTGAAAGTGTCACGCCTCCAATGACACTGGACAAAGTAACAGTTTATTAAATTTCTCTTCTTTTACGAAAGAATCCAAAACAATCAGTTATTTACATAAAATGTGTGAGAAAGTTCATTACAAGAATGTAAACATCAGAAGGCTTAGAAAAACTTAAAAAAACAGGGCAACAAGTGCCCATCCTCATACTGGGACAATCCTGATTAACATGAGTGGCACATGCCAACCCCAACCCACTAAGGATGTGGGGACCAGGACACTGTCCTGGCCATGGGGTGCTCAGCAGCTGGCAGGATCAAGGGGACAGGGACCATACCTGGCTCCAGATCCCAGCAGGTGCCATTGGGCAGGCACACCTTGGCCGTGGAGTAGATTTTGTCCATGTCACTCAGGATGGTGTTGTACTGTAGGAAAGGAAAAGACTGCTGAAAGGAAAGGGGCTGCCAGGGGATGGGAACAGCCCTTGAGAATCTGCAGGCTTCCCAGCTCTGGAGTGTGTGTGCCCAGACAGATGTGGGGAAGGATTGGTGTGTTTATACAGCACATTTTTGGTGAGATAAGTGTGTTATCACTCCGGGTTTTGGCGTGGTGGGAGCAGGGAGGCTCTTTGAGACAAACAATCCATGCTCCAGAGAGGGGCTGTTTATAAAGCTGTTTGTCAGCGGGGCCACGGCACAGGCTGTTTATCTAAATGGGTTAAAAAAAACTGGAGAAGAAAAGCCAGAGGATGAGGGGGATTTATTTCTGTGAACTGCAAAACCAGCAAACAATAGCAACAGGAGGTTTCCTGGAACATGCTTGGGAAGCCCATTCCTGGGGAAGGAAATTCCTTTGCTCTGTCCCTCTCTCCACTCCCATTCCTCTGCTCCATCTGGGCAGAGGGGATGGAGATGGAGACAGTGGTGGCTTGGGATAGAGCTGCTCAGGGATGGGAGAGACATGACTGATGTGCAGGGAGGAGACATGATGCTGTCTGTTGTTTGGAAGAGGGCAGGGATGGGTTTCCTGGAAGGAACTGGGGCCGACAGCTCTCTGGAAGGGATTGCATCCCTAGGCTTTGCCAGGGCTTGGCTGGGAATGGCTGTCAGGGAGCTGGGGGTCAGGATGGAAGGGCCTGTCCTGTGCTCATGTAGAGCAGAGTGGCTTCCAGCCTCAGCCTGGGCAATATTTTCATGCATGGAAATCAAAATTCAGATAAACTGCCCTGAAAGCTCAGGACTGTGATGGGGAAGGCTCAGGATGTCCTGATGTCCCTGGTGTGGAACTGTGTCCCCAAGGCACAGCAGTCCTTGTCTTATGGGGACCTCAGGAGCTGGGTGGCTGCCTCAGCCCTTCTTTTCAGTGGGCTGCATACCTGAAGAGCCCAGAGGGGTTGGGCACAGCCTGGCTGGTCTCCAGGTGATGCCCAAGACTGCTCTGTGTAAGCAGGAAATCTCCAGTTCCTGCTGGGACAGCTCCAAGATAAGGTTAGGGCTGTCTAATGAAGGCACCCCACATCCCCTGGAAATAGCACCCCATCTCCTCCTCAGTCACTGTGTAGGGGCCAGTGGACCCTCCAAAATGCAACAGGCCAGCAGTGGAGTCTGGATGCTTGTGAGAAATCCCTCTAAGGCATTTCACAGCACCTCAGCCTTGCCCAGGGCCCCTCTGCCACCTTGCCTACCTGCTCTCTCATGTCCAGGGGCAGGTTGGAGGGTCCCAAGGTCTGGATTGATCCAATGATTTTCCTCAGCTGGGGGTCACTGAAGTTATTCCACTTGTCGCCATAGAGTTCCTTGGCTTTCTTCCCCCAGAGCTCTGTGAAGTTCTGCTCCTCCAGTGATGCTGTGACCTGCATGGTGAGAGGGGACATGGGGGCTCAGGGCCAGCCCTAGGACATGCCACCACCCAGGCAATGGTTTGGGAGCCAGGGACAAAGTCATGAGGGTTTGTGGAAGCCAGAGGTGACAGGACATGGGGTGACAGGCAGGGGTGACAGGCAGGGCTGTCCCAGTCCATGGCACCCAGGGACAGAGGCAGCAGCTTCCACCTGGACTGCAGTGTCTGCAGCCCCTGCTCCCCTGTGGAGCTCTTGATGAGCACCTGCTGGTGGCCTGTGAGGGTGTTTAGGAGGGAGCTCCAGGGTCTCATATGGGATGGCAGTGCTGGGACTGGGTGACCAGGCCACGCAGTCAGGGTGTCTGGGTGCTCCTGGGCTGGCTTTGACATCTGCTGGACCCTGGTTTTGGAAGGTTTGGCTTAATTTTATTTCCATTCCTGCTTTTTCTCACTTTCACAGAAGCCCAAAAGATAACTATAAAGGTGCCACATTCACCTTTCTCCTTCTTCTATGTCCTCACTATGTCTGTACGCTCCTATTTCCATACATTCCTCAATTGGCTGTCTGCACCCTGTGACCTGTAAATGCCACATCTGGTGTTCACCCATTTGCTCTGTGTCCCCAGTTTTGGGTGTCTCTCTGCCACCCAACTCCTGCCAGCCCTGACCTCCCTTCCTGGGGCCATGGGCTGGCAGTAAGCTGCCAGCACTGTGGGGTGTTATTCAGGCAGCTGGGGCTGTGACCCTGCTTTTGGGATGGGGTGCAGTGCAGGTGTCAGCTGTATTTTTGGGAAGCTGCAATCTCTTCAGAGTGTTCTGGCCCAGTGCAGGTGGAGTGAGGTGGTGCAGAGTGCCTGGTCAGTGTCCATGTGCTGTCCTGGTGTGATTTATGGAGCTCATTAGCTGTGACTTGTGGCATTTTTAGCCTGGCTCCAACACGCCTGGTTTGTTTTATTTTAATCTTCACATTCCCTCAGCAGGCAGCAGGGAAGGAAGGGAGTTGTGATGTGGCAGAGTTGGAGGCTGCCCAGGGCAGATACCCACACAGCTGTGGGAATTCCAAAAGTGCCACGTGCCCCTGGCTACCCCTCACTGCTCCCACTGCTTCCCTTGGACATCCCAGTGCCCACAGCATCCCTGGCATCAACTGGCTCCAATCCCCCAACATGCCAGCCCCACAGACACCCTGCTCTTGCATCACCCCTCTAAACAGGAGATGCCTTTACCCCTTCCCAGACCCTAAGCAGAGCTGGAGGCTCTGGAGGAAGCAGAGTTCAGCTGTGTTTTGTTTTCTCCTTGAACAGGCACCTGTGTTTGGTCAGGCAAATTGTACCCTAAGCTCTCCTGACAGCTCTGGTGGAGTGAGTTGAGGCCAGTGGTGCTGCCTTGCCATGGCCATGCCCACCAATCCTGGCCCTTCACTGCCACACCTGGGATCTCTCTCTGCCCCTGTGGGGGGCTCAGAAGCCCCTTGGCACCCACAGCCTCAAAGCTCTGCCCCAGTCCCTCCCTGCTGGGAGCACTCAGGATGCAGCTCAGGACACTGGGACTGCCTTGGCCCAGGCATCTGCAGTAGTTCTGCACCCAAACATGACCAGCCCCAAGCCCCATTGCCTGCCTCTTGCCCAGAATCCCAGCTTGTGAAAGATGGTACATCTATCTGTCTGTCCAGCATCCTTCTGTCCATCCCTGCCCCTACCTTTGACCTCCTGCCTCTCATGTCCCTTTGTCACAGGGTCCCCCTTTTGTGGCAGGCCCCAGAGCTGCCCGTGCCCTGGTGGCCTGGCTCAGTCCCTCTTGTGTTCTGGATGTGCAGGGTTTGCCTGGCCCAGTGCTCTCCCAGATCCCCCAAATCCAGCCTGTTGGGTCCTGCTGGCCAGCTGTTATTCCTTCAGGAGCCTGTGACTCCCCATCCCAGCACACCTACCTGCTGCCCCATCCTGGACTGATCCCAGGGCTTCAGGTCCCCTCCTCTACCTGGGCTGGCTTAGGAGCCTTGACATTGCAGGGAGCTCCTGGACATGATCCTCACACATTTAATGGCACATAAAGGGGGGAAAGCTGCTCTGGAAACACCTCCTGAGAAAAGTCCATGCAAGGTGCTCTCCTGGCCTCAATTATGGACTCAGTGGAGCTGGGATGTTCATGCTCTGCCCCAAGGTCCCTCACCCCACCACATCTGCAGCTAGAGCTGGATGCCTGCCCAGACATCACGTCAGCTTGACAAAAAAAGGCTGAAGGGGCACCTGGGCCCTCTTGAGTGTCCTGCCAAATTGGCAGTGCCCAGACCTGGCAGTGATCTTTCCCCTGCACAGGAAGATGCATTTCCTTCCTGCACAGGACACACTGTGCTCCCGTCCCCACGGGGTCTGGAGGGTTCAGGGCTCTGTGTGCCAGCCCCTGTGTGACTCTGGGCTGGCTCAACACACCGTGGTCACCTATGGGCTGCACTGCCTCTTGTGCCCCTGCAGCCATAGGACTGACAGATGTGCCCTGAGCTGTGACTTGTCCATGACCCCATGCTGGGGACACCGGCAGCTCCCCGAGCACGGCTGGGACTGGGGAAACCACTGCAGCCTGCCTGGGCATTGCCCCTGCCAGGGCTGGGCTGGGCTGGGCTGGGCCGGGCTGGGCTGGGCTGCAGCTCACCCAACAGAGAACAGACCCCGGGCTGCTCCAGCTCCCTGCCCCACTAAATACAACCAGACACACACAAACTCCTGGGAGAACACACACCAGCCTGGGGGATGCACACAGCATTGCTCCCTGCAGAGGCTCTTCCTGCCCTAACCTGGGCTGATGTCTAATTCCCTACAGCCTGGAGTGCTTTCCCACCTCTGTCTTCGGCGCCATGGGCTGGGGACACAGGGACAAGAAGTGGCAGCCTCAGTCCTGATGCCACACAGCTGCTTGTGCACTTTGGGCTCCTGGTGTCCACCCCAAATTAAAACCCTCAGCACTGGGATGTGGTGACACCAGGCAGGGACAGGGACAGGGACAACTGACACCTGGCCCAGTTCTAGGAAGGGGGAAAGGAAAGTGGAAGGTGCTGGGAGCAAGGAATCACCTCTAAAAATAACCTTGACTCTGCTCTGGGACCAGAGCTGTCATTTTGGGGCAGAGTCTCTCTGAAAGCAAATTTGGGGCAAAACCCTACAGCTCCTGGACTACAAGTCCCAGCCTTGGTTTGCCACCCCGAGGTGCTGAGACAGAAACCCGCAGGGAGGAAGGGAACCACAGCAAGTACCTCCAGCGTGACCCAGCCCCCTCAGTCCCCGGTGCTGGGGACACCCCCGTGGTGGCATCGCCCCCGTCCCGCCACCCACCTGCAGCGCAGCATTCTCGGCCGTCAGGTTGGTGTTGTAATTCCAGCTGGCCGAGACGCTGTTGAAGAGGACGATCTCGGCCGTGCTGTTGTAGTCCGAGGCGAAGCGGGCGGCCCCTTCCTCGGTGCTGTTGTGCTGGGGGGGCTCGAGGTCGGAGCGAAGGGCGCCTGCGAGGTTCAGCCAGAGCAGCAGCCCCAGCGCCGCGGGCATCGCGGCGGGAGCGCGGCACCGAGGGGCCCCGTTCGGTGCCTTCCGAGACGGCTTTGCCTCCGCCGCCGGCTGCTTATAAACCGGCAGCTTTCGCGCAAACCCTGCCCACCGAGCCTGCCTCCCCTCGCAGATAAGAGCCGAGTATTCCGTTCTCCCTCCGGCGGTTCCAAGGCTTGCGGGAAGGAGCGGCGAGAGAACGCTGCCTTGGGGTGCAAAGTCCTTTTGGCTCCTGGCAGTGCCGGGAGGGAAGGGGAAGGGGCTGGGGCAGGAGGGAGGGAAGGAGATGGAGGAGAATCCAGGGAGAGGCAGAAAAAAGAGAAAGGAGAAAGGCTGGGGTGGATGGGGAGGGTGAGATGCAGCTCCATCCCTGCAGGGTCCCAGTCCCCTCCCGATTTGGCGCAGGGGGATCCGGCTCAAGTGATCCTTAGCAGAACATCTCCCCTCGCCTGCATCACACGGCAGACGCACCTCGGCAACACCCCGACCACCTGCGGGGGGCTGCAAGGGCAAGTGCAGGCGGGAAACTGTTCCTGTGGGACACAGCCAAGGGACTGTCTCACTCTGCTTCCTGCCAAAGGGACCCCCCCTCCCGACAGAACCTCTTATTTCAACAAAACAGAGTATTTCTCCAGGCTGTGAAGGAAATCACGTCACATCACACCAAGTGTTTTGGACTTGAAGGAATTAGGCTGATGACAAGTAACAAAAAGTTCCTTCAAAATGAAAACCAAACCCATGTTGCTGGGCTTGATAGCTCCTTTGTTTTGTTTTGTTTTCTATTTAATCAACTAAATCCCTTTTCCCCAGGGCCTGGCCTCAGCCCTGGGAATGGTGCCTGGGCTGAACTTAGGCCCTGGGTTGACTGACCTCATGACTCCTTGTTGGAGCAACCACCCCATAGACACAATAGTGAACACCTGCCAAGAGAGAGCTTTTCTGGGGAGGAACGGGTGGAAATCCCTTCACCTTTTGTCCCTGCTGGGAGCTCCAGAGCAGCTGGACACTATCATGGACCCTTGGATTGAATCAGTACGGTGACTCCATGGGGACAGTGTGGCCATTTGAAAAGGGACATGTCCTCCTGTCAGCACTGGGCACCCTATGGGATGTGCACAGCCATTAAAAAAAAAAAAGAACTTAGAAGACTGCAACCCTCTGATGTCTATTAAACATCACTCCAAAAATCACAACTTCACACCTGTTCTAGCACCCTCCAGCTGCACAGGCTGATGTGGGCACACGAAAACCCTTCATCCTCCTGACCCCAAGCCCATGGGGGAATCCCTCATGCACCAGCACCACCTGTGAGCCTGGACATTGTAAAGCTGGAGGCAGAGTCAGCATCTGCCTCCAGCCCCCCTTGCTGACCCCTTTCCCCACCGGCCATAGCTTTCTGGAAAGTCCAGTTTACTGGGAAGTTGGAAAAAAAAAGGTTGGTTTGGGTCCAATTTGGCCGGAGACCAAGCACCAGTGAATGGAGATTTCCTGTCCCCCTGCAGCCTCTGTTCCCAGCTGCACCAGGGAGGGGTTTTCCCGGCCCTGGGTCCTGGGGCAGCCTCTGGCACCAGTGGGACTTTCAGGAGATCAGTGAGGCTGAAACAGTGCGTGCAATGTCACTGGTATCCAGGAATCCCAGCATCTGAGGCCTTTTCCAAGGCTGACGTGTCCAATGGATGATCCTTCAGGAGAAGGGTGGTGCTGAATACTTTCACACAAGAGTGTCTTCCAAGGCTGGTGCAAGAGGGGCTGCTCCTGCTGCTGCTGTACTTTGTGCAGGAGAAAAAGTTCCTCTCGAAGACTGCATCTCCAAGGATGCCCATGGCTCTGTGTCACCCTATCTTATAGAACTCCAGCTGCATCAGGCAGAAAAATATCCCACATGTAGGAGAGCACTGGCAGCTGATGTGGCTGCTGGTCCAGAAAGGCAGGTGAGATGCCTGCAAGCTCTCAGATGCTCGTTGCTACCTCTGTGCTGCCCCAAATCCACTCTGTGCTCCAGCACCCATCAAGGAAGGGCTCGGAGTCACCTGTAGGCATTCTGTGGAGCAGTGGGACCACTCCCTACTCTCCCTGCCTTTCTCAGGGGTGCTGGGGTGGGTGATGGACATCCATCAGCTCCCAGCCTGCAGGGTACCCGGCGCTGCCAGCACCACAGACCAGAGGGGCAGGAGATACCGAAGAATGTGAAAAATGCGTTGCCACGGAGACGGATGCGGAACTGCTCGCGGGGACGTGGGCTGGGGGACGCTGGGCGAGACGTGATGGATGTCCCCAGCATCTTCCCTGGCCCAGAGGATGCTTCCCATCAGTTTGCATTGCCATCATCACTCCGTGGAGACTTTTCCTCCCCCTCCCTGGGGCACGTGTGAGAGGACACGTGTGCGATGGCCGGACTGTCACCGCAGCGCATCGGCGGTGACACCGCGGCCGTGCCTCACACGTGAAGGAACACGACTTGCTTTCAGCATTTTGGGTCAGACCTGCAAAATCTCCCAGCCCACAGTCAGCAGTGCTGGAAGGGGCACTTATTGGTGCAGCCCAGAATTTTCAAAAGAAATAAATAAGGAGTTGTGATGGTAAATGTTTCTTAGGGGGCTACGAAGTGTCCATGGTGGTGGTGTGATGGAAGATGGTAAGCAGGTGTGGTGGAGCAAAGGAGCAGGAATTTGGGGTTGGCCCTCATGCTGGCTGGGAAGATTTGGTGATTTATGTGGGCATATCCCAGCCCTAGGGCCTCTGGCTGGGGATGCTCAAGCTTATTTCCCCCTTCTTTTATTATAAACCACATTTTTGGCTTCTCCACCCCACCATTTCTTAAAGGGTTCAAGGTTGCTTCATACCTTCTGTGTGATCCATCTCTCTAAAGAACCAAGGAGCTTCTGGAGGTGAGAGAAAGGATTCCCTTTTGCAGAGAACTCATTCCTTCCTTATTTAGACCCAAAAGGAGCTTTTTTTAATCCAGAGTGCAGTGCTGTGTGTCACTTTTTCTGGTGGCTGTGGTTTTCATGGGCATGATGACTCCTGCACCTGTTGGTACAAACCACCACACTGAGAATTTTTCCTCCCTCTCCAGACCCTGAGTTTAGAGGTGGCTGCTTTATTTACTGATGAATTCAATCAATTATCATAGCGTATAATTCGCTAAGCTGCTTTCCCAGCTGCGGTGATGCTGTCATGAGGGAGAGGGGAAAAAACACCCCTCCAGTCCAAATTTTTAATCTAAACAAATAGCTTTTTTTTTTCCTCAGCCTTCCAAAAAAATAAAAGAAATACCCAAAGCAATCAGGCTTTTTACCATTTATTTCAGACCTCTGATTGCTAAGATAATTTTCAGCTATTCCAGTGAGTGTTGGGGCTGGTGGAGCCCCTCAGTGCCACCTGGATTTGGGGACTGTAATGGCAAGAGGACACAGAAGTCCTTGCTCCTGCTGTCTGGTTGCAAAAGGTCTCTGCTGAGCAGTTTTGGTATCACTGTGAGGCTGTTTCCAGCTTTTCCCTGGATTTAAGGTGTGTTGAAAGCCTGGTGTGTCCCCTCTGAGTGGGGATGGGGGGCAATGAGCTGTGGGGGAGCTCACCCTGGCCCCATGACAGCAGGTGCTGCTTTACCACTCAACCTGCATACTCAGTGGAACTCAACAGAAAGCTCCTTATCGTCACAATTTCCACCCCACCCCATAAAAACTCCTTCTAGCACATACCTGCCCTAGGACAAGGGTCTATTGTCCCACAGAGACCTGGCACAGGTGTGGGGACACATGTGATCCAGGCTGGCTGCACGGGGCAGCCTGAGAAGGACCATGTGTTTTCCCCAGCTGGGCAGCTCGGTGGGGCTGGAGGTGAGTGGGAAAGGGACAGACGTGGTTTTCACCATCAGATCTCCTCAGCCTCATTCCCAGACTGGGACCAGTGCCAGCAGCCCAGGGATGTGCAAAGAGAGCCCCGAGGATGTGCTGTGACACTGCAAGGCCCTGAATTTGCAGTGTGCTGAAGTCACTGGTGGATTCAGGGCTCCTGAATGATTCCCATGTTTTGGGAGGGTCCTAAATAAATGTAAGACCCCAGTAGTGCAGCCCTTGGGGACCCCCATGCCACAGTGCAGGATATGTCACAGTCAGGAATATCACAGGGCAAGAAGTAAAAACATGGTGAGAAATCATTGTTCTTCATCCTTCATCTGTCTTCCTTCATCCCTCCTTCCTCCACCTTAATTTCTCATCTTTCATCTCTCATCCTTCATTCTTTGTCCTTCATCATTCATCCCTCATCCTTCATCACTCCATCCCCCATCTTTGCCACTCAGCCAGAGCTGGGCACGATACAGGGTGAGCAAAGAGGCCAACATGTTCCCCTCTGCACCTATCAACCCAATAAAACATGGCAAAGTCCATTATTCCCCCCCCCTTTAATAAATGAAAACAATCCCAGCCCTGAGGCGAGCGAGCGTGACTGTTCCAGGAGCATTAATCATCCTCTGGGAGCCCAGCACGGGTTATCAACGCTGTTTATCCAAGCTGCTATTAAAAAATGGCCATAAACTTGCCTTCAGCCTCTCCTGAAGGAGATGAAGTGTCTGCAGGGGCTGTGCTGGGCTGATTGTATCGCCCGCCCCACGCAGCAAAGTTGTATTCTGGCGAGGAGGAGGACAGGGTGGCTTAATTGCTGCCAGGAGGAGAACCAGAGTCTTTTCCAGCTGATTTGCAGCCTGGGAAGGATCCAGGTTCTTGAGGAAGCTTTGTCCCAGCTGGGAATTACCTGTTTTTCAGCCTTCACAGCATCCCAGGGAACTGGAGATCAGCCCTTTTGATGTTACCCAGTGTTTAATCCCAAGCTCCCTCCTCAGCCACCCTCTTGGCAGCCATTGAACCTTCCAACATGACTGTTATTTTTTCCCTTATATTTAGGGAAAAATGGTTAATTTGGCCCCAGGTTTGGGGTTTCACATGGAACAGCAGCAGCTTGAGGTTGTTTCAGGCCGCACCTCAGCTCCTCTGAGGCAGCTGGGCTCTTGAATCTCGGTCCTCAGGAGAGGCATCTTGCAAATTAGCATTTCTTAGCCTTAAGAATTTGATTTGGGAAGGAGAAGAAATAAACCAACCAAAAGAAGTTAGATCAGCAAAATGGTAATTTAATAATCTTTAGCAGAGAGAGGGAAGATGCCCATGCCAAGGTGGGAGGCACAGTTGGGCAAGGACAAGAACTGCTGGTTTTTCCATGAATTATCAGTTGATGATGCTCTTATTGATCCCTGGATTCTTGACAGCCCAGGACAAACCTGGAACAGGTTCCAGGCTCAGCCAAGAGTTGGGGAGCTGGAGCAGCATCTCCACAGCCGCTTCAACTCACTGATCTGAAGGAAGCTGTGGCACACCTGAGCATGCTTGAACACCTCTAAGCATCCCTGAACATTCCCCAAGCAGCCCTGAGCAGCCTTGAACATCCCTGAACATTCCTCAGCAGCTCTGAGAAACCTTGAGCATCCTTGAGAAGCCTTGGGCAGCCCTGAGCAGCTCAAGAGGTCTCAAGCATCCCCTCAACCTGCAGGTCCACGCCAGGACAGCCAGCACAGGTTCTGGTCCCTAAGTGACACATCCCCCTGCCAGCAGTGCCACAAGGATTTCATTACCTCCAGCCTGGGGAAAGCTCAAGCAGATTTAATAAAGCCATTATGCCCCTGGCAATGCCTTTAATTAAAGAGCTCGTTATAAATGGCTGCTGCTCCCTGGTAAGAGGAACTCAGCAGTGAAGCAGCTCATTTGTCCCTGGATTGGCTGCCACCATGGCCCCTCAGCAAACACTGCCATTGTTCCTGCTGTATGGATGGGAGAAGATCCACCTCCATTTATTTCTGAAGGCTTAAGGGCCGTTCTCCTTCCTTGTCTGCTGGAAGTTGAGATAGTTCAGCTGGACACATGTTTATAAACATTTCTAAACCTATTTGGTATTGGGTTACACAGTGCTGCTCTCATCATGCTTTATGTCTCGCCAAGTATCCTAAAGGATGAATCCCCAAATCTCGTCCCCTTTGTGGATTTTCCAAGGGTCTCAGCTGGGTCTGTGGTGGGGGAAGTGCTCCCTGTGCTCTGCCCAGCCCATCCCAGCCATGGCACAGCTGATGGCTGAAGATTTTCAGTTTATGGTGGCTTTTATGGCTTTAGCAGATGACTCTGCCATAAAAAATTTCCCAAGCAGAGATAAAGCCCCAGTGGAGGCTGGGTGCTGACAGTGACTGCTCTGGCACTGCCATACCCCATATCTTGTGCCTCACCTCCCTCTGCTAGGGGTGGTGGCTCTGGGACTCTGCCCCGGGCTGCAGCAGGACCCGGACTTTGCTGCTGCTGTGTCAGGTCTCCATCTGCTCTGGGGCTGCAGTGGGGTTTTGGTTCTGCTGAATCATGCTCTGGTGGCAGTGGTGGGTCCCCATCTCCTGGGGTTTGTGCCCCACAGCACATGTTCCTGCTGGGCAGGGGGAAGGGGATGGGGATGATGGTGGTGGTCTCAGCTGGGACTTGGGGTGCCTTTACTGAGGGTTTCTGCGTGGGTGACAGCAGACTCCAGTGCCCAAGAGAAGGGCTGGGGGAGCAGCCCTGCACCCCAACAGAGGCTGTTACACCTGATCTTCTGCACCACGGCAGCCCCAGGTCCCACCAGCCGCTCCAAGTGCCAGGGTGCCCCAAGCTCCCGTGGGTGGTCGAGGGCAGAGGGTGCTGCAAACCTCGCCATGAGAGAGGGTGCGCTGGTTCCCCGGGGGGCTCTGGCTCCGGGGGTGCCCCGGGTCCCTCTGGGGGTGCAGCCTTAAGGCTGCTGCCGTTCCTACCCGCTCCGTGCCCGGTGTCTGCCTCCTACGGGTGAACCAGGGCCGAGGATGCTCCAGATCCTCTGGGCACTCCCTCCCTCCCTCCTTCCCTCCCTCCCTCCCTCCCTCCTTCCCCAGGGCGCTGCTCGCCGCGGGCTCCTGGTGACATCTAGTGGTGTCACACACAGGGACAGACTCAGGGACAGGCACAGGGACAGACTGAGGGACAGACACAGGGACACGGACACACAGACACAGCCAGGGGAGGTGGTCCGGGGGCCCTGCCCGCACTCGGACATGAAAAGCTGAGATGGGGACACCCCTCCTCTCCCTCCAGTTCCCCCATTTCCCCTCATGTCGGCTCTCCAGGCTCTTTCTCCCTCAGGGATTTTCCGCGGGCAGTGCAGGGTGTGCCCGGCGGCGCTGGAAGGGCAGGCCGTGGGGCAGACGGAGGTCGGGGGGTGATGTCTGCCGTTCCCCTCTGCCATTCCCCGATCCACCAGCCCAGCCAAGGGGTTCTGGTTCCCAGGATGTCACTCCAGGGCTGCTGGTGGGTGCAGGGATGAGCCAGCAAGGCCCAAACACAAATTAAACGGTGACAAAGGCCCTGTGCAGGGCACAGTGCTTGGCCTTGTGCAGGGTCCTTGGGCCGGGCCGGTGGGGCCTGGTGCTCCGGGCCTGTTTGGGGCTGGGGTGTCCCAGGGGGGCCGGGGCTCAGTGGGTGCCTGGAACCGTGTGGGGGTGTCACACACACTGTTAGTGAGCCACCTCCTCGGGGACTGTCCCCAGAACACTGAGGCCCTGCTCGGTGGTGGGACTGTCCCCAGAACACTGAGGCCCTGCTCGGTGGTGGGACTGTCCCCAGAACACACAGACCCTGCTCGGTGGTGGGACTGTCCCCAGAACACACAGGCCCTGCTCGGTGGTGGGACTGTCCCCAGAGCACACAGGCTCTGCTCGGTGGTGGGACTGTCCCCAGAACACACAGACCCTGCTCGGTGGTGGGACTGTCCCCAGAACACTGAGGCTCTGCTCAGTGGTGGGACTGTCCCCAGAACACCGAGGCTCTGCTCGATGGTGGGACTGTCCCCAGAACACACAGACCCCGCTCGGTGGTGGGACTGTCCCCAGAACACTGAGGCTCTGCTCGGTGGTGGGACTGTCCCCAGAGCACACAGACCCTGCTCGGTGGTGGGACTGTCCCCAGAGCACACAGGCTCTGCTCGGTGGTGGGACTGTCCCCAGAGCACACAGACCCTGCTCGGTGGTGGGACTGTCCCCAGAGCACACAGGCTCTGCTCGGTGGTGGGACTGTCCCCAGAACACACAGACCCTGCTCGGTGGTGGGACTGTCCCCAGAACACACAGGCCCTGCTCGGTGGGGATCCCCCTGCCATCCCGCAGCCCCCCTGCCTCTGCTCTTGACAGCCTCCCCCTGCAGCCACGCTGGGGTGCAGCTCCCCCTCGCTTTGTCATCGCTGCGTTGCCGTGCCAACGTTGCCGTGGCCCTGTCCCTGCTCAGACACTGTCACCGCAGGGCCCGGCACAGGCAGCACCACCCGGCACCCACAGGTAGGGCTGGGGAACACGGGGGAGCCGTGTGGGGATCTGCCTTCAGCCCCTCCAATATGTCATTCAGACCCTCCTCGGCTATGAACTGGAGAGAATCCCCTCCCCTGCATGAGCGTGTAGCCCCCATCGAGAGCAGTGACAGTCCCTGAGATCCCCCTGGCATTTTGGAGAGTCCCCCACAGTGAGGGGGGGCCGGGCTGAAGGTGCATCCTCCCCCCAGGGCACGTGGGTTAACCAGATTAACCGGAGAAAACACCCTGCCAAATGTAAGGAGCACTGGATTTTGCCCTGGGAAGGGGGAACTGTGGATGTGCTTGGGGGTGCAGGGGAGACAGAGGTTGGGAGGGGAACAGGCAGGTCCTGGAAGGGGTCCAGCCACCTCCAGCTTTCCCAGCACTTAGTGGTGGCTAATGCAACTCAGAATATCCTGCTGCCACAGACACAGCCTGTGTCCTGCTGCCAGGCCCTGTGGCTGGGGGTGTTCACTGCCTGTCCCTCCATCCTCTGTGCTGTTAGGGACTGTGTTTGCCCTGTGTGGCTGCCAGCAGGGCCAGATATTTGCATCTGGTGGGAGGGCAGGACAGGGATACATGGGTCCCCATCTGCAACCCCCAGATGTGCCAGCAGCCCCTTGGTGTGATGAGAGTTTGGGGGAGGCTGTTGTGATATGGGGGGAGCTGGTGCCTCTCACCATCCCCCCCAGCCTGGTCCCCCTGCCCATCCCACAGAGCACCCCATGGCCCCAGGCAGTGAGGCTGGACACAGGCAGCCTTTGCAGTGCAACTTAATGGGATAAACCAATTCCCTTAACCCACTTATCTGGCTGATCCAATAAAGGTGGCTGGGAATAAAGTGTGTGCGTGGTCTTAATGCATTCCCCCTCCCCACACTCCCCCAGTCCTGGCAGCATCCACAGCTGGCAGAGGGCTCCTCCCCAGAGGCAGTGCAGAAGGGCCAGGGCAGAGAGGACGTTGGAGCTGGGGACCAGGACCTGCTGGCTCTAGGTGCCAGGGAAGAGGAGTGGCTGTGACAGTGGTGGAGGTGGCTCTGATCCACTGAGGAATAACCCAGCACAAAGCATAGAGCAGGTGAGTTGTGGGGGCCAGGGGAAGGGTCTCTGGTGTGGTTGGGTGACACCATGTGTTTGTCCCCCCCACCAGCACAGATGTTCCCTCAGCCCCATGTCCCCAAGGGCCATTGCTCTTACCATGGAGGGGGTCTCTTGCTTACCCCTGCACTTCCTTCCTCTCAGGGTTTGGGGGCTGTTGTGGGGGTCTGGGAGTGGGTGGGCTGGGGAGGGTGTGAAGGTGGGACATGGGATGGGCATGGGGTGGGAGGGATGGGGATTGAGGCATAGGGATGGAGGGAGTGTTGGAGGGATGGGGATGAAAAGGATGGAGGCAGGGACAGGCCCGGAAGGACAAGGAGGGAGGGGTATGGATGGAGGGGCGGTTGTTGCAGGAGGGCTGGGGCAGGAGGAATGAGGCGGGCAGGGCACAGGCAGGGGCAGGAGGATTGGGAAGGACAGGAGCTGGCAGGAGGTGCAGGAGCAGGGGGATGGGTGTGCCGTGTGTGCCGTGGTGGCTGGGAGCCACCTCCAGGTGGGGGTGACGCAGCGGGACCAGGAAGCGTCCGGCTCCGTGGCAGGTGAGGGTGGAGCAGAGGTGACGGACGCTGCTCGGAGCCGGACCTTACCGCAGGTTCGGCCAGCCGGGATCTGCTTGGGGCCACTGTGGCTTCGCTGCCCCTCCTCTCTGTCCCCGCAGGCTGCCATGGATGGGGCCCCGCCGCCCTCCAGCCCCAGCGGGCTCTCGGCGTACGTGGCCGTGTCGCAGCTGCTGGGCCTGACACTCCTGGGCACCACAGGGGCCTGGCTGGGTCGCTACCGGGGCGGCGTGGCCTGGCACAGCCCCCTGCAGTTCAACGCCCACCCCCTCTGCATGGTGCTGGGCATGGTGTTCCTCCAAGGTGACGGTGAGCAGAACGGTGGGACACGTGCCCTGTCCCAGCTGCAGCCTCCAAAGCCTGCAGCTGGGGTCAGGCAGGGAATGAAGGGGACAAAGTAGTGACAAAAGACACGGGGAAGGTGGGCCGTGCTGGGTGAGCCTGTGGATGCTCAGATACCCTCTCTGTGCAGCTCTCCTGGTGTACCGGGTGTTCAGGCACGAGGCCAAGCGCTCCACCAAGGCACTGCACGCCATGCTCCATGGCCTGGCCCTGCTCATCGCCCTGGTGGGTGAGTGCTGGGCTGGACTGGGCTGGAAGGGTGGACTGGGCAGGATCAGCCCTGCTGGTGGTGCTGGACTGGGCTGGAAGGGTGGATTGGGCAGGCTCAGCCCTGCTGGTGATGGGCTCTTCTCCGCAGGCATCATCGCTGTCTTCGAGTCCCACCGGGCTAAGGGCATCCCTGACATGTACAGCCTGCATTCCTGGTGTGGGATGGCCACTTTTGTGCTCTACCTCCTGCAGGTGAGGGGTGGGAAGCCCCTGGTCCCCCCGGCAGGGAAGGGGCTTTGCAGTGCCTGTGACATCCCTGTGTCCCCACAGTGGTTCCTGGGTTGTGGTTTCTTTCTGTTCCCCGGTGCCTCCTTCTCGCTGAGAGGGTGGTACAAGCCCCAGCACATCTTCTTTGGCATCACACTCTTCATCCTCTCCATCACCTCCTGCTTGTTGGGCATTACTGAGATGCTCCTCTTCAACATCAGGTGGGTGACCGAACTGGGTTGAGGAGGTGGCCCCCAGAGCTCCAGCAGAGGGATGCCCCTGTCCCTGCTCAATTTGTGGCTCTTAAATTTCCCCTCAAGGCCTTTATTTCTGCTGCTGCTGAGTCACTTACCAGATGAAGTTTAACAAGGGGCTGGATCCTGCAACAGCTTTCTTTGGGGATGTGGATAAAATGGCCAGTGCCACTTCCCTGTGTCCAGGTGTTTGCAGAGCCACTCAGGGACTCATGGCCCTGAAACCTCTGCTCTTGCAGCTGGAGGACACAGTGATGACCCCAGCTGCACACTGGGGTCACCCCCAGCCCTAGCACTGTGGGGACAGGGCTATGGGGCACCCCAGGAACCACTTCCCCCCAGCAGGGAGGGTACTCGGCTGCCTATAGCCCCAGTACAGGACTGTGCCACCAGCAGGATCTGCTGTCACCAAGTGTCTCTCCCAAAAGTGAGCAAAACACCAACACTTCTCTGTTGCTCTGATTTGGGGAAGGGACCTTTCCCATGGTGTGTGCCTGAAGGATGAGGATGGGGATGAGGATGAGGAGGGGGTCCCAGCCAGGATAAGGATAGGTCACCCATCCCTTAAGGCTTGAGCATCCCTCTCTATGCCTGCAGTGATTCCTACAGCCACTTTGTGCCTGAGGGCATCTTGGCCAACACCCTGGGGGTGCTGCTGGTGGCCTTCGGGCTGGTGGTGGGCTACGTGCTGACACGGGAGGAGTGGAAGCGCCCACCACTGGCAGAGGAGCTGGCCCTGTCCATGGACTTCAAGACCCTGACAGAGGGAGAGAGCCCTGGTGGTGGCAGCCAGTGACATCTGCAGCTCCTGGTCTCCAGCATGGGCTCCTCGTGATGTCTGAAATGTTCCTGTGCACCCTGTCCCTGGTGGTTTGCATCCCTGCCCAGCCCAGGGTGACGAGGACAGCTGGGGAAGGACGTGCTTGGTGCAATGCTGCCTGCTGGACTCAGCTTGGCTTGGCCTTAATCATCCTAAACTCTGCCTTGTCCAGGCCCTGGTGACCCCTGAGCCCATCCCAGCCCTGTGGGAATGGCAGTGCTGTGGGCAGGGCAGGGGCTGGCAGGGGCACAGGAGAGGGGTCTCCGAGCTCTTCCTCTTCCCTGCTCTGGGGATGGAGTGGGAGCAGAGATTTCTGCACTGTGGGCCAAAGCCTACAGGCTGTTCCCAGTGCTGATGGGCAGAGGGGATGTTTGCCACCACTGGGACGTCCCACTCACTGGCAGCCCCTCACCCTCCAGCATGGGGGAACGGTCCCCTAAAGGGCTCCCTGGGGGTTTGGAGTGATCCTGTGCCTGTGCAGGTTCAGCAGCTTCGTGTCTGAAATGTTTTCTCCCCACGCATGATGTGTTTGCTCAGTGGATGCTCCTGATCTAATAAATGTTTGCAGCTAATCCTGTCTTCCTGACTGTGCCCCCTCAGATCACAGTTTTGGGGAACCCTCGAGTTCCCACAGGCTGGGGGAGGAACTGCCTGAGGGGCTGGGGAAGGCTGGGTGGGCATTAGGGGTGGGATTGTCCTGTCCAGCGCTGCAGGCCTCAGTGGTAGCTGTGTGAGGGACCCCATGGGCACATCTCCAGGCTCTGGCCATGCACTGACTGTTATAATTATTACCCACTATATTATTATATGCCTTTTGCTGGTGGCAGCAGTAGCGCTGCCTCTGTCACCTCTCACTCCTGGTGGTTCCCAGGTCTCTGTCCCCACCCCCATGCAGTGACTGTGAGACCCAGCTCTCACACCATCATTTCCACACTGAGAAGCATCAGAACACTCCTTCACTGACCCCAGTCTGGGAAAAACAGCAGCCCAGACACCATTTCCAAGTGTTAACCATTTATAAATAGGTACATTTTTTCATACATACAGTTTTCATTGTACAGATTACAATCTGTATACATTGGGGGGGGGAAATGCATTCTTTTGAACTTTTCACATCTATCTCACAGCTCACATGTACAGACAAGAAAACTCTGCTCAAGCAAATACAGCAAAGGAAAAAATATGTTTTCTTCTTTCCTTAGAGATGAGAGGCGAAGGCCTCTGCTGTTGGCAGGGGCTGCTCTTCCCACTGCACAATATCACAACTGTGTGGTGTTCAATATATCAGAGAGAACAGAACATGCATTGGATAATATACTGTACAGAGAGAAAGTCCTTTACATCTGAATTATAGAAAAGCTAAAGGAAAATTTAAGTGTCTTAAAGATCTTCCCAGCAAGTGTCTCAGAGGATGGCAACCAGGCAGCTGTACAAAGCACAAGGCAGGTGTAGTGGACGTGTTTGTACCCAACTCAGATCCTCTCGGATGTGAAGACAGAAAGGAGATGGAACGCTGAATGCAACACTATGGCAAAGAAAAGGCTGGACAGGGATGAGCCCGGCAGTACTGGCAGAGTCCACACGAGTCTCTGGCTTATCAGTGTAGCAACACAATGGACTTTATGTAGCACACAGTGCTGCTCTCAGTGGCTGGCTGAGCAGTGCACAGCGAGGCAGACCTGTGGGGACCCAGCTCTAAGGGCACGAGGCTTTCCCACCCACCCATTCCCACCCTGACTTGCCTCCCCACCGCCGTCCCTGGACAGCATCACCCAAAGGGACAAAGTCTTTTAGCAAAGCAGCCCTCAGTTTTCACAACCACAGGATGTGATCCCATCAGATGGGACCCGGCTGCTGACTCCTCAGTACCATGACAGCTAGAAAAGGAGCAGGAGGAAGGACACAGCTGGTGGGTTGGGTGTCTGTTGGCTTTCCCCGTGACGGCCGCGCTCGCTGTGACCTCTTGGGTCGGTCTGTACCAGTTTGGTGAGATCCAGCTGTTGAGTCAAGAGTTGGACACGAATGCATCTTGCTAAAGAATTGAGCCCTTAGTGGTTTATATTAGAAAAAAGAGTTTGATTGAATGAAAATCCAGCAATTATTCACATAAAGCTGAAAAAAATGCAGATTCACTTTCAACCATTGTGCTTTGTGTCCAACACACCCTCCACCAGCCTGCAAAGTGCAGTTGGCATGGGGTGAAGGCTTTGATTTGCAGAGGTCCCAGCAGGTACAGCAGCTCTTTCCCTAAGCCCTTGGGTAAAGGCTGATAAACCAGTAGAAGAGTTACCTTGAATTCCCAAGAGTACAGCAAAGTACAACCACCAAGGAGCTCGCGGCAGCGCACTATGGACCCCCGCGGGCGAGGAAGGCGGAGGACGAGCAGGCACGCTGGCTTGCTTGGTTCTCTAGATAAGGCAGGGCTGGCACTTCGGTTTTAGCTAGACCTCTCCTGGGTAACCCTGAATATACAGCAACCTTTGTAAAGGAGACTGAACCGCTCCCAGTTTACTGCCCACCCTGGTTCCAGACCTAATCCCAGCACGACTCCGGTGTTTGGCATACGCACGCTCACACGTTCACACCAGCCACGCGGTTTTCTTCACAGCCAGGTTAAAGAAAAATAATCAAAAAGTTAAGTGCTCAGACAGACTGAGCTGGGCACTGGTGCCACAGCAGACAGACAGATGGACAGACACACGTTTCAGATTGTTGGAACCATCACAGTCCTCCCAAACAGTGACACAGAGAAGGCAGCTCAGGCTGTACCTCCTTCAGAGATGGA
This sequence comes from Fringilla coelebs, assembly GCF_963513975.1. Classification (NCBI taxonomy): domain Eukaryota; kingdom Metazoa; phylum Chordata; class Aves; order Passeriformes; family Fringillidae; genus Fringilla; species Fringilla coelebs. Next base: position 1,888,100 of record NC_140053.1, read on the forward strand.
TCTCAAAGGATCTGTCTTTGTAAAACCCTCCTTTTCCTAAGCACTTTGATGCCCACTCATGACTATGTGCAAAGCCCTCTGATGCCACTCCCAGCCTGGCTGGTGGGACCCTGCAGAGCCCCCCACCATGTGGGTATCCACTCCCCTGGGACCACAGCATCCTCCTGACCCGGGAGAAAAGCAAGAGCCAATGAACCCCACTGAGGGATGGGGCAGACACCAACACCTGATGCTGGGAGAGAAGATTCCAGCTCTGTGGCAGCACACCTGGGTCTCAGAGCAGCCACAGGTGAGGATGAGAGACACCTGGTGGGAAGGTTGGCTAAAGAAAGGGGTCAGCTTCAGCATCACTTTTGGCACTGCCTTCTGCATGTACCCCAAGAATGAAAACTGGAGTTTCAATGTCATCAAGAACCTGCTTTTCTTGGTGGACCCAAAATCCTGCTTGCTCAAAGATGGGGCTTGCCAGTGGTACTACTGCAGTCAGGAGGGCATGAAGGCACCAGCTGGCAGCACTGACCTGCATCTTAATTACTGAAAAAGTAATTAAATACATAGCACAGACATACAGGATAGCTCAATGTCTGAAACTGAGCGTGATCCCACAGTGTGGCCTGATCTTGTCACACCCAGATCTAAGAGTAGAGGATGAAAGGCCCTCAGGGTGAGATCTGACCTTGTGCTCCCCCAAGCACAATGGGGCCATGCCAGCACAACACAGAATGACCTCTGCTTCTCCTCATGCAAAGACCAAATCATGACTCTGAAGACAGGGGATTGAGCAAGAACAGCTTTTCCAGGAAGAAATGTGCTTCTTACCCACCTGGTGACCACAGCAGCCATCCTGCCTCAACTGTCCCTAAGAGAATTGCCAGGGAAGTGCTTTAAAACCACTGCAAATAATTTTGTATTCAAAAATTACTCAATCTGTTGATGCTTATATACAGGAGTCAGTTCTTGTGCTATAAATGTTATGATTCATTGCTTCGTTTCTTTTCTCTTCTTTTTTTTTTTTTTGAAAAATACACTAAGAGACTTGAGCTGTTTTGCTATTTTTCTAATGAAGACACTACTCACGCTTAAATATCCAGTATTTATCATAGTAACAAATTCAAACAGTAAAGTGCACCCATTTACAGAGAGAACAGATGGAAAACCATTAGTGCAAGAATCCTGTGGAAAATGTAACACGTGGAACTGTGAAAAAACCTGCATGCTGCAGTGTTTCAAGCCTTCTTCAGCTTTGTGGTTGTGTTAAAAGCGTGAGCTGTTTTCTTTTTCCTTAAAACATCTTCAGAAACTGGGAAGTCACACACAGGAGTGCTGTGGGGGGATGTTCTAAGGACAGGACTGGGAGCACAAGGCAGTGAGTGGCAGAAGCAGAGCATGGGCAGTTCTCCTGTCACTGCCCCTGGGCCACCCTGCTGGCGTGGCAGGGGAGAGGAGCACCCACGGGGTGGGTAACACACGGACAGGGCTGGACTGGGTTCCTTTTTCCTTTCAAAGAAGCAACTAAAGGTAGGAAACCACTCACTCAGGCAGAAAGCTGGAGGATGGGAGGCACCTAAGCAAAGTGACTGATGCTGCTCCAGACCCAGGATACGTCTCCCAGCAATGGGCATGAGGAATGCAGAGGAGAAATCAGTTATTCCTTACAACACAGAGCATGTTATTTCAGAAATGAAGAAAGAAATCCATCACACCCCATTTGTAAGGAGAGAAACCATGCACAGACCTGGGTGTCCCCATGGAGTACCCACCCCACCGAAGGGGTCCCAGGCAGCCCCCCATTTTACAGAGCCCTGGGATAAAGCAGAGTCAGCACTGGGTTGCACCTCAAGGAAGAAAACACCAACCTCACTCCAAATACTGGCTTTGACAAAGACCAAATGGCCCCTGGGGCGCCCCAAAACTGCCAAAGCTCATAGAGGAACCCCCACTTCCAAATGCTCTCCATGTGTCTATGAGACACAAGCCTCCCCTGGCCCAAGGTGTGCATGTCCCAGCTTGCTCTGAGCAAGTTAGGCAATGAAATAGCAATGAGATGTGCTGAGCCACACACAGGGGGAAAAAAAAATGCCCCATCAAAGCCAGGGTTTGCTTAAAGAGTTCCAGACCCTGTCCTGAGCTGGTGTGAAAGGGTGCAGCTGCAGTGATGTGTTGCTGGGATATGCTCACTCACACCAGCAGAGGTTGGAGCCCGTGATTTGGTTCAAGAAGTCTTGCAATCGATTCTGAGTAGCCCTTTGGAGGTATCACTCCCCTGCTCAGCACTGAATCGCTCCCCAGAGTTGATATGAGTGAGGTTTGGCATTGGGCAACAGGCACTAGTTTGCTTTAAAACAAGCTACAGCGTTATCACTCTCCCTCCCATCATCCCACCCTTCACCCTCAGAACAGAAAAGGCAGATTACAAACCCACCAGGAATAAAGGAATCGGTAAAGGAAGTTCTTCCCCCCACCTCAAAAGAAATTTTCAGCAACTAATTGAAAAAATTTTTGGAAATCCTCTCAAAAGGATTTTGGAACCAGCCCCTGCTTTTCACATTGTCTTGATGTGACTTGCATTTGATTACAAAACTGAAAACAATAGAAAAAACCCAACCTGAACTGGAAAATGTCCTAAAATAGATAACATAAATAAATTATAAATAGGTCTCTCTGAACTACAGCTTCTCAAAAAGCAACACATGGTTTCTACCATGTACAGGTATCAAACACGGTGTCCCTTTCCAGGATTTCAGGAACAGAGAATCTTAGAGGAGCACAGCCCTTGCTACAGCCCCTGCTCCCTGGTAGGACTGAGCCAGAGGGAAGGGATTGCTGCAGGCCTGGGACTGCAGAAGGACCCTTCCCCTTTTGGGACCATCATGCCATGTTCTACATCCTCATCATAAAAAAATGTGAAAAAAAAAATTAAGAATTGCAATTTTCCTCTTTGAATACCATTTCCTAAGTCAGATTTTTGCTCTTCCTTGCAAGTAATAAATCCCCAACCAGATGAAGTCCCCAACACTGACTTGCCCCGTGCAAATGCTGTGGGTGAGGTGAAGTCTGCCAACAGTGTGAAGAAGTTAGTGCAACCCCGGATCATGCACAAGAGGATCCTGGCCAACTCCCTTGGCTGATTAATACACTTAAAAAAGGGCCAACCTTACACCCTCAATGCTTGTAAAATGCCCCAGAGCAAAGACATCAGTGCGAGGACACCTGGTAGGTACTTTGAAAGCAGCAAAGTGCTGTGTGATCCCCACCCCTTCTGGCCAGTGACAAGTTAAGGAAGGAAGGAAAGTGCTGTAAGCCAGCAGAATCAGAATGGGTGTTGTGGGCTCTGTGCAGAGCTACTGGTGCTAAATCACATCACTGAGGGTAATCTGCTCTTTGGGGCAAAGAGCCTAACAGCCTGGCTGGCATGGAGGCCTGTGGATGCAGCCTTGGGAAAGGCTCCTGTGGAATTCCCTAGGAATTCCCATCAGAGTTGAGTAAGAGATCATTGAGACAAAAGAAACCAATTTAAATCCAAGGCAATTATCTCTTGAAAAAGAGCTGGTTACCTCCTGCTGCGTAGGGATATCTCTGGACCACCCCACACCATGGACTAAGAGATCCTGGTTGGAACTTTGCTGGAATTGGGCAAATGATACTGGCCCGGCTGATGTTGGCTTCACAGTCAGCTGGGGAACAAAAGGGCTGGAGCACGTGCATGGCTGTCTGACCATCACATAAAGTACCGGAGAAACTTGATCATGTAGCTATCAAAGAGAAATAAAAATAATAATAGTAATAATAATAATTATAATAGTATGCATGGAAATCAAGCTTGGAAGTGTGTGCTGAAAACATGAGGGTCTCACTCCAACAAGTGTCTTTCACACATTAGACTCCACAAATGGTCTCTTTGGTTTGATTGGGGACGTCTGCCCTTGCCTGGAGTCCCTGGAGAGCTGCCTGTACAGGTTATCCTGGTAGGCCTGCGCCACAGGCAGCGTCCTTGCCACCTTGACGTCGGGGTAAGAGGAGGCTTGGGTGACTCTCTCCAGGAGGTCTCCCCGGGACCCATTGGCCAGCATCCCATGGGGGCTGTAATAGTCTTCCTCTAGCAAATGGCCATTCTGTGCATTGTTGGTTTTGTTATAAAAGGCAATGTTGCTGATTGAAGAGGGTGGGCTAAAGGATTCCGGCTGGGGCAGGTTGCCAGGAGACGTAGGACTAATGACAGTGTCCACTGAAGACACGGCCCAGGTCCGGTTCTGCTGATGGAGGTGGGGGTACTGCTGAGTCCGAGCAGTTTTATCTATGATCCCCATGAAGGGCGTGGTCCGGGAGCGGGCTGGCTCGCTGGGGTAGCCCCCCTGCGTGGGCGAGACCGGAGACAGCTCATCGCACGATCTGTCGTAGGCCGGCTTGAGGGGAATCTCCATTTGCTGAATCGAAGCAGAGGGGCGGAAGTTGGGAGTCAGGTTGGAGGTGGAGGAGATGCTATTGCTGGAAGGGGAGAAGCGGAGGCCGACGCTCTGAGAGTGGAGTAGAGGCCTTGGAGTCGGTGGGTGAGGCTTGATTTCGCTGGGATTGACTGTGATGGGCCTTCTGATGAGGTGAGACACATCTGGAGAGCCCAGCTGGTTGGCGGGGAGGGAAGAACGCTCCAGGTCAAGTTTGGAGTGGCACACCGGGTAGTAGGAGGCGGACTGGCTTCGCCCAATCTGAGGTGTCTGGCTGTATCTCATCCCCCCTCTGTAAGCCGAGGATGGTCTCTGTGGAAGGTCTTCTTTGGCCAGCCCTCCGTGCTGACAGATGGCTCCGGCGCTGAGACTCGCCTGCACGTGCTGCACGGGCCTGCTGTCGCCCACGATGCCCCCGATGGAGCCCTGGTACACCAGGCGGCTCTGGCTGACCCCCATGTCCCCTGATGACGACTGGTACTTGCTGGCCATCGAGTGGGCAACCTGGCTGTAGGCACCAGTTGGGATGACAGTACTGGAATGGACGGCAGAGCTGGGCTGATTGCTCCTCACGATCTGCGCCTTGGCCGGCTGCAGCCTCAGCCCCGGCTGCGGCACGGCCACGGGGAGCTGGGGCATCTGGAAGGATCTCTGTGTCATCTTGGACAGAGGAGACTTGGGCCTGCCAGGGAGCTGGGAGACGGCGCTGGGCTCCTGCTGGTAGCGGACCGGGGAGCCGGACTGCGAGCGGAAGACGCTCATGCTCTCCGCGGGGGGACTGGCGCGGTACTGGGGGCCTCTGCGGAGGGGAGACGGCGGAGGGCTCTGGTACTCCTTCCCCTGGCTTCCCACGGGAGGCGGGCTGAAGCGGTAAGTGGAGCCCTGGTGAGCTGGGGATGTGTGCGGAGGACTGGGTCTGTAATGTGAGTTTTGGTGTGTTGGAGACAGAGCAGGAGATGTGGACTGGTATCCCTGCCTGGTGGGTGAACCCACAGAGCTGTTGGACCTGAAATCAAAGACCTGATGAGAGCCAAGAGGTGAGCCGGAAATATAGGCTGAGTCCCTGTGAGCTGGAGATGGGGGTGGGCTCTGGATGATGGGCAGCCCTTGGTTTGGCCTGGACTCTGTCTGTAAGCCAATGGAAATATTTTCTACATCCTGCTCGAGGTATTCCTCCTCAAAGATATCTTGCACAGAATACAGCTCTTCATGCTGGGCTTCGGGTTCTGGCTCCACTGGGAGTGGAGGTGATGGCTGCTGCTGTTGCTGCTGCTGCTGCTGCTGCTGCTGTTGCTGCTGCTGCTGTTGCTGCTGCTGCTGCTGCTGCACCTGCCTGCACTCCTCCTCCACCCGCATCAGCAGCCGCTGGATCTCACGGTTGTTAGGACACAGCTTGATGGCCTCGTTCAGGTCCTCCAGGGCTGCTGAGAACTGCCTGCTTGACAAAGGAACAAAAATGAGAACTGAAAGTACTCTGGATTTGGATGGAGCTGTTTTCAGAGCTTCCAGGGGAATAAAGTGGCTTGTGCATGTTGCTGAGGGAGAGAGCTGCGATTGCTACTGCTTGCTGTACCTCTCACATGCTGCCTTAGGGGCCTCCCTTGCATTTACATTATCCAAGCAGAGGGAAAATTCTGGAGAAGAAGGGAACACAGTCCTTAGATGGCTCAACCCAGACTAGCAAACATGCCTGCCTCTGCAGGTTAGGGGCTAATTAATTACTCCCCTGAGCACCACCATGAGCTTCACCTCTGTTTTAGTGAAGGGGACACCAAGACATTGATCACTGCAAGCCCAGCTCACCAACAGCTGTAAACAAGCTCTGACAGAGCTACAACCACTCATGCCAGTGAAAATTTAACTCCTGCCTGATGCCAAGACCACACAGCGTCAGGCCTGGCTCCAGAGCTCAGGGGCTCCCACAGGTCAGTCCTCTGGGCAAGGCTTGTCTCTCCAGTTTTGCAGTGGATTTTGGCTAACTTCTTTGGAATGAAGCAATCAAGGAATGTGCCAGAGGCTGTGAGCCCAGGGAAGCCTTTGTGAGGGAAAGGACAGGCGAGGAGGTGTAACAGGGAGGTGGGGGTTTGGGAAGGGGGTTGTCATTTACAGTGACACTGCTCACTCTGGAGCGTTTGAACATGACTGTGATCTGGGAAAACCCACCCAGATGGGGAAAAAGCTCCCATCTGTGATCCCCCCCAGCACCTCCCAACACCAGCTTAATCTTCTGTACAAGCCATGAGTCATATTCTGCTTTGAGTCCAAGTTGTGGTCAAACTAAAGTGCACTTTGAAAAAGAACACCCCACTTTGGTGCGCAGGTCTGCAGTGCTGTAAGATGCCCAGACAAAGCTCTGCTAAGACAAACCTCCCAAAACATTTGGACTCAGAAATCACCAAGTGAGGGAGGGCATTACTTTGGAGTCCAGGACATTTGTGATCTCACTCATGAACGTTTCTTGGCCATTTCTTCCCACGGGGGCACTGCCTGGCTCTGCAGGGTGGGTGCCCACTCCTGATGTGACAGGCTGGCAAAGCCTGGTCCCTCACACCCTCCTCTCTGTCCCTCCTCACCTGCTGCTGCGTTTGGCCCTTGCTCTTGCATAGTAAGCTTCGTAAGACTTCGGTTTCAGCTCCAGGGCTTTAGTGGCAAATTCCTCCGCCATTCCAAAATCCTGTCATTTGAACAGTGTGCAGGTAAGTAACTGAATAAATTCAGAAATAAAAAATACATACAGCATGGAAGAAAACAAACTTAGTGTGGACTTTTTCATGTTGCATGGAAAACTTGATGGTTTTGGAATATTTTACATGGATTCAACATCATTTACAGACAGGGAGCTACGATGGCATTTCCAAAGACTTGGGTGTTGTTAACCCAAGCTGCTGTCATCACCCTCACTGTGTCCCCAACATGTGCATGTAAATCCATCTCCAACAACCTACAGTCTTGAGAAAAAATCTGATCTTGCAGGGGCTGGAATTTTATCTCATGAATGATTTTTTTCCACAGCTGAAAGTAATAGGAAACCTGTCCCATGCCCTTCTGCTTCCCTGAGCACACTGACATTCTTTGAGGGCTGAAGAAAATTGCCTGTGAAGGACAGGGCTGCATTAGCTGCAAACAGGACTTGCCTGGCAAAGGTGTCCTATCAATCCCACTGCTCCTCACTTCTCCACGACAGCTCAGCTGGGAGGATAGTCTGGGAGCAGGGAGAGGGTGGCAGTGTGGGATGGGACTGCTCTGGGTGATTTCCAGGGGCAGTGCCACGAGACCAGATCACCAGCTCTGGTTCAGACCCTGTCACCACCCTCCCTTGCCTTTTCTGAATGCTTCATGTCCTGCTAAGTTCAGCACTTGTGAAAGAGAACTCCTCCTCGTGGGGAGGATTCCATTTCACAGCCAAAAACTGCTTTGGATTGCTGCACTGGGCTATGACCTGAGCAGCTCTGGGAGAAAGGACTGAACAGTGCTGCTCCTGATTTGCTCAAAAAATTGTGATGTCAACTCTTGCTGTGGGCATGCCCTGCCTGGGGAACATTATACTTCTCTTTGTACCTGCAGTAGCAGTTACTGAGCAGTTACTGTCCAACAAACTGAAAAGGGAATGCAGTCATGAGGTATCTTTATGGTCTCATCTATAGGTGCAAAAACTGCAGGAGCAATTACAGCCCTCTAAAATTTTCTATCACAAAAGCTGGCGTTCCCCAGTTAATGATAAACCAAAAATCTTGTCCTCAAAGCACAGGACAAGAGCTGGAGTTGATTAGCTGTGAATTGGCTGATTCAAGGAGAAGGTTCACACTTTTTCTCCAAACTGTGTTTGTTCACCAGCATTAAGATTTTACTCCCTTTGTTTTCCATCTTTTTTCCTGACAGAAAAAAAATAAAAAAGAAGGTGTCCCAAAAGCTCCTTCCCCTCCAGTGTAACCTTTACTGGCTCATGACATCAATTATGTAGCTTTTTGAATTTATGGAGACTTTAATTTGGGGAAGTGAAAGTCCCTGCACTCCAAGTCAGGGAAGGGTGGCAGAACAGGCATCTGCACGAGCTGGTTGCTGGATGCTGCCAGATTGCAGTGGGGAGAGTGACAGGGATCTGGAAGTTCTGGGCTGAGAGGGAGTCTTGTGGAGGTGTTTCTGGATGAGTCACTGCCCTGGGGAAGTGCTAACCCCCTAAGCATATGCTCCTTCATTTGAAATTAATTAGTATTCAAAGGAGCACATCTCCTGGCTCCTCCTCACTGCTGCCCCAGAAATCTGGAAAATGCCTCCACCCCCATGTGACGATGTGAACATCATCATCAAAAGGGAGTAATAAAAAATTCAAAGAGCTATAAACATAGCAATGAATTTTTAATCATCTGAAACACATACTAAACCACTACTGCTTTGGAATTATAAAATGTCAGTGCTCTCTGAAGGACAACCAGGTCACAGAGAGGAGAGATCTGAGAGGCCAAAGCATGATTAGGGGTGGATATGCCTCTGCAGAGGCACAAAGCTGTCAGGTTGGGACACTTACATTCATTTTCCTTCGACACCGGGAGAGGTTGAGGAGCAGGGACACCTTCAGCTCACGGAAAGTTTTCAGGTCCTCTCCAAACCCTTCTCTGGGGAATTTTTTCAGAGCATACTGGTAGCGCTGGGCAGCCTCTTTCACTTTACCTTTCTATTAGAAGGAAAACATGTCAAAACTCATCCTTGGGTTGAGTGTACCTCCCTGCAGAGAATTCACTCACCAGCCCAACCAATGTTTTAGGTGGCTAAGGAAGCACAACTTCACTACTTAGCTCTTTCCTAGAAAAGAAGGGCAGAACATTTGATCAAGGGAACATCTGAGCAGGAAAGGCAGATGCCTTGCACAAGTTGAGATCTCCCACTTCATACAGAGCTGTCACGCTACAGCAGGAAACATGGAGAAATGGTGTTAACTTGATACAACTCCATCTGGTTCTTGGCTGGATGGTCTTTTGAGCTGGGTGATCAGTTACCCATTCCTGGGAAACACCCTCCACCCAAAGCTTAATACACATCCAGGAGGGTAAGGAACACAAATTGTGGGACTTTAGTGGAGCCCTGGGGCTCAGAGAAGCCTCTGCAATAGCCAAGACAAATGTTACAGCACTGCTGTGGCTCTGAACTCCGACAAACAGGGTGAGATTCACCTCCCTGGACTTCAGATGTTTAAAACTTTACATCTAAGTCTGTTAAGTGGGTTCCATTTATAATTATTGGTACGCAACAGTCACCTTCAAAGGTGACTCATCTCTGCTATTTTGGGCAACTAATTTTGGGATGGGATGATGTGCACCCTGAAGGGGGGCAGCTGACAGGCAGGGTGAGAGAAAGAGGGCAGGATGGGATCTAGGACACACACAGCTCCTCAGGACACAGATATAATTTTTGCAGCTGCAAACAGTGATTTTTAAAAACCTGTAGACTCAGGTTTCTCAGCTGTATCATGTATCTCTGGCAGATAACTCCTACTACAATGCCAGCTTTGCCTATTTTCTGCTTCACCCTTAGAGCCTCACAGTGAATCATTGTTGTACTTGCACAATTTCCATGTGTGTGCAAATCCCCAGGTTTTAAAGACTAGCTTAAAACAAACAGAAAGCAAAAAAAGACTACCTAACTGTAAGAGTGGAATGTCTCACATGGGCTAAAGGACACATGACAAAGCCAGCTGTGTCCTGACAATCTGTTCTCATTGCAAGAAGTGTTTTCTGGGAGTTTTTCTGGGATATTCTATCCTGTTGCCTTGATCCCCAACAGTGAGCTCACTAGGTAATGCCAAGGCTGCCAGACCTGATGCAATGACAGCAGCACTCCCAACAAACACTTAGATCCTGCTGTTTTCAAAGAGGAAATGAAGTGCTGGCTCTAATCCAATCCAACTTGGCTTTGCTTCAGCTTTTTTACAGATTTGGGCATTCAATCCCCTCTTCTCCAACCCCACTAACCAAAACCAAACAGTTTAGAACACAAGAAATGCTGTGAGTGGGAGCTTTTACCTGCCATGGCTTAAGGCAGCAGCATTAGGATCACAGAACCATTTAGGCTGGGGAGGACCAACCACTGACCTAACATGGCCAAAACCTCACACCAAGTGATGCTGCAAGCTGCATCTGTTCCATGTTCCAAACCCACCCTTCTCACCTTATAAAACATGTCTCCCTCCTCCATCAGCTTGCTCAACAGGATGATCATGATGTCTGGTTTGGAGGTTGCCATTGCCCAAGTTGCTGGACCTGTAGTGTACAGGATGCATGATGGGTAAAGAACTCATACAATGCAAGGGTGGTAGGAAGCTGGGTGGAAAAAAATACCCTGGGGTGGGAATTTCTGCTGGAGAGAACAACTTGGCATGGTCAAAGGGCAGAGTGCTCCAAAGGACTGAGCTGACAATTCCTCTGACACCTAAATTAATGTCATCCCCCTTGCAATGGTTTTCCTTTGCAGTCATTAAGGCTAATCCCAGTGGTCTGGGAAAGGATGGAGCCGTTTCCACAAGAGGGCAGTGCTGAATATGGGACATGCTGAGATGGGGGAAACAAACTGTATTTAAAGGAAAAATCAGAGTGGTTACATAAAAGCATTTCTAAACTCAAATCTATGGAAGTGTACTAGGGAATCTGCAGTTTGACTGTTGATAGGTGGTTTGTGGTTAAGTGGACTGTGATTTCCAGCTTCACAAGATGTGAAACGCTAGAGTAGAAAATCCATTAAGGAAGAAAAAATTACAAAGGGAAGGTTGTGTGTAAGTGCTGCTGGTGCTGAAGGCATCACTGGGCTGGGGGCACTGGCTCTGCACAGGGGCCACCCTGCAGAGCCAGCTCCTACCTCAAGGACTAATACTGGGAGGGAAGGGGTGGCAAAAATTTGAGGACAGCTCATTAGTGTGGGTGAAGAGTAAGTCAACAATATTCTATAAGTAGATTCAGTACGTTTTGGGGGAAGGAGGTTAGTTTTTGAGTTCAAGTTATTCTCTGCAACAGTCATTAAAAAAATTATTTGAAGGTGAGGTAAATTAAAAGATTAGAGGTGTTGGGGACGCATGCAGACTAAATCAAACAGGAGAAAGCAAGGCTAACAAAGCTATCAGATCGAAGCTGATGCTGACAGCAATGAGATATACCTCGTGGGCGACTCGGTAACGTCTGACAACCTTCAAAGAAAGGAGAAAACAAGAAGTTGTAGGAAAGAGGGGGAAAAAAATGGATGAAGGGTGAAAAAAAAAAAAAAAAAGAAAGGAAAAAAGCAGCTGTGAGAGGCAGGCAGCGAGGAAGCCAATGCACCAGCAAAATCCCCTTTCACAGGAAAACGTAACGTGAGCGGCTGTGTGGCGCAGTGCAGGTACACTGAGGTCTGGAAGCATACACAGAGCGAGTGAACGCAGCAGCTCACAGCAAGGCATGGACAGAGTACACTTGGCAACTCAGACTAGTAAAGATAGAAAAAGTATTACCAGAGGAAAGACCTTGCCAAAGAAACAGTTGTTTATTGATTAACTTTTGCTAAGTAATACGACAGGAAAAGAAATGAAGTCCCCATTTTACGAAAGAGAGCCAAGGAGTCCTGACTTGCCGCCTGCTTTCGGAGCGCGAAGCAGCGGCTGGGCCTGAGGCTGCCTCTGGGTTATACTTGTATTTTTTAGGATGCCAGCCCCATTGTCTGAGTCCTGACTGAGCACAGAGCTGATGGCAGTGTCCCCCTGTTCCTACCTATCTTGGCTCCTTTCTTCAGGAGGGTGACGACGACCGAGGTGTTGCGGCAGCCCACTGCTCTGTCGAGGGGCCGCATCCCGCTGTAGTCAACGTGCTCGATCATGGCCCCATGGTCCACCAGGAACTGAACCTGCAATGAGAAGCCCAATAATCAGTTCTGTTCTTGGCTGAGACCCCCACACACTACTGGGGATGTAGGATCAGCAGAAGCTTGCTCTTCTCCACTGCCTGGGCTAAAAGCACCTCCATGGCATCAGAGGGTACATTGTGGGAAGCAGGACAAGGGAGGGGATTCTGTTCCTCTACTCCATTCTGGTCTCTGGTGAGACTGGAGAGCTGTATCCAGCTCTGGGGTCCCAAGTACAGGAAGGACATCAACCTGTTGGAGCAAGTCCAGAGAAGGCCATGGAGATGCTCCAAAGGCTAGAGCACCTCTGTTAAGGAGGCTGGGAGAACTGGGATTGTTCAGCCTGGAAAAGGCAAAGCTCCAGGAATACTTTAGAGTCCCTTCCAGTGCCTGAAGGGGCTCTAAAAAGGTTGGAGAGGGAGTTTGGACAAGGAACTGGAATGACAGAAAAAGGGGGAATGGCTTTTAATTGAAAAAGAAGCAGGTTTTGACTGGATATTAGGAAGAAACCCTTCCCTGCAGCGCTGGTGAAGCCCTGGCACAGGGTGCCCAGAGAAGTTGGGGCTTCTCCATCTCTTGAAATTTTCAAGGCCAGGCTGGACAGGACTGGGAGCAACCAGGGATAGTGGGAGGAGTCCCTGCCCATGGCACAGGGTGGAACAAGATGGTCCCTATGTTCCCTTCCAACTCAAACCATTCTGGGATTCTCTGATCAGCACCCGTGGAAGCACCTTCCCATAGGGAGGGCCAGGACTATAAGTGTTTTTCACTGCTCTACCAAGCTGAACTATTTGATTTTTTGCCTTTTCCAGCACCTGCCCCTTTTCTCTGGGTGTGCCAAGGCCACTCACCACCTCCGCGTCGCCGTAGAACGCCGCCAGGTCCAGCGGCGTGCGGCCGTTCTTGTCCGCGTGGTCCGTGGCAGCTCCGTTCTCCACCAGGGAACGCACCACGGGCAGGTGACCCTTCAGGCAGGCCCAGCTGAGGGCTGTCAAGCCCTCTTTGTCCATCAGAGAAATGGAGGCACCTGGAAGAACGAGCAGCAGGTCACTTCAGAGCTCTCCATTGTTTAGCACTGTTTACCGCAAACCCTGTGCTCAGCAGTGACAGCTTGTTTTCAGAGAGCTCTGTACATAATTGTTAATTCCTTTATTAACGTTTCTCCCACCACAGATCCCACCCTCTGTGGCAATTTCAAATACACTGATGGGAACTGTGGCAAATGGGTTGATTCACACCGAGCTGCAAACTTTTTCACGCCTACCTCTGCTGGCTTTCCTGGCAAACATCTGAGCAGCATGGTAGATCTGACTCCCCTCATCTGAGACATCATCTTTTTAACTGCTTTTTTTAAAACTTAATCCAACCCCATTCCAGCCTGTGTGAGTCAGAGATGAAGACCATTTTGCTGTTTCAGCAGGTCACCATGGGGAATTAAGTCAATTCAGCTCAGTTATCCTAAAAAAGCACATATTTTCCCTTCTTCACTCCCCTCCCCTTTACCCAAAAGTACACAATTTCCAGCAGTATTTCTTCCTGAACTTTACCCAACATAAATACAACGTTGTGGGATACACTACTGCCAACTGCAAGCCAAGGAGAGGAGGACTTGACGTTTTCTTGGATGAGGAAATGGCGCTGCCATACCAACGGGTCAGTATTGCTCCACACGGCATATGGATACAGATATGAGAGCTGAACAGCAGTTTTAAGTGAACACTCCTCTTCATGGCATGAAGACAACTCCTGTTGCCATGGCACAGCCATGGCTCTGGCTCTGGAGAGTGCAGAGATTATCTGTATCAGCTCTGCTCCTCCGAGGAGCTGCAGCTACCTGCGGGATGCTCCTGCCAGCAGCTGGGATGAATTGCTGCTGCAGTGCTTTTCTCCTGGAGGCAAACTCTAAACCTCCCAGCATGAGATTCCCTGCCTCTAGAACATTCAGCAAAATGTGGGAGTGATGTGAATTTCCTAAATGTTCCTGTTCATCCCAGCTGACACATCCCTGGTCTGCATGGGCTGCCCAGCTGAGAGCAGACTAAGAGGTCTCCCTGCTGGCACAAACTGTTTGTGGAGGAGTACAGCATGGCAATGTTTGCTCCAGGTGTGTTCAGAAACCTCTGGAACAACCAGGAATGCCAAGCTGGGACACAGGCTGCAAGGTACAGGCTCAGGGAGGACACTGTAGAATCACAGACTCATCTAGGTTGGAAAAGACTTTGCTACCATTGAATCCAACTGTTCCACCAGCACTGCCAAGCCCTCCACTAACCATGTCTCCAAGTGCCACATCTTTAAATCCTTTAAATCTCTCCAGGGATGGGAGCTTCACAACTGCCCTCAGCAGCCTGTGCCAGGGCTGAACAACCCTTTCACCCCTCCCCTAGAGCAACCTGAGGCATTTTCCTCTAGTGCCTTATTTCCTGGGAGCAGAGCCCGACCTCCATCTGGCTGCCCCCTCCTGCCAGGAGGCTGTGCAGAGCCAGAAGGTCGCCCCTGAGCCTCCTTTTCTCCTGGCTGAGCTGCTCCCAGCTCCCTCAGCCACTTATTGTGTTCCAGACCCTTCCCCACCTCTGTTTTCTTCTTTGGACACGCTCCAGCACATCAATGCATTGCCAGTGTTTTCTCACGTTGCCCACACTGCACCCAGGAACCATTCTGAAGCTGTGGGAAAGCCCCTTCAGATGGTCCTGAGCTGACCAAGCCCAAATTCTGCTCAGGATGAAGCAGGAGCTGGTGTGGTGGGATGTACCACAGCTGGTCCCCAACACTGTGTTCCCTCACACTGCCCACATTGTACCCAGGAACCGTTCTGAAGCCGTGAGAAAGCTCCTCCAGATGATGCTGAGCTGACCCAAGCCCAAATTCTGCTCAGGATAAAGCAAGAGCTGGTGTGGTGGGATGCTCCACAGCTGGTCCCCAACACCTCCCAGCACGTGCTCTGACCTTGTGCAAGCAGGAACTCCACAGTGCCCAGGTGTCCCTCGGACGCGGCCATCATCAGCGGCGTCCGGCCCTGCTTGTCTGCCATGTTCACGTCAGCGCCGTGGGTGAGCAGGAGATCCACGATCTGCAGCACACAAAGCCAGGGTTACACGTGGAGACACAGCTGAGAAAATGCCAGAGCCAAGGAAGAGCAGAACAGACCCCACATTCTAAAAACTCCCACCCCTATAAGCATGGTGGCCTCTGGGATGGCTGGATGGATGATTAAGGATTATGAAAATGAAGGGAGGTATAAAGACAGGAGAAATGTTCTGGTAAGTCACGAGCATCCCGTTTGCTTCTCATATGGTGAGACAACCAGAGATGCTGCGGCTGCCCCATCCCTGGAACTGCTCAAGGCCAGGCTGGATGGGGCTTGGAGAAACCTGGGATGGTGGAAGGTATCCCTGCCCATAGGAGGGGGATGGAATTAGATGATTAGATGATCACTATTCCATGATTCTATGATAACACAGGACTTAAACAAAGCTGCCTGCAGCCAGCCAAAGCTTGGGGTGACAGAAGAACCAGCATCACTTCTTTTTGCTCTGACCATTCCCCAGAAGAGCTGGGGCTTGTCTTCTCCATGCCTACCCCAGCCAGACAGAAGGGATGGCCCCACTGACCTGCCAGTGTCCCTGTCTGACGGCGCTGAAGAGCGGCACGACCCCGCGGCGGTTGGGCTGCGCCACGGCGGCGCCCTGCTCCAGGAGCAGCCGGCACACCTCCAGCTTCCCGCGCCCCGCCGCCGCCGTCAGAGCTGCACGAGACAGGGGAGAGGTCAGGGAAAGAGCCACACGCCCACTGCAGTGCTCTCCTACCTGGAAATGGGTCTTTCTGCTGGATACCAAAGTGATGGGGCCGGAAATGTCAAAGCTGTCTCATGGTGGGAAAAACCAACAAAGAAAATGGGCTGGATTGGTACAGCTTCCACTCCTGTGATTTTAGTTACCTCAGAGGTCAGCTCTTCCATGAGAAGTTTACATAACGTCACAGAACGAGGCTGCTTGGGACAATCAGCTTTTACTGTTTTCTGCAAGCTACAGTGAAATGGGATGAGAACCCCAATAAATATAAAATAATCTACAGGCACTTGTGACTGAACTTCAGAGGTATCTGAGGTTCAAACTGACTTAGGTTCAAGTTTAGCTGCAAAGAAATGTGATCATGATTTCGTTACTGTTTTCCCTAATGCCAAAGCCATAGGCTGTGAGGCCAAATGTATCTGAGTAGGGGCACAATATCCAGAGAAAATAAAAGTCTTCAGGTACTTGACAAGACCTTCTGCAACCTGTCATTGCCTCAGGTCACCATGAGAACAAGGGAGCAAGTGAGGGATCAAGCAGGAGGCACTGACAGATCCTGCCAGCCACCGATATCAGTCACATTTGTGTCTTTTCTTTGTCCAAACAAGCACAGAGCAGTGTAATCCAGATGGAGGACTTTTATTTTCCATATCCCACTTTAGTCTGCAGATCTTTGAAACCAGGGAAACAACTGGAAAGCAAAACAAAGTGGATTTGTTCACCTATTTTCCAAGTAGAACACTATTTCTGGGCTTTGTTTCTGGCCAGGGCTGATCCTACCAGCCAGGGTCTTTGTGCAAACCCAAAAATATCTCTCATTTTCATATGCTCATGATATTACAAGCGGGTAGAAGCAACACCTGAGAGCTCTCTCCCTGACAAAATGTGCTCTGTTAACTCAGAAGTGTGGCTGAGTTAGAGAACGCATATTCAATCTGAAAATAGTTCCAAGTTCAGGACCTGCCAGTGGCTTGTTTCAGTATTAATTTTAGACTCTCTGGTTCCTCCCTCTCCCTAACTTTCTGTGCACTTCAGCACAGCTCCACTGGCTCCACGTTCTGCTGCTTCTGGTAGGAGTTGGAGCAGAAGGTGGGAGTCTATTTCTGACTGATGTCGCTTGTTTTTTCTTTGAAGTACATTTCTGTGGGTTGGCCGATTACAAGGTGTTGATGGGTTTCCAACTGCAACACTGTTAATGGTGGGGGATTTAATTAATTCTCAATTCTCTTCCATATTATGGCTGAATTTTCTTCTCTTGGGGTTGAGAGACATCAAGAGTTAAATGAAAAATCATTTTGCTGCCACAAGCAGAACATTCTGCAAAATCTATAATCAGATCCATGTGGGTTTTAAACGTAAGCTACAAATATAGAAGGAAGCAGAGGGATGGGCATGTAGGGCTGCTGGGTTCCACTGCTAAACCTGCCTGCATTTGAAATGTTGCAGGTTAATTTGAGGTATTTTACATCAAAATTACTAATGTTTGCAACAATGAAAATATGGTGAATCACTCCTGCGTTTGGTGTTTGTTCTTTGGAGAAGACTTTACTGAAACAGGATGATTTGATCCACTATTTGTCTACTTTCCTTTGCAATTCCTTCTGCCTGGAGTGACACATCTTTCTGCTGCTCTGTTCCTCAAGGTCCAAGCAACTGGAGTGGGGATGTGGCTCCAGCCTGTCCTTTGCAGCTCCAGCTCAAAAGAAGCTCAAAAGCTCCTGTGCTACTGAGCAGCCAGACCTTGCTCCTCCAGGAGGAACTAAGGAGGATGAAAATGGGCTGGTTTGAAGTTTCACAGTCTGCTGGAGAGCTCCCATGGCCCAGCACAACCAAGGTGAGTCCACTGAGCCCAGCCAAGGAGCAGCAACCAGGATCCAGCGCTGGTAAACAGGAATTGTGCAGCTTTTCCATGAGGATGTAATTCCAGAAGGACCACTCACTGTGCAATAACCAAGTCCTGGCATAAACACCACACAACCACTGCTGTGTTTCTCAAAACAGCTCAGACAGAGCCTGAGACCAGGTTCAGGCGTGGATGAGCCCATCTCCATCAGTAAACCACATCCTCCTACACCAGGGATCTGCAACAGTGTATTCTGTTTCTTCTGCTGTGTTTTCTTGTAGAAAAAACGACTTTATCTGGAGAAGGAATCATTAAACTGCTCCTATCCAGCACGTGTATCTGTTTCACAGCCTGGCAGCAAGACAAACACTTTGATGGAGATGTTTTTTGCACCTCCAACTCTGATGGAGATAGCATAAGTGACTCAGACACTGTTCTGCTGGGTTTTGATGTTAGTTCTGTCCCAGGGGGAAATGCTCCATCTGGAATTGGCTAGAGTGTGCTGTCAGCAATTCCCAAACTTATGATGTCACTTGGCACTGCCATTTGGATGATATCAGGCTTATATCATTGAGCCAGGCACTGAGTTCTGCTCTGTGGAAGATGAGACATGAGCAACAAGTACCAAAACTCAGACAAGCCAGGATTCGGATTTTCAGAGCAGATTGCTATTTTTAGGCAGAAACCTGCATTTCTCTCCAAATTTATTTAAACTCTCTATTTACTGGTGTGAAAACAAATAATACAGCTAGCTATGTGAAAGTGAGTCTTCAGTTTCATATGAACTCACAGATTTGTTTCATGTAGACAAAGGCTGCTCAGTTTGGTGGTTGGCTACTTTTGCTCATTTTCCCATCATACCTACTACCCATTTTAATGCAAAAGTGCATATTCCTTTGAGATGGCTCCCCAGTTTGTGTGTGATTTGTCAATCCCAAATCCACATTCCCAACTGTCCCAGTTACTCAGAACCCCTCTCTGATAGAGAAACTCCAAGCTGTGTGGTTAGTCCAGATTTTTGCATTTTGGGGGGCGGAGGTGTGGGACAACAGAGATGGAAAAGGGCAGGCTGGGAATATCAGAGCTACCCAGGGAAGGGAAGGGAAGGGAAGGGAAGGGAAGGGAAGGGAAGGGAAGGGAAGGGAAGGGAAGGGAAGGGAAGGGAAGGGAAGGGAAGGGAAGGGAAGGGAAGGGAAGGGAAGGGAAGGGAAGGGAAGGGAAGGGAAGGGAAGGGAAGGGAAGGGAAGGTACAGCTTCTACAGAAATCACCTGTCTCTCCCCAGAGGCTGTCAAAGCTGTTGATCTGTGCTCTCTCCACCTCCTCTTCATCTTTTTCTGGAAGATCGAGCAGGTAGGAGACGATCTAAAACAAAATATGTGTCAGATCATGAACTCGAATGTGTTATACAGGAACTGCTGACACCATCACACTCTGTAATACACAGAGGGAAGGGAACAGTCTCTGCCTGGCACCTTGAGATCAAGGAAATATTCATTCTGACATTAATCACTGAACTTGCTGCCTTGTACAAATGAAAAACCTTATCAAGTATCTTGATATGATGGCACCTGATGAGACTTGGGAGGGTCAGTTCCCTGTGACTGTGTCTGTTCTGCTGGAGATGACCTGGTGTGTGCAGTAGGTGCATCTCCTGGAGGAGGTGAGGCTGAGAGGAGGTATTTGGTAGAAAAGAAACTAATTCTTAAGGAAAGGAGAAGGAACTGTGGCTTGCTGGGGCTCTTTGGAGTCCTAGTGGCAGTGGTGGGCTTGGCACTGGCTTAACAGTTGGACTCAATGACCTTAATGGTCTCTTCCAACCTAAATTATTCTATATATAACTTTCCCCAGCATAAATCTCTGTCAGGCTGGCAGGAGGAAGCTCTCTGGCTCTTCTCTCCCTCGACACACAGTCCAAAGTTCCACGTTCTCACACTCCCCATCCGTGCTGGAGGAGCGGCGTAGGCAGCGTGTGTCCATCCATCTTATCCCTGCTTAAAAGTTTATTCCAAAAGTTTATTCTGACTACTTAAAGGCTTGTTATCCTTCCTCTCCTGGATGCCTGCCCAGACCACAGGGTTTGCCAAGGGATCTGTCAGCACTGGGATGGGACAGGGAGGAAGAGCAGGACAGAAGCGCTCTGTGCTCCACCTCCAGACGTTCTCTGGTGAGCAGGCAGGAAAATCCCAGCCCTTGGTTTCCCTCCCTGCAGAGGCAGAGAGGGTCCTCCTGGTCCTACCTCGGTGTAGCCCATGCTGGCAGCAGCAATCAGGGCCTGCTGGATTGCGTGGCTCTTCTTGAACACTCCCTGCTGCTGGCCAGCCATGCTCCAGTCACACTGGATCAAGAACTTCACCACCTCCAAGTGTCCCCTGAGAGCAGCATGGACCAGGGCACACTGCCCGTTTTTGTCCAAATGATCCACCTTGAAAAGAGATTCAAAAGTACAATTAGACAAAATCATGAGCAACACATCTTTGTTCCTGCAGAGTTTCCAATCCCTGTTTCAAAATAATGCCACGTGTGCAAAATGTGCATTTTTCTGGTAAACTATTGCTTCCATGACCAGAAAACAAACACTTCCAAAGCAATGTCCCAGGCTCTGGCATTATCTTGGCCACAAACGTTTGCTTTGGGGAAAATATCATTACTTTTTTTTAGGTTTCTCCAGTTTTCTTCAAAAACTCAAAAGACTACAAAAATATTTTTTCTGTTGTGTCCTGAAGTCCAGCATTCAAATTTTCTTGTGCATTGAAATACTGGCCCTGGACACTTCTAGGGATCCAGGGGCAGCCACAGCTTCTCTGGGAACCTGTGCCAGGGCCTGATGCTAAACTGCAGTTATATAATACATATGAGAAATATTTAATATATTATAACACATTCACATCAATAATATATTAATATTTCTCTTTTTCCAACTCCTTCAGTAATCAGTATTGCAATTTTTTGCAAATATCTCAGTCTTCAAACTACACCAAACTGTGTTTTGGGGTATTTCTCAGTACTGTTAGGGATAGTCAAGGAAAACTATGAGTGGCAGGGCTTATGTCACTAAACTCTCTCAAAATATCCAACAAAAGCAAATTTCTTTTTTTTCTTCATACCATCCCCACATTATTACAGACAACACAACCCAGCAAGATCTAAACAGCCCCTCAGTCATCCTGACATCCATACCAAAACTACATAAACCCATACTTTGCCTTTTGAACTAAAATTAAAGATATAGAGAAACCACAAATTGTTTCCAGGAGGCTCCACTTCAAAAATCAGCATAATTTTCTTCTTCAACAAAGTATTTTGACTTGACTCATAATATACAATTAAAACTCCACTCATCACAAAGCTAAACAAAGGGGATTTTTCTAGGACAAGTCTGATGAAAATTTTAGGAGAATGTGTCTCAGGGAGATATTTAAAGAATGTTTTGTGCTGGAAAAACAGTGTTGCCATTTTAACCTTGTGAAGTTCAAGGATTTCTCCAGAACATCCTTATACAGGTCACCAGTGCAGCGTCACTAGCTCAGACCTGAATTCCAGACACCAATTACCGACTCTCAGGAGTTGCTGTCAATGTGGGACTTTTAAACCCAGAAAAAAATTTCGATTTTAGCAGAAAAAAAACAACGCCAAAAGCAGACTGCTGGCTTCATCTGCTGGAGGAAGCTCCCTAAGAAGTGTTCCACGTCCTGCCTGCAGCTCCTGCCCAGCCTTGAGCGGTTCAGATCAGCTTTTGGGCGCTGTGGCTCCTTTACCTTGGCCCGTTTCTTGCACAGCAGCACCACGATGCTCAGGAAGCCGGCGGCGGCCGCGTAGCCCAGCGGGGTCAGGCCGCTCTCAGAAGCTGCATCAACGTTGGCCCCAAACTCCAAGAGCAAGGCCACCATCTCTGCATAGCCCAGGTGGGACTGGACACACAGCACGGGGGCGTTGTTCAGGACTTCCGTGCGGTAATTCACGTTTGCGCCTCCTAAAATCAGCAACCGACTGACCTGCGCAAGGGAGGAGAGAGAGCCTTAGGCTGAGCTTTGCAGAGAGGCACCAGAGCAGAAAGCAGGGCCTCTACAGCTCCAGAGGTGCAGAGCTCTGCCACCCCAAGGTGTGTGAAAAGTCTCTGCTTCGGCCCCTGCGATCAAGGATGAGTCGGAGTTCTTCAGTTCTCGGTCTCAGAATTGTTTATTGCTTCTTATCTATAAAAATTTTCCTCCTGTCCTGCTGAGGTCTGTCCAGCAGGACAGTTCCAGGCACTCTTTATACTAAAAACAACATATAACATGTTTATAATTACTTTCCAACACCTATCACCTATACTAGACAGTGAGCTTCTACTCTAAACCATCTAAAAGTGCCAACATTGCAGCAGAAGATGGAGGCAGAAAAGGAGAAGGAGGAGAAGGAGGAGAAAAGGAGGAGAAGGAGGAGAAGGAGAAGGAGAAGGAGAAGGAGAAGGAGAAGGAGAAGGAGAAGGAGAAGGAGAAGGAGAAGGAGAAGGAGAAGGAGAAAAAGAAGATGAAGAAGAAGAAGAAGAAGAAGAAGAAGAAGAAGAAGAAGAAGAAGAACAAGAACAAGAACAAGAACAAGAACAAGAACAAGAAAGGCTATACACACCCAAATCCTTCCATCTTGCCCCCAAAACCCCCATTCTAAAAATCCCCAAATCTACTTTTTCACCCAGTGATAATTTTATTATTACACAAATTAAACTGTTGGGGCTTGCAGGTCTTCATACAAAGCTGGCAGTTTGCTCCAGGGGTCATAATCGAACCCACAGGTGTTCTGGGCTCCGTGCCAGGGTCTCTGAGCCCCCTGGCAGGGGTCCTGGCAACTCTGAACACCCAGAGGGATGTCCTGAGTTCTGACATCTACACACCTCCAAACAAACAGCAAAGGACATAAAATGCTCAGCAAAACCATCTGCCCAAGAGATGCCCCATGTGATGCAGATGGAGCAGTTTAATCATCTCCCAAGTGGCTAGGAAATGGTCTGAGGGGTGCTGCCACCCTTTGTTTTGGAACACTCCAGCCCTGCTGCAGCATCTGGGGACATGGAGGGGATGGGGAATCAAAACACACAGCTGGAGAGAGCTGTACTCAGCACCTTTCCCATGGGATTCCTCTCTGGGATTCCTCTCTGGCTGTCCCAGAGGAAAAGCCTGCACCTGATGCTTGAGAGTGACAAGGAAGGGACATGGGGACAGACACTGAGCTTGCCTCACCTGGGTGGGAAGGACCTGGGATAAACATCCTCCCATGTGAGAAAACAATTCCAAACCTGTATCTCTGTCTGAAATCCTTTCTGCTGTAGAGACAGGCTCACCTAAGCCAACACATTCATCTTAGCACTGCAAAAGAAGTGCCTGATCCAGAACCTGTGCATGTGCTGTTGGATTTGGTGTCACCGCAGAGTTCATGCCTATCTAAGCCAGAGCCCTTCACATGTCAAGTTCCAACATCAGTTATGGTATTCTACATCTTTGGGAAGGAAAAAATCCCATTTTGCACAGGCACAAACTCACTATTTGTTCATTGCAATGAAAAGGAGCTGACAGACGATCTCACACGGTAAAAAAATCTCAACTGACTAAAGGCCTCTCCCCAGCTCAGGACAAACACCCAGCAAGATGCTCAGCCTGGCCAGGACACTGGAAACAGCTCCAGTGAACACTCTGATGGTCACTGCCCACTGCTGGAGCTTCTTGTGTGAATTGTGAACCCCCCAGCTCTCCTCCAGTACCTTTATGTTTGGGGTGTAGAGATTTCTCAGAGATGCCAACGCCATTGAAAGACCTTCAGTACTGTAGGAGATCCAAAGCCCTTGCAGGATGGAGGAAGATACCCCAACTTTTTTACTCAGACCCTGAAAAAGAGAAAGGAACTTAGATCCACACTTACAAATCTGCTCACACTGGGCAGATCCTCCTGGGTCTCTGGACTTCAAAGGGGTTTCAGGACAATTATGACTACACCCAAGATAAAGTGACAATTTGCCATATCTGACCTTCACAGTCAATTAATAAGCTTGCAGAAAATTACTTATAAAGGTAATGCATTATAAAGGTAATGCAGCCATCTCCAAGGTTGAGGAAAGGCAGGATTTAAGTGTGAGCAACCAGATCCATTCAACACCCTCACAAAATGCCATGTTAGGAACACAGATTGCTGCTTTTTTTTCTTTTTAAATAAAGCACACAGTGAGATAAATTCAGGAACATTCAAGCACAACCTGGAGCAGTATGCCCTGGTATCTTGTACCAGATTGTCTCCAACTTTTCCAGTTGGTGTCCATGATCAGGTTATACATAATATATTGAAGGTCTGACATATTTTCCAGCACCCCTAATTGGCAGAGCATAGTTAAGAAGGTTTCTCTCTCTGTGGTGGTGATCAGAGAGGTCCCAGGATGAGGGAAGAGATGAGAATGTTGACTCTATGTTTCAAAAGGCTTGATTTATAATTTTATGATATATATTATATTAAAACTAAGCTAAAAGAATAGAAGAAATGATTTTATCAGAAGGCTGGCTAAGAATAGAAAAGGAATGGATAACAAAGGTTCAGACTGAGACAGTCTGGACAGCTGGACTGGGATTGGCCATTAATTAGAAACAACCACATGAGCCCAATCCCAGCTCCACCTGTTGCATTCCACAACAGCAGACAATCATTGTTTACATTTTGTTCCTGAGGCCTCTCAGCTTCTCAGGAGGAAAAATCCTAAGGAAAGGATTTTTCATAAAACATGTGGGTGACATCCCTCCTGTGAAAGGAGCCATAATTTCCTCACAGCCGACAGATGGGAGTGAACAGCTGGATGGAAGAGCAGAGGGGTGGGATGGAGCCCTGCTGTCAGGGTGCCCTGAATGCTGCTGCTCTGCTCCTGATTTCCCATGAAAGCCTGCTGATTCCATGGAAACTGCACAGGCATCTTGCACTGCACATTGCATTCTGTCTCGAGATGCAAACCCTGATTTCTGCTCTCTCACACTCCCACCCCTGGTGTAGTTTGTGTGCCTGGGATTGGGATGATGCTGGTGCAACAAAACCCCAGCACAAGGTGGGATTTGTTTCCTCTGAAGGAAGATGAGTGGGAATCATCCAAACCCCTTGCTGGACTCGGCTGCAACCTCTAATTCCTCTGTGTGAAAGATAATCTGCAGCATCACCCTAGCCATCAACAGATTTGTCATTTGAAACGGTTTTATCACCAAAAGAAGCAATAGATTAGACAAGCTCTTATAAATAACAGCTCCATGTACTCGTTTCCTTAAAATTCAGGGTGCTAAATCACAAAAAATACCTCCTTGTGTGGAGGGAAAAAGAGCTCAGGAATTTGAGCCACTGTTGAAACGACACAACTCAAGACATCAGAGGTCAATATTAAATTTCATGAACTGGATGATAAAACTGGAAAGGGAAAGCATTTTTATAATAAACAGTTCAAATAATTTAAAAATAGTTATACTACTACCAAGCCCATAAATAAGCTGCCTGAATCACCATCAGGACCAAGGAAAAGGGTAGATATTTTGAGAATAGCCCTCTGAAAATAATCACAGATGCTACAGAAATCTTGACTGTTGCATTAGAATATATATACACTTAGATATTAGTGCAAGACATAAAAGGTGACATTTACCCCTTAAAGAAAAAGTACATTCAACACCATTATCATTCAGTTGCCATTCAGGCAAAAGCCTGCCCTACTTCTCATTTTTTAGCTCATATCTTCCTTTTCTAATTCCTCCTTCAGAACAGTGGGGCAGAGTGAATCCTTCAGCAAAATCAAATCTCAGCTTCATACAACATCTACATCACACAGAGACCAGATAAAAATACAGCCTTGTTTTTACTAGTGTGAAGCACCCACAGGTCCTAACACTTTGAAGCAAATCTGCATTTCCTGTGACCTTGCAAATCCACCCTCTCATTCCCACCTTCTGCTGCCTGGGCCAGCAGGAAGGATGATATTTAGTTTATGGGTCATATTGGTACTCACATCCAAGTTTGCTTTTTAATTACCCAGGTCTTAAATGTCAGTGTGAAGAGCAGGATGGACCAAATCAGCCAATTTCAAGAACCAGATTTTCCCATTACCTAAATTTTCATTAGATTCTTCAAGATTTTTAAAGATTTCCTTTTTTCCTAGATGCTGCCACAAGAAATCATCTTTCAAGGCAAGAAGCATCTTATGCTAGAGAGCAATTTGAGGTAAGGAGGCTATCTGCTGAATTTACCATCTGAAGGAGGGTTGAATTTTAAGGATTTCTTAGGTACCACAGCCAATTTTCTAAACTCACTTCTACAGGCTTCAGCAGCCTCAAGCAATCACACTTCTTACACCAACCCCACGACAAGACTGAGTGCTGCTGGTGCTGTGGATGAGGTTGGTGGAAACCTTCATCTGAATTTTTGTTACCTTAAAAATATGGGCTTTGAGGATGTGATGTCCCAGTTCAATAGTCTGCTGTCTATTTAATTTTCCTTCTTGTCGAGAAAACCAGAAGGCAAGCAGTGTGTGGCCACTCCTAAAACCAGAAGAAAAAGTATGTTAGTATTTCTCATTACACCAACAAAACAACTTTTGAAGACAAAAATGCTAATCCTTCAACCACATCCAGCTTTGGGAAACAGAGCTGGCTGAATTCTCACTTGTAAACCAACAACTAATTGCATCTTTTATTACTGGTGATCACTGACAGCTCAAAACCTCTCAGACATCAGCAGACAGCAAAAAAACAAACCCCAATATATTTTCTATATATATTTTTAATATATATTTTCTATATATTTTTTCTATGAGTAGATGTAAATTTAGAAACACCAGAGGAACCATGCAATGAAAGCTGAAGTGCTATTTTTAATTGTCATATTGTCATTTCACAGAGGCAAACCACATTTGCAAAGCTTGTAACCAATATTTAAAAGTGCCATATTTAAAATATCCACGCTTTGAATAAAATGTCCTTTAAATGACACCTGCACTCACTACCCTGTGGAGAGTCCCATGGAATGAAACAACTTTATTGCTTTGTAAAACTCCTTCTAAACACGTTCTCCAGCTTCTCCAGTAATAAAGATGCTTCTGGCAATGCCCTACCAGACTGACAACCACAGCAAATTACCTGAACTACAACCAAGTCCTGTTTAAGGCAAAAAAATAATAAAAATAAGGCAATAAATTCTGTTTCAAAGAAGATTTTACATACATTTTTAAACCTTTAAACATTTACAGATTTCCATCTTGTAATGGTGCAGGTTCAACACGGCTGAATCTTCTCAGAGATGTGAGAAGATGATTCCCCACAGACACACAAAGCACACATGGTGCAGAAATGTGAAGCTGTAACATCATTTCTGGGTGAGATCAGCAAATACCTGCTCCTGCAGGTGCCCCAGGCACGTGTGGGTGCCACAGCAGGACGTGCAGCAAGCAGAGCAGGAGCCAGAGAGGCTCCACCCTGGGACCTCAGTGTGATTTTTTTTTTTGGTTTTACCAACAAAATTATATTCTTCCTTAAACCCCTGGCTGATCCCAAGGGAGTCCTTTTAAGCCACTTCATTTCTGGAAGTACATAAAAATGTGACTGCACTAAAAGCAATCTAACCCCTTCCAGCCAATGAAAATAAAATATGATATCAACTGTGGCTTTAAAAGGGCTTTTAAGGACAGGAAATGTTATTAGCTCATCCCTGTCTGGCAAAGCAAAGAAATACCCTGGATGGCCAAACATCTAGTAAATATTACACAAGATAGAGGCTTTCACAGCAGTGGGGATTTACCAGCTCATCCCCATTCAGGGATGAATACTATCCATCTCAAAATAAACTCAGAAAAAAGTGAATGACTTCCAACGCCCTGGCCAGGTTTTTGGCAAGGTGTCCCCTGAGCCCTGCCAATGAAGCTCCTTTTGGATTGGTAACACATGGATTTGTGTGAGCAGAGCCCAGGGATGCTCTCATGGTGCTGGGAGGACAAGAATGTGCCTGCTGGAAAAATAAATAATATTTTTTCTTACGAGGCAGGACTTGATCCCCAGGTTTGTACAGGTGAGAGGGCACCACATCCCATTTACAGGTAATAAAATCTGTTGGGGGATTCTGTTTGTGCTTCATTCCAAAATGCAGCTCTGTTTATAGAGGCACCATCAACTCAAATAACTGTTTGTTGAAATGTTTTTATTGACTTACAGTACTTTCACTCTTAGGTCATAAAAAGCAATTGAAGAAAACCCCTTTTTTTTTTTTTTTTTTTTGCCTGTCAAGCTGCTCTCCACACCTTGGCCTGGCACACAGCCCGTGCTGGGATCCCAGTGCTCCATGCTTCCCCTGAGTGGAGGAAAAGCCTCTCCAGATGGTGACTGTGCCCATCACAACCCTGCTCTGATGCCTCAGCTGAGTGCTGAAAACCCATCACCATGCCCTAGTGCAAGGGAGTGCCTCTGATCCCGTGCATCTGTGCTGTGAGAACTCTCCACACAGCACCAACAGAAGGGACAAAACACAAAAAGCTGGAACAGAAGGGCCCTGGAAGTGGTTATAGCACCTTGAGTTAACCCCAGCTTGCTGCCTTGCCTTCCCATCTTTGGAAAGGGAGGAGAATGTCAGGTCTCCCATCAGACAAGACAGACAAATGAATTTGCTCATTAACCTCTGGGAATGTCCATGGGGAGGAAGGAGATGCAGATCAGAAGGAAACAAGTGACTGGGAAACACAGCCTGAGTGGAGCCAGACACTGCTGGAATCAAGTGGAACAGAATTGCTGGATTGAACCTGCCCCGTTCTGCCAGATGATGAAATCTGTTAATTGCTGTAACACACTCAGAGCATCCCACGAACTCATCAGACTCCCAGTGCTGGGGTGGGTTTGGAGCGGGGCCAAGGTGCTCAGGTGGGTTTGGAGTGGGGCCAAGGTGCTCAGGTGGGTTTGCAGTGGGGCCAAGGGGCTCAGGTGGGTTTGGAGTGGGGCCAAGGTGCTCAGGTGGGTTTGCAATGGGGCCAAGGTGCTCAGGTGGGTTTGGAGCAGGGCCAAGGTGCTCAGGTGGGTTTGCAATGGGGCCAAGGTGCTCAGGTGGGTTTGCAATGGGGCCAAGGTGCTCAGGTGGGTTTGCAGTGGGGTCAAGGTGCTCAGCTCCACCCCAAGGTCGGTGGTGTGAGTTCAAGAACTTGTAATCACTGACCAGGCAGCTGGAGAGAGACTTTGGACAAGGGTCTGGAGTGACAGAAGGAGGAACATCTTCAACCTGACAGAGGTAGATTGGACATTAGGAAAACAGGCTGCCCTGGGAGGGTGAGAGGGTGGTGAGACCCTCAGGTTTCCCAGAGCAGCTGTGGCTGGAAATGTCCAAGGCCAGGCTGGACTGGGTTTGGAGCAAGCTGAGACAGTGGAAGTGTCCCCATGGCAGGGGGTTGGACTGAATGGCCTTTCCAACACAAACCATCCCAAGGTTTTATGGTTCCACCACTCAGAGCCCTCAGCTCCTTCCCTTTCTGGGGAGATCAGGAGCAGGGGATCATGAGCAGCATCCTTCTGCTCCAGCCTGTGACAGGCTGTGCACAAGGACTCTTCAGCCACACCCCTCTGCCTCTCTGTTCCACATCACAGGAGAGCAAATAACACCAGGTTTTTGCTTGTTGGTGAAAATCTCTTTGAGAATGTTTAGGAATGCTCTGATGGATCTGTAACTGCATTAATCCTAAGCATGAATTGAAAATCCAGAAGCTTCTGAGGTGCCTGCTCTTCACAGCAAGAGCTGAAGTGCAGCTCCTGCCTGACACAGCAGTGCAGCCAGCTCCCAAATTGCTCTTCAGCTGCAGTTGGAAGGGTATTTACCTAAATTTCATCACAGACATGACTTTGGTGTCATGAATAAGGCATGGACGAACTACTCCAGAGTGAGGTACAGTATTCATGAGTAATACATTACCTCTGCAATGCTTTCCCAGACCTTGGCTTTCAGCTGCTTGATAAATACTTGTTCTGTCAACATTAATTGGAAACTAAACCAGACTGCAACAGCACAGGCTTTTTTTTTTTTTCCTTTAATACAGCAGAGTGGCAGTAATGATTTCTACATCAAGGAGCTCAGTGAAATGATATGCTTTGAATTTCACCACTGCAGAGTTTATCATCAGAGATTTTTCTATTTTTAATGTAAGTTTTTTTTTTTGGTGAAAAATTAATAGCTCTGCCAGCTCAGCTCCTGCAGCTTTAATCTGCTCTCTGTGCCTGTATCAACTCCTGTCATGGTCAGGAGTCTGCCTAGCTGGGCACTGAGGTGTATGTGTGTGTAGAAATGTGCATATATACAGTGTGCATATAGATAATTATATATGTAAAAAAGACATTAAGATGAGTCTCTGATCATTCCAACACAGCAGGAACCAGTGCACACCTACAGCAGCTCTAAGGAAGGTGAGAGAGGGCTGCACACAAGGTTATGTGGAATTATGGAATGGTTTGGGTTGGAAGGGTCCCTCCCAGTGCCACCCCTGCCATGGCAGGGACACCTTCCACTGCCCCAGGCTGCTCCAAGCCCTGCCCAGCCTGGCCTTGGGCACTGCCAGGGATCCAGGGCCTGCCCACCCTCTCAGGAAAGAGTATTTTCCTAATATCCAATTTAAACCTACTCTCGAGTCATTTTGAAGCCATTCCCCTTTGTCCTGTCACTCCATGCACTTAAAAATAGATGCTGGATCTGATGTCTCCACAAATGTCCCTTATCCACCCAAACATGAGTCACACACAGCTCTGGGTGCAGAGCAAGATGATGCTGGATGTTGGTACCTAAAGCACAGTCCCCAGGTGACCTCATTCCTCACGTCACAGATGGAAAAGGACAAAGTCTCACTGATAAAATACTGGGGTGACCAAAGAGCAGTGAAGGAGAATGATGAAATACAAAAGAAAATATTGAAAGCTTCCAGATCTGTGCATCATCTGAACTCTTCCAGTTCTCAGGTAAAAAAGATTTTAAAGAGTTATAAAATTACTCTGGTGTTAAGGCATTGCAATACCAGAGTAAAAGACAAGTAAAACATTAAATGAGAATCAGTCCTGCTCACTTCTGAACCCCAGCGCTCAAATTCCCTGATTTATACCCACATCTCCCTTCTTCCAGCTAATCCCATGAAAACATTCCCAAATCAAGAGGTTTGACACTGTGCCCAGTGAATCTGCTCTTCAAAAAGATGTGTATTCCCATTTTATTCAGCTCTGCCAAGTGAAATGTCATAACTGCAGTGCAGAGCCTGATGTGTGCTCTGACAAAGCCCAGAGCCTCTCCCTTGCAGAAAGACCAAGCTCAGCTCCAGGAGCCTCTCTCAAAGGAACAGTTTATCACCTAAATTGATTTATTGATTTTTTTTGTAATGTAGTTTCCCTCTGATGTCATAACTGCAAATTAACTTGGAAGGAATTCACATAATTAAAAAAAAATCAAATTAAATAGTCA
Organism: Fringilla coelebs; assembly: GCF_963513975.1. Taxonomy (NCBI): domain Eukaryota; kingdom Metazoa; phylum Chordata; class Aves; order Passeriformes; family Fringillidae; genus Fringilla; species Fringilla coelebs. The sequence goes on from NC_140053.1 coordinate 1,919,486, forward strand.
AGGCTACTCTCTCCTGCACTGCTGGAAGATGATTTTGCTCTAGAAGTGGGTGTTAATATTTCAGGAATAAAGAAATTCAGTAACATTTCTTTCTTCAATCAGTTTCTGGTTAACTCTACTCCTGTCTTCCTGGTGGCTCAGTGCCACAGGATGAATTATTCTGTGAATATTTTCTTCCATTTAGATGTGGAAATGGCCCAGCAGACAGAAGTTTAAAGTCCAGAAGAAAAGAAAAAGAGCAGATTTTATGAGGACAGTAAATTAAGAGACTGAATATCCCCAACCCCTCTCTGCATCCCAGTGCTGAGGTTTGCATCATGAGCCAGTTCAAACGAGCTGCTCTGCTGATGTCCTTTCTGGTGGCACTGCCCACATCTGCTCTCCATCTCATCTGTCACCATTTCTCATCTGTGCCTTTCCTCCTTGTCTCTTCCAACTGACACTGCAGCTGCACTTCAGGGCAAAACCTGCAGAAAAGTCACTTCACTGCACTGCTAAATCCTTCTTACAGATTCCCAGCTTGCTACCAATGGCTTTAGGGATTGATTTTTGACCCCTGATTTCTGCATGAGATTAGAAAGGGACCCTAAGACAGCTGGAGAGGGCCTGGAGTGACAGGACAAGGGGGAATGGCTTTCCATGGTTAGATGTGATTTGGGAAGAAATCCTTCCCTGTGAGATTGGTGAGGTCCTGGCACGGGTTGCCCAGAGCAGCAGAGGCTGTCCCATCCCTGGAAGTGTCCCAGGCCAGGCTGGATGGGGTTTGCACCATCCTGGTGTAGTGGGAAGTGTCCCTGCCCATGGCAGGAGTGGAACTGGATGGGTTTGAAGTCCTTTCAACACAAATCCCTCCATGATTCTCTCACTAATGCCTTGAGATGCTGGAGATGTGGAATTTGCATCTGGTAAGTTTTCTACACTCCCTTTGTTGAGTTACCACCCATTCTTTCTACATTTCAAAATTACTGGGTTCCAAGTCATGCAATCAAAAACATTTTTTTCTGGGAGACATATGGGATGCCTGAAAGTTGTATTCTCAGAGTCAGCACTCCATACCTGGTGAACAGATTGGGTTTGCCTCTCCAATTTACTGGAGGACATGATGATGGACTCATCTCTGTGATTCACAAACATGGCACTCAATGAATATGGCTTGAGAGGTAAAATAAAAGAGTGAGGAATGTTGTACTCTCCTTCCTTTCAATGGGTGCAGAGGAAGTTCTGCTCGAAATGACAGCTCAGCCACCACTTCCACCACACTTCTGCCAGAATTAGAGCTGTGAAAATGATGAACAACCAGATCTGGTCTGGTTTGGAAAACCTGATTATTTCATCTCTGGCCCCACAAGGTACTCTCGGGCACTGCATTATTTTTAATTTTCTGCCTAATATATAAGGAATTCAAATAAATTCTAAACTCATTATTCTGCTTCACCTTGAATTGAAACGATGCCTTTGCTTTGCTGAGTAAAATCCATCCCTCATGGATGGATTTGAGATTAAGAGCTACCCTGGGTTTTGGTGAACACTTGATCATTTCAGCTAGCAATCAATCTGAGTCTATCTTAAGAGCTTTGGAGAGTCTTACAATAAAAAAGAGAAAGAAAATCAATTAATCCATGCACCATAATGCCCAAGTGATGGCCATATGGAGGACTGATCTGGGAGTAATTTTTAAGAAGTTAAGACATGTAATGCAAGGACCAACTCCCCATTTAAAGCTGTTTGTTGCATCCCTGAATTGCTAGAAATATCACTTTCACCAACTTCTTTTTTTCTCCCAACTTTCTAAATGAATTATCTTTACACTGAGGACTGTTATTTGTCAATCAGGTTCAGCATTCCATCAAAATAAAACAAAACCTCCAATTTTGCTCTAAAGCCTTCACTCTATCATTTTGCTGGGTAATACATAAAAACATTAATTTTGTGCAGGAAAAGTCTCCACTTGCAATGTGATCCCAAGAGAGAAAAAGGAAAATGTAAAATACCTACAGAGTATTGTACTGAAAGACAGAAACCATGGCAACTGGGGTGTTAGATGAGAGCTGTTTCCTTCTGCCTGGATTGCTGCTGCATGTTTATCCATGCAGGGTATCTTCAGCTGGGGTTTGACAAACAGATTTGGTTTATGGATGTTGAAGGGGAGGGGAGAGGTGAGGAAATGGCCTTGTTGTGGGTTCAGAAAATGCTTATCCTTCAAAACCCACTGCCCTAGTGTCGTCCTGATTTTGGAAGATTTTCTAAACCTTCTGATGTTGACATTTTTGTAGTGAACTTTCTCACACACTTTCTGTAAATAACTCATTGTTTTGCATTCTTTTATGGAGGAGGAGAAATTGGACTGTTGGTTTGTGCAGTGTCATTGGAGAGGTGGCACTGTCACCCTCCAATCCACTGTCACTTTTGGAAAACTCTAAATGTTGGGAGTCAGAAAATCAACTTCCCTTTTTTCTCTTCACCTTGAGAGCAGAGGTGTGAGCTTGTGTCCCACAGTGACACCCTGGGAACAGCAAATCTTCACCAAAGGCACCAACCCCCTCTGCTGCTTCCATCTCTGCCAAGCCCCAGTCCTGCACGGGTCACCTCCCTGGGCAGCATGGCTGTGCCTCAGTGACCCTGGGGGTCACACAGGGACTGGGGCTTCAGCTCACCTCAGTCAGCAGCCAGAAGAGGCCACAGGAACTGCTCCAAGGACTCCAGAGGATGGGAGTGTCTGCCTGAGCAACACACACCTGGATGGCAGGCCCTAAAATCAGGGGAGATTTGGCTGCACCAAGCCAGAGGTGAAGCACCTGAGGTGAAGATGTAAAATGCTTCATTTTGCTCAGGTCCCATGGATGCTGGGACAGCCCCAAGCAGCACAAAGAGCCTCTTCCTTCAGCCACCACCACCAGCACACACAGCATGGGCTGGTCCAGTGCCACCCTGAGACACAGAAGCCCAAACTGGGATGCTCACACAGCAGCAGCACTGAGAGTATCTTTATCCCACCTCAGCTTTCCTGAACAAGGGAGGAAAATCTGTGAATCTGCCTCAAAACCCTGTGTGTGGGGTAGAGGAGCAGCCTGGAAAGATTCACTTCATCCAGCCTTGTGAGTACTGGAAACATCTCCTGGGGAGCCCATGATCCTGAGATTCCTCATAACTCAGCTGGAGGAGAAGCTTCCCAGGCACTCCTCATCTGACCTACTGCAGCCTTTTAGCTCAGGATGAAATTAATCACTCTAATTTCTCTCCTCTGGCTATAAAGCAAGTCTAGACAAGTAACTCAGATGTTTACACTTAAACCTGGATAAAGTAATTTCACTTCTGGGGTTCATATCTGACTACAGCTCTCTTACTGCCTTGCCAGGGAAAATCACTTCATTTCTGTCTTGCTCACAGCCCTTTCAGCAGCAGCAAAAGAATAAAACATTTATTAGTGTTGTAAAAACATGGAAAATAATTGCATAGAACTTTCTGATTAAGTCTGGGTAGGAAAAAGCACTGCATTAGAGCAGAATTGAGGGTTAGAAATACAAGTGTAGGAGGAATGTGTAGTAAGAACTCCTTTCTCCAAGCACCAGTCACAAAGGATTGGGGTCTTTCCCTAAAATGTTTTATGCTATTTGTCAAGGAAGCCACTTGGTTGATGTGCTGGCCTGACAGGCTGGGGAGGTCGTTACTGCAATGCTGGTTAAGTGCTCTGACAAATGCCTCACTGGAGCCCTGTGTTAAAAAACAGAGGGGATCCTCTCTGGGGAGAGCAGCAGTGAGAATGTTGCCCTTCAGAGCCAATTAGCCTTTGCTTTGGACAGCAAACACATGATGAGGGTTCAAAGAACAGGGTCAGCATCTCAACAGGCTAACCCAAACCCCACAGGGTGGAGAGCTGCTGTTTTTCTTAAAAGCATAGAAAAATGTGATAATTCCTGGACAGGGTGTTCCTCCTGTCCCCTCCCCTCTTTTCCACCCTTCTGAGAACATGAGAACTCGCTCTCACTAATGAAATCAGGAAGATTATCCCAGCTGCAGTGCTGGGAGAGGAGTGGACACGAGGCCCATTATCCCAATTTCCTTTGTAATGGTCTCACACCTGGACACACTGTCAGGGTCAGTCAATTAAAAGCAGCTTCACAAACCCACATTTCACTTCAAAGCTCTTCTTGCAGGGAAAAATATCAGCCTCAGCAACCTGACTGTCACTGTGCTGACACGGGAGGGTCAAACTGCTTCACGTACAACAGCCCCCAGGACTGCTCTGTACAGTTGTCATGTCTTCTCAATTCCCAAGTGAGCAGAAAGAAATCCATCTGGCTGTGAACAAACCAGATGCAGACACATTTTCACAGGCTACTGCTGTGAGCTCTGTCAGTGGCCAGCTCTGCTTCTCTTCCAAGAAATAAAATGAAAAATCATGACTTATCTTAATTGTTGCTCAGGGTTTCCCCTGCTCTGAGCTCAGTATCAGCAGGACAGGAGGATTTTGTGGGGTGTTGTAACTCAGGGATCCCTCTCTATTAATCCACTCTGGTTTCATTAGTTAGCAGCAGAGCATAATGCAATTAGTGCACATTATACATCAGATATATATATATATATATATATATATATATACTAGTGCTCCAGTATGTATGGGCTCATGCCTGTGATAGTGAGAGCCTCTTGATGAACTGGAATTTCTTTTTGCCTGTGGGAAGGAGCTAAGGCAGGTCAGCTCTGTGGGGATACCCTGCTTGCACAGAGCATCAGTGGTCCCCATAAGGTCACCATTAATTTCCTCACATTAATGGAACATATGAAATGGAAAGTGATATCTGAAAATCTCCTAAAAAGTCTTGAGGGCAGCACAATGTGTTTGTGATGCTCAGGAAAGGCAGCACCAAACCCAAATGTTGAGCAAAAATCTTTCTGGTGACTTGTTGAGTGAACACAGTCTGATTTGTGCCTTCGTGCTGATTACACACTTTGTTTCAGTGCAGAAACATCTAATCTGAATTTCCTTCTGAATGTGGTGCTCTGAGAGTGCCCTTTCCCACCACTGTGAGGATGAAGAGAATTTCTGGACCCACACTGCCCAGGTTACTCAGCCACAGGCACTGCAACCACCCACAGCACCCAACACACATCTCACCCACCAGGGAAGCATCCTGCACCCAGACTCCATTCCCATGGCAGTGAGGAAAGCAGGGATTTGGAAAGCAGGGATTTTTCTGAGTTGCTCTTGTTAGGGGTCATTCTGGCAGTGATAATTGCCAGGAGGACTGGCTGCTGTCCCCTCACCCAGCTCAAAGCAAGCTCTCTTGCAGCCAGGCCCCACAAAACCAGCAGCACCAGGGGGAGTGACTGGGGTGGAGGAAGCTCTCAGCTCCACTGGGGCAAGCACCACACAGACACTGCAAAAGGGTACAACAGCAAAACGTGGTGGAAAGCACTCAGTGACTTCCAAGTAAGGATATGAAATAATTCTTTGATTGATCTGAAGGCACCTGCTGATGTGAGATGCTTTACCAAGGGCTCACTCAACAGCAATGTTGTGAGAACCCACTAAAAACAAGAAGATGCCCATTGGGAGGAGCTATTTTGTATTTTCCTACTGCAGCCTGTTTACCTTGAAATTTAAAGTGTAAATTACTCTGACACCACTAACAGCCACAGCTGCCTTTCAGCCAGGTGCTTTCCAGCTCCAGCAGACACCATGAGATTGTCTTCAGACTGACCACTGGGTCACTGGGCACATCCTTGAGTGTTTCCCTGATGATTATAATCAAATTTTAAGAAATGGGCAGAAAAATGGAGCAAAACTTATGAGGGGAAATGATGAGAATGACAGTCAGATGGTCTGTTTCCACTTGTCACCAGAAACAAAAGTCATGTTGTTGATAGAGATCACTGGGCTTAGAGAACATAAATCTAACTGTGATTAAATTCTGTTCCCTGTGAGCTAAGCCAGGAACTCAGCTGCTGTCAGGCTAGAGATTACAGATGCATTTACAGTGCAAAATCACTACAGAACAATTCTGCTCTTTATTTTGTTTTCAAAAAAACCTTTAGCAGAACTACGAGGAACACAACTTGAAAAATAAGCAACTACAAAAGATGTATCCACACTATTCATCTTTCCACTTCTTATCTTCTACTTCCTGTGCTTTTGATACCTTTGGAGAAAGGGCATCATTGTCCCTTTCTCCAGCACTGAGCTGGCAGGAGTAACCTGCTCCTGGTGATAACCCAGCTAGGCAGCCTGGGGCCTTCTGAGGAGCAGCTCATCTCATTCTCAAGATGACTGTTAGGTTTGCCAAGTCAGGTGTGTGCCCAGGGGTGCTTGTTTCCTTCCATAAAGACCTCAGGTGATGGGGACAGAACGCAGAGACCGACAGCGTACACAGAGCAAACTCTGTACAAAGTAACTGCAGCCGCGTGCAATTCATAAAACAAGATGATTCAGGTACCAGTGTAGAGTAACACATTGGTAAGCTCTGATTTCTCAGAGCAATTGCTTACCTTGGATCACAAAGAAACTTGGTTTTTTCACCTTCTTCTCTCCAAATAAGCCATTCTCGGAAAGAGGGATGAACAAACATTCGCGTCATGTCTCTACGTTTGATAAGAAACATAGAAAGGTTCTCCATCCTCTGCTGAAAGTCCTCCCACTCCAAAGTGCCCTCAATGTTACCTGCATTAATGGCCTGAAAAATATGTTCATCTGTTAAAGGGTGCAGAGAAGCCACTGCTACGTTCAAGAGAGGCATGACCCGATCAAAGGAAGACTGTGTTGGGAACTTCATATTGCACTGCAACAGGTACACTTCGGACAGGGACACTGGGACCACTTTGTAGCTGGAGCTTTTTAGAACTAGGTATCCTTTCTCTATGAGATCAAAAGTAAGTTTCAGGTATAGGTAGGACCCTTGGCTCAAGGTCTTGAGGTGAGAACTGAGTTTGCCAAACGTAGTGTTGTCCATTTTGCCGTTGAGCGAGATGTTGTTCTGGATCTCGGAGCTGCTGTGTATCCTGTGAAGGATGTATGCCTGCAGGTCCTGGTCGATGGCTTCATTCTCTTCCAGTCTATCCAAAAATATTCTGTGGAAGGGCAACAGCTTAATTATTTCCTACAAAGAAAGAAAGAAAAAAAGATACTCATGCCTGCAGTGTTTACTATTTAAGTAAACTTAGTTTTTATTACAATAGCACCTTTGAGACTCCTTTAAGACCTTCCATCAGGGCAAGAACACAAACAGCAGTTTGTGCCCTCAGGGCCTCACACTCCCATCCATAATCAAGCAGGTTGTGTGTGACACATGACTGACATAAAAACAAGGGACACTTTCTAACAGTGCATCCAGGGAAAGGGCTGGTAAATTCCCACAGAGCAGTGCCCTTGTTGCTCCTGTCCCTCCCAACCACAGATTGACCTCCCATCCCTTCTGCTGTCCAGGACATCTAGATGACAAATCTGAGAGCACAAGGAACTTGCTGAAGCTGAGACCAAGAAGCTCCCTGGGAGCATCCTTCTGCATTCTACTGCACAGATGCACAGAAACATCAGGACAGATAATAGTGAGTAACCTCCAGTGCAAAGCAACTGTGTCTGTCTGTCTGTCTGTCTGTCTGTCTGTCTGCTGCAGGACACTGCGCTCAGGGAAGGCTCATCTACTGAACTCCCTGGTGCAACATCCACCAAAGATCACCACAGGCCTCTCCAAAGAAATTCCTGCCTCACATGGTCTCAGCCACTGTGAGGAGGGGAGAAATGATGCAACAGATCTGCACAAGGCCAACTCCAGGAAAGCCATAAGATTTCCAACAAAACAGAGAGGGAGAGCACAGTGCGAGCTCCAGCGGCAGTGAAGACTTTACGGATGCAAAAACCCAAATTAAATGAGGAATTCAAATCATTGGGATCCAATTTACTTACAATTACAAAAAGATTTCTTCCAAATGATATTTAATTTACTCCATTACTGAGCAAAAAATGGACCCCAGCACTGAAAAACAAATAGTCTGTACTGTCCTGGATCTTGGGAAGCAGCTGCCATTCCCAGTGACAATGACTATGGGGGTTGGAACCACTCAGCTCCCTGCTGACCTGCTCACAACAGTCTTGAGCTGAGTAACATCTGACTGAAATCATCCTGCTCTGGGCCACACTGAAAGGAATGAAGATCCAAATTCCTCTGCCCTTCCACATGGAGCCATTAGGAAGGCTGCCAGACACCAGGCCCTGCTTTCCTAATGGCTCCATGAGTCAGGCCCTACTGGCATGTGAACAGTCTCAGAAAATGATCTGAGCTATTTGCTGATGAACATTTATTTACATGAATAAGTGATGATGGATTAGATCCTTCCAAAGCTGTAGAGTGAGCCTAGGGACATGGATGTAAATCCAAGAATAAAAAAGCCAAAAGGATAACCTGAAATAAAGGTTTTGAACAAATCCAGAACATCCAGTAAGATCTTCTTTACCAAAGTCCCATCATGACAATGACACAGTTTATCCCTGTTTTGGGTCTCAACATACCTGTAGACTTGTCCTGACTGTCACAACCAGCTTCAGCCAGGAAGGGAATTTTCCAATCATTTTGCTCAGGAATGATACTATGGTGTCTCCATAATCTGGCTTGTGAAATTCAGCCTCATTTAAACCATCAATTAATATAATGAAATCTTCATCAGGGATCTTCCTCTCTGAGAGAAAGAGAAAAAGCATTTATTGGATAGGCTACAGACACACAACCATAAAGTACTGCAACGTCACTACAGAGTTTTAAACCATGACCAGATATTGCCAAAGAAGAAAACACCTACAGTGCAAAAGTAGCACCTTTTTAATGATACATTAATTGCAAATTGACCTTTACAGGTCATCTCGTTCCACCCTCCAGCTGGGGACAGGGACATCCTGTTGTTGTTCCAACCTGGCCTTGAAAATCCTACAAGAAATAAATACTGGACTGTTTAAACAGGATTTTTTTTTCTCTATGTCAGACACTGTGAGCTGAGTATGGTTTTACAACTAATGCTGGAGATACTTCTGGACTTGTATCTTAAGCTCAGTGGGTTCTTTCTCAATGGTAATTTTGCCTAATAAGACTCAAAACCAGGTGTAAAATGTGAAATCTGCGTCTACTGATGGCATATGCTATTCACAGGTACTACATGTCAGAATTTAGGGCAGATGGGGGTCAACCTCCTTGACAAGAAAAATAAGAATCCTCCAAAACACTCTGAAATCAAGAGCTGAAACATCTCCCAAGGAGCTACTGCAATAACCAAGAATTATTTTCCTCTAGAGCAGCGGTTCCTAAATGTATCCTTTTTCTTTTTCTTTTTGCCAAGAGTGATGATAGGAAAGAGCAACCACGCTCCTTCCACAGTGACATTTCTCCATGCCAGGAAAACCAGCCACTGTCATGCTGTGCTGGCTCTACATATGCTTTGTGGAACGGGGCAGGTTGGACCCAGATGCTGCTGCTCAGAGCTTGGACACAGTTTTGAAGAATTGATTTGAACATCAGGGCTTTGAATCTGCCAGAAGCTGCATCTCCTTCATGTTGGATCTTACACTGTAGTGTGTAGGGTGGTAACAAAATTAACTGAACTATTTTTGCAGCCAAGATGCAGCACAGGCACAGTAATAAACATGATTCTGCAGGACAACAGTCTTGAACTCTGCAATGCTCTGACAGTTTTCATGGCAACGAGCAAAGATCTTATATTTAGTGACTGTCACGATGAATTACTTATAACTTGCAGAGGGGAGAAAGAAAAGAAGACAAAATCGATGCTGTATTAGAAAAAGCTCTAAGTCTGTTATCAGAATAAGGCAAGTCACCACTCCCCCAGCAGCTTTACACCTGATGTCTATGGACTTTTTGATACCAGTCCTTTGGTGAAAGCTTCAGATTCTCCAAAACCCACTAAAAAGTGACAGGGAAAGAGAAAAAATGTCCCCCCTACACAATAAATCAGAATATTTTGCTGTAAGCAGCGCTGTGAATGGAACTGGTTGCTTGTTTTTACCTTGAGAACTGCAAGGAGAGATCTGGGATACGAAAGAAGCAAGAAAAGGGAAGGCCAGATTGGATATTGGGAAAAATATGTGAGGGTGGGCAGGCCCTGGCACAGGTTGCTCAGAGAAGCTGTGGCTGTCCCTGGATCCCTGGCAGTGCCCAAGGCCAGGCTGGATGGGGCTGGGAGCACCTGGGAGAGTGGAAGGTGCATTGGTGGGACAGGGTGGAATGGGATGAGCTTTAAGGCTCCTTCCATGATTCTCAGCATCCCCAGCTTCACCATCTCCCACCTCCTCCCTTCATCCCCAGAAGACGAATCCATCACTTCCTTTAAACGCCCAGAACCCGACCAAGCATCCTTCCAAAAACCCCACTAAAAAAGCGCTCAGGGGAGGCCGGGGCAGGGCGAGGAGCAGCAGTACCTTTGTGCAGGCTCTCCAGGGGCTCCAGGACCCCCCTGCGGAAGGAGGCCATGGGGTCCTGCACGCAGGAGCGGAGGCTGAGCAGGCTCTGCAGGTGCGGCTCGCGCAGCAGCTGCTCCCGGTAGGCCACGAACTGCGGCGAGCGGCAGAGCAGGGCGGCCACGTTGTGCACAAACTCGGGCACCAGGCAGGTGTAGGCGTTGTCAGCCTGGCAGTAGTGGTAAGCTACGACCTAGCAAAGAGAGAAAAGAATGAAAAACTCCGTGTTCTTCATCAGAGCCACGACGGCTCTGATGCCATCGTGCATCAGCAGCATGTAGTGATGATATTTTATGAAAAATCCTTTCCTTAGGATTTTTTTCTCCTGAGAAGCTGAGAGGCCTCAAGAACAAAATGTAAACAATGATTGTCTGCTGCTGAGGAATGCAACAGGTAGATCTGGGATTGGTCTCATGTGGTTGTTTCTAATTAATAGCCAATCACAGTCAGCTGGCTCAGACTGTCCGAGACTCAAGCTTTTGTTATCATTCCTTTTCTATTCTTAGCCAGCCTTCTGATGAAATCCTTTCTTCTCTTCTTTTAGTATAGTTTTAATATAATATATATAAAATAAAATAATAAATCAAGTCTTCTGAACATGGAGTCAGATCCTCATCTCTTCCCTCATCCTAAGACCCCTACAAACAGCGTCACAGCAGCGGTTTTTCCTTTGGTGAGTTTGAGCTGTTCTGGCAGGTGAAGTCTTTAAGAGCAATGAGTGTTAACTACCTATGACAAGAATCCAGACAAATCAGTTGGTAAAAACAGGCAGTGATCCTGAAAAATGACTGGACCTCCCTCCTGAGGAATAAATGAAATTAAGCCATAGCTGTTTGCAGAGATGGACAGTGACAATGGTTGACATCTCTGATGTGTTGTGCTGAGCTTGTGCTCTGAGTTCTATTTAAGAACTTGGTGCCAGTAAAGAGCTGTTGTGATTGCTTTCTTGAAGTTAGTCTTTATTTGCTTTGTTTTCACATGTCAAGCTCTGTGGAAGTGGACAGACAGCACTCCCTGAGTCCATCAGAGTGAGGCAGCACCACGGGTACAGAATCTCCTGAGCTGGGGGCGATGGCAGGCTCACTGTACTTTACTCATACATTGTGATCCCACACTTCATTAAAAAAATTAATTCAATTTTTAAAAAAAAGAAGTTCCCCTTTTCCCAGCTCTCCCCTGATTTTTCCAGCTCAGCAAACTCTGTTAGAACCCTGCTACATTCTGCCCACCTATTTAAATAAGCAGAAAACCAGTGATATCTTCTCAGGCCATGCTGCCAAATTTTTTGTTTTCTTTTGCAATATAAAAAAGGCCCTCAAAAATCTGTCTCTGCTTGCAAATCCCCTGGGAAGCTGCTCTGGCACCACTCCAGCCCAGCTCCTCCTGCTCCCTTGCTGCCTCCAGCCCCAGGCACTGCCTGCCCATTTGGAATGAGCCTCTGCCAGGGCACAAAGCTTTTCTCCAGCTCCCATTCTGGACTGGGTTTTCTTTTCAAATATCACTGAGTATCCAAAAATATCCCAGCAAGGCAGGTGGGAGCAGTTCTGTACCAAAACCACCACTGCCCTGGAGCACTGTAGCACAGAATGTTGCAAAATAAATTTCATTTTTGAACTTGGGAAAGACAATATAGCTGAGGACACTGTGAAAAGGAAAAGCTCCTCTGGAGCTCAGGATGGGATGAAATGTGCCCATGGCTTTGGACATGATAAAGGCTTTCAGGAGGCTGCAGGGTGGCTAGGGCAGTGAAGGATGGTACCAAGGAATGAACACATCAGGCTGTGGGGTCCTCACACATTGCTGGTTCAGCATTGGCTTTTAATTTTCAACATGAAATTACCCATGGGATATAATGCAGTAATTTCCTTTCCCAGTCAAAACGAGGTGTGACACATGCAGAGATGAGAAAGCTGGGCTGTTATTTCAAGCATCAAGCTCTAATACATGTATTTAAGTTTTAATGGATACCTCCAAATTCCTTACAGAATTTTTCCTACCAGACAGTTAAAATATAATGAATTCCCTTAGAGAACAGCACTATGTAAAGTAATTATAGAGGTAATGATTTCTTTTCATCAATCCTATTTATTTGGGGATTATAACTTGTGCATTTCACAGAATGAAGTTCACAAGTTGCCATTCCTTGATATCAGGTTCCACTAACAGAAATTACTCTGATTTCCTATGCAATCTGTGTGTAAACACAAAAATAAAGTCTCTTTTAATGAAAGACCAATTAATTTTTTCCAGGAATCTGAAGAGTCATGTCATGGAAAAAGGGTCACCCATAATCATCATCACCATCAGATTTTGGGACACACATGCAATCACAACCCAATTAATTTCAGCCACTTCCCACGCATTACAGCTGGACCTGATGACCTTCAGAGGTCATTTCAAACCTTAGCAGTTCTGTGATTCCATGATTCCTGATCCCTGTGCTCAATTTACTGGTGTACCAACCAAGCCTTATGACCAGCAGGATAAACATAATGCTTAATGGGTGGATCAGAAGCTAAAGCAGTGAGCAAAGGAAGATTCTGAGAAGTCAACCACAGCAAAGGCAGAATGACGTTCTTAGAAAATGCAACCTGAGCCAGAATTTCATCTTGATGTTATTTATTCTCTGTGACATTTTCTCTATCTTCAAATCACAGAGAAGCTGCCAAAAGCCAGTGCTGAGAGTGGAGCCTGGTGCTGGAGATGGGGCTGAGAATCCCTTCCATGGAGCTGGGTGGGAAGCAGTTTTCTCACACTGTAAAACTTCTTAAGGTGTCCAAATCTGTTTCACCCTTGGGAATGAGAGCAGGTGAGTGTCTCATTCTCATTTATGAGGAGGGAATGTAAGAGCCTCCAGGATGGCCATGCCTGGTGTGGATGGGACTCACCCCAAACAAATTCAAACTGCTCTTTCTACCCTGGATTTACTGAATGCCAGGAATGCTCTGGGAAAAGTCCCTTTCCAATTATTTCACCTTAAATACTTCATCAATTGCTCAAGGTTAATTTCTCCAGGAAGAGGGATGGATTACCAGCTTCACTGCTAAGGATTCTCTTCTATGATACGCAATACCACATGCAGACTTTGCACAGCATCTGAAATGACCACTCTCTGTTCCAGTCATGACTTGAGGTGATTTTGGTCTCTCCTCCTTTCTGTTGACTGGATAAGCCAAAAAAAACAAACAAAAAAGCCCCCTTGTATACCCTGGAAATTAACTTTTCCCTGGAAAAACTGCTCTCTCTCAATAAAAGCTTCATTTACCACAGATCTAGCTATTTTGCCTTAAAATAACGTTTGAACAAGTTCCAACCATACCTTATCATAAACAAATCCTTGAGTTAAACATTTAATTTTATCTAGAAACTATTACAAAAAATGAAATCACCCAGGAACATCATGTGGTTCCAAAAGTATGGGCACGCCTGGATGTTGTGTTCAGCAAATTGTTCTTTGTGTCTGATACAATGTAAGACATAATTTTTCCTAACTGTAGTTTCAATTTGAACATTGTCATCCCATTGCTATAAACACTAAATTAGACTTCCAAAACCTTTAAACCTTTATTTCAGCTATCAGGTTTGTTAAGTGATTTCCTTGTTTTAAAGTTTGACTAAATTCAAATCACTGGACTGCAAAGCACACAAGGCCTAAAAGCAACCCCAAAGCAAGAAGTGGGTAACTACAAAGGATGGGAAAAGTAACACCCATATCCAGTCAAGAGCTCAAAGTACCTGCTCATTTACTCTGAAATGACACAAATTTCATCTTTGTAACTGCCAAAGCAGAATGACAAAGACATTATCTGTATTCTCTCTAGGTGTTTAACCCAGTAGGTCTTCAGGAGTGTCTTCTCCCAACCCTTCCAACACCAGTCATTCTTTCTCTCCCTTTTTGCCACAATCACTGCCCAATTCTGCCTCCATCCAGCCTCATGTAACCTTTACCTTCCTCCTGTCTGAGAGAAACAGCTGCTGGATGAAGGATGCTAAAAGGAAAACAGCTGTTCTGAGGAGAATGGAAAATGCTGGTGGATGAGCAGGCAAGAGCCACATGAATGGAGCAAGAGCATGAGGGTGAGAGGGCAAAATGAGACACAAAAGAGATTGTGTATCAGTCATCAAGTACAGAGGGGGAGAAGGGACTGAACTGTGAGGAGGAAAAGAAAAGAAGGAGAAGGGGAAGGAGTGACATGGCAGGAGAGGGAGAAGATGACAGTAACAGGAAAGGCTGGAAGGACAGCATGAACATCAAAGGAGAGGGAGGGTCAGGAGATGTCTCAAGGGAAATAAGCTATTTTTAATTATTAGCACAGGCCAATTTTAAGCAGTTCTCCAGCAATGCTTCTGAAACAGAATCTACTGCATTTAGCCAGCATTCCTTTGCCATCACACCTCCTCTGTGGTTTGTCTTGCCTTCCTTTGGAAGTGTGTGGTGCAAGGACAGCCAACCCCCCCTGGACCAACCTCCCAGACCCCTGAGCTCACAGCAACACCCCACTCCCTCCAGTGCTCTTAAAGGGCTTCAGCATTGTTTTTTAACCTTTAACAAGATTTTTTTTTTTTGACCCATACAAAATAGCCTCAGATAAATGCAGTGTAACACTTTCACCTGCCACTATGCCCCATGCCAGGCACAATGCTGGCTGGGAAAATGGAAATGGCCATCAGCACTGCATGTGACTGTGACCCAGCACGTGGCACGTGGTGACCCAGTTTATTGGGAATGTTCATAGCTGAGTATGCTGGTAAATGCTTTCTGAAACTCATTAGTGGCCCAGGGCAGCAAGGCTCAGCAGCAATGAATCCCTTCACCTCTGTGTAGGGTAGGAGCACTCTGTTTTTATATGCCTGCAGCAATGTTAGTGATGCTTTGGATATGGCTTGGAGGATGGGGGGAAAAGCCTCTGGAGCCACCAGCTGTGTTCAGCATCAGAAAAATGAACTAATGCAATGGATGTGCAGCTCCTCCACCAGCTGCTCTGCACAGGGCACAACCCATTAGTGTAGCTGAGCTGGGTTTCAGGTCCATTTGTTTAAGTGCTGCTACCACAAGCCACCACACAGCATCCAGAAACCCGAAGAATAAAGCTGTTCAATGGGTTAGTTAAAACTGGGCAGCCAGTCCATTAAAAATCCTCTGTGAGTAAAGGATAAACCTTCAGGGAAAAGGAAAGGTCAGCATGGCAGGACTGAGTTGAACTCCTGCTTGCCAGTCAGCAGTTACTTCATTCTAAAATTAATGGTTTGTTCATCTCTGACATTAAGAGCTAAATGCAAACTTTGCCCCCAAGAATTTACTGTATAAAAACCAGGCATAAAAGTACAACCCCGAGTAATCCAGAGGAGGAAAAGCAACTGTTTGCTCACCTTTCATTTCTGTCACCACAGATACACAACTTCTGAATATTGGGATAAGTGACATTTTCAGAGGGAAGGGGAGTGGGTGAGAGGACAACGAGCTTCCCACCAGCATTCTGGAGCCTGTACCAGCCATTACCTAAGACTGTTTGTATATTATTAATCTGCTTTTGTAATGATCTCCATTTCTCCAGCACAGGGACCTCAGCCCAATCTGAGAACATTCTGCTCTGCTCAGTGCAGGCAGAGGTGGAACATCTGCACACAGCTTTCTCCAGCTCCTCACATATGGTTCATCTAGCTCCTAAAATAACCCTGACAATTGTGGTTGTCCATCACTGTCAACACTTTCTTCTGTGCTTCAATTCTGACTTCGGTGTAAACATAACTATAAAACACACACATCCAAGAAATACTTTTCCATCCAGACAGACCAAAGGACCTTAAAACCCTTCCTAAAGAGTCTGCAGCCAAGGTACAACAACCTATTTTTACTTTAATTTTGGCTGTAAGGATTGTTTTTAGCTCTTTCTCCAGTGATCAGAGATGCAAAAAAATCTTCAGTGAGCAATCTATGCCGTGGATGTGACAAAGTGTTTGAAAGAGCCATGTTCCTTACCTTTTCCAGGAGGAAACAAGCTAAACCAGCCCCCATTTATCAATTACATACCCAGCAGGATGACTTAAGCACTCAGGGGAAGTGATAGATGAGGTATTTTCAGCAGAGATAGCACACTTTACTGCCCTTTCTGGTAGTCTGCAGAGCTTCAGATTTGCAAGGAATACAATGACTAATGCAACCTGAACAAAACCAGACCTGGGCATTGCATTCCTTTCAAGGACTCCATGTGGAAGAAGAGAGTATTAAATCTTAGTATTTGTTTATGCAGCACATGCTACCTGCCTGGCTATCTGTGTGCAGCAGGAAAGCAGACAGGACAAGACAGCATCTGGCACAAAAAGCCAAGCAAAACATGTCCTGGTAATAACTTCAAACAGAGACTTTTCTTGCTATTTTCCTCTCTGAAGTGGGAGCAGGTGACAGGAAAGCATTACCTGCTCCCATCCTCCCAAAAGGTGGAGGAGGAGCAAGAGCAAACTCCTTGGATTTCAAACCTTCCCACCACCACAGAATGAGGGTTAAATCTCAGTAATACAATAAAATTCAAGCTGTAAATCTTACGTACATAAGTGACAGTGTTCCATATGTTCCATACAAACCATTCCTGCCAAAACAGCAAGTAATTTGTGTATTGTTCCAAAGGCTATGATCTACTTTGGAGAATTTTCCAAAAAATTCCCAAGTGCACACACAGCATTAACACTCAGCTTGTGCCTTCCCCAAGTACAGTACCTGCCCTTTTCAAACAAAATACTGCTCAAACACTGGGCAATTTTGTTCTCAGTGCTGAAGAAAAACCACAATTATTTCAATTATTGTGTCCTATCCTAACATCTGCAATGAGAAAGTAGGGTGGCTATGAAAGACAAACCCTCAGAGTAACAGGGAAGTGTATTTCATCTAGAGGGAGTTTCATTTTAGAGAAATAACCCCCCTGGGCATTAGAACTCCACCCAGAAGTCTCTCTCGAGGCTCCCCAAGCGAGCATTTAAACACAGGGATTTCTCCAAGTGACGTCAAGAGGGAGAAGTTCCAAGGAGTGGCTTGAGAAGTTCCAAGGACTAAAGCTGCCCTTTTCCCAAGGAGCCCCCAGCCCTGAGCAGGGGGCCAATCTCCCCATGGCCCTTTCCCCAAGGAAACCCCAGCCCCAAGTGGGCAGTACCAAACCTCTGAGGCCAATCTCCACATGGCCCTTTTCCCCAGGAGACCCCAGCCCTGAGCAGGAGGCCAATCTCCCCATGGCTGCCCTTTCCCCAAGGAGCCCCCAGCCTCAAGCAGGAGGCTAATCTCCCCATGGCCCTCTTCCCCAGGAGCCCTGAGCAGGCAGTGCCATACTGGCGAGGCCAATCTCTGCACAGCCCTTTTCCCCAGGAGCCCCAGGAGCCCCCAGCCCTGAGTGGGAGGCCAATCTGCCCATGGCCCTTTCCCCAATGAGTCCCTAGCCCTGAGCAGGTCAATCTCCCCATGGCCCTTTTCCCCAGGAGCCCCTAGCCCTGAGTAGGAGGTCAATCTGCCCATGGCCCTTTCCCCAATGAGCCCCCAGCCCTCAGCAGGTCAATCTCCCCATGGCCCTCTTCCCCAGGAGCCTCGAGCAGGCAGTGCCATACCTGTGAGGCCAATCTCTGCATGGCCCTTTTCCCCAGGAGCCCCAGGAGCCCCCAGCCCCGAGTGGGAGGCCAATCTGCCCATGGCCCTTTCCCCAATGAGTCCCTAGCCCTGAGCAGATCAATCTCCCCATGGCCCTTTTCCTCAGGATCCCCCAGGAGCCCCAACCCAAGCAGGCAGTGCCATACCTGTGATACCCTTTTCCCCAGGACCCCCAGCCCAGCAGGCAGTGCCATACCTGTGATGCCCTTTTCCCCAGGAGCCCCCAGGAGCCCCCAGGATCCCCCAGGAGCCCCAGGCAGTGCCATACCTGTGATACCAGTCTCCTCATGGCCCTTTTCCCCAGTCTCCCCAGGACCCCCAGCCCAGCAGGCAGTGCCATACCTGCGATGCCAATGTCCCCAGGACCCCCAGGAGCCCCAGGCAGTGCCATACCTGCGATGCCCTTTTCCCCAGGATCCCCCAGTCTCCCCAGGAGCCCCAGGCAGTGCCATACCTGCGATGCCAATGTCCCCAGGAGCCCCAGGCAGTGCCATACCTGCGATGCCAATGTCCCCAGGAGCCCCAGGCAGTGCCATACCTGCGATGCCAATGTCCCCAGTCTCCCCAGGAGCCCCAGGCAGTGCCATACCCGCGATGCCCTTTTCCCCAGTCTCCCCAGTCTCCCCAGGATCCCCAGGCAGTGCCATACCTGCGATGCCCTTTTCTCCAGTCTCTCCAGGATCCCCCAGGAGCCCCAGGCAGTGCCATACCTGCGATGCCAATGTCCCCAGGAGCCCCAGGCAGTGCCATACCTGCGATGCCCTTTTCCCCAGGATCCCCCAGGATCCCCCAGGAGCCCCAGGCAGTGCCATACCTGCGATGCCAGTCTCCTCATGGCCTCCTCCTGGCGCCGCCGCATCTCGGGCGTGCCGGGGCAGCTCCCGCTGGCGATGGACGCGTGGGCAGAGGGCGGCTGCGCCAAGGGCAGCTCCCGGTTGGCATCCACATCTGCCCAAGGAAAGAGGTCAGGACAAGCACTGACATTATTATTGAAAACTAGGCAGCTGCTGTTTCCTAGGTTAAAAAAATTCTGGTTGGGATTTCAGGGGTTTCCAGGCCAGAGGCTTCTCAAGAAACTTCTTTTGGAAGCAGAAAAGGACCACTAAGAAAAAGCCTTGAGTTTGTCTTATTCATCTTCCCCACTGTAATTTCATTGACTTCTAAATAATGACAATAATGGAGTGAACTGGGCCCTCAGGCAGGCTTTGCCTTCAGGTTTGGTGGATTTGAGTGCAGAGCTCTCCTGCTCTCCACTTCTGCCAACAGACCTTCCCTTGTTAGGAACAATCGCTGGTTAATTTGGTTCCAAGTCCTCCTTCAGCACAGACAGCCAATTTTTCTGAATTACAGGCCTATTTTCTAACACAAATAAACGAAGAGCCCCAGCTAATACAGCCATCTGAAGCCCATTAATTTAATCAGGGGGAGAGGAGCAGGAGCAGCACAAGGATCTGGAAAAGGCTTGCAAGAAAATAATAAATTATCCTGGAATTATCTCTGGCAAGTTTAACTGTGTCCTAGTGCATTTTAGCTGCTTCTTTTGCCTGGTAAAGCAGAAACTGGTTTTACCAGCAGATTGCTACAGAAGCTCATCCACCTGGCCTTTGTGGATAACATTCCCAAACTATTTTTATTTTCATTTCAAAGTACTAATATGGAGTGTTTTTGAATGGCACCACAAAATGCAGCACTTGGTGATGCCTAATTATTGATTATTTTAAGAACAACACCACTCTGAAGTGCAGTCTGTGCTGGCAGAGGATTCTCCTGACTGGATTGCTGCAGTGCATCCCTGAGCTTGACTGGAAATAATCATGCAAACAATGACCCATTTAATGGCAAACAACAGAGGAGAACGACTGCTGCCTCCATAATTAAACCCTGAATGTGTTAGAATGAGGCAAGTTCTTGATTCTGAGCATAACACCACTGTCACCTGTATTAATTTTCTGAGAGAGGAATTAGAAGTATGAGGCTGCAATGGAGCCAGTTTAATTAGCTGATTGCACAACTGCCATAGCAGAGTCAGACCACCTGATTAGCATGTATTAATTAGCATATATTTAATAAGCACATTAGTTTTTTTTTCAGCATGTGGAAAAAGAAATAACAAAGAAACTTATCACAAAATCAGAGATCAATCATAGAATATCCTGAATTGGAAGGGACCCACAAGGATCTTGCAGAATAATTATTATCTTTTATAGCTAGACTTGTGATCTCTTTAGGAAATAAATTACTGATTAATTAATTACTGATTCTGAAGGTTTGCATCCTAATAACCAACACTGAGGAATCATTCAGCTTTCAACTCCAGGGACACACTAGAGTGAACTAAACAATGTGTTAGGTGGGACCAAGGATCTTCATCAGCTGTGGACAAAGGATGCAAAGCACCCCATGTGAGAAATCCAGCTTTTAGTCCAGAAGGAGTTCAGCATCTTTAACGTCCACCATCATCCTAAGGAGACTGGGGACACACACTCACAGCTGGTGCACTGCAGAGCTGCTGGTAAAATATAGAAACAAGCCCTGCCTTTCACTACACATTGTTTATTTAGCTCTGACAAGTGACACTGTTCAACATGCCAACCCCAGTGACATTTC
Organism: Fringilla coelebs; assembly: GCF_963513975.1. NCBI lineage: Eukaryota > Metazoa > Chordata > Aves > Passeriformes > Fringillidae > Fringilla > Fringilla coelebs. Next base: position 1,940,179 of record NC_140053.1, read on the forward strand.
AGCTCTTCTGATAGGGCAAGAGCACAGCACTTCCAGTAAACAGATTTAACTACAGCTTCACTGAGATACAGTGACCTACATCCTTAAAGATACCTTCAGGTACCTAACTCAGTATTTTTAGTCCTGTCTTACTCACTCACTGCAAACTGAGTGATTTTAAAATGTTGTCATCTCTACCTGCAAACCTGCCAGTGTGTGGTGATGGGAATTGGATGGGACCAGAGGAGGTAGAGCAATCTTGGGTCCTGAGCCTACAGGGGCTCGTGACCTGCATGGAATATTTACACCATGATTCAAGGAGATAAACAATCTGTTTGGGAAGAAGAATGCATTGGCATGGATTCATAATCACAGAATACTAGCTGCCTGATCTGGCTGGAGATGTCACGAGCAGGGGGATTGGACTACATGACCTTTAAAGGTCTCTTCAAACCCAAACCTGTTCTGTGATTCTGTGATTCTAAAACTGGAGGCTTCCCAGCCAGAGAAGGTCTGTGATGTTTCTAAGCCAGACAAGTCAGACACAGACAATTCTGACTCTTCAAAAAGCAGCTTTGGAACAGGAGCAGTATAAAAGCTGCCTGAGGGACTCCAAGAGAGCTGAAGAAGGACTTTACACAAGGGCATGGAGAGATAGGACAAGAAAGAATGGCCTCAAACTGAAGGAAGGTAGATTTAGATTAGGAAGAGTTTAAATTAGGTATTAGGAAGAAATTGTTCCCTGTGAGGGTGGGGAGCCCCTGGCACAGGTTGCCCAGAGAAGCTGTGGCTGCCCCATCTCTGGAAATATCCAAGGCCAGACTGGATGAGGCTTGGAGCAACCTGGGCCGGTAGAAGGTGCCTCTCTACAGCAGAAATGAGATTATCTTTAAAACCCCTTCCAACCCAAACCATTCAGGGCTTCTATGACATTTCTCAAAGGTCCTTCCAACAAAGACTAAACCGATTCCTTGTGCCTGAAGAGAGGCGCGATTATCCCAGCCAAGCCCACCATAAACCCTCTGATTTTTGGAGACCCTCCTTACGTTTTGGAGAGGCGTGGGGGCTGTCTGAAGCGATCTGCCTCATCCTGGTGCCGTGGCAGCTGAGCGCCACCAGCCTGGAGATGATGGCGGTCTTGCCGAAGCCGATGTTGCCGACGATGACCACGCCGCGGTTGACGCTGGCGTTGGAGCTCTGCAGCTGCGCGTCGATCTCGTGGAACACCCAGTCCCGGCCCACGAACACCGACTCGGTGGTGATGCTGGGCACCTCGAAGAGCAGCGGCTTCAGGGAGATGTCGGGGGGTCTGTAGGGCGCGAAGCGCACTGGGGAGGGAGACAAGGGAAGAACATCAACATCCACGCCCGTTACCGTCACATTTTCTGCAAAAATCCCTTCACCAGGATTTCTCTCCTGGGAAGATGCGAACCTTCAGCCTGATTTTTTAAGATTTTCTAAGCCTTCTATGTTGACATTCTTTTAGAGAACTTTCTCACATTGTTGTGCATTCCTTTATGAAGGAAGAGAACTCTGATAGACTGTTGGTTTGTCCAGTGTCATTGGAGACGTGGCACTGTCACCCTCCAATCCACTGTCACTTTTGGAAAACTATAAATGTTAAGAGTCAGAAAATAAACTTCCCCTTTTTTTGCTCTTCCCCTTGAGAGCAGCGGTGTGAGCCTGTGTTCTTTTGTGTTCCACAGCAACACCTCAGAGAAAAAGGAAAACAATATTTGCTTCTCCTGTGTTTTGCTGCTTGAGAATGTGGTTTGAAGATTGTTTATCCAACAGGTGGTTGTTTCATTGGTTTCATGTGAATTGTTTTTATTTATTAGCCAATCACAGCCAAGCTGTGTTGAGGCTCTGGAAAGAGTCAGGAGTTTTTCATTAGTATCTTTCAGCCTTCTTTCTGTATCCTTTCTGTATGCTTTAACATTTTTTAGTTTAGTTTAGTTTAGTATTAATATATGTCTGCTGGCATTTGCTTTCTGGAGAAGAAAACCCATGGTAAATCACAGCCATCAGCCTGTGCCTTGGGTTCCAGCACCCTGAAGAGCCTCAAATCCCCAGGGATGAAAATGGGGAAAGCAAAAATTGCCTTCCCCATCCTATTAAAAAGCTGTCACTGGGAAGAATCCTTATCACACTCTTAGTGTTGGGATTCCTCTATTGCTCCCTTGCTTAAAATAATTGATTTAACAAAAAATAGCAGAGACAATCTCCCATTTAGTGTCTCTCACTGGGGTTTTGGAACCCTGGGAACAGACAGTGGGCTGTAATGTGTCCCCCAGCACAGGCCCACAAATGCCTTCACTATTTCAGCCCAGTGCCAAGACTAGGGATAATAAAATTAAACACAAGTTTAGGATTTCCAGCTGGAACAAAGAGCTGCAGTTTGTAACAGGCCAGATTGATGCAATTTCACATCAATAGCTGCAAAATGCAGCATTTCAGGGAAGAGCCCCCCCTTGCATATGCAATGACATGAAAATATTTCCAAATAGTGATGATTTGCTTTTTCACATCTGCTCTTCCCTCTCTTTTTAAAAACAGCACAGAACCTCAGGTAGGATAAGAAACAAACTTTAAAAATTTGAAACACTGCTGCTATTCTCATGCAACTGTCACAAAAAGGGGAAAAAAACCCAAAAAGCAGAAGGAAAATATGTAGTGCAACAAGGGTTTCAAAAGTGTGTCTGGAAAACAATTTGATTCTGTTCCTACAATAAAGCTGAATGTTTTGGATGCAATCACTGCAAATTACACAGCCTTGGCAAGCTCCTGCCTCTGAACATATGGAAATTTGGTCTGTCAAACTTTGCTTTCTTCACTTACTGCCTGCTAATGCACTTCTAGAACTGCCTCAGCAGCCAGGAGGATTTCATTGCAGACTTCCATCCAAAGCTCACAAACCCAGTCTTTGGGAGGGTCATGTCTTTGGTACAAAGTCCTGCCAGGCTGTACCAGGTCGAGCATGTTGGGTGAAAACCCAGCCTGTGCCTTGCAGCTCCCCAGTTCCTCACCCTAAGATGGTGAGCTCAAAAAAAAAACCTGGAGAACAGGAAAGTTTCAGGTATGGCCAAAAGAAACCCCTCTTCTATGCACAGGGGAGAATAAAGCAGTCTCATGGCACAGAAACAACCTGAAAATGTCCCAAATGAGCTTTCTTGGCCACTTACTCATCTGTGCAACAAAAAAATGATGGGGCTGAAGCATTAGCCTGGGGATCTGCAGACTCAGGACTGTCACAGTGACAGCTTAAGCACGTGGTGGAAGACTGAGCTCAGATTAAAGAGGGATGTAAGTAGAAAGGAGGGCTGAAATCCCAAGGACATGGAGCAAATCGAGCTAGAGCTGCCTGGGAATAATAACCAAAACACTAAAATGTCAGCCCTGGCTCCTCTTCTCATTGCTAACGTCTTGTTTGTGGAATTTGCCACAAAGAACCACAAAAATTTCCCCTTCAAAAGGCTTTTTAGAACTCAAAGAGCTGCCTGAATACAGGCATTGTGAGCTACCCTACAAGCAGTGGCTGAGCTGGTGGCCTCATCACTGCACTGGGCTCCTTCCCCACTGGCACACTGCAGAATGCAAGGGGGAACTGCAATCCCTGGACTTGATTGAAAAAATAAGACAAAACAGTAGTAGTCCATAAAATTTCTCATTTTTAGTAACTTAGCAAATTATTAAGAGCTGGTTGAGAGCTGGGGGTAGTCATCCTGGAGAAGAGACAAGAGAAGGGTCTGGGATGACCTTACTGCAGCCTTTCAGTGCCTAAAGATGCTCCAAGAGAGCAGGAGAGGGCCTTTGGACAAGGGCCTGAAGGGACAGGACAGAGGGCAGAGTTGGATGAGATATTAGGAAGGAATTGCTCCCTGTGAGGGTGGGCAGGCCCTGGCACAGGGTGTCCAGAGCAGCTGTGGCTGTCCCTGGATCCCTGGCAGTGCCCAAGGCCAGGCTGGACGGGGCCCTGGGACAGCGGGAGGTGTCCCTGCCATGGCAGGGATGGCACTGGATGAGCTTTAAGATCCTTTTCAACCCAAAACATTCTGAAATTCTGGTTTTCCCAGGGACATGGATGAAGTTCCCCACGCAGACACCCCCAGGATGGGAAGTCCTGAGGGCTTTACTGTGCTCCTACCTCGCAGGTCCTGCTGCGCCCGGGCGCTGGCCACGCTCTGCCGTGGCATCCGCAGCGACGTGCGCAGGGGAGTGTGCCTCTGCTCGTCCAGGTACGCCAGATCCTCCAGGTGTGCCGAGCTGGTGGCTGCCATGAGAAAGCAAAGACGTACATCAAGCCTGGCTCTTGGATCCCATGCTCTGATTACTGTATTTTTTCAGTTTTTAATGAAAATACATGGAGATGTAAGAACCGTGAGACAACAGAGCTGACGTGAACCAAGTACCATTTCCCCTAGCAAGGAGTGAAGTGTTTTGGTGACTTTTTCTCCTGCTTCATTGGTATTTTCTTGTTGGAACTCAGGACATCCCTCTGGGTGTCCAGAGTTGCCAGGACTCCTGCCAGGGGGCTCAGAGACCCTGGCACAGAGCCCAGAACACCTGTGGGTTCGATTGTGACCCGTGGAGCAAACTGCCAGCTTTGTATAAAGACCTGCAAGCCACAGCAGTTCAATTAGTGTGATAATAAAATTATCACTGGGTGAAAAAGTAGATTTTGGGATTTTTAGAATGGGGGTTTTGGGGGCAAGATGGAGAGATTTGGGTGTGTACAGCCCTTCTTCTTCTTCTTCTCTGCCTCCATCTTCTGCTGTGGTGTTGGCACTTTTAGATTGGTTTAGAGTAGAAGCTCACTGTCTAGTATAGGTGATAGGTGTTGGAAAGTAATTCTAAACATGTTATATGGAGTTTTCAATATAAAGAGTGCCTGGAACTGTCCTGCTGGACAGACCTTGGCAGGGCAGGAGGAAAATTTTTATATATAAGAAGCAATAAACAATTCTGAGACCGAGAACTGAAGAACTCCGACTCATCCTTCGACCGCGCGGGCCGAAGCTGAGACTTTTCACACACCTTGGGGTGGCAGAACTCTGCACCTTTGGAGATTTTCTCTGGTCTGGTCTCCTGCTGGTGTTCCCAAATAAAAGAAGACAGCTTCCACTATTCCAGGGTGCTCCAAGCCCTCTGCAACCCAGCCCTGGACACTGCCAGGGATGCAGGGGCAGGCACAGCTCCTCCGGGCACCTCACTCCCCTCACAGGGAAGAATGTGTTGTAAGAACTGCACCCAGTTGTAAACTGCTCAGTGACACAATACATGCAGTGACTGCACTTTGTAGGCTGCTATAAAAATGGGTATTTTTGTGCTGTTTTGGAGGAGATTTGGGGAGAATCTTAAAAAAAAAAAAACAACTAAAAAGAAAAAAAGGAGAAATAAAAAGAGCCAACACGTGTAAGTGCTGCTATGCTTTGCTTCCCAAGAACAGACTGTATACAAACTCAACTGCATTTGGAAAAAAAAGAGAGAAGAAGAACCTGTTTTAGCAAAGCTGTGAATTCATGACTACCTTAAAATGTGGAATACCATGGAATACCACTAAAAGAAAAGCAGCTTTTTGCCCCATTCCCAGCTACACTGTCTCCATACTGATGACCTTGAGGCTCAAAATTAATATACCTATTTTCTGGTGGGTTAATTTTCAGTTGGATTAGTCAACTAATCTGGTTTATCAAGTGGTTACCCAACGTGTGTCACTGGAGCAAGGACATGGAATTGGCAGCTCAGCATTAACTCTTTGAGCAATATCACATTTGCAGACAGACTTAAATCAACTCTGAAACTACACTTGGTTTCTCTTTCTCATCACTCAGGCACAAAAATAATGAGGTTAAACTCTTTAGTGAAAACCACCCAGATAAATCCACTACCTAAACCCCATCATCTTCTGCTGTCATAAGCATATAGAGCTAATATGTGATCATTTGATGATAAAATCTTAAGCCAAATCTTCAATTCTCATCATTCTTTCCACGATTTAACCTGAGATATGAACTGTGTTAGTACTTCAAAGCAGCAAAATCTCTACCAAAAATAAACATCTAGAAGGAAAAATTGTTGGATAGATAGTTTCCTCCTGAAATAGTATTTGCCTCTAAGTGCACTAAGCAAATCAACAACTTCCAAAGACAATTAAATGAACACACATGGATTTAAATTTATGGTGCTCAGCCTGCTCTGTTTGCTTTGGGAGATGTTTACAGTGTCATTTAAAAGGAATTCATCTAAAACAAGCAGGCTATGAAAGCAGAGTTTTTGAGTTTTTTCTATGCCCTCTCTTCAGTCTGAAATCTCAGGTTTTCAGTCTGTGCTGCACCTCCATGCTCTGGGTTTGTACTTCACCATCTATAAATCTAATTTCTGCGTTGCTTTTAGGTCTGTGACCGGCCAAAGCAGGATTAAAAAGGAAAACTAATCCAGTTATGCAATGCAGCCTGGTTCACCAAGGGATGCTGATTTAACAGACAATAAATATCCCAGGCTCTTTGGGGAATCTCTCAGAATTGTCTCTGGGTTTTCTGGAGCAGCATCCACCAGGACTCAGAATTCAAAGTGTGGATTTCTCCACATGCCTACACAGACACACAGACAACAGGTTTTATCCCAGAGAAGCTACCCAGCAAGAAAAAAATACGGGGCAATAATGGAACAGGGAGTAATTCCAGGCAAGCAGCTTTGCAGCAAAGCTTTAATATTTCTAATCCCATCTCTTTTTCTGCCCTGCTGTTACCAGCTTCAGGGGAACGCTCAGCAGGCTGGTAAAAGACATCAATAAGGTATGGCACAACATCACTTAGAAATGTTTCAAAGAACAAACATGAATTTAAATGAAATTAATGTTGATTTTATGCCAGGAAAAAAAAAATGTCAGTCACTAGCAAACGCCAAGAGCTGTGAGGTGTGAGATGTTTGGGGCACGGGACCCAGAGCAGATCTGCAGACAGAAAGTACCACCATTCCCTGAACTCCAGAGCTCTTAAGCTCTTCAGACAACATGAGACAGGTCATTTTATCTGCAATGAATCCTTTGAAATAGTAGAAATGGCTAAGATGTTGTGGCACCTTAAACCCAAGACATTTGCATTGTGATGACAGTGAAGAATCTTGCTTTTCTTTTTAAACATATTCTCCCATAATCTTGTGTACAATTTTGTAAGAAAGTGATCATAAACTGCTGAAATAACCATTAAACACCATCAGAAACAGTTTTCCACAGAGGAATTTTTCATTTAGAACCAATAAATCAAACAAAAACCCCAATTTTTGTCATTCTTAAGTACGATGACTCCAGGAAGGAGATTTCCTTTTGGATAAGGAAACACAAGAAGGGTTGTGGCATCTGTGTGCTGTGTCTGGCTCTGACCTAAAGGCACAAACATGAATTTCTTACCTGCTACTGAATTTGGCCGTGGCATAAGGTACAGAGGAATGGACTGCACTGACTGGGACAGGACTGTCTCCAGGTTCCTCTCGGGGATTTTGTTGAGGCTGTAGGTGGAGGCTGACATGTTCTCATCCACACGGTACAGGCACGAGTCCATGCTGGATTTCTGGGACTGCCACTGCTTCAGGTTTCCCCCAGATCCAAGTTCCTTACTGCTTTCCCCTCCATATTTAGTACGTTCCACATTCTCAGAGTAACTTGTCAATGTAGCTTGAAGGAAGAAATGATAAACAAAATGAGTGACAAAGAAAGAATGGCTTGAACACACGCTGCTCAATGCTGAGCTGATCCATGCAAGAGCCAAAAATGATCTTCATCATATTTTCCATATCCACATAAATCAGAGATTATGGATTTTAGTTTAATGATACTGTTTCTGCTTACGACTTCTAAAAGAACATTTAAGCTCTAATGTTTTGGCTCATACTGTTAAAAGCCATTTGTAATTACAGAGAGTATTAAAAATTCTCTGCTGCATTGTATTCAAATACACCATTCCAGAAAGAACAGAAATTATTTAGGAGGAAACATTACCACAGCTCCTCATGTCTTTTAATTGGCATCATAGTTTCTACCTTTCCTTTTCCAGGGAATGTTTGCAGAAGTTTGTGAGGTCTTGCAAGGTCTGACACTGAGAAGCCTCCACTGACCTGCCTGAACAATGAGCTCCCATGGATTGGTTTGGTTCAGAAACTGAACCCCTTATCTCATCTGACTGCCAGTAAGTTTTTATGAAGCTTCAACTGTGATCCACTCAGTTTCCCCTATATTATTTCATTTCACAGATGAGGACTGTTGCTATATTAACTTTCCTACTGGGAAGTGACAACACTCAACTGATCCAGAACATCCCCACGTTCTCCCCATTTGTAGTTGCTCTTCTGGCTTGCAGTGCAGTAAATCCCTTTGAGCTATTGACTTTTCTCTCATCTTTAGTCCCTGATGTATTCATTCAAGGTCATAATCTTAGTTACAAGTTGGGACGAGGTTCCCAAGCTTATCTGAGTGTTAGAGAATCACAGAATGGTCTGGGTTGGAAGGGACCTTACAGAGCCAGTCCCACCCCCTGCCATGGGCACCTTCCACCATGCCAGGGTGGTCCAAGCTCTGCTCAACCTGGCCTTGGACACTGCCAGGAACAGAGCAGAAGCAACCTGGGATAGTGGAAGCCACAGCTTCTCTGGGAAACCTTTTCTTTATCCATCCTAACAGATCCCCAACAGCTTCAATCTTCACTCCTACTTCTATGGCTTGGGTTTCCTTCTAAGGAGCGGGCTCAGTATCTTTGCATCCCATCAAATGTTCCAAAATTTAGTTGCTTGCAATGTATTTTGAAATTTAAAACCAACACATGAAACTGCTAAGAACTGGTATTTGTTGGCATTTATACATAGGCTTGGTGTCAGGTAAACATATTTATGATTTAGGATAAGAAAATCAGATAAAAACAGAAAACAGCTATTCATACACTTCTCTTGCTCCCTCAAATTGTCTGAGAAAAACCTTTGAAATTATTCTCTATTAAAAAAACTCCATTACAAAGACTGGGTTTGCAGGGAAAGGCATGCCATGTTTTCTATTCACAGAAAAAAATCCCCATTGATCCATTAGGATCCATTAGAATCTGTTAATTTTAAAGGCCTATCTCAGTATGTGTCTAATTAGTCTTTGTAGAAACAAATCAGCAGCTGACATCAGTCATCTTCCAACACATCAAACTGAGGAAAAACAAAATAACCATGTGTCAAAATAAGTTTTCTTTAAGTGAAACAACAAAAAAGAAAAAAGAGCTATTAAGTCCTGCTGCCCCTTTTTCTAATCAACAATTTGTGTTCATTCTAAACATAATTTTCTCTAGTTTACACTAAAGCTGTTTTATGTGCAAACTCATCATTGAAGCAGATATTTAGGACTGTTCCGTGTGGATTAATTTACCTGCTGAACAGCCCTGGATGATCTAAGTGCTGCTACACATGCTGAAGTGATGGCTCTATGGATTTAATCTCTTCTAGGAGCTATTTTAAACCAAAATAATTTCAACTTCAGTTAAAAAGCAAAAGCATCAGGTTAGCTGTGAGTCAGCAACATGCACTGACATGCTGAGCACATCTCCCATAGTGTGACCCCCAGAGCTGCTCAGACACTGCCCCTTCACTGTGACAACTGGAGAAAGCAGATTTCAGAAAGATAATTTCAGAAAATTTACATTACCTGCAACTATTAAGATGCAGAGTGATGTTCAGGGGAGAAAAGTTGTGAACACCAGATTGGCAGATAAATACAATCAAAGTGCAAAGATTTGGGCAGCCCTGAAATAGTCAGGGAGTTGGATCAGGTGGTCATTGTAGGTCCCTTCACACTGAAACATTCTATTCTATTCTATTCTATTCTATTCTATTCTATTCTATTCTATTCTATTCTATTCTATTCTATTCTATTCTATTCTATTCTATCCCATCCCATCCCATCCCATCCCATCCCATCCCATCCCATCCCATCCCATCCCATCCCATCCCACCCCATTTTATCCCATTCCCATTCCCTTCTTTTCCACTCCATTCCATTCTGACAGGATTAAAGGAAACAGCCTCAAGTTGCACCAAGGAAGGTGAAGGTTGGACATTAGGGAAAATTTCTTCATTGAAAGGATGGTGAAGTCCTGGAATAGGCTGTCCAGGCCAGTGATGGAATAACCATCCCTGGAAACATTAAAAAAACATGTGGATGTGGTACCTGGGGACAGTGGAACTGGAATTAGCTGGTCCTGAAAGGTCCCTTCCAACACAAACCACTCTATAATTCTATGATTTTTAAACACAAGGACACCTCATTAATCAAAAGCTCAAAAAAACTGCAACCTTTGAACTGACAGCATGCTCTAAACTGGGAAGAGATAAAACTGATCAACTCAAATCCATCAAAGAGCAGGAATTTTTGCCTTAAGCCATCTGCAGAGAGGCAGATCCTTCAACCCCAGGCTCCAAGGGACAGGTGGGACACGCTGGGGGTGCCACAGGGAAGAACACTTGAGGCTCTTCAATTGCTAAATCCAGACAAAAAAGCACAACCCTGGTGAAAAATAAATCAGAACTTTGCCATTCTTGGGCCCTGCTCCATCGGGTCATGCCAACCACAGAGCGTGCTGGAGAGCTGGGAGCAAACAAGGCACTGCAAGGATGGAGAAGGATGGGACAATGTGTGAGTCACACACAGAACAAGAGAAACCTGACGTGCACAGACAGCTGAGGTTCTCTACAGCACCCAAGTAACACCACAGGGACATAAATATAGACGTGTGTGCATATAGATTGGGTATTTATAGACACAGAGCTGTGTCTCCAGTCTCCACTGGTGCAGTCTCACGCTATTTAATGTGAGCACAGACAGAATTTGAGGCATCCAGATCATCTGACTGCTGGAAAACTCATAATGAATGATATCCCATGGAAAGGCCCTTGGATGAGTGTGGTGCCTGTCTGCAATCCTGTCTGCAGCTTTTTCCTGGGATTTGCTGGATCTCCCAGTCCCCATGGCCACAGCACCAGCTTCAAGCAGCTTTGCAGGCACATGGACTGTGGTGCCAGGAGGGAACACACTCCAGGAGTGCTGGAGTCACTTCACAATCCCACCCTGCTTTGAGCACTTCAGATTTACCCCTGCGTTTCCTCTGTCAAACTTTCCTTTTCCAACGTGGCTTGTTTCCCTTGGAAACAAAAGTTCTGATTAGGACTTTTTGAAAATAACATGGGTGAAATATTTTAATTTCTTTGGGCAAATAACAGAGCTATACTGAAGCAGCAGCAGCTCCCTCAAGACAGCACCTCAGCACTACAAATCTCCAGACAGTTTTGTATATTTACAGGCCACAAATGTTATTTCTCATTTAGTTGAAAGCTGGCCTATGCCCTGAGAGGTTTTCAACGGAATTTTTACCATCCCATCCAATTCTCCTCGAGGCAAAGACCATGCCTGGAAAACATCAACCTTTACATTCACCTTCCAGCTGTAGCTGTGGGAGCAGCAGTTTTTGTAGGTCCCACGTGACAATGACCAACAGCTGTATCATTAATTATATCTAAAGATTTATAGTGCCTCAAGTAAGAAAAAGGGTTTTGTTGATTTAAAGAAATAACTGCAGCAAAGCAATGAGCTTTCATATGCTGCACTGCAACGAGCTCCAAACCCAGCCTGAATTAACCTCATTTCACTTCAGCACCTCTTGCCTCATTCCATTAGAGACGTCCCAGCTAACACGTACAAGTTGGCAAGGAGTGAAATAAATTTTTTACCCTAATCTACATAAGCCTCCATAAACTCAGCCACAGAAGGATACACCTAAATATAGTCACATCACCCCAGACCACTCCAGCTGCCAAATAGAAAAACTTGGCAGGCAGAAAATGGAAGTCCAAACCGTTCCCAAGGGCAGGCAGCAGTCACACACTGTCTGTGCCCCAACAACCTTGGTGCATCTTTAGAACATTATTCTCTGCTGGACACCACCTGGCAGTGAGTTTATGGCATCTCCACACAAAAAAAAAAAAAAAAAAAAAACAATCCCAAAACCCCCAAGGTGTGTCCTGCTCAAGGCTTGAGGCCAAAATCCACACCACTGGCTGGATGTTTAACTTCTGGTCTCAAATAGGAGAAAAAGAAAATTAAGATTACTGGCTGAATTCACATAAACAATCCCACAAATAGACAGACATTAAACAGGTAAAGCCATTTCTGTGTCAGGCCTGGGGGTGTTATAAATCATGGTGAGCATGCAAAAGGTCTTAAAACGAAATGAAAAATACCTCGACAGTAGCATCACCTGACCCTAAATCCATTCTGTGCTAAATCTGAATTCCCTCCTGCACCACCTGACAAGCAGGATGAGGAATGGGATAAAGAATGGGATGACAAATGGGATGATTGCCTTGCAGGGCTCTACCCTGGCTGCTACTCAGGCTAGAAATGCAAGGTCTGGGTAAAACAGAACGAGACCCTCCCGCCTCCTGGGCCCACTCCCTGCAAACACTGTGAGACAGAACAGCTCAGCAAAGTTTCTGTTGAGAAACTGCAGTTTATTACTTGCAGAAACAAGGTAATTAATGTTGTAAAGCACACTCCACTACTGTAAACATGAAAGAAATCTGTTAAAAAGGTCCCAACTCTACAGAGGTAGCAGCCTTAATGATCATTCCCCAACTCTCTTTGGGGAATGAGCCCAACTAGAAGCCATTGAGATTCAAAAAAAAGAATCAGAAATGTTATTCATTATTAACAGAGCATTTCATAATACTGATGAGAATGTCAGAATTCAAATGCTTTAACTGTAAGATCACAAAAATATTTAACCTGAGTTAAATTTATCTTGATGTGCCTTTTGAGCTTTGTTCCCTTCTCAAAGCAGATGAAGTTGGAAACAAATCCATCTTGTTTCATTGTCAGCAGCATCTATTCTGCATAGCAGCATCTATTTTGTTTAGCAGGCACTTAGACAAATTTATTAACAAACCTATTTTTAACCCAAAAACACATACATCTGTAGAAGGCAGCATCTTGATGAAAGCATAGGAATAAAAGGAAAAAAATAGCAAAAAAAGAGTAACTGGAAGGAGCTACAGGCCAGGGATTCCTGGGAGGGAATAGGGCTCCTTTATATGTTATTTTCCATCAAATAAATCCACAAAATCCATACAGTATCAGACCTGTGCACTTCCCTGCAGCTGCAGGGCCAGAGGATTTGCACTGCTCACTGCTTTCCCTTTGAAGCTGCTTCCCCCCCAAACCTGTGTCCCTGCACAGGATGATCCCCTGACACTTCAGCAGGGAACAGAGTGCAGACCATCACAGGCAAAAAGTGTGGCCCCATTTCAACTTGAACTTCTAAATGAAGATGCCACATGGAAAGCAGCCATTCCTCAGGAGATTGCTGCTAATGACAGAAAGTGCTGCTTGGACATCACTTGGATAAGCTTTGCACACTGGCAAGGAAAGTTTGCTGCTTATTTCAAAGGATTGCTAAGACTGGTGGAGGTTTTTCTGGATTCTGCTGCATTCCAGGAGCAAAGTTTCCATGCTCACACTGGAGGGGCTGTGAGGTGCAAAGTTCCCTCAGATCAGCACATGATTCTTTGACCAGTTTTCTTTTCAGTAGCAGATTTTTGAACATTAACAGTTGGCTGCTTTTACATAGTGAGAGCCAAAAAATCCTGGAAGCTATTCAGAGGTTACAGTCAGGTCAGGATTTTCACCAGCCACTCTGTTTTACATGGAAAGGATCTCGTGGCATCCAAGAGAAAGGGCTGACTTGCTCCTACCTCTGCTCTTGTCTCACCTTCTCCCCCCTTCCCCACTGCTTTTCTTTTACAAATAAAGAATATCTGAATTTGAAGATCTGGGCCTTGTACCTTTTTTTTTTTAATCCTTTCAACCTTTGCTCAGCTCTTAGAACCGAGTGACAGCTTGGGCAGAGGCAGGACCCAGCTGGGCTCAAACACCCACTTGTGACCCTCCAGGCCAGCCCAGCTTTGGGGCTGGATGTGGGAGAAGGTGCAGCTCTGACGGTGGGATATGGTGAGCAGGGAAGTGAGGGGGTGGGATCCTGCAGTGACTTTGCCAGGATTCATTAACCTACTTCAGCACACAGCTCAGAATAGCTCACCCATTTGCATTTTAAGATCACGCAGGCAGAAGTGCTGCAAGGGTTGCTGTGGCATCCAGGAGCTGAACTAAGCCCAGATTCCCTGATCAGCCAAGCAAAATGTTAACCACTAGTGCAACTAAGCTCCCTAAATTATCAACCTGCCTCTCTTTCTTTTTTTTTTTTTTAACACCACATAAATTGTTAGCAAAATAAAATCTTCTTAAATTGGGGAAATAATCTAGAACATGTGGCAAAGACACCCAAGTGACAATCACCCTGTTTGATATCATATAAACATTAATGTTTTCCCATTATGCCTGTACAGTTACTGAACAAAATTAATCTGTGTATATTTTCTCCAGATTCTTTACACCTGCAACCCACAGATCACTCAAATGAAAAACCTGCTACAGCACCTACAGAAATTCACTGAAATTGGTGATAATTTAGTTCAGCTCCTGCCCAAAGCTTCTTCTTGCACCATTTAAATTTCCAAAAGTAAATTAATTGATGCAAAGTTATCAACCTCATACATCCCAACTTTCACCAGCTACTATGTAGTTTTACCTATGAGGAATGAGGGGTACAGATCACCTTGGTCACTGCAGTATAAACCTGAATAATGCAAAACCATTCCCCTAATGAGCAATCAGGATAAATAATAATATCTAAACAGAGCACTGCATCCAGCTCTGGGGTCTCCATGAGCTGGGGTGAGTCCAGAGCAGGGCACTGAGCTGATGACACGTCTGGAATCCCCCTGCTCTGGAGCCAGGCTGGGAGAGCAGGGGTTTTTCAGACTGGAGAAGGCTCCAGAGAGACCTTAGAGCCCCTTCTGGTGTCTAAAGGGGCTCCAGGAGAGCTGGAGAAGGACTTGGGATTGGGACAAGGGCCTGGAGTGACAGGACAAGGGGGAATGGCTTCCACTGCCAGATGGATGGGATATTGGGAATCAGGAATTGTTCCCTGGGAGGGTGGGGAGGACAGAGCAGCTGTGGCTGCCCCTGGATCCCTGGCAGGGCCCAAGGCCAGGCTGGACAGGACTTCACCTGGGATAGTGGAAGGTGTCCCTGCCCATGGCAGGGGGTGGAACTGGATGGTCTCTAAGATCCCTTCCAACTCAAACCATCCTGGGATTCTCTGACTACAAACCAAGCCTTGTTAGACCATCCCAGCACACTGGGGCTCAGCCAGCAGCTGTGGAGGGATAGAAAGTAAGAAAATAAAGACAGTGCAGGAAGTAGTCTCACACCTGAGGAGTTGCAGCTGTACTGATCACCAAAGATTAGGAACAGGCCTGCCCTTAACAGCTGTGTCCAATAGGAAGAATGCTAAAAGAGTGGGTTAGCTGGTTGAGATTTGTTAGCTGGGAAGAAAAAGAGTGCTGTGAGGAGCTGCCCATGAGAAACCACCAAGAAAGTACGAGACTTTTAAAATATGATGCCAACAAGCAGCAGCGAGGAAGAGGAAGGATACGGCGCAGCACTCACCGATGATGCCGCTGTCTCTGCTCTCCAGCGTGGATGTGGGGCTGGTGACAGCCCCATAGGTGCAGTCCTTGGTGGTGACAGTGGCACTGACGGGTGGCAGGGTGGAGCAGGGGCTGCTGGCGGGCGGCGAGGCCGTGCTGCTGGTCAGGGTGGAGCAGGGGCTGATGCGCTGCGTCACCGCTGAGCTCTGCGAAACCAGAGAGCAGGAACACATCACTCACCACAGGCACTGCCAGGGGGAAAGGCTTTCTCCAGCTCACACTTGAGGATTTGCTTTGTCTGCTGAGGTTAAAAAGTGCTTTACAGTTTGAAATGAAAACATCCGTTGGGCCACCCCCCACCCGTGGCAGACACTGGGCTCGTTTTCTCCTTCACGCTCCAGAGATCCCAGCCTCTGTGCTCAACAGGAGCCACAGGAAACATAAACAGTGGCATTTATCAAAAGCCTGATTCCATACTTGATCAGGAGTTTCGGTTGTTTTGTTACCACTGAACTGAAAGCTTAAAAAAAAAAAGGCACAAATAAGCAAAAATCGTGACAGAAAGGTAAATTTGGTGCTTCTGTTGAAGTGGAGAGCTCTGGGGTGGGAAACACACAGTGTGATCTCACCTTTACTTACAGTTACAGTCACCATATCCAGGAAATCCTACAAAGACCTCTGGGCCACTTCCATCTGCTCAGAATCCTTGTGGGGCTGCAGTTTTTATTTTGCTCTATAAATGTTTCCTCCATTCCAGTAAAACAACAGAGGTCCTTTATCTAGATACCAGATGGCCCTTCCCTGCCCAGGCATGCCTTCCCCACCAGATAAAGTTGAAACAAGCCCTCAATAATAGGGAAAATAAAGCAGCAAAAAGAAGATGCTGGTTTAAAGGTGATTTTTGGTAAGACCCTACAGGATACTGTGTGCAAGGAACCTGGAAGAGTTCATCCATCTGACCCTGTGCAGGGAGATGGGTTCATTAAAAATCCAAAATCATTCTTGAATTCAATTTGATACATGACAGAGCCCTTGTTTTAACTGCAGGCTACTGGATACAGAAGCTCCTCTGGAAAAAGCTTCTCCCTGCTGAAGACACATCCTGGAGCATCTGCAGGGGACAAAACTGCTGTGCAGGGCCAAGGTGCAGGTGGCTTCTTGTGTTCTAACTTCATCACCCTTACACTGGACTTCAGAGCTTTTTTTTTTAATAAACAGGCAATTTCAGCACTTTCCTTGCACAGGACTGAGTGACAGAACAGGCAGCCACTGACAGGGTGGGCACTGGAGGAGCCTCACCCTCCTCAGGAGGGTCCTGCCCTCGAGGATGGGCAAAAAGCAAGGTTTAAAAAATGGGAGTTTCAGCATGTCATCCTCCCTTGAGTTCATCTTTAGGGTTCTGCAGAGGGAGGTGAGCCCACATCTCCCACAGCTCTCCTGCACTGCTGCTCTTGGCACCTCACTGAGCCCAAGGAAGGAACAGCAGAGGTTCACTTCTCATCTGGAATTTGATTAAATGAGATTTCTTTTATTCTGTGGGAGCATCCCCATGTGATTGTGTGGCTTTGTATCCCCTTCTCTGTGGCACAGAAAGCAAACTGCATAACAGGCTTGACCTGTAATTTTTTTTCCTTCTCCCTATTCCGTATTTGAAACTTTAAAAATGTCTGTGAGGGACATATTGAAGTCAAACATGGTGTTTTATATTAGGACACCATAATGGCAGCTACCACGTGAAACCACCAGGAAAAAAACCTACTTTGTTCAAGTATCCCCATGGGGTTTGTAAAAATCCTTACTCAGAGAGTAACTGCCCTGGTGCTGGAGGCAACACAGAGCATCCCTGGCAGGGGGATGGGGCAGCCCCCTGGCCACCCCACAGCTCTGCTCTCATGCCAGAGGGAGCTGAATTGATCTCAGCCTAATTACAGAATATCCCAACATGGATCAGTGCATCAGCAAACCAGGGACACAGTGCCAATGTCACAGCTCTGCTGGAAGGTTTGTGTATTAACACAGACATCCCAACACAGCAGAAAATGAACTGTGGGAGTATTTCTGTGCTCATTTATAATTCCCCCATGGATCCATCGGGGTTGGTCTCTTCTTCCCAGCAACATGCATCAGGATAAGGGGAAATTGCCTGGAGCTGGGCCAGGGGAGGTTCAGGTTGGATATTAGGGAAGATTTCTAGAGTGGTCAGGCATTGGAACAGGCTGCCCAAGGCAGTGGTGGAGTCACCACCCCTGGAAGCCTTCAAACAACCAGCAGATGTGGCTTGGTGACATGGTGGGATTCAGCCAAGGACTTGATTATCCTGCAGGTCTTTTCCAACCTTAATAATGATCCAGTGATTCTAAAACACCAGCAGTGCACATGATGGCTCCCAACACATGGTCATCTCTACTGAAGTACCTGGGACAAGCAAAGCAACTCTCTCCTCTCTCCATCCTATTTAAAGTGCACTGGTAAATCCCATTTGATCAGCTTACATATGGGGTCTTCAAGAATGTAAAGCTTTATTACTATTATAAATTCCTGTGGAGTTTTTCTATGTCTTTGTTTTAACTGTCATTTTAAACAAATTCCCACTGAAACTTATCTCAGTATAAAATTACATCCACTAAGTTTAAAACATAGAAATCATTGCACTATAAAGCAAATTAAAATTCAGTGCAAGGATGGTACACTTATCTTCCCTCCAGCTGATAAAACTATTGTTTCATGAAATGCCACAAGTGATAAAAGTTCCTTTATTTGCTGTGTTATCAATGCAGCTCCTGAAGAACAAGTTCCTTGCAACTGGAAATTATGAAATAACACAGTATATCACTTGGCATTGATTGACATGTTTTATTTTTGTATTGATATAGAAAAATGTTCCTCTGTGTGAGTTTTAAATATAAATTTCCATTGACAGTACATTCTGTATTATTATTGCTGCTGTTTCATCTGTCACATTTTCACTGAACTTTGAAAAATTACTCTGTTCTGCCAGAACCTCAGTGTCCTTTGTGCTGCTCTGGCAGACAACACAGTTAGAATTTCCCAAAAAGTAGGAGAAAAAGGATTTAGTCCTCAGCATTTGGGATCTCCCATTAAGGAAATCACGATTAAAAGCGAAGAAAACATTCTATTTTATTACAGTCTGGATTAGAGAATATATCCTTGGATATATTCAAAATAAGGCATTGTAGAGATGCACAGATTGAGCAGTTTCAGTGCAAATACTCCCATTCCTTATCTTCCTTTCAGCTCAAGCACTGGTGAGATGGCAAATAATTATTGTCTCACCCGAGAAGGGAAAGCATGGCTGGAATAACAAGCAGCAGCTTTTGATACAAAGAAGGTTTTCTTTGCTGAGCTCATGTAAATTAACACATTAAAACCCAAAAAATTGTTCTAATTTTTAGATTCAAGTGCAAACTATTGGTCAAAGTCTCAATCAGAATTTAATCAATCAATGGCTAATAGAAGAATTAATTTAATTAATGCAAATCCCATAAACGTCTCATTGCACGATTTTCAACATGATTGGAAGTAAGGCAGTGGAAGAAACTCAGTGTGGGATGGAGATCTGGAGAGGTTTTACCAAAATTTGCTGCAAATCAGAAGCAGCTTTAGCTTGGACAGGATTTGTTTGCTGAGAACAGCCAGTGGGAGATGGCAGAGTCAGAAGAGAGCCCCAAAAGTGTGAGATGGCTGAGGAGGAGAGGCTGATGGGGAAGGTTCATTCAGCCTACAGAAAGGACAGGATAGCTGCATCCAAGGATAGCTGCATCCTTCCACTATCTGCAGGGCCTGGAGAGAAGACACAACCACGCTCCTCTCAGAACTGGAAAGGGAAAGGACACGGAGCTGCAGTCACAGCTTCCATCCAGGATGTTTTCTACCAGGTAGAAAAATTATGTTTTAAAGGTGGTGAGCCCCATGAGAGGCTGTCAGGAGAGACCTCCATCAGTGGAGATGTTCAACCCCTGCCTGGATGAGCCCTGAGAACCACAGTCCCTCCCTGAAGCCAGCCCTGCCTCCAGGGCTGCATGGATGGGTTGACCCCGCGAGGTCACTTCCAACCTTGAGTATTCCAGGATTCAAGGCAAGTGCTGACATCGGGAGACACTCAAAAAGGAAGGAAAAAATTAACTTGGTAATTGAGGAACCAGCCTCTCTTTATCTTCTCCTGAACATGAATAGCATTCAAAGGCCCTGGAAAACTTTTTCATGCAAAAATTAGCACACAGCCCAAGATACCAATCTAGTTTAGAGGACAAGTCTGCTATTTCTCTTTAGATTTTTTCTTTTATTTATTCTCCAAAGACATCTTTGGCTTTAGAGAAAAGATTGGATTTTAATTTCTGTCAAAAGGTAACAACAAAAGGAACCATTTATAGTAGAAAGCTCTGCTTGGCTTTGAAGTATTCAGTTGAAATAGGCGCCTGTTAAAAGGACATTTTCTAGCCCAATGTATAGTACAGTCCATTTTAAATCCACAACTTGCTTTAAGAAATTGAATGGGAAGTGTTAAAAGTGTAACATACGTGTTAAAGGCAAAAACTTTATATAAAATCACATTTCTTGGCTCTCAATCAAACTAGCTCATGCAGGAGATCAAAAATGTCTTGTGTCAGTCAGTCAACCCAGCCTGGCCCTGGGACACTGCCAGGGATGCAGGAGCAGCCACAGCTTCTCTGTGCCAGGGTCTGCCCACCCTCACACAAGGAATTCCTTCCCAATATCCCCTCTAACCCTGCCCTCTGGCTGTGAGAGCCATTCATGTCCCTCCAGGCTTTTGTCCAGCCTCCCTCTCCAGCTCTCCTGGAGCCCCTTTAGTCCCTGGAGGGGGCTCTAAGGTCTCCCTTCTGTGCTGAGGACAGGCCACTTTTCACTGACTCTCTTTTTAAGGAATTCAGGTTCTCTGAATTACATTTATGTTAAATATTTGAGTGACTCATGCAGAGTCATCCAATGCTAATTAAAAGAACAGAGAATTGGAAGTGGTTGATGAGTTTTGTGCTCTTCTGCTACATACTGGATTAGCCATCTGTCAATTTAAATACAAAAAGGGGTGGGGAGGAAAGGCCTCCTATTTTCACTCAGCAAAACTGCTAATTGTCCATACCTGAGGAAAAGGAGGGAGAAACTCAGGCTCAGGCAGTTTCTACAAAACCTGTATCATAGCCCAAAGCTTTCCAGCCAGCCAGGGTGTAACAAGCTCCATCACAATAAAGATTTTGTCATTTGCCTGCTTTATCTGTTTTCAAGCATGAAATCATCTTGTTGGGCAAATATGAGCAAGAACCATGACTATCTGTAAAATCAGACTATTACTATTTCCCTCTCCCTTCTGCAGAGACTGTAAGTCTTTATATAACACCACTGAAGTACTTCTGAAATATCACAGAGAAGATGCCAGGCAAGTACAGATTATTTTGGTCACCATAATCTGATTAGAAACACTGCCCACTCCTACATTTGCAGAAACAGAAAAACAACAGAAGCTGTCTCACAGGGCTGATCCTTGAACCGTGGCCTGCTGTTCTGCGAGGATGAGTCACGGTGAGATGAGGAGGTACAACCTTTACCTCAGCACCATGATTTCATTGTTACACTGACACACCTGGTTGCCATGGAATTAAACAACAACCACCCCATTCCAAACTCCACAGGGATCCCAACCCATGGCACTGGGGATCAGGGGATGGGGGCCATACCTGGTTCTCGTCCTGCACCTCCATGCTGTACTGGGGCCCTGGCTGAACCTCCGTGACTTTCTCTCCCAGGAGGAAGCCCAGGCGAGTCATGAGTGTGTTCGCTGCCTCATCTACAGATGGAGGGGGTCCCAGCTCTTGCTCAGTATCACCTAAACACAAGAAAACCAGATTCAGACAGGAATTGTTGACTTTTGGCTGCTTACTTTTACCCTCAGTGTCCGGGTTTTCAGGTTATTCACGTTATTCAAGTCTGTTTTACACTCCATGCTGGTCATTAATTTTAGGTCATGTACCACAGACAGAAGTTTTCTCCAATGTTAACTGTTACTGCTCCTCTCAGTGCTCATTATTTCCTCAGCACCTCCCATGGAAGCACACCTAGGTGTTTGTTCCTGTAGCAGAAGCACCAGAGCTACCAGGAATAAGATTTTCTGGACCAGCATTGGAGAAGAATGTTTGCTCTCTTCCCTCTGTTTCTCACAGAGAAGACAAAGCCACGAGAGCCATTTGGAAGGTGCTCCACGAGCTGCAGAGCAACCAACCTGTGCTACTGAGCAGTTAACAGGAAAGACCAGGACAGAAAATACATTTGTGGAAGTGAAACCTCCACTGTCACCTGCTGTCCCCAACACACCCATGGTCATACAGAAATCAAGTCTCTCCAAATACAACTCACTTTCTGCACTCCCCCTATGAGCCATGCCACAAATTCCCATCAGGTCTGCAAAACAGGCCAAACCCAACATTCCTAATGATTTTTAAATTTTTTTTTTTCCACCACCTGTACGTAAAGAAGCACAGATGAGCTTCTAGCTAGCAAGGCACACTGGGAAAAATGGCATTTCTGTATCCTTTTAATTTTATAACAAAAAAGGAGGAACAAAAACCTGTGGAGGCTTTTGACTTGCAGTATCACACATGTAATTTGGGTTCTGAAAGTCAAGTTCCTTCCTGCTCACACCAACAGCAGGGTTAAAGCCTGAAGGTCAAGTTCTTACCACTTTACACTGAAGTAATACTGTGCTTAGTGCAGTTATAGGAGACTAATTAGGGTTTGCAATTAGTCTACAGTTAATTATTCATCTGATAATGTACAATCTGGAAAAGAGCCCATCTCCATTTCCTAGCTCTGTCCTGCTTTGGGCTCCTCCAGCACTCAGCGTGCAGCAGCAGTAAAAGGATGCTACTTTAAATAAAATATTGCTTTTTGATAACTGTAACTGAAACCCACAAAACCTGGGATATGTACAAAACCTCAGGAAATTTAAGCCAGCTGCTTCCAGAAATTCACATTTAATCTCACAGAGCACAGCTCACAGAAGTTTACAGCAATTTTTGTACATCTCATCTGCACTACTGCAAATTAAAAAGCCGGGAGCATCTCCCATGAAACCACGACTGCATTCCTAAGCACCAGCAGCTCTGGGAGCTGAGCATCTGGAGCTGTCCTTCCACTGTGGCTCCTCTGTTATGAAAATGGATGATACAGCAGGTCCACGTAAGCTGAGTTATTGAATCCCCATTGTACTGCTGGAACCAACGCTGACGTGAATCCGATGGATTTAAGAGAGACAAATTTAAACGGATGGCCCAATTTGAGGATCTGCTGACCACCCACAGTCAGTCTGTGGGCATTTACTGGCTCTAGGAGCCCAAGCCAGAACAGAGACATTTATGTAAAGTGAAAACTAGAGAGACTTTTATTTCCAAGGTTATTTCTTTCTTTAAAAGGCAGACTGCATTTTTAAAGGTAGATTTTTTTTTGTAAAAGCCATTCCCTGGATATGGCTCCACAGCTTATTGTGCATTCCCATTCTGTCTTCACAACCATGACATTAAAAATATTAAAATTATGCTGACTTACACATCTGGGGCAGAAAGGAACAGCTGGATCTACCTCTACACTGCCCAGCTGGGAGGATTTAGGAGTGCCCAGGTGAGGCAGCTGCAGGGCACTGGGCACAGCCAGTTTCCTTTGGCTCAATACTGGGAACAACTCCCAGCCAAACTTCACTCATTGAAGGTTTAACTTTGTCCTTAACCCCCCCACTTCATTTAAACTACCCTTTAAACATCTCCAAGGGGCACAAACCTGCCTTTCACCTGTAAAATACAGAAAATCTTGCCTCAAGTCATTTGTACAGGTACATTGAAGATAAAGAGGACAAGCTTTGATAACAGTCCCAATGGCAGGGCCTTGGAACCACAACATCTTCAAGATCCCTTCAACCCAAACCAGTTTGTGATGCACAGAATCATGGAAAGGTTTGGCATGGGGAAGACCCTAAAGCCCATCCATTCCCACCCCCTGCATGGGGCAGGGACCCTTTGCACCATCCCAGGGTGCTCCAAGCCCCCTCCAACCTGTCCTTGGACACCCCCAGGGATCCAGGGACAGGCTCAGCTGCTCTGGGCACCCTGTGCCAGGACTCAGCAGGCTCACAGGGAAGGATTTCTTCCTCAAATCTGATCTTACCCTGACCTCCTTCAGCTTAAGGGTCTTCTGCCTTGCCTTGTCACTCCATGCTCATTCCCTGCCAGATGTTGGTCACAGCACAAGGTATCACCAGCTGAACCACAGCAGTGGAGCTGTGAGACTTCCATATTTCATCTAGATCTATCAATTATTATATTATAACCTGGCTTTCAAAGTACAGATAACTTTGAATTTAAGCAAAGCATCATTGTACTGGATTATCCCTTCCTAAAGTCTTAAAAAATGAGTGAATGTCATTTAACTGAATGTCAAAGAACAGAGAGAACAGCTCTGAAGTGCCTGTGAATGGGTATTATGGAAAAAAGCTGTATGTTGCCTTTCAGGGCTGACAGTAAGACCTAATATTCTCTTCCTAAGTTCAGTGAAAGGGCATAACTGGTTTTTTCTCCCTTCTCCTGTGTGTTATCCAGTTGGTGCTGCAACCACATTTTACTCTAACTTCAACTCTCAAATGAGAGTCTGTGTCTTGGCTCATTTTTACCCCTAAGGAGAGGTCTGCTGCAACAAGTGGAGATACCTGAGGCTCACACAGATACCTTCTCCTCTTTATTTTGAACAATTTTAGCAGATCCCAGCAGTGAACACCCCCATACTTTCCATCTACTTCTGCCTCTTTTTCAGTTAATGACTTTTTCTTTGACTGAACTGTAAAAATGCAAATTAGAAATACAACTTGAGCTTGTCAAGCAATTTAATATCTCTGATCCTCCCTTCAAAAAATTCAACCCACTTTAAATACGTCAGCAGATCTCTGCAATTCACCCTGGAATTTACCTGATTTAGGCCATTTAGGAGCAATTTTACAGAGCCTGGCAGCTCTCTCAGATATCTTATCTAGAAATACCCTTTGGATTTCTGAAAGGGTCAACTCTGACACCTCTGTAGGCATTACATGCAGCAAGACTGAGTTCATAAGTGCTCATAAATGTTCAGAGTATTCCTTGAGAACCAAATATATCATTTTATGGCAGAGTTATTAGGTTTGCTCTTCTCAAGAAACCATAACATTCAAAATGCCCAATGTTTTTTTGTACATTGTCATTTTCAAATAGTGTTTCTGTTACCTCCTTTCAATTCCTATATGAAAGCTACCACATATTTCAGCTGTGATTGCTCACAAGCAAATGAAATTTCTTCATGATTCATTTGGCAATTCTGTGACTGGTTTGATAGCCACCCTCATCTAATTCTAGATAAATGGTAGAGGGTAGTGCCCCTGGGAGACATTAACAATGTAGTCCAGAGAATATTTTTAGTTTAATTGCCATACTTTTACTTTCAAACCAGCTGAAATCTATTTCAGTGAGTGGCTAACAAGAACTGGGTAACAGCACCCTTAGAGGCAACCATCCCCAAATCTGCCTGAGTATGAGACTGATTTACCTTTAGGAAATCAAAAATTAGCAATGAAAAAAAAGAATAGTTACGTGCAAAAAAGCAAGCACTTATGGAAGAGCAGAAATAAATGCCATTTAGGACCCTGATCTTCAATTACATAACTGCAGAGTTTTATCTAACAACTTCCCTACCTCCATGTGACCTGAATCTGTCCCATTATTATGTACATCTGCTTTAAATTATTCTGGATACACTTGAGCTGTATTTGGAAAATATCCTTGACCATTTCTGCATATCCCCCTAATCTCAGAATTAATGGAAGATTTTTTCATTAGTCTTGTTTACATCAAGAAGAGATTTAAAAACATTTAACCACTAAGGGATGAAGGCAGCCCTATATGCATCTCTAAAAATGTCAAATTTTGTACTGCTGCACCTCCAATCCTGGGGTCAATTTTGGGGAAGACATTGAGGGGCTGGAGCAGGGAAGGGAACAGAGCTGGGAAGGGTTTGGAGCCCCAGGAGCAGCTGAGAGAGCTGGAAAGGGGCTCAGCCTGCAGAAAAGGAGGCTCAGGGGGGCCCTTCTGGACCAAAGAAAAAGAACTGGGGAAATGAGAGACTCATTACTGAACATATATATATATATATATATATATATATATATATATATATAAAAGGCCAGTTATCATAAATACAAGGCTGGGCATCTGGAATATCTCCTGGAAGCAGGATTACACTTTGATCCCTGAAAATGTTCCTGAGCTCTTTAACAAATCAAGGACACCAGGACAGAAGCAGTAAGTTCCCCACTGATGGAAAGCAGAGGTGAAATTGTTTCTTTCTTTACAGTTTTTAGCACTTTAGCTCAAAAAAATGAATATGGGGCTGTGCTCCAGCTCTGGACGTCCAACACTGGATGTCAAAGGCCGTCCATCAAAGGCCTTGGCTGGTAAATAAAGTTATTTGTATTTATTTTTAGGTCTTAAACTGACCTTTTCTTCCAGACAAGTTTGAGGGTAGTGTATTACACTCTTATTGATGCAGAAGGCTTTTTTAATATCAGAAAAAAAGAAATGCTCCTTTAAACACTATGTGTTTGCCAAAGCCTGTTTTTATTTGGCAATATTAGGCATGTATCTTGGTTTGAAAGGCAAGTGGGAACCTCCCTTGGAACGGAGAATGTGACCCCTTTTCCCCTGAATTACTGTAACCCAAAATTACAGGGCTTTCAGACAAAGGTACGGGAAAAGAAACCTCAATTCTTGACCAGGACGAATATGTTTATACAAGGCAAACAAACAGCTCTGGCACTGCTAGAAACAGGCCCAGATTCCAGGTACTATAGTGATTTCAGCATTTCTTACAATAAAAAGAAAGGCCCAAAGCAAGGGGCGAGCAGGAGCGTTCCCGTTGAGGATGCTGCAGCGCCGGCACTGGGTCTTCTTCAGCAATGATGTCCCCGATGTTCCAGGCGGAGCAGCACAGCTTCCCTGGGTCAGATGATCCTTTTTACACTGTTTTTGGTCCCTTTGGATTGGTTTCTTCTTGGATCCTTCATACAAATCCAGTTTTAGGTGCTTGATTGGCCCATTACAGTTCTGTCCAGGCTTGCTCGTTTCGCTTTGGGGGTGGTGTGCTTGACTTAGGTGCATTTCATTGAGTGCTGCATTTCTTATAACTACCCTTTTACCATAACCAAACTAACAGTACAAACTTAAAGATTACCAGCTATTTTTCAACAGTTTCTAATCTAATCTATGTTTAACAGTTTCTAATCCATTTTTAGCAGGTATGACCACCGGAGCCGACCTTCCCCTGGGCGCAGTTCCAGGCACAGCCGGCAGGGGCGCTGCTGGCTCCCGGCCGGGCGGGGCGATGGCTGCACCGCAATGGTTGCCCTGCAGGGGGCGCTGTGCTGGGGCAGAGGCGGGCACAGCCCCGGGGGTGGCACAAAAAATGTCACAGATAACTTGGCACGGGTGAAATAAACAGGGCAGGAGATCTTTCTCCTTTTTAATGCCTTTTTTAAAAGTGATCAGCTCAGGTGGGGAGAACTGATGGGGTCTGCGCTCACGCCGCTGCTGCTCCCAGGAGCGGCCCAGAGGAGGAGGAAAGTGCAGCTTTGTCTGCTAGTCCACAGACAGATCTGAGGGTTCTGTCCTCACAAGAGCAGCAGGGATACCCCTTGTTCCCTTTTTCAGTTTGACCTTACGACTCCTCCCTCCAGCCAACGTCCCCCCTGGCTAGGGCAAGAGGCAGAAAGGGTCTCAGCGTCTCAGCAGGCTACGGATTCTGTTCCTTGAGTCCAGACATCACTTTGATCTCTTAATTCTAGGCTGGCTTGTTGTTTTAGGGGTCTTTTTGCTAGGTTTGGTGGGGGGCTTTCCCATTGCAAGCTGGCTCCGAGGTCATTTTCATGCCAACTCCGCTATCCCCTGCTTTCACTGTCCAGAAGGGCCATCCACCTGGCAGCAGGCAGGGTGGTACTGACAAAAATGAGAATTCTCAACAATACGGAGTAAGGACCAACTCTTAACAGGTGACTACAACATGAAGCTGAACTCTCCTCTGCCAGCAACCAGCTCAACTTGTAACTCTGCAACCTTTAAAAACATGGGTAACCCTTGTTTTTACTCATAATAGCAGGAGTGGGACAGACACGGGGTGCTGGGTTTGATGCTCCTCCGTAGCATCCACCTCAGCCGGGGAGATGCGCCCGCTGGGAAGGGGTCCCCGGTTTTCCTCTGAGGCATCCCAAGAGATGGTTGTCATGAGTAAAAGAGAGTCATTTTTTTAAAAGGTTGCCAAGTTACAAGTTGAGCTGGTTGCTCAACTTTGTTAGTCTCATGTTGTATCACCGTTAAGAGTTGGTCCTTACTCCGTCTTGTTGAGAATTCCCCTTTTTGTCAGTACTGCCCTGACTGCCGCCAGGAGGATGGCATCCCCCCGCGAGGGTGGAAGGAGGGGACACTGGAGTTGGCATGCAGTGACCTCAGAGCCAGCGTGCAGAGGGGGAAACCCCCCACCAAATAACCCCCTGGAAACAATGAGCCAACACAGAGTTGGGAGATCGGGGTGATGTCTGGATGTGAGGAACAGAATCCAGAGCCTGCAGAGACGCTGAGACCCTCTTTGCCCCTCACCCTGGCCAAGGAGGACCTCGGCTGGAGGGAGGACCCTGAAGGTCAAACTGAAAAAGTGATCAAGGAGTATCCCTGGTGCTCTTGTGAGGACAGAACCCCCAGATCTGTCTGTGGACTAGCAGACAAAGTTGCCCTTTCCTCCTGCTCCGGGCCACTCCTGGGAGCAGCAGCGGCGTGAGCGCGGACCCGTCGGTTCTCCCCACCTGAGCTGATCACTTTTAATAAAGGCATTAAATAGGACAAAGATCTCCTGCCCTGTTTATTTCAATGGTGAAGGTCCCTTCCAGTCACATCGGGTGGAACAAGGTCCCAGTTCAGCAGCTGCTCAACAAGCAAAGGCTCACCCACGGCAGGAGAAGCAGTGGGAGGACAAAGCAGTGAATCCTCCCGGCAGCGAGTGCGGTCCCTTGGCTGTCCCTCAGTCTGGCTCTGTCCCTCAGTCCGGCTCTGTCCCTCGGTCCGGCTCTGTCCCTCGGTCCGGCTCTGTCCCTCGCTCCGGCTCCGTCCCTCGCTCCGGCTCCGTCCCTCGCTCCGGCTCCGTCCCTCGCTCCGGCTCCGTCCCTCGCTCCGGCTCCGTCCCTCTCCCGCTCTGTCCCTCCTGCGAGGCCGAGAGCCCAGCCCAGCCCCGCACCCCCCACCCAATTCCCACAGCATCTCCATCCTTTTAAAGAGAAAATCCCTCAGGTAAGAGAGTAGCCAGCTGCACCCTTCTCTCTCCTCCTCCTCTTCCCAGCCACATCTTTTGTTCTCTTATGTATCAGTAGTTATTGTCTCTTAGCAACAAATGGGACAAAATTTCATGAGAGAAAGGGAAAAAAAAAAAAGAAGAAAAATAAATCCTAACCTCTACCAGCACCTTGCATCACAACCACCCAAATAATTTCTTTAATTCCAGCAACTCTCTTTCAAAACCTCTCACATTCCTTCCTCTTATTTTTCACATCATTTATTTCTATCAGGTGGTAGAAATCTGACAAGAATTTTGAGAAACCTGCTCCCTTTGTGCTAAGGCCAACCCTGGCCAACCAACAGGGGCACAAAGAAAGTTGCAGGAGACTTTCAGAAATACACACATACATATATAACATAGTACTCCCATCATTTTCTTGGGGAGAAGAGTCTATAGAAGAGGATTTTGACAAACACCTTTCCTTCTTTCAAGGCAGCTTTGCCTGGTCAAAACACAAGGAGCATTAAAATGAGCCAAACGTTTAGCAAGGCAAATGACACTTCACTGTCACCTTTGACTACTGTTAAGTGGGAGGTCACCAGCAAGAGACAAGACAGTACAAAGACCTTGTCCTTACCTGATCTGATCTATCAGCACATTCCCAGGAGAAATTTATTAAAAGAAAATCTGACTAAATTATGGTCTTTGCATTTACAACGCTGACAACAATCTTGAAAACCTACCATTACGTACCTGAATAAGGCTTCAAAAGTTCTGTTTGGATGTAATAACTGCTACAGAAATAGACTAATTTACTGTTGCCAGTTTTTAAAATAACAAGTCAGACTGAATAGGACTTAAACCTGGTCTAGTGGAAGGTTCCCTGCCCTTGGAAGCAGGTGGAATGATCCCTTCCAGCCCAACACAGTCTGTTCTTCTCTGATTCTTTTGGGGGCTAATTTCTAACAGAACTGTGATAAATGATCAGAACCAATGTCCAGGGTTGTTGCAAATTGTGTATATTCAATGACTGGAGAGGGAAGACTACTATCCATGTGGATAAGATCAATTTAAATTTTGTTCTTTCTCTAAAACATAAATTATATTTATCAAAATCTTACCCCACTCAAATAAAATAAAATCACCCACACTGTCCTCACAGTTCCCTGAAGTTATACAGATTAGGAGCTGTAATTTCATCTGTAAAATGCAGGTGGAGAAACACCACTGAAGTTACTGAAGGGGGCAGATACAGGTGACAGGTAACTGCACACATCAGCACAGCTCCTCTTTCAAGGCAAGACAGATGCCAAGAATAGATGGGAATAGAGCAGGAATGCTACCCCAGGCAGGTTCTGCCAGCAGGAGTGGAGAGCAGCAGAGGGACCTGCTCTGAGAGCTGACCATCTGTGGTGGGACAAGGCTTCCCCACGGGGATGGGGCTCCTCATGGGAACATATGGAAGAGCCAGTGGGACTTAACTCTGAGAAACAAAACCAGCAGGCACAGGAGTTGGGGTGGAAGGCTGCTGCAGTCTCAGTCCAAATGTGAGGATTTTGGAACCTGCAGTGAGTTCCAGGGCACTGGAGGAATTTGAAGCCAGGCTGGTACAACCAGGGCTTCCAAGCAGGGCTGCACTTTCAAACTGGCAGCTGGCCAAAATGGTCATGTTTGGACTCAAGGTAATTATTTTCAAGCGATTTGGAGCTAAATAATTAGTGACATAAAAAGTCAAAAATTCTGCTTAATGAGGTGGAAAATCTACTGTGGTACAGGAGGTTATGCACAAGTTGATCTCCTTTCTTCAGGGTCCAAGGGCAGCTGTGCTGCCCTGGAGAACAGAGCAGATGGGACAGAGGGAATGCTGACGAGTGAAGCCAATTTCACCAGGGGAACAACAGTCACGCTAGATAAGAATAAAGAAGTTCTTGTTCTGCAACCCTGGGGAGGGTGAGGAAGTCACAGCAACTGGCAAGAGAGCACAAGTCATGGTGTGGCTTTCAGAGCACTGCGTATTTTCACTTATGGGCAGCTCTCCATAGCACCACTGAAATTCAAGGACTTTCATCCATAGGCACTGGGACATGGGAGCCAGGCTCATAAAAGAACAGAGCAGTTTCCTACAAATGCAACCAACCCTTCTTCTATTGTTACAGCTAACAATAATGGTAAAATGAATACTGAGGGGGTTGCCTCCATAGAGAGGTGAAACAAATTAACAGCATCTCAAAAGACTGCAGGAAAAAAAGTAGAATTACTGACCACTTCCTCTTTCTTTCCCCTCTCCTCCAGGTACATTTTTATGACAAAACCCAGCTGAATGGAGCTTGGAGCAACTTGTTCTAGAAGGTGTCCCTGCCCATGTCAGGGGGTGGGATTGTATGATCTTTAAGGTGCCCCAACCCAAACTCTGCTGGGATTCAAGAGCATCAGTGCTCCTGTTGTCAAAAAATAATATGCTAGAAGAGAAAACTCCTCTGCCAGAGTCACTAAATCAGTGAGAAATCTGCCCCACCTGCTCAGATATGGAAGAAAAGGTTTTACACTGATCCTCACAGGCCCAACACTGACAGTTTCAAAACCATCAGGGTTGGTTTGCTTATGTACATATTTATTCGCTGACAGAAAGCTATAAATATTCAAAAAGCCAAAGTATTAGCGCAAAAATGTTACTGTTTCCCAACAGATCAGTTGCAAGTAAGCACTGCTGCTTGCTGAGGCAAAACAACTCCTTAGATTCCTGGGATCCATCTGGATGGGCAGCCAGAGGTGCTAGGCTGCTGCTGCTGAAGTATCTGAAGCAAAACACACCTAGGGAGCCATCTAGGTTACATCTGTGAAAGCAGTCACAACACTTAAAGTTGGGCAGTTCATCACAAAAACTGAATTTGGATCATTTACAGCCTTTCCCTCTCTTTTTTCCCTTTTTTCTCCTGCAGGTAGACTGAACCCAAACCTGTAAGGGTTGGGTATTAACAGATTGCACCAGGAAGCTTCAAGAAAAGCATGTTGTCTCCAGTTATTTAACAGTTAAAACATATGGGAATAATCTATGGGATTAGTATTATTTTTGCTTCTTATCTTGAACAACTCTGCTTTGGTAAAATTCAACAAACCCTAAACTCTGGATCCTGCCACTATTCCCCAAGTTGCAGCTTTCAGTCCAAGCAAACTCAGTGATACCTAACGGCAACTGGTCCGTGGCCAATCCCAAAAGGATTCACACCCAGAACTCCAGCAAGGCCTTCAATATTCCTCCCTCTGATGCAGAATTTCAGGTACCAGACTGGGGCTTGTTTTGTAATCCACGAGTTTATTCTGAAACTGGTTCCATCTCTTGATCTAGCAGAAGGAACCAACAGCATCCTCCCAGGAACAGCATGAGAAAAGTCAATCGCTTCCATAGCAACCAATGTGCCAAATTATGGCTCTCCT
This sequence comes from Fringilla coelebs, assembly GCF_963513975.1. Lineage (NCBI taxonomy): Eukaryota > Metazoa > Chordata > Aves > Passeriformes > Fringillidae > Fringilla > Fringilla coelebs. Next base: position 1,972,519 of record NC_140053.1, read on the forward strand.
GCAATTAGGGCTGATCACAATGATTTCCCATTCCCTTCAGGTCAGTGGGCTTGACAGTGCTGGGACAACCACAAGATTCAACAGTAAAACCATTTGTCAGATCACGGTTGGTTTGATTATTTCCTCTCCTTCCCCCCAGTTCATCACTGTTCAATATGAGAGAGGTTGGACCAGAATCCTGCTGGCTAGATTTGTTTGGGGTTTTGTAGGATTTTTTTGGCTCAGTGCCTGTATTTTCACAATGAAAAATCAGAGAGGAGTGCTGGTTCCTGCATTCCCTCCTAAAGGGCTTTTTCTAAGACCTGAGAAGCATTTTGTTGTGTTTAGGAGAAACACGTGGATAGTGTAAAATGAAAAATACACGTTTCACATGATAAAAAGAGAGAAGCAGCAGCAAGCAGATGCCAAGCTCAACGATTCTTTAACCAAAGGAAGAGAAAAAGGAGCGATGAGATGAACACAAGTGCCGCTGCCATGGTAAATCACTCCCCTCCCTGTCTGTGGCAGGAGCACCGCAGTGATCCCTAACTCAATCAGGGATGAAAACAGATGCCTGCCAGCCTAATGTGCAGCAAGCAAACCAGACACTCAAGATCTGTGGCCCAAAATTTCTGAAGAAGGAGTTAATAAAATTAAAAGATAATGTCATAACAGACTTAGCCTTTGGAACACAACACCAAGGTAATAAATTACATAAATGCAACTGCAAACATTAATCTGAGGCAAAAGGCCATTACCTGAAAGCACCATCCATCTCCAACAGATTTTCTGAGCACTTAGAAGTCAAAACATGTTTTAGCTACCATGAAAAACAAAAAGCAGCTCAAAGAAAGATGCTCTCGTGACCACAGCTAAGAACCAAGAAGCCAGGACAGTGTTACCACGCAAGCAGCGCCTCTTGGCAAGAGTGAGGTGTGATAAAGTGGGGGGAAAACCCCTACACATTAAACTGAGTCACTAGAATCACTGCAGAAAAGGTTTGACAGCTGAACAAGAGAGGTTTGAAGGTCAATTCCTGCTATTCTACCTTGAAGAGCAATGATGGGTGTGAGGGCGTCATCCCCAGCCTCCCTGCCTTCAGAGGGCTGACAAGAGGGAAAACACAAATGCCTCTGCTGAACAGTGTCTTCAGGACTGGAGCAGAGACAAGGAGGAAGATGGATCAGAAACCTTCCAAGACCCTCCTTATAAAGTCTCTGCTAAGTCACAGAGTCCCAGAATGGTCTGGGTTGGAGGAGACCTTTTAGCTCATCAGTTCCACCATCCACTAGACCAGGTTGCTCTAAGCCCTGTCCAACCTGGCCTTGAACATTTGCAGGGATGGGAGATCTGTGCCAGGGAAGAGACAAGGAACTCCTTCTCCACCAGGGGCACTTCAAGTCAAGGACTGAAATCTGAACAACCTCTGCAACTAAAAACATCGACAGAAACATAATGTGACTCAATGATCCTTGTGGATCCCTTTCAACTCAGTTTATTCTGTGATAACTTTGGTAGAAAGGGGTTTTTCAAAGTCATGGAACAGCTTTTTCTTGCCATCATCTTAGTTGCAACAACTATAAAATATGAAATTAATTTAAGAAGATTTATTAATTTTAAAGTATATACATCCTTTTCTCTATACAATGAATTTAATTTAAAAAAAAATATTATACCAAGCTTAAAACTTCACTATTTGTGCTTGGTATTAGAATGTCCCTCCATGGTACCACTCAGTATTGTGATCTTCTTTCTCCTTGCTCGGCACTGGAACGTCGGGAGCACGTCACTCCCCCACACTGACTCACACTGAAGATGTCACAAGCAAATCTTCCCCCCAGCAGCATGAGGGGCACTGCAGTTGCTCAGGAAACCACCTCCCTGGAATGTGCTGAAATTTGCCTGAAGCCTTAAAATAAACATTTTGATACTGAGCAAAATTTCACCTCTCGGCATCTCAAATTGAAATCGTTATTCCTATATATGCAGAGTAGCTAATGTTCTCTTTTCTTTGCTATTTAGTGTTTTAAACTGCTTTCAAGTGTATAATTAATTACATTTTTTGTCAGGCATCACATTAAAAACCACTCCACCTCCCCTCCACTGCCAGGCAGATCATCAGCCTAATTTTTCTCCTTCTTTCAACTCACACCGTTATTCTTGGAAACGCTCGAGATTTAGCACGGTGCGCTACATCTTCACAGGATGCACACGTTTTAGAAGAGGGTTAATATAAGCCTAGCACAGAAGAAAGGAATTGTATTTCCTTGGAAAACTGATTCCAAGCAGTGCCTGAAGCTTTGCCATGATCCAGAGCAGGACTCTTCCCATCAGGAGCTGGATGCTCTGTCCCCTTTGGTTCCTGTGAGTTGACCACAACTTAATTCTTTCTTTCTTTCCCTCTTTACACAAGGATCCTCCCCCAACCACCTACTTCTTCCAAGGTGGTGTATCTCGAGCTTGGAATCCAGCCTTCCAGACCAGCAGAACCTCCAGGCCCCACATTACTCCGACTTTCAAAGAAGGATCCATAAATTTGGGCAGTTTCTTCCATTAACAGCTTCAGAAACCCTTCCCCAATGGATTCCATCCTCCCCTCTCCCCCTGCCAGTCCCCTCTGCCAATATAAACCTGGCCACAATCCCTGGACATGGCACACATGAAGAGAGCAGCTCCCTAACAGGTCCCTGGGGTCACACTGAAGGAAACTGGAACAAACTGGAACAAACTGAACCCCCAACCTGCAGTTTCTACCTTGACTCCATTGTATCTTCCCTGGCATGTACTGCTCTGCTCTTATCTCATTTCCCTTTTCCAAGTACACCAAGATGGCACTTGGGGACATGGTCTCAGGGTGGCCTTGGCAGAGCTGGGTTTACAGTTGGACTCGATGGCTCTAAAGGGCTTTTCCAACCTTATTGGTTCCACTGTGACAACTCTGCCATTGTCACTTTTTTCCTTCCTTAATGACACTTCATGTTCCTTTAATGACACTTCAAGGCAGTACAAAACTCCACTTTTCCTTTCAGATCACTAAACTATCAGCAAGAGAAGGAGATCAAATAGCAGAAAAAGAAATTAAAGAAATTGCAGATCCCATTGTCAAAGCCCATCCCTGGGCTTGGCAGGAGTCCTGCCCTCCAAAGCTCTGGAAGAGGGGAGGCACATGGCTGGGTGTGGGAATGTGGAATTTATGTTTTTACAATCTTACAATGCAATGATAATTCTCTGTGGATGCAATCATAATAAGTTTATGATTATTAACAATTATAAACATGACAGTTGAAGCCGTTCAGTTAGAAAAAAGGGCTGCAGCAGCACAATTTTAATTGTAATTCATGATGATTGAAAAAGGAGCAGCACTTTTCAAGGCAACTGTGGTCTCAAATTAGGCATTGCCAAGCACAGGAACTGTCTTTTGATTTTCTGAGACAACTTCTCTTTCAGACAATACATTCAAGAAAGCCCACATTCAAAATCTGGACAACATTCAATTAATTCCTCCAATTTTGAATACTGCACAAGTTCTTTTACAAATTCATCAGCCACAGGAATAAGCAACACCCTGATTTCACAGTCATTTATTAATATGACCTTGGCTACAGTAGCTGCAGAATTCAGAGGCAGATGTCACACATTTGCACACCATTTCAACATATTAAACATTCCTTTTTCCATCCAAAGCCTACAGTGAGTCTGGATCCCTTTGGTTCATCATCAAGAAAAGCCAGGGGAAGAATCTGCAGAATTCAGCACAGAATCCACCACCTAAACACTTGCTGCTGTTTTCAGCCTTCTCCCAGCACCTCCACAGTCTCTAGCCTTCCCCAGGTTGCCACTTCCAAGTGGAAATGATAAAAAAATGATACTGAGCTGCAGATTCCAGGCACTCACACGTGCTGGGTTTGCTGGGGCTGGGGGGATTTAGGTAAAGCCTGCCCGAGCTGACAGACACGAACAGGGCTGAGCCAGGAAGGGACATGACCCACTTTATTTATTTTTCAACCAGAGGCCTCAAGCAACACGTATGCATTTCAGAGCAACTGCCACAGGATCCATAAATCAGAAGGTATTTCTTAACAAAATAAAAGTTAACACCCCAATATTCCTTGATGCAAGTAACAAGGTCCCACAGTTTTGCTTTAGCTGATTTAATGATGTTTCTGAGACGTGGTTTTATTCCAGCCTCTCTGCAGACCAGCATTAAAAATTAAATTTAAAGCAAGTATGGTTATTGGCTCATTTTTATCTTCTCAAAAGCAACTCTCTAGACCTTCTAAATGATTCTGAGGGATAGCAGCCACATGCAAAATTGCAAGAAACAAACGTAAATGGGCAGTTATCAGAAATCAATGCTTATTCAAATTTCCAAGACAGTGAAACTTGGTTAGGGAAGCTCCAACCAACCATCTAGCCAAAGGAGCCACATTATACATTTCAAAAGTCTTTCTGCCTGTTGCCCCTGTTTGCACAGAGCCTTTGCATGCAGCTTACCAGGGCAGAATGCATCAACGTCCAGCTTCTGGGCAGAGAGGGTTGGGGAGCCAAGCTCGGACTCTGGGATTCGAGGGCTCTCAACAAACTTTGCTTTCCTCAGAGGGGCTAAGGGAGAAGGAGGGGGAGAGAAAAAGAGAGGTCATGAGTAAGGGAAATAGCAAGCAACAGATGGAAGCACTTAACTAAACGACACTGTCAGACTCATATCAGGTTACCTTTTTTTTTTTTTTTGCCAGGAAAAAAAATTATCTGCATTCTTTACAAAGGAGATGGCTCTTGGTTAAACTTTCAAACTGCACAGGCTGATTTGAAAGTGTGTGAACACTGAGGCACATTCCTGATACTCTAAAACATTTGCTTTTCTCTTATTTTATTAAATATTTTTAGAGGAAGCAAATGAGCCTGGAACCAGCCAGCAACTGTGGAAAAGCAAAGATCATAGAGAGGTACACAGAGCCCATCAGGTTTTAAGATATTTAACTGTAAATATCTGAACTGAACACATAAATGTTATGTTCAGTAATTGTTTCCTTGAACATAAAATTTCAATTTCAAGACAGTCTCATTGTTGGACCAAACAGGTTTGGTGTTCAACACAAAAGAGCAGAGCAAAGCTAACACTGTGCAAGCCAAAAAGAAGCACTCCTGTTTCATCCTTGCAAATCCATAAAAGACCAAGAGACTTAACAGAGGATGGGGAAAAGGTAAAAGTGTCTGTAACAAAGCATCACTGACCACTAGTGCTAGAAAAATCAGATTTTCTCCACATTTTAACAGTCTGAACTCTAAAAGACATGAAATCCTGTACAACATTTTTTTAGAGTAAAACTAATAAAAGTGGTTTAGTAAAAGTCTTTAAATATATTCCAGACCAGAGAAAGAGAACTAGAGAAAAAGTTACATGCAGAGATTGTCATATTGCATTTCCAAGTTAAACTCTCATGCCCATTACAATGAAAGGTTAATTTGAAAAGTCCCTCAGCACTGATTCTGGGGGTCAGTGGCTTCTGCCCCTCCATCTACATAATTTATCTTTATAGTTCCCTGCCTTGCAAATTAAATTTGGGATCTGCAGCTAAAGATTGGGAGGTTGTTCTTTTGCTTCTCCTCTGATAAAAGCTCAACAGATCAGAGAATGATCTCTGAGGCAGCAGAAAATCTCTTGGTTTTAGGGAGCTGCTGTGGTGCCAGGAAAGGCTGAGAAGGTCCAAGGATGGGGAACAGACAATGCACAACCAAATCACTCAAACTGAGCTACACATTAGTGATCCCAGATTGGTTTTTTTTTTAAATGGAGTGTGCAAAACAGAGATGCAGAAGAAAGGCAAAGGATCAACCCCCCCATCTCTGCCCCAAAATAGGTGTGCTAAAACCCCTTCTCTCTACCCCTCATGATCCACCTCGGGAGATGTGCTGAGGGAAAAGGGGTACCACACTTCCATTTTACACACAAAACCCTGCAGGAACACGAGACAAACTGCCAGAACATTCCCTGCAAGGAATGGTGTAACAGGAGCTGTGCAGGGCAGGAGGAATGTGAGAAACTCAGGGAGATAAGGACAGCCTGCAGCCCCCTCTCCCCCCATCCCACCATGGTCATGCACCACTCAAACACACAACCTGATGCTGAACATTACAAACCAACAGTCAATTCTGTATAATCCCCCCTGGAAAAAATCCCACAAACACCCCACAGCCACAAACTGGCCAACACCCGAGAAAAATCATTCCCAGTAACAATCTTGTGCCAAATCCTGATGTAATGAAAACATTTTAATATTGAAAAGATTATTGCTATGGCCTGAAAATTGTTTAAAATAATAATTCTGTGCTGGTCAATCCTTTAATATTTAGTTTGTAATTGCAGTTTTAATAAATATGTTTTACCATAGTCTCAGTAACAGTCATTTCTAGAATATATATTAAAATAGTCTGTCTTTTCTTTATCATTTCTGGCTGACATCAGGACCGTGTATCACCCCATGCACATGTGGCAGTGCTCACTGTGTTCTAAAATACGAAATCCACAGAATTTTCACAGTTCAAAAATGTTAAGGACTGATGGGATTGTCACTAGAAGGTTCTGCACTATGAAGTATTCTTAAAAAGAGGAAGGAGAATTTTAATAAGCACGGAGAGGGCAATGTGGTCACTACCCCACTTGCTGTGTGGACACACAGGTGTGGAGAAGATGCAGGACAGATCTGCACTGAGCAGTTTTGCCTTTCACCTGTAAGCAAGGAAATGATCTCCCATTCCATTTGGTTTAATTTCTACATTTACTCTGGATCTTTTTCTCCTCACTGAAGTGCCCACTGCCCCAATAATTCCTGCCTTCTCCACAGAACTGACTGATGACCAAGGATGTGGATTTTGCACCCAACAAACTGATCCACCATTTTTACTCTTGAGGGCAATCCTATCACAGAACATCCTATCACCAGTATGGTGAAATCTCCATATACTGCAAGTTCAGCCATACACATAATTTTAATGCATTTCACAGCATCACAAAATCACAGACTGGGGTGTGTTGGAAGGGAATTTAAAGCTCATTCAGTTCCACTCCCTGGAACTGGGCAGGGGACACCTTCCACTACACCAGGTTGTTCAGACCACTGTCCTGTCTGGCCTGGCATCTATTTCATTATGTTTTTGTTCCCTCAAAAGCATGACCTGAGCTCTAAAAACACTTCCACCAGCCAAGACACACCATGTCACCATGACTCACAGACAACAGTTTACTTTAAAAGGCTCAAGTCAATACAATCCTCTCCATGTAAATACAGGTGGGGAAAAATCACAGAAGGAAGAGTTTCTGTTCTTACAAATACACTAAGTGTGGAAAAGACAAAAACTCCTCCTAACTCACCCATAACCCGATTACAGGAAAGGAGGATTTTCATGTACAAGAATTAAGCACCTCTGACTCATGTTCAAATGAAGATTATCCTGACAGATTCACATTTGGGCATTAGTCTTCTACTGGAATAAATAACAAATGGAAATATAAACTCTAAAATCTGGTTTGACACTCTACAGCCAAATGTTAATGGACAACTCTGATCTTTTTATAAAAGTGGCTTTTCAAGGCACAATGGTTTGCCTTGGTCCTGAACCCCTTCCTGAGAGCAGAAGCAAATCTTATGATCATAGTCATGGGATGAGCTCCTGGCACAAATTATAAAAACTGACAAAAGCATGAAACAATTATTTGAAGTATTCTGTACCTGCTCAGTCCTTTAGGTCTCTTATTCCTGTAAGGATTTTCTGTATGGAACTGACCAACTCCAGGTATTAAACAGCATGAAAACAGCCCTTTGTGTTACACAACTGGAGCTTTTCTGAGCAGAGAAAATTATGTCTTCCAAGAACACCAGAAAAAAGAATGTCTGCAATAACCAGCTATAAAAATAGAATGGATTGAGTAAAGATGGCAGCCACTAGCAAGACTGGCTTCCCAGAACTGCAAAACTAGCTTTGAATTCAGAAAAGCATGTTGGTTACATGAGCCTAAAGTCCCAACCTTGTGTCTGACACCATGATCTGTGTCCACTCACAGGCCAGTCCTGTGCCCAATGGCTTGATGACAAATTTGCATCTTACAGGACCTGACTTGCTACTACTGAAGAAGGAACTTCAATTTCAATGGCTGAGATGTTATTTCAAACCAACACTGCACATTTTTGGGGCCAGTTCTGCAGTTTTTAGTGGGATTAATCCCAACTGGTATCCAAGCCAGCAGAACAAAACTGAAAATCCTTCTGTTGATGCAAATAAAACTCTCATTTGACTTTGCCAGCAGCTCTTCCTGCACGAGGAAAGTGCTGCTTAATCCAGGGCAGGAATTAACCATGTAATGTAAAACACTCAGCAGGGCCAGCAATCAGAAAATGTCATTAGCTGGCTGGTTTATGACACTTGCTGCAGCAGGCTGTCTGTCTTCCAGTGTCTGCTCCTTGTGGCAGTGGGGAGGCCCTGGCACAGGTGCCCAGAGCAGCTGGGGCTGCCCCATCCCCAGAAGTGTCCCAGGCCAGGCTGGACAGGGCTTGGAGCACCCTGGGACAGTGGAAGGGGTCTCTGCCATGGCAGGAGATGGCACCAGGTGGGTTTTAAGGTCCCTTCCCACCCAAACCAGGTCTGGGATTCTGTGACAGCTAACACCAGGAAAGGATTTCATCAGTAATTGCAATAGCAGCAGCCTGACTTTTTAAGACTCTCTTTAAAAACAGGGAGCAAACTTTGGAAGCTTAGATCTAAAGAGAGGAAAAGCTCAGTGCATCCTCCATTCCCATCTTTCACTCATGCCAGAGCCTGACTCATGTTTGGAAGTGTCCCAGCAGCTCTGCAGTGCTGTGCAGAGCTGACTTTATTGAAGTCTCCCTCGAACTGAAATGTTTTTAGTGCTGCAGAGTTATTGATCCACGGAGCTCCTGGAACAAATTGCTGTCACATCCAGCACAGCTGAACCCAGCACATGGCTGATGAAGCTTTGCTCCTTCCTCTGGCCCAAAGGACCCTTTATTTGGCTGAGGTAAGAGCCATCAAGAGGAAATTATGGACCACATGATTATTTTTGCTGTGGCACTAATCCTGAAGGGTTTGAGTTAGAAAAGACCTTAAAAAAATGATCCAGTCCCACCCCCTGTCATGGGCAGGGACATGTTCCACCAAGCTCCATCCAGCCCAGCCACCAACATTTCCAGGGATGGGGCAGCCACAGCTTCTCTGGGAAACCAGAAGAAATAATATACCAGCTGTGTGAAATAAGGATTTTTAGGTCTATGTATTTTTTAAAAATTAAAATTAGACCAGTGACAATACACACAATGAAGGTTAACGTCCTCTTTACATAATCCAGTATTATTTTATAGAATCCATTGTGTAACAGTTTTTTCCTCTTCTATTATTTGAGACTATAAAAGCTTTTTAAATTACATTCCCCTGCCTCTCTCCTCTCATCCCACATTATCACAGCAGTGAGGGCAGGGCAGCACAGAAAAGTGGTGAGAACAATGTGTTGTCTGGAAACATCATACTTGTTCCAAAACTTTCAGAAAACATGTTTAGTTTAGGAGATAAGGCCCTGAAACAAGAAAATTGAAGGAAACATAGGTGGAAAGAGGAAAAGAATAAATAAAAGCAGGAAGAGAGTTCAGCCAGCTGGTGATAGCAGGACAAGCGATGGGAAAGGAGAGCTCAGAAAAGGAATTACATTAATATAGAAATTCTTCTTTAAACTGTAGATGTGTGTAACATGAAGGTTTTGCCTATTACTGCCCCTGAAATTGATTTTTCCTTTGCAAAACTGAGGAAAAACCTTCTCCAAAGCACTGGATTCTGCAATCCCATGGGACCACAGAAACCTCTTGGAAGATTCTTTCCTCCTCTCTGTCTCTCTCCAGATGAACAAGGCACAGCAAGAATATGTTCAGTGACCTCAAAAAGGAATGAGTCTTCTGAAAAAGGATCATTAAATCAAATTATTACCCATGTCACCAAAATTATTACAAAACCTCCCAAATAATTGATCAAAATGGTTTTCTGTCTGAATAGACATCCCTAATCAATGCTCAAGGGAGAAAATCACCTGGTCTTGAAAAGGCTTATATGAATTTTAAATATATGTAGAATAAAATAATACAGATTTCTGCCTGAAGTGTTCAATAATGGCAATACAATGATGCTTGCAATACATTTATATATTCAGAGAGAAACTAATTCCTCCTAAAATACTAACCTGGCTGTACTTTGTGCTTCCAAAAGGAATTCAGCTCGATTTCCATTTTGCTTATTATTATAAACAATTTCCTGTCATTCAGAGAAGTGGAACAGTGATTTTCCCATCAAGCTCACCAGGCAGCAAAATCCCCTCTCCCCCAGTTCAGCCCAAAGGGCTTTTTGGAGCATCCCAGTCTCAATCTCCTGAGCAGATGCTCCCTGGAACACTCTGGCAAGCCTCAGGAAGAAAGTTGCTCCTATTATTGATCCCAGAAAGAAAAACCCACCCTCACTTTCCCCCTAGATAAGGATTTATCCAACATGGGCTGCCAACACGTCTTTGTCCATGTAGGGGATGGCTTTGAGGAGAAAGAAGTTATTTAATTAACAGATAGACATGGCAGGAGGAGGAGATGGGATTTTCCTCTTCCCATCAAGTCATTTTGACTCCTTGGAGCTGTGGCACACTCTACACTTCTCCATGTCATTTCCCATCGAAAATTCTTCTTTTCAGCATCTTCTGAAGCCTCTCAGAATTGCCTTTTTTAGCAGAAATTCCTCATCTGTGACTCAAGGTAGAACCCTGTGCATGAAATGAGGAAGATGAAAGCAGAGAGAGGAAGGCAGCACCACTTGCTCCAGCTTTCTAAGTCATCTTGTTATGAAAACAAGCAATAAATTTCTGTTGCAGTCACTCTTGAAGTTTCAGACTTTATTTGAACTAAAAAAATATAAATAGAGTGACTGGAGAGCTGGGACAGGATGAAACCACGTCATCAATATTTTAAGCCTACGTAAGATCTGCTCAAATACCCCAAAGATCCTCCCAAAGACAGAAAAAGGGTAGAGCTGGAAGGGAAAGAATTCCTCAACCTCTTGTATCCCTTTCCCCAACAGTTTTATTTCATTAAATGTTAAATTGAAAACAGATGAGAGGAGAATGCCACAAAACACAAGTACTGAATTGCATGATTCCCTTCAATCTCCTACTGTCCTGGACTCCTTACTGTAATTCAGTGATTCAGATATTGCACTAAAAATGAGCAAAAATGCCCAAAAAGGACCTGGATGTACTGTAAAGGAGATTTAGTGTACAGAGAGCAGCAAAGATCTCTGTCACTTTAATCAAATTATAGGCAACCCTGGTAATTCACTGGTTAGAAAGAACCTGCCACACCAATTTCTAACAATGCTCAGATTTCAAGCTGACAGAAATCAGGAACTAACTGAGCATCTGCTGAAGCAAACACATTTCCCTCTCTCTTGCATGAGGCTCAGGGAAAGCTGCCCAGTGCCACTGTGTCCCCACCAAGGAGCTTTTTAAAATGGTCCATGCTGAACATGCCAGTCAAATCCTTTCTGGACATTGACAAAGCTTAATTTAGCTCAAGGCACTAGAAAAAGAGAAAATATCTTTAACTGATGATTCTTCCCACAGAAGAAAAGAGCAAGTGAAATACAAACAGCTCTGAAATGCAGTTTATCTCCCTATGGTTTACTCTCTCTCACAGCTCTTCTAGAACAGCTTTAAGGTCCCTTCTCACCCAAACCATTCAGCAAATCTACAATTCTCTCCATCTTTCTTTACACTGAGAAGTGAACACAGGAAGGTCTCCCTGCCCATGCAGGGGCTGCAACTGCATTCCTGTTCAGCTCCTTTCCAATCCAAAGCATTTTGTGATTCAAATCCAAACCCTTCTGTGATTAACTCTGCCCTTCAGCCCTCCTGCCATTGACATGTTCCACATGCACACCAGGCCAAGGGGTCTGCAGCTTCCCAGAGCTCCCTCCAAGCCAGAGAAGTAATTCAGCACCCTTGGCCACCTCCTGCTCAGCCCAGTTTGCTTCCATGACCTGCTCTGCCTTCCCAGACAAAGCTCTGCCATCCTGTCTTTGCAGTGCCTGCACCCACTGCTCTGATTCTCTGTAATTAGAGCAGTAAAAAAATTAAAACCTGCACAAGGGGTTTGGAAAAGAACAGAAAAAGAATAACAAATGCGCTCTAGACAGCACTGCAAGAGTGCTGCTGAAGTATTTTACAAGGAGCCAAGAATGATCAAAGGTAGGTATCAAATTATAGCAGCAAATTAAATTGGAACAGGAGTGGCAGGGCAAAGGCCAGCAGTAAGCCTAAGCTGCACATAAACAAAATCTCATTCATTCTCCCACCATATCCTTAAGATCAAACCAAGATATTGTAACCATAAAAGAGAGAAGAGTGAACTGTAAAATATCTGACTATTCCCAGCCCAAGTAATCCCAGGTTAGAGCACATGAGAGACTGGATCCTGTTCACTATATAAACCACTGTTTGTGACCAGGACCAGACAGCTACAAGCCAAAATAAATTCACTCCTTGATAACATTTTAAATAAATTCAGTCCTTGATAACAGCATTTTAAATAAAGGCAAGAGATTAAGAACAGCTAAGGTAATTTTATTTCTGTGTGAGTAATTCAAATTTTGTGATGCTAAAACTAATTTAGTTGGGTTAGTTGATACCACCAGAGCTGTAATTACATTGACACATATGCAAAACTGTTCCATTCATATGAAACTGGATTTAGGATCCCTATTGCTCCGCTGGTAGCAGCGTCACAGAATATTCTATCCTTAAAATGAAGCTGCTTATCTGGCAAGGCACAAGCCTGAATTAGCTGAACTTGTTTGTTTGTTGAAACACTGCATTATGCTGCATTTACAAGGTGGGTTTTACCTAAGAAAATTGCTAATGCAGCCATCTGTAGTTTTCAGTAATTTATTTGCTTCTCTAATTCTTCATTTCCTTGCAAAATTAAAGGAGCTGTTAGAATTTTCTCTTTTGAGGAGTGATGACTGCTCATCATCCTTTCCTCCCAGAGGAGCAGGGACAAGGACACATGGCATGCCTCAAGGATTTAATTGAAATATCTAATAACCATGTGATTATTTGTGTGAACACAGATGGTTGAAGCAGACTGTCACTGACACAGGAGTGCCATGCTCCTCATCATGAGCGGATTTAAAACTTCTCCGAGGCTTTGGTGCACACAAATCCTGTGACACCACCAATGTCCCAGGACCAGGGGACACTGAAATGTAAATAATGGGAAGGCAGCACTTGCAGGGCCCCTTTCCAAGCTGAAAGGGCTTCAGCCATGACATGCAACAGGGCCAGGACCATTTATTGACAGAAACACACCCATCTGGTGACTTCCCTTCTAAAAAACCACTTTCTCACTTACACCTACTCACTTCCATGGCTGAGAAGATAAAAAGAAAAGCATAACAGGGATAAAACCTGTTTTGTCCTAATCCTGCCTTCATCTCTGCAGAGGAAATGCTTGTAAAAATTTCAAGTTTAAGCCTTTCACTGCAACCAAAGGGGTGGGGACATCTTCCACTCTCCCAGGTTGCTCCCAGCCCTGTCCAGCCTGGCCTTGGACACTGTCAGGGAAGGATTTCTTCCTAATATCCAATTTAAACCTACCCTCTACCAGTTTAAAGCCATTCCCCCTTATTCTGACATCACAAGCCCTGGTGAAAATTCCTTCTCCATCTTTCTTGCAGCTCCTCTAGTTAAGAATCTAGGAAATTTATCTAGCTCCAAGGCTATCTAGGAATTACTGAACATCAACAGCTACTCCAGGAAAAGCACCACAGAGCAAGGAAAGAGAAGTGCCAAAGCAATGGTCCAGAGCCAAAATCCAGCTCAATCCTCAACCTCCTGTATGGTCTGGGATCTGTGATGAAAACTTGGCCTGTGACTCTGCAATGAGCCCACCAGGACCCTCTTCATGTTGGAACATCTCACGTGTGGCATCATCCCAAACTTGGTGATAAGACCATGAGTTTAACTGAACCTGATCAAGGTTTCCTGCATGGTTAGAGCCAGGCAGGTACAAATCACATCAGAAATTAACTTCTGCAAAAGTAATGCTCAATCTTTGGGCGTGTGACTCAACCCAACACCTCTGTGTGTTCACCCAGGATGAAGTTTCCAAAGAGGCTGTCCTGTTGTGACAGAAGTAGGAGAGGACCAAAGAACATGCCCAGCTGGAGATGAGGCCTTTTCCTTAGAATTCCTGTGAGTTCCTTTCTGCTCTCAAGTGCACAGGACACCTCTGAAGGCACGTTCCAGGAGTAGGAGGAAAACGTAGCCAAGGGACGAGTGATGGCCTGATTTAACTCCACAGGAGGCTTTCTACACCACCTCCTCTTGCTATAGAAACCTCTTAGCTATGTCTAAAAATTAAAAATTCTCACACACCAGAAGTGTAATCGTGACAGATGCTCCATTTTGTGCAGCCCCAGTGTGAAATAAGGACAATTTCTCTCTCTGAGCATCTGAAAACCCATGAGTTAAAAGGCAATTTTTTTGCCTTTTAAACACTATCAACACTAGAGAAACTTTTGAGGTTCTCCCTCTGTTTGAGCATCTACACAAGTGTCTGAAATGCAGAGCTATTATCACCTTTTCCCAGCTCCAGTGCTGTGATGACATGTTTACCACATCCTCTGCAAGGCTGAGCAGTCCAACAGCCTTGATGCAAATAAAAATACCCTTGGGAAGAGAAAATTCTAAAGGTTCTGCAAAAACCTCACACCACCACCAAGGGAAAAACATGGGATTTTCTGCACACCTCTATTGCAATTCTGCTCTGTCAAAATGAAAGACAGTTGGGTGTCAAAATAAGACAGATAGGGTTTGTCTGGAAAACAGCACTAAGGAAAATCCATGCTAGAAGTGGTGCCTTTCAAAAGCCAATAAATATGACATGCCAGTTTTTTCTTCCCTTTATTTAAGAAAATAAAAGTTACATCCAAACTATCCTGAAATTAATGCAGAAATATCATGAGTTTGACAGGTCTCCAACAAACAAAAACCCTCCAGCACAGGAATTGGTTTAATTCCAAAAATTACAAACAGACACACTATTTATCTGAATAAATTTCAGGGATAGTTTTGGAGCTCCAAAAAATTTAAAGCAGAAATTTTCTCATTTCCCACAAAGAATTAGGTTGGTTTAATAGAGACAAAAGTCCATCTGTGAGCACACAGGGACACATTCACCCACCTGTTCCATCTCTGCAAGCTCAAATGGTTTCCATTTGAGTATGAGCCTGTCAAAACAAATCACAAGTCCCAAAATAATGGATGAAGAATCCCAAAAATGGATAGTAAGAACTGGCACACCAGGAAAAATATACTCAGCATATGTGATTGTAAGTGAACGAGGATCCTCCTTCTCCAGCAGGTTTCATTGCTGGAGACAGAATCCCAGAATCACTGAGGCTGGAAAAGACCTCCAAGATCATCGAGTCCAACCTGTGCCTGACCCTCATCTTGTCACCAGTGCAGAGCACTGAGTGCCACATCCAATTACTCCTTGGACACCTCCAGGGACAGGGACTCCACCAGTGCCACCCTGAGCAGCTCCTTTCAGTGCCTGACCATCATTTCCATGAAGAAATTCTTCCTGAGACATCAGGATTTGCCACATTAAGAGCATAAAACAGGACCCAAAATCCAGATGGCCAAACCACAATGAAAAGTTGTGTGCATTTTAGGTTTCTTTTTAAAAAAGGAACAACTCAGTTATTCTGACAAAACTCAAGTTTTCTACTCATGAAACCTCAAGGCAAACAGAGATTGCAAGGGATGAGGGAAACTTCAAAAGAAAATTAATTATGCCCAGAAAAAATACATGAAACACCTGGAAGCACTCAAACCTAATGGCACTTTCCAGGTAACTGGGTCCTTGGCACTGCTCTGCATTCTGAGACACCCACCCAACCTCCACTCCCACACAGGAACAGGAATTTCAGATCAGTGTCATGCTGACAGCATGACAGAGAATTCAATGAAAAGAAATGTAAGCCTACTGCAAACACTGTGGGATAAAAATACTTTAAAAAAGAGCAAAGTCTCTCCTGACACCAACAATTTTAAGTACAATATCCTTCAAAAATTAGCTTCAATGTGAGCATCAACAGCTTTTCCTCAAATTCTACCTTGGTAATGATTGTTTATTTACTTTTATTTCTAGAAGCTCACTCTTTCAGTGAAAAACAAATATTTCTTTCCCTCAGCACAAAGGAGTTTTATAATCCACTCAAACCGAATTTGTGGTCATTTCAGAACACAAAAGGAAAACATTATTTCAATCCCATTGTTCTAACATTTTGAAAACAAACGACTTGGTGTCTGTAGCATTTTCAAGTCACTCCTCAGCAGTTCTATTTCAGCAATGCTCAGAAATCAAATTTTTTCATTGCACATTCAATTTATGTTTTTTATGAGAAATTCTGCACATCTGAGCGAGGAGGTGACAAACTCAGATTATGTAAAACGATTGCAACAACTAAAACACAAATAACCACCAGCAGCATCACTCTATCTGACACTAACTCCCTCCTAGTAATGGCTTCCTCACCAACTAGGAGCCCCACAATCCCTTCCTGTACATTGATTTTCTGCAGTTAGAGCAGGCTGAGGAATGACCAACACAATCCCAATCAAAGAGCGCGCACGACAAATTGTCCAAATACTCACAGGGCTTTGCTCGCTCTCCCCATCAGCCAGGCTGGGAATTCAGGGGTACAGCTGCCTGGAGAGCCCTCTGGCACAGATCCTCCTCTGATCCCTCCCTCTCCCCAGCGCTGGCTCCATCCTGCTGCTCCCCACGTCAGGCTGATGTTACAGGTGACACCTCCCGCTGCTGATGTCAAGCTCCGTTCCCAAAAATCACAAGCGCCGTCTCCCTGCGGCGCTCGCCGCTCCTACGAGCATCACCTGCACATCCTCTGGCTGCCAGGAAACGAGCTCCAGAAGGATTCCAGAGAAGCTCATGGACACACAGCTTTCCCTCTTCGCCAAGTCTCCCAGTCTTACCGAGCTGCTTTAATTCCTACCAGAATGCTGCAGCAAATGTAGCCTCTACGCCTCCCCTGGGGGGGAAAAGGAAGGATTTTTACAGTTTCTTTCTGTGATGCAGCTTAATTTGCTCTTTTTCCTAGAGCAAAGTGCTGAAAGAACAGGGATCAGGATCAGGAGAGCAGAGTGACTGACTCATGGATGCTCTCCCGAATATTTCGGAGTAAGCTGAGGGGCTGGTGATGCAGCCCAGGACCAGAGCTGATGAATGGCGCAGTGCTGCTGTTGTCATGGCAACTAAGAGGAAAAGAAAAAAAGGCAGCACCATATAAGGAGTTGTGACATGGATTCTGGGAACAATTTATACTAAAAGGCTGTAAGCCCTAGGATACTTTAAAGCTGCAGTACCCCCTTGGTTGGGGTTTTGCTCACATTGAAGCGGTGGGCACAGATTTCTGACAGGATCCAGCCCAGACACGTTTGCACTGGGAGGGCTGCACCAAAACAACATGATTCTGCAGTGTGTGTGCAAATAACTGGAACTGAAATAATTGAAATTATTAAATGGCTGGACACTAATAAGGACCCAAACTAACATCTGTGAAAACAGAGTACCCACAGGTAGGCACAGCCCCACACAGGTGAGGAGCTCTGTCCCTACAGAGCGAGGCTGAGATGAGCCAAACTGCAGCACCATCAGGTGGCTGAGTGCCTGAGTGGCACTGACACCAACACAGATCCTGCCAGGCCTCCCAGAGACACGAGAACATTCCCAAACAAACCCATAACCCAGACACTGCCGGGCAAGGGAGGCTGGCAGAGCCCCCGAAGCATCTTCAGGTATGGCAGAGCAGGGAAAGCCAGCTCACACACACTGCCACCACAAGCTGTGAGCAAGGCCAAGGTTTGTATTCCATGTGCAGCACTGGGGAAAAACACATTATTTACCAGAACCATCATCAGCTGCTTTTCACTTAATGCAAGAGAGAATGGCCACTGCCCACCCAGCACAACCACAGCACTGCAGGGCTGGAGCCTGGGCTCAGCCACTGAAATGCTGTCAGAAATCCTTCCCATTGATGATTTATTTTATTTTTAAACACAGAATCCCAGAATGGCCTGAGCTGGAAGGGACATTAAAGATCATCCAGTTGCCACAGTTGCCACTGCCCTGCCCGTGGGCAGGGACACCTTCCACTGTCCCAGGTTGCTCAAAGCTTTGCCAGCCTGGCCTTGGGCACTGCCAGGGATCCAAGGGCAGCCACAGCTGCTCTGGGCACCCTGTGCCAGGACCTCACCACACTCACATCACAGAATCATTGTTATGGCTGGAAAAGACCTTGCAGATGATCAAATCCAACCATCAACCTTGCAACACCATCACATTCCACACTAAACCACGGAATCAAGTGCAAGAGCCACACATTTTTTGAGCACTTCCAGGAGTAGTGACTTCACCACTTCCCACATGTGCCAGCACTGACAGCTTCCCCCCAGCACTCCCACCCCTGAAGCTGTGCCTCATCCTCTCACGCTCCCACCCAGCTGAGCTGGTACAACAGTTTGGAGAGAACATGTGGTCCTGGGGGCTGCAATCATTAATCTGGGTTTCTTACCACTAAACAAGAAACAATAAAGTTTTCAAATAGAGAGATCTGAGCTTTTTGGTCCCACAATTACAGTTAACATCAAAGAATACTGAAGCATTTGCTGAAGATACAGAGAAGGGAGATGTGACACTCCTCATGAGATGCAAGGGTATCCCATGAGGGATGGGGAGAAGACAAGACCCCAGCACCACCAGTGACATGTGTGATGGTGGCACAGAAAATGTTGTGTGTTGAGGTCCCCAGCCCAGATGGACCTGGAGGGTGTTGAGAACCACAGTGGTGAGTCCTTACTGGTATCACTGGGAAGAACAAGTCTCCATCCTGCTCAGCCCTGCTCTCACCATCTCTGAAGGATCTAGTGAAAAAACATCCATCTTCTGTAGGAAAGAGGCTGCTATTAACTGCATGAACCCACTGATTTATAGGAATATTCCTACTGATTGATATGAATTCTGTTCTTAGAGAAAGTTCCCACATTCCCCAAACACAAGGGAGGAATGCTCTCAAAGAGAGGGTCTGCAATGAAACCAGTTCCCCAGGCCCATATCTTTAAAGACAATGAAGCAGCTAATTCACACTGCATACAGCAGGATCAGGCCTCTGAGAATCCAAACTGAAACATCCAGGCCAGGCTTTTGTTAGAAAAGCACGATTTCTTCCCTAAATTTCTTGCTAATATTCTCCCCTCCTCACTCTGTGCACAGGCACTCACACACATGCTCTTTCTAAGAGAATCCCAATGCTTGCAATCTGTCATTCAATAGAAAAAATAGCAATAGCCCAGCACAGTGATGAATAAAATTATCTCTGTGCATATAAATGTACAATATGTAAATGAACACTCCTTCCTGAGGAGGAGGAGGAGGAGGAGGAGGAGGAGGAGTGGGAAGCAGCACAGGGCTTTGTGCAAACCCTCTGCAAATGGTGGGTTCCACAGGAGTGGAATAAAAAATCATGAGCTGAGTCTTTCAGCCCAGTATCTCCTTTATTAACCTAATGCATGTATTTTTGGCATCAATTCCCAAAAGCACTTACATACATTCATCCCTAAGTATCCTCCTGGAAAGCACTGCTGTCCTCAAGGCAGGTACACAGAGCACCTGCATTATTTTCATCACAGTTATGGCTTTGAGTCAGCAATAACACACCCTTGATGTATTGTAGAATATTTAAGCCCATTGTTTCAACATCAGCTGCTCTTTGTGCAGCAAGCACAGTAACTTTAAAGTGCTAATTTTATTGCAGACACAAACCAAAATGGTGTCTTCCATTACTTAACCTGGCCTGGGAGGGTGGGGAGTTTTCTTTCCCTTTATTACATATTTTTCACATTATTTTTGTTAATAATGTCACTATTATAAAATAAATAAATAAATAACTGAGATTATAACAAACTGAGATTGAAGAGCTGATTTAAGTATGCTTTCAGCCAGTGCTAAACAAGAGGTGACACAGGCAGGAGGGGGAGAACTGATTACTTATGCTGACTATTACTTCACCCCTTAGAGGGACAATGATCTTAGTTTTTTTTAATCACCAGACTATTCAGCAGAGTGGAAACTGCACCCACATGGAATATTTATCACCCTCTGAACCCAGCCAAGTCTTCATATCCAGCAAACCCAGATACCAAGATGTGAGTGAGTGACCTGAGTGCCTCTGGGTAGAAAACTCTCACTCTGTGGAATGTGTTCCTGAGGCTTTTGACCAAAAATGGACATTTGAACTTTTCTGTGGATGAAAAGCTGCCTTGGTTAAAGGCAGACAGATTAAGAACTTTAAAAGATTATATTATCATAGAAATATGGAATGGTTTGGGTTGGAAAGGACACTAAAGCCCAACCCCTGCCATGGGCAGGGACACCTTCCACCATCCCAGGTTGCTCCAAGCCCCATTCAGCCTGGCCTTGGACACTTCCAGGGATCCAGGAGCAGCCACAGCTGCTCTGGGCAACCTGAGCCAGGGCCTCACCCTCTCCACAGCCAGCAATTTCTCCCCCATATCCAATCTAAATCTCCCCTCTTGCAGTCTGAACCCAATTCCCCCTTGTCCTGTTGCTCCAGTTCCCAACAGAAAGTCCCTCTTTGGCTGTAGGCTCCTTCAGATACCAGTAAATGGAAATAAATTTTTATTAAAAAAAAATTAAAAGATAAAGGTTTTTATGTACCATAAGGGTGAGGGTCCCATCCCCTCACCAACTGCTCTGCAGACACAGAATTAGGACAGGAACAGAATCTCTCTCCCCTTTCCTTTCCAAGTTCTCCTTTCACCAGAGGGCAGAGGAAACAAAAGGCACCAAGTGCATCAAAGCTGCCTTTTGTACACATAGATCAGATTATATTCCATACAAGCTCTTTTTGGAGATTTCCCTCAGCACAAGCACAGGACCCTGGCTGACCATAAAGCTGGGCACAGATTTAGGCAAAAAGTGAGTTTCTCAAGAACTGTTACCAGTGGAAATACTTCTTTTCAGGCTTTTATATGGATGTTGGACTCCAAGTGCTTTTGAAAATCACACTACTGCACCATCTCTAGGTATTTATACCACAATCCTGACAGGTTAGATAAACAAAGCAGTATCTAAAAATATGCATGAACACAAAAAAAAAAATCACTTTGCTATAGAAGTTCATAATTTCTCTGATGTTCTCTCGACATTCAAAATTCAAGCATCAACTTCTTTAAAATCAATGTAATGCTTCCACAGTGTGTAACAGCAACACAAAGTAGAACTGAAACACCCTCTGATAGAAATTTCTCAAAAATGAGAGAATATTTGTAAACCAGAGAGACCTTTTTCAGCAAAGAAAGATTTCTCTGTCAACACAAAAACCCAACCCATCCCCAGGTTTGACTGAAGCCAATGCTGTAACAAACAAGGGAACGACTTCCACACAGAAACCATTCAAAGCTTTTTTTTCTTACAGATTTTTGCACCAACGGACCTTAAAAGCCCCAGTGAACTTTATTTAAGTCCTTACCAGTTAACTTCTTCACAGGTTGGAGCCGAACACTGATAGACTGATGTGTGAGTAAGGGGGAGGATGGAAGGGAGCGGGACATGCCCTCCATTATCCGAATGTGCTGCATACCTTCGGTCACTGGGAGTGGCGGAATTGCGTAGTCGGGTTCAAAAGCACAGTCGTTCTCTGTGGAGGTGCCTAGTGGGGAGAGGAAAACAAACACCAGTTGGTTCCAAGGCAAGGGAAAGAATCCTGCTTCCATCATTCCAAAAGGGCTGGCTGGAGGGAGCACTGTGCAGAGCTGACCTGCCGACTGCTTGTTGGCTTTGCACGCTCGTGGCACGGCCCTTGAAGAAATTTTCAAGAGCATCTCAGCACCTCCTCTATGACATGAACAGCAAAACCATGAAAATGTCCCTTGAAGAAATTTTCAAGAGCATCTCAGCACCTCTCTCTATAAGATGGACAGCAGAACCATGAAGATGTCCCTTGAAGAAATTTTCAAGAGCATCTCAGCACCTCCCTCTATGGCATGAACAGCAGAACCATGAAAATGTCCCTTGAAGAAATTTTCAAGAGCATCTCAGCACTTCCTTCTATGACATGAACAGCAGAACCATGAAGACGTCCCTTGAAGAAATTTTCAAGGGCGTCTCAGCACCTCTCCCTATTGACATGAACAGCAGAACCATGAAGACATCCCTTGAAGAAATTTTCAAGAGCATCTCAGCACCTCTCTCTATAAGATGGACAGCAGAACCATGAAGACGTCCCTTGAAGAAATTTTCAAGAGCATCTCAGCACCTCCCTCTATGGCATGAACAGCAGAACCATGAAAATGTCCCTTGAAGAAATTTTCAAGGGCATCTCAGCACCTCTCCCTATGAGATGGACAGCAGAACCATGAAGAATTTCAATGTTCTTAATTTGTCTTTCAGAGTCTTAAAGTCGCCAGTTTTCAATAAAATGACAGTAGTTTTTAGATTGTTGGTTTCTAACAAAAACGTCCCAGCTAAATTAAATTTCAATAAGAGGACCTTTAGCCTAAAAAAACCCACAAACCCCAAATAAAATGAAGGACAAACGCCTCTAAAAACGCCACCAGCTCCAAGTCTCCCAAGAGACACACAAAGCCCACGTGGGGGTTGCATCCCTACACATCCACAATGCAATATATGGAACACCATGTGTACAAGTGAAGATAGAATAATAAAAGGACTCAACCCTAATTGTAATCAATATTAATGAAGAGTGAAGGGAAGGTGCTTCAGATCAGCAAGAGTCTGGAGCCATAAAGTTCCTCCTGTTAGCAGCAGATATGGAAATCTTGGGATCAAGGACACCTGGATCTCCACTCTTGTCAGTAAGATGAACAACCTAACCCAGACAACTAATAATTCACATCCAAAACCAACCCAAACTGTTATCATTAATATTTCACTAATTTTTCAATAATGTGAGAAGGCCAGACTTGTGTCACAATGTTACAAGATAGATTTCAGCTCTTATTGAGTGCTGATGCTTTCCCTCCATAAAGACATTCCTCACTGGATTTCCACTGGATAGCTGTGCTGTTCTCAGTGGCTTGTGAGAGTGTTTTTAAAAGAGAAAATGGGAGATGGGCAAGTGTGGGAATAAGACTGAAGGGTAAGAGCCTCAAATGCATGGTAATTCAGAGAAGATGGAAAAGCTGCATTCCCAATATCCAAAGTACAATGTGAACAACCCAACATATTGCTTATGATCAGCAGAAAAACCCATGTTGAAATAAATGCCAAAAATCTTGGGCCAGTTCCCAAAGGGTTCTAGAGGGCTGCAGCACCAGTGGCTGAAATGCATCCACTGCTGGTGCCAGCAATCAGGAATGTCCCTCAGCAGCTCTGTAATGCTCTTTACATGAAAGCCAAACAAGCACTAACACCCTTCACACCTTCACTGGTTTTGACAGTTCAAAACACAACTCACTCCCTGCTTGCTCATCACTCACCAGGAGCTCTCTGCAGGCTCTGCCAGCCCAGCCAGGCTCACCACGAGGGTCAGGAGGACAAACCTCCATCTCTGCCAAAATTAGCATCCAAAAAGCCAACCCATGATGGGCTTTTAAAATACATTTTTAAAATACACTTGGCACCAGGCAGGAAAAAACAGATTTGCCACCAATGATTTTGATTCTTAAAAATAATTTCAATTGCCTCAGGCTAAATTTTAGGGAACCATAAACCATGGGCATCTCCTGCAGCTTAAAGTCTGGGAAAGACTTACAAGTCTATGTGTATTTCACTGGTTATTGTGGTGTAAGTTCCCAGTGTCTTTGATCAATCTGCTTAAAATCAAGGGCAGTATATTTTATAAAAATAAAAGTAATTATAGGTGGGTAAAGTTTTCCCTCTTAAAATTCAAAGGCTTTACAACAAAACAGTGAACTCACAAAACATCCACAAGGTACTACCTTCATTTCACAAATACCATAATTTTTCTCTCCTCCTTGGCAGAGTAAATAAACACACAAGCAAAACCCCTGAAACAGTCTGAAATTTGTTTTGATCAGAAAGAATATTGGTCTTATCAAACCCTAGAATTAGGGCTCATTGATGGCTGAACTGGAACTTTAACCGTTTGCTTATATAAAATATTTAAATAAAATGTTACTGCAAAGTGCATATTTGAACTAATAAACTATTTCTTGGAGTTTTACAAGATTACCACAGAATCATTCAGGTTGGAAAAGACCTTTAAGATCATCAAGTCCAGCCATCAACCCAGCATCACCACGATGTTCACCACCAAACCACGTCCTTAAGTGCCACATTCACATTTGGAACACTTCCAAGGATGGTGACTCCACCACTGTCCTGGCCAGTCTGTTCCAGGGCTTGACAATTCTTTCCATGAAAAATATTTTCCTAAACCAACCTAACCAGAACCTCTGACCTAAACCTCCCCTGGCACAACTTGAGGCTGTTTCCTCTTGTCCTGCCAATGAAGCTTTGAAGACACCTGGGCATCACACATGGTAAGGTCAGACAGCAGGAAGACAAGTGCCCCATTTCAGCTGGATGCTTTATCCAAGGATAATAAACTTCCTCAACCCATCATCATGAAAAACACCCATCAGCACGTGCAGAAAGATTTCAAGTGATGGACACAGAGCTGGGAAAAGTTAGAGATAATGCTTCTATAGAGCTTCTTCCATGCTGCAGAAAGCCTGCCTCTACAATTGTATCCACTGATCAAATGGAAATATTTAGATCAGAAGATTGTTGCTCCAAGAACTTGGAAGATTTTTAACCTTTTCCCCTTCCATTCCCTCTCACGCTCAAACTTCTTGCTGGTTACTGCAGTTTCTTCAGTTAGTCACCAAAGAGGCACAGATCAGTGATTCCTGAGAAAGGATTTGCAAAAAAATGATCCCCTCTTACTCTGCCAAAACCCATGCCTTCCCCACAGCAGCAGAGA
Source organism: Fringilla coelebs (assembly GCF_963513975.1). Lineage (NCBI taxonomy): Eukaryota > Metazoa > Chordata > Aves > Passeriformes > Fringillidae > Fringilla > Fringilla coelebs. Next base: position 1,997,602 of record NC_140053.1, read on the forward strand.
TCCAGAATAGCTGGGCTGAAAAGGAACTTGAGAGAATAGAATGTGTTCAGAGAGCTCCTAGCAGCTGCTCTGCCCCATAACAAGGAACCACTGGACACAAGCCAGACACAGAGAAGGACATGCCAGGCACCCACAGCACAGCCTCTAGCACACTTACACAGCAACAACTTCATCTGAGCTCAGAGAGGGAAAGAACAGCCACTCTCTCTGCACATCAAAGCACTCCTCCTCCTATGCAAGCTACCATGGGATATGTACAGCTATAAATCCCCTGGTTCCTTCCTGATTTTATTTTAACTCTATTTTAAAACAATAAAATTAAATATAATTTAAATACAGTAATTGAAAGATCCTATGTGAAAAGAGCAGTTGACACTTCTGAGCTTCAGGGTTTTAACTACCAATTCCAATCACACTAATTCTGAGCACAGCTTCAATGACTCAAAATCACCTCACCCAGGCAACACTGGAATACTGCCAAAAAAGGACAATTCTCTGGAGAAAATGTCCCCATAATAAGTCATTAGGACACCATGACAACAACAAGCTTGAGCCTAAATGAAAGGAAAATTATTGCTGCAATCCCAAAGACAGAGTAAATCAATGAGCATAGAGCCTACCAGATCCCTTACTCACAAAAAATGCTGCTCAGTCTCAAAGCTGCGTGAGAATACAACATTTTCACAACCCTCACAAATGAGAAAATGCTTATAACTTAGTAAAGCTGCTTCAAAGGACATGTAACCCAGCACACATCTAAGACCAGCTGCTGTCAGGGACAGAAATCCCCATTACAGGACTCTGTGTGGGATTAACCAACCATCAAACCTACTCTGAGCAATGGATACTCAACTAAAGAGTCAGCTGGATTGTTATTTAAAGAATAAATGGTTTTAGTATTTCAAGAATACTGGGTTTAGTACTTCCTTCCTTGGACCTTTTGTCCTCTTCCTCTGGGATGAAAAAGCCAAAGATGTAAGGTGGAGCTGTTCAGCCCCCAGACAGGCACACACAGGTCCTTTTCTATCACATCCCAGGGCTTGGGGAAGGATCACCTGGTTATGGTGAACCTGCCTGCTTATGGTGAATCTGCCTGAAGCTCTTTGATATCAAGGGGAAGAAAGTATAAACTTGGAAACCGAGCGCTGGTTTGGGCTGGAATGTGCTGAAGAATTCCAGCAGCAGAACACTGCCCCTGTGGCTGCAGTACAGGGATACCCTGCAGCTCCAGCTGTGCTGCACCAGGAGTTAGGTTCAACTCCTTCAGCCACTCCAAGATTGCCTGGTTTGTCAATCTCAGTCCGTTGGGAGCTGTGTGGATCACGGATAATAATCACGGGTGCAAAGTCTGTCAGGTCACACAGTTGGACGAGAAACACGACACGTGGGAAATATCAAAGGTGAACAAATGAGACGAGTCCCCGAGGCAGAACAACACTCAGGTTTTACCTTGCCCAGCTCGGCTCTGACGGGAGTCTACACTTGCCTGTCTTCGGTCTGGTGGCTCCTCGTTCCCTCCATCTGCACGAGAACCAAAACAGCACAAGTAGAACATCATAGTGGACAGGTCAGGCAGATGCAACTTTTCCTTGAGTCCCATCACCTATCTCAGAGGAACAGCAGGACAAAAGGTCCCTCTGGCAGACTGAAACTGGGGAAACTGCTGCTTGACTCTGCTGCTCCTTCCACCTTTGCCCCAGCTGACTGCAATGAAATCCATCAGGTCCTCGGGGATAGAAGGGAGGTTTTACTTGCTCCTATTGATGCCACAGACATCTGAATGAGGTAAAACCAAATTGTGCATCTTCAAAGAGCTCCTTCACTTTAGACTGTTATATCAAAGTATAAATATATTAAGCATTGGAATAGAGAGATCCAAAAAAAAATTTTAAAAATATCTGAAATACAAAATTTGAAACTATGTCCCTCTAAAATTATTTGTCTGCTAAAAACCAGGAAAGCTGTGAAGAATAAAATCTCTTATTACATCCTCTTGAAACTGTTTAGGAAAGCAGCTAACAAATCCCAAATCCATCTGTGTAAATGCAGAGTGGGACATTGTGTACAATATTATAGAATTAATTACAGGCTGCTCTTCATTGATCAACTGACCAGATTAGAAACAATAGATACACCCATCAATAGAGATGCTTGAGTACACGGAGTCTCTGGCAGCTGAGAGCAAAAAGAAGCCCAACTCCACAGACTGGCAAAAAGCAATCCCAGGGATTTCAAATTGTATTTCAGCAGCTCTTTCCTTATGGTAGAGGAAGGGGAAGCTTTTAAAATCTTTAAAAACAGTTTTGAAATAACTGAATTCTTAAAGAGCTGTTTAAAAACTCAATAGCCGGTTTAGCATTGATGTGTTTTGATGATACTAAAAGCAACTGCATTTTGATATATTTGTATCTCTGGATAGCTCTACAGAAGTTTTTTGGTGGAGAGGCCTGCTCTGCCATAATTTAACTTTATCAACTCCTGCTACATCTGAGCTATATGTGGCTTGATGGGAAGTTGTGAATTGCAGCACAAGAGCAAAACTAAAATGGGGACTAAAAATATTAAATCTATCCCCACCCCCAAAAAGAGAGGAACCCAAAAAGAGAGGAACCACACCCCAGGCTGGGAGAGGTTTTCTGCTCCCTCTTCCCTTGGTGAAATGCTCCCAGCCCTCAGTTTTCCTGAAGCAATGCTCAGGCACCTTGAACAGACGCCAGGCAGGCCATTTCTGTCACCTTTGCATCTCTCCCTGCTGACACAGCAGCTGCCTGTGAAGGTCGACTGGCTACAGCAGCCCAGAATGCTGACTGTAAATGAGCTGCACCCACCCCAACAAGCCAACAGCTGCCAGGGAGGCCACAGACCAAGACACTTGCCCAGTTCCCTTCTGCACTCTGGTTGCCAGAAGGATGTCACACTGCAAACACAATTACAACTGCAATATCATCATCATCATCATCATCATCCCTAGTGGCCCCTGGCTGAGAGCCCCCACAGACAACCTCTAAGTCATGGAGAAAACAAAACCCCTTCTGAGCTATGAACATAAATGCAAAATAATTGTAAGGACTAAACATTTCAAAAGACAAGAAAGTCCCAGTATTAAAATCAGGAGTAAACCCCCGTATTTATCCAAAGCAAAAGACAAACTCCCTCCCTGAAAGTTTCATCATCCTTGCAAGTGTTTGGCACCAAACTCCATGGGGCTCGCTGGGTGGAACTGGATGAGCTTTAAGGTCCCTTCCAACCCAGCCCTGAGATCTCTGATGATTCTGTGGATCAACCTCCTTGATCACATGGAAAGACAACTCCTCTGCTGTACAGTCACCCAGGTGTATCAAACCCTGCCTTGGGAGGGGCTGGGGGCCCCAAAATGCTCCAACACTCAATGGTGGGACACAAAATGGCGACAACAGGCTGCCAAAGCCATTGGGCTGGAAAAGAGGAACAGGAATTAAGAGTCTGGGATGGATCTCCCTGCAGGTTATATAACATATTAAGGGGGAAAGAAAGCTCACAGTAAATTAATCTCCAAAATGCATTTAGCGGGTGGGAAAGGAAAAAATAAATCAGATGACTCAGCAAATATTAAATCTTCAGTCAGCATACAACCTCTGCTGCATTTGATTTGGATGCAGCAAAGGTGGAGCTGGGTGGAAACCAAGGATGGAAAGGAACAGCCACAGTTAACAGCAGAATAACTGAACTATTTAATTCTTTTTCTCTTCACTCCAAATAAAAATGTTGAGCATAATCTGCTCCCAGCAGTGGAGGAGCAAGGTTAGCAGGGAACAATACCACACTTAATTATGAAGTTATCTCACTGTACTTGCAGAAAAGGGGAGATTACTGTTTCTAAGGGAATATTAATTCTCACATTTTTTGAACTTCCAAGTGCTTGTATTTACATGCACCTCTGTGTGAGCATGGGGACTCTGTCATCGCAGCAACACTCCTAGATATTTTATTTATGCATGATTTTAGGCAGTTGTTTCTATTTGCTTCAGGAATAGCTATTGTTTATAGACATGACCTACTATTCAGACAACATTTTGAGTATCACTCCTGAAGTTCGATTGACTCAGTTGCTGTAATGATTGCCAGGGTGGTCAAACACCAAAGTTATTGGCAAATCCTTCAATGCAACAGCTAAAATAGGTCACCAGAAGTAAATCAGTTGTGAAATCATTGCTAGAGACCACAGCTATCCATGTTAATTTAAAATAAAGACCAGCATAGACTGAGATGAACCTGTTTAAGGAGCTTTACAGAAGTTGTCAAGCAAAGAGAAAACAATCAAATGCCATGAGGGAAGTGAATAATATTGTAAATATTGACTCAGTAATTCATATTCTCTTGCATCTCACTATGAAAGGGAGAAAAACTTTTGTGATCCTTAAAAAATCTCAGTGTTAATAAAATCCATTTAGTCTTACAGAATATTTTAGGTTTTGAAGGCTGCTGTCTCCTCAGTGTCCAGCATCTGTCTGCCTGGGATGCTGGACACAGGTCAGAAACCCGACAAGGCTTTGGAGATCCTGATTCTGAGCCAAGAACAGAGTAAACAGCCATGGCTATTAACTCTTTCTCTCAGTTACAAGGAGATGAGGGGATCTCAAAGATCATGATTAGTCACAGGATCCACAGAGTAGCCTCTCCTGCTATAGCCAGGCATGAGAAACACTCCTGCCTCCTCTTCTGCCCCCGTCCCCATTCCACCAGTTCTCCATTAAAATCCATGACACAACAAATCTTCCCCAACACACACAACTGGATTCTCTGAACTGACTCCTTTGACAGGGACAGAAAATCTCAAGGTTTCAACATTCCTTAACATATCCCTTGCACAAAGCACCACAATTAGTATGAAGGGGCTGCAAACAGGAGCCAGATCTGCACCAGCACATCTGATGTCAGTAAATCCCACAGCACCTCTGTCAGCACCTCCTGCCAGGCATTCTCGTTAAAGGCAAACATAACAAGTTTCATACAAAATCAAGTGCTAGCAGCCCAATATTTCTGGTTTCCTGTTTAATTAAAATGCCTTTAAAACCCACACTGTGACTGAACGTCTCTCAAGATCTCTGATCTGACAAAGCAATTTTTAAGGCAGAAGAATCCAAGGGTGGGTGAGGCTGCTCCACGCATGCTGGGGAATCTGCGGCAGGAACCGACTGCATTGGATGTGCTGCTGCTCTCACAGCAACCAGCAGAGCACACTCCACTCTAAGAGCTGATAAATCAATAGTTTAAATCCATATCATATCAAAATTGTATCTGCAAAAGGTGGAAGACTCACACAAAGCCAGTCAAGCTGTTAGGGACGGATCCGATTCCAGCCCAGCCCAGCATCCCTGCAGAAGCATCCCCGCACGCACTGCACGGCGTCTGGAGATGTGGCTCCCAGCTGCCATTGTGCTCCCAAAACAAAGACACAGAGGGGGAAAAAACCTTGAAATAAATAAATCAGACAGCTGCAGGGGCTGGAGCCCACCAGGAGGATCCTGGAGCTGCCAGCAGTGCTGCTGCAGGAGCCAGAGCAGAGTCTGACCCTGGAACCCGCCGCAGCGATGCCGGCGGAGGAGAGGGAGCTGCAAATCTTCTGCTCAGCATTCCCGATGGATTCCAGCCTGGTAAGAAATGACACGTGCCACATGATCTGCCTGCTGCTCTCCCAGGGTGAGATGTGCCTGGAAAGGGGCAAAGTGTTTCCCAGCCAGAGCAGGAGAGAAGAGGGAGCGCAGTCTGGTACTGAAAACAATTATTTTAATCAGAAGTCCTTCCTGATCATTTAGTTTGTGAGTATTTTTCAGCCTCAGAAAACAATATGCACCCCTATTCCAAATTCTTATTATGCTATGATTAATTCTATTATAAATTCTATTATATATTCTATTAATTCTATTAATTCTATTATTATTGTTGTTGTTGTTACTATAAAATAGCAACGTGGCTTAAGAGGCTTTGTCAATTCATAAACACACTGAAGTCCATCTATTTATCATCCAAGTTCCTCTGTCTTTGAGGAAAGTCATTTGGGCAGAGCAGGAATTACAGATTTGTTTGGTTTATCAAGGGAGCGCTAACACGGATCGAGGGAAGCATCACCCAGCAAATGTGATGCTAAAATGCCTCAACACCTTCCAAAAGTTGGCTGTTTTTTTTTTTTTTCTCCACCTGCTCCTGCTACATTTTTATGGCAAAAACTTCCTCTTTTTAGGAACAGAGCATGGACACTTGCTGGGATGGTGCATGACAACACAGGAACTTCCTAACAGATTCCCAGAGCAGCTGTGGCTGCCCCTGGATCCTTGGAGCACCCTGGGATAGTGGAAGCTGTCCCTGGATGGGCTTTAAGGTCCCTTCCCAACCCAAATCACTCTGCAATTCATTGATAAATGGACTTCAAACTGTCAAGGTCTGTTGTGGGATATCCTGCATTAACTCCCCACGTTGCTTATTAGTCATGAAAATCCAAAGGAGAAAAAAAAAAGTCAACAAACCAACAGTAAAACCAACCCAGTGGTCAGAGGCCAAAAGACTTCTTAGAGGAGCCACAAATTAATAAAAAAAAATTCTTTGCCTCTGCAAGTACATTTGTGTTTATTTTTACTGCTGCAGTACTTGGAAGCCTGAACTGAAATTAAGGTCCTACTGTGTTGGCAGCTTGTACAAAAAACACAGCAAGAAAACACCCTTGTCATATTAAATTTATTAACTGAAGTCCTATTCCTACAAGAGACATTGCCAGCATTCCTGCCCAGGAATTTCAGACACAAGTACAAATGAAGTTTTTCTCCAGCATGTATAGGAAATCAGAAATCACATCTGCCAACATCTGAGTTATTCTGAGCAGAATGAATCCTAAGTAAGTTCAGATATCAGTGACACAGATCTGTACCTTCATCATCTCAGGAGCTGTTATTTGTCATTGGAAAAAAGCAGGTACTTCTAATCTGGGGTACAATTCATCTCACCTATTTCATGCAGAAAAAGCAGCATCCTTCTTTCTATTAACATCAAGTGACTCTTTTATCCACACACACCTATACTGAATATGGAAATCAAACACAACTCCTCTTTTTTTTTTTAATGTGGGAAGATGACTTCATGACAAAAATATATGGAGTAAAAAACTGTGTTGCTAATAATATTTGGAAATTATACAGTGTATTTCATTCATTAATTTTAAAGCCACCATAAAGATGTGTAAGTCAAAAGCAGATTATATTTAGTATATAATTAAATTGTGTCACTTGAAATCATAACAAAAAAAAATCCAAATATAACTTAAAAGCCTCTTTTTTAATCTGTATGTTGGAATAATGAGATAATCCATGATCTTTATTTCCAGTTCAGTTCAACAGATTAGTTTTGTCTACCAGCAAATCAGTAACAGAGTCCCAGAGGAGAAGTGATGGCTGATCACCATTCTGAACTTTTCAAACATATTTAGATGACAAAAAGTATGTTTTACCAAGGTCTGGACAACTTATTAAAGCTTCTAATAAAATGTCCATAACTTGCTTCAATTCTGAGGGGTTTTTGTACACTTAGAGAATATGGGTCGGCTTCTATACTGATCTCATCCTCAAAAAGAAAATTATATAAAAGGAAACATAAATCCTCCCACTTCAGAAAGAACTTGCAGCAAAAATTTCCACAATTCCTTCAAATAGGTCAGATATAGATGGAAGCTCTAGCAAAAATTATCCATGAGTTATCTAAAAATATATCTGATACTAAAAAAAATAGTCCTCACAGACATGCTGAGGGGAAAAGTTTGTGCAAGCACTAGAAGAGGCTGAAGAGGAGAAACTCCTGAAAAGGTGCAGCTTAAAAGTCAATCCCCACCCCAAAAAAAGATGATTTTTCCATTAAAAGTATTAGTAAGTTATAGGGATTTACTCTTCCTTAAGGAAAAGAAGAAAAAGGAAGGGCAACTGCAACTCCAAAAAGAGAATTTAATGATGGAATTGCAGAGTCATCCCTCACACCTGGCACAGGTAATTCCTGCAGCCAAGAAATGCTTTATGGATCCAAGTGGAATGTGTGCCTTGGAAAAGCTTCACATGTACAGGGCTGATCTTAAAAATCCCTCAAAAATAAAAACATTAGTCATACCTGGAATAAAATCCTAAAATGGATCAAGAAGGATTCAACATCTGTCAATATAATAAACAACTGCAAGAATCTGCACTAACACCTCCCAGGGACAAGCAACACTGAATATAAATAATATTTATCTTTAGGAGCTGGGGGAAAAATTGATATGGAAAACTCTCATATCTTGGACAAGAAAATTTTATGTATTCAACAATTTTATGTATTCAACACACTGAGGTATAATGGCAAAATCAACATGCAGGTGTTGAGTATTTCTAAAACAATTTATTTCTTTAGAACCATTTAACACTTGTAAGTTTCTAGAATTGTGAGAAACATTACTTTTAGGTTGCTTGTATAAAATCCAAAAATCCATTTGAATAGACCAGATTACAGATTTTGTTTAAATCCTGTTTGAGCGAAGGAATTCAAGTTTGATCCTGAGGCTAGACCTCTTCCAGCAGAAAACCCAAAGTTATAAGACATCTCAGTGATTTCTTACTGATTTTCCAGATGAAAATGCTGAATTCACTGAAAAACACATTATTTTCTTAAAAGATTTGATTGGATTTTTAAACTTTTACAGATATACAAATCCTTAAGGTTTCCTCAGACATCCTGGAAAGTACATTCCACTTTCCAACAGTTTGAACAAATCCCTCAAACTGATATTATTTCCTTTTGAAGGTAGTGTGTATACTCTCTTTGAACTGTATATGAGAATACATTTTTTATGTTGAATAAGAGAAGACAAGGTCATCTGATGTGAGAAGATGCAACTTCATCTCCTTTGTACATCAGCACAGGAATTTCAGTGGGATTTGATGGAAAACTCCTGCTCCCTCTACTGGCTCCAATATTTCATCACAAATCTGTCAGTAAATGGGAGTAAAGCCACAAAATCCCACATGTATCCAAATATCATGTGAAAATATTTGTGAATCAGAAGGAAATAAATACATATTATATTAATGCAGGCTGCTAAAATTCCCTTTATGATAGTGATGCAGGAGAGAAGCAGAAGCTTCATTGTCCAAACATCTTGTATTTGTCTGGGAAAAGAGTTTGGTACATGAACATGACATATTTTGATCAAATAAATCAGAATATTAGGAACCAAACAGCATGCCTGTGTACATACACATCTTCCTGATACATTGCCTTCTTCAGAAGGAAAACTCTGAATTACATAAATGCAAAACAAACTTTCAGGAAAGGTCAGTTCATGCTTAAACAAACTCAAGGAAAAACTTGACTGTGGTCAGAGGATTTATCAACATATTCAAGCCTTGTTTAAAAATGGTTTTATGACAAACCAGCCATCTTTGTGGAACAACAAGATCTGAATTATTATTTAGGTGGAATACCTTGAAAATGTGGATTCAGTATTCAGGAGCACAATACATGATGGGTCTTTTCATACCTCATTTCTAACACTTCATTAAATTCAGTTACCTGACATCTGTAGGACCCACTAACTGCATCTCATCACTCAGCAATTTCTTTCAGAAATGAAACTGAAAAAGCATTTGTGACCCTCAAACTCTTCTGGGGTAAAAGTTATCCTCAGACAGACTTCCACAAGAGATCAGATAGATGAGAAACTGCACAGAGATCTGGCCAGGCAGAAATGAGACCTTTGCAGAAATGCCTTTTATCTTCAAAAGGCAGGAATGGAAGGAGAAGAGAATTTAACAGGGGCCCTTTCAGTCCCAGAATTAAAATCTAAAGTGGCAGGTTCCAAAAACCCCTATAAATACATTGGAAGGGAGAAGTAATTGGGTCTTTTGCAAACCAGCAAAGAAGAAGAGGCTTTTTTAAAACCCTGTGCCAAAAATATTCTGAATGGCAGGCAGGCTCCTGGCTGGGAAGCTCCAGATAAAAATTGTACATTTTATAGTCAAGAACAAGCAAGATGTAATTCCTGACTAACTCAGAAGAGAAAAGCAGACCCTTTAGGCCAAGGATGACATGTCTCAGATTTTAGAGTACTTGCCTTGCCTTGATTTATTTTTTTTGGTTTTTTTTTTCTCTGTGTGGGTGGGGTTGTTTGTTTTTCAGTTTAGTTTTGTTGTTGTTATTGTTGTTTTCTTGTTGTTTCTTTGTTTTGTTTCATTGTTCTTGTCCTTTTGTTGTTTTTTTGGTTTGTTTCCCCCCCTGTTTTTTTCTTTTGTTTAATGTAACATTTATCTTGGCCTCTGTCAGAAAGAAACAGCACAAATTCTTGGGCTTACTCCTCACAAAGTGAAGGGAAATACAAAACCAAACCAAATGTGCAGTTTTGCAGCTGAATTTTACCAGGTTCTAAAGGAAATCCAAACTCTTACAGCAACATTAACTGAATGTGATCAGGTAAGAGGGAAATAGTCCATCAGCTTGGAAAAGAACAAGGAAAACTGTAACAGGTGGAATGAATCTCTTACATGGATTTCTTTCCCTAACAGCATACTGGAATGAACACAAGTGGATTGATTTGATGTGCAGTGCTTCAATCCACACCCAGAGCAAGGAATGATTGATACAAGCAAGAAAAATGCAAATAAATGAGGCAGGTCCTTAATAAAAACAAATGAAAACAACAGAGAATTTCATAGTCTCAGAACAGAACTGAATTAGGGGGGAAGAAGCCACAACCATCTCTTACAAGCAGCAGGTTTGTCTTTCTGCAGATTAATACACTGCTAGGGCTCTGGCCACAACAATGCTGCTGGATCTTCATCCAGAAGGAACAACCCAGGAGAAAACCACATTTTTTTATAGTTTTATACTTTAAAACAAACACATCTTACATAATATAGCTCTGGATATAAATAAATGAGAACGTTTGTATGTCTGCATACCTCTAAGTTAATTTACACTGGGAAAACAAAGGTAATCTGCAACTAGACTGAGATCAGATTTCAGCACCACAGATGCTTTCTGGCAGCTTTGTGGAATATCCATTTCTATCAGAAAAAAAACAACCTAATCAAAATACTGTTGAAGGCATTACTGGAAACCATGCTGAGCTCTCTTGAGTCAGGGGGGAATTTTTCTCAAGACAAGACATGAAGTATGTGCACACACATGTGCACTGAGCACAAACTGTGAAACTCCAGCACTGAAGCTCTGAAAAAACACCCAGAATTAATCACAGGAGATTCCACAGGCTGATGCTGCAGTAGAAATTAATTGATTTTAATTAGCACTACTGTATGTAACTGTCTATTCAGATTCATGCAGTTGTACTCTTCTTTTATAAACATTTTGTGTCTTTCTGAATCACAACACCATCAAGCAGCAAAGGGAAAAATCCACCCTGGCTGAGGTAAAATAAATGTTAATCACAGTTCTCAGAGAAGTTGCTTAGCAGTTTCTAAAGGAGGAAAATTAAGAAGGCTACTGCTGTCATTACCAGTGTTCTTTTCATCACCAAGAATTATCAAAACCACATCACATCTAGGAATCATTAGCTTGACTCCACTGCTCCTGTTTGTCAAGTGCTACTGCAAATGAAAGACATTGCAAAGCACAGGAATTTCAAAGCCAGTCTGCTCCTTTGGATTCCCCAAGAAAAGAACACAATACCTTTAACCCTGCTTCAAAGCTTTATTCCCACCCTGGAATGCAAAATGACTGGAGAGTAGGAAATGAAGACACAGGACAATTTCACAGAGACAGCTGGGTGGGCTGTCACCAACCCACAAGACTCAGACTCAGTCCATGGCACACCTGAAACCTCCAACAGATGATTTTCCTAATGTGGAGTTTAGGATTTTGTTCACAGTTCTCAGAGATGGGGCAAATCAGAGCACCAAAACCATCAGGGAAGTTTAATTTCCAGCTTCTAATTAGCATTCTAAATCATCTTAATGATAAACAGAATTTTAAAATTTCAATAAACATAATCTTTTTAGAGCTCTTGAATGAGAAAAAATCCAAAACCAGCAGTGTCCCACCTGTGTCCCTATAGGAACTGCCAAGACAAAACCACCAGTGAAGACAACACTGCTGGAGGGACCTGAAGGACAGCACTGAATACCAAATTTGTAATTTGCCAGAACTGCAAAGCAAATAAACACAGCAAGTTTCAGGCTTACAGTACTGCATGCAACACAGAAAATGTACACTGAAGATTTACTGATTGTTTTCCTTACTGTGTTGAAAAAAAAGGTTTAAATATATTTATCTTTAAAAAACCATCATGCAATGGATTCATCTGATGTCATGTAAGAGTTTAGAAGATTAACAACTATCTGAAAAATTATTATGCAGTGCAGGGATGTTTGCCACTTAGTCACAAACAATATAAACAAACCTGATCATCTCATTTTCCTATTCCCTCTCTTGCTCTGAAGAATGCCAAACAGAACTTCTCAATAAAGCAACTTATTTCAAGGGCAGAATTGCAGTAAATTTAACATACACTCCAGTCACTAGGCATTAGAGAAAAACTCATCAATTCAATTCTGACATATTATTTTTCAATATAAGAATGAGAAAACCCATCTCCTCTTCTGCTTTGCCCAAAAGCAGACTGTCGAATCTCAGTACTTCAGAACTGAAATTTTTCATTCACAAAATAAGAAACACATATTTGCAGAGCTTGGCATATACAAAATCCTTAATATTGCTTCTGGGAGGTAAGCCAAAAGGAATACCAGGGCCTGTGAGCAGCACATCTGACAAAGAGAGGGCTTTGTACAGAAATCACAAGTTAAGGTGATTTGTCTCTGTACAGTTTTCCAAAGGTATCATCAAAGGACTTGTACTTTCAAACAGCAAACGTGACACAAATCACAAGAGGATGGAGCCATCTGCTCACATGTCTTCCATCTGAATTTTCATGCAGGAAACTCCCTCACATCAACCACTCCTGCTACAAGAGACTGAGGAGCTCCTATGGGAAGGAAATCTTCTCCACAAAGCAATGAACAGCCAACACCCCAGGCCTGAATTCTTCTGGTGCCTTTGCAAAACAGACTTTTACCTGCTTTGAGAGCCACACCACCTCCAACACCAGGACAAGCATCTTCAGGACCAACCAACACCCACAACTGGCAGCAGACTGGAAAAAGGCACCACTGGTGTCCAAGATATCAGTGCTGCCCCACAGCAAAGCCCCACAACTCTTCTACCCCAAGTATGACAGGGCTGGGAAGAATGGCCAAATTCTGGCAGAACAACTTCCTTAAAGCAAAGGAAAACAGCTCATTTTTTCCACTGCCTTTACCAGCATTGTGTCTCCTCATCCTCACCTCTGGTTTCTCAAGAACATAAATATCCACATGAACACAGATGCACGAGCACAAATAAACAGTGTATCCCAAAATATTTAAAATGTGCTGCCAGATGGCTTTAACATTCAAAATGAAAGATCTAATTAAAAGCTCTTCTCCTGCCAACACTCCATTTTTGGAAAAAAACTACAAAAGTTAAATAAAAATGTTTTTAAAAGCCTATCAATATTTTGTGATTTTGTTTTACAATTACAATCTCCCCCAATCTCTGTCATGGATGAAAGAGGCCAAGTCACATGAACCAACACTAACTGTAAACTCCTTTCCTGAGATGGTGGAAAAAACAAAATTGACATAAATGATGACTAAATTTGGGCAATTTCTCCTCCAATTTCAACCATTCCCATTCCTCTCTTTCCCTCCTGTTTAAAAATAAAAGCTTAAAAGAAATTGCTGCTGCTCTCACAAGTTTTGGTTGTAATTAAGCAGGTTTCACTGCCACAAAATGAAAAAAAATTTCTTACTTTCCACAAATGAACCGTAAACCTTGATGCTTGTTTACTACAAGATTATGTAGAACTCTAACTTGGTTTTCCCTGCATCTTATCACCCCAACAAAACCAGATGATGGTTTAAAAATAAATATACAAATACAGTTTCAAATTAAAAGGACAGCACAATATTAAAACGAAGTATAACGACGGTTGGAGTCTACAAGATCATCAGTGTTCATTAAGAAGAAGAAAGTCCTGCTAAGACCAAAGCAAAGATAAAAGGGATGGCTTTGGAAGTGCCAGGACTGCCCGTGCACGAGGAGGTGACTGACTTACCGCTGGACCTGTTTTTGCGGTTTGACTTCCCTCCCGTCAGAAGCATCTTGAGACTGTTCCGAAACATGGCGATCCTGCTCCGCTCGGTTTCCCGCGAACGCTGCGGAAAACAAAACGACAGACACACAAAATCAACACTCCCAGCTGGAGCACTGCAAGGCACCATGGAGAAGAGGTCAAGAAGAGCTAAAACCAAGGTGTGCAGCCATGATGGTTTATGAAAAATCCTTTCTTTAGGATTTTTCCTCCTGAGAAGCTGAGAGGCATCAAAAACAAAATGTGAATTATGATTATCTGCTGCTGTGGGATGCAACAGGTGGAGCTGGGATTGGGCTCATGTGGTTGTTTCTAATTAATGACCAATCCAGCTGTCCAGACTTTCTCAGTCAGTCTGAACCTTTGTTATTCATTCTTTTCCTATTCTTAGCCAGCCTTCTGATAAAATCCTTTCTTCTATTCTTTTAGTATACTTTTTAACATAATATATATCATAAAATAATAAATCAAGCCTTCTGAAACATGAAGTCAACATTCTCATCTCTTCCCTCATCTTCAGACCCCCATGAACACCTTCACAAAGGTAAAATGATGAAAAATTGGAACTGAAAAATTAAAACACACAACTACATTTTTACAGAATGCAGGGTCACTATTAAAGAAGAGCTAAAAGCAAGGTAAAACGATGAAAAAGTATTTTGCCAATAAAATTCCTAACAACAACATCCACATAAAGCCTCCCATTCTGTTTGCTTTCAGTCACCTAGGCTTTATTTCCAGCACAACACAATTCCAGTGCTGCTGGAAGAGCCATAACCAATTTTGCCAACTAATTTATCACCACACACAAGTGGGAAAGACACAGCATTTAGCAAATTGTCTCCATTTCCCATCACTATTAAAGCAAAACCCATCAGAAGGAGCTGCTGCCCTTCCTGTTGCCCAGAAAATCAATCCTGCTGACACCAACCACAACTCCAGATGCTCTGCAGCTCCTTGGCTGCTTGACTGTCAAATTCTCTTGTGAGCTGAATAAATTGTCATGAGGAGACAAGTCACTCAAACCCAGAGTAACTGATGCAAAAAAATCAAACAGAAACTTTATCCCTGTATTTTCCTTGCTGTATATGTCTGGGGAGTGAAAAAAAAAAAAAAAACCAGGTTGTTTGAGTATTGCTGAAGATAAAAGAATGTCTGGGATCACCAGGCACACTGACAGCCTGAGCTGGGGAACAGCCACTTATTAAAGCATGTAAAGCATGAAAACACCTACAACAAAAGCAGTTCAAACATGACCAAAAGAATTGTGAAGAGTCTTTGATCAGTACATACAATAAACCACAATTTTCTTTCTATTGTACACATGATATTCCATAGTTACAAGATAACACATCTTGTAAAAATAAATAATGATTTTTTTTTCCCTGTAACAATATTTGGTTCCTCTTGGAGGATGCTCAGTAAATGCCACCTCGCATTTCTTCCCATTTGTCTGATACTTTCAAGTCTAATAATACAATAATGCTCAGTTCAAAGAGCTTTAGATGTATATTTAAAGCCACTGAAAGTGCTTTTAACATGGTGCACTCACTCACTGAGAGACACCAGCATTCCAGGGCAGCAGCTCAGAGTACATCCATCCCAAGCCCCAGTGAGCAAACAGGGATGGCAGCAGCAACAAGCTCCCATTCCCAGTCCCACAAACAGATTTGGGAGTGTGTGCCTGCATGGATGAGTATTAAACATGGAATCAGGATTTCCTTTGCATTTATGAATCACTTGAGCATCCCTGGCACCCTTCTGCCACCAAAACACAAGGAGCTGATGTTCAGGCTCGTTCCCAAGGCTCCTACACGAGGCTTAGGTCCCTTTCAGAGCATCCCACTGTTACATGACTATGCCCAAAAAATTCCATCTGGGTACACAGAGAATTGTTTAGGGACTTTCCCCACACTGGCTGCACTGCAGGGAGAACTGAGCAGAGCTCACCAGTGCTGAGCTACAACTGAATTCAACCAAATTCTGTCAAAGAAACCAGCCAGCCTGGGGCTGGGCCATGCCAAAGGCAAGCCTGACAGTTTGCTAATAATTCTATTTACCTGCATCTTGCACATGGCAAACAGGGCCAGGAGGTGCAGTGCTGCTACTGGGGCTGAATTAAGGCTCTGCAGAGGGCACAGAGCCTCCAGGAATTTGCTCCTAAGAACCCCAGAGTGGAGAGAGAACTGATATCCTGCATAAAGACCCTGGGATAACAGCCCAGGGACATCCCAAGGACTAATTCCATCTCTCAGGGGACTGCTGGACCACAGGAACTCTGCCCATGCCAGGGGGTTGGAACTAGTTGGTCTTTAAGGTTCCTTCAACCCAAAGCACTCAGTGATTCTGTGGCTCTGCTTTTCCTGACTGGCTCCTCAACACTGATTTATTCCAAGTGTAAGCACTCATTAGACTCACATCCTGATCAGTTAAGGTGTTCACAACACAGAGGAGCAGGTGATGAAAATCAGCTGCTGGTTTTCATTTTCATGCACAACTGGGTCCCTTTGTGGCTTTGAGCAAACATGGTCACAGCTCTTCCTCTGTTCAGCCAACACCACTAAGCCAGAAGTAATATTTAAGAATAAGCACTCTAAATTAAAAATCCTGTTGGTTGTGTTAGTTCATGGAATTAGAAGCATTAAACAGCAAACAGAATTACAGTATTAGGAAGAGCTGGATCATCCTAACCTGTGAACTCCTTAATGCCCCTGACAGCCCAGGTTAATGCCTTTCTCCAGGATCAGCAGCAGCAAAAGCTGCAGGAATGTGATGGGGAACCTTCACACCTCCACTAACACAGGATGCCTCTGGCAACAATTTGGGCAAGCAAGAGCTACTACATTTGATTTGTCCTTTATCTTGTCATTTGTAAGTTTACCAAACAAAATGAAGGCATTTTGTATGAGCACAAGTCTCCAAACAGTATCAGCAGATGAATAAAAATGATATAATCTCTACGCAGCATTTTTAGAAAAATACAGCTCAAGAATCTCCTGGTTTGTGTCCAGACACTCTGACACATGTTGTCTGATCTTCTAACAAATCTAAATTTCAATGAAATACACAAACAAGAACAACTTTAGGAGCATGAGAAGGCAGCAGTACAAATATGATGAGGAAAAAGCCAAAAAGTGGAGGGGGCAGAGGCAGACTGAGCCCTGCAAGCTGCAAACTTACACCAAATGCTGAGCTTGAACAAGTCAGAGACATCTCATTAAATCCTTCAGGATGACTAAGGCCTATTTGTTTTCTTAATCTTAAAACAGAGTTTGTAGACAGGCTGCAAAAACCACCTCATGTTTCCAGTGGCTACACATTATTACAGCCCACAGAAGTAACTTTTGCTTCTTTTTATAGAGATATTGTCTGTCAGACACAGAATTACAAAATCAAAGCAAAATTTTTTTTTTGCCTATATACCACCAGTAGAACAACCAGATCCCTGTATTCTCCTCCTCTCTGATTGCCCCACTAAAAATAAAATTTTATTTCATATAAAGCTGATTAGCAAAGCTAAGCTCTTGTTCAAAAGAGTGTTTGATGTCCAGTGAGTCGTACAAACATTGCTGGCAAATTTTGTGCATGTCAGCATGAGAAGCTATTAAATGTATATCTTAAGATTAGAATTCTGTGTTTTTTTCCAATAAGACCAATTTCTTGACAAGTGGCAGGAGCTCCATGAACTCCATGATGATCAAATCCATTAAACTCTGCCTCACAACAGGGTGGGAATAATTGGTTACAACACTGAAGTCTAAGGAAATATATATTTATAAGCTTGGTCCATGCACATTTAAACACACAGGAGCAGAATTTAGAGATTAAGTTTAGAGATTAAATATTTCCAGGAACTTTAGGAATGAAAACAGCACTGTTGTGACCTAGCAAGCCTGCCAAGAACTTCTAGGATTATTTGGAAATACCAAAACAGCAAAGGTATTAAATGCACTAAACCCTACCAATTAGAAGTTTTTAAGCAATTAAGAGTTTATTAAACAGGGTTCTCTAATAGGCTTTAGAACAAAATTAATTGTTTGATGTTATGTTTCCTCACAAAAGCCTGAACACCAAAAACTATCTCGGGGGGCCTGACATGAAGGCCACTCTTAAACAAAATATTTGGGGATCTCTGGGCAGGATCTTTCCTACAGACCCATCCCATAATCCCAGAGCCCCTGCACATGTGCTCCTTCTGATATGACCCCACTGTCTTTGCTTCTCCGACTATCTTTGACAGAAACACATAAAAATATAAAAAACCCACCTAAGAGCATTCCCACTGGAAAAACGTGTGCAGGAGGTCAATGGAATGCTTCACAAGGAAGCAGGAGGTTGGCCTCAATCCCTGATTTTATTTTATCAAAAGAAGCAGCTGTTAATGCTCCAGTTAAAAAGCAATTCTGAGAGCATAACAAAGGAACATTCCCAGCTTTGTGAAGTTCCCAACAACAGCCCTAAGGTGAACGCGGCCGTACAAATTTCTTGATGAGTCTGTGGTGATTATGTTCACTCAAAGTCTGTGGCATTTCTGTTCAGAGGTAATTTTTATACAGTTACAGCCTGGGAGGAAGGAGACAAGCAGTGTGTTATTATGGAAACCCACACAATTTAGCAGAGGAACAGCTCATTTTGGTGCTGTGCTCGGAACACAGCACTTCCAGAGGCTGCAGCTGTTTGTACCTGGAGCTGCAGCAGCAGAAGATGCAAAGCTCAATCCCTCAGCACACACCTGCTCTGGGCAGGCTCCAGCTTCCCCTTCTCTGCTAACATGAAATTGTTTTTCTTTTTGTCTGGAATACAGTCATACCTCAAGTAAGGACAAAGGAGAACAAAAGCAAGGCTGCTCTCAAAGAAAGACTGCACTGACAGACAGCTCATGACTCACTCTGAACCCAGAGCAACTCACTGCTCTCAAACAATAACAGTCCTGATGAAATAACCCTGCCAGCCACAGAATACCAGCTAAGAGACTTTGTAACCATAACTTTTTGGTCAACATTTGAATTTGCTTTTCTGGGAAAAAGATTTCTCCACCAATGCTTAAGTGTTGACATTTAACAACGAGATCAGAAACACAGCAGAAAAGAATGCAATCACCTCACCAGGAGAAAGCCAAAAGTCAGTTCTCACCTCAACATGAAAATGGGATGACCTTGAAATTCAGGAAATTTAATTTTGAACCAGGCTTTGTCATTTTGCATAACCTGGTTTCTAATTCTAGATTAATGATACAGATTGAATTCCCAAGAGACACTTCACAACATCATAATTATCCAGCCTTGGAGAAAAATGACAACCAAACAAAAGCTAGAAATGCCATCACCTCACTTTCATCAATTCACCTGTGGTGCTTTTAGTGTCTTTTGTGTTGCTCTTAACAGTAAAAATGATTGCTTTGCTTTTAAATATTACTAGTAGCTGCCCAAATCAACAACCAAGTGAATAATATCTAAGCTTGAAATAAAATGTGGCACAGTTCTGCACAAGCTGAGTCTTGCTAAACTGCCTTGAAAGAAATCTTAGGGCACTTCCTACAACTGGAATCATAAAATGGCCAAAGCTGGAATGGACCTTAAAGTTCACTCAGTCCCATGGCAGGGATGGCATGGCAGAGACACTTTCTATTGTCCCAGGGTGTCCCAGGGTGCCCCAGCCTGGCCTTGGGCACTGCCAGGGATCCAGGAGCAGCCCCAGCTGCTCTGGGCACCTGTGCCAGGGCCTCACTTCCCTCACAGGGAACAATTTCACAATCTAATCAAACCTAATATGTGAAAGCTCCTACATCTTTTTCTCTAATACAATCAGGTTAAGAATTGCTAAAACTGTTATAAAAAAACAGTGCCCTTGTTCAGCTTTCAGGTGCTCACACACTAACAAAGAAACAACAGAAGACAACTGCAACTCTAAACAATTAAATTATGCCTGCAAAAGAACACATGAGATTGTAGGAAGAAAAAATTTTCCTACCTTGATATCTTTAGACAAGTTAAATCTTTAGCAAGAAGTGTCCTCCTCCATTCACTGCAAGTCCTGAAAGACAAAAACACAACAGAATTTAGTGGCATCTTCTCAGCACCCTCTGTGCCCCATCCTGTCCAGACTCACACATAGAGATGCAATAATCCCATCCCAGAAATAACCCCACAACCTTTCCAGAGGATTACTGTGTAAGCATCAGGCAGACCCCACTCTTCCTCCTTACACTTACAAAGTGAATGCTCCTGCTTTTAACCTGCTGTTAATCCATACTAACTTTGGTCACTGCCTCTTCCTTCTCAAATGGGAAAAGAGCAGATACACTGCCCTTTGACTCACATCACATAGTACATGGTTTAACAAGTATATTTCCCTTCATCCTACCAAGTCCTCCTGCTAAAAGCCTACAACCTCCCCACTGTGGTTTTTTTTTTTAACTCAATCCTTAAATAAACATAATTCCCAAGAGGGATCCAGCACTAAATCGAGGGTTCAGTACTTGGCCCCTTGCTCTGTCATCATGTACTTAGAACATGAAGTTCATCAACAAAAAGCCACAAGAAATAGATCTTGCCACTTACTGAAAAAGATGACAGCAGCTATTTTATTCCCAGCCTGTGTTTTATTTGTGCTGAGGTTATTGTATTACAGCCTTCACCAATCTATTGTTTTAGAAATCTCATTTGAGAACCAGCAAGAAGAAGGAAATAGAGACACATTTCATTTGTCATGCAACAAACAAACAAACAGAATCCAAGGAAATTGAGGCCATCTTGTATTTGCAAGTTTAAAGCAAAGTAGAGTAAGTGTTCAGCTGCATCAGTCAGGTTTTTTGTTCTCCTGCAAGAGGATCCTGAGAAGTCATTGACAGCTTTCCTTAGGATTCATGGTGCTCCCAGAACTGTAACAGTGACTTCTCCTCTGGTCTCAGATTAACAGTTTTGTATGTCAAACTAAGACATTCTATAAATTAATCTAAACCCCTATTTTATTTCCCAGGGCTGCCAATTACCTCCCATCTTTCAATTTTTCATTTCTTTGGGAAAACAAACAAGGAGCTAGTAACCAGCAGAGCCCTTCCATGGGAGCAGGGAGGTTTCCTTCATCAAGCAAGGAAACACCTCCAAAGGCAGAGCTCATCCTGCAGCAGAGGGGATCCCTGTGATGGGAGGAATGTTCCACAGCCCCTGCAGAGACCCCAGCTCACACTCAGAGCCCACCAGCTGCATTCTGCTGCTCTGCCAGAGGATGCTCCTTCTTCAAACGCCCTTCCTGCCTTGTACAAACTTCCTGTGCCCCAAATCACCCGAATACCCAAGCAGAAACTTGGCAGAAACTGCTCAGAAAGACTCAGCTACAAATTTTTCAGTGTCCAACCACACAGAGCACAAGAGCAGCATGGAACCCAAACCCAAACAGGCTCAGATCAAGCAAGACTTTTATTGGATATTACTTCACATGATTTAAATCCCTAGAGGGGGAGTTTTTGTAAGGGCAAGGAGTGACAGAATGAGGGGAAAAAGGCCTTGAGCTGAAGGAGGGCAAGGTTAGATCAGATACTGGGCAGAAATTGTCTCCTGTGAGGGTGGGGAGGCCCTGGCACATCCCTGGAAATGTCCAAGGCCAGGCTGGACAGGGCTCAGAGCAGCCTGGAAGAGTGGAAGGTGTCCCTGCCCATGGTACAGTGTGGAACTGGATGAACTTTGAGATCCATTTCACCCCAAACCATGCTGGGATTCTGTGATTCTAAAAAAAAAACCCTCTATTCCTTAGATCCTTTTTCTAAAAAAGATCCTTTTTCTAAAAACAAGATCTAAAAAAAGATCCTTTTTCTAAAAAAAACCCCTCTATTTCTTAGATCCTAAATACACAAAAGAAAAAACAGATCTTAAAAGAAATATCTGGCCTTCTCCACAATTCTTTTAAACAGTCTGGGTACCTGTAAACACCTCAGGTGAGTGAGTAATTTTTTTTTCAAAAGAAGCAACGCTACAATTTTTGGAAAACTGAAAACATTCATGGAATAACTAAAAAAAAAAAACTCCTTATAAATGTTTCAGTGTGCTGCCATCTATCTTCTTAACACAGCCCTAAATGTGATACCCTGTAAAACAAAGAGCAGGAATGGCCTGTGCTGTGTGAGCTGCAGACAAGCACTTACAACCCATCAGGAAGTCCCCATCTGCATTCCATGAGCAGATCCAGTGAGTCTGCTTTGCATTGAGCTTTTAAACAGCAGAGCTTTTATCTGCTCCCAGGATTACATCAGAAATCTTTATGTGAATGCAGCAGATATTAGTGGGTTGTCAATAAAAACTGAATATCATTAAAGTGCTTTAATTCTTTAAATGCCTTTAACACTCTAATTATATTTGTAAAATTCTGCTATTGAGCTGTAAGAAAGTTATAAATTCTGACATGTTTTATCACAACAAATACATGTAGAGACTAATACACAAACAGTTTTGGTGGCAGAGAATCACTTCTAGAATCATTCCCTCTTGATTAAACACACAAATCACCAACCAGCACACATTGGAGCTGCAATATTTTCCTGACAGCCTAAAATCCATGAAGGAAAAAAAAAAAAATTAAACCTTTAAAACCAGAAAAGCTGCCATCCATGGAAACTTGACTACATAGTCTTAAATCACACCAGAATGTTTGATTTCACAGCAACAAGTCTGAGAAATGTCTTGAGATATCTTGAGCTGAATACCACTCATGCTATATTTGAAAATATTGAACATTAGTACTGAGAAACACCAAAAAAAAGGCTGAACTAAGAGTAGTTTTCTGTTCATCCTAGAGTAAACAAAAGAACCTTTTTTCCCCTCAGTCCAAGCAAGCAGGTAAAATAAAAATTCACAGCAATTTTGAAAAGCTAATTGAATCTGAAGCCTCTGGACCAAACATAGCACAGATCACATGTATCCTGATCTCAACAGTTTAATTCTATTTTCCCAGAGAAATTAGCAACTTACTCATACTTTTATCAACAGAACATTAATACACAGACATCCAACACAATGGCCATCTGTCTTTGAAAACCAAAACTACCCCAATGATCAGAACATGCTGCTCAACCAGTCCTGCTGGAAAGCAAAGGCTCTAAAATGCTCTCATGAATAGGGATTTCCATCTTTAAATGCAGTTATTTTTCTAGTTTTGGCTGTCAGATGCACCAGCTGGTATAAATTGAGTAAGCCTGGATGGTATCCTAAAATCAAATCACAGTTTAAATTCTTTGCACATATATACACGTTGGAAACTAAATACATACTGACTAAAAATAATCTTGATTTCAGTTCTAACTTGCATAAATTAATTTTTTAAGCAAAATGGGTGTTTTAATGATGTCTGTCACGCAACAAATCAAAGATCAGGAAAGTGACAGCATTCTTTAAATTATTGTCATGTAACTATGACTGCCCTAATTTTACTGAGGACAAATCCAGGAAAAAAAATCTCATGTTTCCATCTTGACAAAGAGTTTTTCTTCTTAACCTCATATACTCTAATTAAAAGTAAGATTTGAATCATATGTTGCCATACATAATGACTGCACTCACACAGTTCATTACACAGGAAAGCAGACCATTGATAAATCAAGAATTCCACAAATAAAACCATACAACATCACACTCCAGTCCAGAATTAGATACCTCTTGGCTGATTTTCAACAGCATTAAACAAGCATCCACTCTACCATATTTTAAGTTGGCAACAGATTCTTCATGATCATCACTCTAAATAACTATGGGAAAGCATCCAGACCTCAATGGAATCATGAAAAAAAGAAAAATCAGAAAACTGACCATGCTTTGAATTAAGATTTTTTTTTTTTTGCTTATCACATATGCCTTAAAAAAAACCCACCCTGTGTGTTAAATCTAGATGACATCCACATTCTGCTCTTCACAACTCAGACTCCTGCTTTTATATTGCAATTATAAGGAGCTCCCATTTTATTTTCTGCTCACAAATAATTCCAACCTATTCATGCATTTTTCAGCATCTTAATCACGTTTATCAAAATTTACAAACTTACCTATTCACCACCTTTTCCCCAGCAATCTGGGGGCAGGAGCTGTTACTGTTTTATGGTACCTGGTGGTCCCCAGCCCTCACCTCTCATATTTTCACACCCTAATTACCATCTTATGTTTAATTACTCAATGTAGGAGTTAGTGGTGTGACACAGCAGAAAGGAGCAATAAGTAAGTCTTGGGTCCTGCTACTCTTACCAGCCAATCTGTCAATGGCTTTAGAGAGAGAACAAGTGTGAGTGAGTGTTGATTATTTCTTCATTTGAAGTATTCCAATACTGTAGGCTCCAGAAGGAAAGCAAGCCAGTTATTTTTGTTGTTTCTTCTTGTTTTCCTTGGTTGTGCACGCTCTTCAATGCCAAGAAATGGATAGAATTTGGGATTTGCCTCAGTGAGTGATGACATAAGTTATTGATAATTATACATGCCTACATTTGCATTCCAAATGTAGGGGAAAACACATTCCCTCTCCTTCCATCTCTAGGAGACATTAGATCTCCTCCATAGGACAGACTATAGATATAATTTTAAAAATCAGTTTATTTTTGTAGTTTTGCAGCTTTATGGAATAATCTCACCCAACGCTGCTGAAGTTTTATTGAAGCTAAAAATGGGGGAGCAGTGGAAAGGCTCTGTCTAAAACCCCAAACCAACACTGCTGTATCCAGTCAGTGTTATCACTGACTCTGACACACACTTTCTGATACTCCTTGACTACATCCACGAGTCATGCACTGAGCATTTCCTTTCCCAGAATGAAAGGGAGCAGTGTCCCTGAGCATTGTGGGGCTGGAGGGGCTCAGAAAAGCACTGGAACTGCAGCATCACCAGCACCCCTGCTCACTTGGCTCCCTGTGAAAGCAGGGCAAGGACTGTGAGTAAAGCAGGCAGGAGGGGCAGGGCAAAGCAAACTGCACATCTGGTTTTCCCAATGCTCCTGAAGTGACTAAGGCACTTCTGAGCCATGGGCAAGGATCCTGAGGCCAATAGAATGTTTGGGATAAGTTAAGAGGGTACTTGGTATTCAAAGCCATGGTAATGCAATTTTCAGGAGTCACACTGAAAGTAACTCAGTCTGGGATTTGGGAAGTGCTCAGCTCACTCTGGCTCTCTCACTGTGAATGTTTTCTGCCTGCTACTGTTTATCTCCTCAAGGCTTTGTGGACTTTGTTGATTCCCTTTGTGGACCCCTAACAGCTTGCTTTATGGTTAGCTGATTTCTCCTGTTAAAAAAAACCTCACTGGGCTTTCAGTTCTCACTTGCATCAGACTGAGGAACCACAGTTGTTTTTGCCAGAACTGTAACTCTGTATATCTCCATTTTTGCTGCTGGTTGTGGGATGAAACCATAAACTCCTGATTGTTGTTAGTTGAGGAGGACAGTGTGAAGTGGAGTTCGTGTATACAACACTGAATTCTTTTGAAGCCTGCTATGTGCTGTAATTTCAAATGTACTCATACAATGGCTTCATTTATAACTCATAGTTTAAACACACTGTCTGAAGTAACCCCTTTGGTTACATTCCCAATTCATTGGTCTCAGCCTTAAACAGCAGCCCATTGTCTCCTCTGCTGTAGCTAACACAGCCAAAATGCCTGATTCACCTTTATTATATTCTGAAACAATGTCTATTAAGAAACAATAGTCTGAAATTTCCTCAGGCAAGTTCTGCAGAAAAACATTTCTGACATCAAGATGCGTTACAGCAAACACTGCAATCGTCTGGCTGCATCACCACCCCTATCAAAAAGGCTTTTTTCTTTAGCAAGAATGAGTCAGAAACATGAAAAATTGTTACATGTTCAGAATCTTGTAGCTAGATGGGATTATCTTACATCTAAATTAAGAATGGATAGCACGTTTTCCAAAGTTCATTGCTTTTAAAGCCAAATAATGCAAACGATACTGCAGAAACCACTTCAGGATAGTCTTAACACCAATCTAAAAAAAAGCACATTTCCTCAGCTACCAGAGAGCCTTTATGCTCTATAAACATGCACAAGGAAAGCAAAGGAGGAGAATCTCTGCTCTCAGCTTCTGGGCTCTTGCTATTAAAGCAATATTCATAATCCCTACTGCCCAGCTGTGTGATCCAGTCATTTAAATTGTTAACCTTTAGAGATCACAAGACCCATGAATAAATCCCTCCTTAATACACGATGGAAGCAACTCCTCAGCTCAGCAACACCTCCCAGGAACTGAGCCAAGGCAAGAAGATGAACACAGACATTAAAGAACACAAGAAAAGCAGCATGACCTCACTTCCAGCAAAGATTTAAAGGCATCATGCTGAGAGATAAGCATGGTCCATACCATGTACATATGTATATTCCACTTGAAATTCATTCACTCTTTTTCAACAACTGGTTTTAAAATGCATCTCCTTCTCTGCTACACAGCTCCTCTGTAAGCCATGTCCCTGTTTCAAGTCTTCCTCAGCTCTAAAATATCTTCTACAAAACAGCTGAAAAAGAACGAAAGTGACTCTTAGGAAAATTTCTTGGTTTACTTTATTTACAAGTTTGTTTCTATTAACCAAACCACTGAGCCACTACAGCATCCCTCCATAACAACTGATATAGATCTCAAAAATTCCTTTAAGGTGAAACTATTAAAATACTAAGGGAAAACATAGGAAAGCTGCTGACTAAGAAATCATTTCTCTGCTCTATAAAGCCCAGGCCATTAAGATTACAGTAAATGAAGCCTGCAGAAAAAGAAACCAAAAATCTTCCTTCTCCCAGCAAGCTCATTGTGCAGAGCCAACAGCAAGTGTTTGCCTTTGGTTTTCCGGGTATAGGAAGTGCATTTCCTCTGCTGCTCCTGCAGCTCACTGCAGGAGAGATTCACAGAGCAACAAAGGCCAGAAAAAGAAACTAAAATAAGAAAATTTCAACTGAGTCAACAGTGAACCTAAAATTACCCCTTCGGTGTCAAGCTAAGGTCTCTCCTGTTAAAAGGTTACTCTGCTCATGAGTGACTTTTTGTATAATAATTACTTTTAATACACAAATTAAAATACACAAGCAGTGTGATTTCATTGTAGTCCCTATGCTGCTCTATCAAGAAAAACAAGGACTTGCACCAGAATAAAGAGGCTTCCTCCTTTCCAACACAGCTTGAATCATGTATCAATGTGTGACATATCATACAGATTCTGTGTTAGTTCTAGGTAATTTGACAGCAGAGAATTAGATTCCAAACTTGAAATCCTTCTAGGAAGTTATTACTGCTACAAAATTACTATAATATGACTACTGGAACAGTTAATTAAAAAGATCTGTCACCATGCTCAGGAAAGAATTTTTCACGGGTTGTTTTTGCTACCAACTCCACCTGCTTTAAGTACTCACACTAAACTGGCAGTGAAGTGGAATGCTTAGTTGAATCTATGTAAGCAAACTTAAAATAAATACACCCCTGAAGTAATTAAAAGAGGAAGATAAGGAATGACTTGCAATATTATTAACAACACCCCTTCTCTTTAACTCTCAATTATATTTGTTTGTATAAATTCATTTGTGTCAGGGCACATTTTATTAGCTTGCTCTAAAACATCTGTAGGAAACTCAGACAGCAATTAGACAGATTAATGTCTAATACTGAAGAGTAATTTACCCATTCCCCACTGCCAGCTATGAAATGCTACTTAGCCCTCTCTAAATGTACTCTTGCTACATTTTTCCAGAATACTGCAGAATATAAATTATTATAAATACAGAATATAAATTATTATAAATACATACACACAGAAAAATTTTAAGGACTATATCAAACTGTTAGAAAAAGGGAAACCATATAAAATTCTCTATTAAAGGTTGCAGTCAACAAGACACCAAGTCCCAAAGACCTTCCTACAAATACACATAAATAACATGGTAAATTCAGAAAAACTTGAGGGAAAAAGAAGTCATGAAGATTTACCAGCTTCTAACACTCAGCTAATAATTAAAGATGTGAAAATCCACTAAACATCCACAGAGAAGATGCTGCTTAGAACAAAAGGTGACCTGTAACCTTTACTATGAGGGTGTGTAGAAAAATAATTCCAACTCAGTCTCAAGCCTGCCTGCCCTGCAGATAAGATAAATGCATCTGTAACACCAGGCAGTTTTCAGCAGAAACAAATCCCCAGCTCCATTCCTTACAGCTCAGTCTCAGCAGCACCCACCCCCTGAACCACTGCCCCACATACATAATGCATCATTCTTGCAAAAAGTGCATTAAATAAAATTTTAAATTCCTTTCCTCGCATTTATTTGGAAATAATAACAATAATTTTTAAAACCTTTGATGCAAAGGGCAATATGTGTGCATTCAAGGAGAAAAAGCAGCTGCACACTGATCCATGGTTGATAGGGAGTCACCCTGAGAGCAGTGATCCCTTCTCTTCTGAAGGATGTTGACTGGCATTTGTAGCACAGGTATAAATGTGTCAAAATCCTGTTTCACTTCTAAATCACTCAACCAAGTCAGCCTTAATCTTCAGATGTGATTTTTTTCTCTCTAAACGCTCCATTAGAAGATTGGGAGCCTTTTTCACACAAGCTTTTCAAAAGACATTATTACTGAGTTCACCACTTTTGGTTCCTCTTCCCACCAGCCTTTACATGCAATTATCTATTCAGGAAACACATTTACAAATTCAGAAACATCTTGTTGCTGTTCTCTCCCTCAATGTCATCTTCACTACCTGAGTTCTCCAATAATTCATTTGCTCATCTTCCTTCACCCTCAAGGATGCACAAGACAATAGTGAGAAATAAAAGCACTGATATTTACAGACCTGCACCTGTAGGAGCAACTCAGAGCAAGGGAGAAGAAAATAACATTACTCTCACACACAGGCAGCTCCTGGGTCATCTTGACAAGCAGGACAGCTCAGGAGGGAAAAGGATCCAGGAATGCTGGAAAAATACAGAGATTGCCATCCTAGAAAAAGATTTCCTTTCAGCCTACTGAAAGGCACAGAGCAGAAGCCAGAGTTCCCAGAGTGCAGAATGGGGATGATGACCTGACATCTTTTTGGGAGAGCTCACAGGATGAAGGACAAGCAGAATTGCTCAGCCCAAGGGTGTTTGGAAGGTGACACTGCAAATAGCAAACACCACTCAAGGCCCCTCAGTCCTGCACACACCAGCACAGACTGGTGCTCTTTGGAAGAAGAAGAATTTCTCATACACTTCCTTTATTGTCACACACATGGAATTCTCTCAAAGGCCAGGTAGAAACACTTTCCCATGGCTGCTTTTCATGGTTTAAAAGCTTGATGGAAGAGGAAAGTGAGAAAGGTGTGACTTCAATCCTTCCCTTTACTAACAAGCAGAATGATAAAAACCACCTAAGCATGAGGAGGTGGAAGACTTCTCTTCATCCAAAGGGTTTCATTTCAGAAGATCTGAGCAGAAGGGAAATCCATGGTGCTTGTGCATGGTCCTGCCCAAGGCTCTACTGCACCTGAGCGACCAGAGATCAATTCCTGGCCCTGCTAGCCCAATTCAACAAGGCCACAAAGATAAAACAACAGCAGGATGAGAAGGGGGAGGGAGGAGGAAGAGGAAGAGCACAAATAAAGGAAGGAAAACCAAGCTGATGTTCCTCTAACGAGCAACGTGCAAATCTCGTCATCTGATATCTGTACTGGGTAAAAACAACTTTTGGAGGAAAACAAACAAAACACAGTTGAAAAAATACCAGGTTCTTTCTGGGGCTTTCTTACAGTATTTCCAGGCTACTCCACATTTTTGCCTACAGTATTTCTACATATTATTTAGTAGCTAGCAAGCTGCACACAGATAAATCCATCTCCTCCAGGAAAATCTAGAACTCCCAGAGGTACACAAGTAACACAATACAAAATCTGGAGACACCTCTCCTTTATCTAAAAGGCAAATATAAATACTGCATCTTTCCATCAAATTAGGCACATTAAACATGCAAGTGAAGTGACTAATATTTTAAGTGGTTTTTTATTTGGAAGAAAATAATAAAATTCAATTTTATGAAGTATTTACACTTTCAATCATTATTTACTGTTTCTGTTTAATATTTTTTAAAAATCAGATCAACTCCCACTAGCATGAGCACTTCAGACAGAGAGAATGGACACAGAGTGCTTTTTCCTGGGCTCTCTCTAGTTATATTTGATGTGAATGATGTGTTACAGAGCATCTTAAAAATACAAACAGGCATCCTACACAACAATTCTGTAGTTCCTTTCAATCACATCCTGCAGTTTACACCCCAACCAGCCACGCTGCATCCTTTCTTACACATAATATTAATATTTATTCCCATTTTCTTGAAAAACTTATCTAGAAATCAGTCAGTCAACAACTTGTCGTGATTTATGGTTGGGTTTTTTTTTTCCCTGATTATTCACAAAGAATATGGAATAGCAGGCCTGCTGCCAGCAGACTTCCTGTGCTCCAAGCCTGAAGCATATGGATAAGCTCTTAATACAATACAGAAAGGCACTTCTTGAATGTAAGCAGGCAGGATTGCTTTGCACAGAAGTTCAGCACAAGTGTATAGACTATGAGCAAAGTGCCAGCAGCTATAAATCTGGGGATTTATGGTAGAGATGGTTGACAGGAGAGGTTGAAGCTGCCCAAATTCCAGAAGTGCACATTGCAGCCAGCGCTCACGTCCATCAGACACAAGAGCACAGGTGGCAGAATGTGACATCTGAGAAGGGTAAATAAATGTCCACATCTACACTCAGCTCTACTGCACCCACAGCTAAATCATTAATCATTAAGGTAATCATTAATACTAAGATTATTCTGCATATTATATTAATCTTAAACAGAAAAAAAGCAACCCAGAGCATGTGGTACATAAAAATGGACTCACCACTTGGAAGGTTTGTGTGGTTCTTCAGTTTCCAGATAATGATAAACAGCTAAATAAGCTTATGTTACATGATTTAATCTTCCTTTAAAGATTGTTTTATCCAAACTTGGAGAGGTTTTTTGTTTGCCTCCATTTATGAAGAATGTTTATTTGCAGCTGATTTTTAGTGGTTATGCTGGAGTAAAAAACCTTGACTACACAAAAAGCCACATGCACGTGTCACCAGTAACGGTGACAGGCAGCTCCTTGGAGGGCCTGATCTGCTTTTTCAGCTGCCTGTCTGCAAGGACAAAAGCAGTGCAAAAATTTATTGTACTGGCTTTTTTAGTGCAAAATTTTAATTAGAGAGCACACAGTATACAGTGAGTTACACCAGGTACCTACAGGCCATGCCATGGATTTGGTTTGGGTGAGTGCTGGAACTTGACACAAAAAATTAACTAATTAGGGTGACTATTCCAAAATGGAATATCTGACTTAAACTGCATTTCTTAACAAAAATAATCTGGTAAACTGACTAAACAACCACATGCACACACTTACAAAATAGCATTTGTTAACTCACTTTAAAAATCTGCACATGTATCCACCAATTTCAACTCGGATTTCTACTCCCAAACTACAGAAACACAACATGGGAAACTGACTCAGTGCAAGGATTAGGGGTGTATTCAGTAGGCTTGGACAGAATCTTTATTGACCAGATTTGGTAAAGTGGGCTTCTGGACATTTACAAGAGGCAGAAGCAGTTAAAAAAAAAAACCAAAACCAAAACAACAACAAAACCACCAGACAAAGAAATCAGCGAAATCAGAGTGCAAAGCAAAGCTCAGACACGTTATGAGGATTCCTGACAAAGTCCCTGTGCTGAGCCAATGTACACTGACAGGAAAGCAGCTGCATCTCCCCAGAAAATCTGATGAAGACCAAAGCCCTCTTTGAAAGCCTCTCTGTGTCTGGGCAGAAATTTTCTCCACACTGATCCACAGTATTGACAGAGTCTGAGCAAGACCACAACAAGAACCCAAGTCTGAAAAAGGGCACAAATTCACAACTCCCCCTAAATTTCCCTTGCTCTGTGTATGTGCAAATTACATTTCCCAATTTTCATTTCAGATCTTTCACAGCACTTTGTGCTGCTCCTGTTCTTCTGTATTTACAGTGCTGACCATTTTTATTTCGAATAAACGCTGAGAATTTAACTTGCTCATACTCTAAGCTTCTAATTTTTTCAAGACCCACTTGAATCTAATCCTTTCTTCCTATCCCTGCAGCACCTTGAAAGCCAATGCCATCCACAGGTTTTAGCAGTACACTCTCAATTCCTCCATCCAGGTTACTAAGCAACCTGGTAACCAGCTCTGATTATGCCACATCCAACTTTTCAAACAAAAATACCACAGAATCACCATACTGAAGTGATTCTAAAAGCAAGACAGAGAGTTCTCCACCTCATTACAAAGTTTCTCTAATTTTAGAGCAGCAATTTGTTCAAGACTAGCTAATAGTGCCAAAGCCTGAGATCTTCAGTCCCCGTTGGGTAAAGTCTAAATCAAATCAACAGATCACTCCATTATATAGCCTTCAAAAAAAATTCCCCAGTTTCATGGATTCATCAAGTTGAGGCTTACATAATACCAAAAAAAAGCCAATTTTTTTTTAGTGCCTAGGAATTGGTCTAGCAGGCATCACAGCCACACTCGTCTGACTTACTCCCCTCACACTTTCCCTCAAATGCCAGCAACCAAAACCCCAGCAGAGCCCCCCATGACTGAAAATACTTCTCAAGCTGGCAAAAATAAATACTTGCATCTCTTTCTCTTTGAAAACGTACACTGATTTAGAATGACACCATTTGGCCTGTGATCACAACTTGTAACTGGCAAGAACTCCCACTGTTATTACTTTTTGGGATAACTGCTACCCACATAGTGCCAGATGGTCCTTTCCACCTCTGCTGAGGAGGTGGAGCAGCACTGCCTGCTGTCAGCATTGCAGCTTCTTCACTTTCTCTAAATCAAGACAGAGATGATATTACCAGAATGAAGAGAAAGCAGGTGGGCACTTGTAGCTCCATGACAGTTTCAGCCCTCAAAGAACAATAGTCATTTATTTTGTGGTGCCTGTTGCATTAAATCCCCACTCCTGAAGACAAGAAAACAAGGGATGTCATGGCCCCCATGCAGGTATGAACCAAAGGCTGGTGCCAGTGAAAAGCTGTTCAGAAAGATTCAAGATTTCAATCAAACCCAGATGTTCTAACTGTGAAGCTGAGTATCTCATACTAACAACTGTGTGAAGCAGCAGGAAACTGAGTTGGGGTCTTCTAATCAATTCTTACACTGAAAAATTAAATAGGAAAATCATTTGAGTGAGAGGAGAAAATCCCATTAAGTAAGAAAATGGGGAATTTGTCCCTCCATAAAATATAAATTATCTGTTAAACTAAAATTACGTGGAACTGCAAAAGCTGCTGGGAAAGATAATCAGCATTAGACTCCAACTTATACAGAAAGTAACAGATGAAGCAGCACACAGCTCCACGCACAGAATACCTGCCACAACCCAGATCATTTTGCAAATATCCTTAAAAATAAAGTCACATGAAGAACACCAGAGCCTGCAAGCTGGGATGAACCAGCAAAATCTGCAGACATGAGCATTTATTTTCATCATTCAAATCACACTTGCATTTGCACCTCTTCACAGGCTCAGTTTAACAGCTCTCATAAAAGTTACACACACACACATACTTTTGTCTCTCTTCTCCAAGCATCACTGGTCTCTAAAAATCAATCCTCACTATTTTACTTTGGTTTTTCCTCTCTCAGAACCCTTCCATATTCTATTCCAGAAAATCCCTGAAGGATAGAAAGTTGTTTATCTGTTTGCCTGCTAAACTGCCCTTTGCTGAAGACTTTCCTCTAGAGCACTTGCAGGAACAGCCTGGCTAAGCCCATTCCAATTATCCACTCAGTCACTGACCCCTTCTGCTCCCAGATCTTCTGCTCAGACACTCAGCAGAGCCCAGACAGGGAACCAGGAATGTTCCTGCTCTGAGAGAAACAGGAGCACAGGGGTCTTAGGCCTGAAAAGACAACATTTCTTGACCAATTTCAAATTGCAAGCACCCTAAATAATAAATAAATAAATGCTGTCATCCCCCAGTCCTGGTGAGCTACAGAACATCCAGGCTTTCCCACTGATACCTCTCAGCATTAAAAACATGGAACTCATTTCTACAAAAGCACTTTGTACCTTTATCTTCTTGTTCCTGGGCTTCTTCACTTCACTATCTGGAACATTAAGGGCACCTGACTATCAAAAATAATTTCTAGACAGAGAATAATCCTACACAAGACAATGGAGGATAAGGCAAAAGGGAAAATCGTTTGTTATTAAAGAGGTAAAAAGGACTGACCACTACAAATATTCCCCCTCCCATTCTGAAGGATGTTATACCCTGCCTTTAGTTTTGGTATTTTTCATATGCAGTGCTGGTTTCTCTGTTTTATCAAGGTTCTCATCCAAACTATGAAGGAAACACAAATTTTTAGGAAAGACACCTGAAGAGAACACAAAAAAAGAGGAAACCATTTACAGCCATATACAAGCCTTACTCATTAAGGCATACAAAAAATATAAATTGCAGCAGAGGTGTTTCCTACTGATTGCTTTGTAAAAGCATTTTGCTTAAATAATCTGAATGCAGAAAAATAGCAGCAATCTGTCAAATATTATTGTATCTGCCATGGAAATCGTACAGGCATGAAGGGGAAAAACAAATAAATACCCAAAATACTGAGAAAGAAATAAGTAAACAAGAAGCTCCCCATCATAAAATAGAAATTAACCATCTCTTTTCTCACTCTTCTTAATTAATAACAAATTCTCAACATGACTTGTACTGCAAATAACAATTCACCTGTCCAAAATACTTCTTTCATTAATGAGATTGTTAGAAATCTTAAATTTGAGATCACTACAATTCAACCATAACCAGCAATTACAGCTGATGTCAGTAAAAATAAGACAATTAAATATTCACCAATAAAGTGAGGAACTCAGAGAAAAGTGATGCATTTACCCTATTCATTGCTATTTGGGAATTTTTCCTCAACTGTCAAGCTATTCTATATTTTAATCTTAAATATATTCCCTGCAGATGAGGGTAAAAGATGTAGTTCAACTAGTCAGCTGAATTTCATTAGTGGTGTGATATGAGCTTCAACTATTACACCCTGGAAATGTGCAAATCTGATCTCTGAAAACCAAGTCAGCTCATTCCAATGGCAGAAAACCAGAACATATGGAAATCTGGATGTAAAGACAAATAATTTCAAACGACAAGCAGACCTCCGCTGCCTCACATGCAACCTAAACTAAAAGAAATTATCACAAATTTACGAAGAACTCGAGGGAAGGGCAGCAGGAAGGCTTGTCTCCATCCTTGCAGGCTGGGATAATGGCAGACACACTCTTGGTATTTGCAGCAGAGCGAGGAACAAACGCAGCTTTCAGCCCCTGCGCTTTGATCGGCGCAGCAAGGTCACAAATGCTCATCAGATGACTTTTCAGTAACTTCTGAGAAATGGGGCACCATGAATAGAACTGCTTGTGGTGCAAGAAAGGATCATTCATCTAGCCCAGGTCCTCCACTCCGGACATACCACTGGATTCTTTCTCATTAAGTACAAGCGAACAACTAATGAGCAACAAGTTGCTCCAAGATTCTGAATTTACGTCTCTGAAAGGCCTCTCACAACAAATCCCTCTGCAGCCAAACAGTGAAATTAACAGCGATCCTGCAGAGCTGCCAGTCTGCTCAGGAAGATGTGCCTTCGGTCACAAATATGTTCTTTTCATAAAGGACAAATAAATAACAAATACTGGTAAGAGCTGAAATGTCAACATGCATGATTCATTGCTCTCTTCATTAATGATGCCAGCTCAAGAGACAGCAGCACTCTCCCAGATTACTTCCCTGCCATTAGCTCACACAGCATCACTCCTCAGCAGCACCAGGGCTCCAGCAGCATGCAGGGACCTGCCTGGATAGGAATAGTAACATGAACTCACCAGGATCCTGTGTGTTCCTCAAGTATCTGCATGTGCCTCTGCCAAATTGGCTCTTAAGGATTCCTACCTCGGGTTACTCCTTCAGTAAAGCTAAATAATCCTCATCTTTACAATGCAACAGACGGATGGGAGAGGAAGGGGGGAAAAAAAAAAAAGCTACTTAAATTTTAAGCAATATTTTTAGAAAATAAGACCTGCACTCAGAGCAGGAAAAAACTTTGCCAAAGTGTTATAAAAATGACTGAGGAAGCAAAACTTTGGTCTGAGTTTGCTTTATGCAGAATACATCGAAACCCAACTATTACACAGATTTTATAAAAGCCATGAATAAGTAATGATTCCTTCAAAATCAAATAATGATGCAACATGGCACAAACCCAAAGCTGAGTCAAACAAGCACATGGTACTTTTTATGTTTTATCATTACTGTTTTCTTACAGAGTATTTTTCAAGATAGAGTTTCTCATGCCACAGTATAAATTCTGTTATTTAATGAATTTTGGAAGGATAGGGAAAAAATGCTACCCAGGCTGCTCAGGGGACTCAACAGATTATTCAATGATTTTTCTTCCTGCAGAGCTGAAACACCACAGTCCCATTACCACAGCACCCAGAACATACAGCATTTTTATTCACAACTGATTAAAGTAACTTCTGCTCTCTCCTCAGAATCCCACTAAATTCCATGCCAAATTCCTCTCCAATGTGTCCAGCATCCTTGTTGCACTAGATCCTTTCACCACAGGCTGCTGAAGTAGAAACTTGAGGAACCAAGGGATGGGACAGCTTCACAAGGGATAACTCCAAGGTGGGCTCTAAATTCCCAGTTTCTCCCTTTCTAATGCAAGTCCACAAAATAAGTGCTATTTCCAATAAGTAGAGTTTGCATTTAAAGTAATTACTTTTCAAATTAATGTAAAACAAACAGCTGCATCTTAGTCCCACACAATAATGGGACTGGAACCATTCTAAGGAACGCAACCAGAATTTGGTTTTCCCAAGCTCATAAAATCCAGCTGGCAATTAACTAGAGACAAATGACCCAGTTCACTGGATCAAGTATTTCCAGGCTCCAAATACTAATTTATCTCCAACGAGGGCATGTGCTCCACCTTCCAGTTAAAATGAAGGTGCCATTCTGGGTCAGCTGGAGCTAATTTTGCTCACAGTAGCTCACACAGGGCCATGTTTTGGTCGAAGACTTGAACTACAGGAGTCAAAACCAACCAGTGGGCCCAGTTCTGTCACCACTGAGAACCACAGTAACTTCTCAAAACCCTTACTGGCAATGCCACCATGTCCTGTGTCACCAGAGCTTCACATGCTGAAAGAATTCCTAGAGGTGGGCACACATTTATCACACTGGAAACAAAAACATGAGACAAAAGAAGCAGAAATTACTGATCAGGCTGACTGCAAGGGTTATAACCAGTGATGTAACAAAGGCTGCAAGACTGTGAGTATTTGTGGAGTACTAAACATAACCCACTCACTCCCTGTACACCAAAAAATGCCATTTTCAGGCTTTGTGCAACATTCCAGACACAAGTTCCCAACTGGCATCAACCATTCAGAGAGCTCAGGAAGGATCAACCCAGCCTCTCTATTTCCCACTCCTGCATCCTCCTCCCGGCACTTTCGGGCTCCACAGGTGAAGTGCAGAAATGAACTCCACAAAATAAATAGCTGTCACTCACACAACAGCTGCTCAAAAGTTCAATGCAGCACATGAGAAGAGGGTCCACAACAGGGAGAACAGGATGGTGATTCAGCACCACTTCTTAAAAATCTGCCTAACCTCATCAAGAAACAACACCCAAAGCCATTTGCTTGTCTGGATGTCAAAGGAAATTACCTTGTCAAAGGAAATAACCCTTGTGCTCTAAAGAAAATTCATCCTCAAAAGTTGAAAGAATCAATGTTTATACATCAAAGAGACAAGGAACAAGGATTTTGCTTTTGAAAAAAAAATTTCAAAGCGAAAGATTTTTTTTAATAGTGCAAAATATGGGATTACAGGTGTTACCAGGATCTCTGCTGATCTCACGTTTAACCACCTCTAGAAAAGGCAAACCTTGATAAAACATAAGAAAGGACATAATCCTTCTCTTTTTCTAATGAGAAAAACCATGCACAAATTTGGGACAGTCACAGGTACATTTTTTTGTTTTTAATGTACCAAGGGGTTGTTCTCGTTTTCTGGTTTCCCTCTTATTGTTTTTCTTTTGCAGTCTAACAAAAAAGTAAAATATACTACTATGAATTTTAACAAGCATCCTGAAATTAAACAAAATACAAGATTATAAACTAATGAACACACAGTATAAATAACTTAAATGTGTCACAAGCAGGCCTGGCATCAAAGTGTTCTTCTGGAATTTTATATAAACTCACACCTGCAGAACTCAAGAGTAAACAGTGCATAATGCTGTGCATGATACATATTTGGGCCTTAAACCATTTGCATTTGTGGTCATTAATATTAATAAGTGAGAATTTGCAAGCAGGAAGTTAGGGATGCTTGTCTGTAATGTATTAAAAAATTCATCTTGCAAAAATTCCCTGCACATAATAGGTATGCTCATGGATTTCTCAACATTAACATATACATCACTGGTATTTCTAAAGGTTTAGCTGAAAGTAAATCTACTGTATGCAACCTGAAATTTAAAACAACCCAGAAGCTCACACAGGATCATGGGAAAACCAATGGAAAAGATGAGAACAAGAGAGGAATTGCTACAAGGCAATCAATACTGATAAGGAGTTTATTTTATAAAATTATATTAGTCATCCAGTTACCCTGAACATGTAAGCAGTAATTCACAGAGTAATTACAAGTCTGCATTGCAGGCCAGTATGCTCCAATATTCCAAGGCCACAGCAGAGATCCAAACAAGATCCAAGCCTGCCACTCCAAGAAATTGGGGTAAATTTGGAGCACACAGTCTTTCACTGTGTAGGACGCCCCTAGGATGAGTCACTACAGAAAAGAAGCACAACTCTAAGCAGTTTGTTTATTTTCTTAGAAGCCCAAGAGTCATAAAAGCCACAGACCTCAAACTGGCTAAGATAGTCTTTGCCTAAGCATTAATGCTCTCCTTCCACCAACAGTTTGTTTGCAGAGTCAAAAAAATGAGATTCTGATTATGGCAAATGGCAATATATTGTATTTTCTTCATTCAACCATAGGTCTGTCGTGCATTTCGTAAGTAAACATTCCTCCACACCAACTGCCCATAATCTGAAGTGTCTCTCACCACACAGTAAAAAGCCTCATGTGACTGTACCCAGCAAATCTTCTTCAAAATCATTCTCACCAAAAGGCACTTATTACACCAGCTCCTTTTTCCTCTTTAATTCACGCCTTAGGAACGGATGTTCCCAGGTGCAGGTTTGGAAATTAAGTTCTGAAGATTAAATAAGGAAAATAAACAACACCCAACCTCTAGCATTTTGCAGGAACCATTCCATGCTCCAGCCTGAGCAATGCTGCTGGCAGGGTCTCCTGGCCATGTTGCTGCTCTCCACAGCACGCTTGGAGAATTTCTTCTTCTCCTCCCAATCCAACATCGATTTGCCTTCGCTCCTATACCGCAGCTATGTTGCATTCCCCAGCCGCGCTCATTAGCCTCCATAATTTATTTAAGTTCTCCAGCTATTTCATTTTCCTTGCGCTATTTTCACCTCGATAAAAGCCTAAAACCCACACTGGTCCATCATTGCCTCAACACTAAGCTCCGCAACTTCCCAACACAAACGGCGATGAAAATCCGCCTTTTTCTTCCAAAACACCCATCTGAGCGCCGTCTGCCTCATCATCTCGCATGGCTTTTTTGCATTTTAGCCCCCACCGACCAACCCACGCCTGTAACGGAGAGATACAGCGTGTGTCATTAGACTCCGCACGCCTTACTCAGCCCTCGGCGGGCGCACGGGGAGGGGGTTTAACCCTGCCGGTGCCCGCGGCGGCGGCGGCGAGGGCGGTGTGCGCTCGCATCACGTGCGCGGTACCTGCGGCACCTCCCGCTAAACACGGGGCGAGCGAAACGGCCTGGCCACAGCCTCCGCCGGGCCCGAGGGGATGGATCGGCGCTCCGCAGGGCGGAAAAAACACCCAGCACCGACCCCTGCGCGCCGCTCTCTCGTCAAACGGAGCAGTCGGTTGCTTTTTCAGCTAAATAGTCAATTTCTCATTGAAGAAACAGAATTTTGGGGAACTCGCCGCTCGCGCCGACCCCGCCTTTCCCGGCGCTCGCCGCCGCATCCCAATCGAATGAGCGAGGCACCGACAGCGCCGGCTGCCCCTGCCCGGGAATGGCGGGGAGGAGCCCCCCGCCCCAGCCCTGTTGTTGCGGTGCCCTCGGCCCCGTCCCCCGCCCGCGGGAGGGGCGTGGCGGGGATCGCGATCTCTTCCCCCCCTCCGCCGCCTCCCCTCAAGACCGCCGGGCGTTGCCCCCTCACGGTGTGTCCCCGTCGCGTCCTACCCTCATCCGCGGCCCTGGCTGCCGGCGCTCCGCCGGTCCTTACCTGGCGCGGGAGGCTCCCGGCGGCCCCTCACAGAGCGCGGCTGCGCCTCCCTCTCACCGCATCGCCGGGAGCCGCCGCCGCCGCGGCGAGCGCGCGCCCGAATGGGAGGGGACGGGGGGCGGCCGGGCTCGCCCCTCCTCGGCGGCTCCTCCGCCGCCCGCTACAGCGCCCCCTCCGCCCGTCCGGCCGTGCCCGCCGCGGCCTCCTCGGGGGAGCCGCCGCTCCTCCCCTGCCTCTTTCCTCTTCCCTTCCCCCGTCCCTTCGCTCGCTCGCTCCGAGCTCGCCGCCGCCGCCGCCGCACGGGAGCCCGCGGAGGGCGGGGAAGGGAAGCGGCGCGCGGGCGCGCGCGCTCCCGGGGCTCCCTCCCCACCGCCCCCCGCGGGCGCACGGCGGGGCGCGGCCGAGCGCGGATCCGTGACGAGGGCACGGTTATACAAAACAGGCGCGCCACGCTCCTCCGGAGCGCCGCGCTGCCGCCGGCTCCGCGCTGCGCGCATTGCCTTTCCTGCCTTTCCTGCCTTGCCTTTCTCTCCCCACCCCTTCCTCTCCGGCCGTACCTGGCGCGGCCGCGGGAGCCGGCGGGGGATGCGGCTCGCTGGCACCGCGCCGCCGGTGCTCAGCCCCGGCCGGGAGCGGGGGAGCAGCGCCCGCGCCCGGCCAGCGACTGAAACTTTGGGGGCGGGCGGGGGCAGGATCCGCCGGGGAGGGGGAACCGGCGGTGGCCGTGGCCGTGGCCGTGGCCGAGCAATGGGATGTGCCCCCGCCGTGTGCGCTCGCAGCCCGATCGTACCCTGGGATGTGCCCCAGCCGTGTGCGCTCGGAGCCCGATCCTACCCTGGGATGTGCCCCAGCCGTGTGCCCTCGCAGCCCGATCGTACCCTGGGATGTGCCCCAGCCCCTGTGGGCAGCAGGTCCAGGGCCCCTCTGCCCCGCTCAGGTGAGACCCCCACCTGCAGAGCTGGGTCCCAAGAAGGACGTGGATTTGGATGATTAGAGGGTGGAGCAGCTCTGCTCTGAGGAAAGGCTGAGAGAATTGGGATTATCCAGCCTGAGTGACCTAATTGCTCCTTCCAGTACCTGAAGGCAGCCTGCTGGAAAGATGGAGACATTTACA
Organism: Fringilla coelebs; assembly: GCF_963513975.1. NCBI lineage: Eukaryota > Metazoa > Chordata > Aves > Passeriformes > Fringillidae > Fringilla > Fringilla coelebs. Next base: position 2,039,400 of record NC_140053.1, read on the forward strand.
AGGGCCTGGAATGACAGGACAAGGAATGTATTCAAACTGGATGGTCTTCAAGGTCCCGTCCAACCCAAACCATTCTGTGAGCTGCAGGGAGGGAGCAGGAAACACTTTCCAGAGCAGCTCCACGGGCCAGGAACAGGTCTCTGCCCTGCCAGGACCTGCGCAGGGCCAAGGCACCGAAGCCACCTCTGAGGGTTGGACCTGTTCCTGCAGGTTCTGCTCGGCCTGGGCACTGACACATCATGGTGTGATGGAACACGATGACCCCGGTGCCTGTGTGCTCCTCCAGGTACCTCTGCAGGTGTGCCAACACCCTCACTGACTTCCATGGGTTCTTCTAAACAAATGAGACTTCTGGGAACAAGAAATGGTCTCTCTCCATCTTTATTGTAGGCTCCCTTCAGGTACTGGAAGGTCACAGGTCACCCTTGGTCTCCTCTCCAGGCTGAACAATCCCAATTCTTTCAGTCTGGAAACCGAAATGTTTTACTGATCATCACGTACAACTGAAGACCAGAGGCACAAGGAGCACACAGGAAATGCTGTATTACCTGTTAAAGCTAATATAAACATTTATTTAAATTACCTAAACAGTGTAAGGTAGCCACTGAAACCAGCAATCCAGTCAACATCTTGGCATTGCTTAATTGCCCATGTGAATGAAATGCAACTGACAGAAATTTGGGGTTCTTGTCAAACTGAAAAATTTTATTTTTGCACAATAAAAATATATGGTAAACAGAATATTGGGTTTTCACTGGCTATTGTCCTTTAAGAAAAATAATATTTATGTCTTAAGTCAACAAAATAATCTTTTTAGTCCAGTACAAAATGTTCTCTTTAATTAAATTATCTCCACTCCCTTGGGATGGATGCCTCATTAAACCTCCTGGGTGCAGATTGCTTGCCTCCATCTCACCCTGGAATGGTTAAGAGCTTTACATCACATCTGCCCACAGTGCCAAATTAATCACCAAATAAATGAAGCAACAGGGTAATCTTCAGTTGTGAGTCAAGAAAACGACATGAACAAAAAATAAACTGCAATAGAAAGAATCCTACCTAGAAGGTGTTAATGAGAGTGTTCTGCTTTGGGTTTTATGCATATTTGTAGCAGAAGTGATGAAGAAGATGCCAAGTTTCTGGAAGGAAGCTGGGATCAGAGTGAATGCAGACTTGTCATCCACATTATCTGTCAGTGCAGTTGCTGGGTTTGCCTTCACAGGAGAGCAGCATCACAGGAAACAGTGCAACAAGCGCTTCAACAACAAATTACAGTAGGGAAATCTTCCAGGAATGTTTTCATCTCAGCCTAAACCCTCCTGCCCCCCTTGATCCCTGTGGCAATGGCTCTGCTTTCCTCAGCATCCCATCCTCGTTGCTCTTGGAGGAGCACAGAGGACAGCAAGTGACAGGGACTGGTGACAGTGTGGCTTGTGCCACTCCTGAGCCTTTTGTGGCGCTTCTTCCCTGAAAGAGGGAGATGTGATAGACCAAAGCTCTCTGAACACAAACAGGGACTGCCTGGTGCTCTAGAAGGAGTTCAAACCATTCAAGCCACAATAATTCAGAGCACCTTTCAGCTCATGCCTAGAGCTTTGCCGTGCCATTTTTTTATCATGAATATCTGTTGTGTAACAGCAGTTACTTTGCAGCTAATTTTTTTTTTTTTTAAGGTAAATCATATTTGAACAGAATCAAAAATAAGCAGGAGCTAAAATATCTGCAGTGCTGGGGCTGTGCCAAACACCCACAGATTCTGTACCCTGTACTCAAGCCTTGTCAAGTACCTCAGCACATCTTTATTCTAATAATTTACTTTCATTTTATGCCTAACAGAGAATTGTCCTGATTACTCAAGCAAAGCACAGCAAGAAAAGCACAGAAAACGTTTGGTCAGCTTTGGGTCCTTGGTGCTCCTGGCATAGCTTGAACTTCCACAGTGCCTTACCATGAAAGATTTCGGTGTATGTGCAGTGATCACACAGCTCTTGACTAAATCTCCACTGAATCTCTTCAATAAATGATTGGATCACTCTAAACAGAGAGGCAGCAAGAGCTGCTGGAGGTTATAGAGTGACTTGAGCAGCTGAAAAAATCCAGAGGTTCAAAACTCTTTGGGCAATGCAATTCCAGCCAGGAATTTATTGTCTCAGTCGTGTCCATGGACACCCTGACACAGCAGGGGATGGACTGAAGGAGCTCCTCTCACTTGGACAGCTCTGCACAGACATTCTGTGATCAAATCACAGAGCCAGGGAATCATTAAGGTTGGGAAAGACCTCTCAGATCATTTGATGACCCTGGAGGTCTTTTCCAACCTTAATGGCTCTAGGATCATTGAATCCAACCATCAGCCCAGCACCACCACCACGTTCACCACTCAGCCATCTCCTCAGGTGCCACATCCACATGGTTTTTGAGCACTTCCAGAGATCTGAGTCCACTACTGTCCTGGGCAACCTGTACCAATGTTTTACAACCCTGTCTATGAGAATATTTTTCCCTAATAACTAATCTAAATCACCCCTGGCACAACTTGAGACAGTTATCCTGTCGAAGACAGAGGCACTTATTCCATGTGACAAAGATGAGCATTACAGAACAGTCACAGACAGGGAGAGGTGCAGAGCAGGATGGACAGACAGAGCCCCAGGTCCCCAGCCCTGCTTGCCAGTGCACTGGAAGCAGCTGGGAAAGGAGCTCCAGCAGCCTCAGCTGTTGAGTGAAGGTATTTGGCAAGCCCAGCAGCAGCACCAGCCTCTGCAGACAAGTCCATGCAGCCTTCTGCTCATCTGGCAGTTGCCTGGCATGACCAGCATCACCATGGGAACGTTTCTGAAGTCATTCTAAAGAGTTCCAAAAAATCCCTGTTCTGGTGAGAATGGGCACAGCTACCTGGGATGGTTTGGGTTGTGGTACTCACTGTTACCAGGGGTGGAGGTGATTCTCCCTCCAGCACCCTGGGAGAGGAGCTGCCCTAGCTGTCCTTGCCAGAACTCTGGATTAGTGTGCACAGGGAATGCTGACTGCACCAAAACAAAGATTTCCATGATAACGTGCCCAGCCCAAAGGCAGGAGCAAGGCAAAGCCAAACAGGGAATGTATCAACTCCTGCTGCTAGGGAAGGGCTGGGAGGACTTTGTGCTGCAGAGCAGCAGGTGTAGGGCCCAGGGCACTACAAATGAGTCCTGACATCAGAGACCCAGGAGCAAAACCCTCTGGAGTGTTAATACCTCCTGCAGCTGTGCCACTTCTTGCCCTGTCCTACCCCCAGACACTCATTTTCACAGAAGTGCCTCACCTTCTAATACTCAGTTAATGATTGACTTTTCGAAGTATTCCTCGGGTCACAATAATAATAAACCTGCCAAACAGTGTGACCTGAGGGGCAAAAGTAACCTTGTCCTCCATCTTTCAGAGCTAGAACTTCAGAGCTGGAAAAGTTTGGGTGCAGTAGATTAAAAGTTAAATCAAAGTTAGAACAATTAACTTGAAGGAAAAAAAAATAAATTACAAATTCCAATCATTCAAATACTCAAAGTTAAGGTGGTCCTGAAAGGAAGAAGCCTGAAATAGTACATAAGCACTATCTGAGCAGGAACTAGAAAATGATTTTTGGGCATAGGCCATGATTTCAGTGTATTGTGGTGGAGCAGTGTCTGCTACATACAGGTGATAAACAGAGACTCCTGGTGAGATTATTTGATCAAGGCTAGATTTCTTAGAATAGGAAAAATAAGTAAATGCAAAAAAAAAAATCTTAGATTTAAAAAAAAACTCAGCTGGATTTCTTAGAATAGGAAAAATAAGTAAATGCAAAAAAAAAAAAAAATCTTAGATTAAAAAAAAACCTCAGCTGGATTTCTTAGAATAGGAAAAATAAGTAAATGCAAAAAAAATCTTATATTAAAAAAAAACCTCAGCTGAAAAACAGTTTTTTGCTGAAGCAAAGGATGATTTTCCTGGGACAGAGATGTGTGCAGCAAGGTGAGGCACCTGCTAAAGGCTGTGACCTGCTCCTCACCACGTGCCCCCAGCTGTGCTATCCATGCCCAAACTGTCCTGCATCCACACTGCCTCCTTTCTATCCCCTTTCAATACAGGAAAAATCCATAACCTGACAAATGCTGATAGTACAATCCCAAATATTCATATTTACACACCGGAGTGCTGCTGTTGTTGACGGAGCCCCTCTCCAGTGGCTGCCATCAAACCAGTCATTTATTCAGCCAACTCTGTTCAAACACAGATTGTTTATTCAGTCACTGCTGACATTTCCTGCAGTTTGTTTAATCCACCCAACAGGGGAGAAGGGGCACATTCAGCACCAGTGGGAGATCCTGTCACAGCTCCCCCAGCCATTCCCACTTGGTTATAAAACAAGAGGCAATTTTAGCATCATTCCTTTTGGTTTTTTTTTTCTCTGTTTAGACAACAAAAGTTAAACCTTCTGAGGAAGCTTTGGGAACACCTGGAGAGCTGCATCCAGCCCTGGGATCCCAGCAGAGGAAGGACAGGGACCTGTTGGAGGCACCAAGATGATCTGAAGGATGGAGCAGCTCTGCTGTGTGGAAGGACTGAAAGAATTGGGATTGTTCAGCCTGGAGAAGAGACCAAGGGTGACCTAACTGTGACCTTCCAGTGCCTGAAGGGAGCCTACAAGAAAGATGGAGAGAGACTATTTACAAGGGCCTGGAGTGCCAGGACAAGGGGGAAAGGTTTTAAACTGCCAGAGGGCAGGGTGAGATGGAATACTGGGAAGAAATTGTTCCCTCTAAGGGTGGTGAGCCTGGCACAGGCTGCCCAGAGCAGCTGTGGCTGCCCCATCCCCAGAAGAGTCCAAGGCCAGGCTGGGGCTTGGAGCAGCCTGGTCTCATGGAAGGTGTCCCTGCCATGCAGGGGATGGGACTGGAGGATCTTTAAGGTCCCTTCCTACTCAAACCATTCTGATCCTGTGATACCTTGACCTCAGCAGCACCAACACAGCTGAAAATCTTGGACTCTGGATCAGGGTGCAGAGCTGTTGGGACACTCTGAGGGCAGGAGCTGCCAATCTAGGAGATATTTGCCTTTCAGCCAGCACTTTTATTCACATGCAGCAAAGGTTTTCCCCTTTTTCCTTGCTTCCCACTGGCTTTCCAGATGCTGTTTGGCTGTGTGTTTGCCACAGAACTGTAAAAAGCCAAAGGTTTTCATGCCAGCCATTGAGCCACAGCTCCACTGGAAATATCCCAGCTTCGTGCTGGGGCTTTGACAGCTCAGTGTAAACACACAATTGCAGGCATGCAGGTTAAAGGAATAATGAACAGAGAACAGCTGGAGACAGGAGTGCAGTGCAGCATTTCCTCTGCTCTACACACTGAGTTATTCCTGTGCAGCCAGGCTGTGGAATTCCTACAGCAGCAGCACGGAGGGGCACACGTGGCCATGTGTCAATAACAACCCAACAGGTGATGGAAAACAAAATGAAATGTGTAGCAAGGACAGCTCAGGCCTAAATAATGAATGAAATCAATCAGGAGCCTCGATTTCCTCATTTCTTAAATCCTTGGCTTGGCAATTCTAACATAATTTTCATTAATTGCTTGATATTATTTCCTAGAGCCTCTTGGATTGTTAATTTTAGAGGAATAGGAAAAGGAAATGCTCCACCCTCCACAGGAGAATTTAAATGGGTCTGAAAATTTTTACAAAAGTATTATTCTTAGAAAAAAAAAATTTAATTTCATTGCAACTTTTTTTGAAAAGTCAAATTTTGATTAGTTTAATTTTATTTAATTTCAACTGTACTTGGAAAAATATTTCTTCCAAACATGTTTCCAGGCTTTTGCAGAGTGAGCTTTCCCTCCTGACATGCACACACACTTCTCTACTATTTTCCAAAATTTTCCAGTTGGAAGACAGTAGAAATATGTGGGAAATGCTGTCAAGCTATGGAACACTTTTCAAATTAAAATAACTTTCAGTTCTGAAAGTAACACCAGGTGTTGAGTGTTTGATGAGTTCATTTTTAAATGACTGACTGCATAACCCCAAGGTGGATTTTAGGCTTCAACACACAGATGTGGGTTGTTTTGCTCAACCAGCAGAGCTTCAGGCTGGACATCAGGAGCAATTTCTTTGGAGGAAAGGGTGGTGAGGCACTGGAAGGAGCTGCCCAGGGAGTTCCCATCCCTGGAGGTGCCCAAGGAATGACTGGACATGGCACTCTGGGCTGGTTGACAAGGTGTGGATCTGCCACAGGCTCAATGAACTTGGAGCTCTTTCCCATCTGCAACGATTCCTGGATTTTCTTAAAGCAAATAATGATTTAAGAGTAGCTGTTGCATTTTTTTCTTTAATCAAGTGCAGATCTATGTGATTACATGATGAATTATGCAGTAATATTATGACCCTGCCGTAAAAATGGAAAATCAGTGGGCAGTGTGTGAACTCAAAGATTCCTAAAAAACAACCTGTAAATATCTGTAGGGGAAGCAGCCTCGTTGGAAAACAATGATTCACACAGGTTTTGTTTTCTTTCCTTGCCATCCTGAGCACAACAGGGAGCTAACATGGGTAGTAGCTGCTGGCATGTTTGTCTTACACCAACTGCTTCATGTCTGAGAAGAAAAGGAATCCTTTAAAACATGATAAAGATAAATATTTGTCCTGGTTCTTTTTTTTTTTTTTATCATTTTCCCATGGATGAAGCACTCCATTCCTCGTGTGTCCTGGCTTTTGATGTTTTGTTTCCCTATCTCAGAATTAATTAAATCAACATTTTGCCATAAAGAGATTCCCAAATAACCTGGAATGATGGGGGGGAGGGGGGTTAAGCACTTATAGAGAACAGAGACTGTAAGGATAATTCAGTCCCAGGTGTATGTCTGAGCAGGATGGATTCTCTCAACATAATCCAGAGGGGGGAAGATGCTGGCCTACAGGTGGATGCGATATTTTATGAAAAATCCTTTCCTTAGGATTTTTTCTTCCTGAGAAGCTGAGAGGCCTCAGGAACAAAATGTAAAAAATGATTGTTTGATGCTGTGGGATGCAACAGGTGGATCTGGGATTGGGCTCATGTGGTTGTTTCTAATTCATGGCCAATCCCAGTCCAGCTGTCCAGACTGTCTCAGAGACAAACCTTTATTATTGATTCCTTTTCTATTCTTAGCCAGCCTTCTGATGAAATCCTTTCTTCTATTCTTTTACTATAGTTTTTAATAATCTATATATAATAAAATAATAAATCAAGCCTTCTGAAACATGGAGTCAGGTCCTCATCTCTTCCCTCATCCTGGCACCCCTGTGATCACTGTCACAGGTGGATCCTTTTCATCTAATGCCATAATATACAGACTGAAGCAGGAAAAGGTTTTCCACAGCAATCACCACCTGGCATAGCTGTTACTCCTGAACAAACATCTTTAGCCTCACCATGATAGAATATTTAAAATGAAAGTAATATACTGAATGTTGACATTAAGTCATAGGACAGTTGAGTTGGGAGGGTCCTGAAAGCTCATCTTGTTTCCACCCTGTGACTCTAGACCAGGTTGTTCCAAGACCCATCCAGCCTGGCCTTGGGCATTTCCAGGGATGGGGCAGCCACAGCTTCTCTGGGCAACAAATTATTGCAATGTTACCCTTTATAAGCTAAAACTATTCAGGCAGAATCCCTCCAGAAGTATAAAACAAACCAGATTTTAAACGGGATTTACAGGGCTGGTGATTCACAGGCAGTCAGAATCCCCTCACAGATTGTGGATAAATGGGAAATTGTTACCTTTGGAGCTGTCTGTTCTTCACCAGCATTGACTGATTAAAATTAATCATTGATTAAAAGGACCAGTTACAGCTGGCAGCAGACTGGATTGAAGCTGTGCAGGTGCAGGAATCTGCTCTGCCTCGGTGAGGCTGTGACACACCTCATTCAAATAACACTGGTCCGTTTTTGGGAAGGTGATAAAAATGTTTTCTCTCAAAACAACAGAGATCAACTTTCACAATGTTTGCTAAATAGGTGGAATGTGAAATGACTTCCCCTGACAATGAGCATTCTAGGGGGACAGTACATGCACAGGAAATTTGAAATAAGAGCACACAGGGCGTTATTAAAGTGTCACCATTTGTTGGTGCTGGGACTACTCACAGTCCCTTCAGGGTTGATGTTAAGTTTATCATTTTTACAAGGATTGAGTAATGTTAAATATCACTGTGCACAGGTATAATTGTCATTTAAAAGAAAACTGATACCAGATATGAAGGATCATGTCTACAGTTGGTGTAACAAGCTGGGACTGCCTCTTTCAGGACAGCAGAGTGAGCCCAGATGAAATCACAGAATCACCATGGGTTGGAAGTGACCTTAAAGATCATTTTGTTTCAATGCCCTGCATGGGCAGGGACACCTTCCAGTAGATCAGGTCACTCAAATGATCTAGGAGCCTTCTTGCTGCATCCAAACAAATTCTCACATGCTGCTAAAAAATCCTCCAAACTCAATATAAAAGCTGTGCAACCAAATATAGTGTTTACATCTGCCTCAAGAAGCACAAATTAATCTCAGGCTTTGGCACACACAAATTCCATGGCCAAAGTTAAGGGCTTGCCCTTGAGCTCAGAATATCCATTAAATGGATCATCACCATCCTCATGAGTTCCTGTACTTTACTGATTCACATCCTTCTCCACGAGCAGATTGTTGTTCAAACCCCTCCAAGTCCTGGGGAGACAAAACAGAAGGAATGAGAATCAGAGCAGAAACGAAGAGAAACTTCCAAAGAGCATTTCAACACCTGCATTTTGGGAGGCTTGTCCTGGAACATGACACTGCATCAGGTGCAGACCTGGGAAGAAAAGGATGCAGCTCTTTCCACCCTGGCAGATGGTCTACCTTTAATTATTCTTCAGCAGCATGTGTTGAATATGATGTGAATATGATGAATATAACCTTTTTTTTTTTGGACTGTTGCCTTTGCCTTCCCATGAACGTTCCCATACTGAAAATTCATGGATGGGGAGGTCCCCACAAAACAGAGATCTACCTGTAGTACTCCACAGCAATCATTTTGCATCAGGAAGACCAAAGTTGGCAAAATGAACATATGATCAAATTCCTGGGCAATATTAAAAAGCACTGGCTGCATTTCCTAGTTCTGGGAGCACAGGAGTGGGTTGCTTGGTAACAGCTCCTGCCACGATCTGCTCGGAAATCAGCCTTAAAAGCAACTCCCATGCCATTGCAGCGTTGCTACAGCAACATGCACAAGTGATGGATCCCAAGTTAGAGACACACCTTAAGCAAAAATATGTTTCCTGTCATTTTAAACACTTTCCAACCCATAAATACGTGGTGTCTGCCGTTCTGAGCAGCTCCCAGCAAGGCTGGCTCCCAGGGGCTTTGTCAGCATTTGCATCAGTTGAGAGTTTGTACGTGTGGGGAAGCAATTAGCGAGGGGAAAAAAAACCAAACCGTGATGTCTGCAGCCCTGGATTGCAGCACTTGATCCAACACTGAGGTGCCAGCACAGCAGCCACGTCCCTGCAGCCACCCAGGGCGTTCAGGAACACGGCAGAGGGTTCTCCCTGCAGGTGTGAGCTGCGCTGAGGCTGCAGCAGGGACCGTGTGCCAGCTTAGAAAACCCTCCAGGGGCTCAGCAGGGATGCTGCAGGTCCACCTGTGCCTCACACAGGTGGAGACCCAGTGTCTGCTGCTTCTCAACCTGTGGGCAGCGTCCTCATGGACTGGAGGTGAAGCCTGAGACGCTGACCAAGCAGGGAGGAGCGATTTTGCAGGAGGGCAAATCACACCTTTGGATGACTGACCGTGTACTTGCTGTTCAGGACCCCTGAGTGACACAGGATAAACAGCCCAGATGGAGACACCTGTGCACAAGGCACCCACTTTGGGCTGAGAACCTGCCCTGCTGCTCTCTCAGTGCCCCTCTGTGCACAGCTGTAACAGTTCTGCAGAATCATGGAATGATTTGAGTTGGAAGGACCTTAGAGCCCATCTCATTCTTGTAGCCATGGCATTTTATGAAAAATCCTTTCTTTAGGATTTTTTTCTCCTGAGAAGCTGAGAGGCCTCAGGAAAAAAATGTAAACAATGATTGTCTGCTGCTGTGGGATGCAACAGGTGGATCTGGGATTGGGCTCATGTGGTTGTTTCTAATTAATGGCCAATCCCAGTCCAGCTGGCTCAGACTCTCTGCTCAATCCAAGCCTTTGTTATTCATTCTTTTTTCTATTCTTAGCCAGCCTTCTAAATAAATCCTTTCTTCTATTATTTTAGTATAGTTTTAATATAATATATATCATAAAATAATAAATCAAGCCTTCTGAAACATGGAGTCAACATTCTCATCTCTTCCCTCATCCTGGCACCCCTGTGAACACCATCACACATTCCACCTTCCAGGAGGAGGACCAGGCTGCTCCAAACCCCATCCAACATTTCCAGGGATGGGGCAGCCACTGCTGCTCTGGGCAACCTGTGCCAGGGCCCCACCACCCTCACAGGGAAGGAATGAAATCCTTGATATCCCAATATCCCATCTAGCTCTGCCCTCTGGCAGTGGAAAGCCATTCCCCCTTGTCCTGTCGCTCCAGGCCATTGTCACAAGTCCCTCTGCTGCTCTCTCAGAGCTCCTGGAGGTGTCTCTAAGGTCTCTCAAAGCCTTCTCTGCTCCAGGCTGAATCCTTCCAGCTCTCTCAGTCTCTCTCCATAACAGAGCTGTTCCAGCCCTCTGATCATAAAAACCAACTAAAGAGCTGCCATGTCCTAAAAAAACAGTCTGATGGGGAAAAACTTTAGGGAAAAACTGATTGGGAAAAACTACAGCCATGTAGAGGAGTAAGTTTATTGACTCCCAGAATTTCAGTTTATTTCACTCCCTGGAGTGAAAGAGTTCAGTCACTTCATGTCAGCCTTAACCCAAAGTGTGCTTCACAGCAGCTCTGTCCACGACCTCTCCTCCACACAGAGATCCTGCCACTAAGCCAGACACTCACTTGGGCAGGGAGCTTCACTTTTCAAAGTCAGTCAGTGCCAGGGTATGACAATGTCAAGCCCGTGCTCATCTCACGGGTGGTGCTGGATCCTCAGGCAGGAACCGAGTGCAAGCGATGAGCACAGACACAGAGCTCCTGTCTGTGCTGCCACACGCCACTGACTGGCAGCTGAGTGTGAAGGGGGTTAACAAAAGCTCAATTATTTTTCTCTGAAAACGTCTAAAATGGCCCCACAAACCAGAATTATAAAATAATTACACCCCGCCTCGAGCTGAACACAAAAAGGTTATTCACTACAAAGCCCTAGCAACCATCTTAGCCTTGAAGGAAAAGAAAGCAGACTGCCAAAGCAGTAATGAAATGACACACAACTGCTAATTTCATGTCTGTTTTTCAGAGGTCTGTAATAATAACCAGTAATTCCTTACAAAGCATCCATTCTTGCTCCCTAATTCCCACCTGAGGATATTGAAAGGCTTAACCATTCCCTGGCTGTATCTTTTAGGAAGATGATGTCCACTTCATGCCTTAAGTATAGGTTGGCTTATTATTTTTTAAGGGTAAAAATCAAATTTTTAAGGCTCTATAAAGGGGTCAAGTGAGTCCAAAGGGCTAAACAGGACCAGCAATGACACCTGGACAGGTGGATTGATTTATTCTGTGGTCCAGCATGTGGCAGTTCAGTGACCTCAGCACAGTTCTGCAGGGCAGAAGGTCACCTTGCAGAAAAGAACGAGACCTGCACCAAACAAAGCTGCACAGGTTTATGTTGTAATTAGCTGAAAAATATATTATTTCATCATCACCATTTGTGTGTCTTCCGAGAGGCCTTGTGTTCATTCCTGAGTAAACAGAGATGTGAAAATAATAGCAAAGGCAGGCAGGATTGGGAAGAACTCCTCTAACTGTGCCTCAGCACAATGCTACCACATAATCACAAAGAATTCAGCTCCAGAAGCAGAAATCTTTGTGCAGCTCCTGTGATCAGCCACTCGAGAGATGGAACTGCCTGGAAAGGTCGATCCTGCTGTCTGACATTCATAGATCCACTGGTCTCACCCAGCTGCTCTGATGTACATGGGAATAAACCAGGCTACAGAGAGACTTGTGGTGTCAGAAAAACACCAAACATACTCACATGAGGTCCCTACTCAACAGACTGTGCAGGCACAGAAATGTTGTGAGATGAAACAGGAGGAATTTCAGTGAGCCAACAGATGGCTGCCACTCCTGGAGGATTCACCCAACACTCATTCACCTCCCCAGCATCCAGGGCAGGCTCTGCTCCGAGCTGGAGCACCCCAGGGAACTTGGGTTAGGGGTTAGTGTTCCAGATTGCAAGGCAGGATGTATTCTATTATCATCTGTATGGCAGTTGTCTTGTGTCAAGTGGGCAATGCTCCTTATCTCTCTCTCTGAGTGATCACAGTCACTCCTCCCTGGCAGGGGACATCTGCTGATAACAGACTATTGAATGTCACCCCATGGCTGATAAGAACTATAACATCCCATTGGGAGATGCTCCGCCCAGAGGGAGGAGCCAAGCGTTGCTACCCAGATATAATCTGGAGGTTCTGACACACCAGCACAGCTTCCCACTGCATTCCCCAGAGGAACAGCAGCTGCTTCTTCTTCCAGGGATCTTTGGAGGAAGAATTCACCCCTTTCCTACAGGACCCCCCTGCTCCAACAGAACCACGCCTGACACTCCAGGAGGACTGCAGCCCCTTTTCCACCTGGACTGCCACCAACAGCCTGACCCACAGGGTGTCAGGTTGAGTTCTGACTCTGTCAGTGTTGTTCTGGTGTATTGCACTGTTTTATTTTATCCTTTTATTTTTTCCCTTCCCTATTAAAGAACTGTTATTTCCTGCTCCCATATTTTTTGCCTGAGAGCCCCTTAATTTAAAATTCATAGCAATTCAGAGGGGTGAGGAGGATTTGCATTCACTATTTCAGGGGAGGCTCCTGTCTCCTTTAGCAGGCACCTCTCTTTCCAAACCAAGACAGCAAGGCAGTGGCTGCAGAGGCTCAGTCTCTGTTGGAATTCCTGGGGCTCCAGGACTGAGCTCCTTGTTCTCTCTCCGAAGGAGAAGCTGTGCTCTTCACCAACGGGGTGCAGTGATCCAACCCTCTGCCTCAGCACCCATCCAGCAGCACCATCAGACCACCTCCATCATCTCTCAGCTGCTTCCAACTCTAATCAGCCCCTGAACGTATGGGTTTGGTCCCCAGGGCCAATTTCTGCCTCACATTCCCCAGGAATTCCAAAAGGGAACCTAGAGCACAGCCCTGCAACTGCTCTCCATCACTCTGTGCTGGCTAAAAAGCAATTCAATGAGCATTATGTCTTATTTACATCTGAAAGAGCTGAAGTAAAATATTCTGTGCAGACTATGCATAAATACACGAAATTTCTTGTTCTTCACTAATGAACTATTGTGTTTAATAAAATTAATGTCTTTTCATCCATGATAGATCTGGTTTAATTTTTGAAGCAGGGAAATTTATACATGTAATTTGTAGAATGGGGGAGCCAAAATTCAAGAGATTCACTTTAAACCAATCAGGCAGTTGTTTTATTTATGTAGCACCCTTCAGAAGAATTATCTGAAGGCACTTGACAATGCAAAAATAACTCCACTTGGCAAACATCCAGGAGGGTGCTTGCTGCTGCTGCTGCCCATGACTTCAGACACTGCTTGTATGGCAAGCAGATTCCTTAAGGCTGGCTTTTTCCACCCAAATTTGCTTTGTATCCTGAAGTTACAGCTGCAGTCACTCCACACAGGTATTTGTTGAGAGCTCAGACATGAAGCTTGTCTGTGGGCCAACCCCAGCTGGTCTGTGGGGTGACACTCACCTTCCTCCCCCATCATCTGGGATATCAGTATTCCCTCCTGTGCTCCAGGCAGGGCTCTGATTTATTCCTGCATTTGGGAAGGCTTTGGGAGGGGACAGGAAGCTGGCAGAGCCCTTTTTGCATTCTGCATGTGCTGGTGTCACACAGGGCTGTGTGTCCTAGAGCAGGGAGCTGCAGGACAGACTTCACGGAATCTTTGTAGAAAATACTCCCACAGCAGACTGAAAAGCAAAGTCGAGCTCCAGGAAACACAGCAGAGCCTGAGGAAATGCTGTGCTGACTTGTGCCAGCAAGCCCTGCATGTTTTCATTATTTATGGAGAGCTGGAGCAGCGCACAGCGATGTGCACTGGGTACAATGCACTGTACAAACAAGAGGCAGCTCCAGAAATGCACGGGCTGGCAGCAGCAAAGGAGCTCAAAAATCAACACAAAACACGCTGGGATGCAGGGCAGCATTTTGAGTGGGAAAGGGCCACGGAATAGGGTCGGTTTTAGGAACCATCTTTAGACAAAAATGGGTCTTTGTGAACTCTGGATTAGAACAAAGGGAAAAGCACAAAGCCAGTGAGAAAAGAGGGTGTGACGGTGATTGCAGGGGTCCCAGGGTGAGGGAAGGGATGAGAATCTTGACTCCATGTTTCAGAAGGCTTGGTTTATTATTTTATGATATATATTATATTAAAACTATACTAAAAGAATAGAAGAAAGGATTTCATCAGAAGGCTGGCTAAGAATAGAAAAAGAATTAATAACAAAGGCTCAGACTGACCAAGACAGCTGGACTGGGATTGGCCATTAATTAGAAACAACCACATGAGCCCAATCCCAGATCCACCTGTTGCATCCCACAGCAGCAGGTAATCATAATTTACATTTTCTCCTGAGGCCTCTCAGCTTCTCAGGAGGAAAAATCCTAAGGAAAGGATATTTCATAAAACATGTGGGTGACAAGAGGGAGAGAAGGATGGTGAACTGAGTAGGACTCAGGATGCCAAAGGCACTGTGGATGCACATCAGAAGAGAATGTTCAACAGCACCCTGATGGGCTGGAGCATGGAATGGAATGGATCAAGAACCTGAACCCACCAAAGGAAGCAGCACAAGATGTTTTAAACAAGGGGAAGTGAGCCCTGGCACAGCAGGTAGATGCTTCACTGTTAGTTTTAATTTAGAGGCCCAACAGCCAATCTGGAGTTTAAAGCTGTGCTGTCAAATGGCAAATGTCAAACTCAACACGGTGGCACTGGCATTTCAATTTATGCATTGTCATACAGGATTAGTTGCAAATGGCTTTTTGCTATGTGGCTTTGTCTCCTCTGTCACAGACATGTTTTATGAAAAATCCTTTCCTTAGGATTTTTCCTCCTGAGAAGCTGTGAGGCCTCAGGAACAAAAGGTAAACAATGATTGTCTGATTGTTTGGAATGCAACAGGTGGAGCTGGGGTTGGTCTGATGTGGTTGTTTCTAATTAATGGCCAATCCCAGTCCAGCTGTCCAGACTGTCTTGGTCTGGAGAGACAAACCTTTGTTATTCATTCTTTTTTTATTCTTAGCCATTAAATCCTTTCTTCTATTCTTTTAGTATAGTTTTAATATAATATATATCATAAAATAATAAACCAAGCCTTCTGAACATGGAGTCAACTTTCTCATCTCTTCCCTCACCCTGGGACCCCTGCAATCACTGTCACACTCCTCTGCATGGCTTTCTGAAGGAACTGCTGGGATTAGGTTCAAGCTAAAATTCAGCCTCAGCTGTCGTAATCTTCACTACAAGAAGATCCACCAAGCCTTATAACGAGATGGAGAGAAAGAGCTCAATGGGTACAATGCAACAATTACATTTATTCTGCAAAGATTGATGCTAAGCATTTTTTCCCCAAGTATTTTACCACATTCTGGATAAAACCTTTTGTGCACCACAGACAGACTTGATCAACAAAGGCCTCCCATGCAAAACCATTGAATTCAGTCCCTTCTCTAACCTGGAGGTGCCCCTGCCCCAGAGTGGGACATACAATTGAGGACTGGACCCCAAATCCTCTCCATGGGGAATGATATCCCTACAATTGTTAAGATCTTGATTCCAGCATTGTCTTTTCTTCTCTTATCTCCCCTCTGCATAAAATCCTTTGTTAAACACTGATGTCCCAATAGTTTCTGTGCTGAGCTCCTGAGTAAAACCCACTCCAGCTGTAACTGTGTTCAGAAGGTCAAAGGCATGGAACTGAGGCTTTGGTGTTTGTACAATGAGGTGTGTATTTAAAGGTGAAAAGCAGGATGTGTTGAGTAGTTAACTCTCTGCCTCCCTGCTGGGATCACTGGGTGTGCAGATTGTACTCAAGGCTCTTCAATATTTTCTACTGATCACACACTACAAAAATATGTGCTTCAGCAGGGGAAAAAAAAAATAAATTGGCAATTGTTGGCATGGACCCAAAAGGCATCAAAGGGCAGATGCTGAGTGGCAGACAGTAAAGTCAGTGCAAAATCAGGTCCTGCAGCATTCCAAGAGAAACACTGGAACAGAGCAGCTGTGGGAGCCCCAGCACTGACTGAGGACAGGCCAGGCTGGAGGGGCTTGGAGCAAGCTGGGATAGTGGAGGGAGGATGCTCTGTAAGGTCCCTTCCAACCCAAACCTTCCTGTGATTCTGTGATTTTAAAAAACTCAAACACCACCAGTGAACTGACTAGTTCCATTTTCCCTCTCTGAAAAATGCTGTCTCCAAGTTCCTGATAAGTTTCTCCCAACACATTTAATTTGGGACCGTAAAAAATTATTAGATCCCATTCTTTTCCCCAGGAAATTCTGTCAATTCCTCCTTCCTTCTACAGGAGGGGTTAGCCCCAATATTTTGGGGGGAAGGATGCTCAGCAAATTGGAACAGGAATGTGCCCTGCCAGGGGAAGGGAGGACTTTGTCTGTGCTCTCACCTGAGTTTCCAGGTTGCCAACACATGCAGCACTTTGTCAGACAGACTTTAAAACTCTTTCAAGCAATTCAGAATTCCCCTTTCTCTTCCCAAGTGAGGTGGCCAGAACAGGGGACGTGACACATTTGGCACAGAAAAGCCTGTCCTGTTCTTGATGGTGTAAGCTGAGGGCTTTTCCTTCACTCTGCAGATTTCCCAGTGTATTTTGCATGCTGGTTTTGTTGGTTTTAGCTTTGGTTTGGGCTTTTTTTGGGCTTTTTTTTTTTTTTTTTTTTGGCTTAAGACATGTTGTTCAACAGAGCTTTTCCCATTCTTTTCTGGGAAGAACACGCTATTTTGGGGAATTTTCATCCAATGACCCCTAAAAGAAAGGAAAGCACAGGAGTGAAAATCAAGAGGTTCAATCACCTCAGCAGCACTGGCTTTTTTTTTTAGGAATACTGGATAAATAGACTATTGTGGGGATTCCCCCCTACCCCCTGCAGAATTTCTGCATATTTACACATATGCACTGTGTATCTACAAGATTCAAGCCAGTAATTGACCCTCTGCTTGCAAAAATATCAAATAAACATATTTAGTGGGCTTGAAAACACTTCAGGGATCACTTTCTGAGGCATGTGAGCAAGACACAGAAAATAAACTCCTCAACATCCACGGGGGTTTTAACATGTGTTTGCCTCTCCTTCCAACCTTCCTGAAAACACATGAGGTGTGAGGGGGGAAATAAATTGCATTGTGGAACATATCTTCCTGCTCTTCATGAAGTGAATGCAGAGTTTATAATTGAGCAAAACCAGAACGTGATTGAGCCAGCCCATGTCACAGACAAAAACCACAGAATATCCTGTTTATTGTTTTTAAAGTATATTTTCTCCGCTCACTGCCCGAAGCTCCATTAAAATTCTTGAGGCTATACCAAAAGGAAATTCTGCCAAGAGCTGCCCATTAACAAGCAATTAATATACAAGGTTTAAAGTCCAAGGTTGCCCATACCATCCCACAGAATATATTCTTTGCCTACTATTTCTCACTGGAGACATTTTTTTGACAGAACATTCTAACTCTGCCAAGGATTTCAAAAAGTAGGCTATAATTCTCAAGAAAAAATGAAGTCTATACTTGCTCACTCTCAAAATACTTGATTAAACTTTAATCTTAAAGGCTGTTTTCTGGCCCAGTTAACAACTGATGTAGTAACAGAAATGACACCATTAGCTCAGCTATCAGACCAGGGGAACAAGGCCATTCAAACACAAATCCTGAATATGTAATTTGTAACACGAGGATTTGGGGGAAGAGCAGGGGGAATTATCACTTTGGGTTTGCACCATCAGCATTTATAATGTGGCCTCACTACATCCACCAGGCAATAAAGTTCTGTCTAACAAACCAGCATTTATTTCTTTGGATTGATGATTGTCAGACTGCAGAGTTGAAGCAGCAGCCTTTACAAACTCCTGCTCCACATCTGATCCCTGTGAGGGTGAGGGAGGCTGGGAGAAACAGAAATGGTTTTTCATTTCAGTTCCTGGTCATAATAACTACTTTCAACGACTGACTATTTATTCTTTAACCAGGACAGGCTGAAAGGTCTGGAGTCCTCATTCCACCCCCATGGTGTCTGTGCCCAAGTTCCTCTGTCCTTACCCTGCACAGTCAATGCAAGAGCAGAAGCTGAGGCAGAAAACCCCATCAAAAAAAGGGCACAAATACAGCTCCACATTCCTCAGAGGACAAAGAATTGTTGTGGTTTTCTAAGTAAAATACAGCTTGTGACAAAAACCCCCAAATTGTGTGGTTTTGGTAAGAAATAGGCTGGGACCAGCAGCAATTACTGGTCCATACTCAGAGTCCAGCAGTGCTGGAGCTTCTCCAGCTGCCTCATCCAGACCTGCCAAATGTCACTCGTTGAAACAGAAGCAGGGAAGTCTTTTGGCCCCATTGCCTCAATTCTGCCAGACCAGAGCTCGTCCTGAGCTTAGCCCAGCCACCTCCATCATGTTCAGGGACACAGGGATTACTTACAAAGGATTTTTTCTGGCAGGGTGAGGTTTTGGGGTGACCTGCTGCACACACACCTTGCCCACTGCCCTGCTCACATTGGTAGTGACAGACAGCAGCTGCTGCAGCACACAAAGGGATTTTCTCACTTCTCTGCCATCCTTGCTCCTGGCAATAACCAGTCCCAGCTTTCCTGAGCCACGTGTTGCATTAAGACCCTTGTAATATTCAGCAGTAACTGGTGGACCCACCCTTTGTTCATGTGGAGGATCCCCACCTCAACCTCTTTATAAATCTACCCTCCATGGGACCACTTCCATCTTTTAATTACACAGCATTTCATTAGTTTATTCATCAAAATGAACAGAAACTCTTGGGATGAAATTCAGTGCATCAAACAGTGATTAATTTTAATTACCTTGAGACATGCATTAATGAAATGTATTTATTCTCATTCTAGCCTCTGTGCCGTGTCTTATGATGAATTGTTTGAAAAGCATCTTACTCTCATTCTTTCTTTTCTGGATTTTAAGTGTAGTGTTGTTAAAGTACCAAGATGGTTTTAGCCAGCAAGATTGGATTTTAAGAACATCCTACAATGAAGTGCTGCTATTCCTTTTTGTATTCATCTCCAGCTTTTCCCAACTCATTTATGTTTGCATGCCAGTTCCATGCAAGAGAATGCAACTTTAGAACATGATGAAAAAGTTGTGATTCTTTAATATATCAATTCCCAGATGGTAAAAAAAAAATCCAACTGAACCAGATCTTCATGTTAAGGTTCAACTCTTAAAAGTTTCCCCCTAGACAGTGGGGTAGCCTGCAGAAAGGATGAACACAAATATCATTATATTCCAGTTTTCCAAATACTGCTGGTCTCAGCTTCCTTCAAGTTCCTGCTGTGGCCACACTGTAATTTTGAACAAAATTACAGACTATTCAAATTCAGAAACAAACTGAATTCAAATGTGACTCTTCTGTGAGTCAGACAAGGTTTGTTGCTGCTAAGGAAGATTTAATATCCCCGTGATAACACTTCACAATCAAAATTTGAACCTGTGTGTGCAGCACTGCTGGCTCTTGGCTTAGGCTGCCCTTGCAAAGGAGGATCCCACACCCATGAGCCTGATGTGACATTTTGTGTACATGTCAATCCTAAAGGGCCTGACAAAGCTAAAACCGCTCCAGTCCTGGTTTTCCCCCATTCCAGATTCCAGCCCGGATCCAGTCCTGGTTTTCTCCATTCCAGATTCCGAATCCTACATCCAGTCCTGGTTTTCCCCCATTCCAGATTCCAGCCCAGATCCAGTCCTGGTTTTCCCCCATTCCAGATTCCAGCCCGGATCCAGTCCTGGTTTTCCCCCATTCCAGCTTCCAAATCCCAGATCCAGTCCTGGTTTTCCCCCATTCCAGATTCCAGCTTGGATCCAGTCCTGGTTTTCCCCCATTCTGGATTCTAGCCTGGATCCAGTCCTGGTTTTCCCCCCATTCCAGATTCCAAATCCCAGATCCAGTCCTGGTTTTCCCCCATTCCAAATTTCAGCCTGGATCCAGTCCTGGTTTTCCCCCATTCTGGATTCCACTCTTATCCAGTCCTGGTTTTCCCCCATTCCAGATTCCACTGTTATCCAGTCCTGGTTTTCCCCCATTCCACATTCCAGCCTGGATCCAGTCCCGGTTTTCCCCTATTCCAGATTCCACCCTTATCCAGTCCTGGGTTTCCCCCATTCTGGATTCTAGCCTGGATCCAGTCCTGGTTTTCCCCCATTCCAGATTCCAGCCCAGATCCAGTCCTGGTTTTCCCCATCCCGGATTCCAGCCCGGATCCAAGTTCAGTTTTCCCCGTTATTCCCAGAATTTCTCCAAGTTCAGTTTTCCCCGTTATTCCCAGAATTTCTCCCTCCAGAGAATTCAGCCCAGGGGAGGCTCGGGCCGGCCCAGATTCCCCGTGAGGAGTTCCTGGGAGCGGTTCCTCACCCGTGCTCACCCCCTGTGCTTTTCCAGGCCTCGGTGCTCCCGCTGAAGCTCCAACCCCACACTCCCTGCCCAGCACAACCTCCCACATCCCACAGCAGCTTCCCAACCTTCCCCTGAAGGATTTGGGCAGAAGGAAGGCTGGAGGAAGAGGAGAAGGAGGAGAAAAGAGGAGGCACCTGGAGGTGAATCAGGGAACTCTTGATCTGCAAATACTCTCCTCTCCCCCTGAGCTGCACCCCCTGCTTTCCATGGGCATTCCCAGCAGGAATTCCCTGCTCATTACCATCCCAGCAAAATTCTGCTAATTAATCCCAGGACAAAATCCACATCCTCCCAAAATCCTCCTCCCTTTCCTCACCAACACCTCCTGCTGCTGCTCTGCTGGGAATTGGCACAGGGCCTGCACACAGCTTGGGGGGGGAAACCTGGGAATTCTGGGCTCCCAACCCCATTTTTGGGGATAAAAAGACATAAAAGGGAGGGGGCACCCGGATTTGAACCGGGGACCTCTTGATCTGCAGTCAAATGCTCTACCCCTGAGCTATACCCCCACCTGTGCAGGTTAGCCAGGTGAGGCTTCTTGTGGCCAGGTGAGGCTCTTTGTGGCCACTGACGTGGCTCTGTCACATTCCAGGGATGGCTGTCACACCCAGCCCTCACACCAGGGCTCTCACCAAGCTCCTGGTAAGGCAGGTACTGAATTTCCACCTGATTCCCTCTAAAAAAACCCCAAATGTGGCCAAAGGAAAGGAACATTTCCAGTGCTGACATCAAAATGTCACCGTAGGCTCTGTTGGGTCTCAGGGTGTGCCCAGCCTGGCTCAGGAATTACTGCAACACCAAAAATCCTCTCCAAAATGTTTAATACAACCCTGGAAGCCGTGGAGAAATCCTTCACAAAGCAGGAATGTTAAAACTGACCCACAAGAGCAGATTTGGGGTTTTACTGGGGTGGTTCCTTACACGGAGCAGGTCCCTGTGATGCCTTGAGAAGGCTGAGCTGGAACTGAGGCCAGAATTACAGAATAAAACAGGGATTTACTCAAAGGATCTCATCCATGGATCCACCTGGGGCAGCACAAGAGCCCAGCCAGGGCTGAGCCCAAGATGAACCCAAAATGGTCCCAAAATGAACCAAAATGGTCACAAAATGCTGCACCACTCACGGGGTCTCTCACTTTGATCAGTTCTGCTCCATTTGCATATTGGAGTTAATTATCCAATTACAGATTTAGCCCATCCAGTCCTATTCTTTTTGTTTTTCTCTCCTCAGCCCACAGTGTTTGTGCTCCTGGGCTGAGATTTGGCTCATTTGTCCTTGGTGCCCAGCTGGAGCAGGAATTTTTTCTCCCTGCTCTGTGCACAGAGTTCACCATGCCAATATAAAGCCCAGACCCACACACTAAAGCAGCACAGAACCTAAAAAAATATAAAAACTAAAACCTGAGGCATCACCTGCACCTCTGGAATGACGGCCACTGCTTGGGAAGACAGAAATCCCCTCCAGCTGCAGGTTTGGGATGTGGGATCCCCCCCAGAGCAGCGCTGGGCCCTCCCAGGGCTCCAGGGAATGATCCACGGGCGCTCTCCTGCTCCAAAACCCCGCGCAGAACAGCGGCAGCGACCCTCGGCCTGTGCAAATCCTCGGCCAGGTTTGCTCCTGCTGCCTGCTCCCAGCCCTGGGATAGCCAGGAATATCCAGGAATGGTCGGAGAGGTTTAAAAACCCCGCCCGAAGCAGGGCCGGGGGGTTGTGCAGCCTTCCCCGGGATGGTGCTGCTGAATCCAGGAGGTGTCGCTGCCTTCCCGCTGTGACCGCGGAACATCGGGAATGGCACGGGAACGTCGGGAATGGCACAAAATTATCAGGAGTGGCACAAAAGGCATCGGGATTGGCACGGGAACCTCGGGAATGGCACGGGAGGCATCGGGAATGGCACAAAATTATCAGGAGTGGCACAAAAGGCATCGGGAATGGCACGGGAACGTCTGGAGTGGCACAAAAGGCATTGGGAATGGCACAAAAGGCATCGGGAATGGCACGGGAACGTCTGGAGTGGCACGAAAGGCATCGGGAATGGCACGGGAACGTCTGGAGTGGCACAAAAGGCATCGGGAATGGCACGGGAACGTCTGGAGTGGCACAAAAGGTATCGGGAATGGCACAAGAATGTCGGGAATGATACAGAAGGCATCGGGAGAGGCACAGGATAATCGGGAATGGCACAGAAATATCAAGGGTGGCACAGAAGGCATCGGGAGAGGCACAGGATAATCGGGAATGGCACAGGAATATCAGGGATGGCACGGAAGGTATCGGGAATGGCACAGAAACATCAGGAGTGGCACAGGAACATCGGGAATGGCACAGAATCGTGGGAAATGGGCACCACAGAAGGCATCAGGAATGGCACAGAATCACCAGGCCGCAGCTCGGTGCCAGCTGCAGGTGGGAATTTTTCCCTTTTCCAGCCCCATGATTTGGGGTCAGGGCAGGCATTCCAGGCACCGGGCCCCATAATCAGAGCCCCAGAGCCACCCCACTGCCACCTGTGGGTCCAGGGAGGAGGGTCCCCCATCCTGTGGGTGCAGGGAATCCCAGCTCCCAGCCAAACCATTCCTCCTTTTGCTCCAGAACACCACCAACAGCCCAAGCTCTTCCCGGGCCATCCCTCCCCACTCTGCTCCTGAGGTTCCAGCTGAGCTCAGCCCAGGCTCCCCAGGTGCAGCTGGCACCCCCCAGGTGACAGCAGCGGCCAAGGGACATCCTTGGGCTCCCTCTGTCCTGCAGCTCAGCCTCAGGCACTGTTTCACTCTGAACAGTTACATTTCTCATTCTGGAAGAAAATTCTGGGATTTCTCCAATTCTGGGAGCTCCAGCACAAAGGCACCGACCCCTCCCAGCTCCCCTCAGATGAGGCATCACTAAAATTTGAGCCACTCCAGGGATTCTTCAGGGACCTGCCTGAAAAACAGAACTGCTCAATCCCCCAATCCCATTTTCCAGCTGGAGCTCCATAAAATCACCTCCCAGCACAACCCTGCTCCTGCTTGGAATGAAAACACCACGGAGTTGGTACAAGGAGTTTTATTTTGTGTCCCTGGCCAGGGGCAGGATCGGGATCAGGCGATGCTCCCGGCGTTGGAGGCGATCCTGGGCCACAGATCTGCACATTCCTTGGCCACGGGGCCTGTGATGGCTGAGCCTGGAAAACAGGGACAACACCCCAGGGTCAGTGAGGCTCACCTGACCCCTCAGAGCTGGGATGCAACTCCCAGAGAAGCTGTGGCTGCCCCTGGAAGCGTGCAAGGCTAGGCTGGAGCAGCCTGGGACAGTGGGAGATGTCCCTGGGATGAGCTCCGAGCTCCCTTCCAACCAAACCATTCTGGAATTCTGTGATTTAGAGCTCACAGGTGGTTCAGGGCAGCATTTCCCAGCCAAAATCCCACTCTCTGAGGGGAATCTTGAGTCCTTTTTCCCCTTGGGACACAATTCCCAGGCTCACCTTTCATTTCCCCTTTGTTATTTACAATCACTCCCGCGTTGTCCTCGAAGTACAGGAACACCCCGTCTTTTCTCCTGTAGGATTTCCGCTGCCTGATCACCACTGCTGGATGCACTGGGAGGAAAAAGTGTCACAGCCCTCAGGAAAAACACACATTCCACACTGATCCCACAGGAATCAAACCCAGATTCGGGGTGGGTGCTGCTTTGCACCTTGTATTTGTGGTGTTTTACTCAAAAGTTGCACTTTATAGTCAACAGTCCCCTTAAAGCTCATTATTAAATACCTGCAGCTGTATCTACGCTTGGACAATCCAGGGTTTTCCCACTTTTGCACCTTTATTTTGAAGTAAATTATTAATTCACAAACAATGCCCACCAAAACCTCCTCTGGAGCAGGAGCAAACCCATGGCAAGGGGTGAACCTGGATGACATTTAAGGTTCCTTCCCACCCAAATCATTCCATAATTTTTAATTTTACGGATCTGTGTGACATCATTTCTCATTTACTGATGGACAGCTGGGCTCAGGAGGGGATTTAGGGAAGAATTCCTCCCTGGCACAGGTCACCCAGAGCAGCTGGGTCCCTGGAAGTGTCCAAAGCCAGGCCTTGGAGCCACCTGGGACAGTGAAAGATGCCCCTGCCCACGGGTGGGAGTGAAGGTCCCTTCCCACCCAGCCCACTCCAGGATCCCCAAACCCTCTGTCCCACCGCTGATTGAAATCAACAGCGCCAGCAGCTGCCACTTCACCCAAAAGCGGCGCCTTTGCTCTGCCCTTCCACGACAACTCCCTGAGCCACGGCACGGACCCAACGAGTGCTTTAGAGAAGGGGAGGTGACTCGGGGACTCTCCGGGGACTGCGTCCCCGATTCAGCGACAATTCGGGACGGCAGTGGTGGCACTCACCCTTCTTCCTCAGCTCCGGCTTGCCCTTTTTCACCGTGGCCATCACCATGTCACCCACGCCGGCCGCCGGCAGCCGGTTCAGGCGGCCCTTGATGCCCTTCACGGAGATGATGTAGAGGTTCTTGGCCCCTGCGGAGAGCGGCGCCGCCGTTATCCCGGGATTCCCGGGGCCGCGTCCCACTGCAGGGACACTCACAGCGCTGCCACTACCGCGGGCCCAGCGAGAGACTCCAGAAGAAAAAGGGAGGTTCGGGAACTCACGGAACAGCTCAGCCTCGGGTGACTGAGGGGCCTTTCCCGGGGGCTGCCCCGCTTCCCGAGGGGCTGCCCCGCTTCCCGGGCCGTCCCTCCCGCCGCCCCCGCGGTCCCAGCCCCGCACTCACCGGTGTTGTCGGCGCAGTTGATCACGGCTCCCACCGGGAGACCCAGGGAGATGCGGAACTTGGCCCCGGACGAACCTCCGCGTCCTGCGGGTCGAGAAGAGCGTTAAGATCCCGGTACCGACTCACGGAGCGGCCGCGGCCTCACGGGGAGGGCGACGGCGCCATCACCCGCGATATCCGCTCCCGCCCAGGCTCAGGCGCCTCTCCCCAGGTCCCCGCTGCGCCGGGGTGGCCACAGGGACACCGGATGGCGGCGGATGGAGCCGGATGGCGGCGGAGAGCGGCGCCCGCCTCACCTCGCTTCGACATCTTGGCGGCGGAAGAGGCGGCGGATGTTACGTGACGCGCCCGCCCCGCCTCGCTCCGCGCTCAGCGCCCCCTAGCGGCGGCGGGAAATGCCACACCCTCACCGGTAGCGGGAGCACCGGGAGCACCCGACAGCACCGGGAGGGGGCGGCGGGGACAGAAAGAGCGACCAGGGATAAATGGGGCGAGAAAACTTTGGATAAAGGAAAAAAAAAAAAAAAAAAAAAACCGAAAAAGCAGAAACAAAACAAGGGGGCACCCGGATTTGAACCGGGGACCTCTTGATCTGCAGTCAAATGCTCTGCCACTGAGCTATACCCCCGCTTGCTTACGTTCGCCGCTGAGGCTCTCTATATCGCTGGTTCAGCAGCGTTCTGTG
Organism: Fringilla coelebs; assembly: GCF_963513975.1. Taxonomy (NCBI): domain Eukaryota; kingdom Metazoa; phylum Chordata; class Aves; order Passeriformes; family Fringillidae; genus Fringilla; species Fringilla coelebs. The sequence continues at coordinate 2,065,661 of NC_140053.1, forward strand.
TGTGGGAAGGAGACTGTGCGTGCAAATGCGACCCGCCGGTCTCAAACCCCGCCCCCATACCCCAGAAATACCGGCAAAAAAACCCGAAAAAAGTGGTAAAAAGATTAAAAGCACACTCAGAGGGGGCACCCGGATTTGAACCAGGGACCTCTTGATCTGCAGTCAAATGCTCTACCACTGAGCTATACCCCCGCCCGCCGCGTGCTCCCGCCAGGTGTGCACTCCACCGGCGGCGCGGACCTAAAGACCCGTGGTTCGAATCCCGCCGCGGCCTCAATGTAAATTTCGTGTGGTTTTTACGCCGTTTTTCGCCTTTTTTAGGGGTGTTTCAGCTCGGCGCTGCCTTCCTAGGGGTGCGCCCCGCTCACACGCGCGTTACGTGTGCACGCAGGCGTAGGTGCGCGCCCCGCCCCCGCGGTCCCTCCCCTTTCCTTTTTCCCACCGCCTCCTCCCCTTCCCGACTATTTAAAGTCGCGACATCGCGGGCGGCGGCTCAGTGGAAGAAGGCGGCGGAGGAGGGTGGGAGTGATTTTTTTTTTCCACCCCTCCCTCCACGCGAGTTTTCCGCCATGAATCCCAACTGTGCGCGCTGCGGGAAGATCGTGTACCCCACGGAGAAGGTGAACTGCTTGGATAAGGTGAGCTCCGCAGGGTGGCACGTGGGGACTGGGACAAGGATTTGGGGTTTTTCCCATAGGATCGCCTCCGGATGGGATGGTTTTCCCCCTCATCCCCATTCCCGGGGGGTTTTCCACGGGATCTCGTTGTTTTGGGGGGTCTCCGGTAGGATTCCGGCCCCCCCGCGGGTGCCACTTCCTTATGGACGCGGTTCTTCCCCCCACCCTATTCCCGGGAATATTTCCACGCTTCCCCACTCCAAACCCCGCTTTTCCCGAGGGTATTTCCACGCTGGATCCCCTCGTGGTGGGAGCCCAGGGGATCTGGATCCCTCCCACCCCCATTTCCCGGGGGTATTTCCACGCTCCCTCCCCCCCGTACCCTGGGGGTCCCTGGAGCCCCCGGTGTCCCGAGGGTCCCGCACGGAGCCCCAGGGAGGGGATGGGGATGGGGATGGAGCTCTTTGCCCTGGGGGCTCCTGCAGCATCCCCAGCTCTTCCTTCCATAGCAAATATTTCTATTTATTGGAATATCTCCCATTCAAAGGCAGCACATCCGTGTGGAGGCCCAAGGAAAGCAACAGTTAACGCTTCCCTGAAGCCGGGAACCTCATCTGGTTTCCATTATCGAGCTTTTTCCCCTTTTTTTTTCTTTTTTTTTTTTTTTTTTCCAAATCTTCCATCCCAGTTGCTACTTCCCTGTTCCAAAATCCCATCCCTCCACTCCGGGGCTGCCTCCCTTAACCTGGAATATTTTTTGGAGTATTTTCCCCTCAAAACCAAAGCTCTGGTGGAAGCTGGAGGTGTGGGGAAGGTGATGGTGGGGCTCCATTCCCGCTGCTCTTCCCATGGGATTTCCTTTACTCTCCTCCCCCTCCTCTCCCAGGCTTCTGGGACAACCAGTTTAGGGACTAAAAAAAGTAACTGGGAAGAACGCTCTGCTCTCCAGCGGCATTCCTGAGCTCCGGCAGACCCTGTTGCTCGCATTTTTAAGGGATGATGCTTCTTCCTCAGGCCGGGAATAGCTGGGAGCTGAACTATCACCCCTAAATCCTGGGATTTGGGGCTGTGAGTGGCTCTGGGCCCTGGGAACCTCCAGGAGGTGCTGGGGACAATAGAAAGGAAAAAGGGGTTGGGGGATAACTGGAAGGGAAGGGGAGTTTGGGATTTGTGGATATTTAGATGGGAAAAGGGTTTGGGGATTGTAGGTATTTGGAAAGGAAGAGGGGTTTTGGGATTGGAGATGTTTGGAAGGGAAAAGGGGTTTGGGGGTTGTGGATATTTAGAAGGGAAGGGTTTGGGGATAGCTGGAAGGGAAAAGGAGTGCTGGGGTTGTGGATATTTGGAAGGGAAGGGGAGTGTTGGGGTTGGGGCTAACAGGAAGGGGAAAGGGGTGCTGGGAGTGGGGATGACTGGAAGGGAAGGGCAGTGTCGGGGTTAAGGCTGACCGGGAGGGAAGGGGGATCCCAGGATTGCTGGCAGGGAAGGGGATGAGCCGTGGCTCCCTGGTGCTCCTGGGCTCCCTGAGCTGCAGGAGAGGGTGTGATCCAGCTGTGGGGAACAGGAGGTGGTCTGTTCCAGCTGTGAGCTCTAGGAGATGGTGTGTTCCAGCTGTGGGGAGCCGGCAGGAGCCCGCAGTCACCATCTTGTCCTCCTCGGGCTCCTCACCCACTTCCTCTTCCGAAGAGCCGAGGCTCGGCCGGCTCGTGGTGCGGCTCACCCCGCCCCGGAGCGCCTCCGGCTGCCCTTTTCCCGGAACGCTGCCCCAATTCCCATAAAACCGTGGGCAGGCCTTGGAGTGCCTCTGTCCCTGCTTGGAATTCCTCTGTCCCTGCTTTTCCTCTGTCCCTGCTTGGAATTCCTCTATCCCTGCTTTTCCTGGCCCTTGGAATTCCTCTATCCCTGCTTTTCCTGGCCCCTGGAATTCCTCTATCCCTGCTTTTCCTGGCCCTTGGAATTCCTCTGTCCCTGCTTTTCCTGGTCCTTGGAGTTCCTCTGTCCCTGCTTTTCCTGGTCCTTGGAGTTCCTCTGTCCCTGCTTTTCCTGGCCCTTGGAGTTCCTACGTCCCTGCTTTTCCCAGCCTTTGGGGTGCCTCTATCCCTGCTGGGAGTTCCTCTCTCTGTCCCTGCTTTTCCCAGCCCCTGGAGTCCCTGTCCCCGTTTTCCCAGGCAGAGTCCGAAGGGCAGCCAGGCGGTGCTGGCGGGAGGAGGGCACAGCCCCAACCTTGGGCTGTGTGGGATGTGCCTTTGCTTCCAGAGCCAGGGAAACTCCACTTCCCTTTGGGATTGATGGAATACTCAGAGCCTGACCACCTCCCCACAGCCCTGACATGCCCCGAGTGGCTTTGGGGACATCACTGTCCCTGCCCCCAGGGGACAGTGCCACTGCTGGCTCTAATTTCCGCAGGGGAAGTGACACTCGAGGGCTGGGCTGGGCTCACCCCGAGCTGAGCCTCACCCTGGGCTTGTCTCCTCCTGCCCAGGGGGTTCCTCTGGGGGTTGTCCTCAAATCCTGGGGGCTCCATGTTGTGGGGTTTGCCCCCCAGGTGTGCTGCAAAGGCTTTGCCTGGTGGGAAAAGAGAAGCTCTGGCTGCCCCTGGATCTCTGGAAGTGCCCAAGGCCAGGCTGGAGAGGGCTTGGAGCACCCTGGGACAGTGGGAGATGTCCCTGCCCATGGCAGGGGTGGCACTGGATGAGTTTGAAGGTTCCTTCCATCCCAAACCATTCCATGATTATAAACCCAAGGAATCCTTCATTTCCCCAGCATGCATGGTCTCTGACCCACTCACCTGGATAACCTGGAAAGTTTTAGAGCTGTTTTCCTTTAAATCTGTGATTTTCCACTGAGGTTATGTTGGTCAGAAGAGTTTCCAAAACTTGTGTTCACACTTAGAAACAAAATCCTGTCCAGCCTGCTGGGATGTGGGATCACCTGGGATCTCCTCCAGGCTCAGGACTGGGAAGCACAGGGAGTTCATCCTCCCCTAAAACCCCCTTTGGATCCTGTCCTCTTTCCACAGTGAGCAGAGCGTTCCTGGAAGCTGAAATAACTCCTGCTCCCCTGTGTCCAGCCGTGCTCCAGCCTCCTTTTAGTGCTGCCTCAGATTTTGTGGATCCAGCATTAATTCCACTCCGTTTGTGAGACAGGGAGCGGTGGCAGCGAGGCTGAGGACAGGAAAAATGCTCCATAGGCACTTCCCAAGGGATCCCAGATCTCTTCCCAGATCACTTGGGAAGAGCCTCAGGCTGGGAATGGCCCTGCTGAGCAATTCCTGGTGGGAACTGGGGCAGGAATGTGCTGGGAATGCTCTGGGACGGGAGCAGAGCCTGCCTGGGAGCATTGTACTGCTGTGGGATGGGATTGGGATCCCAGGGATCTGCTGCTGATCCTGGAGCTGGGATTGGGATCAGAGGGATCTGCTGCTGATCCTGGAGCTGGGATTGAGGTTGTTTCTGTGCTGGATCCCAGGGATCTGCTGCTCTTCCTAGTTCTGGGATTGGGGTTGTTTCCCTGCTGGATCCCAGGGATCTGCTGCTCTTCCTGGTTCTGGATTTGGGTTGTTTCCCTGCTGTTCCTGCTCCTGGATTTGGGGCTGGGATCCCTTCCCTGCTGCATCAGAGGGATCTGCTGCTGTTCCTGGAGCTGGGATTGGGATCAGAGGGATCTGCTGCTGCTCCTGCATTTGGGATTGGGGTTGTTTCCCTGCTGGATCCCAGGGATCTGCTGTTCCTGCTCCCAGAGCTGGGATTAAGAATCTTTCCTTGTTGGATCAGAGGGATTTGCTGTTCCTGGATTTGGGATCTCAGGGATCTGCTGTTGCTCCCAGATTAGGAATTGGGGTTGTTTCTGTGCTGGATTGGAGGGATCTGCTGCTGTTCCCTGATTTGGGATTGGGGTTGTTTGCCTGCTGGATCCCAGGGATCTGCTGCTGTTCCTGCATTTGGGATTGGGGTTTTTCCTCTGCTGGATCCCAGGGATCTGCTGCTGTTCCTGCATTTGGGATTGGGGTTGTTCCCTGCTGCATCCCAGGGATCTGCTGGCTGTGCCAGATCCTCCTGGGAGCTGGGGCATTCCTTGAGGAGAAGGCTCTGGGGTTGTGCTGCCTCTCAGTTCCCCCCTGCAGACCCCTGGTGCCATCCCTGGCAGCTCCTGCTGGGAAGGGCTTGGAAAGGGCCCTTCACCCCCCAGGACAGCCCCAAAAACTCAGGATCCAGCTGCTGATCCATCCTGCAGGAGCCCAAAAAACTGGGGAAGGGGCAAAACCACCCTGGGAGAGGATGGAGGAGCAAAGCCCCTGCAGCTGGAGGAACTGCTGTGAGCAGAGGGGAGGAACAAATCCGTGTCTGAGAGCAATTAAAAGGAGGGGAATTGTCCTCTCCAGGGCTGAGTCATGTCCCCAGAGCCTGGCAGTGTTTGTGCACGGGGTGTGGCACCTGGGGAGGTGACAGCAGGGCTTGGTCCCTGCGGGGACACAGATCCAGCCTGGGCTTGGAGAGGAGAATCAGCTCCTTGAAGGTTTTAAAGTGGTAATCCCAGCAAGAAGCAGCAGCTGGGCACTCTGGGTGTGTTGGCTGAGTGTTAAAGGACACTTGCCTGTTCTCTAATTAGTGCTTGGAGCTGCTAATTGGGCTTTTGGTGGAGTTTTCCCTGATTTTTTGGGGGGTTGCCCTAGGGCAGGACTGGCTGTCAGGGGTGAAGGTTTTGCTCCAGGCTGTGCTTTCCCTCTTTCCCTGCTCCAAGAGGAAATTCCCATTCCTCTCTGGGCTCTGGGAATTCCCACCAGACCCCACAAATCCCTGTGGAAAAGCAGAGTCTGGACTCTGGCAGGACTTTGAACTCGGTCTGTGCGACCTCAGAATCACAAAATCAGAATAATTTTACTCCCAGATCATCAAATCCAACCTTTAACTCCAGCTCTGAGCTGTTCTCAGGCTCCTCCCAGCCTGGGCCCAGCTCAGAGCCAGGTGGGAATAATTTCTTTAGGATCAGCCCTAAAAAAGAACCTTAAAACTCTCCTTGAGGGTTTGTCACAGCCCAGGCTGTGGGGTCAGGCTCTGGCTTTTTGGGGTTGTCTTTCCCCTTGCATCTGTGTCTGCTTCCCATGAGAATCTTTTCCTGCTTGGCTCGTGCAGCCTCACCTGACCTGCTCTTCTGGCTGGCACCAAGCAAAGAACAGCAATAAAATAAAATGAAATAAAATAAAAATAAACCCAAAGCAGCAGCTTTGAACCTTCAAACACAGCTGTTCCCTCTGCTGAGGTGTCACTTGCAGAAGGAGCTTTTCCTATCCATGAATTCCTGGATTTATGGAAGTAAAAAACCTCCCCTGGCACTTGGGAAGATCAGAAGAGATGGGATTTGATCCTAAATTAACCAGGATATTCCCTGTGCTCATTTAACCAACTTTTTTTTTATTTTCTTTTTCATTTATCCAGAAGGATCCTGATTTGTGCTCCCCTTTCCCGGCTGGCCTTGAACTCTGTGGACCCAAAATGTTTCTTAGTATCTAAAAAACAGCTTGAAAATTCCATTTCTGTAGCTGCTCCTTCTGCAGTTCTTAGAAGGAAGATTTGCTTTTCCTGGGGTCACACTGATTTGTGCTCTCTTTTCCTGCCTGCTCCTGAGCTCTGTGGACCCAAAATGTTTCTTAGTATCTAAAAAAGGAGCTTGAAAATCCCATTTTTGTGCCTGCTTTTTATGCACTGACACTTCTTAGAAGCAAAATTTGGTTTTCTGGGGTGGCAGTGCTGCCATGCTGGGTGGGAACTGTGTGGTTCCAGCGGGGTTTGGCACCCCTGGTGCTGACAGTCGGGGTTTTTTTGTGTTGCAGTTCTGGCACAAATCATGTTTCCACTGCGAGACTTGCAAGATGACCCTGAACATGAAGAACTACAAGGGCTACGAGAAGAAGCCGTACTGCAACGCGTGAGTGCCTGCTGGGGGGGATCCTGGGGGGAAAGGGGGTGCAGGCTGCTGGGGGGGGTCCTGGGGATTTTCTGGGGATCCTTGCTGGGGATCCCTGCTGGGGATCCTGGGGATTTTCTGGGGATCCCTGCTGGGGATCCTGGGGATTTTCTGGGGATCCCTGCTGGGGATCCTGGGGATTTTATGGGGATCCCTGCTGAGGATCCTGGGGATTTTCTGGGGATCCCTGGTGGGGATCCTGGGGATTTTCTGGGGATCCCTGCTGAGGATCCTGGGGATTTTCTGGGGATCCCTGCTGGGGATCCTGGGGATTTTCTGGGGATCCCTGCTGAGGATCCTGGGGATTTTCTGGGGATCCCTGCTGGGGATTTTCTGGGCATCCCTGCAGGGGATCCTGGGGATTTTCTGGGGATCCCTGCAGGGGATCCTGGGGATTTTCTGGGGATCCCTGCTGGGGATCCTGGGGATTTTTTGGGGATCCTTGCTGGGGATCCTGGGGATTTTTTGGGGATCCTTGCTGGGGATCCTGGGGATTTTCTGGGGATCCCTGCTGGGGATCCTGGGGATTTTCTGGGGATCCCTGCTGGGGATCCTGGGGATTTTCTGGGGATCCCTCCTGTGGGGCCTGCTATGGAATTTTTCTGGGGTATCCTGCTGTGGGGCCTGCTGGGGGATCCCTGCTGGGGGATTTTTCTGGAGGATCCTGCAGTGGGGCCTGCTGGGGATCCTGCTGTGGGAATTGTCCTGTGGAGTCCACTGGGTGCACCCTCCTGTGGGGGATCCTTCTCTGGGGTCCACTGGGGGTCTCCTGTGCTGTGGGATCTCTCTTGTGGGGGAGTATCCTCTCCTGTGGGGATCCTCCTGTGGAGTCCACTGGGGTCTCCTGTGCTGTGGGGATCCTCCCATGGGGGTCCCCTCCTGTGTGGGACCTTTCTGTGGGGGATCCTGGTGTGGGGTCTCCTGTGGGGGTCTGCTGTGCTGTGGGGATCCCTTCCATGTGGGGCCCTCCTGTGGGGATCCTCCTGTGGAGTCCACTGGGTGAACCCTCCTGGGGGGGGGGGGGGATGTCTCCTCTCCTATGGGGATCCTCCTGTGCTGTGGGGCCTTCTGTGGGGCCTTCTGTGGGGCCTTCTGTGGGGCCTTCTGTGGGGCCTTCTGTGGGGCCTTCTGTGGGGCCTTCTGTGGGGCCTTCTGTGGGGCCTTCTGTGGGGCCTTCTGTGGGGCCTTCTGTGGGGCCTTCTGTGGGGCCTTCTGTGGGGCCTTCTGTGCTATGGGGGATCCTCCTGTGTGGGGCCCTGTAGTGGGGATCTTCCTGTGGAGCCCACTGGGGTCTCCTGTGCTGTGGGGTCTTTCCTGTGGGGATCTTCCCATGGTGGTCACCTCCTGTGGGGGATCCTGGTGTGGGATCTCCTGTGGGGGTCCCTTCTGTGTGGGGCTGTCCTGTGGGGATCCTCATGTGGAGTCCACTGGGGGCATCCTCCTGTGGGGGATCCTCCTCTGGGGTCCACTGAAGGTCTCCTGTGCTGTGGGGCATCCTGCTGTGGGGTCTCTCTTGTGTGGGGGTCCCCTGTGCTGTGGGGAACCCTCCTGTGGGGTCCACTGGGGGAATTCTCCTGTGGGGGATTCCTCCTGTGTGGGGCCCTGTTGTGAGGATCCTGCTGTGGGATCTCCTGTGGGGTCCACTGGGGGTGTCCCCTTCTCTGGGGGTCCCCATGGGGATCATCCTGTGGAGGCCATTTGGGGTCTCTTCTGTGGGGATCCTCCTGTGTGGGCCCCTCCTGTGGGGTCCACTGGTGGGATCCTGCTGTGGGGGATCCTCCTGTGCTGTGAGGGGTCTCCTGTGCTATGGGGGATCCTGCTGTGGGGACCCTCCTGTGAGGCCTTCTGTGGGGTCCACTGTGGGGGACCCTCCTGTGTGGGATCTCCTGTGGGATCCTCCTTTGGGACCTGGTGCTGTGGGGGATCTGCTGTGGGATTTTGTGGGGGATCCTCCTGTGGGGTCTCCTCTGGGGATCTCCTGTGGGGTCTCCTGTGGGATCTGCTGGATATTCCTCTCTCAAACTCCAGTTCTCACCCTGGAACAGGCTCTGTGGGGCACCCCAAGCTCTCCAGGAGCAGGGAACAGACCCCGAAATTCCCTCTGTGCAGGGAACAGACCCCGAAATTCCCTCTGGGCAGGGAACAGACCCCGAAATTCCCTCTGTGCAGGAAAGGACCTCAGAAATTCCCTCTGTGCAGGGCTGGGCTGGGTGCAGCCACCTGAATTTCCTGGCAGGGAAAGAATCCCAAGGTAAATAAACCTGGGAGGTGAAATCCTTGGTGTGGGGGATGGAGGCAGGGCAGGGTGGAGCAAGAGCTCAGGGCCATTTTTTTTTCCCTTTATTTTTTTCCTCTGGGACTTTTTTTTTTTCCTTTCTGGGTCTTTTTTTTCTGGGTCCTTTTTTTGTCCTGGGCCTCTTTTTTTTCCTTGAGCCCCTTTTTCCTCTGGCCCTTTTTTTCCTGGCCCTTTCCACCTGTTCCTGAGCACTGGATATTCCCTTCCAACCTTTTTTTTTTTCCCTTATCCAGAAGGACCCTATGTACACAAAATGCTTCTTAATATCTAAAAGGCAGCCTGAAAATCTGATTTTTTTTATCTGCTCCTTATGCACTGGCAGTGCTTAAAAGGAAAATTAGAGAATATAATCAATGTAATTAATTTCTTGGTGTTAGATTAGGGTGATCTGTTCACAGAGTGCTTTAAAAATGCTGATCCTGACAAGATCCCTGTAGGATGGGTGCTGGAGTCAGGGAATTCCAGGGTGGTTTGGGTGGGAAGGGACCTTAAATCCCATCCAGCCCCAAGGGCAGGGACACTTTTCACCATCCCAGGGTGCTCCAAACCCATCCAACCTGGCCTGGGACACTTCAGGGATGGAACAACCCATGAAAGAGCCTCACAGTGGGAGATTTCTTCCCAATATTCCTGATTTTACTCTTAAATTTTTTACTTTTTAAATTTACTCTTCTGAGTTACACTGAAAGGAGAAGTGGTGAGAGCAGAACTTGGCCAGACCCTCCCATTTCCGTGGGGTTTTTTAGGTGTTTGTTTTTTTTTTTTTAACTGGGGTTGGGTGCTGGGGGTGGCTGTGGCTTGTCCAAAATCCAAGAATTCAGCTGGGCTGAATTTGTTAAATTTGTTAAATTCCAATTTGGGCATGGAATGGCGATTCTTGGGTGTCTCACCAGGATGACAATGCAGATAACTGATTAAAAATAAATTGGATTTATTTGTGGGGGAACAGCACTGTTGGAGCTCCAGTTTTTTGGGGTGAAATTTGGGAGTCTTTTTGGGGGTGGATGTGTGTGCTGAGCAGGTGAGCTCTGCCTTTGGGGGTGATGATTTTGGGGTGGGGATGCTCTGGCCTGGCAGAGCTGAGCCCCCCAGGCTGTTCTAAGTGTCCTGACCCAAAACTTTCCCCCCTGGCCCGTGGGATTTGCCCATCCCCAGGCTTAGGGTCCTGTTCCCGTGCTCTCCCTGCCAGGGAAGTGGGATAATAAAGGGAAATTCCTGACATTCCAAGGAGTCTGCGCAACCTCGGGTTCTCACCCCCCTCTCTGGGGGCTCCCTTTGATGCTGCTGCTGCTTTAACCCTTCCCAGCCCAGCACTGAGCACAGAAACTGCCCCCAAAATCCTTTCTTCTTCCCATTTTCCTTGATCTAAAAGCAAATGGAGCAGCTGGAAGTTGCTGGAGGATTTTCCAGTGGGTTGGGATGTGGAAAAAAGGGAAAACTCCAGACTTGGATTTGGGGTTGGTTCTTTCTCAGCTGCTCTCAGGAGTATCCTGGGACAGCAGAAACTCCAGGAGAGCTGTGCCTGCCTGGGGACATCCCAGGAGGAGCCCAGGCTTCCCAAATTTCCTGCATTTGGAGGGACAAGGTCCTCTGATCCAGGAGAAGGGGGTGGAAAAGCAACGTTTATCCTGGCAGGGAAGAGGCTGCTTTTCCAAACAGGGTCCTCTCTGTTCCAGCCCGTGGCCCCCTGCCAAATTCCTGAGTTTCTTTCTTCTGGGAGAGCAGGAGGAAGAGGGCTGGGCTTCCTCCAGCCCTGCCATTCCCCCAGCCATAAATCCAGCAGGAATCTTTGGGAATGGCTGGGTGGCAGATGGGACGGTCCCCACCCCCCTCCCTGTCCCCTCCCTGGCTCCAGCTGGGCACTGGGAGGGACTGGTGCCTCACTGGAAGTGACATTCAGGGCTGGGCTGGACCCTTGGCCTGAGCACTTGGAGCTAAAAGTGGGAGAAGGGAAAATCCAGGGAAGTCTGAGACTTTTCCAGATGAAAAGTGGGGAAAAGTTGGATACAAGAGACAGGCAAGGCTGGAGTTCCAGCTCCAGCTGCTCCTAAATACACATTTTATAGATGTTTTATATGAAATATATATTTTATAAATATATAACAATATTTTGTATATTTATTATATATATATATATATATATTATATATTTTATAATTTTTTAAAATATTAAACTTGCTGTGATGAGGGATCAGGGATTGGGATTCCTTCCCTGCTGGATCAGAGGGATTTGCTGTTCCTGGAGCTGGGATTTGGGTTCTTTCCCTGCTGGATCCCAGGGATCTGCAGCTGGTCCCAGATTTGGGATTGGGGTTGTTTCTGTGCTGGATCAGTGGGATCTGCTGTTCCTGCTCCTGGATTTGGGATTGGGATTCCTTCCCTGTTGGATCAGAGGGATCTGCTGCTGCTGCTCCTGGATTTGGGATTGGAGTCGTTTCCCTGCTGGAAATTGAGGATGGGATTGGGGATATGGGATGGATCCTGCTGCACCCAGAGCTGGTGAGCAAATCCCTGTTCCCATTGCTGGCCCCAAACCAGCCCTGGGGTTGGCCTGGCCATGGGATTGGCCTCTCCAGCCCTGGCATCAGGACAAATCCTGGGGAAATCCTGTCCTCCACAGAGCTGCTGGGCTCTCTGGGAGCAGCTGGGCTGGCCCAGCCATCCTGGCAGCTTTTCCCTGCAAACCCTGGGAGGATCCCAACCCTCCCCTGTGCCCATTCCTGGTGGGATCTCTGCAGAGTGGGGCTGATTTCGGTGCTGACAAAGGCTCAGTTTATTTCTGAAGCTCGTCCCCAGAAGCTGCAGCCCTTTGAAAGGCAGGATGTGACCTCGGAGCCTCCTGGCAGAACACAGCCAATTGCTTCCTTTGTTTAACTGTCCTCTGCTGAATCTTCCCCAAATGGTTCCCAAATCCCCTGAGCCAGCTGGGGGGTGGCTGTCACCCCTGGGAGCTGCAGGGACAGGGAGTGTTTGCATCCAGGGCTGCTCCTTGATGGCTCCATCTGCCAAAATCTGCTTTAAAGCCTCAATATAAGCAACACTTGGAGCTCCTGAGGTTTTTCCAAACACTGGAGGCTCTCACATCATCTGTGGGGGTTTTTTGGGATCAGAGTCAGGGTTGGGGATGCAGGGTCTGCTCCTGGAGCTCCCAGATTCCACCAGCTGTCTCTGGAGAGCAGCTGGGCCATGCCAGGCTGCACTCCCAGGAGTTTTTGGTGGTGTTCCAGGATTTATCCTCATTTCCAGCTTGGGAAAAGCTCCAGAGGCAGCAGCTCAAGTGCTGCTGGTTGGGATGGGGGTTTTTTGGGGGGAAATGCTGCTTTTAGGGCAGGGATGGAGTGGAGTGTGAGTGTTGGGAGATTCACCTCCATCTGGAAGTGGGATTGCTCCAAACCCCTCTCTTGCTTGTGGGGGTGGGAAATTTGGGGAATACAGATCCCATGGAAACCAGGCACGGTGCTGCTGTGGGAAGGAAGGTCTGGATTCACTTCCTGACATCCCTGTGGAATTTCCCTCCCTGCTCCCTGCCTGGGGAGGTGCAAGAATTGCTGGTGGTCCCCAAAAGAGCCCTTTAGCACACGGTGGTGGCCAGGAGCAGGCGGATCCTTCTCCCAGAGGGATGGACTTCATCCCCTGGGAATTGCAGTGCTCAGCCCCCTCCTAATGCAGGAAGGATGAACTTCCATCCTCCTGGGAATTCCCGGGAGGCATGAACTTCAATTCCCCAGGAATTGCCGGGCTCAGCCCCCTCCTTCTCCTGGAGGGATGAATTTCCATCCCCCGGGAATTGCTGTGCTCAGAGGGATGCATTTCCATCCCCCAGGAATTGCCCAGCTCAGCTCCCTCCTTCTCCTGGAGGGATGAATTTCCATCCCCGGGAATCTCCGTGCTCAGAGGGATGAATTTCCATCCCCCGGGAATTGCCGGGCTCAGCCTCAGCCCGCCCCTAATGCCGGCGCCAGACGGGAGCTGTGCCCGGGGAGACTCCTCTGACCTGATTTAGCAGCGCCACAAAAGCTGCCTGCTCTGGGCTGCCACAGCCTCCTGGCAGACAGGACCCGGCGTTTTGGGGGATTTTGTGGGGTTTTTTGGGGTTTTGAGGGTGGGAAGGGGTCCTTCCCGCTGTGGGGTGCTGCCTGTGAGGTTCTTTGTGGTCCCTGCCCTGTTCTATGTGGAATCCTGGAATATCCTGAGTTTAAGGGACCCCCAAGGATCATGAGGCTGACCCCTGCAGATGGGCAGAGGGATGCATCCAGCAGTGAGGAGAGACCCCAAGGTTCCCCACCCAATCCCCCCTGGCAGTCTGTTGGCTCCACTCCCAAGATCTCCCAGCTCCTCTCCATCAATCCCTGAGATAATCCATGTCTGGCCAGTGCTGGGGCTCCTCACACCCACCCTGGGCATTACAGCAGCACCAACCCAGCATTCCCAACACCCACCAAAATCTGGGTGCCATCCCAGGATCCCATCCTGGATCCTCCTCCAGCAGGGAGGACACCTCCTCCTCCAGCCTTGAATTCCCTAAAGGCTGAAACACCTCTACCCCAGGGAATTGGGGAGAAAAAGCAGTTCCCAATCCCAGGGGATAGTCCCAAATTCCTGAAGGGCTGAAGTGCCTCCTCCCCAGGGAAATGAGGGGAAAAGCAGTTCCCAATCCCGAATTTTGTTCATCCCACACCCGGCACAGACAGATCCCTCCTGCCTGCTAACTCAGGGCTGAGCAAAAGCTGCCTCAAATCCTTGTGAGATTTCCTCAAAATCCAAAGGAAACCTAATCCCAGCTTCATCCCTGGCTGTCTGCTGCTCCCCCAGGAGCAGGCTGGAGCGTTCAATCCAGCCAGGCTGCTTGTTGTTTCCCGGGTTGTTTTTAATTCCCTCCTCCTCCTCCCGCGGTTTTCCCGTTCTCCTGAGCTCCACAGGGATGGATTTCTGCCTTTCCAAGCCCTCCTGGCTGCCGGGGCCTGATCTCCTCCCCGTGTTATCAGTGCCCGGGGCAGGGATGCGGTTGCCATGGCAATGGGAGATCCCGGCTGGCAGGGCGGGGATGGATCAGGGATGGTGGGGCCAGCAGGAGCAGGGTGGGGGTCATTCCTCTCCTGGAATTGTCACTGGTGAGGCCACCCCCCCAATTTAGGAGGGGCTGGAGCATGTTCAGAGGAGGCAACGAGGCTGGTGAGGGGTCTGGAGCACAAACCCTGTGAGGAGCAGCTGAGGGAGCTGGGGGTGCTCAGCCTGGAGGAGACTCAGGGTGCCCTCATCACTCTCACAGGTCCTGGAAGGTGCCTGTGCTCAGCTGGGCTGGGCTCTGTCTGCAGCAGCACTGACACAACCAGAGCACACAGCCTCCAGCTGCACCAAGGGAAATGCAGGCTGGATAGCAGGAAAAGGGTTTTTACAGAAAGATGATAAAGTTCTGGAATGTTCTGCCTGGGAGTTGGTGGAGTCGCCATCCCTGGAGGTGTTGAACAAAGCCTGGATGTGGCTCTGGGTGCCAGGGCTGAGTTGAGGTGTTGGGGCTGGGCTGGACTCGATCTTGGGGGTCTCTTCCAACCCAGTAATTTTGGAATTCTGTGAATTCTGTGGATGCTCTGGGCTCTAGCTGAGCTGCTCTAGTTCCAGAGGAGCCTTTGCCCTTGGCTGGGCTGTGTCCCTCTCTGTGCATTTCCTGGGGGATATTGGGATGTTCACACTGGGAATGTTGGATAAAAGCACTGCTGAGCCCTCAGGGTTTGTAAAAACCCCGGGCAGAGGTGCTGGGAATCACCTCACAGGGCTGGGAATGCTCTTGGATTTTGTGGGGAATTTGTGATCTGGACTCTCCCAGAATCCCAGGATGGTTCGGGCTGGCTCTTGGCTCTCCTCACAGAGCTGGGGATGCTCAGGAATTCCCAGAGTGAGTTCATGATCTTGGATCTCCCAGATCTGCTCCAGGTCAGGTTTCCTCCTGGGGCTTTTCCTGGGAATTCTGGGGCGTGGAGGGCTCTGCCAGGCTGGGAATGCTCCTCTTGCTCCAGGCAGAGCTGTGGGACCAGCATGCAGGGCCTGGGGGTGAAGCTCCATAGCTGGGACCAGCTCTGGCTCCCCAGGAGTGGGACAAACCCCTGGAATGCTCACAGCTCCTGGGTGTGGCCCTTGGGGACAGATTTGGGGTGGCCCCGTTGGGCTCGATGATCCTGGAGGCCTTTTCCAGCCTGAATGACTCCAAGATTCCATGGTGGGAATTGCTCTGCTGTGCCTGAGCAGCTGGGGAGACAGGGGACAGTGGCATTAACCCTTTCCTTCCCTCTGCAGACACTACCCCAAGCAATCCTTCACCATGGTGGCAGACACGCCCGAGAACCTGCGCCTAAAGCAGCAGAGTGAGCTCCAGAGCCAGGTGAGCCCCTCAAATTCCCCAAATTCTCATGGGAAAAACCCACCCTGACCATTCCCTGTTGTGCTTCTGTCTCTAAGGGTTCTGTGTTTTGGGATTTCTTTGGGTGCCCCCCAAATTCCCATGGGAAGAACCCACCCTGACCTTTCCCATGGCATTTCTGTCTCTGAGGGTTCCATGGTTTGGGATTCCTCTGCATCCCCTCTCCAGAGGGGCCCTTCCAGCCTTGGAATTGACAACTCCAAGTCAATTGGAATTCCATGATTGACAATTCCATGATTCTCTGGCTGTTTCCCAAATCTCTCCCTCCTAAGTCCTACTACATCTTTCATAATTCTGCTTCTCCAAAGCATCTAGTCTCATTTACAAAACCCTCCTTTAAAACTTATTTCTAATTTCATTTCTCTCTCAACAATATCCATCCTATTCCATAACATTCCCAAGTCAACATTTCTCATCTCAAAGCTTCCATACAGCTACAAACTTTGTAAACCTTCTGTCAAACTCTTAAAAATTCCCTACAAATCCATTTCCCACGTGCCCCCTCCAAATATTTCCTGTAAACCTGGGAGGAACAAACAGCTGGAGGGAGCAGGGCTGGCCTGGAGGAGAATTCCAGGTTTTTCTGGGAAGGGCAGAGCCTGTGGGACAGGCTGCTGGCCAGGCTTTGTCCCCTGCAGGTGGCCCTGGCTCAGCCATTCCCTGCTGGGTGTGGGCCCAGGGATTGTCCCTGGGGTGATCCCGGATTTCCTTCTGCTCCAGAACTCTGGGAAAAGAAATGGGAGCTTCAGTGTTGTAGGAAAACTGCTGGAAGTGCAGGAATGGGCACTGGGGAGGGGCTGGAGCAGCAGGAGAGGCTGAGGGAGGTGGGAAAGGGGCTCAGCCTCTGGAGAAGGAGGAGCAGGGGGGTCCTTCCCAATCCCTACAATTCCCTGGAAGGAGCCAGGTGGGGGTCAGGCTTTTCCCCAAATTGACAGGATGAGAGGAAACAGCCTCACGTTGTTCCAGGGAAGGTTTAGGGTGGAAATCAGGAAAAAACCACTCAGTGGAAGGGCTGTCAGGCACTGCAAGGGGCAGTGCTGGGGTCACCATCCCTGGAAATGTCCCAAATCCAGCCTGGGGACGTGGGTTAGTGATGAACTGGGGCATGGCTGGACTCTGAGCTCACAGGGCTTTTCCAGCTGTGACAATTCCATGTTTTCCTGGGCTCTGGCAGTGCTGGAGCATCCCCTGAGCCGTGCTGTGAGCTTTGATGTCAGCCCTGCTCACGAGCCCAGCTCATTGTGCTGGAAAAAATCCCATCCAGAGGCAATCCTGTCTGCCAGGAGAGCTGCCATGGGAGGCCCTGCACCCAATTCCCTCTTTTCCTTGGAAAAGGGGCACTAGGACAGCCCAGGGTGCTGGCAGCAGGGCCTGCTGCCTCTCCTGAGCAGGGATTTTTTCCCTGCTATTTTCTGGGGTTTTTTTCCCTGCTGTTTTCTGGGATTTTTTTCCCCTGCTGTTTTCTGGGATTTTTTTCCCCTGCTGTTTTCTGGGATTTTTTTTTCCCCTGCTGTTTTCTGGGATTTTTTTTCCCCTGCTGTTTTCTGGGATTTTTTTTCCCCTGCTGTTTTCTGGGATTTTTTTTCCCCTGCTGTTTTCTGGGATTTTTCCCCTGCTTTTTCCAGTCATTTTTTTGGGGTTGGGATCAGATCCCTGCCTGCTGTACCTGAAGGATGCTGTGACCTTCTTCCTTCTCTTCCCATCAGCCTGAGAGTGCCAGGAGCTGTGGAGCTGAATCCTTGGGAATTCCTCCAGGAGGAGGGGGAGGATGAGGGAGCCTCACCTGCAGGACCAGGGCCATAATGGGGTCCCCAAAGCTCAGCTTTTCTCCCAGCCTTGGCTCAGGCTCAGAGCTGAGCCCAGCCTGGGGCTGGATTTGTGTCCACGCAGCGATGGCAGGGACAGGGGGATGACAGGGACAAGGGGACACCGTGGCTTTTCCATGGCAACCACGGAGCTGCTGCTGCTGCTCTGGAGTCTCCAGGCTTTTCCTGGGTTGTTGTTGATGGAAGCAGAGCCAGGGGAGGGGGTTGAGCTCTGCCTGGGCTCTCCTGAGCCTGGGGGAATTCGCAGCCCCTGGGGAGCTGGGTGGGGCACAGCCCTGAAGGGAGGGGGGCTCTTGTTCCATGGTTGGTCACCACAGCTCAGCCCCTGTCCCCTGTGCCAGGTGTGCCCTGGGGCCTGCCAGGCTCGGGGACACTGGGGTGACAAGGATGGGGTGACAGGGATGGGACACTGGGCACCTGCAAGGGTGGGGTGGCAGGGACAGGGTGCTGGATACCCACAGGGATGGGTGACAGGGACAGGGTGCTGGACACCCACAGGGAAGGGTGATGGGGATGGGGTGACAGGGACGGGGTCCTGGACAGCCACAGGGATGGGTGACAGGGATGGGTGACAGGGACAGGGTGCTGGATACCCACAGGGATGGGGTGACAGGGATGGGACACTGGGCATCTACAAGGGTCGGGTGACAGGGACAGGGTCCTGGATACCCACAGGGATGGGTGACAGGGTTGGGGTGACAGGGACAGGGTCCTAGACAGCCACAGGGATGGGTGACAGAGATGGGGGGACAGGGACAGGGTGACAGGGACAGGGTCCTAGACAACCACAGGGATGGGTGATGGGGATGGGGTGACAGGGACAGGGTCCTGGACAGCCACAGGGATGGGTGACAGGGACAGGGTCCTGGACAGCCACAGGGATGGGTGACAGGGATGGGACCCTGGGCACCTGCAGGGGCAGGGTGCCAGGGACAGGGTGGGTGGCAGGGCCAGGCCACAGCAGCTCCGTGTCACTGCTCTGTCCCCTCTATTTGTGTCCCCGAGGAGGCGCCTCCCGTTCCGCTCACGGGAAGCTGCTGGATAATGATGTCCTGTCAGGCCAAAAGTGTCCCCAAAGTGCCACCCTGGTGCCCACAGGCTGCTTTGCCCAGCCCACGTGTGGCAGGGAAATTGCAGGTTCCCGTCCTGGGGCTCCTTTTCTGAGCCTTTCCTGGGGGGAGTTTGGGCACAGCCCTTCCTGCCCGTGTGGGGGTGGCAGTGCCACTCCTGTCCTGCTGTGCCAGCCCCTCTGGGAGCAGTGTCACCTCAGGGCTGGTGACAAAAAGGGGAGGGTTTGATGTGGGAAGGGATTTTAGGGTTTGATGTGTGAAGGGTTTTTCTGGCTCCCTTTGGATAACTCATTGATGCCCTCGGAGTCACGGCATGGAGGGAGCAACTCTCCCACAGGAAATTAATTGTGGGGTTAATTAATTTGTTAAATTATCATCATCATCATCATCATGGGGATGCTGCCTGGTGGGTTTTTAGGGCTGAATTCCTGTGTCCTGAACATCAGCATGGTGGAAAACCAAGGGAGATGGGGCAGGGTGGGATTTAGGAGGGTAGAAATACAGAATTTATCAGAGGATCTGCCCTCCCATGGGACTGGCTCCCTGCTCACTGATTCCTTGTCCTTCCTGCCTGGAATTCTCCCAGCTCAGCAGCTCTGTGGGTGCCCTGTCCCCTGTCCTGGGCAGCGTGGGGACAGCATCCCCCACTCCAGAGGGAAGCATCCTTCCTGGAAAGCACCATGGATGGAGGGCAAACCACAGCCCTGCTGGGCAAACTGGGGCTGGTGGCTCCAGGGGGATCCCCCAGCCCCTCCTGAGCCTGTCCCAGTGTCACCAGCTCTGTGTCACCCTCCCAGGGGTGGCTGCAGGATGCAGCTCACTGAGCAGCTGCTCTGAGCTGGGTGCCCCACAGGGAACTGAAATCAAACCTGGGTGACCCCAAAGAGAGAGGGGAGCCCCTTCCTGTGTGGGCTCAGGGGAATGGGGGGTGTGGGGGCTCCTGGAAACCCCTGTGTGCCATCCCTGGGGAGGCTCTGGGATGGACAGGGGTGTTCAGAGATGGACAGGGATGCTCAGGGTTGTTGAGGGGGGCTCAGGGATGCTCAGGGTTGCATAGGGGTATTCAGGGATGTGCAGGGAGGCTCAGGGATGCTCAGGGGTGTCCAGGAATTCTCAGGGATTCACTGGGGATGCTCAGGGATGTGCAGAGATTCACTGGGAGGCTCGGGGATGTTCAGGGATTCACTGAGAGGCTCAGGGATGAACAGGAATGCTCAGGAATGTTCAGGGATGCTCAAGGAGCTCAGGAATGTTCAGGGATGCTCAGGGAGGCTCAGGGATGCACTAGGAGCCTCAGGAATGTTCAGGGTTGCTCAGGGATGTGCAGAGATTCACTGGGGATGCACTGGGAGGCTCAGGAATGCTCGGGGATGCTCAGGGAGGCTCAGGGATGCACTGGGAGGCTCAAGGAGACTCAGGGATGCACCGGGAGGCTCAGGAATGCTCAGGAATCTTCAGGGATGCTCAACGAGGCTCAGGAATGTTCAGGGATGCTCAAGGAGGCTCAGGGATGCACTAGGAGCCTCGGGAATGTTCAGGGATGCTCAGGAATGCTCAGGGATGTGCAGAGATTCACTGGGGATGCACAGGAATGTTCAGGGAGGCTCAGGGAGGCTCAGGGATGCACTGGGAGGCTCAAGGAGACTCAGGGATGCACTGGGAGGCTCAAGGATGCTCAGGGATGCTCAGGGATGCTCAGGGATGCTCAGGGGGTGCCCCTTGGCGAGGCAGGAGCCCTGGCAGGAGCTGCTCCCCTGGTTCTCAGCCAGGCCCAGCTGTCCCCTGTCCCTGCCCTGTCCCCTGTCCCTGCCCTGTCCCCTGTCCCTGCCCTGTCCCCTGTCCCTGCCCTGTCCCCTGTCCCTGCTCAAAGCCTTCTCCCGCCCCCAGATCCGCTACAAGGAGGAGTTCGAGAAGAACAAGGGCAAGGGCTTCAGCGTGGTGGCCGACACCCCGGAGCTGCAGAGGATCAAGAAGACTCAGGATCAGATCAGCAACGTGAGTGGCCTCTCCTGCCTGCCGTGCCACCGCTGTGACACGGCTGTGACACCGCTGTCACCTCCAGGGGGAGCGGGGAGGGGACAAACAGCCCGGGGTCACGGGTTCCTGCAGTCCTGGCACAAATCCTCCTCTCTGAGGAGGAGAGGGGAGGCTGACTCGTGATCAGAATCTGGTTTTGTCGTGGGAAACACATGCTTCTAGTAATTAGGCATTGAGAGTGATTTTTGGGGAAATTTCACAGTAATTTGGGGGGAAATTTCACAGTAATTTGGGGGGAAATTTCACAGTAATTTGGGGGGAAATTTCACAGTAATTTGGGGGGAAATTTCACAGTAATTTGGGGGGAAATTTCACAGTAATTTGGGGGGAAATTTCACAGTAATTTTGGGGAAATTAATAGTAATTTTGTGGAAAATTAATAGTAATTTTAGGGAGGCTGCTAATTATTTAATAGTAATTTTAGGGAAGACTATTCATTACTTAATAGTCATTTTAGGGACACTACTAATTACTTAATAATAATTTTAGGGAGACCATTAATTACTTAATAGTCATTTTAGGGAGACTTCCATTTGCTTTTGCCACGGGTATCAAAATGATCAAATCTCTTCATCAAATCTCTTATGGGGATGGGCAGGGATGTTCAGGGAGGCTCTGGGATGGACAGGGAGGCTCAGGGATGCTTGGGGTGTTCAGGGATTGACAGAGATGATCAGGAATGCTCTGGGGTGCTCAGGGATGGGCAGAGAAGCTCAGGAAGGCTTTGGGATGGACAGGTAGGCTCAGGGATGGACAGGTAGGCTCAGGAATGCTCAGGGAGCTCTGGGATGGACAGGGAGGCTCAGGGGTGTTCAGGGATTGACAGAGATGATCAGGAATGCTCTGGGAGGCTCAGGGATGGGCAGGGATGGACAGGTAGGCTCAGGAATGCTCAGGGAAGCTCTGGGATGGACAGGGAGGCTCAGGAATGCTCTGGGAAGCCTAGGGATGTTCAGGGAGGCTCTGGGTTGTTCAGGGAGGCTCTGGGATGTTCAGGGAGGCTCTGGGATGTTCAGGGAGGCTCAGGGATGCTCTGGGATGTTCAGGAATGCTCAGGGAGGCTCAGGAAGGCTCAGGGATGGACAGGGAGGCTCAGGAATGCTCAAGGAGATGGTGCCAGGGGAAGGGAAGGGGTTTGCAATGCAGGGAGATGGTGCCCACAGCAGGAGCTCCCACAAAAACCCAGGGGGATTTTTATTCCCTCTTTCCCTGCTCCGGTTGTGCAGCTCCCAGCCATCCCAGGGTGTGATGGATTCACCAAACCCCAGGCAGGGGATGGGATCTGAGCTGGAAGATTTTCCCTGGGGCAGCTCTGAGCTGGCAGCTTCACTGGGGCTGGGTCTGGGGACATGAAATGACAGCAGAGAGCTGCCATGAGCCCGGCCCTGGCAGCCCTGCCCAGCCCCTCACCCTCTGCCAGCATTTCCAGCAGCTCCCTGTGCCTGGCTGCCAGCCTGGGTGGCCGTGACCCACTTAGGGAGGCACAGCCACCAGCGCTGTCCCTCTGGGCCAGGGGAGGTGGGGCCGGCCTGGCCCTGCCCCAAAAACAGCCCCGGGGGTGGGGGCAGTGGGGAAAACCCCTGGGAGTGGGGCTGGGCATGGCCTGAGCCCGTCCTGGGGCTGTTCCTGATCCTGGGGCTGTGCTGGGGCTGATCCTGAACCTGTCCTGGGACTGATCCTGAACCCGTCCTGGGGCTGATCCTGATCCTGAACCCATCCTGGGGCTGATCCTGATCCTGAACCCATCCTGGGGCTGATCCTGATCCTGGGGCTGTCCTGGGGCTGATCCTGCTCCTGGGGCTGTGCTGGGGCTGACCCTGAACCTGTCCTGGGGCTGTCCTGGGGCTGTTCCTGATCCTGAACCTGTCCTGGGGCTGTTCCTGATCCTGAACCTGTCCTGGGGCTGTTCCTGATCCTGAACCTGTCCTGGGGCTGTTCCTGACCCTGATCCTGTCCTGGGGCTGTTCCTGATCCTGAACCTATCCTGGGGCTGTTTTGGAGCTGTTCCTGACCCTGAACCTGTCCTGGGGCTGTTTTGGGGCTAATCCTGAACCTGTCCTGGAGCTGTCCCTGTTCCTGAGGCTGTTCCTGATCCTGAACCTGTCCTGGAGCTGTCCCTGTTCCCGAATCTGTCCTGGGACTGTTCCTGATCCTGTTCCTGATCGTGAACCTGACCTGGGGCTGTTTTGGGGCTGTTCCTGTTCATGAGCCCATCCTGGGGGCTGTCCCTGTTCCCAAATCTGTCCTGGGGCTGTTCCTGGGACTGTCCCTGCTCCTGGGGCAGATCCTGATGTTCCCAAGGCTCTTCCCCAGGTTGTCCCTGGGCTGTCCCAGCCCCCCAGGTGTCCCCAGGTGTGCCCCGGGGCTCCCTGTGCCCTCCAGTCCATCACTGTTTAACCAGGGCACGTTCCCAGGCTCCAGCTGCTTCCTGGTGGGAATGCACTCATTAACAGCCCGGAGTTAATTGGTAATCTTTGCCCTCATGCCCCCATGGCTGGGTTAACCCTTTCCTCCTTCCTGCCCTGTGTTCCCCTGGCATTGGGGGTTGCACACAGAATTCCTGAAGGGGATTTGGCTGGGTGTTCCCGTGGTTTGGGAGGTGCATCTGGGGCTCAGCCTCATCCTGAAACAATTCCTCACCCCTCCCACAGGGCACAGGAAGCTCCTCCTGTCCCCTGTGTGCCTGGAGCTGCCCTGAGCTGAGGGGGAGTGGTGAAGGAGCCCCCTGGGATATGCTGGGGTGGCAAAAAGAGCCGAGCTGGGATGAGGGGAAGGATCCAGAAAAGCACCGAGTCCAGCATTAACCCAGCACTGCCTCACCAGCAGCCCATGGGCGTTTTAACCCTTGCAGGGACGGTGACTCCCTTTTCTGAAGGAATTCACCCTAATTTCCAACCCAAACCCGCCCCGAGGCTGTTTCCCTGTCCCAGCCCCTTTCCCCTGGCAGAAGCTGCTGCAGCAGGGCCGAGCTGTGAGCTGTGAGCTGTGCCCCCCTCCCTGCAGATCAAGTACCACGAGGAGTTCGAGCGGAGCCGGATGGGGCCGAGCCCCAGCGAGGGCGCGGAGCCGGAGCGCCGGAATTCCCCGGAGAGCGGCGCCTACCGGAGAGCAGAGCAGCAGCAGCAGCAGCACCACGGCCAGCCCGGAGCCACAGGTGGGGGGACAGCCCCGGGGCTCCCCTGCGTCCCCAGAATCCCAGGGGAGCATCCACTCACATCCCAGTGCGGGATCCGTGCTTCCCTCCACATCCCAGGGCAGGATCCACCTGAATCCCAGAGCGGGATCCACCCAAATCCCAATCCATGGATCCACCCAAATCCCAGGGCAGAATCCATCCTTCCCTCCACATCCCAGGGCAGGATTTACCCAAATCCCAGTTCATGGATCCACCCATATCCCAGTGCATGGATCCACTCAAATTCTCAGTGCAGGATCCAGCTAACTCCCAGTTCATGCATCCCCTCAAATCCCAGGGCAGGATCCGTCCTTCCCTCCACATCCCAGGGCAGGAGCCGCTCAAATCCCAGTGCAGGATCCACTCAAATCCCAGTGCCTGCATCCACCCAAATCCCAGTTCATGGATCCTTCCACATCCCAGTTCATGGATCCACCCAAATCCCAGTTCATGGATCCACTCAAATTCCCAGTGCAGGATCCAGCTAACTCCCAGTTCATGGATCCACTCACATCCCAGTTCATGACCCACATCCTAGTTCCTGGATCCATCCTTCCCTTCACATCCCAATGCAGGATCCAGCCAAATCCCAGTGCAGGATCCACCCAAATCCCAATGCAGGATCCCCTGTCCCTCCCTGTCCCAGTTCAGGATCCCCTGTCTCTCCCATCCCAGTTCACCCCCCTGTCCCTCCCCATCCCAGTTCACTGCCCAGTCCCTCCCATCCCAGTTCACGGCCCTGTCTCTCCCCAGTTTACCAGCAGCAGCAGCAGCAGCAGCCTCCTCCATCCCAGTCCTATGGCTACAAGGAGCCAGCCCCGGCCTCCTCACAGCGCAGCGCCCCGCCCGCAGCGGGGGTGAGTTCAGCCCGGCCCCCATTCCTGCTCTGGGGGTCCCTCTGCCCCCCATTCCCGCCCCGGGGGTCCCTCTGCTCCCTCTGCCCCCCATTCCCGCCCCGGGGGTCCCTCTGCCCCCCATTCCTGCCCCCCATTCCCACCCCGGGGGGTCCCCCTGCCCCCCATTCCCGCCCCGGGGGTCCCTCTGCTCCCCCAGCCCCAGGAGAAGCTGTTTTGGGGGTTGGATGCTCAGTTTGGGCACTGAGAGCCACCTGGATCCATGTCCCAGCCTGTCCCCAGGGAGGGGCTGTGCCAGTGACCCCTGCATCCCCTGGGCCTGTGACGGTGTCCCTGTGTCCCCTGGGGCTGTGACAATGTCCCTGTGTCCCCTGGAGCTGTTCTGTGTCCCCTGGGGCTGTGACAATGTCCCTGTGTCCCCTGGGGTTGTGACAATGACCACCCTGGTGTCCCCTGGGGCTGTGACAATGTTCCCTGAGGTTGTGACAATGACCACCCTGGTGTCCCCTGGGCCTGTGACAGTGTCCCCTGGGGCTGTGACAATGTCCCTGTGTCCCCTGGGGCTGTGACAGTGTTCCCTGGGGCTGTGACAATGACCACCCCCATGTCCCCTGGGGCTGTGAGTATCCCCCTGTCCCCTGGGGCTGTGACAATGACCATCCCTGTGTCCCTTGGGGCTGTTCCATGTCCCCTGGGCCTGTGACAATGACCACCCCAGGGGCTGTAACAATGACCCACCGTGTCCCCTGGGGCTGTGAGTGTCCCCCTGTCCCTTGGGGCTGTGGCAGTGTCCCTGTGTCACCTGGGGCTATGACGATGACCCACCCACCGCTGTGTCCCCTGGTGCTGTGACAGTGTCCCTGTGTCACCTGAGGCTGTGACAATGACCCACTGCTGTATCCTCTGGGGCTGTGACAATTTCCCCTTGTCACTTGGGGCTGTGACAGTGTCCCCTGGCTCTGTGACAGTGTCCCCCGTGTCCCCACAGAAGCGTTTCCGTGCCGTCTATGACTACAACGCGGCGGACGAGGACGAGGTGTCCTTCCAGGACGGGGACACCATCATCAACGTGCAGCAGATCGATGACGGCTGGATGTACGGCACGGTGGAGCGCACGGGGGACACGGGCATGCTCCCGGCCAACTACGTGGAGGCCATCTGAGCCCGGCGACACGCCCTGCCCCGTGTGTCCCCTCCCCGCCCGCCCCGCCCTCCGAGCCGTGTCCCCGTGTCCCCTCCGGGGCCGGTTCTGCTCCGTGGGGGCTGCGGGGCTGTGCGGGGTGGGGATCGAAGCTCCGGGGTGCTCCTGCCCCTGTCCCCTCCCCTGTCCCTCCTGTCCTGCCCTCCCGGTCAGGGGACGCCTCCGGAGCCACCGGGGTGCCAGGAAAGGGAGGGAGAGGCCACGTCAGGACCAAATTCCCGCTGTGGGGTGGGGGAGGCGAGGGGGGCTCAGCCCGAGGGTGCCCCGGGCTCGGGGTGGGCTGGCAGCTCCCCCTGCTCATCCTGCCCTGTCTGCCCTCAATCCTCGATGCCTTCAGGGCCCAGAGCAGGAAAGGTTTCAGCTCAAATCTCCAAGAAAACCTCTCTGCTCGGGCTGCTCCTGCCTGGGGCTTGTCCTGGCTGCAGGGCTGGGCTGGGATGAGGCCTCTGGAGCTGGGATGAACCCCCCGGAGCAGGGATCAGCCCCCCAGATTGGGATCAGGCTCCCTGGACTGGGATGAGCCCCCCAAACTGGGATGAACCCCCTGGAGCAGGGATGAATCCCCCTGGACTGGGGTCAGCTCCCCAGACTGGATTCAGCCCCCTGGTGCAGGGATCAACCCCCCAGACTGGGATCAGCCCCCCTGAACTGGGATGAGCTCCCCAGACTGGGATCAACCCCCTGAACTGGGATGAGCTCCCCAGACTGGGATCAACCCCCCTGAACTGGGATGAGCTCCCCAGACTGGGATCAGCCCCCCCTGAACTGGGATGAGCTCCCCAGACTGGGATCAGCCCCCTGGAGCCCCAGCTCGCTCTGGGGGTCCCCTGGGGGAGCCTTTTTTTCCCCCCACCCAGCATTTTCTTGCTTTTCTCCTCCTCCCCCTGCTGCTGCTGAGTGCTGCCCCCCCCTCTGGGCCCATGCCGGGTCACTGTCCCCCGGGTGATGTGACACCCCCAGCCACCCTGCACCTCTCATTCCCAGCGCTGGTGGCAGCTTTTTGGGACCACTTTGGGATCGTTACGGACCAAAACATCACAGCACGTCGCTGTCCCCTTCTCCTCCGAGCTCCTGGGGAGGAGCAGGGTCGGGTTAAACTGGAACTGGGCAGGGAGGGAGGAGCAGGACCTGGGGACAGCAGGGGTGTCCCCTGCCGGGAGCGCTGTGGGGCCGGGAGGCTCCCGGGGGAAGCTCCACCTTTGTTATTCCCTCAGGAAAATCGGGAATAAGGGACCAAATCAGCCGAGTGTGACATTCCTCGGTCCTGCTGGGGACACCTCCCTTCCTCGGGGGCTGGGACTGGGGACAGCAGGGTCGGGGGGCAGAGTCCCACTGGGAAAAGGGAATTGTGGCTGCAGTGGGATGGGGGACAGGGATTTGGGGCAGGAGCAGCCAGGATGGGCTGCCCGGGGTGGGAATCCCAGCTGGTGCTAAAACAGGGAGCACAGGGGCAGGGGAGCCTCCTCTCCCTGCTAAATCCTCTTCTAATCACGTTCTTGTCTGGGAATGGGGAGGGGGGAGCCTCAATGTGAATAAACCCTTTTTTAATGGACCAAATAACACAGGAAATTCCCTTTTGGGATACAGATCTTTTTTTAATCCTCCCTCAAAACCATTGTCCCGAAATTCTCCCCTCCCATGCCCCTTTCACCCCCACCATGGGAAACAAACCTCTTACTGCTTGATTTCTGCCTTTTTTCTCAACTTTATGCACTTTTTTGCCTTTTTTTCATAGCTGAAAAGCACCTGAACCTGTATTTAAAATAAATAAATAATTAAATGAGTTAAGAAAAGAAATTACAAGGAAGAAGAACAATTAAAAAGCTGAATAATTGCTTCTCATCACGTGTAAAATAGACCTTGTCCATCCCAGCTTCCCTGGTTGTGTCTCAGTGCTGAGCTTAGAACGTGTTTTCCTCGGGATCCGTCGCTTAATTGGGGTTTTGTCCTTGTGTCCTCCTTCCTGGGTTTGAGCACCCACCAGTAAAAAAAAAAAAAAAAAAATTACAAAATTATTTGGCCTTTTTATCCAAAAAAAGAAAACCCACGGAATGGAACAACCCGACCGATTCTCTCGCCGGTTTACTCGGATTGAAAATAAAAGTTTCATTTTTACCTGCTGATTGTGCTGCCTTTGATTGTGGCCGCTTTTCCGGCCGTTCTTCCTGCTCGGTTGGGACAAGGGGAGGCTTCCAGAGCTGGGGTTTTCACCTCCCCCGAGCCTGGGGATCCTCCTGGGCTGCAGCTCCTCGGCTCATCCCCGCCTCTGGGATGTTTTGGAGCCCTGGGAATGCAGGTGGGATTTCCAGCGGGGTTTGATAAACATCTGGCCGGTGTCTAGGGACGGATGTTGTTTATCAGCAGCTCAAAAAGCGAGGAAACAAAGCGGGGGTGCCAGGGAGGGCAAAGGGTGGTGCTGGGGCACCCCAGCAGCACCAGCCAAGGTGACTTCAGGGTGGGGGCCGCGCTCATTTTCTCATTTTTCCCTCCTTTCCCCAAAAAATGGGCCCGTTCCCGGCTGCGGACGGGGGGGCACATCCCCGTGGGCACCCCCTGAAGTGGGGAGCGCTTTGGGAAGGAAGGAACAGAACAGGAACAGAACAAACCCCGCGGTGACAGACGGCCTCGGGCGCCAGGGCTGGGCTGAGCCCGGCTGCCCGTCGGGGTTAATCCCTTCATCTCCCGCAGGAAAGCGGCTCCATCAGCTCCGGCATCGTCTCTGCATCCTGAGCGGAGCGGGGAGGGGAGGGCGCCGGGGCGGCTCTGCCCAGCAGCCCTGCCCGGAGCCCCGCAGCCCTGCCCGGAGCCCTGCCCGGAGCCCCGCAGCCCCTGCCCCGCCGCCTCCTCCTCCTTCCCTCACCATGCTGGACATTTTCATCCTGATGTTTTTCGCCATCATCGGCCTGGTGGTCCTGTCCTACATCATTTACATGCTCTAAGGAGCCGCCGCCGCCGAGGATGCGGCTCAGCAGCGGCCTCTCCAGCCGAGCGGCGGCCAGGTGAGCTCCGAGCCCCTCCAGGTGCGAGTTTCAGGGGAGGATTGTGCCGGGAGGGGGGCAGGGGGCAGTTTGGGGGTCGGTGCTGTTGGATTGAGCCTCCTGGGCTGGGAGGGGGCACGGGGTGATTTTCCAGTCCAGGCCGCTCAGCCCCGGGCGCTGCGCAGCCGCTGCCGGGTTTATCAGCCCGCCTGGAAGAGCCGCTCCTGCAGCACGGCCCGGTGGCTTTTGTTCCTGAGCGGGGGGAACGGAGCAGCTCGAGGAGAAACCGGGCGGGATCCCGGCTGCGTCATCCTCAGGAGCCAAAGGAGCCTCTCGGGGCTGGGGGCGGCTGCTCCCGCACGGAGCTGCTCCGTTCCCACTCTTCCCGCACGGAGCTGCTCCATCCATCCCCGCTTCTCCCGCACGGAGCTGCTCCATCCCCGCTTCTCCCGCAGCTCGGGCCCGGCTCACACCGGCCTCTCCTTTCTCCTTCTCTCCCGCAGCCTCCGCCCGGTGCGCGTCCCTCGGAGCCTTCTGGAACGGCGTTAACCTCTGCGAGCCCGGCGCGGAGCACGGAGCGGTCACGGAGCCGGCGGGGCCGGGGACGACAATGGGGGGACACGGGAGGGGGCTCCGAGGGGCTGTCCCGCTGCCGGGACCCGGCTAATCCCCCTGTCAGGACCTGTGTCCTTCCCCCTGTCAGGACCTGTGTCCTTCCTGCTGCCGGGACCTGGGATGCTCCCGGTGACGCACGCGGTGTCCCCAGGGGGATGAGAAGGGTCCTGTCCCCCACCTTGTGTCCTGTCCCCTCGGTCCGAGGCCGCTCGTCTGGGCTTAATTTTAGGAAGTGGCTTCTATTTTTGATGAGCGATGTTCGGGGAGTGGAATAAAGAGGAATGACACGGGAGAGGGAAGATGGCTCTGGTGTCACTGCAGGGAGGGGGGTGGGGGACACGCGGCTCCAGGGACAAATCCCGGAGGGCAGAGGGATCCAGGGCACGCCGGGAATGCCGAGAGATCGGAAATCCAGCCTGAGGCTCCTCTGTGTCCCTGGGGAGGGGTCCCCACCAGCCTGTCCCCTCCCTGAGTGTCCCCACCCCTCTCTCGGGTCCCTCTCTGGTGTTTGGGGAAGCTCCAGGAGGCCTTGGATAGGAAAAGGGAGGATTTTAGCACAACGGAAATTTCTGTGGGATGGAAAGAACATTTCAGAGCTTCATTTTCCCCCTGGGGAGGTGTTTGGGGCATCAGGAGGATTTTTCCTGTCCTTTCTGGAAGCCCTGCATCCATCCCTACCCTCCCACCGCCACTCATGGGCAATGACTGAAAGTTTCACCCTCCTAGACAGCAAAATTTTCACATTCCTGGTGTCTCCCAGGGTTTTATATTTTTTTTAAGCAATAAACACCTGAAATATCCATAATGGGGAAAACTTTGTGCCCCTTCAGCTGTCCCTGGAGGCACCACACAAGCGTGTGAGAGAGCAGGATCCAGGGAGAGCAGGGGGCCAGGAAATGCTGAAATTGGCTGCTGGGACTTTCAGGAGAGGGAAAAATGAGAGATTTCAGAGCCTGGGAATGCTGGATGTGGTCAGTGCTGCCAACTGAATGCTCCACACCGCAATTTCCTGCCAGTAACACTCCCGAGAGAAATTCCAGACTGGGGATTTCACCCCGGGGCGTTCCTGGAGCCGCCCAGGGTGATCCCTCCCGCCGAGCCCCGAGGTGAGGAAACGCTGCTCCCTCTCTCCAACACCAAATATAGCCGGGAATGAGGAGCCTGAAATATTCCGGGAGGAATTCCTGCAGGCGCAAGTCGCGTTCTCAACAACCTCCCCTCCCTCAGGCCGTGAGCGGAGCCGACATCTGCGGGGATGAGGGCAAAGTGAGTAAAGAGGAATGTGTGGAATGGAAACTCAGCTGAGTGTGAAACCAGGAACGATCCTTTCCTCTGACTCCCAGGCCTCCCAGAGCTGCCAGCTCTGCAGAGAAATCCCTTCCTGCAGGCCCCGGCTCCGCGCTGGAAGGTGGGGAGGGGTGGGAAAAGGGAGCCGGGGGCACAGAGGGCAGGGACCGGGATCCAGCCCTGCCACCCTGGCGCGGGGGATTTGCTCCTGGCCCTGCCTTTCACCCACTCCCCACTGCAGCTGTTAAAATTTGGCAGCAAAAGGAAAATCAGCCTTTTCTCAAATCCCCCCATCCCAGCTCGTCTGGACCTGGATCCTGCCGGTGTTTGCGCTGATCCAAGGGGAGCTGGAGAAGGAGGGAGCAGGGCAGGGAACCGGGATTTGGCTTCACTCCTTGGGGAAGGAAAGTCCTGTTTGATGGGAATGTGACAAAAATCCGCCGCCAGGGATGTGCCATCCCCGAAGTGTCCCAGGCCAGCCTGGCTGGGGGTGGCGCTGGATGCTTTAATGTCCCTTCCAAGCACTCCCCGAGGCGCTGGGAGCGCCGGAGCCGGAGCGGTTAATGACAATTAATAAAGCCATCAATAATTCACCAGGAGCAGCGCCGGGCTGACATTCCAGCCCCGCCGGCTGCTCCAGGGAATCAAAGAGCTCCCTTTTCCCTTTTGCCCTGGCTGAGCTCTCATAAAGGCCCCCCTTGTGCCCGGCTGGAATTTCTGGCTGCTCCTGGCCGGGAATGACCCGGGACACGGCGGGAGGGGACGCACAAAGGGCCGGGCTCTGCTCCCTTCTCCTGCTCCCGGCCGGGATCATCCATCGGGAGCGGCTCCCGAGGATAAAGGGACAGACAAGGACCTGGGCTGGACATTCCTGGTGGCGTTTTCCCGTTCTCTCATCGAGGCTGTTTCCTCCTCAAATTTCGGGATCGCTCCGGATGAGTGGAAAGCAGAGCCTGGAATTCTCTCCCTTCAGAAATCATTCGTTCTGCGCCCTTAAAACGTCACCTCCGAGCAGCCAGAGGGGGAAAAGGGATGTTCCCAGCGTTTTCCAGCAGCTCAGGGAAGGTTTCACCTCTGCCATCTACCGGCACCACCGCCAGTGGATGTCCCGGAGGCAGATCCTGCCTGGAATTGTGGATTCCACGAACGCCGCCGGGATTTTGGGCACACAGACTTTGCCCAGCTGCTCCCAGGGAGCAGGTGGGGACAGCTGAGATAAATCGGTCCCGCTGCAGCTGTTCCCAAAATCCCCGAGCTAAACGTGGAAAAGCTGGTGCTGAGGGAAGGTTTGGGAAGGGAATATTCAGGTGAGGAAAGCGGCTCTGCAGGAACCTGGAGGCTGCAAACAGCACAGAGAGTGGGATGCCTTTTATTGCCATCACAGGGGTTGGTCTGGAAGGCAACAGAGCAGAAAATCAAACCCTTCTCTGAGCAGCAAACATTTATCCATTTAAATATTTAAATTTATCAATTTAATGAACCAGTGTTCTAATTTAATGTGTTTAATGGGTGTCTTCAACTTGGTTAAATCCTAAAACACTTCAACCTGGGGCACAGGGAGAGATTTGAAGTTTCTTTTGCTTTATAAAACCTGGAGATTGAGAGGAAGAAATGCCTTGGTTGATCAAAGCACTGGAGCTGCTTTCAGAAATCACCTTTCCCTAAAGCTGAATGTACAAACTGTGGAGCATTTCTGTCACAGAGCCTGAGTTAGAGACCTCAACGAGCTGGAAAAATGCAGCTCCTCAAATCCCATCCCTCCCTTTCTCCTCAGATTCCCAAGAGAAAACAAATTTAAGAGCTCAGAATGTTTTGGGTTCTGGGCTAAGACAACACGAGCTTCAGTTGGTGTCTGCACGTCAGCTATGGAAACCATGTCATTTTTATTGTGTGTGCAAACATGCACAGTGGGAAAAGAATGCAGTTCGTGTTCCCAGGATGGAATTCCACTCCCCAAGCCCTCCTTGAGCTCACTCAGCCGGCCTGGCACGGGTGGGCCCAACCTCTGCCACCCCAGCTCCTCCTGGGAGGGGAATTTCAGAAATAATCTGAGACTTCTCTGCAAAAGTTCAAAGGAAAAGAGAGAGGAATCCAGCAGGGCCAGGGGAGGGCTCTGGAGCTCAGGAGGTGCTGCTGGTGCTGCCCATGGCCAGGTAGAGGATCTCCTTGTGGAAGTTGGCCTGTGCATTCATCAGGTGGAACAGGTTCAGGAAGCTGCTGTCCTCCTCATCCCTCTCCCCTGGCAGGGCACAGAAAAGGAGTGAAGTGAAGGAATTCACCCAAGCAAGCTCAGGAGGTGGCTGCCCCTGAAGCAGAGCTCTCAGCAGAGGGAGGAGCTGAGCCTGAGCTTGGGCTGGGCTTTATCCTCAGCCTCTGCCCATGGAGGCTCTCCCAGGCTCCTTCCAGCCTGGCCAGGGACACACAGGAACAACTGGGAGCCAGGACAAGGAGCTGGGCTGGGCTGGGCTGGGCTGGGCTGGGCTGGGCTGAGCTGAGCTGAGCTGAGCTAAACTGAGCTGGCTGTTCCTCCAGCTCAGCTCCACCATCACCCCTGAGGCTCCTGCAGGGCTGAGCACAAGCAGCAGCTGCAGCTGGTGCAGGTTTAGGCTCAGCCCAAAAGGGACCTTGGGCCCAGCTTTGTGGTGGGACAGATTTTAAACCACTGTTGGTTTCACCATCCATGGCACTGAGAATCCCTTACCAATTTAGTAATTTAAAATAAGTTTAAAATTAATAACAGTACTAGTAATAACACTAAACAATCATATATAATAGTAAAATTAATATCTAAGAAGTAATATAATATAGTAGCATAATAATATACTACTAATATACTATAACATAATATAATATAATATAATATAATATAATATAATATAATATAATATAATATAATATAATATAATATAATATAATATAATATAATATAATATAACAATACTACTAAAATAAATATAATAATTATATAATAAATATACCATTAATCATACTAGAATATATCATTAATAATACTATAATATTTTCTAAGTATGTATTATTATATATATATAGAGAGAGTATATAATAATAATAATAATAAAAATAAAATAATTTTAAATAAATATTTCTTCCCAACTGTGACACTTTCTTGGTTATTTTTGCTGCCCAGAGCAGCTGTGGCTGCCCCTGGATCCCTGGCAGTGCCCAGGGCCGGGCTGGGCAGGGTTTGGAGCAGCCTGGGGCAGTGGAGGTGTCCCTGCCATGGCCAGGGTGGCACTGGGTGAGTTCAGGCTCCCTTCCCACCCCCAGCACTCTGAAGCAATGTGTGAGTTTCTGCCCTCCAGCCCTCACCAGCCAGCACTGCCTGCAGCATGTCCATGAGCATGCGCGCAAAGGAGTTCTCCAGGCACTGCAGGAAGTTGTTCCTCTCCCAGGGGGTGCTGAAAACCTTGCAGACCTTCTGCATCATCTTCACCGCCCAGTCCATGCAGTACAGGTCCTTCTCACACACCTGGGGGCACAGGAAGGGTTTAAAGCACAGTTTTCATGGTGAAAGATCAAATCTCAGCACTCGCTGCTGGTTCTGGATCAGCTGTGCCAAGGCCTGGGAGATCAGGGGTGTGATAAGGACACAGAGGTTGTTCTCGCTGGCACAAAGGGAATTCTGAACCTGTGGATCCCCCTGATGGGGAGACCTCTAAAAAGTTCTGTGCCAGGACTGAGGGATGACCTGGACTTTGGGTTTTTTGGTCTTCTTTGCTGTTTATTTTCATCTTATCAACAGTTCAGCACCCTGTCTACATCTCAGTGTACAAAGAGAAGGCACCAAAGGTCACCAGACACACAGGTTCGAGGTCTTTTAAAGCTGTTTTGTCCCATTAACCCTTAGAATGTATTTTATTTCCACCTTTCTACCAATAATTATTTGTCTGTCCACACAACATCTGCATTGCAGCTCTTTCAGTGCCACCAACACTGCAGAAAACGGAGGAGATGAAGAACAAGAAGGAGATCAGACAATGCTCAAAATCCTCCATCTCATTTCCTATCCACCTCCATACCAAAACCCCAAAACTCGGAGTTTTTCACCCTGTGATAAACTATCCTACTGTCTGTTTCACACACCAATTCATCCCAAAATCCTGGAAGCTTTCTCCATGGAGGAAGGTTAAAAGCAGTGCTCTCCTGAGCTCAGGACTTCTCAGGACAGGCAGAGAAATATTTCCTTTCCCTGGATCCCTACATGAACCTTTTGCTGGTGGTGCTTCTCCTCCTTGGATTATCCATCAGATATCCATGGATTATTTGGCCCATCCAGGGGGGAATTCCATTAATTAGCCATGAGATATCCATGGATTGTTTGGCCCATCCAGGGGGGAATTCCATGGATTATCCATGAGATATCCATGGATTATTTGGCCCATCCAGAGGTGAATTTCATTAATTATCCATGAGATATCCATGGATTATTTGGCCCATCCAGGGGTGAATTCCGTGAATTATCCATAAAATATCCATGAATGGGTTGTGGTGGACAGGGAGAAGACAGGTGGAAGAGCTTTTCTTACAGCAAAAAGGAAATACAGTTAATGAAGGAAAAAAGTATAAATAAAAGATGAAAAATTGTTTTCAATCCCATAAATTAAAGACCAGACCTGCCCACCTTGAGCAGGGGCTGCCCCAAGGTGGGATGTCTGCCTCAAATCTCCTTCCAGCTGCTGTTTGCCTTAAAATTGACTTTTTGCACCTTGCAACGGAGTGGTTTTTGTTTGTGGCACAAAGGCCTGGAGGAGAGAGCAGCTCCCATCACAACTGAAAATCAGAAACCCAGCTCCTGGCTGGATTTATTCCTGGTGTGTGGGGGGAAACCTTTCCAGCCTGAAGGAGGAAATGTGGGGCAGAGAGGCTGAGCTGTACTCACCAGGACCATGAAGACCATGAGCCTGGCCAGCTCCACGGCCCGGCCGTTGACGGCCTTGCTGGCCATGAAGGTGAAGCAGATGCTGTTCCCACTGAGCAGCAGCAGCCGAGCGTTGTTCTCCATCAGCCACTCCTGGGGAACCACTTCGGAATGAGGAGAGGGGAATTCAGTCACCTCTTGTGGGAAATGGATTTCTAGAAAATTCTCAGAAGGTTTACATAGTGTGCGTTTGGATGTAAGCTTCGAGATAAGAAATGGTAACTTAGAAATGCTCTAAAATAAGATAGAAATTGTTGAGAGAGAAATGGAACTAGAAATAAGTTTTAAAGGATGGTCTTATAAATAAGACTAGATATTTTAGAGAAATAGAACTATGAAAGATGTATTGTACTAAGACCTGCAAGGAGTAAGTTTAGATAATTAGCTTTAAGACATTTACAATATGGTGTGACTAAAGCTGATAGGGTAAAACCCACTGTATTGTAATTAAGAAATAGCTTCTAATTGTGATAGCATGAATTATAACGTCTGTATTGTCTCATCCTTCTCATGAAAGTAAAAATAGAATAAAAGTTTTTAAAACACCTCTCAGTTACCCCATCTCTGGGTCAGAAAAGGGTACAGCCCAACAAGCTCTGAGCAGAAAGGGAGCAGTGAAATTGCACCAATAATCCCTGCCAGGGATGGTCAGAGCTCTCCACACCAACTCTGGGACACAACCTCAGCCAAAACTCTCAGTGCAGCTGGTAAAAACACTCAGGAGAGTTTTGCCTGAGCAAATTCGTGTTTGGACAATGTTTCCTGAATAATTCAAGGTGAGATTTGAGTTTTAAAGGTCTGCATGGGTTCTTAAAAGATTTCTCCATGGGGAAAGAGCCTGGATGTGTAAAACAAACCAGCTTTGTCTCACCCCAGCCTGGCTTCCCAGTGTGATGACTTTTGCAGCTAAGCCACAGCTACTGAGAGGAATTTTGCAGCACACAGCTGGGTTTGGAGGATGTGAGGATCCATAATCCCAGGGATTAATGATAAAGGCAAAAAACACACCTGACAGCTCATCCACAAGACTGATAACATCATCTGCTGTCCATTCTCTAGCTTCTGTACCATAGAGCAGCTTAATTGCATCAGCTAAACCCTTCAGACTGGTCTCATCTGTTGGTCCTTCTATCATTTTCTGCCAGACCACATGTCCTGGGTGATATATCAATCACAACTGCTGGTAAGTGACAGTTTTTAAACAAGGAAGGTGCTAAACTGAGCCCCACAGCAGAGGAGAGGAATTTGGGTGACACCACTGAGGCTTTGTGATCATTTTCCATCTGTCAGTTCAGCAGGGACAGTGAGTCAAACTTAAAGAAACTCAGTTTTAATAATTAAGTGAGAAAACATGCTTTCCTTCAGGGAAATGGGTGCTTCTTTGAGATGGATTTGAGTCAAGGAATAAAGGAACAGAGGTGTCATTTAATTTCTTCATTGAATTGTAACTTACATGTGTGTTTGTGTCTACAATTTATATATTTTCTGTATCTTAGTGATGCCTGGTTGAGCAGAACCATTTTTCCCAGGCAATGCAATGGATCCAATGGCTTCAGATGGACAGAGGGCAGGTTCAGATTTGGTCTCAGGAAGGAATTCCTGTCCTTCCTTCCTCATGGGAGGATCCTGTGAGGGTGGTGAGGGGCTGCAATGAATTTCCCAGAGCAGCTGTGGCTGCCCCATCCCTGCAAGTGTCCCAAGCCAGGCTGGATGAGGTTTGGAGCACCCCACACTGGTTCGGGACAGCGGGAGATGTCCCTGCCCATGGCAGGGGTGGCACAGGATGAGCTTCAACGTCCCTCCCACCCCAACCCATTCCGTGACTCCACGATTCCAACACAATCCCGTTTTCTGGGCTTTCCTCCGGGGTCCCACCCTCTGCTCACCGTCGCGGGAGGACACGGGCCCGAAGATGATGTAGAGCAGGCGGGCCTGGTTCACCATGGGCCAGGGCTTGAGGATGCGGGTGAGCCAGAAGGCGGAGTCGCTGCGGCGGCTCCCGGGCGACAGCAGCACCCCCCGGAAGAAGAGGCGGATCCGCAGCTCCAGCCTCCGGGCGCTGCCTGGAAAACCGGCCGGGATCAGCAATGCCCCAGCCGGGCTCCCTGCAAAGCACACCTTCCTCGGAGGGAGGGAAAGGGGGGGTTTGGAACGTGTTTCATTCGGGGTTTGAGTCTTGCTTCCTGAGTTTGGATGTTTTGTCCTAATTCAGGGGGTGGAATCTCCTCTGGGGTTTGGTTCCTGGGGTTTGGGAATGGGAGGAAGGGTGACGTGGATGGAATGTTCCTCAGAAATTCCTTGTTCTGAGGAATGGGAGAATTTCGAGAAATTCTCAAGGAGGATTTGGTGCTGGGGTTCAGAAACATGAAGCCTCACTTTTTACTGCTTCATTTTATTCCCGATTTTTATCTCTTAACTCCTTTCCCATCGACTTCGTTGCTGTAGGTAGGAAAGACTCAAACCCACAATTGATGTGTAGACACAAGTGATGCTTTGGATTGATAATGGGATGATTTAAAATCCCTAAAGGCCTCTCAAGACACATCATTTCAGAGACAAAAGCACTTCTCTCTGCTCTTGGGGAGCAGTGTCCATCAGGTGAAGCCCAAAACTCCTGTAGATGCCCACAGAGCCCCCAGCAGAGTCCGGAGACAAAACCACCCTGAATTCCACAAGCAGGAGCCGTTTCCTGGCTGGCACTTTTGGGGGTTTTGGGGCTGAACTGGCACTTTTGGGGGTTTTGGGGCTGAACTGGCACTTTTGGGGCTGCTGGCTGCTCGGAGTTACCTGGTTTGCTGCTGACAACCGTCTGCACCTTCCGGGCTAAATTGCTGAGGTCCCAGAGGAAGTTGAACACCCGGTGGCACTCGAGCTCGTCCCAGCCCGCCGTCAGGATCTGGAGGGGAGGGGAAATGGGCTCCGAATGAGGAGGTTGAGCAGAAATTCCCTTCCCAATGCCAGCACTCCCAGCAGATAAAAAATTTTATCCTGCAGTCTCTCAGGAGAGGAAGGGAAGGGTCGTACCTAAGTGGAGGTGCTTAAGGACTTGATAGTAAAATAAAATAAAATTTCTCACATGATTTGAAGCATTAGAAAGCCGGGATTCATCAGCCTGATGCCTCCCAGAGTCAAAAACTGCTGAGAGTGTCCCAAAATCTGATTTCTGGCTGTGATGTGGAAGGGATTTGTTACAAAATGTCCCAGTACTAATAATCACTTGTTCTCCTAAGACAGGATTTTAATTTTTATATTTGGTTTACATTCATTTTAAGCTACCACAAACAGAAAGTGTTCTGGATGTGTGGAGCCATTTCCCTGGAAATTAAAGCATTTCTGCTCTTGACAAATGAATTTGGGGCTGTGTGATAAAATTCTCCCTTTCTCCCCTGTCTTCTTAGGTAATAAATTGCTAATTAATAAAAACCCAGACTGGCTGGGAGTGAAATCCAGGCCAAGAAATCCTCTGTATGAAACTGTATGAATAAACACCACCCCAAACCACTCCAAAAAAACACTTTATACTTTAAAAAACCTTGCAAATCACAGGTTAATTTAGGGAAATATCCAAATTTTCTTTTTTTTATTGATGTTCCTTGCCCTGTGTGCGTGGGGATACTGTACCTGTAAGAACACCCCATAGCACTGCAGCCCCAGGCAGTGCAGGGGACTGGCACAACCGTTCAGCTTGAAACAGGAAACCTGCAAGTAAAACAGCAGTGGTTTGTCCTAATTAGCCAATTTTTAATTGGTTTGATTGGAAATTCTCTGTGCTACTCAATTCAGAGAGGTGCAGAAGGATTTCCTCCCCTCTTGGTGTGAGTTATGGGAGTGTTGTGGAAATGGGTTGTGGCGGTTGCTTTAGGGTTTGGAGTCAAAACTGGGGTGTACCAAAGGGTTTGGGGAGGAAAACCCTCATTTTCAAGGAGGAAAACCCCAATTTTCAGGGAGAAAAATCCCAATTTTCAGGGAGGAAAACCCCCATTTTCAAGGAGAAAACCCCCAATTTTCAGGGAGGAAAACTCCCATTTTCAGGGAGGAAAACCCCCAATTTTCAGGGAGGAAAAACCCCAATTTTCAGGGAGCAAAACCCCAATTTTCAGGGAGGAATAAACCCCATTTTCAGGGAGGAAAAAAACCCATTTTCAGGGAGCAAAATCCCCATTTTCAGGGAGGAAAAACCCCCATTTTCAGGGAGGAAAAAATCAAGAGGCAGAAGTGGTTAAGGGATTAAGGGATTTTTATCTCAGGAAATATCCTATAAGGATTTTTTAAGGATCCTTATGGTTTATCAAGGACTTCACCAAGGGGAAATGCCCCACAATGCACACACTCAATAGGTGGAGTATAAAATTTATAGACCTTACAAATTAGCAGATCTAACAACAGGAGGCCTGGGTGAATGGGGTGATATTCCCTCCTGGATGGGCCAAATAATCCATGGATATCTCGTGGATAATCCATGGAATTCCCCCCTGGATGGGCCAAATAATCCATGGATATTTTGTGGGTAATCCATGGAATTCCCCCCTGGATGGGCCAAATAATCTGTGGATATCTCACAGATAATCCATGGAATTCCCCTTTGGATGGGCCAAATAATCCATGGATATCTCATGGATAATCCATGGAATTCCCCCCTGGATGGGCCAAATAATCTGTGGACATCTCACAGATAATCCATGGAATTCCCCTTTGGATGGGCCAAATAATCCTTGGATATCTCATGGATAATCCATGGAATTTTCCTCTGGATGGGCCAAATAATCCTTGGATATCTCATGGATAATCCATGGAATTCCCTCCTGGATGGGCCAAATAATCCATGGATATCTCATGGATAATCCATGGAATTCCCCCCTGGATGGGCCAAATAATCCTTGGATATCTCATGGATAATCCATGGAATTCCCCCCTGGATGGGCCCAATCTCTGATTTGCAGGATGTGCTCTAGACAGGACCTTGGTTTCCCAAGATAATTTAGGGTTTTCCAGCCTTTAGGATGTTTGATCTCCTGGCCTAACCCAATACCAGGACTAAACTGAGTTATCAGATTTAAGGAATTACGAGCATGCATGCTAAGAATACTTAGAGTTCTATAAAGATAATAATAAGAGTTCTATAAAGAATATAAATAAAATATTTATATAAGTATTTATAATAATATAAATATTAATATTAAAATTACTGAAATAAAATTTAATTTTAATAATAAATTTTAATTTAAAATAATAAAATAAATATTGATATAATTGAATAATAAGAGTTTTACGAAAGTTATCTAAAAGAAAAGGCAAAAAAATTTGATTTTGCCATCAGACTTACCCCTGAGAGCACCTTGTGCACATACTTGAGCCTGTCCCTGGTGGGCAGCAGCAGGGTGCACCTCTTGAGCAGCAGCCCTGGGGCAGAGGGGGCAACACACACACACACACAGCTCCAGGGGTGCTCAGACACTGCTGGAGCATCCTCAGGAAAAAATCAGTGCAGGCACAGAGAAAAGGCTGCTGTGAGGAGAGATGTGGGACTGCAGGTGGCCCTTCAAAATCTGTTTGTTGTGTGTAAGGTGTTAAAGCAGCTGCAGGTCGTGGGGGCAGTTATAGGAAAGTTTTCAGGGAGGAAAAATCCCATTGCCAGGGAGGGAAAAATGCAGTTTTCAGGGAGGAAAAAGGCCATTTTCAGGGAGGAAAATCCCCAATTTTCAGGGAGGAAAAGCCCCAATTTTCAGGGAGGAAAAGCCCCAGTTTTCAGGGAGGAAAATCCCCAATTTTCACGGAGGAAAACCCCAATTATCAGGGAGGAAAAACTTCACTTTTCAGGGAGGTAAAAGCCCTAATTTTCAAGGAGGAAAACCCCCAATTTTCAGGGAGGGAAAAGCCCAATTTTTAGGGAGGAAAAAGCCCAATTTTCAGGGAGGAAAAGGCCCAACTTTTCAGGGAGGAAAAACTCCACTTTTCAGAGAGGTAAAAGCCCCAGTTTTCAGGGAGAAAAAAGCCCAATTTTCAGGGAGAAAAAACTCCCACTTTTCAGAGAGGAAAACACCCAATTTTCAGGGAGGAAAAGGCCCAAATATTCAGGGAGGAAAATGCCAAATTTTCAGGGAGGAAAACCCCAATTATAAGGGAGGAAAAACCCTAATTTTCAGGGAGGAAAATCCCCAATTTTTAGGGAGGTAAAGCCCATTTTCAGGGAGGAAAGAGCCCAATTTTCAGGGAGAAAAAAACCCACTTTTCAGGGAGGTAAAAGCCCTAATTTTCAAGGAGGAAAACCCCCAATTTTCAGGGAAGGAAAAGCCCATTTTCAGGGAGGAAAAACCCTCAATTTTCAGGGAGGAAAACCCCAATTTTCAGGAGGAAAAACCTTCATATAGAAATATTTTTAAATAAATAAATAAATAAATAAATAAATAAATAAATAAATAAATGTATACATATATATAGTCATATAGTTATACATATAGATAGATAGTTATACAGATAGACAGTTATACAGATAGATATATATCTATATTTATATATATATAAATATATATATAAAAATATAAAACTTGCCTATATATAACTATAGGCTTGTTACAGACATAACTAGCTGCAGGTATAGGCAAGCTTGAAATTCCTTAATGTAAAACATGGCAGAGAGGGAAATTTATTCTCATGTTTGGGATGTCAGAGTCTGGAGCTCATTATCCTGAGGAACAGCTGGTTGTTGAGCAGAATTTCTTCTACACTCCTGACAGAAACTGGGTTAACAGCTTGCACTCAAAGATTTTCACCAGAATAAAAAATATATGTATATACTGCTTGTTAATTAATCAAGGCATCCACTGAAATGCTTGGAGTTTCCCAGGGGAAAGAGACAAAAAAAAATTCTCCAGAAAAAGAAAAAAAAATCCTAAACCCACTTTTTTTTCTTTTTTTTCCCAAGGTCAGAAAGTGGATTTGCAGTGGTTGTGAAGTGACTCTCCCCTGGCTCAGAGCGTGTCAGCATTCCTGCAGACAGCCATCATTTATTCATCAGCCTCAAAGCTGCCCCAAAGCTCAGCCAAGTCCATTTTTTATTGACTAGGTCAGGCTTTGGAGAGCACTCCCCGAGGAGCAGCTAACCCAGAGCTCTTGGGACACCCAGAAGAGGCAGGAAACACAGGAGTTTTTTCAATAAATCAGAAATTTTGGGACACCCAGAAGAGGCAGGAAACACAGGAGTTTTTTCAATAAATCAGAATTTTTGGGATGCCCAAATGAAGCAGGAAACAGGATTTTTTCTCATAAATCAGAAATTTTGGGATGCCCATAAGAGGCAGGAAACACAGGAGTTTTTTCCCATAAATCAGAAATTTTAGGACACCCAGAAGAAGCAGGAAACACAGGATTTTTTTTTTTTTTCCATAACTCAGAAATTTTGGGACACCCAGAAGAGGCAGGAAACATAGGATTTTTTTTCCCATAAATCAGAAATTTTGGGATGCCCAAATGAAGCAGGAAACACAGGATTTTTTTTTCCATAACTCAGAAATTTTAGGACACTCAGAAGAGGGAGACAAGCAGGGTTTTTTTCCATAACTCAGAAATTCTGGCAGAATTCCTCAGTGCTGGAAGGGATTCTTTTGCTCCCCTTTTTTTTTAGCCACACCCTCAGCATTTCCCTGTTACCACCCACGCCAGGAGAAACATTCGCAGCGAGTTTTGCTCTCACCTAGAGCTCTGTAGTGCTCCAGGATGGAGGCTCCCTCTCTCCTGGCAGGGAGCTCCTGGTGGAAGTCCTGCAGCAGCAGCCGGCGGCTCCCTGATGAGGTGGAGATGTAATTAATGAGGCGGCCGCTGATGGTTTTGGACACCATGCTCAGCATGCTGATGTCCTTCACTGCAAAAGCAAAGCCCAGGACACTCCTAAATCCCCTCGGCAAGGGAAAAATGCTGATCACCAGTCAATGACTCCTTCTGCCTTCAAAAACCAGTCAATGACTC
The DNA here is from genome assembly GCF_963513975.1 of Fringilla coelebs. Classification (NCBI taxonomy): domain Eukaryota; kingdom Metazoa; phylum Chordata; class Aves; order Passeriformes; family Fringillidae; genus Fringilla; species Fringilla coelebs. The sequence continues at coordinate 2,108,897 of NC_140053.1, forward strand.
CTTCTGCCTTCAAAAGAACAAGGGCATGAAATGAGATTTGTAATAATTACTGTTGATCTGCTTTGCCAGCAAACTGGAGTAATTAGAAACGGACAGATCTAAGGAATAATTTTCACATTTGATAGGCAGAAAAACAAGTTCAAATCGATTGTCAAATGTGCATTGGTCAAATATCATTGCAATTTTGGTCGGTTGTTGTTCCATACTTCAAAAGCTGAAAATTGAGAGTTGAAGTCACATAAAATTATTTTAACTACTTCAAAGTGACAATATTTTAAATAATAAGGGTTTGTAAATTTTAAAATAAAATATATATATATATATAGAAATGTTTCGATGATGATGTTTCTGATCAGGGGTCACCTGAGAGATAATTCAGCACCATTTGGAAGATCTCTAAGGGAAGGGTTTGGAAATCCCCCAGCGCTGACGGAGCCGGGGAATCCCTGCCCGGGGCGCGGCCGGAGCGGCGGCGGCTCCGCCTCTGCCTCTGCCGGGGCACCGAGGGGCAGCTGCTCCCCGAGGTCATGGTCCCCGCGTTCCCATGCGCCTAACCTGGAGAAAAACAGAAACAAAATAGATTAAAGTCTGATTTTCTGTGAGGAAAAGGCTCCCAGAATGAGAAAACGACTCCCATGGAGACACAGAGAGCGAAAATCTTGTCTGTGTGTGTGGGATAAACTGCTTGGATTCTTTCAAAGGAATTTGCTAAATAACTTTAAGTATATAAAGAATAAAATGTGTTCTAATTTAAAGTAATAATTTATAGTTATTATAATAATATATAATAAGAATATTAAATCTATAAAATAATCACTAAATATGTATTATATAGTATATAATATTAAATATATTGTAACACTATATTTTAATATAGTATTAGTATATAATATATATATTATATTATATTATATTATATTATATTATATTATATTATATTATATTATATTATATTATATTATATTATATTATATTATATTATATTATATTATATTATATTATATTATATTATAATGATATTATATAGTTTGATATAGTATAATAGTATAATGTATTTATTATAATTATATTATAATCATATTATAATAATATAATATAATATAATATAATATAATATAATATAATATAATATAATATAATATAATATAATATAATATAATATAATATAATATAATATAATATAATATAATATAATATGTTATAATATGATGTATAATATGATATCATATAATATCATATCATTTATCTATTATAAAATAATTGATAATAAATAATAAAGACATGTATATTTATATTATAAGTAATATTAAATATAGAATAAAGATTCATAATAATTTATAATAATAATTGAGTGTGTTGAAATGTGTAAATTGAGGGTTCAGCTGATTTTGGGTGAGGAAGAGACAAAAGCACTGAGGGCACAGAAAGTGAAGGACTCAGCTCTGGAGGGAAATTTTTGGGGAATTCCATGTGAGGCTACAAGCTGCAGTAATTAATTAATAATTTGTCACATTAATTATTCAAAGGAACACCAAAATTCCAGGGCTGTTATTGAAAGGATCACCACAATTCCTTTGGAGCGATAATTACTGATTAAAAGCACCAAAGTGATGCTTCAAACCCTTCTTTTCCTGCAGCACCGAGCTGGTGCAAGGATTAATGTATAAAAACACATAATGTAAAAATAATTCTGTACACCAGATAAAAATAAACGGTGCAGAAAATGTCAGTGCCTCAGGCTTTTCCAAAACCATGAGGGGCTGAAAACGAGCTCTGAAAGGAGCAATAAATCAGATTATGTGCTTCACCTTCTGGGTTTTGAGCGTCTAGAACAGCCACACTTCACAATGTCAGGCAGCGCTGGGGATTGCTGCGCCTGAAATTTCTGTTCTGGCAGAGATTTTTCACCGATTCCAGCAGCTGAGGCTGCTCAGGCTCTGCCAGGATCCCAGGAATATCCCAAGCTGCACAGCCCAGCCAGCAGCAGAGGGAACAAACCCCATTAAAAATGTACAAAATGCCAGAGAACAAACCCCAAACATCCTCCCTGGTCATCATCCGACAGATTCTCTGATATCCCACGGGGGAAAAATGCCCCAATAATGGGGGCTCTGTTTGTGCTGAGAAATTTGGGGAGTTTGGGATCTGGGGACACCGGGAATTGGATATTTGAGGAATTTTTAATGTCATTTGGAACATTTTTAGTTTAGCTGAGGGATATTTCTGGCTTGCTAAAGCAGCAGGAAACTTTCACATGGCTTGGGAGGAAATGAGAGTGCTGCTAAAATGAGTGGGTTTGGGATTTTAGGAGGGAAAGTTGACAAAACACCTTGAAGAAAAATCACCTATAGATAAATTATATTAAAATGCTTATCTTCTAAAAATCC